>NC_134532.1:93460569-94954319 GCF_050624435.1 Tenrec ecaudatus | reverse complement strand
TTCCAAAGGAATCTATATGTGATTATAGAATCATTTTTTAAAATCACAACCTTGTAGGAAATCACCATTCAATCAAAGTTCTGTGAGATAAATTCTAGGTGATAGCATGTCATAAAGTTACTTTATAGTAGTGACCAAAGCGTCTTTATATACTTTTTCTAAGAACCTAGAATAAAAATTTACTTTTGAAATAACAATATGCTTAGCTTATTTGCACGTTTAAAAACTGGAATAAAAATGCTAATATATTAGCTGTTAAGAAGAAATCATAGTGTGAAGTAGAACTTGAAATAATTAGAGGTATACCTCATTTTTTATATGAGTCATAAGGCTATATCTGTTTTCTGACAAGATGACTTTCATGTCAGTATAACATGTGAGAAGCAATAATAATTATAATTTATATATTACATTGAATTTCCAAGGTATTACATGATACCTCATTTAATTTTAAAAACATATATTATTATCAATGTCATCACTATCATTCCTTCATATAAATAAACCACACATAGTTTAATGAATTTTCCTAAGTGACTTCAAAAACAAAAACAAACAAATAAATAGAAGAGCTGGAATTCAAAGTTATTTGTGCCTAACTTCAAAGCCTTGCATTTTAACACGTAAGCTATACTGGCTCTTTACTTAGACATAGCCTTATTGCTTTTGTGGGATGAAATGGATTGCTATTCTTCCAAAAAGACAAATAGAATGACTACAACGTGGAAAAAGTAGAATGATAGAGGAAGCTCGGGGAAAGGAAGAAGGAAGAAATACGCAGAGTTGCTGTACCAGCAATAATTGGTTGATGTGGGACAGTTTTAGGATCCCAGAACTCATGTTACTAAAGGAAAAGGCCATTTACATAAAAACAATGCCAAAACACAAGAATGGCAGAACCCCAATTAAGATCATGCAACATATGGATGCAATTCTTGAGTTTTCACGTATGTATACCAAAAAAATTGAAAGAACGCTATCTGTTCAACCTCCTAGAAGATATCCACATCTGTGTCCATTCCAAAGAGAGGTGATCAAGCCATGTCATGGTTACTAAAAATGTTTTTAACATCAGTTGCTGACAAATTTTGCCAAAGATAATTTTATAAGAAGTTGCAAAAGTTCATGAACAAATATGGACCAGAATTTAGATTCAGAAGAGGACATCTAGTGAAGATGTAATTATTGGTGTTAAATGGATCTTGACTGAAAGAGAGAATATCAGAAATTTACTTGTGCTTTATTGATTATGCAGAGACATTAGACTGTGTGGTTCATAACATTATGGATCATGTTGCAAACAGTAGGGATTACATGACAGTTGTGCTCATGAGAACCTGTACATAGTCCAAGAGGCAGTCATAAAAACAGACTATAGCCTTCAGTATGGATTACACCTCAACTTAAAGAAAAATAATTCTCAAAAACAATAAATAAGCGGCACCAGTAAAAATACTAAAGATCAAAGTAGTCAAGGGTTTCCTTTTAGTTGGATCTATAAGAACTGTCCACAGAATCAGCAGCAAGGAAATCAACAACAAATTAAATTGGACATGACTGCTGAAAAAGACGTCTTTATTCACATTTTAATCAGAAAAATCATATGATTTATTATCTGGGAATAACAATCATGAGAAATGGTGTAGCATTCTTCCTCAAAAATGATGTTGCAAAATCAATCATGAAGTAGAATGCTGTGTGTGATAGGATTATATGTGATTTCATGGAAATTCAAAACAACTCTTATTCAAATTTATACACACATCACAAAAGCTAGGGAAGATGAAACTGAAGTACCAACTACTTCTGTCACAAATTGATCAAACATGCAATCAAGATTCATTGATAATTATTGGAAATTGGATTACAAAAATTGGAAATAAAGAGGAAGGAGTAGTAGTTGCAAAATATGGCATTGGCGATAGACACAAAAGCAGAGACCACATGGTAGAATTTTGCAAAATCAGTATTTTGTTCATAGCAATATCATTTTTCAGCAACACAAAACTCCAATACATGTGGAATTCCCAGATGGAATACACAAAAATAAAATTAAGGAGACCTGTGGGAAGACACGATGGAGAAACTCAATATCAGCATCTGAAACCATGCCAGGGACTGACTATGGAACATACCATCAGTTGCTCATATGTGAGTTCAGAAGAAAATTAAAACAAGTCTGTGAGAGCCCAACCCTGACCTTGAGTCTCTCACACCTGAATATTGAGAACATCTCAAGAACAGATTTGATGCATTGAACACACTAATGACAGAAGACCTGATGAGCTGTGAAAGCACATTAGGATATCCTTCGTGATGAAAAAAAAAAACGTCATTAAAAAGACTAGAATGAAAGAAAAGATCCCAATGTAGATCAGAAGAGACTCTGAAACTTGTTTTTAATTATAGAGTAGGTAAAGCAAATGGAAGACATGATAAAGCCAAAGAGCTGAATAGAAAATTTCAGAGGACTGCTTAAGAAGACAAAGCCAACTGTAATAATGAAGTGTGGAATGACATACAATTAGAAAACCAAAAGATAAGAACACACTCAAAACATATCTGTAACTGAAAGAACTCAAGAAAAAAGTCAAGCTCCTACTGTCAGACCAGTAAATTGGGAGGTAAGGTAAAGGAAACGGGGAGGTGGAGTCCTGAAATTAGAACGTGGACACTAGAGTCTCTCCTGAACCCCTTTTGTTGTGTGTGACTTCCACTCACAAAGCAAACCAAGAACGCTTTAAAGCACTCTAGCTTTGGCGAGCCCACGAATGCCAGCTGCACTCTTGCCCTAAAGGGGACAGAATCCCATACGCGAGGAGAACCCCACGCCGGAGCTCTCCACGCTGTTGGCTGCCTTGAACTCACAGCCTGGGGAGTGGTGGTGGCGGCAGGTAGCCATAATTTAGAGTAGAAGAAAAAGCAGATTTTTACCTCAGGTAGATTGAAGTGTGAGAGAAAATAGCCAGATAGTCAGAGTCCAGGGAATGAATTTAGTTCCAATTGGCTGAGAAGGAAACAACTCCCCTGATAAGCTGGATCTCCCCCTCTGGGGGTCAGCCTGACAGCCCCCAAATCAGAGCACATCACAAGCATAATAAAAAAGGGTGAAATATATATTATTGGTTTAATACTCAAACCCCAGTCAGGTTGCTCAACTTCAAGAGCACATGGGGGAGTGGGGGCTTAAAATAAATCAGCATAAGAAGAAACCTAGCTAAGGAATCCCAGAATTCAGCTACAGGGCCTGGCAGCTTTTTGCATAACAAAGGCCCACTGTAGCAAGTGTCAGCTTCAAAGAGCTCAGAGACTGTGGGAGACATTTTAATTTGATGTTATTCTAGCTGCCCAGGGAGATAAAAAAAAATAAAATTCTCTGATCTAGTAGGCACCAGCAATCTAGATAGGACAATAAGCCCAGTTTCCCTTTCAGTGATTCTACACATAGCTGGGGAGGTCCTGCCTGTCCTGGGTACCTAGACAGGGCTGTGGAAACACCCCCACCCCACCCCTGCTGCAGTACTACACACAGCACAAGGCAGGTATACCAGGAAATTCCAGTACTCAACTGATGCCTGGCCATGGGCGCAATCTTGCCTTTGAAGTAATCCCATACAGCATCTGTGGTACATAAAGCATCTGTGGTACACTACCCTGCTACCTTTAGGAAGAATTGGAACTCCTCCAGCGTCACAGACAAATGATAAACTCTCAGTCATCTCCTTACCTACTACTCTATTTCTTCCCCTTCTATTTACTAGTCCTTCTATTTTTCCCACTGCAGGCAGTCTCAGCGAACTCAGGTTGGTGTTGGGGGTTTTTGTCTCTATTTCTTCTTCCCTCTTTTTGTTCTTTTTCCCTCTTTCTTCTCTTCTTTCCCACTCTCTCCTATCATATGCCACTACTGACTTCCAGGTCACTTACCTCCACTAAGGGCGAATCAACCCAAGTAGCAAGAGGAACTCCAACCTGCTCTCCGTAGGAGTACTGTACACCACACAGTGCAGCTGGGACAAATATCTACAAAGTGCTGCACTGCTGAGGAAACCTCCATCAGACCTCTAAGGTGATCTTGTTAACTAGGGCAATTCTGCCCAGCACCACTGGGTCCCTGCATTAATAGGGCACACCAACCTGCCATTGTGGGGCGGGGTCTAAACCCCTCTGGCCCCACATCCAAGCAATTAGGGAACAGCTATCTCTTTATTCTTTATTTCCTCCTTCTCTCTCTCCTCCCTCTTTACCATCACAGCCAATCTTAGTGAACACAGATGGGTTTTCTTTCATTCTTCTTTCTTCTCTTTTTATTTCTTTCCTCTTTATGTCTTTGTTCTCTTAGCTTCTCTCTCTGCTTGTATGATTCTCTATTCTTCATCTCATTACTTTCAAATGCCACTGCTGGTTCCCAGACCCTTACACTCTGCCTAGGGCAACCCTGTCCTCCAAGTGGACAGCCTGAGCCCTAAGACAGTGCTCAACACAGGTCGAGTCAGTGCTCCACACAGCACAGCACGGGGTCAGCTATTTCTTTTATCTATTTTTAAAATTCCCTCTCCTTCTGTTTCTCTTTTTTCTTCTTTTTTCCCTTTCTTTTTGTTCTTTAACTTTTTGTTTTCCCCCCACTTCTACCTCTTCTCTCTTTCCTAACACAGCCTCAGCAGATACAGTTCTTTTTTGTTGTTTTCTTTTCTTTTCTTTTTTTTTTTTTTTTTTACTGTTTTCACTTTTGTTTACTCTGTGCATTTTAGTTGTGTGTGTGTGAGTAGGTGTCAGTTTGCTTGGCATTGTTGCTCCAGTCTGTGTCTTCCTCTTTCTCTCTTTTTCCTCTTCTTTCACTCTCTTTCCTGTCACAGGACACTAGCAGCCTCCAGGACACTCCCCTCTGCCTAGGGCAACTCTGAATACCCAACTTGGGGAGCTCCCACCTGCATTTATTGGCTTTTCAAGCAGCTGGGGAATTCATGCCAATCCTCATCGACACATCAAGCATTAGGTGTTCTCCCCTACAAAGAGTTGGGGGAGCCACAGCCTAAATACCAAGGCCTTACAAGTGACTGAAGAAAATGCCTGAACATCACTGGGGGGGCTCCATGATACTGCAGGAACATACACCCAACCTCCAAGGCGATCCCTCTGTCTACGCTAATTACCTTGCCAGCTACAGAGCTCTACACCAAGGAGGGTATACCCATGAACCCTCCTCAGCACTCCAGCTGCAGAGGATATCACCACAGGTCAGTCAATGTGCTCCAAGAACCGTGAAGCCTACTTAGAGATCATCCAGGGAAGCAACGCCCTCGTGGGCCCACAACAACCTGACCAATGTCACATGAGAGGAATATCCAACACACATTTCAAGTAATGAATACTGGATGACTAGGATAATAGTGAAACCACAGGAAGATATAGCGATAGCCTGACCCCTCAGTAAAGCTACCGGCATGTAATTCATAGACGTACTCATACGAATCCCCCAAGAGAGAGCCCAGGGCTCTTTGACTCAAGAAGATGGCTCCAGGCTCCTCTAAAGCAACACGAAAACAGCAACCAGTTTTAACAGCTTCAACAAAAAATCAGGAGAAACAGAAGACAAGGCAGGAATGAAGTCATGAACCTAATGATGGGCAGAGAAGAAGCAGATATTGACCTGGCACAAAAAGAAATTTTCAAAATGCTGCTTGAAGTCATAAAGGATATGAGGGGTGCAATGCAGAAAAAATAGATGAAATGATAGAGGAGATAAAGGCAACCCACCAAGGAAAATACTAGGGTTAGAGAATGAAATAACAAAATCCAGTGACAAATTTACAGACCTTGCCAATAGGCTTGAGGAGGTGGAGAATAGCACCAGTGACCTAGAGGATAACCAAGCAGACCTCAACAAATGGGAAAAGTAGTCAAAATAAGACAATCAAATTAGCTGAAGAAAACTTAAGAGCCATGTCTGATACTATGAAAAGAAAAAAATACTAGAACAATTGGACACAACAAAGAAGTCAACAGTGAAAAGAGGAAGGGAATTCTTAGAGGAAAACTTCCCCAGCTAATAAATGAAAATCAGACAACCATTCAAGATGCTGAAAGAACATCCGCCAGACTAAATCCCTAGAAGAAGTCACCAAGACACATAATTTTAAAATTATACAACCATGAGGGAAAGGAGATCATAAAAGCAGCTAGAGAGAAGCTAGCACTCACGTATAAAGGTACCCCAATAAGAGTAGGTTCAGACTTTTTAGTGGGAATGCTTAATAAGAGAGAGAATGTAGTAACATTTTCCAAAAATTGAAAGAAAACAACTCAAACCCAAGTATACTTTACCCAGCCAAATAATCTATTAAGGTAGATGGAGAAGGAAGAGTCTTCCCAGACAAGGAAAACCTGAAAGAATACATAAAAAGAAACCCAGCACTACAAAAGATCCATGCTGACCCAGTATGGGCAGAATATCAACACTCACCGAAAGCAAATAAGAGACCATCACATAGAACAACTCCACCCATAGGGTGACAAAGAAGAAACAGCTCCCAAGATAGTATCAGCTCAATACTGGAAAGAAGGCAAACATAAACCATACATACAATATAAAGAGATGAGATATGTAGATAGGAAACTATCCAACACAAAAGGTACAAGATGATATCACAGTGTCCACAGATAGATATAGTAACACTGAATACCAATGGCCTGAACTCAGGCATTAAAAGGCAGAGGCTAACAGACTCACTCAGGAAACATAGCCCATCAATCTGCTGCCTCCAGGAGACTTACCTGAAGCTTGCAGACAAAAACAGGTTGAGATTTACAGGCTGGACAATAATATACAAAGCAAATGGTAATGCAAAAAACAAACGAACAAGGGTAGCGATCATAATATCTGACCAAATCGACCTCAACATATGGGCCATAACAAGAGACAAAGTGGGGCACTATATAATGCTACAGAGAAGAGTAGACCAAGAAATAGTGAACATAATAAACATATATGCACCTAATGAGAGACCTGTGAAATTCATAAATTAAAAGATGAAAAAAGAGATTACAGGTTCAACAATTATAGTTGGTGACTTTAATCCACCACTCTGAAAAAGAGAGATCACTGAGAGAAACTCAGCAAGCAAGCTACAGACCTAAATACACAATTGGACGACTTGACTAGGTTGATATTTTCAGAGTTTTCCACCCAAATTCAAAAAATTCACATTCTTTTCAAGCCCACATGGCACATATTCTAAAATAGACCACATGCTGGGATACAAGTGGAAGTTGAGTAATTACAAATACCACCATCCTTCTTTAAAGAATTGGAAAAGCATATTGCCAACTTAATATGGAGGGGGAAGAAGCCCAGAATTAGCAGAGAACTCTTCAAGAAGAAGTACAAAGTGCGAGGGCTTGCTCTACCTGACTTTAGCACCTACTATACGGCCACGGTAGTCAAAACAGTGTGGTACTGGCATAATGACAGACATTCAGACCAATGGAATAGAGCTGAAGACCCAGATATAAAAACATCAGCATATAGGCAACTGATCTTTGATAAGGGCTCAAAAAATATTAAATGGGAAGCAGATGCCATCTTCAATAAATGGTGCTGGAAAAAATGGATGTCTACCAGCAGAAAAAATGAAGCAAGACCCTTACCTCACTCCATGCACAAGAATAAACTCAAGGTGGATCACAGATCTTGAGATAAAATCCCAAACAATTAGGGCCAGAATTAAGGGAATTCAGACAAACCTGACACCTTGCTCCAGGGAATCCATAGGATATCAGAAATAGAGAAGGATACAAATACAGAGAAGTAACAAATAGACAAGTGGGATATACTGAAGATAAGAAACCAATGGACGTAGAAAGAATTCACCAAGAGAGTAATAAGAGAGTGCACCGACTGGGAAAACATCTTTAGCAATGACACATCAGGCAAAGGCCTTATTACTAAAATCTAAAATATTAAGCAAGCTTACAATAAGAGAAAAACTAATTGCCCACTGAGGATGTGGGCAAAGGTCCTGAACAGAAATTTCATGGAGTCTGAAATCCGAATGGCCAATAAAAAATGTAAAACATTCTTGATCATTAGCCATACTAAAAATGCAAATCAAAACAACTATGAGATACCACCTAACACCCTCAAAGATATCCCAATTCAAATAAATCAGAAAGCAAAAAGTGTTGAAGGGGCTGTGGTGAGATAAGAACTCTCATCCATTGCTGGTGGACCTGCAGGTATGTACAGCCACTATGGAAATCAATATGGCGATTTCTCAAACAGATGGAAATCGAGTTACCATATGACCCAGCAAGCCCCCTTATGGGCATATACCCAGAAGAGGCAAGAAACAAACTACGGCCAGACATCTGTACTCCAGTGTTCATTGCGGCTCAGTTCACAACCACAAGGAGTTGAAAACAACCCCAATTTCCAACAACAGATGAATGGATAAAAAAACTGTGTTACATACATCCAATGGAGTACTATGCATCGCTAAAAAGCAGTGATGAATGCATGAAATATACTGCCACGTGGGAAAAACTGGAGGAAATTATGCTAAGCGAAGTAAGCCGAACACAAAAGGACAAGTATAACATGAGTCCACTGAGGTAAGTTTATGTATATATAAAGAAATAATAGAAAGGTAAATGCAAAGGGGCACAGGGAAAAAGCTACTGTATACAAACACTCCAGGGATGAGGGCCAGGTAGTATGGCAGGGGCCAGACCAAATCCAGGGATACACATGGTAACCAACTAAAAAGTGGGAGGGGAGGAAGGAAAGGGGAAAGGAAAAAAAAAGGTGTGTGGTGGGGAATAGGGCACTGACCCACCCAAAGGGAGGGTATTTGTGTTTCCACAGGGAAAGAGGGACTAGATTAAAGCCAGTGTCAGATGAACGCACCATGACGGGAATGAGTGCAGAACCAGTGGAGGGACCTGAGGGCACATCCCCCATATCAGCTACGTGGATAATTGCCCCTCCCCCCAGAAGAATTTACTTGAGAATACCGCACTGAAGCTGCAGCTAGGGGAGAGGGGCATGTCTGATCAGAGCAAATGAAGTGGGAGGAAGATATGAGTGGAGCACATCCTGACCCACCAGGACTGGAGGATGATATCCCTGCTCTGAACAGCCAATGCACAGAGTGGACAAAAAGCTGATCCCACTACGAGACACGCCGTCCCTTGATGGCCCAGGACCCTAAGGGGGACAACACTGGAGACTCAGTGTCGGGACTGGCCTAGACTGACCCTGTGACACGGAGGCAAACCACTAAAAGGGTGCAGCAGAGCAACCTTGGGAGCAGAGCAGGGAGTCCCTGAGGGAGTACAAAGGACAGACTCTGCGGCCAAGGCACGGTACCCCATCAGACCTGACTGAAGGATGCACTTTGAGATAAAAAATCAGACCTTGATCTATTTACAGGTTTTTATTTCTAAAAATTTTTTTTCTTTTAATTAATTTGTTCTTCTGTGAGTAATTGGTTTTCTTTTTTGTTGTCCTTGTTGTGTTCTCACTCATTGCCTCTCTTGCTATGGCTTGATTTTTGGTGCATATAATTATCTTTACAGATAGATCTAGATAAGATAGACTGGATGAATAGTCTGGAGGAGAAAACAACAAGACCAATGGTTCCGGGGGGACATGGGAGAGGGGGAGGCTGGGGTAAGAAGGTGGTGCTGACCAACCCAGGGACAGAGGAGAAACAAGTGATCCAAAATCAGTGGCAAGGAGGGTGTGAGAGGCCTGGTAGGGTTCAGCAAGGGCAAGGTAACTGACATAATTTACTGAAACCCAAATGAAGGCTGAGAATGATAGTGGGACAAGAGGAAAGTAAAAGGAAATAGAGGAAAGAACTAGGTGACAAAGGGTATTTATAGAGGTCTAAAGACTGGAATGTACATATATAAATATGTTTATATGAGTGTGGGGAAACAGATCCACATGCATATATTTATAAGTTTAGTATTAAGGCAACAGATGGACATTGGACCTCCACTCAAGCACTTACTCAATGCAAGAACACGTTGTTCTATTAAATTGGCATTCCATGATACACACCTTCCTGACATGATTGCTGGAGAAAAATGTGTGCATAAGCAAATGTGGTGAGGAAAGGTGATGGTGCCCAGTTATCAAAAGATATAGCTTTTGGGATCTTAAAGGCTTGAAGATAAAGAAGCAGTCATCTAGCTGAGAGGCATCAAAGCCCACATGGAAGAACACACCAGCCTGTCTTACAACAAGGTGTAGAAGGGGCCAGTTATCAGACATCAAAGAACTAAAAATCATATCAGTGGGTGCCTACCTTCCTGATATGATCACTAAAGACAAATGTGTGCATAAACAAAGGTGGTGAAGAAAGCTGATGGTGCCCAGCTATCAAAAGTTATAGTGTCTGGGGTCTTAAAGGCTTGAAGATAAACAAGTGGCCATCTAGCTGAGAAGAATCAAAGCCCACATGGAAGTAGCACACCAGCCTGTCTGACCATGAGGGGTAAAAGGGACCAGTTATCAGACATCCAAGAACTAAAAATCATATCAGAGGGTGCCCACCTTCCTGATATGATCACTGAAGACAAACATGTGCATAAGTAAATATGGTGAAGAAAGCTGATGGTGCCTGGCTATCAAAAGATATAGCATCTGGAGTCTTAAAGGCTTGACGATAAACAAGTGGCCATCTAACTCAGAATCAACAAAACACTCATGGAAGAAGCACACCAGCCTGTGTGACCATGAGCTGCCAAATGATAAGGCATCAAGCATCAAAGAACAAAAAATCATATCATTGTAAATGTGAGTGAGTGCAGAGCGGAGACTCAAAGTCCATTGGTAGGCAACTGGACACTCACTTATTGAAGGGTTGTGGGGAGGAGATGAGCTGTCAGGGTGTGGGGAGCAATGATGAAACATAACTTTCCTCTAGTTCTTAAATGCTTCCTCCTCCCCACTAACATAATCCCAATTCTACTTTACAAAACTGGCTAGACCAGAGGATGTACATTGGTACAAATAGCATCTGGAGACACAGGGAATCCAGGACAGATGACTCCCTCAGGACCAGTGGTGAGAGTGGCGATGCTTGGATGGTGAAGGGAATGTGGAGTGGAAAGGGGGAACCAATTACAAGTATCTACATATAGCCTTCTCCCTGGGGGATGGACAGCAGAGAAGAGGGCAGGAGGAGACATCAGACAGTGTAATATATGACAAAGTAATAATAATTTATGAATTATGAAGGGTTCATGAGGGAGGGGGAGTGAGGAGGAAGGGAGAAAATAAGCAGTCAATATTAAGGGCTCAAATAGAAGGCAAATGTTTTGAGAATGATAATGGCAACAAATGTACACATGTGGTTGACACAATGGATTTATGTATGGATTGTGATAAGAATTGTACGAGCCCCTAATAAAATGATTTGAAAACAAAACAAAACAAAAACACTCTGTAAACATTCCACCAGTTCAGAAAGTAACATATGAGCAAGAACCAATTGTGTTGAAGGAAGAAGTTCAAGCTGCACTGAAATCATTAACCCCAAACAAGGGTATAGCCATTGATTAAATACAAATTGACATGTTTCAGGAAGTTGATGAAGCACAGGAAGCACTCATTCATCTCTGCCAGGAAATTTGTAAGACAGCTACTTATATGTCTGATTGGAAGAGATCCATATTTGTGGCAATTCCAAAGAAAGGTGACCCAACAGAATGCCCAAATGAATTAAACTCAATGTAAAGAAAATCAAAATCCTCACAACTGCACCAATTGGTATCATCATGATAAATGGAGAAAAGGTTGAACTTTGTCTTACTTGGATCCATGGATGCAGCATTGAAGAGATAAAAAGATGAGTTGCGTTATGTAAATCTGCTGCATAAAGACTTCTTTAGATTACTGTGAAGCAAGGATGTTACTTTGAGGCCCGAGATGGGCCTGACCCAAGCCATGGTATTTTCAAATTGCTTCATATGCATGTGAAAGTTGGGCATTGAATAAGTTAAGATGGAACAAAAAAGTATGCGTTTGAATTGTGATGCTAGAAAAGACTATTGAGAGTATCATGGACTACTGATTGTTTAGCATATATATTTGCATTTATTGAAGGCTTTTACTTTTTTTTCCCTTTCTGGTTCAACCTTTGCCAACATGCTAATAAATTTCTTATTTAAAGTGAAATACATCCTATTCAATTCTTATTTCACTTAACTTTTTTTTGCCACAATGCTCGTTGTTAGGAAATAATTCTTTCGGGGTATCTCATGTTTATGCCCAACAAGGCTCTGATTATCCCATTTTCAGAATTCTTTTTAAAGGATATGTCTATGACAGCTACCAATATAAAAAGTTCCCCCCCACCCACCAGCCCATTCAGAGCAAGAGTCACATTTGCTTACAGGTTTGGAAGATAGAGATAGTATCTCCCTCCAAGCAAAGTGAAATTTGTGTACTACTTAGTATAATAAAGAAAACATCTCCCTCCAGAGCAATGGATAGGCATCTTTTATGCCCATTGTGAAATGTTTACTTTCCTAAATTCTGTTTTTCTCCTCCATAAGGAACCCATTGTATGTGCAGGTGTCATCTGGCCCTCTGTATTGCCCCCATGGACACTAGGAATGCAAGAGCCCTGTGGAAATTAAGTATGGAAAACATTCTTTCTATTTTTACTCCTGTAAGATATCGAACATCTGATCTAAGAGTTTCATGTCATTTATCTGCATCCATGAAACCATGCAGGCAAAACTAAAATTGTTTTGTTTGCACGTAGTGCAACTCTTAGATTACTTGCACTATTTACTATCCACTCTCTATGCACAATGTCATATTCTTCCATCTTACCTGAGACAATCTTACTCTTTTCTTGGACATTTTAGTTTATGACAAAATCAGAAGCTCCTTTTTATCTCTATTAATTTCTCACAATCCAATGAATTCTATGGTCATCATATCATTTCATTAACTTAATCTGGAAACATTCCAGTGGTTCATGATACCTATTGTCTTCTTTACTTTTTCTTAAATCTAATCAATTGAGTACCTCTTGGAGAAAACACAGACAGTTGGAAGATTGATCCATCTATATTTAAGAGAGTAACATCAACTGGAAAGAAAGCCCACCTACTGCCTTGCCTCATTGCTTCATAGTCTCAGCATGGCACCTCTACTCTATATCATGTTTTCTGAGCATCAGCCAGTGTTGTCTCTATTTACGCAGTGTGCTTCATTTGGGAATTTTTTTTTTTACTATCTGATATATTCATGAATGGCAAAATTGATCAATCCCCAAGCTAGAGTCCTCTACACATGCACAAACAGTATGGATGTAAGAGCAATACCAAACAATTTAACTTCATTATTGTGTTAGTCTGGGTAGACTAGAGAAACAAATCCATGGACACACATATGTGTACAAGAAAGAGATTTATATACAAGACCAATTGAACATTGAGAAAATATCCTAGCTCAGTCCAGATTAGGTCTATAAGTCCTATATTAGCCTATATTTCCGATATCAATCTTTAAATTCCTCTTCAGACTCATGAAACACATGCAATGATGTCGAATGCAGAAGATCACAGACCAGTGGGTAGAAAGTCTTTGCATTCAGTGTCACTGGAAACCCAGTGCTGGCAGGGGTCTCTCTGTGGCTTCTCTAGCTTCTGAGGTCTGATTGTGTCCATGTGGCTTGTCTTCTGCAAAGCCTCCCAGGCAGTATGAGAGAGAGAGAGAGAGAGAGAGAGAGAGAGAGAGAGAGAGAGAGAGAGAGAGAGAGAGAGATGTCTTCTGCCTCCAAGGAGGAAGTACCAGATTTCCTAGTATTCTCAGAAGGTCATGCCCACACAGAAGTTTCATTGGCTGTCTCCAGATTGACAGCCCAGACTCCACCCCTGCACTCCTAATCCTTAAATTGACACCAGATTAGGTGACTAGCACAATATTATCATGTGCCCCCTTTGAAGGAAGAGTCATTGAAAGCCTTAGGAATAGCAACAGTGTTGGAAGATAAGCCCATATGTTCGGAAATCACTCAAAACACCACTATGGTGTCAACTTCAATGATGGGGACAGAGCAATTCTTTCAGCACCTTCGGTACCGGGACATGACTCAACATGAGAAAACAACTGAAAACTTTCTCTGATGATCATAATGTGAAAAATAGAAAGTATGAATGAAAAAAATTAAAGGTCATCAAAATGAAATAGAACTCAAAGATTCTTACCTTAGGCATTAGTAAGTTGAAACAGACTGATGTTAGACATTCTGAATCAGACAATCACACCGTTCACTTTGAAATAAATGACAAATTGAAGATTAATGGCAATTAATTACATTTATTTTCAGAAAGAATTTTCAGGATCTATTTTAAACTATAATACCTTATGTGACAGGATAATATCTATATATCTACAAGGAGATCCACTTAATGCAACTATTATTCAAGTTTAATCACCAGTTAATTAAGCCAATGAAGATTTAAAAAATGAAGCATTCTACCAACTTCTTCAGTCTGAAATGATAATTAATGGTGATTCACAGGTGAACATCAGAAACAAAAAGGAAGGATTAGTTGTTGGAAAATATGGCCTTGGTGATAGAACCGAATGAGGAGATTTCATGTTAGAATTTTGTAAGACTGACAACTTCTTCTTTTATATCTATTCCTTTCGATGATGTAAATGCCAATTATGCAAATGAACTCATCAGGTAGAATACACATGAATAAAAATGAAGAAATCTGTGGGAAGAAAACAGAGAAGCCCAAATGTCATCATTCAAAACAAGGTCTGTGGAACAGATCATCAACTGCTCATATGCAAGTTCAAGTTCAAGCTGAAGAAATAGACCAGAAATCTAAGAGAGCCAAAATATTACCTTAAGTATATCCCACACGAATTAAGAGGCCATCTCAAGAACAGATTGTATTCACTGAATAACAACAAACCAATTATATGACTTTGGCAAGACATCAAGAACTTCAGTATTGAAGGAAGCAAAAATCATTAAAAAGAAATGGCAGATGAGTAGGCATGTAAGGTGCAAATAGTGATCTTTCCCTGTCCAGAGGGCAGAAAACTAATGAAAACCAAAAGATATATCAAATAATTATTCTAGTGGACTAATGGACTACACAAATACCAGTTTCTACCACCCTGAGACCAGAAAGCTAGATGGTTTCCATCTACTGCTGCAAAATGCTCTGAAATGGTTCATATTAGAAGATCCAAAAAGGGAGGATTTACTCCAAAAGCACACAAACAAGCAAACTTCAGAATGCAAGGAGAGAAATAGGAATGGAAATGGAAAAAGGAGAAATTGTGATGAGAGAGAGTCTGTTGAGGGGATTACAGTGGAAGATTAAAACAAACTGCACATAAACTGTTACATGTAAAATTGATGATCCGCTTTGTAAATCTTCACATAATTCAATGCAAAGGTTAGAAATAAATACAGACAGGAAAGAAAGACCCAAGCGAGTGTCAGAAGAGACCTTGAAACTTGTTCTTGAACTTAAAGTAGCTAAAACAAAGTGAAGACATTGTAAGGTGAAAGAGCCAACCAAAGGCCAGTTTAAGAAGTTTGCAAAGATCTGGAAGAAGAAAACAACACACTCAGTATTTCTCAAATGGAAAGAAGGGAAGTAAAATTCCAAACCTTATATTGCAATTTTAGAGGATTCTAAGGGCAAAATATTGAAAAATTCAGGATGGTTCAAAAGAGGACAGAAGGAATACCAGGTCACTGTAGCAAAACATTCCTGGTCTAAGTTAACCTATTTTCCCAACCACAACCCAAAAGCACTGCCAGCAAGTCCATTCTGACTTATAGAAACCCTATATAGGGCTTCTGAAGTTTGTGACTCTTTAAAGGAGCAGAGAGGTAGCATATGATCAAGAACAGAGGATACAGCAGAAAGAGGTCCAAGCCAAACCGAAATCATTAGCAAAAACCCCCAAAACAACCAAGCTCCAGAAATTAATGGAATGCAAAGCGAACTGTTTCAAAAAGTGATGCAGTGTTTGAAGTGCTCGCTAGTCTAGGCCAGGACATTGGGAAGACAGCTATCTGGCCAACGGACGGGAACAGAACCATGGTTGCTCCCATTCCAAAGACAGGTGACCCGAAAGAATGTGAAAATTATTTAACAATATCATTAATATCACATGCAAGTAAAATTTTGCTGAAGATAATTAAAAATGATTGCAGCAGTGCATTGGCAAGTGGACGCCAGAAATGCAAGCCCGATTCGTAAGAGGATGTAGAATGAGGGATATCCTTGCTAACATTGCTGACTGAAAACAGAATACCAGAACAATGCTGCCTCACGTTTTACTGACTGCACAAAGTTATTTGACTATGTGGATCGTTGAAACTATGGCTAGCATTGTGAAAAATGGAAATTCTAGGGCAGGGCACTAATCATGCCTATGAGGAGTCTCTACATAGATCAAGAGGCAGTCTTTTAATTTCGCCATTAGTCTTCCTTCAGCACCATGGTTTTTGATTACATGTTACTTCTTGAAACTGTTGAATGTCAAGTGACACTTCAGTACAGTGACTCTCTATTCATTCCATCTTCTTTTGAGCCATCCTGCATTATTCAATATTTTCCTACAGACCCTTCAATACTGTACCTCTAAGCTTACAGTTATTCATTTCATTCAGCTTTTGCTTGAGATAAACATAAAGAAGAAATTATATTTTCTTTTTAATTTAATTTCTACTTTATCATATTTTATCCATTTCTACATCGGAGGCTATAAGACAGGAAGACCTTCTAAGAGACGTATTAACACAGCGATTGCAGCTGTGGACTCAAGTATAACAACACTCTTGAGGATAGCACCGGCCGGGAAGTAGTTAATTCCATGGTGCGTAGGGTTGCTGTGAGCTGTAATCTACCACGTGGGACATCACAACAACTCAATGAAAACAACAATGTAAGGGGTTCAAACACCTTCATTTATCTTTATGCAGACAATGTAAAGAGACACTGAAGCAAACATGATAAAAAGAAAAGGCCACATTTATTTACTTTAGATGAAATTATAGTTTTTCTGACTTTCCACTCAAGAGCCCTGGTGACGCTGTGGCTAGCACACTAGGATGCTAACTCCGTTGAGATTTCAAACTCATCAACTCCTCAGTGGAAAAAAATATTGAAAACTCTGTCTGGGTCAAAATGACTGAGATTCCACTCAATGGCAGTGGGTTTCAGGTTAGTCCTGCTCAACTGACCATTGGATGATCAGCTCTTTGTGCATACAGAGTGCCAGAAAATCAGTTGTGACAGGCTTTGTGTCAACTTGCCTAGGCCAAGATCCTCAGTAGTTCTGACTTACTATAAACTCTAGGAGACCTTGTGAAGCAAGGCAACTTCTATTGTTGAAGCCTGATAATGTTTCCTTGGGGATATTGCCTACTTCATCTATATAAACAGATCCTGTAAAGAATTACCTCCCCTTTTCTTCAGCCTGGCCTGG
This sequence comes from Tenrec ecaudatus, assembly GCF_050624435.1. NCBI lineage: Eukaryota > Metazoa > Chordata > Mammalia > Afrosoricida > Tenrecidae > Tenrec > Tenrec ecaudatus. The sequence continues at coordinate 94,936,828 of NC_134532.1, read as the reverse complement.
ATCCTGCATCTGGATTTTAAGACCTGGGCTGGCAGCCTGTCATATGGCTTACTGGCCCTAGGAGTTGCAATGAGATCCAAACATATGACCTGCCAATACACCTCTGCCTCCACCAACCATGGTCTTCCTACTTAACCTTCCTCTTTAATTTTCCTATTTTATTCTCCTTCCCCTTGGTTTGTCTTCTTGCTTCCTGGTTCCCCAGACCCAGCATCTGTGTGAATCGGAAAGGGCCTCCAGCTTAGCTTCTAGTGTGTGAGCTTGAGCCAGGTTGGGTTTGTCCACTCTGCAGCTTCGTAGGTCAGTCATTCATTCTCTTGCGCTCTCTTTTCCTATGCAACTTGTTCTGGGGCATTGATTCCATTTTTTGCAATTCAAAGAAAGCAGAAAATAATAAAAGGTAGAACAAATTAAAATGGGTTAAAAGGGAAAGTAAGTCGTAATTGTTCAATCTTGCTGCAATTCCTCACGTTTTGGGGCACTGTCTCATCACAGCCCTATTAAATGGCTCAAGGGCATTCTTGGGGGCTTCCTCCCGGGGGTCTCTGCAAATGGACTTCAGGCTTTTCCTGGCATCCATAGTTTTATGCAAACAAGGTGCTCACAATTTAAGTTCTAATACATTGTCCTCCTCTAATCTTGGATTTTCTTATTCATAATTCTTAGTTCACACAGGCTGATGTGCTCACTCTGTGTGGGTTTAGCTTTCACCTCATTTTTAGATAGCTTCTTGTTGGAAGCCATGCATTTAAGATCCCAGGCACTATTCTTTCTGATAGCCACGCACCATCTGATTATTCACCACACTTTTCTATAGTACCCTAACCTTCAGTGATCCATTCATGAAGATAAGGTATATATATCAGGAGTACAACAGCAAATTAGTCCAGACAGCAGTACAAAGGGCTCAGTAAAACTCACTTTCAAGGGACAGTTAATATACTGAAGGTTTGTCCTTCCAAGTGGTCTAAGCTCAAGGAAGCAGACAGTAGGACGACGTGGTGAGGTAGACTAGTGGCCAATAGCTCAGCATAGTGAAGCAGGTCGTGGTGGAGCCTTACGGTGGAGCAATGCAACATAGCTGGTGAGAGGTATGGTGTTTGGAGGTGTGGCAAGACAAGTGGAATGGGCTCGCAGGCAGTAGACATGGTAGGCATGGCAAGGTGTGGTGGCAGCACCATGGAGTCAAACGGCATGGCCCAACAACATGGTCCACCACAGTCCACGGATTGGCTTGGCCCATAGGTAGCACAATACACACGTAGAAGCAGGCCATCTAACTCAGGTAGCGCTCTGGTCTGAATACAAGGGTGACAGATACACGGGCTGGCCTTGAAGAGACATATATCTCAATGGCTCCTCCAAAAGAGATCATCAAGTTTTGAACTGATTGACAGGATAAACTCCACTCACATGTCCCTATAGGTGGCTTGTTGGCACAAGAAACTTAACTATCATATATTTATACTTGTTCCAGTTTAGTGGTAATGCTATCAGTTGTTCAAGAGATAATATAAGTTGCCTTCATTGGGCCTTCAGTAATTCTCAAAGTATCATTAAGTTAGCTATTGATATAGAATTAGAATATTGTTGAGATAAAGAATGTTGGTAAATCGGGAAGATTCTAATACTAAAATATATAGGATATTTCATTATACATATTAAAACCTTAAGTGACTGGGTCTAGTTTAAGAAAACAATGAGGCCTAGACACAGGGTACAGATTTCAATAACACTCATTCACTACAACAGAACTATGTGTGCCGAACTAAGACCTGCCTGTCTTAGAAAGTTGAGAAAATAGGAAAGTGTCAAATATAGAGTCGTCTTAAGTTCCCTATTATTGGACAATTTCAAAGGCAAGAAGCTTGAACCTAAGTCCAATGACTTCCAATTCCAAGATATTGGGGCAAGAATCTTCCTCTTATTTTATCCCTAGAGTGTTACAACTTCAAGTACAAAGGATGTATGAGAGTATATAAAATAAAGTCTGAGTCACAGCTTGTTTTCAGACTCAGAGCTTTCTGGTGTGGCCGATGCCTTGAGACAACACGGTTTATAAATTCCAGGTAACAAATTATGGGGCCTGGATCTTTTGAAATACTCCCTTGATATAAAATTATTTGTTCTATATATGTAAGTGTCACTTGTTTTTCTTTTCTAGAAAACCCCCTAACACACCAGGAAAGTGATTTGTCTCCCGCCCTCTGATGGTGACTGTGTACTTTGCTCCATTTTCTCTATAGGGAATTGTACTTTCTTTATACGAAGCCTACAGCTGGGGACTCTCACTGGCAATCCCCACACCAGGTTACCTCTAGAAATGCCCTTATATATGTCTAAATACAGACATGTACATATGTAAATATGTTTATATATAATGATGGGGAAAGATATCTATGTACATATATTTATAGTTTTAGTATTGATGTAGTAGATGGACATTGGACCTCCACTCAAGTACTCCCTCAATTCAAGAGCATGTTGTTCTATTAAACTAGCATTCCATAAAGCTCACCTTCCCGACACGATCTCTGAACATTAAGCAGGTGCATAAGCACAGTGAAGAAAGCTGATGGTGCCTGGCTATCAAAAGATATAGCGTCTGGTGTCTTAAAGGTTTGAAGATAAACAAGCAGCCAACTAGCTGAGAAGCAGCAAAGTCCACAAGAAAGAAGCACACCAGCTTGTGTGACCATGAGGTGTTCATAGGATCAGGTATCAGGCATCAAAGAACAAAAAAAAAATCATATCATTCTAAATGAGGGGAAGAGCAGAGTAGGGACCCAAAGCCCATCTGTAGGTAACAGGACATCCCCTTACAGAAGGGTCGCTGGGAGGAGACGAGCCAGCCAGAATGCACTGTAGCAAGGATAAAACATACAGCGTTCCTCTAGTTCTTAATGCTTCCCTTCCCCCCTCCCCCACCCCACTATCATGATCCCAAATCTATGTTATAAATCCGACTAAACCATAGAAGTACACTGGTACAGAGAGGAACTGGAAACTCAGGGAATCCAGGACATATGATCCCCTCAGGACTAGTGGTGATACCAGGACAGTGGATGAAGGGTGGGGTGGAAAGGGGAAACCAATTACAGGGATCTACATATAACCTCCTCCATGGGGGATGGACAATAGAAAAGTGCATGAAGGGAGACGTCGGAAAATGTAAGACATGAAAAAATAATAATAATTTATAAATTATCAAGGGTTCATGAGGGAGTGGGGGTGAAGAGGTAGGGAAAAAATGAGTAGCTGATATCAAGGGCTCAAGTAGAAAGCAAATATTCTGAGAATGATGAGGGAAACAAATGTACAAATGTGCTTGACACAATTGATGTATGTATGAATTGTGATATGAGTTGTATGAGCCCCCAATAAAATGATTTTAAAAATGAGTGTTAGACTATGACCCTTTCTTACTCAGTTCCCATGAAGACTTCAAAATGCTATCATATAGCCTTATATGAGAAGGAGGTGCAGGTGAAAAATTGCACAAGGAACCTAAGAATTTACCCTCCTTTCATAGTGGGGAATAGAGCAGGGTCAGAGAAGGAAGGAAAGGAGAATTTGTGAAAGAGGTAGCGAGGACTCTTTATTGTGTCTATCTTCTGTCCAGGAATTCTGAGAGAGTGGAACAGGTGACTCGCTCCTTGAGTGGATGGGTCTGTGCTGTGGAGGCTTCCGTGTGCAGTTTAGGTTTTTTATCTGTGGAGGAGGGAAGACTGTGCAGGAGGAGTGCTTGTTGTGGGTACTAGTCAAAGAGTACTCTGTGAAAGAAGAAAAAGTCTCAGCAGAGGAGACTGGCTACTGAGGGATGGAGAGTTACAATACCTAGTCGTGGGATCCATACATTTCTGTCAGAGTGGGTGGGACCCAGCATGGTTCACCTCGAGTGCAGGCACGTTCTCCCAAGAAGTTGGTTTGAATAACGGTCCACTCCAAAGAACAGGAAACCTATCAGTGTAAAGTGAAAGTTGTCCCCCCACCTCCACCTATGTCTCCTCTCCCCTACTCAGCTGAGGACAAACCAGAAGTCTGAAAGTTTCAAAAAGAAAGCAGTCATCTACAGCAGGAGGTACGTGGCCTCCTCCTCACTGGGCGACTTTAGCAGGAGACGGTTTCAACTGTGGGAGAACAGACTTAACTCAAATTACATTTTAGGTGACACTATTTACTTAATTGAAACTCTACTCACACCTGGCAACCACAGGACCGTCTTACTCACTAAATTGTTAGAAAAGTCTTGCTGTTAGTTGAGGTTTTCTCTCTGGGTTAGAGAAGCTTTGCCTTCAACAGAGTAAAATTCAAAGTCCCAGAAGAACACAAAATATGACAGGTAAACTTGCTGATTATATCAGCTGCATTGAAATACTATCTCTGCCTATTTTGTAGGACTATCTGCAGTAAACAATAGGCTATCACTTGTGGTTACTTGGTGCCATCAAGTCAGTCCCGACCCACAGCAAACCTTTGCACGATGGCACAGAACACCCCTCAGTCCTGGGATATCCTCAGCACTCCTATGCTCGAGTCCAGAGCTGCAGCCACTGTGGCAATCCATCTAATTGAGGGTCTTTTACTCTCAGCTGCCCCTCTACTTTATCGGGCACACTTGTCCTTCTCTAGGGACTGGTATCTCCTGACAACATGGCCAAAGTATGTGAGATGACGTCTCACCATCTTTACCGTTAAGGAGCACTCTGGCCATACTTCCTCCAAGAGAGATTTGTGTTTTCTTTTGGAAGACCATGGCTTTTACAATATTTTTCACAAGCACCACAGTTCAAATGCATCTACGTTTGTTCTGTCTTCCTTACTCAATGTCCACTATTCGTATGTCGATGAGGCAGTGGAAAACACTATGGCTAGGTCAGGGCCCCTTCCAGCCTCACAGTAACTCCGTTGCTTTGCATTTCTCGAAAGGTCTTGTACAGCAGATTACAAAATGTACCACGTCTTTTCATCTCGACAGCTGCTTCCATGAACACTGATTGTGGATCCAAGCAAGACAAAATCTTTGTCAACTTCATTCTTTCCTCTATTTATCACCTTATGAGGTTGTTGGTCTTCTTTATATTGAATTATAATCTGTACTGAAGATTGCAATACTTATTTAGTAAAACTTTTTTTAAAAAATGAAAATCTTACACTAAATGTGCTGTCATTGATATGACTATTCAAACTCACGTAAAGAAGAATTTAGATTAATATACAGAGCACTTACAACATTCAAGGGATTGCCTAGTTTGTAGTTTATATGAAGCATGGATTATAGAGGAGACGGAAGAAGAAAAAGATATAATAGCAAGTTTGAGCAAGAAGCAGAAAAGCCTAAAGAACAACCTTTGATTTGCAGAAAGAAATAAGTGATAATGCAGAGGTAATATGATCATAACTGAACTTTAAGGTTTTTTAGACCACAGTTGATAGAACTAATTGGATCCAGGGAAACCTCAGAAAAGCACTTCATATTCCACGCCCAATTTGGAATCTTAGCCTATCCCTTCCTTCCCTCCACTCTCTCATTTCATGACTCTTCTCAGGAGAAATTACTGAGTTCTTCTTGCCATTGTGGTGTAGAAGTGGTTTAATATATGTTACATTGCATTTCAATTGTTGGCAACCAGTTTTAACAATGAGCTTTACAGAACTATTGATCCATAGAGTTTTGCTTTCAAAGTGATTTAAGATGATAGATCCTCTATCCATGTTTTGAAGAATCCTAATGTGAAAGAAAGATTCTCTGTTTTCTCAGAAATTTCTCAAAACAGGGGGAAAAAACTAACTGGATTTAATTTAGAGAGATTGAAATGTATTTATCTGAAACCATTTTGAATGCACATCTATATTATTACCTAAATTCAGAGGTCTTTGTAGAATCGTCTGTATTATATTTGAGTATCAGCTTTATATGAAAAAAATCAATTCACAGTTGCATTTCAGAGAAAACAAATCATGTTAAGGAATAAAATGTCATTGTTCTTTAGAGATTCTGGAGCAGACAAAAGTACGCGTGGAACTGAGTTCAAGAAAACTTAGTTCCTGGGGAGAGTTGAACTGCTCTGCATAATAGAGTGAAAGACTATTTACTTAGTGACAAATCATGTTTTGAAGAAGCCTTAAAAATCAGCATGGGTATGGGGGCCTGTGTAGGCATAAATTATGAAAAAGCAAACTTTGGAAGAAATGTATACTCTTTTACATGGGATTTAGGGAGGGGGGGGTGAAGAAACAAAAGTACAAAATCTGTTCCTTGCTGCTGCAAAGTTTGAAGAACCATAACAGAAAAAAAATCACATTAGAAGAAGTGATTTGTATATATTTTGAGGAGAAAGCTGATTCTTCTACAGGAAATAAATAGTACTTTCGACTACTGTTACTCAAAATGTTGAAGTCAGGTTGATAGCAGCTGCCATCTGCTCATAGCAAGGTCTAATATTTGGTCTAGCTGGCTAATATGTGGCATGTACGTGCACCATCTGAAGTAGTGAGATAAACAGTACATCTGTCTGAGAACCTCTGAGCTGGGGCTGGAGGGATGAAGATAGAAACGGAAATATTCTCACTGCCATGGCAACTGCTGTAAAGGTACAGGGATGGAATCCACCATGCTTGTGATGGTTTGACCTTGATAAGAAAGGAGCAATAATGACATCTGATTACTTGCATACTTACAGTCATCAATAAGGTTAAGGTGAAATGTTTAGGCTTAAACAATTAGACATGTATATTTTGTACTGATGATGACTGTAAGGAGGTTCTCAGACAAATTAAAACTTCCTAAACACAAGTGGCTTTGGCAGATTATTATTTCAATAAAATTAGTAGTCAATTATATAATTTAATAAAATAAAACAACTTGTAAAAGATGGCAGTAAAAATTGAAATATGTTTTATTTTATTTTACTTTATATAGTTATTTTAATGGAATAATTCTTGAGGCACAGATATTGAATTGAGCATTTGATGAAATCTTTAATATTATCCCTAAAACTTTTACAACATAACATTTATTTTTGTAGTCAATGTTAACACAGATAGCTACTTATAGGATGAAAAATATATTACAATGTGTTCCCCAAACACATTAGTTTTGAATTTTGAGTGAAAACTCTGTTTATGGTGAGATATTGCAAACTTTTCCTTTTGTCATTTATTTAACAATGTAATCATTTAACTAATAATTGAAAATTAAAAATATTAAAATAGGGGAAATTTATGATAGTTTTAATAATTTTAATGAACGAGAATATATATTTACAAGAAATACATTTGCACATATATACAATAAATATATTTGTCTATACATGCAAATATATATTATAATTACAAGAATATGTATTAACTGGAAAAATGATAAAACACTACAAATTCCTCACATTACAATCTCTTGTCTTGGGTTCTCATAAATAGTACATTTGCTGATTGTCTCCATGTATTTATTGAATCATACAAATTTACCTTTGATAGGTCAAAAGAAGTCAAATGACAGTACTTCCATATTGCTTAACCTCATATTTTAATTTATGAATATTTAATAAAAATAAATTCTAGACACTTTAATAATGGAATTTAAATTTTTAATCAGCAAACTGTCATAGATACATTTGCATCAGATGCCACAAAGAGCAATCTACCCTGCGGTATAGAATTGTTTGGCCGTTCTAGCCATAATTGACTTCCAGCGTTGTGACATGTTCCATACTGTAACTTACTGTGTATGCTTCCTTGAACAAATGGCGATTTTCTTCATAAATTGTAGCAATAGAATTGCTAGATTGAAAAAATGCACTTTAAGAGTGGAGACCCAAGGCCCAAGTGTCGGCCACTGGAGATTCCCTCATAGAGGGGTTTAGGAGAGGAGATGGGTCAGTCAGGGTGCAAGAGCACAGCTTTCCCCCAGATCCTGGATGCTTCCTCCCCCAACTACCATGATCCGAATTCCACCTTGCAGGGCTGGATAGGACAGAGGCTGTACACTGGTACATATGAGGGCTGGAGGCACAGGGAATCCAGGGTGGATGATACCTTCAGGACCAAGGGTGTGAGGGGCGATGCTGGGAGAGTGGAAGGTGAGTGGGTTGGAAAGGGGGAACTGATTACCGGGATCCACATGTGACCTCCTCCCTGGGAGAGGGATGGCAGAGAAGGGGGGAAAGGGAGACTCTGAATAGAGCAAGATATGACAAAATAACGATGTATAAATTACAAAGGGCACATGAGGGAGGGGGGAGCAGGGAGGGAGGGGAAAAAAAGAGGACCTGATGCAAAGGGCTTAAGTGGAGAGCAAATGCTTTGAGAATGATTGGGGCAGGGAATGTATGGATGTGCTTTATGCAATTGAGGTATGTATATGTATGGATGGTGATAAGAGTTGTATGAGTCCCTAATAAAATGTAAAAGAAGAAAAGGGAAAAAGAAAAAAAAGGAAAGAAAGAAAAGAAAATGATTAGGGCAAAGAATGTACAGATGTGCTCTATACAATTGATGTATGTATATGCATGGACTGTGATAAGAGTTGTATGAGCCCCTAATAAAACGTTTAAAAAAATGCACTTTAAAAACAACTGGCTATCAGTGACCCCTCTGACCAAAGACCGGGGACGTGAACAGCCTCGCTATCATGCTGAGTGCAGTGGGCTTTTGTTTATTTGTTTGTTTATTTGTTTTTCTGCACTTTGGCTTCTGTTTTGTTTTTCTGTATATGAAATCCGGGATGGGTAGAGTTATAGAGACAGTGACAGCGTTGATTCTTTCTTAGGGCGGGAGGGATGCCAGGGGGAGAGAGGGCACTGATGACAAAGGGTACAAGAAAGAAGTCAACATTCAAAAATTGATTTTGGAGATCATTGTGTATCTCTTTGTAATATGCCTGAACTGTTGAATTGTATCATATGTGATATATACAGCAATAAAGTAGTTAACAGCTCAATATGTCAGTTCCTATTTATAGTTCATCCAAATGCAGAGTTCCAAATTTACAATCTTAATGTTTGATAATTTTCCATTTAAAGTCTACCAAACTTTATAGTTAAAAATAGTTATTTATCCAAATTAAATTTCCATTATTTTTAATGAGATTGAACATTTTAGAAAAATAAGATCTTCCTCTCACCTAAGAATACAAAAAATTTAAAATATGAGATTTCCTAATTATTCGCAGACACCTGTGTAAGAGGGGAAACAGTATCTTAAATGCAATGCCATTGCTTTTACACTTGATTTAAACTCATGAGTTCTTGAAAAATGTTAACTTTCAATCTTCCCTCTATCTTCTTCTGATAACATTAGCTATAATTTATTAACTCAATAAGAAATTTAGGTTCCTCACTAAATTTCCTTAAAGTAAATAAATTCTTGTTAATATGATATCTATCTATATATATATACACAAGTGTATATTCTTCTGAGTCAGTGCATAGACATTGAATTTTCCATCTGCTCGCTGTTTATTTTAAAATAACCTTTTATGAAATCTGGTAATTTTCTTAGAAATATAGATGCACAAATCATCTTTTTTTAAATAGCTGAATTTCACAAGTCTGTTTAATTTCATCTAGAAACTGGATGAGTTGTGCTAAGTACTTTCTTCTTGGTCTCCAAAATATTCTTCTGGGAGCACAAAGGGAGGGGTTTCAAGGTCTTACACCAGGACCCATGTTTCAAAATGGGCTGAGGACATGGAGTAAGAGTGACATTTAGTGGCCACTCTGAGTAAACACAGGGGGACATAGCCTCCTCTCCAGGGGACGGAATGTTGGTTCTCTATTTACCTGACTGCTTAAAGCAGAAATGAAATCATAGCAGAGTGGGTTGCTTTAGGTGCTAACCACAAGGTCAGGTAACCACAATTCCAGCACACTGAAACCGCTAGCTCCTTTGAGGCAGACCGATGGCGCTTTCTACTCCCCCAAAGATCTACAGCCTCAGAAACCCACAGTGGCCACTATGCTCACAGATAACATCCTGATGAGTCAGAACTGACAAGATGGCCCTGAGCTTTTGAGATCCGTGAAAATATTTAACGTGTGAATTCAGTTTGTTCTAAGTGGATGAAAGCCTTGTGAGCCATGTCCAGAAAGCTGGAAAGATGTAGCTTTAATTGGCCAATGGAAGCCCAGTCATGCCATTTAATGTCAGTTAGAAGCTTCAGTGCCTAAATCCTCACACAAATAGATTTAGTAAATGATCTTTTAATTATCCTAAAACGACTCTGCTTTCTAGAGATTGGCAAAAGCCACCTGGTGGTCTTTTGATCCTCAGAACTAAGTCACACGTGGAAGAGTTATTCATGAGCACAAAAGAGACTGTAGGAAGAAAAAATAAGGCCTTTCCACTTGCAATTAAAGCCACTCGTTGATGGGTAAAGTGCTCAAAACATACTCTTTTTAAAATCTAAGTATTTGAGAAATAATTATCTACTACCATAATGCTACATTAAAATATGGAAAATTGTTTTATAACTTAGAGATTTCTTACTTTGTATGGAAATACTTTCTATGGAAAGGCATGTCAAAAAGTAGACAGAGTTCTTTAATCTATTAAAACCATAAAGTTCTTTTTCCAAATAAGGACTTGGAAATTATAAACAATCTATAGATCCTATCTTATAAATGCTCTTCCTTATGTTATGCTTTGTTTTGATGAACTGTTCCTGGACCTGATGAATAATAACCCCACTCTTTACAAAACATTTTGAGAAGGTAAAGCCAGTCATATGAAAGCTGGACATTGCAGAAGGAAGACTAACCGATGCATTTGAATTATGGGGCTGGCCAAGAGTATGGAAAGTACCATGAACTGCTAAAAGAACAAACAGGAAGAGAGACAGAATATTCCCTTGAAGCTAGGATAAGGAGCCTTCCGCTCCCCTACTTTGGCATGCTCCCGGGACAGCCTGCTTGCTAAAGTACTGGCAGTGGGAACGGAGAAGACCCTCGATGAGATGGTCTGTGAGGCTAGCGCCACGCCAGTCAGTCTTCTGGTCTGTTTTTCTGGAGGGTCTGTGAGGTGGAACTGACTGGGCGACACCCAAAAACAAAAACAAAACACTGGAGTTTCGTAGAAAGTTCATCGGAATAAAAATAGGAAATAAATTTATTATCACAATTGTTAATATTCAGTGGAATATCAGTGTGCTTCCAGATATTTGCTGGTCAAGTAAACTAATATATTAAAAACTGATTAATGCTATTTTGAAAAAGTTTGTAATATGCACATGCATATTATTAATTATAGATAATTTGATTGAACGTTTCAATGGAGTATTGAAATGTGTGATATTTTATTTAAAACATGTTCAACTACACATGCGTATATTTATATGTATGCAAATTCTGTCTCAATAATTGTTCTATTATATAACATTATGAAAGAAAATGCTCACAAACCTATACACACACACACACACACACACACCACACCAACATAAAATCCCTTATCTATTATGCTCTTGATTCTATGAGCTGGAAAGTTGGGCAGTAAGGACCATTCTCCAAAACGTTTGGAGCCTCAGATTGGTTGCTATGGAGATGACTTCGGGAATGCATAACTATCAACTTGGCTCCTCAGTTCTTCTCCATGTGGCCTTTCCGTGTGGAAAGCTTGGGATCCCTTACAACACGAGTCTCAGACTTTATATGGTGATTCCGAGTTCCAACAATTAATGTTCTAAAATGTACAACTGTCAGGAAAACATTCATAGGATTATCGTGTAATGAACATACAGCCCCACCTCTTAATAAGTGTCAAAGAATATTTGATTGTCTTTAATATGTTTCAGTGATGACAAGTTTATGTCACTGAGGAATTTTAGTTACCTTATATAACTGGAGGGATGCCAGGGGCCTATTTTTTATGCCAGAATTCATAAACTAATTGATTACATCCATTATTAGTGACTATATAATAATAAAATGACAGGGTAAGACAATATGACAACTCCCTAGAGAAATCACTAGGTAACTAAAATTGGTCTTAATAGAATCCCATTTATCTATTTTTTCATTCTCTTTTCCCTGTCTTTCAAATCCTTTAGAACCAAGCACCATGATAACATTCCCTTTCTGCTCATAAATTTCATAGCCAAAAGCCAAATACCAACTGTACATACTCCCTGTCAATTCTGTAGTCACCGTGACATAACTTATTTATTTGTACCATAGCAATGTCAATAAAGCAATCACAATATATCTTCTTTGATTTCCATGATAGAAATTTATTGGAATTTGAGGACTTTATGGACATCGTCCTTGGGAAAATAGAAGGGCAGTGAAAGACAGGAAGGCCCTCAACAAGAAGGACTGACATAGTGGCTGCAGCAATGGGCTCAAGTCTGCCCTTGACTATGTGGATGCAGCGAGTCTTCTACACCTGCATTTGCAGATGTGACCTGACCTAAAACGAGAAGTAACAGCTATAATCATTCCTTTATAATTGAAAAAAATGGATGTATGAAGTATGAATCTCGGAACATTGTTAGTGGTCAAGTGTTAAATGAAGTAGAATGAGATGAGTACCCTGGGCATTGCTGCTGGGGGCACTCCCCGAGCCAGCTCCGTCTCAGGGTGACCTCGTGTAGCACACAAGGTAGCACAGCCCAGTCCGACTCCATCCGCACAAGTGTTGCTGCGCTGGAGCCCAGTGTTGCGGCCGCCGTGTCAATCCATTTCTCTGAGGTTGTTCCTCTTTATCACTGACCCCAACATGATAGACTTCTCCAGGCACTGGAACCTCCTGGTCCTATGGCCAAAGTAGATCAGACAGTCAGTCTTGCCCTCCTTGTGTCCATGAAGCATTCTGACCACCCTTCCCCCAAGAAATATTTTTACCAGTCTTCTTTCAGTCCATGGTACTTTGCAAGTCATTCACTAACACCATAATGCAAACACTTCTGCTGTCTTCCTTGTGCCTTTTCAAGTTTTCACATGCATTTGAGGCAATTGGAAATAACTTGTCCTGGGTTGGACAATCTTAGTCTTCAAAGGGATATCTTTAAATATTCTTGTGCAGCAAGATTTGTCCAATATAATATGTCATTTGATTTCTCCACTGTTGCTTCCAAGAGCATTATGAGTAAGCCTAGTAATCCTAGGCATTACTAAGCTGAAAAAGAGAAAGATAGGAAACCCCTTTTAAAATCTGACAATTATATGGACTTGAAACAAAAATTGAAGAGGAATGGTGCTATAAAAGAACAATAATTGATTGATACCCCTATGCCAAAGGACATTCAGCTAATGACTATTATTCAAATTTGCATATCAACTATGCATGTCAAAATGAAAAAAATGAAGAATTTTACATACTGCTGCCATCTGAGATTGATCAAATATATAATCAAGATGAACAGATCATTAGAAATTATTTGAATAAAAATTGAGATCAAAAAAGAGAAGGGTTAGTTGAAAAATATGGAATTAGTGATAGGAATGCTACTGGATCTTGCATGATAAAATTCTGCAAGAGCAGTGACTTATTCATTGGAAATTGTTTTCAACAACCCAAGGAATACTATACACAAAGACCTCATTGAATGATTCACACAGGAATCAAATGGACTATATCTATGAAAAGAGAAGATGAAGTAACTCAATATTACTCACCAAGGCAAATATTACAGAACCGACCATGAATTGTGCATATGCAAATTCAAGTGGAAACTAAGGAAAATAAAAGAAATTACATGAAAGCAGAAGTCTAAACTTTTAGATGGGGTTCAATTTCTTTTTTTTTTTCTTCTTTTACATTTTATTAGGGACTCAAACAACTCTTACCACAATCCATACATATACATACATCAATTGTATAAAGCACATCCATACATTCCCTGCCCCAATCATTCTCAAGGCATTTGCTCTCCACTTAAGCCCCTTGCATCAGGTCCTCTTCCACCCCCCTCCCTCCCCTTTCCCCCCTCCCTCATATGCCCTTGGTAATTTATACCTCGTTATTTTGTCATATCTTGCCCTATCTGGGGTCTCCCTTCCCCCCTTCTCTGCTGTCCCTCTCCCAGGGAAGAGGTCACATGTGGCTCCTTGTAATCAGTTCCCCCTTTCCAACCCACTCACCTTCCACTCTCCCAGCATCGTCCCTCACACCCTTGGTCCTGAAGGTATCATCCACCCTGGATTCCCTGTACCTCCAACCCTCAATTTCTTTATATGTCTCGTCTACTCATGTTTCTGTAACTTCCACCAAAAATTTGGTGGGGCTATGTAAATAAACACGTGTAACACCAATAGAAGAGATTGCTCAGTTTTCATTACCACCATCCTTTCTGTAAAAGTGAACCATCTCTGAAGCAGCACCAGAGAGAAAGTTCAGGACCCATTGGAAAACATGTTCCAGAACTCTATCTGAAATGGTGGAGAGCAGAACTAGAGACACCAGAGATTAAGAAACAGAACAAGAGGAACATTGCTGAGACTAAGGGACTGTGAGATAGTGACGGATGGGCTTCCTAGTCTATGGAGGAGAGGCTAACGGATCATGTAGCTGAGAGCCTGAGAGCTAGAAGGAGACTTGGCTTCCATGGGGCTGAGAGGCTGGGGGAAACTTGGCTGTTGGCTGAAGAGAGGTGTTGCTGTGGATAAATGACTGTGTTCTTACTGATTCTGACTTTGGTAACCTCTGAGCTCTGCTATTAGATCCACATAACTGTGAGTCCTGTCTTTGAGTTCCGGGTGGCCATTGCAAGAGATTAGGAAACACAGCCTAGCAGTAGAGATCCACGGGACGAATAGCTGGGGTCAGAGTTGGGAAAGAAAGATGGAGCTTGGAGGCTTTTCTTACCTTGGCAAGAAGAAAGCCAGAGGTCAGATATGGCCCTTCACACTTTATGGCACCCCTGAATACAGCCCACCCAAATGTAGCGCATTTGAAGAGTAGATTTGATGTACTGAATGCTCAGAAATAAAGTGTGGAAGAGTTGTGGTATGGTATCAAGAAAATCATACATGAAGATATGAAAAGGTAATCTAAAAGAAAGGGAAGAAGAATGAAGAATGGACCAAAATGAATGGCATAAGATAATATAAAATTGGGTTTGAACATAGAGTAAATAAAGCAAAAGAAAGAAATGATTAAGTAAAGATCAAGTAAAAATGAACTTTTCAAAGGACACTATCAGAAGGCAAAACAAAGCATTATAATGAAATGGAGTTAGAAAACCAAAAGAGAATATCACAATTGATATTTCTCATACTCAAGAAATTTTAGACAATTCAAGCCTTGAGTAGCAACATTGAAAGATTCTATGAGCAAAAAGTTGAATGACACAATGAAGCATTAGAAAGAAGCAGAAGGAGGAGGAGGAGGAAGAGGAATACAAGAAGTTACTGTACCAAAATAATTGGTTGACCATTAATCATTTCAGGAGGTAACATGTAGCAGAGAACCACTGGTACTGATAAAGAATCTCCAGCCATTCTTGCATGCATTAGTGAGAATACAAGTCTCTAGCAATCAATGGCATTACCAACTGATATGCGTCAGCAAAGAGATGCAATAATGAGCACTCTTATTTGTCTAGGGCAAGATAGTTAATCAACTAAGACAGTTGCTCAACTAAGTAGAAAAGATCCATATTTGTGTCCATTACTAAGAGAGGTGATCCAACAGAATTTATATAATAAATATATATATGAGAACTTTGATAAGTTATTGAACAATATCACTAGTATAAGTTTCTGGTGAAATTAGGGGGGATATTTTTGGCAAATGGCTGAAGTTGTACATTGATGGGAATGGCCATAGCCCCATCAGGATTCAGAAGAGGAACAGGGAGGTGCTGGACTGCCAAGGGAGGAGAGAAACCTGTGGAACGTGTACGCCCTAAAGAATGCTCAGAGCTAACCTAACTATCAGAATTAAGGATAGCAAATTTGCTGTTCTTTGTTATTAGATTTATATTAATGTTATTCATAAGTTGTCTTTTTATAGAACAACATGTCTTTATGTACTTTTCAGTTGAATTAGTGACTTGAAAAGTCTGAGCTTCGTGTCAGTAGATATAAGTCAGATGTTCTTCAATACTAGTTACAGTAAAAGTAATATACCATGTATACTCGAGTATAAGCCAAGTTTTCCAAGCACATTTTTAAATGCAATTTTTGTGGTAAAATTAGGTGCCTTAGCTGATATTTGGGTCGGCTTATACTTGAGTATATATATATTTATATATAAATTATATGTATTTATAAATTTATAATACATATTATAAATTTATATATTATATATATTGTATATATATTTGAGTATACTCTGTACAAAACATATCAGATGTGGTTTCTTTAAGCAGTGTCAGTTTAGGATGCAAGCGGCTTCAAGGACATTAAGTTACTCATGCATACCTCCATATTCTTCTATAGCTAGACTACTGTCTTTATGGTCATTGATAATATGTCATAATTGGACATTTTTTAAATTATAGAAAAACATATAATGCAATGAATGAAGAGCATACTAGAGTTCTATCCTCATTTCTAACTAATTGTACCTTTTAAGCAAATAACTGAATTAAAAAAGCTAAAAAACATTTTTCTTATATAATTTAAGTTCTATTTCATAGACCCATATTTCCCTAGTTTAGAACATCTTCAAAATGGAGTATATTGTATAAGAAAAAATTATATTCAAGATCATTGCAAACACACACACATTACCAATTAACTAGTAAGTAAATGAATTGCCCAAGATATATTGTTGGTGAAATCCAAGTTACACAAACACAGACACATGCATCATTTTTAGAAACTACTTAAAATGACTCTTAGCTTCATCCACGAAGTCATCATTGATTTTTATTCACCAGGCCTGATGCCCATTTTGGACCAAGCAAGTACTAGTTTTGCAAAGTCGTTTATGAAGAGAACACTGTCAAACTGTGTTTCCTCCTTTAATGCAACCAGAGGTTATGTTTATTTAGAAAACTAACATTTATACTGATTATGCACTTTCCCAGTGCCATGCCAAAAAACACAGGCTGAAAACCACTCATTCCATAACCCCTCAATTTCTGACCTATAGTTATTATTGTAGGAACTGGATCTATGAAGAAATTGCCTCTGGTGCAGGCAGGGGATATCATGGCACCTTGTGCAATCATTTGCAAACAGTGGCTTGAGAGAAGTGGTATGTAAAAAAAATAGAAAAAACCCTCAAATTTGGACCTTTCTACATTGTCATAGAAAATGCTTGGTTCGGCTGGTTTCCCCCCCAAATAAAAGACTTATATCCAAGAGCTAGGTAAGGTTGGGAAAACATGCTTGGCACCTAGAGATGGTATCCTAGGAGATAATGGAGGATTGGACTTTTGGCTTTTCGAGTCCAGCATACCTGAGGTCAAAACCAAGTTCATCTACTTTAACATATGACCTTGTGCAAATTTTTATTCCTGTCAAACCTCATTGTTGAGATCCCTTAAATGTGGAAAACAATAATAACTGCCTCACTAGGTTGTGATGGCTCACACAAGGAATTCAGTAAATTTTGGTTGAATAAGCGAATTTAATTGCATAATTTACTGAAAGGACTACATATAATACCTGTTGCAAATGTTTTATACTTTTTAAAACTATTGCTGGTACTATTCTTGTTGTTGCACGTGTTGTTTTATTTAGTCTCAGGCTAAAATGATCAAGGTGGCATGCTGATCTTATTTCAGAGATACTCAATGTAGCTCGGCATAGTTTTGATTGTATACACCAAAATACGTAGTATACACCAAAATACGTTCTTAGCAAGTTCAGAAGATCCTTCCAAAGTTCTGGAGGCTGGTTCACTGGGCTCCAGTTTCCGTCTTCCTCCTTGGACAGTCAGAATGAAGGGTGCTGGCTGGCTCTCAGGAATTGTGTCAAATGTGAGGTTCCTCTGAGGGATAGTGCAGAGAATGATACACAGTGTTCTTTGTACAGTGTTCCCTTTATGCTGTTTAGAGAAGCCTGTGGTATGGCAAATATTAATATGATAGATGCCCTTATGGCCTATATATATAAAATTCATGACAGCTATTAAACAAAACTTGTAAACATTCAACTTACTCGTTTTTTTATAAAACCTGAAACGACATTATTTTCAAGAAGGTTGTACAAAAATATAAGCGAAAGTCTTAGAACTTCTAAGTGAAAGTACTAGAAGAAAATAGATAACCTGGCAATATATAAAAGTCTCTGCTTCCTTGTGACAGGAAGACTCAGATTAAGCCTAGAGTTTGGAAATGACAAAAGAACGTGACCACTAATTGGAAATATATTAATGAGACAAGTAACAAGCTGTTGGATAATAATGATATGAAGCACAGGCTTTTTAAATGAAATATCTTAACTCAAGGTTCACATATTCACATTTTCTTTTAAAATGTATTAAGAAGTCATGTGCCTATTACTTGTACATATATTGATGTCAAGTGAATTTTAACTCTTAGTTACCCTACACGACAGAGTAGAACTGCCCCATAGGGTTTCCAACCCTATGTCCTTTACTGAAGTAGCTGGAACACCTTTCTCCCCCATGTAGGGAACTGGACCGAACTGTGCTTTCTTTGGTTAGCAGTTCCCCAAAACGCTAGAGTCACTGAATCACTGCACCCCAAGGCTATTTTATTTTATTATTTTACATTTTATGTAGACACCCTAAAGATTACAGGAGCTCTTGTGACTTAGTGGGCAGCAGTTTGAAACAACTAACTCCTTCATGGGAGAAAGAGGAGACTTTTAATTCATGTCAAGAGGTACAGTCTCAGAAACCCACAAGATGGTTATATTTTGTCTTAAAAGGTTGCTATGATAATAATATGAAACCCTACGAAAAGGTGTTATTTTTTGAAAGATAAATAAGTTAGCCCTAAGAAGAACATGCGCAATATGTTTTAAACTTAAAGAACTATTGAAAAAAATCAAGTTTTTAATTGCAACATTGAAAGATTGTATGGGTAAAATATTGAATAGTGAAGAAACCTCAAAATAAGATAAAAAAAATACAGTCACGGTACCAAAACGAATTAGTTGACAGTCAACCACTTCAAGAGGGAGCATAGGAGTAAGAAACAGTGGTACTGAAGGAAGAAGTGCAAGCTGCATTGAAGGGTTAGCCCCAAAGCTGGCTCCAGGGATTGATGGAATACCAAATGAAATGTTTCAGCAAGTGGATGATGCCTGGAGGAATCATTTGTCTATTCCAGGACATTTGGAAGACTGCTAGTTGACCAACTAACTGGAAAAAATAATCCTTATTTGTATACATTTCAGAGAAATGTGACCCAATATAATGCTCAAATTGTAGAACAATATCATTGATTATCACAAGCAAGTAATATTTTGTGGCACATCATCAAAAAATGATGTAGCAGTACACTGAGAAGGAGCTACCAGACTTGATTTAGAAGAGAACTTGATCGAGAAATACCATTACTGATGACAGATGGAGCCTTGCTGCATGCAGAGAATATCACACAGATGTTTACTTGTGTTTCATTGACTGTGCAAAGACATTTTATTGTGTGCACCATACCAAACTATAGCTAGCTTGAGAAGAATGAAAATTCCAGAACACTACACTGTGCCATGAAGAAATTGTGTATTGGACTGAGAAGCAGTTGTATGAACAGCACATAGGAATACTTGGTATTGTTGTTAGGCCCATCAAGTCTGTTCCCACCCAACACACAACAGAATGAACTAGTCCCAGACCCAGGTCATCCTCAACATTGCCCCGAAGTTGAGCCCACTGTAGCAGCCACTCTGTCAGTCCATCCCCTTGAGAGCCTCCCTCTCTTCGCTGCCCTCTACTTATCCAGATGATGTCCTTCTTCAGGAACTGGTCTCTGACAGTATGTCCCAAATATGTAAGATGAAGTCTTGCTATCCTTGCCCCTAAGGAGCACTCTGGTCATACTTCTAAAACAGATTGCTTTGTCTTTTAGCAGACCACGGTATTTTTTTAATATTCTTCTCCAGCAACACAATTGAAATGAATCAGTTCTTCCTATGTCTTCCTTATTCAATGTCCAACTTTCACATGTATATGAGGAAGCTGGGCCAAGGGGAACTTAGTCTTCAAGGTAACAGTTTTGCTTTTCAATAGTCTAAAGAGGTCTTGTGCAGATTTATCTAATGCAATACCTCTTTTGATCTCTTGACTCCTGTTTCCATGAGCATTGATTGTTAATCCAAGCAAGACAGCATGACAACATTAATCCTTTCTCCATGTATCGCGACATGACCTACAGGTCCAGATGTGAGGGTTTTATTTTGGGTTATTTTTCACATGGAGTCCTAATCCATATTAAAGGCTGAAATCCTTGATCTTCATCAGCAAGTGCTTCAAGTCCTCACTTTCAGCATGAAGGTTGTGTCAACTGCGCATCACAGGTTGTCAATAAACCTTTCTCGAATCCCAGTGTCACATCGTTCTTTAGTTAAGCCAGTTTCTCTGATGATTTGCCCAGGATGCAGTTTGAATAAGTCCTGTGGGAGGACACAAACCTGATGCACACCTTTCCTGATTTTAAACCATGCACTATCCCCTTGTTCTGTTCAGGCAATGGCCTCTTTCACAAGTTCTGCATAAGCACAATTAAGTGTTTGGGAATTTCCGTTTTTCTCAAAAATAAAAGTGAAAATCTTTCTTGTATTCTTTGCTCTTGGCAAAGCTCTATCTGACATCAGCAATGATATTCCTGCTACATGTCCTCTTCTGAAACTAGCCTGAATCTCTATGACAGCGCTTCTCAATCTGTGGTCCGTGACCCCTTTGGGGATGAATGACCCTTTCACAGAGGTTGCCAGATTCATAACAGTAGCAAAATTACATTTGTGAAGTAGCAATGAAAGTACTTTTATGGTTGGGGGGAGTCACCACAACACGAGGAACTGTATAAAGGGTCGTGGTATTAGGAAGGTTGAGAATCACTGCTCTATTAGCTCCTTGTCAGTGCACTGCTGCAACCATTTGTGGATGATGTTCAGCAAAATACTATTTGCATGTAATATCAATGAGATCGTTCTATAATTTGAGCAATTGGGCTACATTTCTCTGAATGTAGCCAGTTGACCAACTAGCTGTGTTCCAAATTTCCTGGCAGAGACAAGTGAGTGCTTCCAGTACTTCATCAGCTTACTGAAATATTTCCATTGATAGTCCATCAATTCCTAGAGCCTTGGTTTTGGCTAATGCTCTCAGTATAGCTAACCCTCCTCCTTCAGTACCATTGGTTTCTTGGCCAAAACACACCTCTGGAAATGGTTGACCGTCAACTGGTACAGTGACTATGTATTATTTCCATCTTCTTTAGATGCTACCTGCAACATTCAATGTTTTATCCATACAATCTTTTAATGTTCAATTTGAAGCTTGAGTATCTTTATGTTGTTCTGTAAATTTAAAATATGTTAAGAATGTTCTTCTTAGGACTCTTTTTTTTAAATCTTTCAAAAAAGCCCAAACTCATTGACTTGGGGTTTTATATTATTAGCACCGTGACCCTTGAAGACAGAGTAGAACTGTCCCTGCAGGTTTCTGAGATGGTAATTTATTATGGTAGTTGATAGCCTCATCAGTCAATATTTTGTCTATTTAATCTTAAAGATTGCAACAGAAACCTCTTATTTTTCTTGAGATCTTTCAGTGTAAAATATGCTGAGCATGTTCTTCCTGCTTTGCTTTCTAACTTTAGGTCTTTGAACATTTCATGCACAGTTTGAAACCAGGAAATGTGTGTGTTAAGATTATATCCTCTCGCCAGACTTGTTGAATGTACATGCTGAATAAGTAATCAGAGAAACTGGATTCGATGAAGAAGAATTTGGCATCAGGATTGTAGGAAGGACACAATTATGCTTTCTGAAAGTTACTGGAACTTGGACTTGATGTTCTGATGAGAATCAAGGGTTATTACTAAATGTAAAGGAGATTCAAATCCTCAAAATTAGACAACTAGGTAGGATGATAGATGGAGAAAAAGTTTATGTTGCCAAAGATTTTGTCTTCCCTGATTCTCAATCAATGCTTATGGAAGCAGCAGTCAAGAGATCAAAGGACTAATTGCATTGGATAAATATATTTCAAAAGATCTCTTTAAAGCATTGAAAAGCAAAGACATTATTTTGAAGAATGAGGTGTACTTGTGTACTTGACCGAAGCCATAGAATTTTCAATAGCCCATATGCATGTGAAAGTTGGACACTGAATAAGGAAGACCAAAGTCAAAAGTACCACTGACTGCCAACATAACTGACAAATCGCTCGGAGATGAAGTATAGTCACACAACAGCTCTTAGAGCAAAAAATGGCGAGACTTGGTCTCACATGGTTGGACACGTTATTAAGAGGGACCAGCCTCGGAAGAAAGACATACTTGGGAAAGCAGAGGGACAGCAAAAAACAGGCTGCCCTGGACAATATAGATTGACACAGTGGCAGCAACAATGTAACCAAACATAAGAAAATTTGTGAGGAGGCTTCAGGATCAGGCAGTGTTATTTGCTTGTCTTATTTTATACGGGGTCACTATGAGCTGGAACTGACTCAAAACCACCTAAACCCAAGAAGGGGGTGATGGGGATTGGGAGCACAGGTGAGATAGTGGTTTACATTTGGGGCTGCCGACTGCAAAGTCAGCAATGCAAACCTACCAGACACTTCAGGGGGAAAAGATTCGACTGTTCCAGAAACCATTACACAGAAAACAAAAGGAGCGTTCCTACTAGTCTGTCTCATAGGATCACTATGAATCCGAATGGAATTAATATCGATGGATTGCGCTTTGGCTTTGGTAGTGCTGTGGTTAAGTGCTTGACTGGTATGTTAAGTTCAGCATTTTGAGGCTCGCTACTGCTCTATGACAAAAAAGAGCGGGCAATCTGTTCCAAGTAACATTCCAACTCTGCAAACACTTTGGGCGGTCCCATGGCACCGTATGGGGTTGTCATGCATTGGAATCAACTGAATGGCACACAGCAACCACATGAAATAAGGTTAATATTTTTTCATTCTTTTTGACAAAGGATCTTGCTCATTTGTTTCTGGTACCATTGAAAGAAAGGTTTATATAGAGTTTGTTCTGTGTCCGGGGGCTCCACAAACATCATTTGTTCTCGAGGGTACGGACTGAACCTAAGACAGTGTCGTG
Organism: Tenrec ecaudatus; assembly: GCF_050624435.1. NCBI lineage: Eukaryota > Metazoa > Chordata > Mammalia > Afrosoricida > Tenrecidae > Tenrec > Tenrec ecaudatus. The sequence goes on along the minus strand of NC_134532.1, from coordinate 94,913,694 downwards.
CGCTAAACTTCTATGCCGAGGAGATTTTCCTCAAAGAATGTGGCTCCTGTTCTTTCCTGTATCCATTTCCGTCTGATGGTTTTTCAGTGTTTTGTAAAAATACATACTCACACATGCAAAACCTGACTGATTTAATATTGGTTTATTGCTTCATTTATCTTCCCATACTCTTCATTATTTTAACATTCGCGGGCGTTGGAAAACAACTCGAAGGGAACACTTCAAAGTATTATTCTGTGGCTCAGCAAAACAATACCTCACTGTCTCCTTTTTAACCTGTCTTTGACAAAGCTGGCAAAGTAGATACATACATATGTATATGTATGTGTGTATATATATATATATATATGAGAGAGAGAGAAATGTATACAAACACACACATATAAAGTTTGGGCAAAATGAAATAAAAAATAATAAAATTTTCTACAAACTTTTTGAAACCACATTCACACACACATGCATGCATGCCTCCAAGTTATTGCAGTACCAAATCACAAATCACAGCAGCAAGTACAGTTAATAACACCATAAAAATAGTCACATACAGTTATTCGGTGCATATAAGTATATAGATGCTCTGTTTACACTGTACTTTAATCTATTAATAAGGCAATATCATTAGAAAAAAGGTTGAAATGCTGTGAAAATTACTAAAATGTGACACACTTATGTACTCCCCCCCCCCAAAATTGGGGACAATAATTGTATAGATTTTGCTATTAAATAGAGCATCCTTTTGCTAATTGTTTGCTTTTTAGGTTTGTAGATTAGGTCCCTACATCACTAGACATTTGCAAAAGAAGTTCCCATGGATGCAGGGGTCTATAGTAGTAGATCCTCATTTTGGTATTTTTGTTTAATAAAGGCTTATAGGATTTTGTGGCAACACTTTTTACTTTCCCTATGGTGTGTGTCTTTATGTATGCATGTATTTGCATGTCCACAATTGCCTTTGCCTTGCATTCCTAAATACTCAATGTTTTTGAAAGAAACATTTAAACTTATGTAAACATTTAATGGAAAGATATACTTTTCTCTATTTAGGCTTGATTTGTATTGAAAAATAAAACAAACTCTGAATGCTTGGAATTAGGTGGTGGTAAATGTCCTAATGTTTAGGCTTGGGAACTCTATCTCCCTAAGTGTCACAATGTGAGCATAAAATTATTCGCCTAAGCATTTGCTGTTTTGGCAGTGGGAACATGAAAGCGAGAGAAAGATGTAGTGATCAGCCTAGAAAACTCTGTTGCAAGAGGTCACTATGAGTGGAAATCAAATTGTGGGCAGCCAATAACAACACCCCAATAAAGAAACAATAAGCACTTTCATGAGAGCTTGACTTCAGCCACATAAGACAGAGAAGTGCATTAACGTTACTATTTATTTATGAGTTTTAATCTCATGACTTAAGGGAAAAACGATGTTTCCAAAAGAGGAGGGTCTAACAGCCCATAAAGTCAGTGGAAGGACCTTGGCCAAGAAGGATCATTCTCTTTCTTATTAATTTTAATAGTTTTAACATTAAATGCCACTTAATTTTTCTGCTTTTCCCAAAGATTAAGGATAACAGTGGTCATGATTATGATTCTCAATGGAGCATCCTTTAACCAACTGTTTACTTTTTTGGTGTGTGACATAAGCCCCTTTACAGTAGACATTTGCCCCCCAAAATGTCTCCACATAAAGAAGAAATTTTATACATTTTAAAAGTTAAAGATTACTTTTAACAATGTTCATATACTTGATTATAGCTACATATATATCCTCAAACCTAAGGAAGTCACAACATCCCTGAAATAATATATGAGATGTTGGTATATATGTATGTAAAGAGCCCTGGTGGTTAAGGTTGGGATGCGATCCACCCGGTCAGTAGTCCAAAAGCACCGGCACCCGGGAGAAAGATGGGGCTTTCTACTCCAAGTGACAAGTGTGGCTCGGGAACTTACAAGAGATTGCTATGAGTCAGCATTGATTCAATGACAGTGCTTTTTGAGATATACATCTATGATTTTTAGTAGTTTTCTTCATGCTTTTAGAGAAATTTAACTAAACCCACTGCCATTGAGGTGATTTCAACTAATCATGGCCCAGTATAGGTTTGATGAGGCTTCAAATCTTCATGGGAACATGTAATGTTACCTTTCTCCCATGGACCACAGTTCAGTGGTTCTGAACTGTGAAATTTACAGGTAGCAATCCAAATGCCTATGTTGAAATGGCATTCTCAAGAACTTTTAAATACTGGAATGTAATATTAATTCAATGTAAGAAAATGTCCTAGTGCTGGTTTCCATAATAATAACTTAAAGAGAAAAAACAAAGACCATCTCTCAAAATGTTGAGAAAATTCTCTTTATTCCTATTCAAAATTAATAATAAAATTAAAATGGAAAACACTTCCTTACTCACCACTTAGCTTATATACATTATGTTTAAAGGATAACTAGTAAATATGCTCTCTTTAATCCTGAATAATTCTGACAAGACTATTTACTACCATCACTTCTGTTGAGCATTGTTCCAAGTTATGAAATAACATAATTATATTACATAAAGTCAGCCGAGGTAAAGATTTCAAAAGGGAGAAAGGAGGATGAAAGTTATGAAGAGCATGGTAGTACACATGGCAGATGTAATGGGATAAAATTCAAAGTCACTACTGGTATTAGTAAAAATGAGTACAGATGGCTGCATCAATAATTAATGTAAAAATAAACAAACATTTAATATGGAAACAGCAATAGCTAAAAAGGAAGATCACGTGTAAGAAAATATTTCAAAAAATAAAAGCAAAAAAACCACAAAACAGAGAAATCTTTAAAAATCTCCATAAGACTTCAAAAACAAACAAACAGCAAAAATATTTTAAATAGCTCCTTATGAAAACCAGTGAAATAGTCAGCATGAGGTAAAATTTAATTTTGCTTAACTTTATTTTACTACCATTTGTTAAAAATAAAATCTGACTATTTTTTTCAATTGAACAATCAGATTCTAAAAATCCTGGGAAAATAAATAAGCACAAATTTAAGACCCTAGACACTATTTTATCTGATAGCCAGGCACCATCTAATTTCTTCACCACATTTTTCTGTAGCACCCGTCTCCATCGTATATGGTATGTATGCCTGCCCATCAGATAAAATAGCATCTGGGGTCTTAAAGGCTTGCCTCTGAACAAGCATCCATCTAAGCGAGACGTCAACTAAGTCCGCATGGAAGAAACACACCATCCTCAGTCACCGAAGGATTGTGAAGCATGTAATCTGAAGTCGAAGCAGGGATTAGCATCAGAGACTATCTGAGGCTCTGGTTTGCAGAAGGTGAGGGATGACGTGGAAGTCCAAGATTCACTGGTGGAACTCAAGAGGAAATAAACCTCCGGTGAACTCCCTTTATCCAGCATTGAGGGATGGAAGGGCAGAAGTCACTACAAAGGGAAGAGGTCACTACATGAGTGTGTGGATGGGTTAGGAATGTAAGGTCGAAAGCAGAAGCCTGACTTGAACAGTAAAACTTGTTCACAGATACCTCATAGGATGCATGCTGGACTTGATTGGATATCTAAAATCTTATGTATTTTGGGCTTCTATTGTTTTCTTTTGATTTTTGATTGCACACAGAAGGAGGTATCTCAGGACTGTTATGTCATGAAGGGCCATCACCCTCTTGAAGTCATGGTCATTGTTTTTTTCTTTTGGGGGTGGATGAAAACCAGGACTGCTGAACTATAGAGTCAGCAAGTGGAATGAGGGCTTTGGGTAAGGGGTGTGCAGATGTGGTGGAAGAGTGAAGGGGTGATATATCGTTAAGGGGTCCTTATAGAAAACTGAGTGTTTGGAAATGGATTGTTCTGGATATGATTGAAATATGGAATGTTTTGATATATATTAATCCCAATTAATGAAAAATGCACACATTTAAAAATAGACATTTAAAAAATAGACAAAAATATTATATTCAGAATATACTGTATAACTCAATTACAATGAAGGCCCACAAGAAGGAAAATAAAAAGAGAGCTTCAGCAAAATAATACTTGATACTAGATAATTTCTGCATTCTTTTGGGCGACCTTTCTATGGAATGGGTACAAACAAATACGGGTCTCGTCCAGGTAGCTCGCCTCTAAAATTTCTTGGCACAGGTGAGTGAGTTCTTCCAGGGCTTCCTCAGTGGGCTGAAACATTTTCATTGGTATTACATCAATTCCTGGAGCCTGGTTCTGCTTTCTTTTCTTTTCTTTTTTAAATCTGCTGCACAAGGGCCCTAAAGGGTTGCAAGGATGTATATCACTTTAAGAATTGAAATTAGCCTGATGCAAGCCATGATATTTTTAATCGCCTCATCCACATGAGAACATTGGATGCTGAATAAGGGAATAAAAAACATCAATGAATTTGAATTAGAATGCTGGTGAATAATATGAAACGTACCATGGCCTGCCAAGAGAGCCCATCAATTCGTCTCGGAAGAATTCCAGCCCGGATGCTCCTGGGAAACAAGGATGGCGAGACTTCATCTCAAAGACTTTGCACATGTTCTCAGTCCATACCAGTTGCTGGAGAACAAAACATCGTGTTGGTTACTGAGATTGCTTGCTCTGAAGAGAGCTCCTTGGCTACAAAACCCCCCTTTCTCACTATGTCTTTTGAACTCTGGGAAGGCATTAAGTGTGGTAAGAAAAGTAAAATCTATGAGAAATAAAAGTGTCCTTGTTTAGGAAGAAAACACAACTGTTTTTCCACTGGCCTCTCTATGTTATTAAAACATTCAAGCTACTAATAATGTAGATGCTTGAGTTGGTTATAGAAATTTTCGAATAGAGAAGACCTTCAATACAAGCACATGTAAAGAGGATTATATGTCTGGAAATTTTCATTTGGAGCAATTGGATTGAATTGATTCAGTGATTTTTGAATTTTGTAGATTTTACCCATCGAAGTATTTTTGTAATTTTAGTCTTTTCTTATTTCAGACTATAAAATCTATATGCCAAACAAAACCAGAAACTGAAAAATGCTCTGTTGAGTTTCCTATTCACTTGTGCAGATCTGTGGCTTTTATCCTCAAACCACAAAAAAGGCAAGATGAAGACATGTGGATCTTACAGTGATGGTGAAAACTTCCCATTAATTACGGATGAAAGGCTCAGAGGAGCCAAGCACGTTCAGATCGAGTTTGGCAAATTTATTGTTTTTTCCAGAAAACTAGCCAAGTATTACAGAGGGGAATACACATCCTCTCTTCGTTCCAGCACCACGTGTTTCCCTTTGCACCAATTGTGACATTGAGATTTTGGCAACTTTGTTTGGGATTTATGGGAATTGGAAAGAGGATTAATAAGGCAGTAACCTCCTGAACTCTCTTCTCTGTGGCCATCCATTCCCATTGAAGTTCAGGTTTTGAAATATGCTATTGTTGATATCTGCCTCCTGTATTTAATCTCATCCATAAAATGTCCCAGATCTTGTGATGTGGCTAGCCCTTTGGAAAATACTGTAGCTGCGAGATGGCCAAGAATCCTTAAATGGGGATATAATATTTTAATAACAGTCATGACATTCCCTAAATTATCATATGCATTTATATTGTTAAGTTTGAGTTTGCCATGAGACTGGCACCATGAATAGATAGGTGTTTATTTATGAAACTGCCTGGCAACAATGATGGATATTGGCATCTGAAAATATGGGATATTGGCATCTGAAAATATGGGTTCACATGTGGATATGGCTTCCTGGGCAAGCTTCACTTTCTCTCGACAAAATGGAACTTTTAATATAATACCTACCTTTATCAGTCAGAGGTCTCAAAAAGAAAGAGCTGGCATAATTAAAAGGGGACACTGAATAGATTGCAATGAAGATATTTGTAGAGTGGGGAAGAGTTAAAGAGAAAGCAGAGAGGGAAAGGGCAAAAGCTCAGGGTCAGCACAGGTCGAGATGCTGCCTTCTCTATGCCGCGAGAGGCCAGGGAAGGGAGTGCTTTCTAGAACCCTGCAAAAGCTGTCCCTGTAGAAGACTGCTCAGCAGAAACACTGGTCTCCAGAGCAGATACAGACAAACAGTAAGCCTGGTCAGGAGAAGCAGAGGGATTCCTTTAACTCTGCCATTTCTTCTCATTTGTGCCTACCTGCAGGACCCATTTGGAAATCAGACGTATGGCGGCCTGATCCCTGCAGTGCCAAGTCTCCCAGAAAACAGAGCAGGCAAGAAAAGCCCAGCAGTGGATCAGATAAACGCACAGATTAAATAAGTTATGCAGTGGACAGCTTATGTTTAACTGTAATGTATATCATGCATTTTTGACTTTTCACTCTACGGTATATATTTTTATTCCTATTTAGCTTTATGGCTTCAAGTTCTTATCACCTCTTCCTTTGTTCAGTGAGATTTGAAAGATGAGCTTGGTATTTCCTGGAGGCAACCCACATTTCTCTGCATTCCAAATTCCCAGGGAGAGAGTAGATCTCAAAGCTGTTGACACGTATATGTGTTTCCTCTTGCTGCCTTAAAACAATACTACAGATGCAATGGCTTAAAACAGCAAACAGTTATTCTCATCTAGTTCTGGAGGCTAGAAGTCAAAAATTAAAAAAATTAAAAGTTGGAGAGACCCTTTTCCTTTTGGGGCCCCTCCACTTCTGGTAGTCCCCGTCATTCCCCGGCTTGTGGCACCATCACTCCAGTCTCTGCCTCTGTCTTCACATCGCCACTCCCCCTTTGTGTTGTGTATTTCCCCCTCCTTTTTCGAGGGCGCCAATCATATTAGATTCACCCTCATTCAGTGGGATCGACTGTGCATTTAACTACTTGTATCTGCAACAACTTCATTTCCTAATAAATCTCTCTCTGAGGTTCCAGGAAGGACCCCATTTGGTTTAATGTTATGTATCCAACCCAGCAGCTATGATGCTGCTGATGAGTATTCTTCTTTCTCCTCCACACCGCCCAACCCCCAACAGCAAAGAGGACTGGGGAAAACTCTCTATGGACTGGATTAGAAATATCGCATACGAAGAACTGGATTCAACTTCCTCAACTGACTAGATGTTTCTAATGTGCACGTGTCCTGTAGTACTGAGTGCCATTCTTTAGACTTTTCTACTGGTGACACAAAAGACACTCCTCCTAAATAAATATCCTCTGTCTTTCGAAATCACTGCCATTGAGTCCATTCAGAATTACCTCTGTGTTTTTCTGAGCCATTATTTCTTTACAGGACTAGAGAGTCTCATTTCCCTCCTGTGGAGCAGCTAGTAGTTTCTATCTGCTAACCTTGTGGTTAGCAGCCCAAAGTTACACCGTATGCCAACAGAGCTCCTGTGCCATGGACTGTCCCAAGAGCAAACTTATATGTCTTGGACTAAATGCAACCAAAATGCTAGGATGGTGAAACTTGTTTTACCTAGTTTGGATATGTTGTCCGGAGAGACCAGTCCCTGGAGAAGGACAACATGCTTGGTAAAGTAGCAGGGCAACAAAAAAGAGGTAGGCCTTTCACAGTATGATGGACAACGTGGTACTCAAACACAACAATTATGAGCCAAGGTGTTGTTTCACTCTGTTGTACGTAGGGTTGCTATGAATCAGAGCTAACTCGAAGGCATCTAACAACAATAACACCACAACATCTTTCTAAGTTATGTGTGTTTTTAATTTTGGGCTTCTGTGTTCACCTAAAGGCAACAACGAGCACATATTAATCAATTTTTTAAATTATCAAACTAATCATTAATTCACATATTGCCTTCTAGGAAAAGAGACAGTGTAAATTATTATTTTAATAGCTATGTAGACATAATGGGTGTTTCCCCCAAATCTCCAGTGATGTTTTTCTACTACAAGTAATTTTTGAATAAATGTCTTTGTCTGTAGATCTTTGTTAATTATGATAAATTCAAAAGTGAAAGCACTGATTTAAAATAATTTGACTTCTCAATATGTAGGCTCAAACTTTTCTTCAGCTCAGGATTATTTTCTTCAATGTTACATGTATTTTTTTCTCATTGATCAATTCGTTTTTCTTACTCATGAACTTCTATTATCCAAACACTATCTTTTAGGCCTGCCCTCTAAATTTCGCAATATTTCACAGAATTAACATTAGGAGAGGAAATATGTAATCATCTAAATATTTTCATTGAATTTTTAAAATTACTTATATTTATTAAAGTTAATCCTAGCATTAGATGAACTCTATACTCAAATATGTGTAAATATATTAAGTTTTATAGATATTATTGTTTCCAAAAGTATATGTTAAGTTAAATTTACTTTGATGTACATTTTATTTTATTTTTTCTAAAGTGGCTACCCGTGTTTCAGCAATTGTATTCAGCATTCCATTATTCTATTCTCTGAGTTGTACTATTTACATGATAATTTCCCTTCAACTTGTTAGCTTTGTTTTATAATTATCCATTGTTTTTAATTGACCTGTCAACATCAAATTTTTTATAAATTTGAAACATATTACACACCCTTATCTATTCAATTACAGAGAATGCTTCCTTTTATTATTCCTCTTTTCTAAGGAAAACTCACTCTTATTAACAGTTTCTTCTGGAAAATGTTTAGAATTAACTTTAGTTACCTATATTGACTTCAGATTTTATGGATTGTGTCATATTTTTAAGTATTATTTAAATGTATTCTAGCTTTTTTTTCTTCCTGTTTTCCTTTTGCAGGGTTTAGGATATTAAAATAGTTTGGTTTTTTTTTTTTCATTCCATTTTCTCCCCTTTATAAGCCTGGGACTATTCATTTTTCTTCCATGTTTTACTTATTATCTTTTGCCGTCCCAAACCAAACTCAATCCACTGCCAAAGAGCTGATTCTGAGTCGGATGTGAAGTTTCGGAAGTTGTAAATCTTTAAAGGAGCGGCAGCCTCGTCTTTCTCGCAGAGACTGGCTGGTTGATTTAAAATGCTGAATATGCAGATAGCAGCACAACATTTATATTTATCCCACAGTGCCGTGAGGACGTGTTTGGTAATATATTATATTACTTAAAAATAATTGTTGCCAGCTTTTTATTTAAATATCCTTGCAGACATATGTATGCCAAATAATGTATTTCCACCTCATGGATATCAGGCTAAACAGAAATAAGTGTATAAAAATATTTTTAAACTATTTTTTTCTCCCACGGCACCTAAAGTTTTTTCAAAAGCAAGGGTGTCCCATTAAGGACAAAGGTGTTCCTGATCCAAGCCCTGTTTTCTTCAATCAGCTGATCTATATATGGGAAAGCTGGACAATCAATCAAGAGAACCTGGAACGAGTAGATTCATTTGCATATTTAAATTACTGGGGAAAGCTATAAAACAAACATCTGCATTGAAAGAAGAAAAGGCAAAATTGTCCTTAGAAATGAAGAGAGTAAGACTTCATCTTAGATATTTCAATATGCCCCTGTAAAGGATGTGGTGCTTACAGAAGCATGTCAGTATAAAAGAATATGGCCTTCAATGCTATGTACTCCAAACTGACACCGTGGCTAAAAAAGATGAGTTTAAGCATGTCATAGGGCTTCACAGTGCTTCCTTCTGCTGTTCACAGGATTGCTGTGAGTCAGAACCAACGTGGCTGCATCTAGCAACCAGAAAAGCCTACTAAATGGGAGCCCTTATTCCCACTCTTATTCAACATTATACTGGACATTTTAGCCATCACCATAAGATCACACCAAGAAATTAAGGGAGCACAATTGAGAATAGAATAAGTGAAACGCTTGCTACATGCAGATGACATGACTTTTAGACAGACAGAACCCCAAGGCCTCCAAATAGGATTGTTGGAAACAATGGAGGAATTTAGTAAAGGAGCAGGATACAAGGTTAACAAGCAGAAATCAATTGGATCTCTATCTACTTGTGATGACAGATCTGAAAAGACACCAACAAAACAAAACCATTCATAATAGCCACACAAAAGTTGAAATATCTAGGAATAAACCTCACCCAAAAACAAAAGACCTGAACCAAGAAAGCCACAAAACATTAATATAAGAGACGAAACAGACCTATACAAATGGAAGAATATCCTGTGTTAATGGATAGGAAAACTGAATATTATGAAAATGTCAATATTTCCTAATCTACAAATTCAATGCAATCTCAATCCAAATTCCAGCATCATTCTTTTTTTTATAAAAGTTAAACAAACAAACAAACAAAACCTAATTATCAACTTCCCATGGAAAAGGAAGAAGCCCAATGTAGGGAACTGCGTGTCTCCCTACCCTGGATTTAAGCCATGAATGTACTCTCGGTTTCCTGCCATACAAACTGCCCTGAGGTTTTACTGCCCTTTGTCTCAATTCCCGCCAGAGGGTGGCTGCCTTGACCCTTGCTAGGATTGGTGCTCTTCACTAGCAGCTGCTATGCTCATTGGTCAATACATGACTGATGGTATCCTCCAACCCCCCCCCCCCCCAGGCATCAGGTATCCTTCATTAGCATACTTACCTGTTTGCCTTATTTGGAGATGCACGACTATTGGCTACCTCAGTTGTACCTTACTTTACCTGTGATGTAATGTGCCAGCCCTTTGCTGGCTATTTAAACCTCTGCTCTCAACTCAATAAATGAGGCTTGATCAGATTCCTGTCTTGCCTCCATTTCTCGCACCCTTGCCCATCTTCATTCCCAGTCCCTCTTTCAGGTGTCCACGTTCTTGATGTCCCGTGGGACAGGACAGCCCAAGATAGGTAAAGAAATCTTCAAAAGGAAGAATAAAATAAGTGGTTTTATTCAAAATAGTGTACCTGACCTCAAAACCTACTAGAGTCACAATTTTCAAAACAGCTTGGTATTGTTATAACGATAGATACAGAGACCAATGGAACAGGACAGAAAACCCAGCAATAAAAGGATCCAAAAATCAGACAACTGATTTTCGACAAAGGCCCAAGAAACATTAAATAGGAAGTGCTTTCCCTCTTCCACAAATGGTACTGGAAAAACTGGATATCCATCTGCAGAAGAATGAAATAGGACCCATATCTCACCCTATGCAAAACAACAACAACAACAAAACTCAAGGTGGATCAGAGACCTAAATGCAAAATCCAAAGCTATTAGGAACATCAATGAGAAAACTGAGACAAACCTATGGGCCCTAATGCAGGGCGTACCCAGACTACCAGATACAACAAAGGAAGCACATACTGTGGAAGACACGATTGATGAATTGGACCTTCTAAAAATGAAACATGTTTGTATGTTGAAAGATTTCATCACAGTATTAACATGAGATCCTACGATTGGTACTAGCCACTTGAGAAATGCTAATGAAAACAAGGTTAATATATCACCTAACACAACCATAGCCCAATTAAAACAACCACCACAACAAATGCAAAGAGCAAATACTGGAGCTTGTGTGGAGAGATTGGCACTGTTATACACTGCTTGTGGGCTTGTGATTACATACAACCACTGTAGAAAGCGATATGGTGATTCCTGAAACAGCTGGCAATAGAAATACCATATGACCCAGCAGTACCATTGCTGGCGTATACCACAAAGAGATGAGAAACAGATCCTGGACAGATGTTTGCCCCTCTCATGTTCATTGCAGCACAGGTCACAGTAGCAAGAAGTTGGAGATGGCTCGAATGCCCACTAGTAGAAGAATGGAAAAAAAAGTCGGAATAAATACACCATGGAATACTACGCACTCCTATAAAACAGTGATGAAATCATGAGACGCCTCATGACATGGAGGGATCTGGAACCCATTATGCAGAGTGGAGTTAGTCAATCACAAAAGGGCAGATACTGTATGAGTCTGCTGCTGTGGGGATGAGCATCAGGAGGGAGGCAGGCTCGGGCTTTCAGGCTACCCAGTCTGCTGGGTTAGTCAGGCAGCTCAATAGAGAGCTCGGTAGATGATGCAGGCACCATCCCCTCTGTGTATATCTTATTTTTTAGTTTTAAATAATTTTACTGGGGGTTCTTATAGCTCTTATAACAATCCATATATCAATTGTATCAAGCACATTTGTACGTATCATTTTCTAAACATTTATTTTCAATTTGAACCCTGGTATCAGCTCCTCTGTTTTCCCTCCTCCTTCGACCTTCCTATCTTTGTGAACCCTTGATATATTATAAATTAATATTGTTTTCATATCTTACACAGACTGCTGTCTCCCTTCATCCACATTTTTGCTCTTCTTCCCATTTGAGGGGTGGGGTATTTGTCAAACATTGTGATCGGTTCCCCTTTTTTCTCTCCCTTTTCTCCCTACCTTCCCCCTACCATCTTGATATTGTTACTCCCATTTCTGTTCCTGAGGGGTTTATATGTCCTGGATTCCATGTGTCAAGTGTTCTTGTCTGTTCCAGTGTACATGCTCTGATCTAGCAGGATTTGTAAGGTAGAGCTGGGGTCATGATATGGGGGTGAGGAAACCTCAAGGAATCAAGGGAATATTATGTATTTCATCGGTGCTATACTGCATCCTGGCTGACTAGTCCCGTCCTCGTGACCCTTCTGTGAGAGATATCCAATTGTCTACAGATGGGTTTTGGGTCTCCACTTCAACTTCCCTCATTCTCAACAATATGATTATTTGTTTTAGGTCTTCTGATGCCTATTACCTGATCCCATCAATACTTCGTGATCACAGATGCTAGCATGCTTCTTCCATGTGGACTTGTTTCTCTGCTAGATGGCTGCTTGTTAACTTCCAGCCTTTTAGACCCCAGGCACTATATATTTTAATAGCCAAGCACCATCAGCTCTCTTCACGACATCTGTGTATATCTTGAAGGCCACTTTGACAGAGGGACCCACAAGTCAGCAGGGATGATTTTTGAGATGGGGAGGAGAAGATGACTGCTTAGTGGCTGCCATACAAAGGGGTGATGAGCTATCCTCGAACTGCCAGACATTCTTACCATAGTGTTTAGGGATACTGATGAGAAAATTAAGTAAGAAGGGGTGAAGGGGAGGATGCTCATCTTGGGAAAAACAAGAATGTGTCTGTTGTTAGGAAAAGGGAGAGGACAAACTTCCTCGTGGGGAAAAAAAAATCTAACAATACTTTTAAGAATCCTAAGAGGCGAGTATGCCTGGTACTAAGCTCCTAATAGGTTACATTGGTCTGGGATTCTGTACACCACTTGGGGACCCAGGTCATGTGCCAAAGAATACTGGCACATTGACCCTTGGATCTACAAAGTTCATTACATATGCCAAAGGCCACACCAGAGGGATAGGATGTGGAAACCCCACTAGGTGAGCTAGGCTCTAATGCACACATACCTGTAGCCCAAAGAGTTAAGACTGAAAATCTACATGGTGTGCGAGGGAGCAGAAGACAGCTCTAACAAGAGTATGGACTGGAGGCTGGCACACTAACATTGACTTACTACTTCAATGCCCTACTTGCTGTTTTAAGACATGCATTATTCTGGCAGACCTCTGTCTGACATTGTCAGTGAATATTATTGTACGTTTTGACTTATCACCAATTGTCATTGTTTGTGTAAATAATGTTCAGTCATATAAGGATTTATTCTGAACAAGTCTATAATCTGTGGATTGTGGTTTGTAGTTGGCCTACACCTGCTCAATCTCCATTTCTCAATAATGTTTTAAACTTTGTACTAATCAATGGCATTGTAAATAGAAAATCTTTATGCTCCTAGGAGATGATATCATAAAGTAACAACGATGTCTTTAAGGTGAACCAGAGGCAGATAAAAATCATAGATCAGAAATGGATTTGAGGCTCACACTTAATCCTGCCTCCAATCTAACAACGAACAATTAATGCTTATGACAGGACTTTGCTTAAGAGTCCCCGTCATGTAGAAAACACGGAAGATAGGGGTGTTATAGCAAACTGTGATGAGGAAATTAGTTGTTGCCCAGCGATCTTAAGTGCTTGTTTTCAAACAAGCAGCCATCTAAGTGAGACATCAACTGAGCCCACATCGAAGCTTCCAAATCCAAAGCAGGGATTAGTATCTGAGCTTAAATTGTGAGAATCGTGTGTTCAGAAGGCTATGGAGGCACGAAAGCCCAAAATACATTTGCAAGATTTACACAGGGAATACGCTTCTGGTGATTTCCCTCTAAATATAATTGAGGAATGAGAACAACTTTATTATTGGACAGAGTGCATTACAGAGACAATTATTGTAGATTAACATGATCACTCTGACTCGAAACGTTAAAACCTTGTCATTCCATCTCCCTTTGGATACATTTTGTGCTTGACCTGGTTTTTAATATTTTGTGGGTTTTTTATTTCACATTGAGGTTTATATCTCTTGTATTTTGTCATTGTTCACAAACTTCTTGACTCTCTGTATATATATATATATGTATATATATATTTTCAGTATATGGAACCTAGATGTGGTGAATCTATAGAGACAAAACTAGAGCAAGGCTTCCTGAGGGATACCCCAGGGGAGGAGACATGTAAGGGGAACTAATATCAAGGAGTATAAGAAAGAAGAAAATGTTTTGAAACTAACTGTGGTAGTAATTGAATAGTATGATGTTGGGATTAGGTCCTAATAAAATGAATTGAAAGAAAAAAATTAAAAGAACAGACTACTCTAGTACTGCTCTGCCTTGATTTGAAAGAAGGGTATGCAGAATAGAGCCACAGCCTACCTTTAAAAGACATCAAATGAGATAGATTTTTTTTTCATGTAAACCACTTATCTTTTAATGTTCTTTATTATTGCTGTTTATTTTAGCTTAATCTGCTTCATGCTGTTGTGTGCCTACATACAGGTTAATTACTATTCAGAGTGACTATATTGGATTGAATAGAATTTTCTGACAGGGTTTCCTAGCCTGGAATCTTTAGGAGAGCAGCCTGTCAGTGATTTTCTCATACGGATCTGCTGATAGATATTAACCATTGATGCACTGTGTAAGTTTTAATCGTCAGATTATTAAATATATACTATTAAATAATACAATCTAAAGCTGAAAATATCTTTATCATATTCCCAATGGCACAAAACTCTAGAAAGATTTTTAGGTTGTATTTGGCTTCTTTTTGAATACTTTGTAGATCAATATTTGTTTAGATTTACCCCTAAATGATTACATAGCCTTTAATTGCTCATCTCAGTCTTCTATGACAATGTGTTTCCTCAATTGCTTTCTCTACATTTCCAATCACAACAGTATCTTAGATGAAGATTTGTGGCAAAACTCGCACAACATTTGCTTCTTTGAAAAGGTTTTCATATTTCCATTATTCTTGGAAAAATATCCCACTGCACCCAGTAACCCAATTTTACAGTTTTTTTGCCTTGCACCCAAAGAAGTTCTGTCGAAGTTTTACAAATTTTCTTTTGGTTGCTTTTTGAGAAGTCAAGAGTTAGTCTAATAATCATTTCTTTATAGGCGATCTTCCTTTTTGTTTTGATTTTTTAAATTCTATTATTTGCTTTAGTTGTTTAGATATTCAATTATGGATGGACGTCCTTTGATTCTGTTTGTAATCATTGTGCTTCTTGGGCCTAAGGATCTGAGTCTTGCATAACTTCTCGAAAATTATAAGACCACTATCTCTACACAATTAGTGTTTTAGTAAATTGAGCATCAATTTCTGTACTCCACAAAGACATATAATATTTATCATCGTGCCCCATGCACATTAAAAATTTTGCCTATTTCTTTTTAGAGGAAAAATTAGTAGCAATTTCTACTCATAGTCCGCTCTTTTCTAATTACACTCAACAGTGTTATCAGATAATAAAACTGTTGGATGGCAACAGGTTTATTCAGGGAGGGACTAGACAATCTATGTGTATGTTAATATATTCCACCCTTTATATGACTTATAAAATTTAAAAACCCTGATTAACCAACGCAAATTAGAAAATACATTGCAAAAATTCACAATGACGTCATTTACATTTTCAATAGCATAAATATTGGGTATGTATTATCTGTAACTGTTCTGTGATTCTTATGCTTGGTATTTTGTAATTGATCATGTTAAATTCTATTTTGTTTTGATTATAGATAATTATTGTTGCTAATCATTTTGAAAGATTTTTGTCGAATCCAAAGAAAGGGACTCAAATGAATAAAGAAATTATGGAAGTATATCATTAATATCTTATGTAAGTATAATTTTACTGTGGATAATTCAAAAGCAAATATCACAGTACATCAGCAGGGGTCTATAAGAGAGTCAAGTTAGATCTAAATGATTACACATAAAGAGAACATCATTGTTAATGTCAAACACATCTTGTCTGAAAGCAGGGAGTATCAGAAAGATATTTACTTACGTTTTGTTGTCTACCTATGGAAGAAAGGTGTGCCAGTCTGCCTCAGTAAAGTATCTGTGTATTAAGAAAATAACCTAAGACAATGGACCATATGAAGAAAAACATAGCATTCGACTAGGAAGAAGGATCGTTATCCCTCTGAGAAATGCAGATGACCCAGTCTTGCTTACTGAAACCAAGAGGAAAGGAGGCATTTGCCGGTCATGATCAAAGACTAGAGTCATGAGTATGGGTTACAAGTCAATTAAAAAAGATAAAATGTGACAAACAGAGAAAAGATCGAGGTTGTCAGTATGTTCATGTTACTTAGATCCACAATCAGTGCTCATGGAAGCAGCAGTCAGGAGGGCAAGGACATCTTCCATAGGGACAATCTGTTGTGAAAGGCCTCTGTGAGATGTTGACGACCTCTGTGAAATGTTAGAGACCTCGGTCAAATGTAAAAGAGGACAAGGTTATCACTTTGAGGGCTAACGTGCATCGGATCCAAGCCATGGTAAGCTCAAGCCCCACATCGCCATGTGAAAATTAGACAACAAATAAAGGAGACCAGAGAGTAATTGATTCATTTGAATTATGTGGTTGGTGAAGAACAACGAACAAATCTGCCTTTGAAGAAGTGCAGCTAGAATGCAATTTAGACCTTAGGATGATGAGGCATTTTCTCCTGTTCTTTGGACACGTTATCCGGAGACTTCTGCCCTAGAAAGAGAACATCAAGCTGAGTCAAGGAGAAGGTCAGTGACAAAAGGAAAACCTGCAACAAAATGGATTGACAGAGTGTTTTCAACAAAAGGCCGGGGCATAGTAATTACGAGGATGGTTTACAGTTCTCAAAGTGCATGCATATCGTTCTGAGCCACTCAGAGAAATGAGGTGACCTCGGCCATTGTAAAAGTGGCTATTTGCATTGTTTTCCTAACACTACCTAATGATTTCGTCCAAGGACACATACTTTTAATAAGGGCGATGATACAGCAAGTCCCTAAGAAATAATTTACTCTCATTAGTATGGAAATCATCTCCAGAAGAACTCACTACCATGGATTCAATTCTGACTTTAGAGACCCCATAAGGGGAGTAGAACTGCCTCTGTGGGTTTCTGAGCTGTAACTCTTCTTTTCTTTCTCTCTCTCTCTCTTTTTTTTTTTTGAGGAAGAATATAGCAGTGTTTTTTCTTACAGGTAAATTTTCTCTTAAGTCAACCCTTTTTCAAATTAAAATGTAAAGCAAGGCTTAGAACTGGATCACTTGGCCCTCTCCCCTCACCTCCCAGTTAAAAAATGCTTGCCTCGTGTAGTGGCCAGCACCCTCTTGGACCTGCAGTAAGGCTCAACACATTCAAGCCTCAGCACAGTCTTCCTGGTGGTTTTAGTTTCTTCCAGAAAATTGGCTTTGTCTGCCCACCAGAGCCACTCTGCATCCAGTCTTGGCACCTCTTTCCTCCTGCACACAGGGACTCCTTGCTGTTCTGATCATGGGTCACTGTGTGAGGCAGATGCTTGCCACACTTCTTACGGAAAGTTCTTTGAGTTGTAGGTGCATTGCACATCTTTGCAGTGATGTGGTCTACACAGTGTAAACAGAAACGTAAGCAGCTGTGATCTTTGCCTCGCTCTGCTTGTGCCTAACTGGAAAGGGCTGTAGAAAGCTTCATCTTTCTCTCACAGACCAGCTGGTGGTTTTGAACTGCCGATGTTTCCATTAGCAACCTAACCCAAATGTTAAGAAAATCCTGGAAAGAGAAACTTAAGAAAACAAAAAAAACCCAACAAAATCTGCAGTGAGAAGTGAAATACTGATGAAAAACACTTTTAAGATATTACCCATGAAATATATATTATCCATTTACTCTGTTATCTATGAGCATCTCCCATGAACTTTGTGAAGCCCCCCCGGTATGTACCAATTGCAAATCTTTCAGGAATACTTAATATATAAAGAATGGAATTCTATCTCATTTCTTCTGTAAGTACACACAGCAAGTTAGGGCAATTTTTGTCGTGTTTTGCAAAAAGAAGGTGGCACAGGGGTGCCTTCATTTCAAAATAATGCAAATACTGGTTGCCACATTGCTCTGCATGTACCATACAGTTATGAAAGGTAAGTAAAGCATTTCAACAGAGAAACTCTTTTAACTCAGAGAAGATCCATTTACATAATAAGGGGTTTATCCCTAACCACTGTCCCAAAGTCAGACTGTCCTACTCAGGACCACTCTACAAAGCAGGACAAAACCCCATAAAGTTTCTGATTGTAATATTTAATAGAGCAGAGAGCCTCATTTTTCTCCTGTAGGGAAACTGGTGGGTTCAAACTGCTAGCCTTTCAGTTAGCAGCTCAGCAAGTGCTGAACTCACTACGCTACCAGAGCTTATTGTATTCATACACAGGCATATATGAATAAGAGCGACTCCATGAAAACCCTCCAGCCAAAGGCACTATCAAAATTCACAAAGGTGATAAATTTCACAAGAAATTGTGATTGAGTCTTCAGTTTAGAATTGTGACAAGTTAAATCCATTGCAATCTACCATGAAGGTGACTATTTTTCTTTTCTTTATTTTAGTTTTAAAAATCATTTTTGCGATCTCTTACAGCTCTTATAACATTTCATACCTCAATTGTATCAAGCATATGTGCACATATGTTACCATTAAAATTTGCAAAACATTTTCTACTTGAGCCCTTGGTATAAGCTCCTTTCCTTCCCTCCCTCCCCAACTCTCTTACCCTCCTGCCCTCTTGAATCCTTGATCAATTATATGTTGTTATTATTATTTCGTATCTTGGACTGTCCATTGCCTCCCTTCACCCATATCTCTATTATTCATCCCCTTCAAGGGCAGGGGCTACATATCCAACCTTGTGATGGGTTCCCCTTTCTCTTCCTCCCCCCTCTCTGAAAATCCCCATCCTCATTATATCGCTACTCCTGCTATTGTTCCTAAGGGCTTATCTGTCCTGAACTCCATGTGTTGAGAGCTCTTATCTGTACCAATGTGTGTTCTCTGGTCTAGACTGATTTGTAAGGTAGAACTGGGTCATGGTAGTTGGCGGGGGGAGGGAAGCATTCGTTGGCAGTATACTGCACCTTGGTTGAATCATCCGTTCCTTATAACCTTCTGTGGGGGGATATCCAATTGTCTTCAGATGGGTTTGGGGTCTCCAATCCAGACCCCCCTCTTTCACATCACTATAATTGCTTTGAATCTTTTGATACCTGATACTTGATCATGAGGACACCATGTGATCATAGAGACTTGTGTGCTTCTTCCTTGTGGGCTTATTCCCTTCCCTGCTACATGGCTGCTGGTTTAACTTCAAGCTTTTATGACCTGAAACACTATAGATTGGTTTTCTTTATTGAGCACCTACACCGGAAGCAGTTGCTTTTGTTCCTTTTTCTAGGTGTTGACTAATTTAATATTTTAACCTCACAGGTGCGAGACTATTCAAAAGGTACAGTTGAATACATATCCTCAAGTTCCCTGAAAATGTCCTTTATAATTAAGAGCAAATCTCCCTGATTTTGAAACTACTTAAATGCCAAGTAAGAGAGCTTCTAACAAACCATAGATGATAACCTGCACGAGTGATAAGGGCTGGTCATTATCCCAAAGACGAATGATCAATGGAGAGGCGAGGGAAGAGGTCATCTTCAATACAGTAAAAGAATTCATAACTTTAGAAAAGAATAGAATGAAAAAGTAATGTGAAATTTAAGTGCTGGGTGGCATAGTGGATTACAGGTCGGGCCACTAACTTCAAGGTCAGTAGTTTGAAACCATCAGTCTCTCTGTGGGAGAAAGACATGCTGTTTACAGAATGTAAAGAGTTACTGTCTCAGAAACTTACAGGGGCAGTTCTACTCTGTCCTCTACAGCCCAATTTGAGTCAGAATCAACTCGATGACAGTGAGCTCAAATTTAACTTACTTGTGGAATATTGGGGGAAGAGAAACGATTATGACATTGAAAAAAAAATGAAAACTGAAAGTTTTATTTTCTGTGTGCTTTCTGCTCAGTTGCCACCAGAATATTTCTGTACCATGTGAAAAGATAAAGTGTAGATGCTTGAAGATCTTGTTGCTGTGATACTAGTGACAATAGTAAGACCTATGCTTTTTTTTTTAATTTGGGAAAGTCAAAATAGAATTAGTAGCTTTAATAACAATATACGAAAGTACCATAAAAATAATAACTAAGTAATACAATCATGAGTTCCTTAAAGAGATGTGCAATTACAATTTGCCATCTCTTAAATGTACTTAGCTGTTGTTCACTGAATCGTTATGATAGCGATACATTTTACTCCTAGATGACTTATTGGACATATTTTTTCTGAATAATAAATAAATATATATATATAATACATATATACAAATTTCCAGGTGTTATTGAATAAATGACCTATAAAGATGTAGTTAATGGCATAAGGAAGGGGATGAAGGAGACATTGAAGGTTTTGCCTCTGAGAAAAGTCAGCGATATTGACCTCTCTCTAAGAAAGACTGAGCGGTCTGCTTGTCTCAAGCCAGTAGGGTACACT
Source organism: Tenrec ecaudatus (assembly GCF_050624435.1). Taxonomy (NCBI): domain Eukaryota; kingdom Metazoa; phylum Chordata; class Mammalia; order Afrosoricida; family Tenrecidae; genus Tenrec; species Tenrec ecaudatus. Next base: position 94,892,852 of record NC_134532.1, on the reverse strand, counting down.
TGAAAGAACAGAACCAGCAACACAAACAGCCTTGACACAGGCTTCCTGGAGGGCTGACTACCAATACTCAGTCGTCAACACCTCAGTGCACACCATCGCCAAGAGAGAAGAAAACATCCTTCTCTTGCATTTTTCTTCCTTTAAAAAGGCCAAACATGCTGTTTTTGGATCGATTTCAATCCTACTTTAATTCATTAAAAAGTGAAACAAAATCGCCATTTACATCTCTGACAGCTGGCAAGTTTTATGTGCTCTTACTGCTCCTGCCAAGGCGCAAAGGGTTCATTCAATCCAGTCACGGGTCCTTGGAGAGCCGCGAGTGCGGAGCCCATGAAAACACAGCGTGAACAATGGCACAGAGGACTGGCAGGCAGGGAGGTATTATGCCAATGCACCGGTGTGTAGGAAGTCAGAACTTCTTAAAACTTCAAAAGAAAGTACAACAAAGGCTTTAACCAGACTCGGATAATCAGGATGCCGGTTCCAGCAGGAGCAGAAATGTATAGTTTCTGGATATCTAACATAAGAAACGCCTCTCTTTGAGAGAACCGGGTACTTAAAAGGACCTGGAGAGACTGTTTTTCTTTCATTCATCCTTAAAGGAACAAAATAAAACGGGGAATTGTGAAGTGTATTAACTGAATTCTTGGAGTTGAAAATACATTTGATTTTTTTTTTGCATTGTTAGAAAAAACAAACAAACTGAAAACTTAAAAATTCATTAAATGTTTGTGGCATGCTGGAGGCAGGAAAACACTGAATTACATTCTTCTGAAAGTTAACTTCTTGAGGAAGCAAAATGCTGAAATGAAATACATGTCCATAATAACGGACACTTTGTAAACTCTCTGCCTCTGATAGGGTTTCAACTTCCTTCTAACAAATGCTCTTTTGGTTCTAACAAAATCTTGGTGAATGACAGTCATTACTAATATTGTCATAAAAAATCATTGATCAAACAAAGTACTTAAATGCTCATGGCGTTTCTTAGCAAGAGTTGGTTTCCTTCAGTATCAAGTTGATTTTCCTTTCCAAAGGAGGCGTCTATAGACTGGTGCTTCGAGCTCTGCATTTGAAGTCTGAACCCCACAGATCCTACGCTATGTTTGCCACAGAGTACACGTGTAGGTTCTTGCAAGATACTCTATCCAACGCTCATGTCTTCATTTATAAATTGGAACAAAATAACCATATCTACTTTATACAGCTAATCTAAAAATCACTTGAGAAACACTGTATTGTTTAAGTGCCTAAAACATTACAAACATTTAAATGACTTAACAATAGTTATTAAATACAATCCAAGGTGTGTGTGTGTGTATAAATAAATAATTTTATTGGGGGTTCATACAACTCTTATCACAATCCAAACATACATCCATTGTGTCAAGCACATGTGTACAATTGTTGCCATCATCATTCTCAAAACATTTGCTTTCTGCTTGAGCCCTTGGTATCAGCTCCTCATTTCCCCCTACCTCTATGATCCCCCAATGAACCTTTGATAATTATAAATTATTATTATTTTGACATGTCTTACACTGTGTGACATCTCCCTTCACCCACTTTTCTGTTTCTGTCTCTCAGGGACGGGGCTATATGTAGAGCCTTATAATCAGTTCCCCCTTTCTACCCTACCTTCCCTCCACCCTCCCAGTGTTGCACTCTCACCAATGGTCCTGAAGGGATAATCTGTCCTGGAATCCCTGTATTTCCAATTCCTATCTGTACCAGTGTACATCTTCTGGTCTAGCCAGATTTGTAAGGTAGAATTAGGATCATGATAGTTGTGGGGGGAGGCAGCATTTAAGAACTAGAGGAAAGTTGTATGTTTCATCATTGCTGCACTGCACCCTGACTGGCTCCTCCCCTCCCCTCGACCCTTCTGTAAGGGGATGTTAAGTTGCCTATAGATGGGCTTTAGGTTCCTACTGCACACTCCCCCTCATTCACAATGATATGATTTTTTTTGTTCTTTGATGACTTATACTTGATCCCATCCACACCTCGTCATCAAATAGGCTGCTGTGCTTCTTCCATGTGGGCTTTGTTGCTTCTGAGTTAAATGGCTCCTTGTTTATCTTCAAGTCTCTAAGACCACAGATGCTATATCTCTTGATAGCCGGCCACCATCAGTTTTCTTCACCACATTTACTTATGTGCCGCTTTGTCTTCAGCGATTGTGTTAGGAAGGTGAGCATCATGGAATGCTAGATTAATAGAACAAAGTGTTCTTGCATTGAGGGAGTACTTGAGTAGAGGCCCAATGTCCATCTGCTACCTTAATGCTAAACCTACAAATATATGGCACATAGATTTATCTCCCCATCATATATATACATGTAGAATATGTCCATACCTGTATTTAGACCACTATAAATGCCTTTTGCCTCCTAGTTCTTTCCTCTATTTCCTTTTACTTTTTTCCTCTTGTCCCACCTATCATGCTCAGCCTTCATTTGCTCCAAGATGTTAATTCAACATACCAGCATGAAGCAGGTCTGAGGGGCTGGCCCCAATTCCAACTACATGGACAGCCACCCCTCCCCACAGAAGAATTTACTTCAATGGACAGCACTGAAGCTACAGCTCAGGGAGAGGGACATGTCTAATCAGACCACATGGGAGCAAATGAAAGGGGAGGAAGAGAGAGTGGAGCACATCCTGGCCCACCAAGCCTTGAAGATGATATCCCTGATCAGAGCAGCCAATGCACAGAGAGGACAATATGACCAGCCCCACTATGAGACAAGACATTCTTCACTGACCCATAGCCATATAGGGGACAACACTGGAGACACAGTGTGGGAATTTCACCCGATCTGACCCGACCACACTGAGGCAAAATACTAAGGACGTGCAACAGCACAACAAGGGGAGCAGAGCAAGGAAGTCCCGAGGGAATACCAAAAATAGACTTTGGGCCAGGGAGTGGCACCCCATCAGACTTTCCTGGAAAATACTCCTAAAGATCAACAAACAGACCTTGAATTATTTACAGGCTTTTCTCTTTTTTTGTTATTGGTTTGTTGTTGTTGTTTTATTTTCTTTTGTTGCTTTGTTTTGCTATGCCTTGTTTTTGTGCATATTATTATCTCTGCAGGTCTATCTAGATCAGATAGGCAGGATAAACAATCTGGAGGAGAAAACAATGGGACCAATGGTTCTGGTGGGACATGGGACTAGAAGAGATGGGGAAAGGACAAGAAAGCAACAAATAACCCCAAATTGGTTGCATGGGGGCGTGTAAGAGGCCTGGTCGGGCTTGATCAAATGCAATATAACCAAGAGGAATTACTGAAATCCAAGGTATATATTTAAAATACTAATCTCCATATGTCACTTGAAGGACTAAGATGTGCCTGACCCATACCATGGTATTATCAATTACCTCAAAGATATGTGAAACTTGGACAATGAGTAAGGAAGACTAAAGAAGAATTGGTGTATTGGAATGATGGTGTTGGTGAAAGAATATTCAAAGTACTATGGACTACAGAAGAATAAGCAAAATATGTTTGAGAAGTTTAACCAGAATGCTCCTTAGATATTAAGATGACAAAACGTGTCTCATGTATTTTGAACACGTTTCAGAAGAGACCTGTTATGGGAAAAGGATATCACGCTTGGTAAAGTAGACAGACGCCACAAAAGATGAAGGGTCTCAAAGAGATGGATTAATATAGTGGCTGCTACGAAGGTTTCGAACTTAATGACAAGGGTGACTGGACAGGACCAGTTAATGCGTCATTCTACTGCGCAGACTCACTTTCAGTCAGCACTAACTCAATCGTGCCAAGCATCAACAAAAACAATTTCCAAAAGAACCAGTGCAAGTGGTTGTAACCTTTCAGGTTAGGTTTATCACTATGATCTTCTGTAGTCAGCTCTCCAATGCAGTCTATTTGATAATTACTTTCCTCCCATCCATCCCACTATTATGGATAGAGGGAAATCATGGGAGGCTTATTTCCTATGTATTTCCCACAAGTGTCTCTGCCACTTCCCACTCTCATCCATAGCATTCTACAAACCAGATTCTCAAAGTGTAGGCTCTGATACTATTCCCTCCTTAGACTTCATATTATATGATTTACCATTCTTCAGTGACTGATGTTGGTGTTCTTAGTTGACATCTCATTTAGATGGTTGCTTGTTTGGAAATAAGCCTGTAAGACCCCAAACACTATTTTATCTGATAGCCGGGCACCATCTAATTTCTTCATCACACTTTGCTATAGCACCTATATTTTTTGTGTTCCCTTCCTAAGGACGGATAGTGAGCAGGATATGATGTAAGAACTAATTGTTCTTGAATTGAAACTAGGATTTAGTGCGAGCCTTAAGCCCATTCCTGAATCTAGTTTTATTTTTTCCCCATCGCCTTGACTCCCTTTCAAAACTTCCTTGTTAACTTATGGTAGAGAGTTTCATCGTCATCTCCCTGGGGCATTACAGTCTTCCATTAATATTGTCTTTGATTAGTCCTGGTCCTAATTTATTAAAGCCCTGTAGAGAAAAATTTTCAAAGGAAAGAAACTCTTTACTAATCTTTGCTATATCACTTATCATTTTGTCAATTGTAGATTGTTTATATTATTTATATGGGTCAATTTTAGGTTGTTTGGTTAACTATTTTATGTATCTGTAATTTCTTAAATCTGTTGCTCCTTAATTCTGGAAAATAAGTGGTTCAGAACTGCCTCTATGGCACAGACTGAGGACGACTTCTGGCTCTGAAACAAAAAACAGAGGTGACAACTCTCTTGAAAAAAAATTAATCTTTCTGCCAGATGTTTGGCCTGAGGCTGTTTCATTCACTAAGTCAATGATTTCTTTAAACTTAGTTTTAGAATGCCATTTTGTGCTTTTTCCCTGTGTAAGACCTTGTTTCTTGTGATCTTTTTTTTAATTCCCGGTGAGTGCTTGCCACTATAATTAACATGCACCAACATAATGAAGAGACTTCTGTTCATTATTAATTTTTGTGTTCAATCTAGCAGATAATGAGCTTTTGGATATATCTTAGAAAGCGTGGCAGGTCTTGATGTTCTTTTGGATAAATGTTGATCTTTTAATCATGTATAATTAATTATTTTGAAAAGCGATAATATTGTTTATTTTAATGGCCTTTTATGTGGCTGATAAGAAATCTCTGGGAGTAGCTTTAGTTCTAAGTTAGAAGAGTATTTAAGGGCCATAGTCCAGTGCCTATTAGACGAGTAAATCTGATCTCTTATCTGAATTTTGTTCTACTTTTTTTCATGCTATATATTGTATCATCTCTTCTGATCCTAGTCAGAGCAGTGCAAAGTGGTAGGCAAGCACCATCTAGTTCTGGTCTCCTAGTGGAGGTTAGTAGAGGTTGTGATTATTATATATATGTGGGAAACAGAAAGATTTCTCCAAAGCTCTCTCCCCCAAATATGTTAGATTTAGGACACTGTTTGCAGCAGACTGGTTCAAGTTACTTCCCTGAGGCAATCAGTTGCCACACTGCTGTCTCATCCCACCATGGGTGAGCCTGCTTCCTGCTGCTGGGGACAATGGGCTACTTCTCCCTGAGGCTTGCAACCATTAGCTTTAGTTCCTGTAGGTGGGGTTTACACCCTATTGATAATGGTTCCTATGAAGATCCAGAGAACAGATCACACCAGCTCAGTTACATCCAAAGTTAGCTGCTGTCCTGAAACTAGGATCCGCTCATCTTGTCACATGTGTACCCCCAATCTCTCATCTTCCTGTTGTGTGTACATCCCTAGATTGCCCCCCTCTCATTGCTGCATCGCCTATAGTACAACCCCTTCCTGTGATGGATGTCTTTACCTCTAATTAGTGGGCTTGCTTACTCCCCCAAGGGTATGTAGGCCAGGGTTAAAAGAAAAACATCTAACTACAGCAGGTGAGCATATGTCCATTCATGTCACAACTTTTATTTCTCTAGAATATGAGTAGGGTTGCTGGATTATGTGAGATTTCTATCTTCAGCTTTTTGCGGAAGCACCATACCATTTTTCATAGTGGCTACACCGCTATACAGTCCCACTGCAGGAGAAGAGAGCTCCAGTAGCCACCTTCCAGCATTGTTTCCTCTTTTACAAATGCTTCTATTAGTACTCTTATTGCCTGTGATAGACAGCATTTCACTGTGATTTAGAGGTGTTTATTTTTGTGGAAGTATCAGGGTTTTCTACAAAGATTAGAGATTAAATCCTTATCCCATATATTGTTGCCAATATTTTCCCAGTTTATGGGTTCTTTGCACACTCTTCTGGACAAGTCTTTTGATGAACATAGATATTAGGTTTTAGGAGGTCCTGGTCACCTAGTTTATCTTTTGCTGTTTGTACATTTTTTCTTTGTGTGATAATCTATATAAGCCACAAATTAGGGTCCTTGGGTTTGCTCCTGAGATCAACCTTGGTAGTGGAGTGGGTTATGCGTTTGGCTGCTTATCTTTGGGTCAATGGTTCAAATTCACTAGCCACTACAGGGTGACGCTTTCTGTTCCCTTAACTATTTGTAGACTTGGAAACCTAAGGGGGCAGTTCTAGTCTGCTTTATGCGGCCTCTGTGAGTTGGAAGCAACTCAATCACTGTAACTGAGTGAACTCTGTTCTTTATTTTCATCAATATTGATATTTTTAGGTTAAACATGGATACATCATACATAAGGCTTTGTGCATGGTATGAAGGGTGAATCCTGTTTCATAGTCTTGAAAATAGATATTCTGTTTTCTCAGTATCATTTATTGTGTAATGCTAGTTCTACTTTTTTATTAACACTGTATAGATTGATATTTAATTCTCATGAGGCTATATGCTTATGTTTCTGTTCTGTTCTATGATCTGGTTTTGAAAGTCCACTAAGTTAACTAAATATTGCAAATTCACTAAGCATTTGCAACAAATCTACCCAATAACCAATTCCAATCTTAAATAGGCTGTAACTGAACAAGATTTAACCAGGAAGAAGCCACTTCCTGGTTACCAGTCAGCTTCTAAGGTGGGATTCTACATGGCTTACCTGTGCCACATTGGCTGCTCTTTTTCCCCTTCGAAGCATTGGTTTTCACTATCACTCTTTTTGGTTTTCAAAATTGCTCCATCCAATTATACTATTAGCTTTATGATGAAATTAAAAGTCATACCCTTGTTAATGACTTTGTTTAGAATTGAATAACTTAAGTTTAAACAAGATAATTAGGAAAACAAAATCAGTGAGTGCTAATCAAACTTCAAATTTTGATATGCTACCTTTCTGATTATGAGAGTGAGAAAACAGAGCGATACTGACTTTTTCGGAAAAAAAGAGTACTCTTCCTTTGATAAGTATGAGGTAGGGAATTTTACATGAAAGAAGGTTGTGAAATTGTAAGTGGTATAATTGTTTATTGATATGAATCAGCTAACTGGGATATAATAAACATGAAAATATTTTTAAGTCATTCTCATCTTCAAAAACAAAGAAACCTTACTTCTTTCTTGGAAAATATAGAATGAACTTATAATTTTGTAGGCAACACTAGTATTTAAAATTCTAGTTTATTTCCATACTCTATTTGATACCATTGTTTTCTCTATCTCCTGCTAGAAAGAAGTTTTAAGTGATTCATAATCTAAAATTACTCACTATCTTAGGCTGGGTTCTTTAGAGATGCAAAATCATTGGACGAAGCACACATAGTATAGAGAGATTTATTCTAAGGACAGGGCTCACACAGTTGTGGAGTCTGATGAGTCTCAATCTATGAGGCAGGCTACAGGCTGGAGGCTTCTTCTGATTCCCATGGTTACAGGAGCTGAGCAACTCAAATTTGCAAGGAGGGCAGTAGGCTCACATTTCAAGCTTTGGAGGTGATACGACGATGGGACGATGGGTTAGCATTAGAATTGATACTGTGAGTGAACTTGGGCAAACATTCATGTAAATTGGCCGTAACCCCATGGAAATTCACTTTCCTATTAATTGGCTGCTCATACCAGGTAACAAAATAGAGAATAATTATATAGTTTCAGCCCAGATAATGCTTAAACGTATTTAAAGGATTTTCCTGCCCATTACTGTTTAATTCTGAAGTGGGAATGAGAAACAGCAGGCTCTTTTACTCTCCTCCTCTTTCCTTCATGTTAGAGCACAGGTATGTATGTGCACAGCATAATTTAGTCATGGGTGATTTCGTTCCCAACAACCTTTGCTAAGTGTCTATTTCCTCTGTTCCATCAGGTCAGGGAGAAAAGAGTTGAAAAAGAGCATGTCATGAATGTCTCCCATGTGGCTGTCCTAAATCTGGATCTCTGGAGATTACTGTTAAATTCAAGCAGACATGCTCTAGACCCTCTTCTTCCCACTGCCTTCCCGTCTCAGCGCCGCTTCCTCCACAGCTGAATACACATTATGTTCTTCACGCTCGGCTTCCACTTCTCTCGGAACCACCACTGATGGGACAGAACATCTGATGTTTCTTCTTGCTTTCGTTTTGCACTGGAAATCAATAGATTGGGGATTGGGGTTCAGGTAAAAAGTCCATCAATTTCCAGAGGATTTCACATAATTCACAGAAAACTCATGTATCTGTGCCATGCCAAAGGTAGCAGGAAGAACAAAGGTTCTTCTGCTCTCAACTGTGAAAGAAGTCTAATCTCTGCCATCCACTCACAGATAGGCAAAATGAAGATCACAAGCTGTTCTTGTGGCAGCAAAGCCTCTCAGCTTCGTTCAGAGAGCTTTCCCACAGGCCCAATCATTCCTCCGTTCCTTCTTACTGGCATTAGGCTTTTTATCCACATGAGTGATGGTAGAATGGAGGCTGGCGTTAGCTGGCTGCTTTGGGGAAAAGAAGTTAGCTCTTCCTTTCTTGAGATTTTGGATTAGAGAAATTTATCTTCAGTTCATCGGCCCTGTTTCTAAATGGAGGACACCCAACATGCTGTGACACTGGAAGGAAGTGTCATGGAAATGATCAACCTATACACCACCAAATTCTGATCAACTGACTTGGAATTTCCTGGGAATCTCTCTCTCTCTCTCTTTAATGTAAAAACAGAAGACTTATCGCTCAAATAAGATAGTTTCCATGCTTAAAAGTACTAAATCTAAGCTTATTTGGATGGAAATGGCCGATCTATTTCTGTGACATATAACAGTGTCAATTGATGTCTCTGTTTCTTAAGTATAATTTCTGTGCCATCAGGCAAGTATCTTTATCTCTTTAGCTTTCCTTTCCCCTTCTTCAGAAAGACATGGATGTCTCTCTAAAATATGAAACATGAAAGTGTCCGATATTATCTGTAAGGGTTCAAAATGATACTCTTGTTGCTTAGTAGAATTGTTTGAAATGCTTTAAGGGTCTGAGTTCACGTAGATAGTTTGAAGTATTTTACATAATTTACATGCTTTACGTGTTTGCTTGGACTATAATCTTGTCTAGATCACTGTAAGAGAAGCTTGCTAAAGGAACATTTGTTCCTTTAAAACCCCTTTGCTTCCCAACCACACGATTGGAAAGCATGGCAGCGTCAGGGAAGGAAGCCGAGCGCCGGAAGGGCTGCAGACCACAGAATCAGGCTTTGCCTCTGGCCACACAATTACTGCATCGGCAGGCACAGTCTTTTGTGCCGTATTCTTTGGACATATGCTACATTATAATTGAACTGACACTCTTTCAGTGTTATTCTTCAGTCCTGGACATGAAGTTTCCTCATTTCACTCTCAGTATCTAGTTTCAAGCTGAAAGAACCACACACTCATGGCCAGGAAGCAAGTTATAGCTCCTTCCTGTCTCTGAACAGATTATATAAGAACCTTTCTTGATAAACTCCTTCTTAAACATTATATTTATAGCATGCTAAATCTTGAAAATATTACACATGACTGAGACCCCCATTTTTAGAGCCCCTGTAAAATCTAAATATATTGTGTGTGAGAGCAAAATAAAACATAAAAAAAGGTTTCATAGTTAAATAAACTTGGAAAAAGTGGAATATATCAATTAAATAACTTGCTTTACTAAAAAGCCCTTTGAAATGCAGACAACTTCAATGTGTTTTCTGAATTTCCAAGAAAGATGCAGAAAATATACTGAACCATAAGTTACGGCCACTCAGGTGGTTCTGATGCGCAGTGGCGCTACAGGCCAGAGTAGCTACAGGCCAGAGCAGCAGTGCCCTATGGACTCCGGAGGCTCCGTCTTTAGGGGAACAGAAAGCCTCTCCCTGCTTCCTGTGGAGGTCTACTGGGTTTGAACAACTGACCTTGTGTTGAACAACTCACAAGTAATCCACTACACCATCTGAGCTCTTTGTGGAAAATAAAGGTTGGGTCTATTTGCCCACAAACACTTTTTTAAAACAGTTAAGATATTTTATTCTTTTTCATGTATTTTCTATTGTGAGTCAAGTGGGAAGGTTACATTGCGGGCCATGGGTATAATTACAATGCTTTTTGTTGGCAGGGGTGGGGGCGTCAAAATGAAAATAGAAAACAAGTATACAAAACAATTGATGATTAATTGTGCATTGAAAGTAGTAAGTCATCCCAAGACCCCCCAAAAAGCCAGTTTTGCATTGAAGACCTCATATTTCTTTGGAGGCGCAACTGGTGGGTTTTAATTAATCACCTTCTGGAAGCTGTACAGTGCTCTCAGGCAATGCCAGTTACTATTTCATCAAGCTTTAGCTTGGATAGACTAGCATATATAGTGGTCTTTTCTATAGCGACCAGGCCAACCAGAAGATCTCCTTTTTTTTTTTTTTTTGTCAATACACCCCAGAAAATGTCAGCCGAAACCATCATTGCCGCCTTCTTCCAGACTGGTGAAATCAAAACTCTGCCAGGCACCTCTCAGTGTCCAGTGAGTGACCGCTAGCCAAACTCAGCATTGGTTTTGTTTCAATAAAGTGGGGGCTTTGCCAAGAACACTTCTTTATAGAGCTTCTCCCGGGAATACTAACTAATTGGGGAATACGTTTCCAACTGTACCATCTTCAATATGTAGATGAAGTAACAGAGGCCAAGAGAGATGATTGGTTCTCCAGCTGAAAGCAATGACGGCCTTAATGTAAAATCTGCATAGAAATGTCTCTTCTTTAGTTGCCCCCTTTCACCACGTGAAGGTAAACCTGGAAGTCTACTAACACGAGTGGCTTGAATTCCAGTAGGGAGAAAATTTTACGCAATGTCCTTTTGGAGTGACATACAATCTCTTATGCTCCCAGTTTCTCTTATCTGTACATAGTGATGAAAATGTCACATTTCAGTATTTCATCTGATATTTTATTTCTAAACTTAATATAAATCCTATCATCCTGGACATAGCCATCTTCTTATTTATTACTAAGTTTACCCATCTGGCTTACAGTTGCAAAATACCTTTGTGAAAGCCATCTATGAATCTAAGAAGCACAATATTTTTGACCGTCTTTTGATTTGGTTTAGTCAAATCAAAGATGAATGGTTGGGTGAAGGGTGGAGTATAGAATTCCTAACAGATTTCAGCTGAGTGGTGAAGTGTACCTCCAGGAAGTATTTGGTCTCAATTAACAGCTTTTTTTACAAGCAACTTACCATAACCCCCATCTCTTTTGAAGTCTAGTAGCTTCCCTCTATGTCTAGGTCTTACCCTTCATGAGTGCCATCTCCCTTCGTGTGTGATTTTTGGGTGTTCCTAACAGTAGCCCTTGTCCCCAAGGAAGCAAGAGTAGTCGATAGGCTAAATCTTATATTCAATATATTTATCTGTTTGGCAACATCCTTTCTCAAAATATTATTCAAATTATCTTGCTATTGAAAATATGCCAAGAATTTTTCTCTCTTGAGGGTTCTCTTATGAAGAGCAAACATCTTGAAATTTAAAGACTTCTAAGAAGTTTCTACTTGAGCCTTGTAGATGGTGCCATATTATTTTGTAGAAGCCCTTGATTATTACTTTTACTTTTTTATCTCAATATCTTCAGTGGAATATACATCTGAGATGCAGACAAAGTGTCTAGGTTATATTGAATCTGATGTCTCGGTTTTATATCTCCAGGAAGAATTGTCCAGCATTCCCACAGCCCCTTGGGACCATTTGCAAACATAATGCTTTTAAAAAAGAAACAGTACAAGACTAGACTCAATGAGGTGAAGATGAATGACACTCCAAATGTCCAACTTTTCCAAAATGCTACGCTATTCCATTATCCATTATCAACCACTCCTCCTCCCTCGGTGCATGGCCTCACATCACCAAAACCAAACACGCTCACTGCTCTCAAGTTGATCTGGACTCACAGAGGCCCTAAAAGACAGGATGGAGTTGTCCTTGTGAGATCCTGACACGGGTAACTGTTCAAAGGGATTTAAGACCCTGTCTTTCTCTGGGAGCAGCTGGTGGTTTCAGAGTTGGAACATTGTGGATCACATAAGATCAAGTAAGCACTACCCCACCAGGGCTCTCTGTAATTCACTGCAACGTCTCATCTAACTCACAAACCATTAAGGAAATGGTTCACATCGTTGGGGGTGCTTTTAAGTCCCGATCCAAAGCTCAGATGCCCATCTGTAGGATCCTCCTCATCCACAAGGCTATGGAAACTAGTGAAATCAGCTCAGGGGGATAGGCTGAGGCTGAAGGCAAGTCCCGAGAAACGGAGGTTCGGCAGACACAAGCTGGATCCAGAATCCAGAGCAAAAAGTGAGAATGTCCAGAAGTGGAAGTAGGTGTGCTTGCTTCTGAACCTGCTCCGTTCTGAAGAGCAGGTGCCAACAAGCATGGCATTGGTGGAGTGTGGTCGATGCCGTCTGCAGCCATACCTGTAAGGTACTTGAGGGCTGTGCCTTCAGCCACTTCCTTTCATAAAGTGGGGGACTCAATGTATCTCACTAATTCTTTCTCAACAGCACAACTGAAATATGCCTCCAAAGTCCAAAGAGGACTTAGAATCACAGGAGCGGAGACTGGGATCCACAATCGATCACAAAAGGGAAACTTGTGGAGAAGGGACGTCATGATTGATTGCATCTCACCATTCAACCCTCTGGGGAGCAGTTCTGACATTCTCTTCTCTCTCAGCTGTTCACGTGGGTTTATTTTCTGTCACTGTCAGGGCTTCCTTCTCCTTTTTCACGATCTTCAGGCCTCGGGTCCCCTCCTGGAGTTCCTGCTCTAAGACAGATTTGATAGCCACTTGGAATCCCCAGGAGCTCATGCAATCAAAGTTAAGGACTAGAAATCGGTTATAAGTTTTCCCTACTAAGTACCCTCTGTTTTATTGCACAATCCATGTAAGACATTATAGTCTTTGTGATCTGGGCTCTGCTTTGTATATTAAATTGTATATAGAGGTACATGTATAATAGATAGACACAAAATATACAATATAAATTAGTGACATCAAGTTGTGATTATATATTATACATAATTTGTGTAAGAGATAAAATTGGACAGGGATCTGTTGTATTTAGATAAAGCACACATTTTCACCATATAACAATTTAGAATGCTGTTGATGTTGTTGTAGTTAGGTGCCATTGAGTCTGTTTCACCCATAGCGACCGGATGCACAACATAATGAAGTATTGTGCCATCCTATTCCATCCTCACACTTGTTCCTATGCCTGAGCCTATCGCTGTTGCCACTGTGTCTGTCCCCCTCATAGAGGGCATTCCTGTTCCACTGCCCTTGATTTTGGATAGTTGTCGCCAAACTAGGGATGGATTTATCACCTGGAGAATATATGACACTTTCTCAGTGCAATTTGGCTTATCACAATTCCCTGGGTAGTGTGCAGATGGTTAAGCATTTAGCTGCTAGTAGAAAAGATGACAGTTCAGACTCACCTGTATCAGAAGACAGACCTTCTTCTTTGACAGGCACAACCTTGAAACTGCTAGTAGAACCGCTGTTCGAGTCTGCACACATGGACTGCCATGACATCATATCAACTCCATAGCAACTAATAATATTAATGAGCTCAAGCATAACTGTAGTGCGGATGGCTCAGGCCTGTGCAGGATCTCATTCTGCTGACTGGACAGTGTCTCATGCTGTGGGTCTTGATGAGTAGGAACTGCTTCGACGGCACCTAACAACAGCGAGCCTCTAGCTGTCCTCAGGAGGCTGCTGCTCTCTAATGGCTAGAGATCAAAAGAGCTGCTAAACGTCCTACAAGGCAAAGAAGAATTGAATCTCTAGCAAAACACTTGCATTTTACTATCACATGAAGTGTGAGCGAAGTGTCTAAGATTATATTACAGAGGAGTAAAAGTTAATGGAAATAAAAACAATCTTTGTCTTTTGCTTTTTATTTATTTTGTGGATGCAATCTTCCTCTTTGATATTTCTGACATTTTTCCAGAAGAAGAAGGCTCAATCTTTTGTCTACAACTCATTTGTTCTTAGATAACTTATTTTTCTTTTTTTACTTTAAGAAAGTTTCTAGCCTTCCAACTTCAAGGAAATCACATTGGCTAGTCTTTTCAATACTTTTAGATAATCCGTGGGACAGACAGCACATTATCTTTAAAAGGTTTAAATCCCAGATTGTAAGGGCCATAAAAATGAATGTTTTCCTTGTGGTGGGAAAAATGTCTTATTTAAAAATTGTTTAATAGGCTGCCACTGTCAAAGGATAACATTTAAACATCCAGCCAAGATATTGGTGTTGATGCTAATTCCCTTCTGCTTTTTATAGCTCATGCATGACTCTCACACACTCAATATTTTAGTTGTGTGCTAGAGGCCCTCAAGTGAAGCAGTACTTGGAAACAACATGATATCACGAGTCTGTTACAGCTATTAAGTCATGGCAGCTAGAGTGGAAATGAATACAACAAAAGCAATTTATATAGGCATATGTTTCTCAGTGGATCAGTTTCAATATTGCTCCCTGTGGTTGAATCAACTTTTTTCCCCCTAAAAGCAATGTTTCAGCCATTGTCCACATGGACATGTATAACACACTTATGAAAGAACCTTTATTTCCCTCAGTCGTAGGTCTGAGAAAGAGCGCATCTGAAGCATACATAGTTGAGAAGACGAAGAAGGTGCCATTTTGTTTGAGGAGGTCCTTCCCATTGCGATCTCTTTTCTTCTAGTGAGTTCTGTCATTAAGGTGTGTTCTGTCGGGGTAGGATGCAGCTTCCATACAGAATCTAACGTCTGATCCTATCAAGACTTATGCAGATGGATCATTCTGCTCTCCAGATGACTTTAGAAACTCCTGATATCCTTTCTGGAGTGCACAGTGGTTCCAGGAAGTTTCCACGAAATATTAAAACTATAGCTATATCATGCAGGTAACTGCCCATTCTTTCTAAATACTTGCTCAGTTGTGTACTCATTCACACCTTTTCTCCATGGTGCACACAAAACAGGCCTCCTCATTGGTGAGGCCCAACCTCTTCCACTTGGAGGACTGACCAAAGGCAATCGGGTATGTTCATAACATGGATGCAATTTAGTTAACTCAGTGATTAACATAATAAACTACATCATATACTTACATGGATTGTAGAGTATTTTGGAACCTGTAGCTGTCTGCCTCACCCATGCATTTGTGACTTACCAGCCTATTAGATAAATATCTTTCTCTCCCTCGCTTTCCATACTCTCTCTCTCTCCCTTGCTCTCATCCTTGCTCTTGCTCTCACTCTTTCTATGCATGCGTGTGTTGAAGTACTCACTCGTAGCAATTGTGAACAGTTTTTTCAAAAACCAAGATAAACAGATTTTAAATTAAAAAATAATATTCTTAATTCTGGGGATAAAAATTGAAGAAATACTGTTCACCTTAAGAGGAAAAATCCATCTGCAATTAATCCTTTCTTAGACAAACTGTGTAATTATTTTGCAATGACTTAGCATAGCAGTAATACTACTACGACTTGTAGCATAATTTAAATGGCATGCAGTTATTTTATTTTTTCTATTTATCAAAGTAGAGGGTCATCAATAAAGAGATCTTCAATAAGAAGAATGGCAGTGATTTAGAGCTTCACAGTGTCGACTTCAAGTTGGTCACACCTCTGAAAAGACATCATAAGGACTGTGACCTGCGTGACGATTTCAACGACCGCCAGTTCAGACATGGGGTCACGAGGAGTCCACACCCACCCATGATACTTCACAACAACCAACATCTGTCATTTTTTTTAACATGAAAACATGCACACACACACACACAAGACCAAGTTTGTCCTTCAGCTTTAAAGTTGATGCTGAGTGGATTGTTCCACAGTCCCTGAGATGTTACATACCAGCCTCTTTTCTTCTGCCTGGCTTTCATTTCTTATTGCTCTGCAGTCTTTGTAGCATATATTTTATCTGAAGCCATATAATTTATTTTCCACTATATGTTACTTTTGAAACTCAATTTTACAAATTTTATGCAATTTATTGTACTTATAAAATATATTTTTTGCATGTAGGCTTAAATTCTCATCAATTTTAACTTATTAAGTTAGGAAGCTGGGTGCTCTTGAAGTTCTCATTCTCTTAGACACTGCAGATTCTGACATAAATTGCCATTCAAGAGATACTAAATTTGATGATTTTTGACAATCACAAATTATTAAGGATTAGGTCGTTGTTTTATGTTCCATCATTGAAGATCATGATGAAAAAGTTGTTAATCCATGTCCATTAAAATCATTTCTGATTATCTTAAGATCATTAAAATAAAGCACAAGGATATTCTTGTCACATGTAATGGGCTAATTAAGAAACAATTGTGCATTTATGTATTATGCTTCTTTGAGTTAATTTGTTAATAGAACATTTGCTAATCAAGGACTCAGAGATTTAAAGTCTCATATTCAGTAAAATTTCAATCGGCAGAACAATTTTTATTTAAAGTAAGATGTCTGATGGCAGCCACCTCTAATCAGCCTTCCTCCAACAATTTTTTATGAATGATTTTCTTCAAATAGATGATCCATATAAACTTTAGTGCTACTGCAAAGAAAGCACACCTTTTCCTTAAAGTCCTTGGGTACAATGGGAATAATATAGTTGAGATTTGAAATAGATTTTTCAGTGCATCAATTTAGTAGGAAATTAGCTGTAGCAATACAGGTTTTGTTAAGCTTTAATGCAGAATTTTTTCTTTACATCTAACTTAACTTTAGTACTTTAAACCTAAAATTAAAATAATGGAAGCATTTGTTTATATATTAATATTGCATTTTTTTATATTGTATAAGCTATAAAAGGACTTTTAGTTTTCTTTAGCTGTAAGGTTACTCAGATGGTTCCTAAATTAATATTTTCATATATTTATAAATCTCTAGTTAATTATTGTATGTAAACATATTATAGATATGTGAATTTTGCTCAGTAAAGTTGTAAAATCATCATTTCTTTTCTTTATTTTTTTAACCAAATGGCTTTAAGAACTTTTTAAGTTGCTTTCTTTTCACAACTTTTCTTGTTTTCAGATTTGGGTCATTGTTTTGTGTATGAATATCTAAAGTTTCCATCCATGTATGTAGATTATTGGCAATACATTTTATTTTTTTGTCCATCTTTTATTTATTTATTTATTTTGTTCACAGTCATTTATTTTTAAAGGCCAGAATGAAAAACAAATTTAAATGACAAACTAAAGTAAAACTTTAGTGGAATGTGCACTAGAATTATTTATTACATTCATCTTTATAAAAAACACCATAAAGCAACCCAAGCCTATTTTAACTTTTTTTTTAAATTACAGCATAAGAAATGTAATGGAGGGTTCAAAGTTTAACTCTGAGTAAAATAATTTTCTCTCAACTGAACATATAAATGGTTAATGAAGACCACTTTTTATTATTGAGTGTCATTTGAATTTTTAAGGTATTTTCATTCTGGCACATTACCTGTTCTACAATTGAAAGAGGAAAGCGTTGGAACTTTATATAGGGAAAATTGTGTACATGAAGCATGGTGAGAACAATTCATTCTTTAATGCTACTGAGCACCTTTTAGTTTTCCAGCCCCAAAGGAAGCATAGCTCTCCCAATTTGGTGCATTTGCCTTTGCCAACATGCTAGAAAGCCTTCTTGCTCCTCTCTTCCTCTGCCCACCCCACTTACCAATCAGTCCAGTCCTCTCTCTCCCCTTTTGGTGCCAATTTTCCATTCAGTTAGGTAGTGGGCTGATGCTTGAGGGAGAAACAATAATGCCTTTAGACATTTGTTTATTGGTTTTTTGGTTGTTCTTTTTTTTAAGAAACGGACTTGTCAGCTCAGGCACTGAAAAGACCAAGAAGGATGGGAAGCTGACACTGCCTCTTAGGAGCCCTCTCCAACTTCCTTTTTCAGACTAAGTTCTATTCGAGAGACACTTTGAACTGATGAGAATAACATTTGACCCAAAGAAGTATAGTTCTTATGTCATAAAGGTCTAGCCGACCATTTTACCTTATGGCAGTGTCGGTGAAAAGGGAAATTGGTGGGTCTTGCACCCCCCACAGGAAAAGAATCCTGGGAAAATCACAGCAACTTTGCCCGCTTGAGTAACACTCAATCATGCTGTTTTCAGAATTTCGACAATCATGCAAACGGCAACAATGCAAGCCCCAAACAATCTGTGAGGGAAGTCAGGGCTTCAGGAAGGCAAAGCTCTCAAAGAATCGCCTTTTGGGAGAGAAGCAAACATCCTTTATTGTAAATCATACACCTTTTCCCTTATAAGTGAAACCTGCTGAAGGGGAACGTGATTGTATTTCCGACCATTTACCCATGCCAATGGGCTGATTCAACCAACTTCATGGTCTCATATCCATATTCAAGAATTCCTTTCTGACAATGGCCCTGTCAGCTTGGGCTACATCCTTTCCCAAAGTTGTAACAAGTCAGGCTTGAATTCCCCTTTTGAACTTTGCAATTCTCAGATACCCATCTGAATTGATTCCTAGCACTCCCTAGGCTTTGTTTCCTGTATCTCCTTCAACCCTCAGGACTCCAATTGCTAAATTGTCTCTCCTTTCACTTTACCCCTGGATATTGATGATCACACTTGTTTGATCATTCTATGTCTCTCGTATTTCCCTTAAACAAATCAATAATAATAAATAAAGTACAAGAAAAGCAAACGTAGTTTTCCATTTCCAGATTCAGCTTCTTTTGCCATATACATAAAGAGATGACATGGTTTTTGATAAATCATGCTGTTAGGACCTCTAATTCTGACTTACATTTATTATGTCCAATATTTTCTTATTTTCTTTTACTGTGAGATATTTGGGGATAAAAATCAGGATTATTTAACAGAGTTTCCTTTGAATCTAGACTGTTAAAGCCCTCGCCTGTGCTACAGAGTCAGAATAAAATGCCTGAAGGGTTAGGAAAGGGGAGTGGGTTACAGGATGGATCTAGGAGGCGTTGAATTTAGGGAGAAATCATGTGTGTCGCCTACCCATTGTACAAAGAACACTGTGTCTTCCTAAAGTGGCTAAGCGATGCTGAAACTTGCCTAGAAACTTCCCTGTGTCTCCAGAGCCTAGGTCGCGTGAAAGATTTCCATTTTCAATTCTAGCCCGAGAAACAAATATGATATGCTCATTAGCATGCGGGGTTGCCAGTTAAAAGGTGCAGGTTTGCGTTTACCTAGAGGAGTCTCATAGGAAGCCCTAAGATTTTATTTTGAAAATTAGACATTCAGAGCTTTATGGAGTAAACCTCTATTCTGACACTTTTCCATAAGTAGGACTTAACTTAACAGTAACTTTTTTTAAATGAAGTTTTTATGGTGAATTGGGTGAAGGTGTACAGAGCAGATCTTTTGTTTTGCATTCAAGAGCTTATATACATTGTGTTCCACTTCCTTCATTGTAATTGCACAACTTAACCTGACATCACTCTGGTTTCCTTTCCTTCCTCTTTTCTATGTGAATTTTGTCCTTGAATAAATGTCTCTCTTGTTGTCTCAAATGGGTGAATATTCTATGGTATCTTTACCTGTCTAGTGTTATAACTCCTCTTAGACACCTGCACGATGGGAGTTGAGCTCAGTTCAAGACCTAAAAGATCATTAGGGCTGTAGTCTTGGGGACCCTACCAGTCTCAATTCTACTAGTAAGCCTGTTCTCTTTCACGATTTCAGGTATTTTCCACATTTTTCCCCCTCTCACTTTACCCAGGTCCCTTTAATGTGATGGTGAGATAGTTAAGGTTTATTGTGCCAACCTGGCCGATAAACACATGTGGGGCTAGTTGAAGGGCGGAGAAATGAATGGCTCCGTGAGTCTCACCTTTTGAGTTCTCAGGTCTCTTGCTTTCTGATGGTCAGACCAGGGTGAAGCTGCCTTAGCCAGCTCCCTGCTTCAGCAAGCAAGGCTTACTTCCTGCAAGACATCCCTGAGGAGAAACCGCATAGACCTACCCCGATGCAGCCCTGTGTGCTGGAGCAACCGTGTGGAGACCCCTGCCAGCTCTGAGATGCTTACACATTCACTGACTCGGCTTCCCTTCTGCAGTGGGCATCATAGTGTGTGTTTTGTGAGATGGAGGAGGACTTTGTGGATTGGTGTTGGAC
The DNA here is from genome assembly GCF_050624435.1 of Tenrec ecaudatus. Classification (NCBI taxonomy): domain Eukaryota; kingdom Metazoa; phylum Chordata; class Mammalia; order Afrosoricida; family Tenrecidae; genus Tenrec; species Tenrec ecaudatus. Next base: position 94,872,356 of record NC_134532.1, on the reverse strand, counting down.
ATATGGGTTAATGTTAGAGTTGTGGGCTTGGGCAGCACTGGGTTGGGATGTTTAAGTGATGTGCAATTAGCCTTTATATAAAAATCTGTCTTATACATGAGTTTCTGTGCATTTGTTCCTCTAAAGTACCCAGACTAATACAGATAGTCAAGCACATTTCTTTCTTCTGGTCTCAGGAGAGATTGTTATCATGGAGACAGATATGTATAGGGTGCTTCAGTCCATTGGACTAATAGTTTAAATCTGTCTTTGATTTTCATCACTCTTTTTTCCTTCTAATAGGGAATGACCAAGATTTGCACATTAGTGGCTCACTTAAAAGTTTTTAAGACCCCCAAGCCTTACTCACCCAAATAGAGAGAGCACGTTGTCTTTGTGGACTATATTAAACAATTGGTGTTGGTTTCTCTGTAGTCCTGAACACCCAGACCCAGTGCCTAATTCTCTCAAGGTATTCAGTTATATCTGGGAAGTTTTCATAACTTACCCCTTGTATATTCTACCACATTTATGGATACATTTTCATCAAAGGTTAATATTTGGGTACAAATATACTCTGTCAAATATGTATATATTTATGGAGACAGTTCCATTATCTTTCCTACCCCTCTTCAGCGTGGCAACTGGTTTTCAACAGCAGAATTAGTTGATTTGTTGGCTAACAGGCTTATGAGTGACTTGTGGGTTTATCAAACTTGCCTGGAAGGTGTCTTCTGGTCTTCTGGCTGTATCTCTTTCAAGTATGATGTCCAATTCCAGGGACTAATCTCTCCTGATAACATGCCCAAAGTACGTAAGATAAAGTCTCTCTCCTTGCCTGATTGATCTCTTTGTTCTTCTGGCAGTCCATGGTACTTTCAATATACTTCTCCAATTCAATAGTTCAAATACAACAATTCTCTTTCAGTCTACATATTCAATTTCCAACTTCCACTTGCATATGAGGTTAGTAAAAGTGCCATGGCTTGGGTAAGGTGCACTTCAGTCCTCAAAGTAACAACCTTAATTTTTTAAAAATCTTGCTTTTCAACCAGAAAACAAACATATCAATATTGAAAGAAGTACAGCCAGAATGATACTTACCAGTAAGGATGCAAAGATTTTGTTTTATGTACTTTGGAAATGTTGTCAAAAGAAATAATAACATAGCTATAAAATGTTCTTTCACCCAGAACTTAATTTGGACATGAGTTAAACAGAGTCAACATCAAATTAGTTTGTATGGAGTGTGACACAAAAATTCTGAGTGATAGACTTACAAGTCATTCATATAAGGTAATCATACCGAAGGCTGTAAACCTTGATCTTCATCTGCAAGAGCGTCAAGTCCTCCTCGCTTGCAACAAGCAAGGTTGCGTCATCTGCATCAAAAAGGTTGTTAATAAGTCTTCCTCAAATCCTGATGCCACATTTTTCTTTATATAATTCACCTCCTTTGATTATATTCTTAGCCAACAGATTGAAAAAGTACGGTGAGAGGACACAACCCTGATTCACATCTTTCCTAATTTAAAGCCAGGCCAGATGCCCTTGTTCTGTCCACACAACGGCCTGTTAGTCCATGTCCAAGTTCTGCATGAGCACAATGAAATGTTCTAGAATTCCCATTCTTCTCAAGAATGTGCATAGTTTGTTATTACATTCAAATGTCCTTTAAAAGTCAATACATGAAAACATTTTTTGGCAATCTCTGCTTTCAGTCAAGATGCATTTGATATTAGCAATGATAACGCTCATTCCACAACCTCTTCTGAATCTGGCTTTAATGTTTGCCAGCTCCTCGCCAATGCCCTGCTACAGCCATTGTTGGATGATCTTCAGCAAAATTTTAACAATATCAGTGATATTTTCCTATAATTCTAGTCTCTTGGGTCACTTTTCTATGTTGAAAGGTACAAATATGGATCTCTTGCAGTCAATTGGTCAGGTAATTGTCTTTCAAATTACTTGGCATAGATGAGTGAGTGCTTCCGGGGTTCCATCTTCTTATTGAGCCATTTCAATGGACATCCCATCAATTCCTGGAGCCTTGTTTGTGACTAGTTGCCTTTACTGTTGTTTGGACCATTTCTTTTGGTGCAATGATTTTGTGTATTCTTTTTTGATGCTTCCTGCATCATTTGAATATTTTGTCCACAAAATCTTTCAATATTGTAACTCAAGGCTTGTATTTTTACTTTAGTTTTAACAGCTTGAGTTATACTGGCATTTTTTTTCCTTATTGATTTCCCATCCTAGAGCTTTGCATATTTTTAAATAATATTTTAATTTGTTTTATTTAGCTATTCTTTGAGATTTTCTATCCAGATCTTTTACTTCATCATTTCTTCCATTTGCCTTATCTATTCTACAGTTGAGAGCAAGTTTTAGAGTATCTTCTGATATCCACATTGATTTCTTCTTCTTTTTTTTTACTGTATTTTTACGGATCATATGCTTATTTCATGCATGATGTTCTTGATGTCCTCCCACAGCTCATTGGGTCTCTGTCATTATATTCAGCAAATTTGCTCTTGAAATGTTCTGGAAAGCCAGGTGATATATATTCAAGGTCATATTTTGGTTCTTATTGACTTATTTCAATTTTATTTATTTTCCACAAGAACTAGAATAAGAGCAATTCATTGGTCAGTGCATTTTGTTGTCTCAAGAGGGAGACCAAGAAGAAAATGAACCATTTTCAAACCACCCATTTATAGTCTTGGTAATTTATTTTTTCCAAGACTAGAGAGATGGATTTGTCCTTTTCTTTCATCCTGATGAAAAGACTGATTGAAATCAAACCATATTTGTTGTCATTATTTGAAAGAATACATTTCAAACTACATATTGAAACAATGGCATTCACTTGGATTATATTTTGAAAGGTTTCTGATGTCACTGCAGACTACTAAATGGTTGTCTTTGGCAAAATTGGTAGCAAATCCTTTTCTCTCCTTTGATAAAATATAATTCTGCTTCCAGATTCTAATACCTTTTTTCCCTTTTATCTGGAGGCAAGCGATTCAGAAGACTTCTTCAAAAGATTTAAGTCTCTGATCAGATCACTCAACTCATTCTGGTCAAAACTCTTACTACATGAAGTTACTTGGAATTCACAGTCACTGCCCCCCCCCACCTTTCTTGACCTTGTGTGATATCAGACAGACAAGACTCATCCTCTGAGAGCGGTGATAGTTCATGAAAAGTGGACCTGGTATGCAATCTGCGGGGGGAACAGTGTGTATTATAGAAAAGAAGTTCATGGATAGTTTTGAAATAAAGGTCAGTATACACACAAAAAAAGTGGGTAATCTAAATGCATACATTTCCCATTCAAATGACATCTTGATTCTTCCATAGGACATCTTTTAAGGAGCTGACTAGGCTTTTATAAATTCAACAACATCGAAGGCACGAAAGCTGGCATGGTCTCTCCAATGCGATTTTCTGAATCATTGCCCCAAATGACACCAGGAAGAACCCTAAAACCCAAGACATGCAGAAAAATTTTACTTTTTGGTGTGTGCATGTGGGTAGTGAATTGTCTGTTCCGCAGTTGGGCCCTGGCTGCATGTTACCTGCTGATATCGAGTTTCTCCATCGTCCCTTCCCACATTTGTATTCAATTTCCTTTCTAGATATTGCACGTGGAGAAGTCCACATGCCTAGTCCCCTTTTGTGTTGTTGGAAAAGGTATTGGTGATGAAGAATTCCCTTGCTTGAAACATTCTGTCATGTGAATTTCAGTTTCATTTCTAACACAAGGCCACAATCTCCAATTACTGTTCTTTCCCTTTGTTTTCAACTTTTGTACTCCAATGGCCTATAATTATCAATAGATCTTGATTGCAAGTTTGTCATTTTCAGACTGAAGATGTTGGAAAAATTCTTCAATGTCTGTATCACTAACTTTAGTGGTCGGTGTGTAAATTTGAATAATATTTGCATTGACTGGATTTCCTTGTATGTGGACAGATATTATATCACAGACAGCATTTGTATTTCAAGATAGATCTTGAGATGTCCCTTTTAACAGTGAATGAGATGCCAAAATCAGTGCATTTCAGCTCAGTAATGTCTAGGATATTGATCTTTCTCTGTTCCATTTCAGTTTTGATGATTTCCAACGCTCCTAAATTCACACTTCGAACATTCCTAGTTCACCATGCTCATCACACCTGTAAAATAGATGTTTCCAGGTCCTGAAGCCTTTATTTCTGAAGGTTCTACTTCATCCACATGATTATGGTGGACTGTCCTTTGAGAAGGCAGCACTTCCTTGGTCGTATGTTGAGTGCCTTCCAATGTGAGGTGCTCACCATCTGGCACTACCTCTGACAATGTTCTGCTGCTGTTCAACATTTTACATGTTTTGATACTACTTATACATTTTTCAGTGGCTAGTTCTTTAAAAGTGGACAGCTTTTTTCTTCTTTTCTTCCCACTCTATTCTTAGTCTGGAAGCTCCATGGAAACCTGTTCATTTTGGTTGAACCTGCCAGTATTTGAAAATACCAGTGATATGACGTCCAGCATCACAGCAACAAACAAACCACTTTTTTGGTGGTATGTCTGACAAATGATAGATGAGTTATAGGAAATGGGGGAAAAGCAAAGCTTGTTGGGTTCGATAGAGAAAATAAAATCAATTGATTAGTAAGTGAGTGCTATTGTAAATAGCAAAAACCTGATAGGAATTGCTTTTAAAAAAGGTAATTCTAGACAGACTGACAAAAGTAAAGGTGACATATCTTGCAAAAAATCTATTTTAATAATCTAAAGAAAAGCAAACAACTGGCAAATGTGATGGTAGGGCTACAAAATTAATAAGACACAAATTTTAAAATATTATTTCTAAAAATACAGAAGAAATATGATGATAAAGTTCTTTTCTCAGTATCCCTCGTGTTGATTCTGTTTGTCCTATCCAGGAACTCTAGTGACACACTAGAGAAAATTTAAAGGTAAAAAATAATATAATGTGTTAGTTTGGGTTCTGTAGACAAGCAAAACCAAGGGTGTTTATATTGGTATGTAAAAAGAGTAAAGTTATAACAAGAGAACTGGTCTATACTATTGTAGGAGGCGTAAAATCAGTCAAATTGAAGTCTGTGAGTCAGATATTAAGCAGGAGGCTCTTCCAGAATTGTGCTGCTGCCTGGACTGACAGGGGAGATGGAGGACGAAAAACTAGGGAAAACACAGGGTAATGAATGTCAGCAGATCAGACCTATGGGTGGCAGGGTCGAAAAATTCAAGATTGATAGGCTCTCATGGCTACCAGAATTAGCAGTGATTGGTGGGCTGTTGGCTCATGAACAGGAGAGCCAATCAGCTGATAGGCAATCCTGGCCAGTAAGAAAAAGTAAAGATCTCTACATTATCTACTGAAATGTCATGTAGCTAATAGCCCTGAGGAGATATCATTAGGACTATGACCTGAGTTAACTGCTTGCTCACAGAAAATCCCGTTGATTACATTAGTTTAGATCCCATTTTGGGAGAGGCCTTCACTTTCAAATCATTCAGAATCCTGGCCCAGCAAATTAACACAGAACCTATCACAAAGCCCAATGCAAAATTAGGGGACGTGTCTTAAAGATGATGGATTTATTAATTCTGAATGGCCAATGCGCCAAGACAACACAGCCTTAGTGTTTGCAGTGGTGAAGCCTGTGCTATTGCTGTGCTATAGTTTCCAAACGAGAACTATGAAAGCACCTGGGGCCGAAGTGAGACGGCTTAGAGCAGTGGTTCTCAACCTGTGGGCCACGACCCCATGGGGGTCAAATGACCCTTTCACAGGGGTCGCCCAACTCATAACAGTAGCAAAATTACAGTGATGAAGTGGCAACAAATATTATTTTATGGTTGGGGGGTCACCACAACATGAAGAACTGTATTAAAGGGTTGTGGCATTAGGAAAGTTGAGAACCACTGTCTTAGATTATACAGATCTAGGAGCATTTGTATAATTTATTTTTACTTTGTTACTGTTCTAAGAAGTCCTTTTTGCAACTTATTTTATTATTTAAATTACTGCCTTGCAGACATTTATTGTTTTCTTAGTATTGGAGCCTGGTTATTTAGATAGCTATTCATTCTTTCTAAGATATTTATTTATATCCATCCATCCATCCATCCATCCATCCATCCATCCATCCATCCATCCATCATGTCAAGTACATTTGTACATATGCTGCCATCCTAATTTTCAAAACATTTTCTTTCAACTTGAACCTTTGGTATCAGCTTCCCATTTTCCCCCTCTCTCCCCACCCTCCCTCCTTCATGAACCCTTGATAACTTATAGATCATTACTATTTTTATATCTTAAATTGGCTATTGTCTCTCATTGTATATATATATATTACAATGAGGAATTCTTTCCATCTATAATTTTTGAAAAATATAAAGAAACAACTTTCTGTTTAATAGTATAAGCAAAGTATTATTAGGAAATCTTTTCAATTTTACACAATGAAATTTTCCACATTAAGTCATACACTGGGACCACTCTTGTCACATCATAGCTGAGTCTAGGTTTCTATTTTTAAGAAATGAATATTATTTTGAGATCTAGGGTATTCTTCAGATGGAAGTAATTTTATTTTATTTATGTTGTAAATATTCATATTAATATGATAATAAAAATAAAAGAGCAGCATCACTCTCAAAAAAATCTATTTCTCAATGTCCTGATTAACAGATTTTAGAATTTTCTTGAAACAAAAAATTTGTGGCTGTTGGATTTTTTTTTTAAAAAGTGTGATCAAAAACATACTCTAATGTGTATAATTTCTTAATTCTTTGGACTTTTTCATCACACAACACCAAGGACTTGGTTGCATATTAATGATCACTATTTAGTCTGGGTTTCATTAAAGATTTTCAGGCAAACAAATTAGCATCACTCTAGTGGTTTGAACTCATGTATTAAATCTGTTCTGCCTGGTAAATGCATGTTGGCATTAATAAACTAGACTCGATCTAAAATTATATTCTCTCCTTTCTGGTTTAGTTCCCTATGCACCTTCAAACTTAGGATTTACTATTATTTTATGTAAAATTATAAGATCTTGAAGTCATTTTGGATGTACCTCTATACTCCTGTATAAGCCGAGTTTTTCAGCACAATTTTTATGCCGTTTTTGTGGTCAAATTAGGTTGGTTTATACTCAAGTATATATGGTATAGCTCTTTCCACTCCAAATGAACAAGTCAGGTTGACCTATACTAGAGGCAGGGTCAAAATGGAAAATGGAACATCAGTAATATTAGCCATGAAACTTCAAGGATGACATGTTAAGCTTCCTTGAGAGGGTATCTTGGATTATAAGGTTTTTACTAGACTGATGTTTCTTTCTTAAATCTAAATTCTGGATATAGATCTAGCATTGGCCTATTTCCATCCTTTTTCCATCTTCAAATAGAAAATGCTACTTGGTAAAGATAGCATTTCTTAACCCTCATAACGGTTTCACAATGCATTCTTAAAGTCATCTTGACCAACACACTATCCCCTAGTCTTGAAATGATCCATTCCACTAGTGGCCACTGCTTTTCTGAAAGTGCTTTTGGATGTAAATGATCGCTGGTGCCCTAGGTTGAAGTGCTACTGCTACAGACACAGCTCAGTTGGGTCATTTTAAAGGAAAGATTCTTCTTCCTCTCTCACAGTTTAAAAGACTGGAAATATAAATTTATGGAACCAGCCATAGAGGAAACATTCTCTTTCTTGGATCTTGGGAATGATTCCATTCTCATCTTCTGTAGGTCTGGTATTCTTCAGTTCTTTAACGATTTTTAGATGGCATCTATGTCCCCCCATTTATGCTTACTTTGGCTCGTCAACTCTTTTTTTATCACTCAGGGCTGACTAGCTTTAAAAAGCAGCCTGCACTGATACGACCTCATTACCCAACAAAGAACAAAAATCATTCCCCAACTAAATGATATCTGCAGGTATCTCACTGCCATTGAGTGATGCCTGCACATGGCACCCTATGCGACACGGTAGAACTGCCTCTTTGGGCTTCCCAGACTCAAACTCTTGACCAGTGTAGAAAGACCCATTTTGCAGTTGGAGAAGCTGGTGGTTTTTAACTGCAATGGGTTATAATTACAATCTATGTATTGGGTGCGCAATTTAGCTCACAATAGCTGGTTTATCTACATCCTTTGAGAAGATCCATGTGTAGTAGAAGGTGATCTATAAATCCCACATGTAGTAAGGAGTCTGGAGTTTCAATATGTGCATTCCATAGCAGAGAACAAGTTTTTGCACCGTATACTCTATAACACTAAGAAAGAAGCACAATATTTGAATAGCATCTTCCAGTTTGGGTGAGATGTACATCTTGAAGATCCCCAGGAAAATAATCCCCATAACCTTCTGGATAATCTGCCTGCCTTGGATTTAATTTGCATGACAGATCCACTCAGAAATCTTTGTCTTCCTTAGAACGTGCTGTTTAGATTGTATTAGTAAATCCAAGACTATTTCCTGGCTATAATTTGTTCTGTGAAATTATCTTCATTCATTTCAGTCTTGCTTACAAGACTGATGAAAAGATCAATTCCTTAGAGCTCACTGATCTTCATGAAATTTTTATTTTAATATCAACCCAATGATCCTAAGTCAAACATATTACTGAGAGAAACTGTCTGCAGCTCTCCACTGATGACAAACATATGCTTTAAGACATTTTGTTTGTCTGTGCATATATTACCTAGAGACCTAGTAGCAATATTTTTTACTTACTCTCATTTAATGTTAATTAAATAAAAATGACTGGCTGAGTGAACAGCAAATAATGCTCATATCATTAAATAAGTGAGTTATTTTTAATATAGTTTAAATAAAGAGTAGCAACTATTCAAATAAAGTTAGCATAATAGTGATATTTTTAAACCCGAGGTGGTTACCACCCATGAGCCATCCGATAGATTCCAAACCAGTGAACTTATTTTTGGAAGTAGTCTGACACTCTTCTCAACAGAGATCCCTATTAGTAGACTTGAACTTCTAATCCATCAATTTGCAGTTGTATCTATTGACCCTTTGCACCAAATAATCTTAGACAAGTGTAAAATAATACAGATATATTTGAACGACCATATTTTCAGGTTTAGCCTGAAATCCAGGATATCTTTGTAATCAATAAACACAGCTCTAAAAAATATAGCCTCTTTGAGAAATTTATCATTTTGTCATGTTTCATTGAGATATGAGCAAACTTTGCATGTACCTATGATGTAACTGAAGCCATAAATCCCTGTTTAGTCACAGACACCATTTCCTTCTACCTGCTTCTACCTGAGCCCCACGGGCTTTTCCGGATGACTAAATCTGCCTGTTCTGGCTTCTAGTGGATTTTGCGATAAAAAGGGCTAGGTGCCGAGAGGAATAAAGATTTCCAACAGGGATGTGAGAGGCAGAGGCAAGTGCCTCAAGGATGACTGAAGTATGTGTCTGTTGACTCATGACATGTATTTGGCAACGACTGAGGAAGTTGTTTGGGGAGTATTGTGAAAATATTGGTGAAGACAGAGGGCACTGATTTCTATTTGTCTCTTCATTTCATGTTTAGCTATGGGTTTCAATGGCAACAAAACTTCATAGGGTTTGGCGACTGATTAGTGACGCTGCTGACCAAATGAGCCAAGGGAAACAAAGCAGGGAGAGTTGTCAAAAGAGAGTTTCTTACAGCTTACGAACACATTACGCTCCTGGTCTTGGATTTCTTTGCAAGAACACACTAATGCTGTGTAGCCAGTGATAAAAATAATCTTCCTTCTTCTCTCCCCACCCCTACTCCCCTATCCCGCATATGGGCAAGAAACAATGAGAGTCCTTAACCGCTACTGAACTTCAGGTAAGTAGGACCTATTAGGAGAACAATGAGGCTATATGCGTATAGCCTTGGGAATCCTATGAGTTTAAGGTGATTTGATGGCAGTAAGTTGGCTTTGTCTTTTTCTCTAATGGGAATGACTTTTCGCCAATAATTTTTAGGTCGAGTGATATACTGCTGAGGATGATAACAACAATTATACATTTACAGGTGTGATGAGCATGGTGAATGAATCTTGGAAATGAGACTCCAAACCAGTAGACCTAAGAGTGGTTCTTGCTTGCCTCTGACAAAACAAGCAAACAAACAAACAAACTACACATATAAATAAAGGTCCACTTCAATCCTTCTCCATGATTCTTGGTTGTGTTTCACAGTCCCCAACCCAAGCACCTCCCTCTCACTTATAACATCAGGTCAACAGTGTACCCCATTATCACTGGAATTAAAGCCTGGTGCCCAGAGCTGGGAGATCTCCTTCTGTATCCTCTGATTCTTGCCAAGGCAATCAAATTAATTCTCTTAACAGTTTGCCAAATCAGCCAGCCTAGTAAACTCGCCTTTTTTTAGAAAGGAAATATAGACATTCATATTGGCTCATATTGTTTTTCTCCCCGCAGTGTGATCTTGGGAATCTCGCCAAGGGGTCTGAGGGCTGTCGTCAGATGATGCCATGTGAAAGCTTTCATAAGCTGACATTTCCTGTTGCGGAGCTGCCATACATGAAACAAGAGCTGCCAGCTCTCATTTGCAATGTCTCTTTCGATCAGTGACAGACCACTAAAAATGGGAAGCTTGTAGAAGAATTTTAGAGTTAGGAGGCCAAACCAAACAGTGTTTGGTCTCTTTGCCTCCCAGACGTTGTTTTTGCCTCTTCTTCTGTCTTCTCCTCATCCTGTCCTCAGCTCTGTTCTCCCCGGTTTCTTAATCTAGCCTCTGTGGGTAGACAGCGCAAAGGTCATGGGGAAGAAACTGCATTCCAACCAGAGAATTTACCTCCAAACCCTTGAGAGTATCCTGGGATGTACTGCTGGCCTCTCCTTCCTCCCTCAAAACACAGAAGAGAAACATTGTCTAGAGGTTCTTCTTGTAAGAATGGAGAGATTGTTTCCTGAGAGAGCAAATGATAGCTTGTAAATTGGTTTAGAAGAGGTTCTAAATCCCCTTTTCTATTTAAAAGTCATATTTTACTGTTAATGGAAACATATGGCCAAAAGTCAAAACAAACCCACTGCCATCAAGACAGTTCTGACTCATAGCAACCCTATAGGACAGAAAGATCTGCTCTCTAGGGTTTTGGAGATGGGCTATCTTTATAAGTACAGGTAGCCTCATTTTGCTCCTGTGGAGTGTCCGATGGGTTTGAACTACCCATGTAGAGATAAACAGTCCAGCATGTAAACCACTGTGTCACCAGGGCTTGTGAAACATATGAGTAATGCACAAAATGATAAAGTTACTAAAATTAAAGGTTGGGAGTTGGAATGTTAAAAAAAAAAAAAAAGGTACAGCTAGCTCAAGTGACCTTGGCTAACTTTTTCAATGTCTCTTAAGCCAATGTCAAACTATATCCAGATAGCTAAAAATGAGAGCTTTGTAGGAAAATTTAGAGTTTTATTTATTCTAATAAATAAAGCTAATTCACACTCACAGGCTGCTGGCTGTGTATAGTCCATAGATGGAGTACGGCACAGCTTCATGGTGGATGGAAGCAATAAACATCCAGGTACCGTGATAACCTTTCACAGTCTTCATGCATCAATGTGGAAAGAAAGTATTCTTTTGTCTGATTATGGATTGTGGTGTAACAGGGTGAAATGAAAAATTAAGAGAAGAATCTAAGCCATTATAACTTTCCACCATTTTGAATGTAATGTTACATGTTAGCCATGTTATTATAACTGCTAAAATAAAATAATTATTTATTCTTTTCCCTGATTGCTTAAAAAATCACTTCACAGATATTTTAATACACCAGTATTTTATTTTGAATCCTTTATTTTGTTTCCTCTTTATACTTTTCAAGTATCTAGAAACATATTAATTTTTATTGCACTAAAAATTAGTATTTTCAAGACTATACAGATCACTAATTTTCTTTGAGGAGGCCTATTTTCCCATAACTAATTGAATTTTTTTTTCCTCTATGGTGTTAGGTCAGGAAATAATGTTTTTCTCAATATAGCAGCTTCAACTTATTAACTGGCTAATTCATGTGCTAATAATTTTTGGAAAGTATTCTTGTTAGGTAGTCTAGCATAGGCCCTGGGGCATCCATAAAGAATGCCCAGAGGGCCGAGCTACAGAAACAAAGAAGTGGTACACGACACATGATCAGAGGTTCAGTTTTCCCGCCAGGTATGCCTGGGTGGGTGCTGCAAGTGGATTGACTCACCTAGGCCAGGTGAATTCAATTCAGTCAATGGGGTCGACCAGGGGTTGTCCACCATGCCTACCCATGGAATAATTGAAAAGTCAGGAGCCCGGAACCCACCGCATGACTTTGTGAGCAGTTTCCAGGCAAGCTGCATGTTTGTGAAGAGCCCTGGGTGCCTGTATAAACCTGAAACTTCTTCTAACTTCATGAAACTCACTTGGATCATGAACTAGGCTTCGGCGTGAATTCTTTCTCATGCGGAGCTCATAAAAACACGAACCACTCAAGATTGAAATTTGCAAACAGCAGGCAAGGGTAATTGCAAGGCAATGATGTAGCGATACATCCTCAGTTTGGACCTCAGACAAAGCCAAACCTACTACTGTTGAGTCTCTTCCAACTCAGATATTACCATAAGGTTTTGGGGATGTCCTGATAGCTTAATGGTTAAGTATTGGGCTACTAACCTCAAGGCCGATGGTTCAAAACCAACAGCAGCTCGGAAGGAGAAGGTGGGCTATCTACTCTCCTAAAGAGTTATTGTCTCAGAAATTCACAGGAGCCTCTGCTTCTACCATGTCCTATACGGTTGCTATGAGTAAGCATCCACTCAATGGCATGAGTTCTGTGAGGATATATGTGTGTGTGTGTGTATACATTTTATTTTTCCCAAAGTTTTAAAATCTTTACGGAAGCAAATGTCATAGTTCTCCCACAGAGCAGCTTGTAGGGTTTAAACTGCCAAACTTTTGGTGACTAGTCCAATGCTTAACCCATCACATCACCAAGGACCCTCTGATCTCAAGGGCATTTACAAATAATCCATATTCCAAATGAACAGTTACCCAAGCAACTGTAAAAAGTATCAAACAATATCACTAGTAACACATATGTAACATATTAGTAACATATTAGCGACATGTATAAGTAACATTTTACTAATGATCATTTCTTTAAGATTGCTACACACAATTGAAGCCAGGTGCAGGACAGGACCTGAAATAAGGCATAGCATTACTGACATCAGTGCTCTTACAGACCACTAGACAGCCCCATCGAAATGGAGAAAAACTTGACACATCGGGATTTCATTTTGCTTGGGTCCAGCAGTGCACAGAGGAGTAGCAATCCAGAATCAGATGATGCATTTCATTGGCAAAACTGCTACTCAAGAACTCTTGACAGTGTTGAAAAGCAAGACTGCACTTTGAGGACTAAAGTGTGCCTGAATTAAGCCATACTTTTTTTCAAGCACCGTATTTGCATATGAAAGTTGGATAAGGTAAGAGCAAATGGGAGCAAATGAAGGGAAGGAAGATCGAGTGGAGAACATTTTGGTCCATCAGGCCTGGAGGATGATATCCCCACTCTGAACAGCCAATGGACAGAGTTGACAATATGGCTGATCCCACCACGGGACACACCATTCCTTGATGGCACACGACCCTAAGAGGCCAACACTGGAGACTCAGTGTTGGGACTGGCCCCAGACTGACCCTGTGACACGAAGGCAAACCACTAAAAGCGTGCAGCAGAACAACCTTGGGAGCAGAGCAGGGAGCCCCTGAGGGAGTACAAAGGACAGACTCTGGGGCCAAAGCATGTTACTCCATTGGACCTGACTGAAGGACACGCCTAGAGATCAAAAATCAAACCTTGATCTATTTACAGGTTTTTCTTTCTTTTTAAATTTTTTTCTTTTAATTAATTTATTCTTTTATGGGTAATAGAGTTCCTTTTTGTTGTCATCACTGTGTTCTCACTCATAGCCTATCATGCTATGGCTTGATTTTTGGTGCATATGATTATCTCTACAGATGGCAGGGACCAGACCAGATACAGGGATACACATGGTAGACAACTAAAAAGGAGTGAGTAAAGGAAACAAAATAATAATAAAGAAATGGGTAGCGGGGGTACAGGGCACTAACCCACCCAAAGGGAGGGTATTGTTTATATCTCCACAGGGAAAGAGGGACCAGACTTCAAGCCAGTGCTCCAATATGTGAATGCAACATGCTGGCGTGGAGTAGTGAACCAGTAGAGAGGTCTGGGAGGCTAGCCCCAATCCCAACTACTAAGTGGACACCTGCCCCTTGCCTCAGAAGAATTTATTTCAAAGGACAGCACTGAAACTGCAGCTCCAGGAAAGGAACATATCTGATCGGACGGAGCACACGGAGCAGATGAAGAGGGAGGAGGAGAGAGCGGAGCACATACTGGCCCACCAGGCCAAGAGGCCGATGTTCCCAATTAGAGCAGCCAGTCGACAGAGAGGACCACATGGCTGGGTCTACTATGAGACATGATGCCCCTCACTGACCAATAGCCCTATAGGGGACAACACCTGAGACACAATGTGGTAATTTCACCTGACCTGATCCCACTACACTGAGGCAAAACATTAAGGGGTGCAACAGAACAGCAAGGGAATGAAGCGGCAAGGTCCCCCAGGGAATGCTGATGGTGGACTTTGGGGCCAGGGTGTGGTGCCCCAACAGACTGTACTGGAAAACACTCCTGAAGGCCAACAAACAACCCTTGAACTAACTACAAGCTTCTCTTTCGTGTGTGTGTGTGCGCGCGTGTGTGTGTGTGTTGTCAGGGGTTTGTCCCTGTTGGTGTTTTGTTGTATATTGTTGCTTGGTTTTGCTCTGTCTTATTATTATTATTATTTTTTTGCATGTCACTGTCTCCGCAGGTCTGTGTAAATAAGATAGGCTGGATGAACAATGGGAGGAGAAAATAATGGGACCGACAGTGCTGGGGGGACATGTGAGAGAGGGAGGTGGGGGGAAAGGTATTGGTTTTAATAAACCTAGGGACAAGGGAACAGCAAGTGATCCAAATCGGTGATGAGGAGGGTTTGGGAGGCCTGTTTGGGTTTGATCAAGGGTAAAGCAACCAAGAGGAATTGCTGAAACCCTCATGGGGACTGAGCATGTTAGTGGGACAGGAGGAAAGTCAAAGATAATAGAGGAAAGAGCTAGGAGACAAAGGGCATTTATAGAGGTCTAAATAAAGGCATGTACATATGCAAATATATTTCTATATAAACATGGGGAAATAGATCAATGTGCATATATTTGTAGTTTTAGTATTGAGGCAGCAGAAGGACATTGGGCCTCCACTCAAGTACTCCCTCAATGCAAGAATACTTTCTTCTATTAAATTGGCATTCTGTGATGCTCATCTTCCCAACACAACTGCTGAAGACAAAGAGGGTGAACAATCAAATGTTGTGAAGAAAGCTGATGGTTCCCGGCTACCAAAAGATATAGTGTCTGGGTTCTTAAAGGCTTGAAGGTAAACAAGCAGCCATCTAGCTTAGAAGCAACAAAGCCCACATGGAAGAAGCACACCAGCCTGTGTGATCACGAGTTGCTGAAGGGATCAGTTATCAGGCATCAAAGAACAAATAAACATATCATTGTGTGCTCACCTCCATGATATGACCACTGAAGACAAATGGGTACATAAGCAAATGTGGTGAGGAAAGCTGATGGTGCCCAGCTATCAAAAGATTTAGCATCTGGGGTCTTAAAGGTTTGAAGGTAAACAAGCGGCCATCTAGCTCATAAGCAACAAAGCCCACATGGAAGAAGCACACCAGTCTGTGCGATCACAAGGTGTCAAAGGGATCAGGTATCAGGCATCATCAGAACAAAAAATCTTACCATAGCGAATGAGTAGGGGAGTGTGGAGTGGAGACCCAAAGCCCATTTGTAGGCCACTGGACATCCCCTTACAGAAGGGTCTTGGGGAGGAGATGAGCCAGTCAGGGTGCAATGTAATAATGATGAAAAATACAACATTGCTCTAGTTCCTAAATGCTTCCTTACCTCTCTCCCTTCCCCCCCCCCGCCCCCCGCCACTATCATGAAACAAATCCTATCTTGCAAGCCCGGCTAGACCAGAGAATATACACTGGTATAGATGGGAACTGGAAACACAGGGAATCCAGGGCGGATGATCTCCTCAGGACCAGTGGTGTCAGTGGCGATACTGGGAGGGAATAGGAAGGGTGGGCTGGAAAGCAGAAACTGATTTTAAGGATCTACATGTGACCTCCTCCCTGGGGACAGACAACAGAAAATTGGTTGAAGGGAGACCTCAGACAGGGTAAGATATGATAAAATAATAATTTATAAATTATCAAGGGTTCATGAAGGAGGGGGCGTGGGGAGGGAGGGGAAAAATGAGGACCTGATGCCAGGGGCTTAAGTGGAGAGCAAATGTTTTGAGAATGATGAGGGCAATGAATGTACAAATATGCTTTACACACTGATGTATGTATGGATTGTGATAAGAGTTGTATGATCCCCTAATAAAATGATTAAAAAGAAGGAGAAAAATTGATTCATGTGAATGATGATGCTGGAGAAGAAAGGACTTTCAGAAGAATAAACAAACTGACCTTTTAAAAAATGCACCAAAGATTCTTCTTAGAAAGGAGGATGGTGAAACTTCTTGCAAAATGTGGACAAAAAAATCAGGAGAAAAGAAAACATGGAAAAGAGCATCATGCTTGGTAAAGTGGAAGGTCCACGCAAGGAGGCCTCCATGAGATGGATTAATCCTGAGCATATAAACATAATGATTAACAGGTTGTCATAGGAGCAGGCAGCGTTTTGTTTTGTTGTACACAGGGTTGCTATGAGTTGGTGCCAACTTTGTGGTACTTAACATTAACACTCTAATCCCCAGGAGAGGAAGTTGTTAAGAAGGAGACTGACAGTTTACTACACAGATATAGATTCAAACTCAGATATAGACAAACTATGCACATTTTCCAGGCAATTGAGCAAATGAGAAATAGGAGAATAAAGCAAGTTCAATGGGTGAAAATAATAAGGATTTACTAATTAATGAACTTTGAAAATTACGTGGTAATACTACTTATTTCTGAGTCCCAGATTATGTATTTGACCATTTCGCAGCCAACCAGAGGTAGCCAAGGGCACCTGTGATCCAGTGTGGTGACAGCTTAGCAGGATCCTTCCCTGAGTTGTGCCTTATTTTGACATTCCACTATTTGGGAGTTGAGAGGGAGAACGATACATTTTCACTGTTTCTATAGTGTCTATGTTGGTAAATCATAGGTAGCATTCTGACCTTCCACAGGAAAGACCCAGGCTTGAATCCTGGCTAATTAATCCTATGCACATTCACTTCTTATGTGTCAGTGTGTTGCCATGGTGCCTCATGGGTTTCAATAGTTTTCAGACTGTGCATAAGGAGAAATGCTGGCGATTTACTCCCCTAGAATCAGCTAATGAAACCCTGTAGTGTCAACGATCTGATCCACAAACAATCATGTGGGTGGGGGATATAGCTTGGGTTTCAATGTGACAACACCTGAAATATTTTTAATAGTTCGAATTAAGAAACAAAATTATTTCATAAGAAGAAGAAACAAAGACAAGAAAAATGATTAAGTATTTTATACACGAAACAATATTCCCATGTGCATATTCCAAAGGCATTCCAAGTTCATTATATCCTAAATTGAACTAATTATTACCATTTGTGCACAAAAAGAATATTTCTAAGACAAAGCTGAAGCGTTCTTCTCCCTTAACTATGTCCATCTTCAAAATCCATTCGGACACTTCACTGACCTATAGGGGCGCTGTGGGTCAGAAATGGTTTGATGCCAGGGAGCGCAGTTTTGTTTTTTTCACTTATTCATCACAAAATCCTATTAGTCTTTTCTTCTAAATTCCTCTGGAATCCATTGTTCCTCCCTATATCCTTGTCACTGCTTTTATTTTTAACATTACTTTCTTCACACAATGAATAAGATATTCCCTAATTTATCGACATGTTGCAAGCCTTTCTTCTAAACCTTTTCAGTGTTTCTCACTGGTCTGTCTCAAACACAAAGCTGATCAAATTAATCTCATTCTGAAAACATGTCAACGTTTTTATTGCATAACAGAAATCACAAACTAGCTGTGTATAGGTTTTCTGCATCAGGATATTATATTTTGATTTGCTTGAACCAAAGAGGACATACGGGTATTAATTATTTGGACTACATTAAAATTGATCTCTTTCCCTTTTATCATTCTTTAGATAAGCTTTTCTTTTTCTATGTACATACACTAAAACATCACTTGTTTTCCTTCCCTAGCCTCATTGTTAGGTGCTGCGGTTGTGTGCACTGAATTGTATCTTTCTGATGAGCAGGGGAGTCAGAAGAAGCATTCACAACACCCCTGGCTGTGCTCTGCTCTGGTTACCTGTGGGGAAAGGGGTTCCTCCAGATAGGTCCAAAGATACATAAAAAAATGCTTTGCTTATCTGAAGTGTGACCATTTTGGACAGTACTTAAAATCCCTACAGATAATACTTCCAAGAAATTCTCTTGATTTTATGAGATGTGTTTATGTAGTAAATTGTTGCATTATTATAAAGAAATAATTAAATAATTAATTTTGATAATGGCCAAAGTAACAAGGATTTACATAAGGAAAACTACAAAACACTCCTACCAGAAACTGAAAGAACTTACAGAAATGGAAAGAGCTAACATGCTCCTGGATAGGCAGACAAAGCATTATGAAAATGCCAATATTAACAAAAGTAATTTACAAATGTAATTTAATTCTGATCCAAATCCCACCATAATTCTTCAAAGAAATGGTAAAACTAATTATTAACTTTATATTGAAAGGGACTAACTCCAGGATTGTGGGCAACTGAGGGCCTGCTCCTAGCATTCATGACCACAGGGTTTGGCCAGCTCAACAAGCCTCTGCAGTCCAAATTATGGGAAAAGTACCGCAATACACAATCCAGGAAGGCGCTTTCTCCAAAGCACCTCCTCCCCCCATAAATGATGATATAAAGCTGTCTTCTACAGACGTCTGACTCCTTGCATCTATAGTTAAAGTATGTTTAACTCTGAGAACATTAGCACCCGTTGTTCCTTATCTTATGGAGCACTTGTACCTCTTCTTTCTTGTATGCCTGGTACTCTCTTTGAAGTATTGGCCTTGAGGGCTTAGAATATTCAAGACTGGTACATTGCTCATTTGTTTGATGTGCATGAGGGAGTACCAGAAACAAAACCAAACCCCAAAACCAGAATTGCACTGGGCGGTGCAGAGCTTTTGTGGTGGTTTGCATTTTTCCCACGAGGCAAACATCCAGCAACTTGCTCTGAGTTAGTGCACCCAGTGGGGTTGCCTGGGAACGTTCTCCCTGGTCACTATGAACTTTTTCATAAAACCGGTTTGCTCAAACTTCATTTTTCTGTGATGGCTGATTTAAGAGAACAGCATAAGGCTATGAAATTTTGTTTCCTACTTGGGAAAATGCCGCAAAAACTGCTGTGATGTTGAACACAGCTTACAAGGCAGCGCTATGGGAAAAACACAGATGTATGAGTGTTTTTCTCATTTCAAGAAAGGTGAAATGTAGATTGATGACAAACTTCTTTCTGAATGTCCACAAACTTCCCGAACAACTCCCTGAACAGATGAAATGTCAACTCATAGTGCATTTGGAGTTTGTTTCATCATGTCAGACTGTTAATCAAGTTCTTTATTTAGGGATTCTGAAAAGATTGCCTAACTGTGCAACAAAAAAGGCCTGATGTGAGACAGACAAGAGATTGGTTTTGCCACCACGACAATGCACCTGTCTATGCAGCCATCTTAGTGCACCCATTTTTGGCAAAAAAACAACCAAACAAAACAAAACAAAACAAAACAGCATGCCTCTCTTGTCCCACACACCTTACTCACGTGACCTTGCTCCCTATGACTTCTTTTTGTTTCTGCGAATGAAGTGGAATATGAAAAGCCAGCAATTTGACAATGTAGACGAGGTGAAGAAAAAAACGAAGGAGGTGCTGTCAGCCATCCAAACAGATGAGTTTGGAAAATGTTTCTAAGAATGGAATCACAGATTTGGCAAATGACTTAAATGTAACGGAGAGTACTTTGAAGGTCATATGATTGTTTTGTAAAATAAAATTAAATACGGAACTTTGAAAAAAAATTCCTTTTGTTTTTGGGTAACCACTTGTATGTATAAGAAGAGGCTTATATGTCTCAAGAGTTATAAGAGTCCATTGTTGAATAAACTTGAAACTTGTCTCCCTCTTCCAACTTTTCCTGAGCATGCAGTTGAGTCCCTGGTGCCCCCTTTCTGTTGTATTTGTCTTCTTTAATTGCACATAGTGCTCCACAGAACCATTCAACAGTGGGGCTGGACCCTACACAGGAAAAAAAATACTATGAAAATATAAAAACAAAGTAGGAGGACTTTCACTTCCAGTCTTTAAAAACTATTACATAGCTATGGAAACCCAATCCTGGTACTGTGACAATGATAGACATGAAGAACAATGTATTAGACCTGAGAACTCTGAAACCCCACCCAGTACCTATAGACACCTAATCTTTGATATAGGACAAAACCATTATGTGTGGAAGACGTAATATTTTCAACAAATAGTTCTGGAAAAAAATTGTATCTTCAAGTGCAGAATAATGTAAAAGGACTCATGCCTCACATCATGTCTAAAACTAAGCCACAAGAAAGATCAAAGACCAAAACATGAAGCACACAATTATAAAGACAATTATAAAATAAGGACAAATTTAAGAACCCTAATACAAGACATAAACGCACTGCTAGGGGAATCAGTATGGTACTTCCTTAAACAAATGCAAATAGAAATAACTTATATCCAGCAATTTCTCTACTTAGTATATACACTAAAGGAATAGAGAACCCAATACAAACAGACATCTGCACACACACATATTTATTTCAGCAATTTCCAAAATAGCAACAACATGTAAACAACTAAAGAGTTAAATTATAGAGAAGTGGATAAACAAAGTCTGGTACATTCAGACAATGGAATAGTATGCATCAATAAAAACAACAATTCTCTAAAACACCATAAGACGTGGACAAAGCTAGAGGATATTATGGTTAGAAAACTTAGTCAACCTCACAAAGTTAAATATTCAATAACACCATTATTATAAAGAATAAACAAAGGAAAGAAACGTGGTTTTATACCCAAAGATAAGAATTTAATGACTTCAAGGAGGCAAAAATGGGGATGTGAACGGGGGAAGGGAGGGAAGGGAAATGTAGGTGATTTAATTGGATATGCTTGCTGATTTCATTTGGTGAGATTGGTTGTGTAACTATATAGAGTATTCTTTACAAACTGAAATTAAAATAAACAAAACAAAAACAAAGAGTAAAAGCCCACAAACTTGAAAAAAATGCCCCCAGACTCCTTACCCTTTGAACTTAAATCTTATATGAGTGCCTAAACAAGTAGAAAAAAGTAAAATTTAAATGGACTTGGAGTCTACAGTGGCATATAAGTTCATTTCAAACATGAAAAAATATATTGTGTTACTATGGGTGGACTAGAAAAACAAATTCATAGACACTCAGATGTCAATAAAAAAAGAGCTGTATATAAAAGAGAAATTGTATATTGAGAAAACATCTTAGCCCAATCCAGATCAAGTCCATAAATCCGACATTAGCTCAATATGTCCAATGCAAATTTATAAATTCCTCTTCAGACTCACACGAAATATGCAATGACAACGAATGCAGGAAGATCACAGGCAAATGGGTGGAAAGTCTTGTGGATCCAGTGGCAGTGGAAGTAGCTCAGCACTAGCAGAGGTCTCCATGTGGCTCCTCCAGTTCCAGGACTCTAGCTTAGCTCAGTGTGTCTTGTCAGCAGGAAGACAAAGCAGAGTGTCTGTGCATCTGTCCTCCAGTGAGCTATTTATCTCAGGGGTGCCTCCAAATGAGGTCATCAAGCTGAGTCCAGATTGACAGGGTAGACTCCACCGACCTTTCACAAATTGACAGGAGATTATGCAACTACCATGTATATTAATGATAGTGTTGAATAATTTTCACATTGCATCGTTTCCATTTATTTGGAATGGTCACAAATATAAATATCTTCTGCTTGGTTGGACAGTTGGCTGTCCTTCATGTTTTTGACATAGACTAATAAGCAAGTCTAAAAGCTGTATCCATTTGTTGAAATGTGTCAATTAGTATTCTGTCTATTCCTTGAGCCTTGGTTGTTTTTTCACCAATGCCTTTGGTGCAACTTGGATTTGTTCCAGAAATACCAATCAGTTTTTAACATGGGTTACCTACCTACATACACAATATAAATTCATACAAATAATTTAAAGATTGGGTTATCCGGGTTTGCAGAAGGCCATGAACGATGGTGAAACTCCAAACATTTCAGAGTCTTTCCATGGATTAAACCTCTGTTGAATTTCTTCAGACCTTTGACTAGGAATGTGAACAGTATTGCCCACAGACTGGGTGAATTGGAAAATGGCTTAATGCAGACAGAGTTTGGTTTAAATTCGACGGTTTACCCTTTGTTTTCTCTTTCGACACATTTTATTTTCCTGGTGTTTTTACTTTGTGTTTCTTTTGGAATGTGATTTTTCTGTGTTTCATATTATTTTGTTGCTGCTTTCTTTTCTTCTTTCTTCTTAGTGCACAGCTTTCCATGATAGGTTAAACCTATAGATAAAGAAATTAGATAAATAATTTTATGAGCTTAATAACAGGGGAGGATGTTGGCAGTGGGTGGGGTGGGGCGGGGGAGAGATAGGAGATGCTAATAATGATGAAACAAAACTCAAGAAAATGTTTAAAATTGTTTGTGGCAATGATTACAAAACTATTTTTGATGTATTTGAACCATTGATTTGTATGATTATATATAAAATGGTTAAAAAGATTGAGTTAAAATATTTTAGTAGCACTATCTTTGACAACTCTGAACTGAGAGCAGCATAAATGTCTATCAAAAATTCATAGGTAAAGTAATTGTGAAATACAATGCAGTTATATAAATAAAACAAAAAAAACCTGTTTTACTGTAAACATGGGTGAAACTCAAAAACATGACGGAACGTACGAATATATATATATATATATATATATAATACTATGATTCCACATAGGTATATTTCATAATCAGGAAAAACTCGTGATGTTAGAAATAATAGCTGTGTTTTTATTTGAAAATGGGATGGGTATTAGCTGGAAAGGAGCACACAGGTAGTTTCTAAGCGCCAGTACCAATCTACTTCAATCTGTTTGTTTCTTGGGAGTGTTCACTTTGTGGGTGTTGCTCGAGATAAATACTTTTGAGTAATGTATTTTTCTCTATGCGTAAGTCTTCAAAGCAAAACAAAACAAAAGTCTTTGGATATGGTCTTCAAAAATAAATTAATTCAGGCACACACTTTTATTGAGACGTAGAACTCCTTCAAAGAATTCAATCAAACCAATATTATTCTTACTTTTAGACTATATACTCTTAGTATTTGTTAATTTATATTTATAGTCTAATCCTCAATGATTTATTTCTTTATATGTGTATTATACACTTAGTTTCTCAAGGACCTTCATATAATCATCTCTTATTTTCACCTTACATTTTACATAGCTAGGAAGCAACCATTGAGTGGGTATTAAATTACTTAACTCGGGTATTAAATTATTTAACACTCTTCTGTATACCAAGTCAAGCAAAAGAGGATTTTTAAGCCATGAAAATTAGGTAACCATCTAAGTTAATTATGAAATACATAGTCCAAGGGAATCTGCTGATATAAAAAACAAGAAAAAATACTATCTAATGTAAAATAGTGCTTGCGGTTGATTCATAACACAATACTATAGAACAAATCATGATTTTGTCTTGCCTTTTCAGTAAACTATGAAACAACAATTCAATATATCATTACTATGAAATTAATAGTAAAATAAAGATTATGAAAATTTTAAGTTATTATGTGATTAATATGGGGAAAGCTCAGAAGAAATGACTACCTTGAACTGGAGCTGATCCACTAAGGATTGATAAATGTGACATTCCGAGTTTCACACATGTAAAATTTAATAAGTAAAAGTACTTTTAGCTAAGTTGCTTTAAATCCTTATTAACTTACATCCTTCATAGAGAGAGACTTTTCAGCTTACTACAGAGATATGTATTTTAAGAAATAAGAACCCCTGCTTCTATTGATAAATTACAAGTACCCAGTAAAAAACATAGCCCCCAAATGACTATATAAGCAGGTATAAATAAAAAGGTATAACAAATCAGGTATAAATATTGAAAAATTGTGAAGAAGATAGACTATGAGTATGCTCAAATACCTCTTATTGCATAAATTATGTCTTATTTGTAGAGCTTTGTGAAACATTCAAACAAAATCTAAGATTCACCTGGTTTCAGTTTCCTATAAACTTGAAACCCAGGCAGGTTCAACAAAAGTTTTGCCAAGTTCATGAACTTTCATCAAATATGGGCTGGTTCCTTTCATTCATTTTAATTTTTTTTATTTTTGGAAGTTGGACCATTCAATGATCTTAGCCATGTTTAGACTAGATTTCTTTAAAAATAAGAATCTACAGATGAAAGTAAAGGAAGCTTAAATGCAAACAATCTTATACTTACTTTTTATCAGCATAATCTAGTACAATTTTTATCACACTTTTTCAAAAGTTTTAAAGTAAATTCTCGCAGAAGAAATCTTACTTAAACCGTACTTTGCTATTGCAGCTGTTCAGCATAGAAAACTGACCAGAATTAATATTATCTATGATGCAACTTTTGATAAAAAACCCAAAGGAGTATATTTGTATAGCAACCATGATAACTAATGCTTATTATCTAGGTATTGTTTTAGATATCTCACAAGTACGTAATTGAATTCCTGCTCTGGCCCTCTATTTTAGGTCCTTGCAGACAAAGCTAAAAGACAGAACTTCAATGCATATTGAGTCAGAAACCACTCAACAGCAATTAAGTATAACAACACAATTCTCAATGTTAAGTCATACAGATAGACATAAGATTCAGAGAGGTCAAACAGCATCCTAAAATCATGCAGGTAAGAAGTTGCAGAAACAAAATTTATCATATAATGTATATTTTATACAAACCAGACTACTTGCCACTGTAATATTGTGCTAGTCTCTGCTAGTTGTCTACTTGAAACTCATCCTTCCTTCTTCCAACGAAAATCTTGTCAATGGTGATTGAGAAAAAAGATAGACGAAAGCTATCTTTGATTCCTTCACTGAGTCTCATACAAATTGTGTTAGACAGGGTAGACTAGAGAAATAAATCCATAGAAACTCATGTTTAAAAGAGAGTTTTATATAAAGGGTAATTGTACATTAAGAAAGCATCCCAACTCAGTTCAGTCCAAGTCCATAAATACAATATTAGCCCATATGTCCGATACCAATCTATAAAGTCCTCTTCAGACTCATGAAATACATGCAAAGATGCTGAATGCAGGAGGATTACAGGCCAATGGGTGGGAATTCTTCTGGATACAGTGGTGTTGTCAGCATCTCCGTGCTGGCAGGCGTCTCCATGTGACTTCTCTAGGTCCAAGGTTCTGGCTGCATCAGGGTAGGTCCATGTGGCTTCTCCTCAGGCATGCCTCCCAGGGAGTGAGCTGAGAGAGAAGATGTTTCTCTCCTCCAAGGAGGGAAAAAATAGTAGTTCCCTGAATTCTCAGGAGAAGGTCATGCTCTCACAGAGGCTTCATTGGTTATATCTTGATTGACAGGCCAGAATTCACCCCTTCACTCTTAATCCTCAAATTGGCACCAAATTATGTAACCACCCCAGCAATCTAGTTCTATATTTCTTGTTGCTTAATGAAAACATTCATTTCTTATTTTAGTTTCAATATATGAATCTCTAAAGTAGTCGATGATTTTGCAATCTACATTGAACTAACATAATTATAAATAGGTTGACAAATGATTCATTGATAGATGGTAGTTTGATAGATGATAGGTAGATAGATGTGAGAGAGAGAGAGAGAAAGAGAGAACTTCCCTGTAGTTGACTCAAACTCATAGAGGTCTTACTCACAGCAAAACAAAATTTTACCTGGTCTTGAATCATCCTCATAATTGCCAGCATGTTTGAGTTTATCCTTACATCTATGCTAGCAAGCAATCTCACTGATGATTTTTCTCATTCTTCCTAGACCAATACTTCACCAAACACGAAATCTTCTTCCAGTAATTGATTCAGAGTGTCCTTCTGATCCATAAAGCTTTCATGGGTCAATTTTCAGAAATATATTGCCAGGACTTTCTTCCTAGTCTGCCTTGACCTTGACACTTCATTAAAACCTGCTCATCATGTGTAACTCTACTGGTATTTGGACGGCTTCCAGCACTACAGGACACACACTACCACAGTGTGAAAAAGTAATGGAGAGTTGATCGTAATTATAGGTGTCAGTAAGACAATCCCTCAACAACTCAAAAAACATCAGGTTTTATTGCATTCTAAACATGGAAGAGTTGGACTTTTAAAGCACACGCTTTCTGAGAGGCAGAGAGGTGTCCTTACACAGAATACAGCTTGAGCAACTTTCTGTGCGGGGATTGATGGATTCTCAGGAACAGATAGTTTAGGGCTTGAAAGTCTGAGTATTTGAGTGAAATTACATTTGCTATGAGAATTGACCCAATATGGAATTGACGCAAGGACAGTAGGTTTGATTTTGAGGCTGATATTGCTGATAATTAGAACTGGAGAAAAGTATTTATACTCTCATGTGGTTACCACTATTTGGTTGATGTCAGAAACAAGGAATTGTCACAAACTGATTGGTTGAGAGAAGGGAAGTATGTTTATACAAGTTAATATTTATTTATTTATTTGAAAAGGTAAATTATTTTTGTTATTGTTGCTGTCATAAAATATCAATACATTCACCCCCACCCCCAGGATCAGAGGAACGTCTTATATGCTATCTGATATGTAAAGATAGTATAGGACAAAGTCCACCTAGCAATCACAGTAATCCAAGGTTTATAAAACCTGGTTTTGAGCAAATTTAATTCTAGGTCTTGAATTCATGCTAAAGATTAAAAGTCACCTGGATGAGTCAGAATGGATGGCAATAGGTTTGAGGTTTGATATAGTTTTCTTGTTTACTTTGTTGTGGTTTTCAGCTTATAACATTTTCACTTCTATTTCATAAAAAGGTATGACAAAAATTCTTGCTACAAAATCACAGAAAATTTTATTAAAGTAAAATAGCAAACTGTGAAACTGTAGTTTCTCGATGTATCCTCCATCTAGATCTATATACTTCTGAAGGTGCTACATCCATTTCCCCGAAGAATTGTTTGACTTATACCATGTCAAAGCGGTATATTGGACATCCTTGCTGCATTAAAATCATGGGGTTTTGTTGTGGTGTGTGTGTGTGTGTGTGTGTGTGTGTGTGTGTTATTCCTCAAGCTTGAGGAACAATAAAAAATATGAAGGGCAAGAGGAGAGCAGTGGTGTATTTAGAATTAAGGTTACCAATGAAATTGCTCGTGTAACTGCTGTTCTTTGTTTTCGTTTGTTTTTTCTCCCATGAAGTTTTCATTTTTCCTAAAGGTATCTTCTTAATAAACTCTAGTGTTCATCTAGGGATCATGCACGATGATCCCTCTAGAATCCCTGGAACCTGTCACCAGAGCCTTCTAAACGGACTTTTCACCCTCAAAGTGAATTGGTGTAGCAGAAGCCGTTCCCTTGATGAGACTTCTTATGAGCCCAAGACAACGGTATTTCTGAAAGAACTGCTCTGCAGCCTTCGACGGATCACAGAGATACGCGGAGTTGGTTTTGTGTGGAGTCAACTATGCACGCATATATGAACTGGAGCCATGATGTCAATACTGTTGAACCTGCGCTGGTACTACAGCCCTCTGCTGTTGACCCTGACTGATGGCATAGGACACAGTAGAACTGTCTTGCAAGGTTTTCAAGGGTGGAAATCTTTACTGAAACAGACCACCATCTTTTTCTCTCACAGAGCAGTTACCTCTCCGCTATCATCCCAGTGCTTTAGCTACTGCACCACCAGCATCCCTTACTTTATGCCCTAATTTTATACGACTAGATCATCAAAATGCTGGACTCGAAGGTGAAAGACTATTAAAAATGTCTCTGAAAAGATGTTCTTTTCACTTAACAAAGTGAGATAACAGGATATGTTCACTAAAAAAAATTAAACTTCAGATATCTCCCGCTTTCTAATCATCTTATATACAAAGAAAAGCCCTGAATAATAAAATATGTAAGATGAGGCTTACCACTTCCATAAAGAGTTTCCAATTCCCAAAGCCCACAGGGACAGCTCTAGTGTGTCCCAGAGGGCTGACTACGAACGGAAATGGACTTGATGTCCACAAGTGACGAATGAGCTGCCTCTTGATGTGTCCTTGGGATAGAAGAAATAATGACTTCCTACAAATGATGTATACAGATTGTGAGGTATTTACAGTAAGTTATTGGAAAAGAGAAATGGTGAATCTTTAGAATTAAGCCTACTTTATAATTCATTGCAAAATTAGCCATGCATACTTATTTTCACTTAAATTACAATATGCATGCAATAGACAGGTTATTGAGCAGTTTTTACAATAATTAAATTTAACGTACAATGTTAGCTCAGAGCTAATCATTTTTCAGGAAAGTCTTGTATGTAAGAATTCAATTTGTAAATTATTTTTACATGTATATTACTTATAAGAAAAGAAATTTCAAATGGATAAAATTACTCTCTTTCAATTTTCAATTTAAGTAACCAAACACTCTATTAATTTTCTAAAACAAAAAGAAAATAAAAATTATTATGCAACCTTAATAAGAAACTTGTATTTTTTCAAAGAAGATGTCAACCTTCATTCTGCATTTAGAAACTTCTTGAAATATTAATTTGATTGCTTGGTAAACATTAGTGGTGTTTGCATGTCACATGTGACTATGTTTTCTTGCTATGCCTAGTGACTTCTGAAGTTAGATTTGACTCAAGGAGCAGCACTGAGTGACCTAAGTTTATCTAATCAACTTTTGTCCTTTTAAAAGATTTATGTACGGCATATTTCTTGGTCAGATCTTCTAGGATCAGCCCAATATGCTCTCACTTCAGAAGGTGGAGGATGGACATTGGTTCACTGAGGGTGGTCTGGGAGTATGCCTGTGACACTGTGGGGAAGCAATTGGTTGCTAAACAAAAGGCAGTGGGTGGGGGTGGGGGACTGTTGCCAGGCTCCCCTCAGAAAAAAGATATTCGGAGTTAGAAACGGCTGTGTAGCAGTGGGTTATGTCCTTAGTTGGTACTCTTTGAGAATAACTACCATATAATCTGAGGAAAGGAACAGTGCTAACTAGCGTTTTAGGTTCTCCACGATTGAATCTTTGAGTAAGTTGCATGGTCAGAAATTAGCATGAAGAGAAAGGGAGTTCAGTTGTTCATTTACATAATTCATTAATTTAATTCATTAATTAAGGGAATACTTTATTAAAATGGACTGGCTTTCATATTAAAGACACGTCATCTTGAGTAGTACTTAAATGGTATGTGAAATCTGTAATAATTACCAAAAATGTGATAGGCATTTAATAATCTTTAGATTCAGTTCATTAAGTAAGAAATAAACGTAATTGATATCTAGAACATGCATGAATATTTTCACATCCATTGTCACGTTAGAAAAAATACTGGTTAAAAACAAGCGAACAAGAATAGTGCTTTAGATTGCACTTACTGTTACCTATTTGATAGTATTCGTGAATGGGATATGTCCATAGACAACTGATGTGCCATTGAAATATTCTTGCCCATTTCAACCCCTAGAGGAAATGGGAGCATACCAGACCACTCTTGTTATTTAGATATATGAATCAATGAAAACTCATGGGCATGTCTAGGTGGACTAGTTAAGTGTATTTCACAAACAACCCAAGGTCAAACTGCCACCACATTAGAGCAACAGGGCCTTGCAGCAACCTTAAGGCTTGATTTTTAAAATGTGAACATTCTGTTAGTAAGTGTTTTAGAAAATCTTAGTTCTCTAAAGACCAAAAGGAAAGAGGTACATTAAAGGGTTAATAGGCTGTGCCTTACTGGAGTAAGTATAGAAATTCCTAGCAGTCTAACATGTGGTCAGTCAGGTTTATAATAAGAAAATTATAGTTATTTATTCAAGAAATGAAACTAGCCAAGTGGCAGGATAGCTCTCTAAAACAGATGCATCACTTTAGTCTGCTGGTTTTTGTATGCTTATTCACATCTATCATGGTTTCCTGGCCCTTTTGTAGTTCAAGCCTGATAACCGTAAATCAACAGAAAGGATGAGATGTGGTGGTAAATCAAAGGGAAGGACGAGGACTGAAACACAAGGAAAACACACTCAGTATTGTGGTTATAACAATGTACATAGAATTTAGCAGAAAAATACTACAACTTGTGATGGTCCCAGAAGGAAAAAAAATAGCATTTTCAAAACCAAAAGGGCATGCCGTTTACATGGAATGGCTGAGTACACAGGAGGGTAATTAAGATGTGCAAAATTTTCATCCCATGATACTTATTACCAAGAAAGATCCGAATGAATTTCCTCTAGAAAATGATCCTTTGTTTATTCTTTTAATGAAGTCTTGTTTGGAGAGAAATTGTATCTTCTACTGGTCATTGCTATCACAATAATCTTGGGTTCTTCTTGGAACCTTAAGCTTGGCTAGCTGGGGCACTTACCAGTGAAAAACATCCTGTCCTTGAGAGTGATCCAAATGCTCAGCCTCTACTCTGGAGAGTTCATATTAAATATGACATCGCCGAGCACTGTGAAATTTCTCTTGGGTTAAGCAGCACTTGAAGCCTATTTCAAATATTAAAAATCCAAGAAAAATGGTAGTTAATCGTATGCTCTCGAAGGCAGTAAATCTTCCCGTTTTCAATGTAATCAAAGCCCACATCTGCACTTCTTTTCTTTGTCTGCAAGGGCAGTTTGCGGGGCGCGCTGCTGCCCTGGAAAAGCTGCTTGATGAAGAGTGGCTTCTATCTCAGTTCTGTCTCAACTTTCCTCGCAGGAAAAACCAAAAGTAAATGCATAAAACGGTTCAAATCCTATTATAAAGTCACCCACCTTCCTTTCAACCTGAGTTTCACAGCACCAAAATGGTATAGTCAAAACTGTTGTTTTGACCAATCATGAACACCCAGCACCTGACCTCCTCCCAGGATTTTCCACCTCGTTTGACCGGCTTCTTTACACTTGTTTCAAAGAGAGAAGATAAGCTTTGTAATGCCACATGTGAAACGCACTCAGTGCAAGTGCCGTCTACATGAACTTGACCAGTTCAATTCACAGAGAAAGCTGAAATGACAACAGGATCTTCGTCAGAAGGTTACAACACTTCCCTGATATAATTTTTATTATTATGTTATCTTGCTTAGCAACAGATTATGGTTTGTGTAAGCTAAGTAATTCTTTCGGAGGTTGGCATTGAGATGATTTAGCGCATGAGATGTTGCGTTCTTGTTAAACTACGAAGAATTAATCCCACTCGATTTCACAAATAGCACCTGCACAAGCCTGCTATATTTATCTCCATGGAATGTGTCAGAACAAACTTAAGCAGGACTGACAGACCGAATTATCAAACTCTCAGCACGTCTGCTCTGTAAGAAACCTGCTCCCTCCTTCGCAGCATGTGCTTGCCTGAAAATTAACCCTAAATAGTCAAGTTTAAATGGTCCAAAAATTGTAACATGCATTTAGACGTAGCCTTAACAGCCCAACACTAATCTTTTGAAAGAAATTTAAAGAGATTCAGAATCACCTAGAGTAACGGTGGCTATCAATAACAAGTGAGATGTCAGCATGAACACAAAGCACTTTGTAGGTTCAGTACGTGAGCTAATCATTTTCTAAAGACCGCAGACTAGGATCATATGCAGATACTTACATGACCCCAGCCAAGGTCAGCTGAACCACATTCAGATGACCAGATTCACTTAGATGAGTAATAAACACATGGGAAGTAAAGAATTCTTCGAAGCTATTAAGTTTCTTGTTTATTTATTTGTTTGATTTAACAAAGACTCGTGTAAGAGAGAAGAGAGCCAAAGAATAGCCCTTTGGTATCGTAGGCCTTCACATTTGGAAATGGCTTTTTGGGCAACAAATAAGCAAAAGGGCTTGTGTAGTGACAATGGGTCTTTCATTCCTAGAAATAGATTGCTTTGTAAACTGTTACATGTTTAATAGACACACATCTAAATAAATGTGTGGCGTGAATGCAATGTTTCTTCACTAACATCTCTTACCCTAGATGTGTATCTCTAGGGCTTTGGATGTCTTCTCACTCAATCTAGAACTTCTCTTCTTTGTGGATAATTTTAATAGCTTAATTTGCATATGCTTCACATATCCTACAGTTTAATCTTTCGATCATATCGAGAAGCATCATACAATCATCACCACTATCCATTTCAGAACATTTTGTTCTTGCCCTCACGGTTCTAGCTTCCCTCCTCCTTAGCCTCCTTTGCCATGCTCCTAGGTAATTATTAATCCAGATGCTCTCTACAGGTTTTACAGATCTTGTATTCCATACACAGAAAGCATAATACAGAACACAAACAAGAAGAAGAAAAAAAAACCGAATAAAAAGACACAGCCAACATTGACTAGACATAATACACCCTCAATAAAAAAAAGCAGGCAATATTAAAACTGAAAGAACTCAAGTAGGTCAAGAGGGAGATCAAATGGTGAGGGATTTTGCTTCAACCCACTGAGCACTGCCATAATAGACTTTGCTCTCACGAAGCTCTCTAATAGCAACGGCATTCATGTCCCTGGGCTGTGTTCCAGAGCAGTCACCGGAGGCTTAACCCTTCATGGAGCCTAAAATTGGAAAATGGGTTTTGACTTTCCACTGTTATCCATAGCCCTCTGCAAAGCAAGTGTTCAGAATTTAAGCTCGGATACCATTCCCTCCTTCAGATTTGTATCTTATTATTTACAATCTTGGATTACGCAAGCTGGTTTGCGTTTCCCATGAGTACTTACTTGATGCCTCCCTTACATAAATCGCTGCTTATTTTAAGACAAGAGTTTCAGGCCCCAGATGCTGTTCTTTCTGATGGCTGAGCACCATGCGGTTTATTTACCACACTCTGCTATATCACTTCGGTGATCTCTTACAGTGTAATGGAAACCCATGCTGACATTTACCTCTTAGATAGAACACGTCTCTTTTTAATTGGCATTAGAAAGTGGTCCGGTATAACTTGAAAATTCTACATTTTCTCCATTTATCAGGATGTAACTTGTTGGTCTAGTTGTGAGGGTTTTTAATTTTATATTTTTCATGTTCATGTGTAAGCCCACTGAATGCTGCCGTCTTTTTTCTTCATCAGTAAATGGCTGGACCCCTCTTTACTTTCAGTGGCAAAGGCTGAGCTATCTGCTTGTAAACGTTTGCTAATAAAATTCCCTCCAATCTGAACGCAACTCTTCATATGGTCCATCGTTTTGTATTATTTGCTCAGAAAACAGACCGAATAAGTGTGGTGGAGAAATATAACTCGGACACACACATTTCTTGATATAAAATCATAGCATTTCCCCTGGCTCCAGGTGGCAAACTGCTTCTGGTTTTACATGCGGGTTCTTCTTGAACATTAGAAAGTGTTTTAGAATTTTCATTCTTTGCAACGTATCTGTGATTTGCTATGTTCTACAGAGCCAAATGCCTTTAAGTAATGAGAAAGATGCGTTTTTGGGGCATTCTTAGTTTAGCCGAGATCCTCTGGAGGGCCATAATAATGGCTCTTCCTCCTCTTCCTCCTCTTCCTCTTCTGAATCTAGTTTGAATTTCCAGACGCCCCCTCTCTGGGTACCGTATCGTTGCTTTTGAGTCATCTTCAGCAGAATTGTGCTCATTTATGATGTTCAGGATATTGCTCCATGATGTCCACCTTCTGTTCAGTTCGGAATGGACACGATTACAAATCTCTTCTGTCCACAGAGCTGTCCTGCGCATTTCTTGGCAGAAATGGGGAGTGCTTCCTGTGTAGTGACCATTTGTTATCTCGTGAGTAGTTAATTGATAAATTAATGTTCACAAGGACTTCAGTTTACTTGGGAAGGAGAAGCAGATGATGCCCTGCTTTGGGCCAATCTTCTACAAGGGACCTTGTCAAAATATTCAGAAGCAATGATTGCACTTTAAGGACTGAGGTGCCCCTGATCCAAGCAATATCTCCAATTGTCTCATACATACATAGTCAGAAATGGAACAATGAAGAATGAAAATTAAAATAATGTGATTATGAAATGTTGACTTATGCTATTGGTGTCGAGTATCAAATGGGCTGTCAGAAAATTAACTAATATGTCATGGAAGAAGTACTTGAATGCCCTTTGAGACACTTTTGAACTTATTTTGGACATGTTATTAGGAAGGACATCATGGATGCTTATGCAGAGTCCATTTGTTTTTTTTTTGTTTTTTTTAAGATTTAGCCCCTATGGTATATATTGACGTATTGGATTAAATATAAATACCAACAATGGGCTTAGACATAGTGACAGTTGCCAGCATGGCTCAGGACCAGTGGGGCCGCATCCTGTTATTCACAGGTTTGCTATGAGGCAAACGTTGCTGGGCAGTCACTAACAATAACCTCTATAACTCCTTTGAGTGACTTTTCCTGGAAAAAATTGTGTGACTGGGATTAAGGAGTTCAATCCTTTTGCACTTCTATGGACTTTACATTTATCTTACCTTAGAAAGCGCCATCATATTTAACTGTAACTGCAGGGAGACCTTGTTTCATTCATTTTTATCTTATTGGTCTCTGAAGATACTCTAATGTTTTTGAAAATTGAAGGTTTATGGCAACTGCATAGAGTAGGGCTACTGACACCATTTTCCCTAACATATGAGCTCATTTTGCATCAGTCACTGTGTTATGTTTTGATAATTTTACAAAATTTCCAACTTTTTCACAAGGATATTTCACAGGTGATAGACTACGGTATAACTGAAACATAACTTTTATAAGCACTGGGAAGGCAAATCTCGTGTGTAAATTGTGTTATTGTGGTGGTCTAGAAAAGAATCTTGGAGGTATGCACTATGTATTTTATATAAAGTATATTTTGTCTACTCAAAAATTATGTTGGGTATAAGTAATTAATATCCAATTCAAGTAGATATTAAAGAATCGACGCCAGGAAGTGTAAGATAAGATAAAATAATAATTTATAAATTATTAAGGGCTCATGAGGGAGAGGGGGAGCGGGGAGGGAGGGGGAAGGAAAAAAAGGAAATGAGCTGATTCCAGGAACCCAAGTGGAAGGCGAATTTTGAGAACGATGAGGGCAACGAATGTATAAAGGTGCTTTACTCAATTGATACATGTGTGGATTGTGATAAGAGTTGTATGAGCCCCAATAAAATGATTTAAAAAAAAGAATATCAACATATATATGAGCAGGAGTAACAGAATTAAATAAGTGTAAATAGATCTCTAATAGCTCTTTCTCTCTCTTCGTGTATGTGGGTAATTCTAATTTTCTGCTCAGCTGTGACTGTTTCAATCTTCCTCATTTTCTTCTGATGTAGAGGGAACCTTCAGGTGAAAGTGCAATGAATCATTTAGGCAGCCCAGCACTCGCATAAAACTAAGAAAAAGACATTGAGTGGGTGGCCTAGGGTATACGAGCATTCTCCTGGGAGAAAAAGGGTGTCATGCTAAACTAACCTAGAGAACGGGCCTGATGTAAGCAAAAGAGCAGGGAGACCACTGGAGGACACAATCAATAGCTATGAGATTCACATTCCTATTTGTTTTTGACATGAAGCTCTATTTTTCAGACATATTTCTGTTTGTGAAGCAACAAATATTTACTTTACAAATGCACGATAAATAAGGGTTTTTGCAAATGTTTTCATTCTCTAGGAAAGTAAAAGAAAAACTGAACTGTCTTAAAATGCAGATTAATTGAATATTTATTTAATATAAACCTTCTTTAAGGCCCTAAAACATGATTAATGAGATTTATCACTTATGTTTCGATAAAGATAGTGTTTACAATTTATAACCTAGTTATTAAATGAACTCAAAATCAATAAACTGCACACTTCTGCACAAATGACATGTTGCTTATTTACTTACTGTTTTTATTACAGGTTTGTGCAAGTTCATGTTCTTGGCAACTTTTACAAATATTTACCTTACCTCTTCGAATAGAGTAAGACTAGAAATAATTTAGAATGAGAATAGGGCTTTTAAAATATACTTACCTGTAAGATGGTTAATATAAAATCATAATGTTATTTTATCTTATTAGGTAGGTGTTGATGGTCTTTAATCTAGGAAACATTGTTTCTTTTTTTTCTCTCCTCAGATTGCCAATACCCACAGTAGTTTTATAGCCCAACGATCAAATTTCTGTATATTGTAAAACATGCTTTTATTTGTAAAGATAAAGACTTAAACCTTGTTCCTTTCTAGGTTCCAAGGGAATAAAACAAAACAAAGCACCAAGTATTGTAGCACAGTAAATGATCGCTTTCCTTTCATTTCATTTATTTCATCCTGTGTGAGAGAGGTTAGCATGAGCCCTGGTGGTGTCATGGTCCTTACAGACAAGTGCTGTACAGCAGCGCTGTCCAAATGCTACTAGTAAGTATCCAACACCTAAAACCCAGCCTGGGCACCCTAATCCAGGGTTCAAGGAAATGAACAATTGTGCAGACAACACAGCTCTGGACAATGTTTTGTTCTGTTTCACACAAAGCCTCTAGGTTGCTATGAGTCAGAGTCAACTCGATGGTACATAACACCAACTCCTCTTCTATCTGTGTGCATGCATGTGATTGTGCAATTGCTCCAAGAGCTCTTTTCTGGAAGAAGGAATAATGAAACTACATTATTACATTATAAGAAACTTAAAACATCAGATAGAATTCACATACCATAAAGTGCACAATTAAGGCTTATTTTCTATATTAATAAATTCCAGAAATGATCCTCGAGAGGAACTGTACCCTCTAGTCGTGTGGCTCCATTCCATACGTCCCCTGCTCCATGACAATCACTAATCCATTTTGACTCTAGAGATTTGCCTCTTCTGGAAGTTTTCTATAAATGGGTTCCCAGGAGAATGACTCAAGAAGTATTCCTACTGAGTCTTCAGCTCATATTCATGGGCCATTCCAAACAAATGTGTTCAGACGTGTCTCTGCAAAGAATTGATTTCTGTTGACAAATTCTTTCAGTAATACCCTAGTTTAGTCCCATTACTCTGAGTTGATTCTAACTCATAATGATCCTGTAAGACAGGATAGAATTACTCTCGGTTAGTGTCTGAGACCGTAACTCGTTGGAGGAGTAGAAAGCTGCATCTTTCTCCCGGAGAGCAGCTGGTGCTCTTACAGATTTATTGTTGTTGTTAGGTTCTGTCGAATCAGGTCCAACTCATCACTGTGAGCAGCAGAAAGAAGCATCCCCTGTTTCATTGCCATCCGCACAGAGTTTTTCTTCTGGTTGAGCCCATTGTTGCAGCCGCTTTGTCAATCCAGCTCTTCAAGGGCTTTCCTTGCTCGTGCTGCTCCTTTACGTTACCAACACATGACATCCTTCTCCAGGAACATGTCCAAAATATGGAAGACAAAGTCTTGCCATCCTTGCCTCTAAGGAGCATTCTGGTTGTACTTCTTACAAGACACTTGTGTTTATTATTTCAAAAGTCAATGGTATTTTCCGTACTGTTTGCCAGCACCATAATTCAAATACATCATTTTACTTCGGTCTTCCTTATTTCATGTACAAATTTCTAGGCATGAGATGTTTGAAAATTCCATTTCTGAAAGAATGGTTTCTGTGTAATATGCCTCAAGATAACGGCCAAGATATGACTTACAACTCAGGCTTGGTGGTAAGCACCTAAGGTACCAGTTTGGCTTTCTTCTTTATGGGAGATAATCCAAAGTCAGGGACCTCGATGGGTTTGACTCAATGGTTGATTCCTTATCTCCATGACGGAGACTCAGGCTCAATTCCTGGAAAACGAGCCTTATGTGCAGCTGTTAACCATCTGTCGGAGACATAACTGGAATGCCGTTATGAGGATTCATATGTTTCAGCAGAGCTTCCAGAGGTAGTTGGACTATAAAGAATAACTTGTTTCTGGGATCTGCTTCCAAACATTAGCCAGATATAACATTATAAACCACAATGATTCCATCTTACTCTGCATGGGGCTGCCCTGGTTCA
This sequence comes from Tenrec ecaudatus, assembly GCF_050624435.1. Classification (NCBI taxonomy): domain Eukaryota; kingdom Metazoa; phylum Chordata; class Mammalia; order Afrosoricida; family Tenrecidae; genus Tenrec; species Tenrec ecaudatus. The sequence continues at coordinate 94,833,978 of NC_134532.1, read as the reverse complement.
GGGGTTAACTTGAGGGAGCTAACAGGAATTAATAGTCAGTATTTTCTCCTTTTTTAATACAGCTTCTGATTCCTCCCATCCACTACAATATCTTTTTTTGGTAAAATACTAACTCAGAGCCTTTTAAGGTATCTATTTATGCATTATTACTCTTCTAATCCAAATTTTCAGATACAGATTTTATAATATATATATATCTAGACTTTCAATTAGCTCTTCTGGAAGTAGGTAATTTTCCCAATCACTACATTTCCTATGCTTTAATATGTTCAAATTCATTTATCATTCATTCAATTTTCCAACTTTTAAGATTCTGTATCAGTGATTCTCATTTTCACATTGATTTAGATGTTAAGAAAGATTCTTCAACTTCTCTTCATTGTGGCAACAGCTAGCTCATGGTTAAAAATGTAATATAATGTCTGTTAAACAAAATCTATACAGCATCTCTCTTGCCAATTAGATGGTTTCGAGTAAACAAAAGCAAGGAACTTCCTGTACTTTCATTGTTACTGTGAAACATGATATTCCCCATTGCTTGCATTTAATTACTGTGGTTAAAATGTGCGTCAGCTAGGCTGGGCTACAACTCTCTGGTTTGGCAACTTTCATCACCCAGGCTCTCACTTGATGTCAGGTGATCTTACCTGCATGATGGGATCTGCTATGAGCAGTCACTAAGGGGAAAGGGGGTGACCTTGGTTTGGTCTGCATTGAATATGGATGCTCAGAAAACCAGCTAGTGGTCTGTTTTCTCGGAACCCTAGAAGCAGCTCTCATCTTCTGACTTGTGACGCCCTAGACGGAGCCTGCACCCTGCTGTCCTGTCTGCTAACCTTGAGAGTCTCTAGCCTCTGTTGTCTCTGGTCTGGCAGCGCCTGGAGAAACCCCTAGTCTGATGTTTCAACCAGTGACTTGTCAGCCTTTACATTTTATGTCAGCCACTTCCTTGAGGTAAATCTTTGTCTTTTTATCTCTGTTTCTTACACACAAACACACAGTGTGAGAGTTGGGCTTTGTGTTACACCTTGGCTGGGCCAGGATTCTCTGTGGTCTGGTAGTTCCATAGCATCCCATCCCCATGATGCTATCGAACAGAATGTATTCAATTCCATGATGCTGTCTGCAGTGAGCAACACAACATTTGGAGAAGCTTAGGGCAGACTGGAGCCTCCTTCTACAGCCTCAGTGAAAGGAAGTTTCCTCAGGGGGGTGGCCTACGATTTAAGCAGACGCTAGGAAGGTTTGTTGCCCTTCTATGTTCTCTGGATCTTGCATCTCTATTACCAATTTGCAGCTCTTTGGACTTGAGCTAATGGCCCACCATATGGTATGCTGAACCTGGGAGCTAATGGTGGCCTGCCATATTGCCTGCTGACCTTGTACCAGGTTGACTCCTGTGGCCTTGATGCTTCATGGTTTGTCAGTCTCAACAGCTACATACATCAGAAAATTCCTGTAGCTTAACATCAGACCTATATACTCGAACCTCTTCTAGAACAGTGTGAAATACATATTTCTCTCCTCACATACACATATAAGCTCAAATACACATATTCATACATAAGAAGGAAAAAATTCACTACCACTGAATCAATTCTGATTCATAGAAACCCCATAGTACTGCCCCTTGGGTTTCCTAAGCCATAAATCCTTTCAGAAGCAGAAAGCCTCATCTTTCACCTCCAGAGCAGATGGTGGGTTTGAACCAGGTACCTTTCATTTAATAACCCAATACATTACTCCACTAGAATTCCGTAGGTATGCATATAAACTTCAATGATTTTACTTTCCTAGATAATTCTTCTAAGACAACTATTATCGATTTAACTGTCTTTGATTTTACATTTTTAAAAGTGAATAGATTCCACAGATTCCTGGATTACATCAGTGAATATAATTGAGATATTTTAAGAGAAAACAAGATATAAAAAAAGGAAAAACAAATAATTTTGTTTTCTTCCACATTTCTTGATCTCATTGAGATATGATTTGTTATATTTTATGTTCAACGGGAGTTCTGGTTTTATGTTGTATATTAAGCAGCTATAAAGTAGAAAATGTTCACATAGTGTACCTTTGTTTCCTACCTTTAGTAGTCACGAACGGAACGTCCTTGTACACCTGTCTATTCTAGCTGTTACACTTTTTCGGGAATAGAGGTATTCCTAGGTTAATTTTTTTCTCACAAATGTAGTAAGAGTTTCTAGAAAGAAAAATATAGCTTTTTAAATAGAAGAATAATCAGACCTCACCCTTTAATATTTTTCAAACATGACTATCTTGCTCAAGTATTTAATGAATTTTTTAACTTATGACATAACTAATAGTTATTTTTTGAATTTTTTCTAAAGATCCATAATTACATAAGAACAAGAAGTTGAAATTGCCTGAAAACAAATTATACTTTAAGTTTGTCATCAGTATAATTTGAAAATGTGTGGATAGAATGCATTTTCACTGAAACAATGCTTTTTCCAAAGGCTATGGTCTCCTCTGTGAAAACTAAAATTTTATGTTGTACAATGCTCCTCTGGTAAGACTCAACAGATTTTTGTGTTCTGGTCTGGTTCTACTTCACTAGGTCACTGCCATCCAGAATTAGGTTGTGTGAGATGATTAAAATGGAAAGATCTAGGTAGTGTAAATCATGAAAACTACCTCTGCCTTGTTCAATGACCTTGATCACACCATATAAACATTTGGGGGCTTTTAAAAATGAATCTGTCAAATAATAATCTAGGAAGATGAACTATTAGTCTATACAGAGCAGAGTCCACAGAAGTGCCTCACTTCTGATGCTGACTGAAAGTTGGACTAGGCCCCAAACCACCCTCAAATTCAACAATACTCTAGAATCACATCCAGATCCCACGGGAAGCTATTATTAGAGTCCTGGTTGTGGTTTATGACAGGGAAAGGATACAGATTACACCCAGCCAAAGGAAGAACTCCAGGATCAGGACTGAATCCTAGAGAGTCCACATGCTCAGCTTCCATCCCTTCCTTCCTGTGGAAACCTGGGTGCAATGTCAACTCTTAGAGACCATGACATGTGAAATTCTGCACAGAGTCAAACCACTTCAGAAAGCCTGCCTATGCCGTTAGGATCCAGAGTCATTCATGGGACTTGATCACACATTGCCCTCCTGGATGGGCGTTAGATTCTAATAACTAGAGGTTGACTCCTTTAGTTACCAGGTGTCCATCGGCTGGAACTCATATCCTTTGTGCCAAAGTTTCCATCATAAATCACCTTAGTAGACTGTCAGGTAGAACACTTCATAGGGGCCTAGTGATCCCCACCTAATATTGAAGGTAAAGACCAGATTTTTTTCTTAGTAAAATTAATTCTTCGCCACCCATCACGTGTGGTTCTCCTGTCCTAGCATTTTGTACATGGCGACTGGGCCCAGTTCTGCCAATCAAGATCTGTCTAGAAACACAGTAACAGGCCACCTACCCAAGTTGAAATAATATTTACTAAAAGTTTTTATGAGCATACTTGCTCTCTATGTATTCCAATCACACATCTATCCCACTACTCAGGCCCACCCCTCTTCAAATAACCCAAACACCACCGATTTGTGGGAAAGTGTCACTGTGTAGGAGCCAGGGGCATAAGGGAAGTGCTCAGTCTGAGTCACGCTGCAAGATTGATGGCATCTACTCCTTCCTGCCCTGCCTCTTTCGGCCTCATCCAGGAAAGAGCACATTCTGTTCTGATAAGAGATGCATAGGTCTGTTTACAGATATCATCCGCATAGTGATCAGTGCCATGGGAATTAAAATAAAGGTGCCAGTCCTAATGTTTATCCCCGAAACATCCTCTCAAGTGCCAACCACATATCTTATCAACACTTGTCTGTAAGCATATTAAACACGTCTTGACAATGATTAAGAATTTAAATAACTGAATATTGCACATTGGGTCAGATAACTTCCATGAGTTATAAACACTTTCCAATTCCAAGAATCCTGATTTTCAGAGAAAGGCTTCAGTAACAAGCTCTCTAAAAATACAAAGTAACTTGAAACTACCATATATGATTTATCCTATCAATACGCTATGACCACAGTCACGTAAATGTGCTCCAGTGGGATTTAAAAAAATTCTGAACATTAGATGAAGATAACTTAAAATCAGATAATACGGATGAGGCGAAGAAAAGGCAATAATGTTCATCTGTTTACACACATACCGAGTTATCTAAAATTGTTTTCAAACCTCAAAACGGATATTTTTTACATATAAAAACAAACTCTATGGATCCCAAAAGACTTCAATTAAAACATGAAATCAATGCAAAAAGAAAAAAAAAGCCTTCCTAAACCTCCACAATTTGAAAGGATTGACTTGGCGTTCCTTAGTGGGCCTGACCTGAAGTGCATCCTGTGACTCATACCCCATTACTGCTATAGTCTTTCTGGTCCAAATGGCCGGGAGGAAGGGAAGTCTTGCTACAGATCCTTAACGTGATTTAATAACCAAGTGTGCAGAGTCTTGGAACAGCTGCACCCTGAGCAAGGTGCAGCATTTCTCGCTTCTTTGTTCTTGCCTCTCTTTTATGATCACTACTTGGAAGGAAGGTACAATTTTCTCTGAAAAAAGGTCCAAGTAGTAAGAATATAACTAGTGTTGAAAAACAGCGTTAAGTAGTTTTCCTGATGCTCACTACAAAGGTAGCTTTTTTCTATAATGCAATTATATTGACTCATTCAAAATATGCTGCCTTAACTTCTTGTTTCAGACACAGGAGAATAGTATTTTGTCCCTGTTCGCTGGAGATCCAACAATTGACCATTTCAGCAGTTGTTTTCATTGTAAGGCTTGCAATGAGAAAGAAAGAAAGAAATTCTGGGCTGTCGTGTGCAATTTGGAGGTGCCCATTGCTAGCAAGACTACTTCCACTTCAAACACATCTTCACGCCGCATCTCTGCACGGAAATTGCATGTATCTCTATGGTGGGGGAGGCCACAGAGGGAAAAAAGGCAAACAATTCTTTCCACACATTTGGAATTTTAGATAACCCTGATGATAATAATTTCATGAATAAGATTCAGGTGGTTCATGCTATTTGTCCATTTTCCTTGTATCTTAGGAATTCTTGTCCTAAAAATTTTGAAATGGCAAAGTTATCAGAGAAAATGATAAAATGATGACAAGGGACGATCCTTTTAATTAAAGAATGAAACATAATTCACTTTTAAATAGAAATCACTTTTAAATAGCACTTAATATTGAGTGTCCAAAAATTCAATTTATATGCAAAACTGCTTTTACATAGATCAGTATAGACTTTAATCCTTTAGTCTTCCATCAGGGTAATTGATATTTTTATATATTAAAAATACAACTTAAAAATAAAGTTTCCTCATTTTCCAAAGGAACCTTTTTTTAAATTACAAAGAAACACTCATTCTCTTTTAAGCATTATATTGAATATTTTAAGGATATATTTATTTAGATTCCTTTTAACTAATTTCATCATGTCACAAGGCAGCTGTCTAGATGATCATATATGTCTTCTCACTGATAAAATGTGCTCTGGAGTAAAATACTTAGTCATAGCTATCATTATTTGATTGTTTTATTTTGCCAGTGGTGGTGATTTTCTCTAAACAGGTAGTTGATAGCAATTGAGCAATAAGGAAAGTAAAAATATTGTTTGATAATTCTAGCAATATTAGTTTCCGTGAGATAGATTTCTTCAATGTAGGACAGAATCTGTAACTCCTGCTTTGTTTTGAAGTAAGTGGTCCAATGGGTTAAGTCAGGATAAGGATTAGTTGTTATTATATGCATGATTTTTTACAAGCTTATGCTAGACATTGTGATACATGCAATTTCCATTCAGTCTGAATGTAAAAACAGTTTGGTAGGAATCTTTGTTGGCTGTGTAACAATAAAGAGGGCTTGATTATCTTTAAAACTTTTTGCAATGAGTATAAATCTAACAAAACATGAACCAGTTGAGTTTATTATTTTTTTAAATACTCAAAACACATACTTATATGATTTGTACAAGTGGAATTTCCTTGTGAGATATTCTTAAATATTGGTAAGAATTTTAATAAATTTTTTTCAAGGGGAAACCACATACAATTTTTCGGGATTTGTACTATCCCACAGAAACTATTAGACATTCAGATTCTGAGCCAGGCCACCACCAGCCTGTTCCTTATAACATGAAAGAGCTGTCATCAAGCAAGCTGAGTAAATAAAGGCTGGTTCATCTGTTGGAATAGCAAGAGATTTCCTATCATTTGGCCTTAACAAGGATGAAATCTTCTCTGAATATGTTCAATGTCCACAAACTTACAGGGACTTATCTCCATTAAGAAATGAACCAGAAGTGAGCCAGTATATATTGGGAGATTAAGAGGGTGGGGTTGGGTGGACATATAATAGGAACATCATGAATTCAGAAAGAACAGGAATGCTGACTGGCTGGTAACTGTGCCCAAATTAAAAACAAATCCTGCACAAGTTTAGGAAAGCATGAAAAACAAGAGTTGTAAGAATGAGGGGAATTTTTGTTACAGATTGACAATATAATTAAACTGATTTCTCACCAAATGTAGTTGATGTTTATCACAGAAGACTCTGGTGAAATTTTCTACTCATTTCTCTATAAAGCCCACCAAATGCTTGGATGGGTCTCAGCAAATAGCAGGTGAGTAACATTAATGGAGGGGATTGATCAGTGACTGTTTCCACCGCGCTAGCTCTAGGGATGATCCGTCATTGGAGCATCATTAGAGAGAAGCCCAGTAACTTCAGAAGAGTGAACTGCCGATCTCTGTGTGAAGTGGCAGAGGCCAAGAACAGAGGCACCAGTAATGGACACAGAAACTATGGGACAGTGGAAGAGGAGCAACACCAAGACTATGGGACTGTGAAACAGCAATAGGTTGGTTTCCTGGTCCAGGAAGACACAGACCAGGAGACCATGTGGCTGAGAGTCTAAGGAAAAGAGAGAGACTTGGCTGTTGACTTAGGAGAGCTATTGCTATGAACCAACGATGTATCCTTCCTATTTATTGATCCTGATTTGTGGTGACCTGTTTACTTACCTAAAAAGTCTTCATAGTTGCCTGGGAAGTCTATTAGACCATGTCAATGAATTACTGAACCAAGCATAGATATAGGGTGGCATGGGAGAATGGGTCAGTGACAGAATAAGCAAGATTAAGAGTGAAGGCATGTTTTGTGACAATAGGGAAGCCACAGGAGATCAGCTACGGTCCCTGGCATGACCTTTAGAACAAAGGCTTATTATATAATGATAAAATACTATGAAATATTGGCTTTTACAACTGCTTCATAACCTAAAGTAAACTATTTAAGCAAGACTCGGCAACTTTAGTGCTATATTAGGTATAAATTCTGATTCAAAGAGGCCCTCTATGACATAGTAGAAATGCCCCCAGAGAATTTCCATTGTTGCAATTGATGGGACCAGCACTTTGTCCTACTGTGGTGGCTGTGTATTGCTGTGAGTTGGAAGCTACATCACTGGTATTTCCAATAGCAGCAAGGTCCCGCCACATGACCAGATTTCAGCAGAGCTCCCACACGAAGACCACAGTACAAAGAAGGAATAGTCTGTCCCCATAGCTGATGCAAACCTTGTAGCTAGCTTCTAAACATTGTCAAATACTGGAGGCATAATGATTGGGAGCAGAGCATTGTCAGAGACAGTGCCAGTTGGTTATTCCCTCAGGTCAGAAAGTAATGGAATATGACTGAGGCAGAGTTGTTTTATCAAAAGAGAGTCAGCCATAATGATATGAATAGAGTACAACCTGCCAGGTAAAACCTTCAGGACCTTAATTTGATGATGGATCACAACTCAAGATGAGATGGAATAGCTGCAAAAAATAAACTAATAATTAGATATTGAATGTACAAAGTGTACAAAGTATGAATATAGGAAAATTGGAAGTGGTCAAAAATGTAATGGAAAGCATAAAGTCCTGTATCCTCAGTGTTGGTGAGCTAACTGAATAATTTGACCCCGAGAGTCATATGGTTTACTATGCTGGGAATGACAAAGAGGAATGGAATTGTAGTCATCATCTTAAATAACACTTCAAAATCTGTCTTGAAGTACACTGCTATCTGTGATAAGATAATATCGATCAACATACAAAGAAATCAAATTAATAAAACTATTATTTAAATTTATCCACCAGCCACAGAAACTAGTGATAAAGAAATGAAATAATTCTAACAATGTACTTAAGCTGAAATTAATCAAACATGCAGGCAAGATGCACTGCTAGTCATTGGCATCTTGACCACTAAATTTTGAAATAAAGAGGAAGGAACATTTGTGGGAAAATATGGTCCTGGTGATAGAAATGAAGATGGAGACAGCACGATAGAATTTTGCAAGTCCAAGTGCTTTGAAAATGATGAGGGCAAAGAATGTACAGATGTGCTTTGTACAATTGATGTAGGTATGGAGTATGGATTGTGATAAGAGTTGTATGAGTCCCTAATAAAATTGGGAAAAAAAGAATTTTGCAAGACCAATGTCGTCTTTATAATAAATATCATTTTAACAGTCCAAATTGTGACTATACACATGGAGTTCTTTAAATGGAATACACAGAAATAAAATTGACTACATCTGTGGGAGGAGACAATGGAGAAGTTCAATATCAGCAGCTAAAACCAGGTCCGGAGCTGACTGTGGAACAGACCACCAATTGCTTACACTTCAGATTGAAGTTGGCGATAACTAAACCAAGTTCTCGTGAGCCAAAAATACAACTTTGAGTCTATCCCAACTGAATTTTGAGAACCTAACTGGAACAAATTTCATGTATTGCATACTAATGACAGAAGACCTGATAACCTGTAAGATGTAAAAAAGAAAATAATTCATGAAGAAAGCAAAAAGTCATTAAAAAGACAGGAAAAAAAGACAAGATGAAAGTAGAGGTCAGAATAGACTCTGAAACCTAGTCTTAGTCACAGAACAGTTAAGGCAAACTGAAGAAATTATGATGCAAAAGAGCTGAACTGAAAATTTCAAAGCTCAAGAAGAAAAAGTAAATATCATAGTGAAATATGCAAACATTGAGGAAGAACACTCTCAACATATCTTAAATTAAATGCACAGAATTGAAGAAAACTGTCAAGATTGGCAGTTGCAATATTGAAAGAGTCTACAGGCAAAGTATTAAAATATACAGGAAGCATCATAAGAAGTTGAAATTCATAAAGCACTATTGTACCAAAAAGAACTAGTTAACATTCAACCATTTCGGGAGGTAGGATATAAGCAAGAATGAATGGTACAAGGGAGAAGTTCAAATTGCACTGACAATGTTAGCCCAAACCAAGGTTCCAGGTATTGATGGAGTATAAATTGACATATTTCAACAAGCTGATGAAGCACTGAAAACACTCACTCATCTATCTGTTCCAGGGAATTAGGAAGACAGCTACTTGGCCAACACGACTGGAAGAGCTCCATTTTTGTACACATCCCCAAGGAAAATAACTCAGCAGAATGTGCCAACTATAGAACAATATGAGTGATATCACATACAAGTAAATTTACTGAAGACCACCCAACAATGCTTGGAGCAGTGCATTGACAGGGAGCTGCCAGAGGTTCAGACTAGATTCAGAAGAGGACATGGAATAAGGGATATCATTGCTGATGTCAGACAGATCTTGACTGAAAATACTATACCAGAACGGTTTTAATTTTCTTTTATTAAGTATGAAAAGCCATTTGACAGTGTGTATCATAGCAAACTTGAGTAGCCTTGAGAAGAATGAGAACTCTAGAACACTTCATTGTCCTTGTGCAGAACCTGTGTAAATGGAACCAGCAGTAGTTTAGTGAACCAAAAAAGGGAACATGGCATGGTTTAAAGTCAAAAGAGGTTTGTGTCAGGGTTTTATCTTCTTACCATATTATTTAATCTGTCTGTGGAGCAAATAATTAGAGAATCTGGCTTCTAGGAAGATGTATTCAGGATTGGAGGAAGACTTATAACAACCTGCAACGTGCAGATGACACAGCCTTGCTTGCTGAAATCAGAGCGCACTTAAAGCACTTGCTGATGAAGATCGGGAATCCTGATGGATGACAGACAGCTCAGCGTAAAGAACACCGCGAGCCTCACAAGTGGAACAAGCGCTAGCATAATGATAAATGGAGAGAAGTTTGAAAGTGTCAAGGGTTTCATTTTGCTTGGCACAATTAATGCTCATTAAAACAGCAGTTAACCGATCACAGGGCACATTGAAATGGGTGAATCTGCAACTCAAAACCTCTTCAAACTGTTGAAAAGCAAAGAAGTGATTCTGAGCGCTAAAGTGGGGCTTACGGCAGCCAGGGTACTGTCAATTGCCTCATATGCATGTGATTGTTGGACACTGAATAAGGAAGACTGAAGAATTGATGATTTTGAATTATTGTTCAAGTGAAGAATATCAAAAGTTCCATAGACTGTCAAGAGAATAAACAAATCTGTCTTGTGCGGTCCTCATAAGTGTTCAAATGGTTGAGCCCATTCTTTGAGCCAGTGGGTCAATCAGCCTTGTCAAGGACCTTCCTTTCCAGTGTCCCTGTACATGAGAAAGCATGATGTCCTTCTCTGGGAATTGGTCTCTCCTGACAACAGGTCCAAAATACCTTACATGAACGTCTACCATCCTTGCCTCTAAAAGCATTCTGTATTTCTTCTAAGACGTATTTGTTCCTTTGACATTCTATGGTCCTTTCAACATTGTTCATAGTGCTGCCCCAAGCCCCTTGAAAGTGTTGAGAAGTACTTGCATGGTACTGAACAACAGGAACAATCTATAGGGCCAAAGGTTTTTTCCTGCACAGAGCAACTGGTGAGTGTGAACGCCAGCATTTCAATAAAACTCAAGCAGTTAATTAAACCCACAAACACCTGTTTGCCTGGGCCCATCTTAGTAAAATATCACAACTTGGTATCTTAAACCAACCAAAAAGTACTCTTTCACAGTTATGGAGAAGGAAGTCCCACATTAAGGTACTGGCCATGCTGATATTTCCTGAAACTTCTGGGGGCCAGGATCTGTTCATGCTTTTCTGTTAATCCTTTGTGGTTTCCCGTAATCCTTGTAATTCCCAAACTTGTAGTAGACACTTACATCCCCTCAATCCCTACCTCTGTCGTCGTGTATTGTTCTAGCTAGTGTGTCCCTCTCTGTCTTGGTATCGTTTTCTCTTCTTAGGTGGACCACTACTCATACTGTATTAGGGTAACTCTATGCTAGGATAATTTTATATTCACCTACCATTATATGCAGCCAGACCCTATTTCTAAGTCAAATTATATTTTTAGGTACTGGACATTATAACTTCAACAAATCTTTTTTCAACCCTCCAAAATCTCTTAGGATATGAAAGACCATTGGACTCATAATGCAACTTAGCAGAACGGCATATGCTTTTTCCTTCTTATTTTATCTGTATTTTCTTGTTGAGTACTTCACACCAAGTCACAGCTTGTTACAACCTCAGGCTATTCATAAGTGAAATATAAACACAAAAGATTTATTTCTTCTCCAAAATGATCTTTCTGGCATAAGATGGGCAGCTGGCAAGTTTTTATTACTCTACTGGACCTGTATCTAAAATTATTTTTATCGATAATTTATTACTAATTATTAGACTTAACTTAAAGATAACAGTATGTACTTCAAACTTCTATATTTTTAACTTTATTGGTATTTCCTCAACAAAACTCTGGTATCATTTATTTTGATCAAAATATTTTTTTCTGACTTTAACGATAAGAATTAGCACTTATTGGCTTATTTGGAATTCTTGGATCTTTTCTAAATGCTTTAAATTTATACTTAATTTACACCTCCATCATCAGACCTTTGGTACATAAACAAAAATGTAATATCTGGTCTGTAGATGATGAAATGTAAGTACTAAAGAAAAAAAATGAGATTAGAGTTCATAAAGTAATTAATCATGCTAAGAAATTCTACTTATACAGGGAAATTATTGAACTTTGATTTGGTTAAGGTAACAGATTATATGCTATTGTTTTGGGGTTCCATTGAATAGATATTCTCCATGTGACAGGTTAGAAATGCCCATAGCATTTTCTTGGTTTTAATCATTGTCATATCTCAAAGTCTTTATTCTGTACAGCCTCTAGGTGAATTATAGGCACTAAATCTTTCAATTAACAGCCAAGTACTTGACCATTGCACCTCAAGGGCTTCTTCAGTTGATACTAGGGAAAGATATTTGTAAATGGAACATTAATATGAACTAGTACCTATTTGAACCAGAGTGGCCTGCTAATTGCAAGGTCAACAGTTTAAAACACCACCCCCATCCATGGGAGAAAGATGAGGCTTGGTACTTCCATGAAGAGTTTTAGTCTGAAAAACCCATAGGGGCAGTTCAGTCTCTCCTACAGAGTTGCCATGTGTTGGAATTGACTCTTGGGCAATGAACTTGGTTTGGGGTACCTATTTAACCTGTTTTTATGATAGGCATCTTCTAGATATTTTACACATATGAGGAAGCTTCAAAATGTTTCTGGAAAAAGAAACTCTTTTGCCTCTCAATTCTACTTTCCCACAAATTTTTGAAGCCTTCGTATCATAATGCTTACTTTCTTGGCACTGACATCACAAAATACTCCCAGGCCATATTTTAATGAACAGAAGTTTATTTTTCTCACAGTACTGTAGTTTAGGCATCCAAAATCAAGGATTTGATAACTGGGAGTTCTCTGTACACTAGAGGAAGACCCTTCTTGTCTACTCTAGTTTCTGGTAGCCGCTAGTATTTTTCAATATGTTTTGGTTTGTGGATGTGTCTTCGTGTAATGTCTGTCTTTTCCATGTATGAGCCTGCCATCGTGTATGTTGTCCCCTATATAAGACACCACTTAGATTATTTGGGACCACTGAACTCTACTAAGACTTTACGGGTTTGGTGGTACAGTGCTTGGCTGCTCACCGTATTATGGTGGTGTGAACCCACCAGTCCACCTCATGGGCAAAGTATTTAGCAATAAGTTTCCATGAAGATTTGCAGTCTGGATAACCCTATGGGATAATTACAAGAGAAAAAAATATCCAGTAAAAGCTTATTTTGATTGCAATTAATAACGTTTTCCGTGACTAAGTCCTCAGATTGAAGTGCCTGCTCCTTCGTCCCAGTATGCTCCTAGTCTGGAAGCTCCTCTGGAAGCTGTTTACCTTGAGGACCCCGCTGATATTTTAAATATTGGTGTCACCGCTCTTCAGATGGCTGCGACCTGCAAGCCATGACAGTAGGCCAACATGCCAGAGGAGCGGTAGACAAAGGACTGTAGTTAAGATAAAATTAATGTGTACTGTAAATTGAATTATGTCTCCCAAAATATATGTTGACGTCTTCACCAGGGTACAAGGGCCTCTCTTCTGTTTTACTCTCCCTTGTTTTCAGCACCAACCACCACAGAATCCCAGGGCTGAAGAGTAGGTTCAAGAGACTTTTCCTCTGATAGATTTATCTTGTTCTCATAATGAATACCTCTTCACTTCCATTTGAATGATAACTTTAAGACAGAAATATGAAAATTTCTCATGATTAACAAGATAAACTTTGCTTCTTCCTAAATCATTTTAACTATAAGCAATAAGAAAGATTTAGTAAGGCCAGTTTGAAGCTCCAACACTTTAAGATAGTTTAGATAAGGTTTGAAAAAGAAGCCAAATGTTGTGAACCAGAATTCCAAGCCTATTGGTGATTATAGTAATTAGCACTCAGATAATTCTTTGCAGAGAGGAACCATTAATTATTGCATCCCACTGGAAAATTTTTGATCTGTATGATTACCAGTTTAAAGGCAAATACTGAAGTTGAGAGGTGAAGGGTCTCTTCAAGGTCATAACTTGAGTTATTATTTAAGCCATCATTTGAGTTATTATTTAATAGTAGTTTTTCCTGCTTCTTTATTTCCCTATCATTTATCACATACCATTACCTTATTTTGATGCCACAATTTTTAATATACCGTATATACTCGAATGTAAGCCGACTGGAGTATAAGTTGAGGTACCTAATTATTACCCAGGAAACCAGGAAAACTGATTGACTCGAGAATAAGCCTAGGGTGGGAAATGCAGGATGTGAATTAACACAGAGACCAGAGGGGAGAGACGGAGTGCAGCCACAGACACATCCTTACCAGTTCAGCTGCCTGAGTAAGTGAGTCACTATGGGTGCTTCTGCGAATTGGAGCCATCCGCATCATAGGACGGCTCTGATTGTTTAGATGTGAGTAAACAAACATTGAAAGCCCTGCAGTGTCAGCGGGGCTTTGAATGAACAGCGGAGGAATGACAATCACCCGCGAGATGTTACACCTCGCTGGGATACCACTGAACCGTGTATAAGCCGAACCTCAGTTTTTCAGCACATTTTTTTTGTGCTAAAAAACTTGGCTTATACACAAGTATATACGGTAATGACTTGAATATACAGTTAATAAACTTCTACATTTAATACCCAAATTTCTTCTAAAAGGGAGCATTTATGTGCTTTTGTTGTTAGATGTCATTGAGTCAGTTTAGATCCATAGCGACCTATGCACAGCAGAAGGAAAGAGTTCTCAGTCCTGAATCATCGTCACAATTGTTCCTATGCTTGAGCCCTTGTTTCAGTCACGGTATCAATCCATCCCATTGAGGGTCTTCTTTCTTACTGCCCCTCTACTTTACAAAGCATGATGTCCTTCTCCAGAGTTTGACCTCTCCTGTCAACATGTTCAATATGTGTAAGATGAAGTCTTACCGTCCTTGCCTTAAGGAGCACACTGGCCATGTAGCTTCCAAAATAGATGGTTTTGCCCTTTTTCAGTCCATGATTCTTTAATACTTTCTCTACCACCACAATTCAAAGGTATGGTTCCTTCTTTGGTCTTCTTTATTGAATGCCCAACTTTCACATGATATGGACACATAGAAATTAGCATAGCTTGACTTGTAATCCCTACGGAAGGCTTCAATTCTTGATCTTCACCAGCAAGTGCTATCAGTCCTCTTTGATTTCAGCAAGCCAAGTTGTATCATTTGCATATTGCAGGTTGCTAAGTCTTCCTCCAGTCCATATCCAGTATTCTTCTTCATGTAATTCAACTTCTCTAATTATTGGTTCTACATACAGATATAATAAGTATGGTGAGAGGATACAACCATGACATACCCCTTTCCTGATTTTAAACCATATGTGTTAGTCCAGGTAGACTAGAGAAACAAATTATTAGAGACACTCATTTGTGTAAAAGAAAGATTATATATATATACACACACACAAGAGGAATTGTACATGAAGAAAACATCCCAACCTAGTCCATTCCAAAGCCATAAGTCTGGTATTAGCCCATATGTCTGATACCAATCTATAACGTCCTCTTCTGATTCATTAAGCACATGCAATGACGCCAAATGCAGGACGATCCCAGGCCAGTGAGTAGAAAGTCTTTGAGTCCAGGGGTGTTGCAAGCATCTCAGTGCTGGCAGGGGTCTCTCTGTGCCTTCTCCGGCTTCAGATGTCTGGTTGAATCCATGTGGCTTGTCTTCTGCAGTGTACCCTGGGAGTAGCAGAGAGAGAGGGGGGTTTCTTCTGCCTCCAAAGGAGGAAGTACCTGATTTCCCAGAATTCTCAAGAGAAGGCTATGCCTACACAGAAGTCTCATTGGCTATCTCCAGATTGACAGCCTAGACTCCACCCTTACATTCTTAATCCTTAAATTGACACCAGATTAGGTGACTACCACACCTTACAATAGTCTCTTGTTGTGTTCCCACAGGTGCATCTTGTTGCACGTTCCTGTATGCACATACATACAGGTTCTGCTTGAACACAATGAATTATTCTGGAACCCCATTCTTTTCAAGGCTATCTATAGTTTTGTTTTTGTTTTTTTCCCGTTATGATCCACACAATCTAATGTCTATGCACAGCCAATAAAATACAAGTAAACATCTTTCTGGCATCCTCTGTTTTCAGCCAAATTCCATCTGGCGTCAGCAATAATATCCCTTGTCTCTGTAGGGAAGGCATTTTAGGGAAAGAAACAAACAATGTGAACTCGCTGTTTTAGGAAGAGCAAATGGACTAACATAACAACAAGAGATTTAGGGTTGAAAGGGCAGAGGGATAAAGAAGAGCAGAGTTTGTCCTATCAGACTTTGAAGGTTCTGCTAAATGTTTTGGGTTTCAGTCTAAAAGAGATTAATAGACTTTGGAAAGTTTCGCCAGAAAAATAACATGATTTATATTTTTCAAACCTCACTTTGGCTGCTCTATGGAAAATAGATTATAGAAAGGCAAGCATAAAGACAGGGAAACAAGATAGAGAACTATTGCAATTACAAGTTCGTGGCGTAGATTAAAGGGTTAGCAGTGAAGCTCAGAGTCAAGATGAACAGTATATTGGCGTAAAATAGCCAATCAATTCACAAGGCTAAAATACACATGCACATTTAAAAGTATGAATTTTGACAACATGAAGATTTAAATCATGGCATTAGATTTCATCATCTAGTGAGAAACTTGAGAGAGAAAAGTTAATACAGAGCCATGGACTGCTACAATTTACCCAGGAACCCAGGAAAAACCATTCGAGGAGGCTGAGACAGTCAGTGAAGGCTAGAAGATGAGTGACACAATACAAGGAAGAAGAAGAAGAAAGAGAGCGAGAGAACAGAAGAAAGAAAAGGTAAAATGCTTGATACTTGAACATGGTGATCTGTCATTATGAATGTCACTGATAACCTTAAGGTGATCTGTTTGGTGGGGGTGGGGTGGAGGATGGGGCAGAAAGAGAACCACCTTTATGGGGGATTTAACAGGCTACTATAGCCAATATCATTTGTTGAGGTGTGCAACTGTATACAGTGTGCTTCTTTAAAAGCCAAAAGGGAAAAAACATCTTCCAGATTTCCTGCCTCTTGAACCCAAATATTGGCCTAACTGGCTAAGAAAAACAAAGGAGGAAAACTAAACCTGAGATCGGCCTGGAGTCTTTACAGGCATACAGGTTCATTTCAAACAGGGCGAGTGGGGGTGGGGAAGTGAGCTGACAGACGTGGGTAAGTTCTTACCGGAACTGGGACAGTCGCTTCCACTCTGTCTCCTTTCCATTTCATTGTATGGCCAGGCTTGCTTTTTCAAGTCACAAATCTGATAGTATATCGGGTGCATAAAATACAGCAAAGCCTTTTTATTCTCTTAGGATAATTATACAAAAGCTTAATCTGTTTTATAAATATCTGCTCTCTGAAGCCTAGCCACATTGATTTCATTATAGTTTGATATACTTACCTTACTTTCAATGACACAAAGGCTGTGGACAAGAGAGTCCAACTTTCCTTGGGTGTTCTAGTTACTTCAAAGCGCTATTCTTTCAAGAATCCTTTTTCTGACAGCACGGACTATTTTTAAAACACGCTTCGTACTGATTTTAATAGGACTGTGTAATGTTCCATCCGAGTACTCCACAGAGTTAAATATCAATAGTTGCTTTAAAGAATCACTCCTGATAGATACACAAAGGTGCCACGAGGGTACAAGCTGTTTGATTACTGTGCTTATTATTATCACATGTTGAGTGACTAAAGGAAATCAGCCAGGATTCAAGATTCATTCTTATCTCGACACTTTACATTTTTGGTTGTTTGTTTTTAGGATACAGAGATAATGGCTCTCAGATGAAACTATTAAACATGCTCTGTAATTACCTATCAACACATCATGCATCTAATACATAGGCAAAATTCAAGCATATTTATGAAAATCTCTTTCTTCTTCAATTTTTTAATTGCAAAGCAAAATACTAGCAAGTGATTAAAAAAAAGTGAGTCTCCATGAATGGTTTCTTTGAACATGATCGATGTTGATGCTACCTTATTGATAAAGCTCAAAACATAATGGATTCCACATAGAGTGTCTCTTAGGCACCTGGGAATTCAAGTGAGAAAATGAATCTCTTCCCTTACAGTTTTTCAGAGTATTGCCATTGCTGGCTTCTACCTCCAAGAAGAACTTCACTCTAGGGCTCTTCCTGGTTCCTCATTAACAGGAGATAAGGGATGCTAGCAGTTCAGTGGTGAAGCATTCATCTGCCCCCAAGAGGACAGCAGTTTGAAATCAGCAGCCACCCCATTGGAGAAGGATGAGGCATTCACATTTCCTACATTTCCTAAATATTTACACTTCTAGAAACTGAAGGAGGCAGTTCTAGTCCATCAACTAGGGTTACTAGGCAACGGAGCAGATTCAATGGACAATGGGTGTGGGCTAGCCCCAAGGAAATGCGAAGCATTTAGTCATACATGAGAAAAATAGATTATTGGCCGACTTTCATCCTTACTTAGTAAGTACTTAAAGTGCTGTTTAAGTTTTCTAAACACTCATAATACTATAATTTTTATATTTGAGATTGTGTCATCAAAAAAAGGAAGAAAAGCATAACCAAATTATTTTTTAAAGGAAGATATAAATGCCTAAGTATTATGTCTACTATTTTTACTCATTGCTATTGAGCTGATTCCAGCTCATAGGGAGACTATATGATCTAGAAGTAGAACAAAGCTGACTATAAACTTTATGGGAATAGAAGAGTGCTTTCAAAGTGCTTACCATATGGTTAGCAGCCTAATGTGTAACCCGCGATACCAATCACCATGGCTATCAGATTTCTCTGAGAATAAATATGGCATTTTTACATCCATGGCGAAATGAAATGACTTGGGATGGCTCATTTCCACATCTCTGTACTTCCCATCATGTAATTGGTTGGGACACTGCAAACTGCTGTTTGGTGCCATCCAACATTGTCCAGCCCTGTGGCATCCTCACCATCATTCTCCTGGGGGAGCCCCAGACTGCAGCCCGTGGATAACTCCATCTTCTCTACGGCCTGTCTCCTTTTCACTGCCCTGCAGCTCTGTCAAGTGTAGTACCCTTCTTCAGCGCTGGGTCTCTCCTGACACTCCGTCCAAAGTACATGAAATGAAAGTTCACCATCCCTATCTCTAAGGAACGTTATAGCTGTACTTCTTCCTAGATGTGTTGGTTCTTTTGGCAATCCATGGTATTTTCAGTCTTCTTCTCCAGCAACATATTTCAAAGGCATAGAATTTCCTTCCATCCTCCTTACTCAATGTCTAACTCTCAAATGTACATGAGGAGATTGGAAATATTGTGACTTGGGTGAGGCACACCTTAGACCTCAAAGTATTTTCAAAACCTCAAAGAAGCCCTCTGCAACAGATTGACCCAATGCAGTATGTCATTTGAGCTCTAGACTGCTGTTTCCATGAAAATTGATTGTTGATCCAAGCATGATGAAATCCTTGGAAACATCAATCTTTTCTCCATTTATTTATTACCTATTGGTCCAGTTGAGAGAAATATTATTTTCTTTACATTGAGTTGTAATTCATACCTTGATCTTCATCAGCAAGTGCATCAAGACTTCCTCACTTTCAATCCTCAGAGTTGTGTCATCTGCATACCACACGTTGTTAATAAACCTTCCTGCAATCCTGGTGCCACATTCTTCTTCACATAAGCCAGCTTTTCTGATTATTTTCTCTGCATACAGATCGACTGTGTCTGAGGGATTACAGCCATGACACTCACCTATCCTGATTTTAAACCATGCAGTGCTCTTCTGTTCTGTTTACACAACTGCTTCTTGATACAGGTACAGGTCCTGCATGAGCACAAGAAAGTGTTCTGGGATTCCCCTTCTTCTCAAGACTATTCATAATTGGTTATGACCCACCCAGTTGAATGCCTTAGGATAGTCAATACAACACAATGAAACGCCTCCCTGGTATTCTCTGCATTCAGCCATGATACACCTAACATCAGCAGTATATGCATTTTCCCACATCCTCTCCCAAATCTTGCCTGAACTTCAGGCGCTCCCTGTCAATGTGCTGCTGCAACTGTTGTTGGAGATCAGCTCCTGCCGGGTGGAAATTACTCCAGGGCTGCTTGGATCTGTGTTCTTCTGCTGTCTACTTGAGCCAGGCAAGGTCAGCTGTGGTTGCCATGCATAAAATTTCATTTGATTTTTAAAATATATCTCCAAGAAAATACCGTTCTTTTTTTTTTCTTTCCTTTCTTCCTTTTTCTTTAGTTCATGAACATCATGCAAAACGTTGGGGTTGGAGGAGCAAGAAAGGAGGAATTACAATTCTTTAGGATGAACTTCATGGAGAATGCTCCAAGAGAAACCATATATTTCAGGGTAATCAGAGGAGAAAAAAAACAACTATTTGCACTGAGGAAAAGTATGCTACAAAATAATTTGTTAAAGTAATTACTTTTGCCTTGAAGTGATTTCTATAGCAACTGCGCAATGACTCATACACAAATGCAGGTTTTAATGAAAGAAACATCCAACATATTGTGACAGATGATTATTTATTCCTATGTTCTTTCCACATAAGATTAAAGCCAGACACTGTGTATAACTGCGTCCTATGGATTATTTCAAACAGCTTTCCATGTGATGTTTTATTTTGTCCTCCTGTCAGTTATCACTATCTCCACTCCACTGTTCAGGGA
Source organism: Tenrec ecaudatus (assembly GCF_050624435.1). Lineage (NCBI taxonomy): Eukaryota > Metazoa > Chordata > Mammalia > Afrosoricida > Tenrecidae > Tenrec > Tenrec ecaudatus. The sequence continues at coordinate 94,813,371 of NC_134532.1, read as the reverse complement.
GGGTTTAGGGAGTTCAGTTAGTTTAACCAATACTACACGAGCAATAACATAGACCGTGGATCTGCTGTCAGGAGAGACCAGTCCTTAGGAAAGGACATCATGTTGGGCAAAGTCGAGGGGCAGCAGCACAGAAGAAGACCCTTGTGGGAATCAGATTATGCCAACTGGATCCTGCCTCCTAGGGGTGAAATGTGTCAATGCTGTTACAGCTTGATGACATCTCCTTGATGTCATAAGTCTTTAGATATAAGATTGAATGACCCTGAGATCTGACTTTCTGTGTTCCTGCCAGCTGTAACTCTGCCTGCCACAAGAGGTGGCCCCATGTGAGTCACTGGACACTGAGAGCTGCAGTGCCCTGACTTGTTTCCACTGATCTTGGAGCCACATGATTTTTCACCCACCAGCCTATGATCTTCCTGCTTCCCATTCACCTTTTGACATCAGTTACATGAATCTGAACAAGAAAGATGTGGCTTTCTACTTCTGTAGGGGTACAGTCTCTGAAACTCAAGAGGCAGTTCTACACTGCTTATAAGGTCTGTGAGTGAGTTGCATGAGTCTGAAGAGGGACTTATGGACTGGCATTGAACTTATAGACTTGAGTAAGATTGGGCTAGGATGCCTTCTTGTTGAAATTGTCAAGCATTTCATGTCACTTGGATCAACAATTGAAGCTTACAGTAGCAACAGTCAAGAGGTCAAGCAATACATTGCATTGGATAAATTAGCTGCACAAGACCTCTTTAAAGTGTTGAAAATCAAGGATGTTACTTCGAGGATTAACGTGCACCTGATTGAAGGCTAGGAATTTCCAAACCGTGGATTCTTCCCTGTTTCATGATGGCAATAAAAGTGTCTAGAAAGGGTGAATGAGCAGGTGATCTGACTGGAAAATTCCACTTCATCTCTGGATACCTGGAAGATAAAGTATCCTCAGGGATAGCAACAAGGAAAACATGCAGAAGGGTGAGGACTGTATCCGTTAGCAAGTGGGAACAATTTTTCAACAGGATAGAATTTTTCAACAGGAATAACTTGTTCATTACAAATATCTTTTTCAACAACATAAATGGGGAGTATGCATGTGAACTTTGCTGTTTGGAATACACAGGCATCACATTGTCTACATCTGGGAGAAGAGAAAATAAAATTCAACTCAAGTCATCACAATTGAGTCCATTGTGACTCATGGAAACCATAGAGAACAGAGTAGAACTGCTCTTATGGGTTGGGAAGTTTTAAATGTTATTGGAATAGTTAGCCCCATTTTATCCTGTTGGAAAAAACCAATAGAGAGCTCAATATGAACAAGAACTGATAATATCGAAGGAAGAAGTCCAAGAGCGAGATATGCATGATTCATGTGGTGGTATTTGCAATTGCCTCATATGCGTGTGAAAGCTAGACAATGAATAAAGAATACTTGAGGTGAATTAATGCATTTGAATTATGTATTGACAAAGACTATTGAAAGTACCACAGAACCCCAGAAGCACTAATAAATCTGTCTTCAAAGAAGTCCAGTCAGACTGCTCCCTAAAATCTAGAAAGGTGCATATTTGTCTTACATTCTTTGGACATTTTACCAGTGGAGACCATTCCCTGAGAAAGCACATCATGTTTGGTAGAGAGACGATGAAGAAGAAGAAATCCAACAGTGAGATGGGTTGGCACAGAGGCTGCAACTGTATGCTCATGGACAACAATACTTATGAATCTGGTGCAAGAATGGGCAGTGTTTCCTTCTGATGGCCATGGTATCATTTGAGTCAGAACCAACTCAATAGCACCTACCAACAAAAATGACCATGCAATTAGCAAAATAAGGTGAGATTTGCTAAGTATTTACCTTGGTTGGTAGTGAAGGGAGGGGTAGGGTTTGGATCTGCTTCTAGGTGAATTTAGATTCATGCATATCCTTCCATGCAGTTAGGCACAAAGAGGGAATTTTTGTTTATTTTCACTCCATTCAGCATAGTGGTATTACATATAAAGAATGAAATTTTTCTAAAACTTGCCATCTACATGTCCATTGATATTTTAAAATCTATTTTTACTACTGTACAGAAGCCCTGGTAGCACAGTTATTAAGCATTGGGCTGCTAACTGCGAGGTCAGCAGTTCTAAACCATCAGCCACTCAATGGGAGAAAAATGAGGCCTTTTATTTCTGTAAGGGTTACACAGTCTGGAAACTCACAGGGGCAGTTCACCCTGCCTTACAGGGCTGCTATGAGTCAGCATTGGCTTGAGGACAGTATTCGAGTTGAGTTGCCACTGTGACATTTCCTTCATTTGAGAGTTTCCAACGTTTTCACTGACTTCCCACCAAACATAATGTCCCTTTCCAGTGTTGATCTTTCCTGCTTATGTATTCAAAGTAAACTAGTACAGAATTTTTCCACCATCAGTTCTAATGTACATTCTGGTTGCACTTTTGCAAGCAATTTTAAAATGGTTTTAAGATATACCACTGATTTGAGATAGCGACATGTATCATGAGGAAAATCGAATAAAGGCATGTGGTATCAGAGAATGACCTGGCCACTTGCTTCCCTAAAGATCTATAGCCTGGGAAAGTCTATGGGCCCAGTTCTACTCTGTCCTAATGGATCACTAAGATTCACAATCAATACAGTGAGAGTGAGTTTTGTTCTTTGTAATAATTAGACTAATGAATTAAATATTTGGCTAAATAAAGTAGAAAAAGAAAGTAAACAAAAATATAATAGTGAAAATAAGAGATCAGAAAAGCTATTTATTTTTTTAATAGAATAAAATCCTACAGTTGGGATAAAAATAGCAAAATAATAGACTACTAATTTCATCACAAATGCAGAATGAGAAAAGCAAAATAGGAAGTGATACGGTAGAAAGAACCATTGCAACTGTCAGGAAAAAATGTGATTAACAAATGAACGAGAGCTTGAAGCTTTCACTCAGTGAAAAGCTGTGTTTGCAGCTTCAGTTTACAGTTATAATATAAATTTTAAAGCATAAATGTGGAAATATAGTGCCCTTTGCTTTATTGGTTAATCACATTTAACACTATCTTTTTTGGCAAAGTAGATAGGTCACTGAATTCTGGCTTCATTTGATTGGTTGAGTATTATTAACTTAGGCAGAAAAGGAATATGCTTGTTTCAATTCTTTATGAAGACACTGTCTTATGAAAGACCTGGCTATTAATTTTTATTTGGTATTTGAGTGAGGAAGCCATTTTAGCTCTTGCTTCCATGAAATGTGTAACACAAATACATGCATGTTTAACAGACTATTTTTCAAAATTCTATGTGAATAAACTTATAAGTGTAGATTTAAAACATAATAACCTAGGAAAATAATATTTACCAAATTACTCAACTCATGATAGACAGCTTAAAGATACAAATTATTTTTATAAAATTATGGAATGTTATAAAGTACCTACCCTATTGAATGAAAAATACCTGGCCCAGCTATTAAAGTGTAATTCTATTAAACTTTAAAATCCAGAAAGGCTCAATATTCTTTCTATATTTTTAAAATTAATTTTATGAAGTAATTGTAACATTGATGCTTAAGACTTATAAGAACAGAACAAAAATGAATTTATGAAAAGTGAAACCAATGTTCTAAGTAAAATATCAGACAACAGCATTTAGCACTACATTTAATATATAATGCAACATAACCAAATGGGACTTATCTTATGAGCAGTTGGTTCAATATCTGAAAAACCCTTAATATTATATAGCTTACTGATAGGTTTAGAGGGAAATCATATGATTACTTTTATAGAAACTGATATAGCCTTTAATATTTAATATTTTCTGATAAAACAATCAAGGAAATAGGAATTTGTGGATATTTTTAATATGACAATGTAGATATATTATATATACTAATATATTACATATTTTGTATAGTACATATAAAACATATATAATATATGTGTGTATATATGTCTATATACTAAAACCAATATATTAAATAATGTGAATATATCAGAAACATTAAACATAAGAGCCCAGGGGAAAGAATGAAAATGTCTGCTATCTTCATTAATATTTAATATTATAATAGAGGTATTATACAATTAGGTACTCAACAGGAAGCAATTAGAAGCATGAAAGAAATAGTTAAACCAAGACATCTTCCTGATGTTTTTTCCATTTGTACATGTAATGACAGAGTGGCTGCAATAATGGGCTTAAACAAACCAACAATTGGTGCAAGGAAGGTGGGTTTCATTCTGGTGTACATATTGCTGATATGAGTCAAAATGACTCGATGGCATCTAACAAAAACAACATGATAGGATAACTGGATAACTACAGAAAATTCCGAAGGGATCACTTATCAGGCATCAAAGAACAAAAATCATATCATTGGCTGCACACCTCTATAATATGATCACGGAAGACAAACGGTTGCATAAGCAAATGTGGCGAAGAAAGCTGATGGTGCCCGGCTATCAAAAGAGAGAGTGTCAGGGATCTTAAAGGCTTGAAGGTGAACAAGCGGCCATCTAGCTCAGAAGCAACAAAGCCCACATAGAAGAAGCACACCAGCCTGTGCAATCACGAGGTGTCAAAGGGATCAGGTATAAGGCGCATCATCAAAACACACCAAAAAAATCATTCCATAGTGAATGAAGGGGGAATTACAGAGTGGGGACCCAAAGCCCATTTATCAGCCACTGGAAATCCCCTCACAGAGGGGTCTAGGGGAGGAGATGAGTCAGTTAGGGTGCGACATAGCACCGATGAAGAATACAGCTTTCCTTCAGTTCCTAAATGCTTCCTCTCTCCAACCCCACTACCATGATCCGAATTCTACCTTGCAAGTCTGGATAGAGCAGAGGTTGTACACTGGTGCATATAGAAGCTGGAGGCACAGGGAATCCAGGGTGGATGATACCTTCAGTACCAGGGGTGTGAGGGGCGATACTGGGAGAGTAGAGGGTGAGTGGGTTGGAAAGAAGGAACCGATTACAAGGATCTACATGTGACCTCCTCCCTGGGGGACGGATAACAGAAAAGGGGTGAAGGGAGATGCCGGATAGGGCAAGATATGACAATATAATAATTCATAAATTATCAAGGGCACATGAGGGAGTGGGGAGCGGTGAGGGAGGGGTAAAAAGAGGATCTGATGCAAAGGGCTTAAGTGGAGAGCAAATGCTTCGAAAATTATTAGAGCAGGGAATGTATAGATGTGCTTTATACAATCGATGTATGTATATGTATGGATTGTGATAAGAGTTTTATGAGCCCCTAATAAAATGTTTTAAAAAAAAGAAAATACATTGAAAATTAAAAAAAAACTATTCTTAAGAAAACAATTTAGGAATATAGCAGGTTTATAAGTAACATACAGAAATCAATAATCTTCATAGATGTAACTATTTGGACTACATTAAAGTTATATAAACTCTATATAGGCTGGAATAAAGAAAATTGAATGCTAAGAAAAAATGTGAGAAGAAATGTGCGATTTTTTTAAGACTACATCTTAAACCACTCCGGAAAGACACAAAATAGATTTTAATAGATAAATGGAAAGACAGTCCCTGTTCTTGGACAGGAGGACTTAAACATCATAAAAATGTCCTAATTTAATTTATATATTTGGCAAAATCACAATAAAACACCAACATGATATTTTTATGGACCTAAAAGAGACATGTTTATATGGAAACTATTCATATGGGAAAACATGCATCCAAGAATAACCAGAAAACATTCAAAAATAAAATTGTGGGATGAAACTAATCCTACTTGACATTAAAATACATTACAAATCTCTCCATTAGAAACTGTGAAGTACCCCTCAATGTGTGGTCAAACAAACCAATGGATTAGATGAGAGAACTAACAAATAGATTCATGAACATATGATAATTTAGTATACAAGTATTGAATTATGGACACAAAGACAGATATTTATATTAAAATGCACTGGGCAAATAGGCAACCGTTCAGAAAAAGGTAAAATTAGAGCTATATTTTACACAAAAACCAGACATGTACTTGAAGTGTATCAAAATCCAAATGAAAAAGGGCGTCATTCAGGTACTTTAGAAAAACATACATTGAGAGAAGAAAATGAGCCCCTCAAGTTATAAGGATTCACAATATGACTGAAGAAGAGTAGTCAAGCATAATCTTCTCAAAGCAGTCAAACAATAATATGGATGGGGTAAAAGGTGAAGGAATAAAGTTTTCAGGAACTTAATTTTCTGATGAGGCACAGCTCAAAAGGAGCAGAAGCAGCTGCAAACATCAAATAATAATTGGAACTTGGAGTACATGATATATAAATCCAGGAACATTGGAAATAAAAATGAAAGTGAACTCATACATATCAATATTCTAGTTGTTAGTGAGTTGAAATGGACTGCTGTTGGCCATTTTGAAGAAGGTAATCATGCAGTTTACTATGCCAGAAATGACAGGGTCAAGAAGAAGAGCATCACAGTCATTGTCAAAAAGGACATTTCAAGATCTATATTGAACCACAGTGATGTGTGTCATGTGATAATACCTATCCATATGCAAGGAAACTCAAGTCATACAACTATTATTCAAAGTTATACATGACCAATAAAGCTAGTGATGCAGAAACTGAAAAAATTTTCTCAATGTTTTCCATGTGACATAGATCAAACCTACAGTCAAGATGCACTGATAATTATTTGCATTTGGAATGCAAACTTTGGAAACAAACAGTGACTATATACACAGACTTCTACAGTTGGAATAAATCGAAATCAAATAGGCTGCATCTGCGGGCAGAGATGATACTGAAGCTCAATATCAGCAACTAAAACCAGGCCAGGGGCTTACTATAGAGCAAACCATCAATTGATCACCTATACACTCAGGTTGTAGCTGAAGAAAATGGAAACAAGTCCACAAGAGCCCAAAATATGACCTTGAGTCTATCCCACCTGAATTTCCAGAACATCTCAAGAAGCGATTTGAAGCATTGAACAGTAATTACAGAAAACCTGATATACTGCAGGATGACATAAAGAACATCATTCATGAAAAAAGACAAAAAGGCATTAAAGGCATTCAGGAAAGAAAAGATCAACATGAATGTCAGAAGAGACTCTGAAAGTTGCTCTTAATCAGAGTAGTTAAGGCAAATGGGCAAAAAAGATGAAGTCATATTGCTGAACAGAAAATTTCAAATGGCAGCTTGAGAAGACAAAGTAAAATATTATAATGAAATGTGAAAAGATATAGAGTTAGAAAAAACAAAATGAAAGAACACACTCAGCATATCCTACACTGAAAGAACTAAAGAAAAAATACAAATCTTGCTTTGCAATAATCAAAGATTCCATGGGCAAAATGTTAAATGTTATAGGAAGCTCCCAAAGAAAATGGAAGGAATACAGTCAGTGTACCCAAATGAATTTGGTTAGCCATTTCAAGAAGTGACATATGAGTAAGAACTACTGATACTTAAAGAAGAAGGTTGAGCTGAATGGAAGGCACTAAGCACAAAAAAGGCTACAGGGATTGATGGAAAACAAATTGAAATGCTTCCGCAGGCTGATGAATCACTGGAAGCACTCTACTGGGCCAACTGATGTGAAGAGATCAATATTTGTACCTATGCCAAAGATATATGGCCCAAGAGAATGTGCCAATTATAGAACAATGTCATTAATATTGCATGCAAGGAAATTTTTTATGAAAATCACTCAGCAAGGCTTGCAGCAGCACATTATCAGAAAAGTATAAGAGGTTCAAGTTAGATTCAGTAGAGCACGTGAACAGTGGGTATCATGCTATTAGATGTGTCTTGGCTAAAAGCAGAAAACATCAGACAATGTTCCCTTGTGCTTTATTTAGTATGCTAAGGCATTCAACTGTATGGACCATAACAAGCTATGGTCCTTAGCCTAAGGAAGGCTATTAGAATTAGGAACATATTAGCCTTAGGAAGAATGGGAATTCCAGAACCCTTATTCTATTGTAGAACTTGAACATGGATCAAGAGGCCTGAACAGATCCATGGAGTTGTGTATGGTTGGAAATCAGGAAATGTGTGTCAATATTGTATACTCTCAATGTGGCCCCTTTGTTAATATCCTCCATCCAGTTCAGATGAGGTGCCAAGTGTTATCCCCTGAGTCTGCAGTCTACAATGATTCCTCAGGGACTTAAGGGTTGAATGAGGTGGGGGCAGGCACTAGACTACTCCATCCTTGACTCCAGAAAGAAGTAGAAGGTCTTGTAGAAGGGGCACCTCTGGGACATGGACACTGACTAAAAGGGTATAAGTGATGTTAGGTAAGCAGGTCTTAGGATATGGATCCCTGAAAGAAAAGGGGAATGGACTAATGGATTATATCAGGATGTGCTGGCTATTTAATAGAGGGATACCCATCTACTCTGGGTCAGGACTCCAGTTGGAACTATTTGGCCTCTTTTTCTTTTGTTTCCTTTTGATGTATATCTATATCAGACAGGCAGGATAAGCAATCACAAGAAAACTGCAAGAGGATCATTGGTTCTTGGGGGTCATGGGAGGGAGACACAGGTGGGGGGAGCAATGAGCCAATAAGGACAGGGATAGGGGAATAGCAAGGGATATAAAATTGATGATGAGGAGCAGGTCGAATTCCTGGTCTTGTTTGATCAATTCAAATTATCAAAAGGAATTACTAAGAGGTGAACGATGGGAAAACATGATAGTGGAGCAGAAGGACAGAAAAAAGAAAAAGGGGAAATAACAATAAAGTAAAAACTACATATAGGTATAAATATAGATATGAATAAATGCAAATATATAAATATAGGTTTATTTTTCGATATATATATATACAACAAGGAAGCATATGGACTTTAGGGCCTCCCTAAATCTTACCTCAGTACAGATTTTTTCTAATAATGTGGCAATTTATGCTACTTACCTTCCTGACATGATCGCTGAAGACAAATGGATGCATAAGCAAATGTGATGAAGAAAGCTGATGGTGCCCGGATATTCAAAGATATAGTGTCTGGAGTCTTAAAGGATTGAGATAAACAAGCGGCCATCTAACAGGGAATCAACAAAGCCCACATAGAAGAAGCACACGAGCCTGTGTGATCATGAGGTGTTGACAGGCATAGGTACCAGAAATTCAAAAACAAGCAATCAAATTGACGTGAGGGAGCATACCAAGTAGAGACCAAAAACCCACCTCTAATATAATTGGACAGTCCCTCATAGAAGGGACACATGGAAGGGGTGTTATAGACAGGGTGCAGAACAGCACTAATGAAATATATAGCTATCCTCTAGTTCTTTAATATTTCCTCCCCTTACTATTATGGTCTTAGTTTTAACTTATTAATCTTGTTAGACTTACATAGGTTCATTTGTATAATTAAGAATGTTCAATGCATGAAATTCAAGATGGATAGACCCTTTAAAAATAGGATAGTAGAACCCCCCAGGACTTAACCGAGTCAGTACTCGGCATAATCAGATTTCGACATGAAATGTCGAGGAAAATTTTCATCGGAACTTGAACAAAACATGGGAATTTGACCCAACACACGTGATTTTTGTAAACAAAAGCAGACGTGTTTTGGTCATCCACATTAGTTGGCTTTGTCAGTACTTGTTGTTTAAAACTTTTTGTGGCTGTGTTCCAAGTATTTTGATGTAATTTTCTTAGGTTTTGTGGGTTTTTGTACTATTTTTAGATAAAAACATTGGTCCTAAGAAATATTTTTTTTAAAAAGAATCATTATGATAAGGAACTGTTAACTGTGCTGTCGATATTGTTGATGATGATTTAATAAACCATTTCAGAAAACAGTTAAGGAAACACCAACAGCAGACCTCATTAGACAGATTTTTTTTTCAGAGAAAGCCAGCCAGGTCCTAGTGCAAAAAGACATAGAAAGGAAAAAAATCCTGAAAAACAGCTACCAGTTGATTTTATAGAAAGAGATTCCCCTTCCAAACAATGTCTCTCTCTCTCCACACCTCCCTCTCCACATCCATGTACACAGATTCAGATCCTCATCAACCTCATTAACTTCAAGGTATGGGCTATAGTGTAGTTTTTTTAAAGAAAACTTTTAAAATGTTATATTTCTTGTTTATATATTTTTAACACTGAACTTATTTACTTTGAAATTTCTATATAATGTTTTGATTAAAAAGGCAAGGTTAGGGTAATAACTTGGTTGAGAACAGGTTAGTGTTTTCAGTTATTTCTTAAGGGGAAACTTGATTTAAAACTCAACAGTATCCCATCTGGACACTCCTTCTAGAATGGATTAGCATAGAATTCCAGGGTTCTACTGTAATATGAATAATGATTCCGGAGGGCTATGGGAAAATAATGAGTAGAAAGGGGAAGGAAGAACTGATAGCAAAGATGACTAGATAACCCCACTGAAAGGGAAGAATTACAAGATTGGCAGGTGAACGGATACAATGAATGGTGTAAGATATGGCAAAATAAATAATATAATATAGGTTCCTGGAGAGTAGGGTTGAGGGAGGGGAGTAAGGGGAACTAATATCAAAGAGTTCAAGAAGAAAGAAATGTTTTTAAAATGATAATGGCAGCAATTACACAACACTGCTTGATGTGATTGAAGTATGGACTATTTTAATATCTGTAAGAGCTTCCAATAAAGTGTTTTTAAAAATTATATACTCTATACTTATTTAATATCTATACTGAGCAAACAATCAGAGTAGTGGGATTTTATGAAGAAGACACCATAGAATTGGGGGAAGTCTTATTAACAAACTGAAATTTGCAGATGTTCCCACCATGCTTGCTGAAGGTGAGGAGGACTTGAAACACTTGCTAATTAAAATCAAGGATTGCAGCATTCAGTATGAGTTTCAATTCAAGGTAAAGAAAACCAAAATTCACAACTGGACCAATAGGGAACATCATAATACATTGTGGGATACAGAACGATTTCTCCCATGTGTCTCCCCCAAATATATGCCAGACTTGGGTGCTTGCTACATATGGTAAACATTTGGAGATCAACAAAAGGAGGTCAGAGGTTATCCTCCCTAAGGATTATCAGCCATCTAGAGCAATCAGACTACATAGTCTGTCCATCCTAAGTAGGATCCACTCCTTTCTGATAAGGATGGCAGTAGATTGTTTCCCTGAAGGAGAGCCCAGGGAGGTCAAACCCACTCAAGGGTGACCAAGGTTAGACTGCTATTATGAAACTCGAGTCTGCCAATCTTGTCACATGTGTAGCCCAATCCCTCGCTTTCCATAGCATGTATATCCCTAGCGCATCCTCTTCCTGTTAGGCTTATGCCTATTGTACAACCCCTTCCTGTGATGTCTGTCTTTACCTGTAATTAGGGGCCTTGCATGCCCCCAAAGATATATAAGCCTTGGTTAGAAATAAATCGCTCTCTCTCCTGCCCAACTCTCCTCCTGCATCCCAATGTGGACCACCAAGAAAGGCTGAGGTGAGCATACTACCATGTAACATGTCTGACTTCTTTGTTTTACTCACTATTATTCTCTATGACTTTACTATACTCTTTATATATATTTTAACCATACAATTTTGCTTACTCAACCCATGATAGTGTGAAGGGCTGGGTTTCCCCCACAATGAATAGAAGAGACTGAAGTCAAGGATTTCTTGTGTGGATCCACAATCAATGCAAATGGAAGCAGCAGTCAGGCTATCAAATAATGAATTTAATTGAGTAAATATACTGCACAAGATCTTTTTAGAGTGTTAAAAAGCAGAATGTTATTTTAAGAACAAAAGTGCACTTGACTCAGCATTGGTATTTTTAAGTACCTTATGTGCATATGAACATTAGACTTTGAATAAGGAAGAACCAAAGCAGAATTGAAGCATTTGAATTATGTTGCTGGCAAAGAACATTCAAAGTACCAAGGACTGGGATCATGATGGCAGGGAAGCATTTAAAGACTAGAGGAAAGTTGTATGTTGCCATGCTGCACCCTGACTGGCTCATCTCCTCCTCATGACCCTTCCAGAAGGGGATGTCCAGTTGCCTACAGATGGGCTTTAGTTCTCCACTCTGCACTCACCCTCATTTCCAATGATATGATTTTTTTGTTCTTTGATGCCTGATACCTGATCCTTTCGATGACCGGAGATGTACACTGGTACAGATAGGAACTGGAAACACAGGGAATCCAGGACAGATGATCCCCTCAGGACCAGTAGTGAGAGTGGCGATACCTGGAGGGTGAAGGGATGGTAGGGTAGAAAGGGGTAACTGGTTACAAGGAGCTACATATAACCTCCTCCCTGGGATATGGACAACAGAAAAGTGAGTGAAGGAAGACATCAGACAGTGTAAGATATGACAAAATAATAATAATTATAAATTATCAAGGGTTCATGAGGTAGAGGGGAGCAGGGAGGGAGGGGGTAAAAATGAGGAGCTGATACCAAGGGCTCAAGTAGAAAGCAAATTTTTTTTGAGAATGATGATGGCAACAAATGTACAAATGTGCTTGACACAATGGTTGGGGGTATGGATTGTGATAAGAGTTGTATGAGCCCCCAATAAAATGATTTTTAAAATAAATAATATTAAATATTATTTTCAATATATATTGAAGCTAAATTGCTAACATGAATATAAGAACTCAAAATATTGAAGGACATGGAGTCTAAATGGAAAAATATAAACATAACTACTTGGCCAAAACCCTAGTAGCAATTGTTCTGAATTCAAGTCTTGGAGCCACCACGTAGCAGTTCTGCTCTGTCATATAAGGTCACCCAGAATTGGAATCAGCTCAGTGACAGTGGGTTTTAATTCTTTTTTTTCTAAAAACAAATAGACAAAAAACACCCTAAGCTTAAAATAAATCAAAGTATAAAGTTTGATTTTCAAATTCAGTATGAGTATTTGTATTTTAAGAAATTATCAACACTGAGTGATGGTGTTATAATTTAAGGCATTTTTTGGTACTTTGGTTTATTTTAAATTTGTATTGTTATTATTGTCTTTGGTAAAAGGCAGAAGAATAAATGAGTTGAGGGGGTAAAATCTAAAGATATATAGCAGATTCTACAAAAGTATATATATATATATTTTTCCTCAGAAGATGCCCACGTTTTGACTCACTTCACTTGTATATATGCATAACTATTTCATTGGCAGATAATTCACATCTCACGTAATTCACTAGTTCAATCACATCAGGAGGAGGGGTATGATCATCGCCACTGCAATCAGTGTCAGAACATTTTCTTCATTCTTGTACTCATCATTATAAACTCCCCGCCTTCCCTGGCAGGCCTGTAATTTCCATTAATCCAGTTACTATAGACTTAGCTATCCTGGATTTCTTATACAAACAAAATAAAACCATTAACAACAACAACAAAGTAAAACATAAAACTTCAATAGAAAAGGAAAGCATCAAATATTAAAAACTAGAACAAATTTAAATGAATCATGAGGAAAATCAAATGATAGGGTGTTACATTTTAAACCGACTCGGAGTCTACAAATGCCCGCGCTCCATCACCCTTGCTAGCTCATCTCTTTGAAACTCTCACCAGTGCTGGTTGGCTCTTCTGAAAACATGAAGGCCCAAACTTAGGTAAGGGTTTTTGCTTTGTCATTTTTAACCAAATAATTGTTCTTTTCCCTAGTGGTATTCTGTGTTGATTTTCAAAAGCATTAAAGATTTGGCATTGAAGGTCTCAGATAATTTCTCCAGACGCGAGGCCATGGTAGAATAAATCTAGCACATTGTTAGAGGAATAAACTGGATTTCAGATGCTCATGATAGACAAATGTTCACCAGTCTCCCAAGATTTTATCATTTGCAGCTCTTTTTCCAGCCACTGCTTTTGACTGATTTGCAGAACTCAATGGTCATGGAAAGAATTTGTGCCAGGAAAAATTGGACAGACTTTCAGGAAAAATTTCTAATTGTGAAAACCATTAATAAGTGGAATAAATATCCTCCTAGAGAGAGGCTGGATGCCCATCTCTGAGGCTTTCAAAAGAAGGTGGGACTAACTCTTCGGAGTTGCGGGAACCATCCATTACTGGCGAGGAAGTGAGCGGGATGACGCAATGCAGCTTTTCCTTCCCCTAATATTTCTTTGATGTTTTCATTAAGTAGTAATTTGGTTTCAAGGCAAGATATTTGGATGCAGGAAGTAGGCTGAGGTTTTAATGAAAACCTCATCAGAGAAAGTTAAGTAGGAAGGCCCTTATTGATCATCTACTGGGCTTCCTTTTAAATTGGACCATAAGAGACAATTGGGCGGTCACCTAATGCATTTCCTGGCATGCTATTCTTATTGAGGTTAGGCGGTTTTATTTAGACACTTAGTCTGTCTTGCTCAGTCTCATGTCTCCTTGACAGAAAGTACTTTGTCTGTGCTTTGTAAAAGTATTTGTATTTACACAGGTGACTGCTTACTGTTTCTCTTGCTAGCTCTGTGTTCATACCTCTAGATTCAAAGACTTTGGGTTGAAGAACTAGATAAATTATTCTTTTGCATTAGAGATTGTGATAGATTTGAAAGATTATCATTAATTGAAGGAAAGACTGCATCAGAGATCGTTTTGGCAAGATGTGCATCACAGAATGCCAGGTTATTACAAAAAAAGTGTTCTTGTATTGAGGGAGTACTTGAGCAGAGGTTCAGTGTCCACTGCTACCTTAACATATAATTTATGTACATAGATATATGTCCCTATTATTATATATAAATGTATTTACATATGTACATGCCTGTATTTATACCTCTATAAATGCCCTTTGCCTCCTAGTTCTTTCCTCAATTTCCTTTTACTTTCCTCTTGTCCCACTACCATGTTTGACCTTCATTTGACTTTTAGTAATTCCTTTCAGTTACAGTGCACTTGATTCAGCCCACCCTATGCCCTCCTCACCATTGATTTTAGATCAGTTGTTGTTCACTTGTCCCTCAACCTGGTGCCCCAGGACTTGAAAATAGCACACAGGCATGAAACAGCAAACAGATAAAGAAGTCTGTGGGGCTGGCCCCAAACTCAGCTCTGTGGACCCATTCCCAGGATACAGGCTAATGCACTACAGAGGTCAGTACTGAAAATACTGCTTGGGGAGAGGTGCGGGTCTCCTCAGAATACATTGGAGCCAACTAAGAGGGAAGGAGAGAGAAAGAGATAGTGGACTGCATTCTGGCCCTGCAAGCCCCAAAGATGATACTCCTGCTCAGAGCAGTCAATGCACAAAGTAGACCATAGGGCCAGCCCCACCAGGAGACACAATGCCCACTCAACTACCTAGAGCGCTACAGCGGACAGCACTGGAGACACAATGCGGCAATTGTGCCCAGAAGCAGCAAGGGGAGCAAAGCAATGAAGTCCACGGGGAATCCCCAAAGTAGATTTTAGGGGCAGGTCTTGGTCTTTCATGAGATTCTATTTGGAAAACATTCATAAAGGTCAACAGACAGACCTGGAACTATTTATAGGATTTTCTTGTTAGTATTTGTTTTTTTCATGTATATCTATATAAGATAGGCAGGATAAACAATCCTGAGGAGGAAACAATGGGACCGATGGTTCTGGGGGGCCCCAGACATTCTTTTTAATATAAGCCAGCTTCTCTGATTATTTTCTCAGCCTACAGATTCAATAAGTATAATGAGAGGATACAACCTTGATGCACACTTTTCCTAATTTTAAACCATACAATAGTCCCTTGTTTTGGTCATACAACTGCAGCTACTTGGTTCATGGACAAGTTCTAAATGAGTGTCTCACAGCTGTCCATTTTTTATTGTGGTCCATATGATCCAATATCTTTGCATAGTCAATGAAGCACAATTAAACATCTTTCTGGAATTCTGCTTTCAACCAAGGTCCATCCTACACCAGCAGTTATATTCCTTGTTCTAAATCCTCTTCTGAATGCAGCCGGAACTGCCAGCAGTCCCATCAATGTACTGCTGCAACCACTGTTGGATGATCTTAAGGAAAATTGTACTTGCGTGTGATATCAATGATATCATTCTATAGTTTGACCATTCTATTAGGTCACATTAGTATTAGCAGACAATAATTTATTAATTGACACATAAGTAGATAGGTATGCCATAAAGTTGTGAGCGAGTATAAGAAAGCACACCTACCTGCATGTATAGGTATGGTTGTGGATATTTCTACATCACACAAGGGTACAGTCCTCGAAACGTCTTAGACTTGACAAACACCTTTCCAGATGAAGTTCCTTGGCATGAGGTACAAGGGCCATTAATTGGAGCGGTCTCTACATCACTTGACACCGCACAGTTCACAAAGACAAGGTCTGTGTCTTACTTTGGTTAGTGCAGTCTACATTCTTCTGAGGGACTTTCTAAGATACAAATACTTGTTTCTTACTCCTAGAGAAAAGTGAATCTACCAATGAATCAAGGGACCAGTCAGTCCAAATGACCAGTGGAGCACATGAGACACAGGTTTTTACAAAACTCTGAAACTCTGTGACCAAAACACTATGTGGTGCATGTTTACTGCTGCAACCTGTTCTAAGTTCACAACAGGGGGTCTAGGACAGAGCAACCAATCAAATTCATAAAAAAAGACAGACTTAGTGATCTGACAGAGCCCTTCCGATCTGGAATTGAAGCCATTCCTGGAGACCACCTCACACCCAAACATTTGATATGGCTATAAAATAAGCAACAATACCCAAATCGAAAGTATTTCTTAGACTAACCAATTAAATGAAATCAATAGGACATCATTTGCACAAAATCAAAGATGAAGTAGCAGAAAGGTGTACAAACGTCGGACAAAAGGAAATGAGGGTCCTTGGGTGAAAATGGGAGAGATGACCACACAAAGGACCCCGTATGTGCCAAATCACAAGGGACCCCCATTTATTCCCCCACAGAGGAATTGCATATACTACTGAGCACCCAGCAGAATACAAAATATTGTTGGAGTGATTGTTCTTCTATATGGCTGTGCCCCGGGCGGAACAAGAGTGTGTTTTCTGGGTTGGCTCTTTTGAGAGGTTTGAATGCCTCGGATTTGCACACTTGATTTCCCCCCATTATATTGCAGCTGTGGTCCTACATCATCTTCTTTCAGGCTTTGGCTCTGATGCAAAGTTCCAATGTAAATTAAGATGAGTGCAAGACTTTTTGAGATAAGACTGACATTTGTTGTAGTGATTTTGAAGTCAAGTTTGCTACATTCCCTTTACAGCTCACAGTCTCAACAATTCTGTGGAAAATTTGCTGGCCTTTTTTCTTCAAAAACATTTTGCAGCTGGAGGGTATACACAGTGCTTTTTGCGTGTTTCTAAACATAATGGTCAGGCTGATGTCTACGATATAGTTTATTTAGTCTTTTTCTTGATTACAAATCTTCCCTTGTACCTGTCTGGCTTCCAACCTCAGAGGAATAAAAAACAGCCTTAAAGCTGTTCTCTGGGAAAACCTGCATATTGGCAAAGCACAGTAAAAATGCAGCTCACTCTTTCTGCAACTTAATCATTTTCTATCAATACGCCAAAATGAAGTTTAATTGAGGAAACCCAATTGGGAATATCTTTTATTTTTACAGTGCTTATTCTTAGTAGTAACACTCCACTTGATATTGTTGACTCTGCTTTCCTCCAAATTCCTTCTGGCTTCTCCACAGCTTCATTCTCACTTGTCGATGATTGCTTTTGTGGATCTCCTAATATGACACGCCGCCCCATGGCCAAAAATGTACTATTCTGACGATTTAAAAAAAAAATCTTCTTCTTACATGCTCACTTATTTAGTTTCATCACTTGTTTTTTCAGCCAAGAGTTCCCAAACTTTAATCCAGTGGTTCTCAGTTCTGACTGTATATCAGAGTCCTTTCTGGGATTTAAAAAATGTGAATGGTGAGAAGACCGCTCCAAAGTTCTGACTAATATTTCTGAGTGGAGACCATGCATCCCTATTTTCTTAGTACTTTGCCGATGATTCTTATGAAAGTCAAGTCTAGGAGGAAATGATTTTATGAATCTTATTTATGCTCATGGCCAAATTGTCTACTGATTTCAGAATCTAAATTCTTAGACCTGGCCTATTTCCTTAGCTTCAGACGTATACTTCAAATATTTTCAAAGAAACATCTTTATGTGAATCATCTAAAGTCAAGCACAGTTAATGCAATATTGGTTATTATACTCATCAATCAACTATATTATTCTCTCTCTCCTGTTCTAGTTCTTGATCTTTTGGCTCTGACTTTTGATAATGGTAATGCTGGGATCGGTTTGTTGCCGGGCACAACTCAATCTGTTATGACACGTATATACTGTTCTGTCCTAGTTCACCCTTACAATGGTGGATGTACTTAAACCCATTGTTGGACCATTGTGTCAATCCATTTCATTGATGACCTTAAGTTTTATTTTTTTCGCTGATTTTCTAGTTTACCATGCTGGATGCCTTTCCCCAGAGACTGCTCTCTTCTGAGAATATGCTGAAAGCATAGGAGATAAAGTGTCACCATTCTAGCTTATAAGAAGCACTCATATACTTTTCCTGAGACATTTTTTTCCTTTGGGCAGTTTACATTGTATTTTTTTTTCAACTCTATAATTCATATGCATCGATTCTACTTGGATCTTTTTTATATTATACATTGTCCAAATTTCACATGCATATCATGACTTGGATCAGATAACTCACATTTTAAAATGGCATGTTTGCTTTAAACACTGTTAAGAGGTCTTTTCTAGTGCATTTCTTAACACAACGTATATTTGATTCCTTGATTGGTACTTCCATGATCATTGACTGTGGATACAATTAAAATGAAATCCTGAACAATTTCAATATTCTCTTTGTCTATCATGATGTTTATTGGTCTAGTTTTGAAACATGTAATCCACATTGAAGGAAATAGTTATTAATCTTCATTGGGGAAGTACTTCAAGTCTTCTTCCCTTTCACCAAGCAAGTTTTAGTTATCAACAGATTGCTGGTTGTTAGTGAGTCTTCCTCCAATCTTGATATTGTGTTTTTTTCCTAATGTTCATTTTCTGGATTATTTGTTCAGCTACAGATTGAATAGACTATGAAGGGATGGAACCTTGATGCACAGTTTTTATGATTTTAAATCATGTTATATCCCTTTGTCTTGCTCGAACAACTGCCTCTTGGTCCATATACAATCTCCATAAACAACAACTACCTGTAGTTCTCAACCCTTTATGACAGACATATATTACTCAAGCAAGGAAATGATTAACATTCTCTTAATATATCATAATTCTTCAAAATGGCTGTGTATTTCTTCTCCTAGAAATATATCCCCCAGTCTACACAATGAACTTCTCATATTTCAAACCTAACTTAAAAGTCACATCTCTCTGGACCTCCACTTACTGCAGTTTCCCAGACAGCATGTGGATGTTTGACCTTTGGGTTCCTATTGACAAAGAGTAAGACAATGAATTATCTTATTTAATTCTTTTTTAAAGGTCTTTCTTTTTTATTTTTTAAAATCATTTTATTAGGGGATCATGCAACTCTTATCACAATTCATATATACATCAATTGTGTCGAGCACATCTGTACATTCATTTAATTTATATGATTATTCTCACTGTAGAACGCTGAAGTTCGGAGAAACGTACACCAACTCCTCTTGGCATAGAGTTGGTTCCAATTCATTGTAATGTTGCAGTACAGAGTAGAACTGCAATAACATCTCATTTCAAAGCAATACCATCTATGAACTTAGATGGCCACATCCCTCCTCTGGGGGGGTGGTTAGGTCCCACCCACCTTTAGCCAGGCCAGTAGGGCACCACCAGGGATCCTTAGGTTACACAAATCAAGATCAAACTCACTGCCTGGAGTTGATTCTGATTCATATCAACCCTCAAGGACAGGGTAGAGCTGCTCCTTAAGGGTTCTGAAATTGCAATTCTTTACAGGAACAGACAGTCAGATCTTTCTTCTGCAGGCCAATAACTAACCTAAAACACCAGCAGGTCTCCTTTGTGCTTTACCAGTTTCTGTTGAAAGACACATTTGATTCAGAACATTCAACTCTATCTTTCTAGGTTTTGTGCTGAATTTTACTTTTTAAAGTAAATTTTACTTTTTAACCCAAATGGTAACATCATAAAAAATATGAAGTTGTTTATTTACATAAACTGTAAATAGACAGTATCAAACTTGTAGCTTACTTTAATAAATGACATTGCCTTTTTAAATTGGGAGTTCTATTTTCGGGATATTCATCAAATGGCTAATTTATAAGAAATCTGATAAATAAAGCAAAAATTGGTCAGCTCCTAACTGTCATAACCTTCCCATTGCCACTTCCAGACCATATTAGTCCATCTAAAGCAGCTCCAGTTCCTTCTTTAAACTTTAGTCTGCCTTCCAATAAAAACCACTAGGCTATCTCTGTCAAAATATAGCCAGTTATCAAATAATTCTGTTCATTTTCAGATGTAGAATTCTATTGATTTCCTCCAGTATTTTTACATACTTTTAGGTAGGTAGAGGGAGTAGAAGGTAATTGTTTAAAGAAGCAACCACAGCAATGGAGCAATACCCAAGTCAATGATGTACTGTAGAGACCTCTGGGCTTCAGGTTTCTTACAAAAGATCAATGAACCAACCAAATTGGAGCTCAAGAAATACATTTCTTTTTCACTTTTTCTTTCCATGTGAAAATTATGAGTCCCACACAGGGATCTCTCTGAGCTTCATGCAGAGCTCAAGGGGAAATGCTGAGCTGGAAATACTACTTGTGTTTTTCATCACACCATACACTATTTTTCATAATCTTTTTATTATTTACCTTGCAACCTATTAAAATACTATATTTCTTTTCCTTCCAAGCCAATGCTCTTGCTCTGTAGGGACATCAGGTATAAGAAAGGCTTAGCTGAGCTTTATTTGTGCCTTCATTTATTTGGTTAAAAAAATCAAGAAGGGACCTTGGGGTACTCTTTTCACAGTGGTGTGAATTGCTTAGAGAAATATAAACATCTGAAGCAATGAAATTTATAGAATTGTAAATCACATTTTGTTTTCAGATCCTTAAAAAATCGGAAGATTAAGAAGCTCAATGAAAAGACATTTATCACTGGCTTCCGTTGACATTGGTTTAGTTAGCCTAGTTCTATTATCACAAAGTTTCTGAGATTGTCCTCCTGGGCCATTCAGGTGGTTTTATGCTTTTTGTGTCACTTTAAGAAAGCAAAAGTTAAAGCCAATCATTGTTACTGACATGAGCTGTAGGTTGGAAATGCATGTTCTATTTCTTTGGAAACCTTTGTCTCCGCAAAAAAAAAAAAAAAAAAGTGATAAACAGTCCCTAAGTCATTGTATGCTCCAACTTTATTTTATTTTAGAATTGCTTATGCTACTAGGATTTATGAGTGTTGCTTCCCCTGAAAGAATGGCATATCCTTCAACTCTCAATATGGACTTTAATGGAAATAGTGTGCTTTTATGGAATTAGACCTCTCTGAAGCCCTGCCTCAGGCACTTTCAAACCAGAACCCCTACACTATGTCTGGAAAATCACTAATGATTAAACAGACAGAAAGGGAAAAATCTGTTTTTTAAATCTTCTTTCTGAAACCTTCTATGAAACTACTCCCCACTATAGTAGCAGTAGGATGTAAATGATTTGCATTTTAGAAAACTATCCCGTGTTATTTATATCCCATATCTCTTTTTCATTTATGTGTTCAATAGCTGCATTCCACATGGCCATTGAAGGACCTGTCACTGAGCAAAACCTTTTACAGATAAAGGCTTATAAAACTGCAGTCAAACCTTAATTACCCAATGAAATGGAGGAAGGAGGCTGATGTTTTGAAAAAACAGATATTTCTAAATAGTTGAAATTCATAAGCCTGCTGTGATTTACTATCATAGATGTACCTTTCACATTCTGTTTATATGAAATAATTAAGTGTAGTATATCCACTGACTCAATCATTGAGAGGTAGAATGAAAACCCTGGGGTGGTGCTGAATGGCACAGTCTACACTGCAATTGCTGTTGTGACATGTCTTTGTGTCAGTTCTGACTCATTGAGCCTGTGTCATATTGGGTACTCTAGAGAGGTAAAACCAGCGACATATATATGTGTATATATAGAAGGAAATTTATATCAAGAAAGTGGTTCACAAAGTTTTAGAAATAAGTAAGTCCATTGTGGCTCACGTCCATGGGTCAGATGTTCATCTAGATCAGCGGTTCTCAACCAGTGAGTCACAGCCCCTTTGGGGGTTGAACAACCCTTTCACAGGGGTCACCCAATACATAACAGTAGCAAAATTGCAGTTATGAAATAGCAATTAAAGTAATTTTATGGTTGGGGGTTCACCGCAACACGAGGAACTGTATTAAAGGGTCGTGGATGTAGGAAGGTTGAGAACCACTGAGCTAGCTGCTTCTCCTGACACATGGAATTGGTGGTGAGAAGAGTGGTGGTGTGGGTGATGAAGCAGGAGGACCAATGACCCGTGGATGTGGAGTCGAATCAATCCAGGGTTGACTCTTTAGATCGACAGGAAGTATGGCAGGAGGTTCATGAACCAGATGCAAGTTCCAGACCTGGCAGAAGAGGTGAGCTAACTTTCTCATACTATCAACCTATGTTACGATTAGTTCACACCCTTACTGAAAATGCCTTTCAATTGTATCAAGACTGACATCAGATTAAGGCATTAACACTCCACTATATTCTATGAGCATCTGGGTGCTCATAGAAGATTCCGTCATGTAATTGATTATGCTCTGCTAGATGACATCATGGGAGAATCCTGACCCAGCCAAGATAGCATTAAACCTATCACAGTGACACAAATTTGCTTGCTAAATGTGAGGAGGATTTGAAGATTTTGGTGATGAAGATCAAGGACTGCAGCCTTCAGAATGGTTTATAATTCAATGTAAAGAAAACCAAAATCCTCATTAGACTGATAGGTTACATCATGATAAATGGAGAAAAGATTGGTGTTATCAAGGATTTTGACTTGTTTGGACCCACAATCAATGTTCATGGAAGATACAGTAGGGAGATTTTAAAAAAAGAAAATGTAGTGCACTGGGTAAAGCTGCCACACAAAACCTCTTTAAAGTGCACAAAACTTCTTTAAAATGTTGAAAGTTACTTTGAGGACTAATGTATGTTTGATCCAAACCATGGTGTTTTCAATTGCCTCATATGCATGTGAAAGTTGGACATTTAATAAGGAAAACTGAAGAAAAATCAACGTTCTTGAATTGTGTTACTGGTGAAGAATATTGAAAGTACCAGGGATTGCACAAACCAGTCTTGGAAAAAGTATGCTCAGGCAAGGATGGTGAGACGTCATATTGCATACTTTGGCCGTGTTGTCAAGGGAGAGGAAGACCTTTAAAAGGGTAGATTGACAGAGTGGCCACAACAATGGGCTCAAGCATAGGAACAATTGTGAGGATGCTTCAGGGCCAAGCAGGGTTTCGTCTCACAGTGCATATGGTCGCTATGGGTCAGAACCAACTCAATGGCACCTGAAAACAGCAACAACGACGCATTGACTTTATGTCCAAAGGAAAGACATGCTGCTCAGTCCTGTGCCCTCCTCACAATTGAAAGGGTCCTTGAGCCCATTGTTGCAGCCACTGTGTCAACCCGTTGTTTAAGAGCCTTTCACTTTTTTTTGCTGATCTGCCATCTTACTCGGAGATTATTGGAAGGGAAGGATTCCTCAGCAATTTTCATGACACTTGGCTAAAAACTATGCATTTGAAATGCAGATAATTCTTAATGTCTGAGATGAAGTATTTTCCCATTTTTCATGCACAGCAATTTAGGGTTTGGCACCTCATCTGACCTGATTGGAAAACACTCAAAGGGGTCAGCAGACAGACCTGGAATTATCAGGTTTTCTCAGTTTTCATTTGGTTGTTTGTTTTCTCCCTATGTCTGTCTATATTAAGATAAGCAAAACAAAGAATCCCGAGGAGAAAACAATGAATAAGGAGAAATCTGAATAAGATTGGTTAATTGCATTATAATGTCAATATATTCATTGTGATATTGTACTATAATTTTACAAGTTGTTAGTGTTGAAGGGAAACGAGCGAAGAATCCATAGGATCTTCTGATTTATTTCTTACAACTCTATGTGAATTTATAATTACAGCAAAATGAGAATGAATAAAATAAAGCAATGATTTTAAAAAGTACTAAGGAGCATAGAATCTTAGATTTGTCATGAATGTTTCTTATAATCATCAAAATGTTGAACCAGGAATTAGAAATTCAGCAACTCATAGGCTGTGCATTCCAAAGAAGAATTTTTTCACCTCCAAAACTTCTGTCACGGCAGGTTAAAAGTGTGGTTTGTGGACCTACAAAGTACTAATCTCTTAATATTAATTAAAAAATAGTATAAACTATTTGAATTAAATGCTTTTTATAAGTATCAGCAGTACTCACAATTACACAACATCATATAAAATGCATAATATTGAAAAATATCATAGTGATATATGTAAAACTGATCTCTAAAAATAAAAATGTGAAGTACATTTGTTTTTACCATTATATAATGTGATTTCTATAGTGATTAAATAGTACTATCTACCACAGAGGAGGAATTTTGAGATAAAAATACTATAGCAACAATCCATTTTAGTGAATCTTTCCAGCTTATATACAAAAATGAGATCGATATAGATGCTTAATATTTTCTGATTTTCTTCTTATTTTATCGCATATTTTACTTAACGTTCAGGGATTTCTAACTCATAAAACTCCTTCCTTCTCCCTTTTTCTTTCCTATTCCCAGAACAGTAGGCTTAATTTATTTTACTTGGCTGAACAGATTGAAACTCTTATTTTCTGTTAAATATATTAATAATGCCTTCTGTGTTTTTAATGCCCATTTTGTGTTGAGAATCTAAGATATCTAAGTTAAACAAGCCCAGAAACTTTGAAAAAATATTTTATGATATTCTACTTTTGTGTGAGAAGCTGAAGAAGGAAACAAAGAAACAAATAGAATATTCATAAGAATTCAGATATATTGTACTTTCTAAAATCTACTTATATTCCTGGAAAACATTATCTAAGAGTTTCTTTAGACTATTCCATGATGCAGTGTTGGAAAGACCAATTACTATAGAAGAGCATCATGTTTGTAAGTGACGGGACAAGAAAAAGAGAGAGAGAAAAACCATCAGTTCGATGGATTTCCACAATGGTCACAAGAGATTCAACTGTGGCAGTGACCATGGAGATGACATAAGACTGGGCAATACTGTGCTAGTTGGTGCATAAGTTCACTAATTCCAAACTAGTTTGGTATCAGTTAACAGCACTATTCTTGGTATACAAACAGGCAACTAAAATTCATGATCTGTAAAGTAAGAAGGAATTTTGAAAATGATCACAAAGAATTAAATGTATAGCAATATCCTGAACCTGTTTTGATTAATAAATGGGCAATTCTGATGTTTACACACATGTTGGAATGTCCAGTCTCTGATTAGATATGATAGTAGTGGACATTATATAACTACTCAGTGTCCGTTAGGTTCTGTGTCCATTTGACTTTTCCAAGATCCTCGGTAGTTTGGCGTAAGGCTTACCCCATCGTGCGGCACAATGCGATATCGCAACCAGTTGTGAGAATATGAGGTAGAGAGACAACTTCTTACTCGAGCCATAGCCCGATAACTCTTTGGGGTGTGGTCTACTTCAAATATTAATTGATACTGTGCATAACCCATTTGTTTTCTTCCTTATGGCCAGCTTCTTGTAACTATTGTTTAGGACGTTGGGCCTAGTAACTCGAATTGCCAGCACCTTGAATTAATTCAAAAAAGCTTTCAAGTTTGTCTTCCTGTTTACTAGTTCATTGGCCCTAGCAACTGCATGAATTGGGAAGGACTTCCAATTGAGCATTTGTTCCCAGGTCTTGTGCCAGTTGGGGCTTGCTCACTTCTGTGTCTGTGTAGGGTTATCTTTCTTGATAGAAATCTCATTTTCATACATAGATGTGTTCTGTTTCTCTAGAGAATCCACTGTAGCACACTTGGCACCAGGAGTAGAGTTTTAGAGAAACAAGTCATCAGTTTAGAGGGTGGGGGCATGTCTGCCCTCGGTCTCATGGTTTTAAGCCTTGGGCATTGAGGAGCTGGATTGTCCTCCCCAGTGTAGCAAGAGGAGATCAAATGCTATTACTCCATGCTACTTATTCAGCTCTCATCTGGAGAGAGAGCTATGGTAATGGGGCCAGCCTCATGGAAGCATGACATTTTGTAAGAGGAAAAAAGAATGGGGCATGACAAGTAAAATTTTTGATTATTCAATGGTTTAGACTGAAGCTGAAGTGGAAAAAAAAAACAGCTTCTGGGGTGGCTGGCTATGGTGTGGATTGGGCTACTTCGTAAAATTTGTGACTGAAGATTAAAGCATGCTCTATAAAACCTGCCATAGACCCAAGACCATATGCATATAAATGGAATAATCTGGGGTGGAGCAGAGAAGATTGAATTTGTGTTTTGGAGAGGATTGTATTCAGGATGGCTGTACAATGGATATGGTTTGCCTTACCTCCAAAACTCATGGCCAGCAAGTTGATTCTGACTCTATAGAATAAAGTAGAACTCCTCCTTTGGGTTTCTGAGACTTCAATCTTTATAAGAGTAGACATTCTCGTCTTTCTCTGGTGAAACCACTGATGTGTTTGAACCACTGACCTTGTGGTTAGCAGTTTAATTCATAGACCACTCTGCCACCAGGACTAACCAAACATATAGAATACAAATGAAAACTGTGAATTTGATTACAGAGAGCTTGCAAACCTGCTGGGCTTGATGGATTCGCTAAAAGGATAGTTATTTTTTTCCCAAGAAGAAATAGGTTTTTGTTTTAAACCCATGTAGAGTAAGAAGGCTGGGAAAAGCTGAGATCCTCTCAGATACATCAGTATCACTACATTTTTATTTGAAAAAAAGAGGAAGACCGAATCCAGAATTGTTGAGAGAACAGGATATTTACCTTTGAAAGGAAGCCAACAAGAAAAACCAACAAACCATAAAAATGACTGCTTAGCTTTTGACATTTTGAAACCAAGCAATTTTGTGTTGCATGGAAAAGCCTGTGGCCAACAGCAAAGACCCCAATCTAGGAGTGAAAGTAAAGCAAACCAGCAGAGGCTCCCTGTGTGATCCTCTGTAACCACTTATAGAGTGGGGGTTGGGGAAACTCAGTCATAAAGAGAAAGACTGGGTTTGAACATGTTCCATTGGAAACTGCTGACCCGATGCCAAAAATGAGAGAGACGAGATCCACAGATGCTAAACATGAGAGAGATGAGAAAGGGCTGGCTGATTTGAAGTCTAGAGTTATGCACATTTTGAACCTATAGCCATGACCTAGCCCCAGAGGACTAGAGCTGATGAGACTATGTGAAGGTCCAGATGGTCTGAAGTGTAGGAGGGTGTATATGAACTGCTATGTTTGCTGCTGGCTCCAATATGTATGACCTTGGCTAGGGTTGAGTTCATCAGAACCCGACTGAACAAAGAGAAATGTATTTAACACTGTCCTTGTTTTAGACTGCTGACTGCTAGGGATGCAGATGATCAAATATCTAACTGGAATGAGGACAGTACACACCAATGATATGCTATATATATCAAAGAATATGCTTGTCTCCTGAGATTATTAGCCTGATAGGAATGGGCAATTAAAATTGGATATATAAAACAGGAGATGATAAGTGTGAAGTGGTTGACTCACATGCGCTCATGGGTGTATTTAGTCTCCAAATGAGTGGGACAAGAGGGGGACTCACACTGAATACTTTTCTCTTTTCCTAATGGGTCTAGAGAAGAGAAGCTAGGGGAAAATGTTAATAGTATTATATGATTGAGGTATAAGTGAATATAATTGTTAATATTTCTTCGTAGTACATAAGCATCAACTATTTTGGGCTTGTTCCTCTATAAAATGTAAGAATTGAATGGGTTTGTGCGTTTTTGGTTGTATGCATGTGAGTTGTATTGTGTTGAGCACAGGTATGATCTTATTATTGTCTTTGTTTAGAGATTATCTATGGTTAAAGTGCTGCGGCTAGGTGCCAAGTTGAAATAAGTGGAATGTGATAGCTGGGTTTTGTGTCAACTTTCCTGGACTGGAATCCTCAGAGGTTTGACAGTAAACGTCCCCTTCCCCGCCAAAATTATGATCTAACATACTGTACTAAACAATTGTGGGAAGAACATGGTGAAGTTCAACCCATTTCTCAAGTCACAACTTCATTGGGAGCATGGTCTACTTCAGATGTTAAATAGACACCCTGAAGAACGTCCCTCCCTTTCTTCCGAATGGCCCGGATCCTACACCTGGCTTCTTGGGACTTGGATGGTTGGCTACCATGTTTTCTGCTGACCGTGGATTCACTAACTCGGCCTCCACCAGCCTGCTTCCTGCGGTGTCTTCTTGGCTCCTGGTGCATTTGCTCTAGGATCGGCATGAGTATAGAAGGGTCTCCAATTTAGCACTGACCTGAACTAAGACTTCTCATGTTGTGGCAATGTGTGCCTATCTCTCTTGATATAAAAATCTTTCTTATATATTTGTGCCACTGTTTGCTAGAGCTGGGGTTTGCAAACTGCAGCTCGTGAGCCATATGTAGCTCTTTCCATATGCACATGTACATATATTTTAAGTAAAATTGATAATGAAAATAAAACCATCATGGTTTCGTTTAAAGGTTATTATTCAGATAGTGGTGATTTCATTTGTTTGTAAAACATATATTTATGGCTCTAATTTTTTAAAATTATTGTGACTATGTCTTCTCTCTCAAGTTTGCTGACTCCTTCTCTAGAGGACCCAGGCCAACATACTGGATGACAAAAAGAAAACTTTCATATTTTTGAAGAACTGATCCTTCACTGGCAATACTGTTCATTTTTATTTTTCCATTTAAGATTGTGCAAAGATAACATGTATTATAGAGAGGTTTGAACAGAGGTAAAATATTAGAACTCTTTAAACCAGGCTAAAGACAGCTTAAAAGTGGTGTGCCCTTAGTTTGGTTTCCATATTGCTTTAAGTCACCAGGCAAATATTAATTTGGGTGCTCAAAGTGTGGTTTGGTACCCCCCCCCACTTTATTTTCAGGATATTTACCAGGAGTTTTCCTCTGTGAAGTCAATCTATTTGACACTTTTTGAAATATAATAAGATAGGATCTTTGTCTATTTTCAATCTGTCCTGCACAATTACTAGCAATCTTTATTTATTATAACAAACCATTGATTACTGTTTAATATCAAGCAATATCGAACTGGACATTGAAAGCAGATTTTTATTGAGCCACAGCTAGAAATGAGCATTATTTTGCAATAAACATAGGTGATGTTGACTTTATATATTGCCCAACTACCTTAATGTATAATTCAGCATGGCAAGTTTAAGAATCAGGCAGGAATGGCAGACAGAATTGCTTGATTCACTCAACAAATGGCTATGAAGTTTCAATTCCAACTAAGAATTTAACATCTGCATGTTATGAGATTTCCAAAAACCTGACAGAAATGTCATCAATAAAACTGAGAAGATAATATTTCTGACAGATTTATTTGTGGGCTTATTTCATTTGTCAAATTCTTAAAAGAAAAAAAATGCTTTCCTGTACTTTCCAGATATTTGCTTTTAAGAGAGAAAATGAGGAATCAGAGATCAGTGAAAAGAGATTAAATTGCAAATTTGGCTTGGGTGATAATAAAAATTAAGGAGTATTTTATAGTGTTGGCCACTACTATCACTCAGAGTATTTAGTTCATTTGGAAATAATAATGACAAATTGACAATAAAAGTGATGGCTCCTAAACTTAATGAACTGAAATGCAAAATTTGTGTTTTCCTGTTCTACGTAATGAATTGAAATGAAAAATTTTTGTTTTATATGTATATAAAACTTAATTTACATATTCATATGTAAAATGCATATATACACACATACATAGTATATTAACTTACCTTTGTGTGTTGCACATAAACATATAGAGGGATATGCATATACATATCTACATAGAGACACATATTGTTCTTAGATTCTGTGAGTTGATACTAACTCATAACAATACAATGAAAACCAAAAAGAAATATTATCTGATTCTGTCTCATTCTCACAATTGTGAGGTTTAAGATCACTTTTGCAGTCATTGTATCAATCCATATAGTTGATGGTGTTCCTCTTCTTCACTGACTCTACTTTATCAAGGCCTTTCCAGGGCCTGGTCTCCACGGATAAATAAATCCAAAGTATGTGAGATAAAATCTTTCCGTCCTAATCTCTAAGGAGAATTCTTATTATACTTCTTCTAAAACAGATCAGTTTGTTCTTCTGGAAGTCCATGGCATAGTCAGTATTCTTCACCAACACCATAATTCAGATCCAGCCATTTTTCTTCAGTCATTCTTGTTTATTGGCCAGTTTTCAAACACACAGGTGATCAAAAACTTCATGATTTTGTTCAAGTGCACCTAAGTCATCAAAGTAACATTTTTGCAACCCAAGATTTTAAGGAGGTATTTTTATATTTGCACAATTCAATATTGTATTTGATTTTTTGACTGCTATTTCCATAAATGTTGCAGACACAAATAGAATGAAATTGTTGACAATTTCAATTAAAAAAAGCTTTTGCCCATTTAATATGATTTTTAAAAACTATTTTATTGGGGGCTCCTACAATTCTTATCAAAATCCCGACATACATCCATTGTGTCAAGCACATATGTACATCTGTTGCCATCATCGTTCTCATAACATTTGCCTTCTACTTGAGCCCTTAATATCGGCTGCTCATTTTCCCCCCTCCCTTCCCACTCTCCCTCCCTCATGAACGCTTCATAATTTATAAATTATTATTATTTTATCATATGTTGCACTGTCTGAATCTCCCCCTGCCCTCTTCCTTGCTACCCATCCCCCAGGGAGGAGGCTATACATAGATTCTTGTAGTCTGTTCCCCCTTTCTACCCTACATTTTCTCCACCCTCCAGACATTGCCACTGTCACCACTGGTCCCAAAGAGGTTATCAGTCCTGGATTCCCTGTGTTTTCAGCTGCTCTCCATACCAATGTGCATCCTCTGGTTCAGCCAGATTTTCAAGGTAGAATTTGCATAATGATAGTGGGGTGGTGGTGGAAGCATTCAAGAACTAGGGGAAAGTTATATGTTTCATCGTTGTAACCCTGCACCCAAACTGACTAATCTGCTCCCCACAACCCATCAGTAAGGGGGAGTCCAGTTGCTACCTATTGGCTTTGAGTCTCCACTCTGCACTAACCAACATTTACAATGATATGATTTTTGATTCTTTGATGTCTGATAACTGGTCCCTTCTACACCTCGTGGTCAGACAGGCTGCTGGGCTTCTTCCATGTGGGCTTTGATGCATCTCAGCTACATGGCCGCTTGTTTATCTTCAAGCCTTTGAGACCCTAGACACTATATCTTTTGGTAGCCGGGCACCATCAGCTTTCCTCGCCACCTTTTTTTGTGCACATGTTTGTCTTCAGTGATCGTATCAGGAAGGTGGGTACCCACTGATACGATTTTTACTTCTTTGATGTCTGATAAATGCTCCATTCTACACCTCGTGGTCAGACAGGTGGGTGTGCTTCTTCCATATGGACTTTGATGCTCCTCAGCTAGATGGCCGCTTGTTTATCTTCAAGCCTTTAAGTCCCCAGACGCTATATCTTTTGATAGCCGGGCACCATCAGCTTTCTTTACCACATTCGCTTATGCACACATTTTTCTTTATCAATCATATCGTGAAGGTGTGCATCATGGAATGCCAATTTAATAGAACAATGTATTTTTGCATTGAGTAAGTGCTTGAGTAGAGGTCCAATGTCCATCTGCTGCCTTAATACTAAACCTATAAATATATGCACGTAGATCTATTTCTCCACACTCTTATATAAATATATTTACATATGTATATCCCAGTCTTTAGAGTTCTAGAAATATCCGTTGTCATCTAATTCTTTCCTCTATTTCCTTTTACTCTCCTCTTGTCCCACTCTCATGCTCAGCCTCATTTGGGTTTCAGTAATTTCTCTCGGTTACCTTGCCCTTGCTGAAGCTCAGCCCACTATCAGTAATTTCTCTCGGTTACCTTGCCCTTGCTGAGTCCCTGCCAGGCTCTCACAGGCTCCTTGACACTGATTCTCCTTATATTCCTTTCTTCTTCAGTGACTTAAACAGGAATAGACGTTGCATGTTGTCGAATGCTTTTTCTGCATCTATCGATATTATCATGTGGTTCTTACCATTTTTCCTGCCAATTTGGCGAATAATGCTGATGGTGTTTCATATGTTGAACCATCCCTGCTTCCCTGGTATGAATCCCATTTGATCACTGTGAGTTTTTTTAATAAGCTTTTGTATTCTATTGGCCAGTATTTTTTAAAAGTTTTTTGCAATGATGTTCATTAGGGATCTTGGTCTATAGTTCTCAATTCTTGTGGCATCTTTGCCCGCTTTAGGTATCAGTTATACTAGCTTCATAGAGTTTTCTGTCTGTCTTTTTCTATGTTATGGAATAGTTTTTATAGGGTTGACGTCAGTTCTTCCCTGAATGTTTGGTAGAATTCTCATGTGAACCCATCAGGCCCAGAGGATTTTTTTGGGGGGGGTAATCCCTTGATTACCTTGTCTATTTCTTCTGTTGCTATGGGTCTGTTCAGGTTCTTGACATCCATCTGGGATAGTCTAGGGAGGGATTATGTTTCCAAATATTTGTCAATGTCTTCCAAATTGTTGAATTCATTAGAGTATAGATCTTCATAGTACTGTGTAATTATCCTTTTGATTTCATTAGGGTCCGTTGTAAAGTCCCCTGTTTCATCCCTCATCCTTGCAAATGTCGTTTGGTCCCTCCTTTTTTTGGTTAGGTTTGCCAGAGGGCTGGTCATGCGTTTACCCAAGTCACTTGTAGGGCCTCGGGATGTAGGCTGGGAATGCCCCCACTGTTTGAAGGGGAGAATCCCCTGCTTCTTGGGGTATGGAAGAGGACCAGCATGAATTCCAGCTGCTTGCCAATCCAATAAACGCGGGTGGGAGCTCCCCCAGTTGGGCCTTCAGAGTTGCCCTGGGCAGAGGGGAGTGACGTGGAGGCCACTAGTGGCTTGTGGCAGGAGAGAGAGTGAAAGGAGAGGATAAAGAGCGAAAGGCCCTGAATCAAGACCAATGGTTTGCAGTAACTTTTGGTTTCAAACAGGAGCCAAGAGCCATGTCTTCCTATGGTCTGTTGGCTATTCTGTACCCCAGAGGGGAGTGGCCAGTTCATTTGGAAGAAACATAGTCTATAGAAAAAAAAAAGCGAAAGAAGAAGATACAGACTGGAGCTACAATGCCAAGCAAACTGACACCCACTTACACACACAACTAAAAATGCACAGAGTAAATAAAAGTGAAAAGAGTAAAAAAAAAATTAAAAGTAAAAAACAAGAAAGGGGAACTGAATCTGCTGAGGTTCTGGTAGGAAAGAGAAATGCTAGAAGAAGAGGAGGAAAGAAGAAAAAGTGAAAGAACACAAAGAATGAGAAAAAACAAAGGAAAACAGAAAGAGGAGAGAAATTTTTAAAAATAAAGAAACAGCTAGCTCCATGCTGTGCTGTGTGTAGCACTTATTTGTCCTGTGTGCAGCACTGTCTGAGGGGTCAGGCTGCCCACTGGGAGGACAGGGCTGCCCTAGGCAGAGTGTAGGGGTCTGGGAACCCGCCATGGCATGTGAAAGGAAAGAGAGGGAGAGAGAGAATCATACAATCAGAGAGAGAGAGAGAGAGAGAATTATACAATCAGAGAGAGAGAGAATTATACAATCAGAGAGAGAGAGAGAGAGAGAATTATACAATCAGAGAGAGAGAGAGAGAGAATTATACAATCAGAGAGAGAGAGAGAGAGAGAGAATTATACAATCAGAGAGAGAGAGAGAATTATACAATCAGAGAGAGAGAGAGAGAGAGAGAGAGAGAGAGAGAGAGAGAGAGAGAGAATTGTACAGAGAGAGAGAGGGAGAGAGAGAGGCAAAGAGAACAAAGAAAGAAAGAGGAAAGGAAGAAAAAGGGAAGACAAAGAACGAAGAGGGAAAACCCCAACAGTGTTCATTAAGATTGGCTGTGATGGTAAAGAGGGAGGAGAGCGAGGAGGAAATAAAGAATAAAGATATAGCTGATCCCTGATTGCTTAAATGTGGGCCAGGGGGTTTAGACGCTGCCCCACAATGGCAGGCTGGTGTGCCCTTTTAATATAGGGACCCTGTGGTGCTGGGCAGAATTGCCCTAGATGACAAGATCACCTTAGAGGTCGATGGAGGTTTCCTCAGCATCGTAGCATGGTAAAGGTGTTAGTCCCAACTACCTTTTGTGGTGTACAGCACTACCGTGTGTAATAGTTAGCCTAAATAAAGCCATTTTATATTAAGCAACCATTCTGCACCAGTTCTAAAGTACAGCCTCAGGCCTTATAAAAAAGGGGGAACCAAATAGCCCTTATTCCTATAAAAAAATTTTTTTAAACCCAGCAAGAGACTATCCTGGACCAGGAAGTTGTACAACCACAAGTCTGCTTCTATACCAGCTTACTCAGTTGTGCTGCTTAAAAGCAAGTTTTGCTACTATATCAGCTTGCTTGCACAGCTCCACAGTTTAATGAAACCTTATAAAAACCCAAGTCTGTAAGCAGAGGGATCGGCGATTCATTTTTTTCTTTTCAGGTCGCTGGTCCCTGCACAGGTTCTTCTTCTTCTTCTTTTTTGTTAATAAACGTTTCTATTTCTTTCAGTCTCAGTTGTTCTTGTCCGGCTCATGTACAACATGTGGAGGGCAGGCTAGAGTTCCAGGCTGGAGGGCAGGTTATTTGGGTTGATTTGCCCTAAACGGAGGGTAGTGACATGAAAGCCAACAGTGGCATATGATAGGAGAGAGTAGGAGAGAAGAGGAGAAAGAGGGAAAAGGGAAAAAAAGAGGGAAAAGGAAGAAAGAGAGAAAATAAACCCAATACAAACCTCAGCTCGTTGAGACGGACTGTGGTGGGAAAGATAGAAGGGCTAGTGAATAAAATGAGGAGAAATACAGTTGTAGCTAAGGAGATAACTAAGACTCGATCACCTATTCACGAGGCTGGAAGAGTTCCAACTCTTCCTCAAGGTGGCAGGGTGGTGTACCCATTTGATGTGGGGTTCCAAAGATGCTATGTGGGATTACTTTCAAAGGCAAGATCGCACCCATGGCCAGGCATCGGTTGAGTGCTGGAATTCTGTAACAGGGGTGGTGGCTGTGGTACTCCCATAGCCTTGTCTACGGCACCAGGACAAGTAGAGCCTCCCCAGCTATGTGTAGAATCACTGAGGGGGAAGCTGGGCTTATTGTCCTATCTAGACTGCTGTTGTCCTACTAGATCAGAGGGTTTTGTTTTTTAATTTTTTATCCCTCTTGTCAGCTAGAATCAAATCAAATCAAATCAAATAGTCTCCCACAGTCTCTGGGATGCCAGTCCTTGATGTTTGAAGCTGAGATTTGCTACAGCAGGTCTTTGTTATCCAAAAAGCCGCCAGGCCCTGTAGCTGAGTTCTGCCATTCCTTAGCTAGGTTTCCTCTTACGATGGTTTGTGTTAAGGGCCCCCACTTATGTGCTCCTTGGAGCTGAGCAAACAGACTGGGGGTTGAGTTTTTAAACAATAATATATTTTTTACCCTTTAAAAAATTATGCTTGTGATGCTCTCTGATTTTAGCGCTGTCAGGCTGACCCCCAGAGGGGGACATCCAGCTTATCAGGGGGGTTGTTTCCTTCTCGGCCAATTGGAACTAAATTTGCTCCCTGGACGCCTGACTTTCCACCTATTTTCTCCCACACCGCCATCTACCTGAGGTAAAAATCTGCTTTCTCTTCTACTCTAAATTCTAGCTACCTGCCACCACAGGTCATAGGTTGAGGATGCCCGGTAGAGGCTGCATATGAGCACCATTAAATATTCTGTAATTCCCGTTCTTCACAATACTATCCATGGTTTGTTAGGACCAACACAGCAGTGGAATGCAGTAGGAAAGCAGCTAGCACACAGGTAAATATTTTCCTGGAGTCCTCTTCTTTCAGACAAGATTCCTGTGATAGCAATAGCTATATGTCTCCTTCCATGTTGTGTTAGTCTGGGTATATTAGAGAAACAAATCCACCAAAACGCATATGTACAAGAGAGAGTTTTATATAAAGAGTAAGTGCACATCCAAAAAACCACCCCAACACAGTGCTGCCCAAGCCCACAAGTCCAATATTAGCCCATATACCCGACACTAATCCCCAAAGTCCTCCTCCATCTCACAAGACACACACTATGATGCCAACTGCAGGAGGAAAGCTGAGTCAGTGAGCGTGTAAGCATCTCAGCACTGGTAGGGGTCTCCTCACAGCTGCTCCAGCACCCAGGGCTGCATCAGGGTAGGTCCATGTGTTTTCTCCTCAGGAATGTCTTGCAGGAAGTGAGCCTTGTAAGCTGACGCAAGGAACTGGCTAAGGCAGCTGTACCCTGGTCTGACCATCAGAAAGCAAGAGACCTGAAAACTAGAAAGGCGAGGCTCTCCGAGCCATTTATCTCTCTGCCCTTCAATTAATCCCACATGTGTTTATTGGCCAGGTTGGCACAATAAACTTTACCTATCTCACATGTCCTCTTCTGAATCCTGATTGAATTTCTGGAAGCTCTCTGTCAATGGATTTTGACACTGTTTTTGTATTATCTTCACTAAAATTTAACTTCCATGTGATATTGTTAGAGACCTACACACACATACATGAAGATAAGTTAAAAAGTATTGATACTAATGTTCTAGTTCATACATGCATGGATTTATTCCAAACAAAACCCATTTTATCATGTTTCTGAGTTCAGTGGGTGACTGTAAACTATTCACTTGCATTAGTCTCATTAAGGTGTGGTTTTCAAAGGGTCCAAGCAAACTAGAGCCTTCCAAGGGGATCTGGTGGGCCAATTGGATACAAGGATGAGAATTCAGTTCAGAAAATTAAGGCATGTGGCTTGGGGGACACCAAAGGGATAGCCAGATCGGTTTTTCTTGAAAGACACAAAACCATCACAGTGTTCATTAAAAACATTTGAAAAAATGGAAAGCTTCCTTGCTGATGAAAAAATTCAAGAAAGTTTGCCAAGAATTCCCCCCTTCCCCCATCATGGCAATGCATCTACTTTTTCTCTGAGTGTGGCACAGGCTGGCACATGAGTGTTTCATGGTGAAACATTACCCAATTCACCCCCTAACTTTAATCTTGCTTCTCCAGCCTTCTTGATGTTCCCCAAAGTCAACACGCATTGAAAAAGAGCATGATGTGAGTCTGGATGTTTGCCAAACTTCCATTTTAACAGGGCTTAATTTGAAGAGTACAGAATTCCTTAGAAAATGATCACAGAGATGGAAACATGGTCTTCAGAAGTGGATGGGCCTATATGGCTTCATTGAG
The DNA here is from genome assembly GCF_050624435.1 of Tenrec ecaudatus. NCBI lineage: Eukaryota > Metazoa > Chordata > Mammalia > Afrosoricida > Tenrecidae > Tenrec > Tenrec ecaudatus. The sequence goes on along the minus strand of NC_134532.1, from coordinate 94,775,845 downwards.
AAGAAATAAAATTGTTTCACATTTGATAATTTTTAACAAAATATTTCTGAGTAAACTAGGAAATCTGGTGATTCACTTAAGATATTTGACCTAAAAGATTACTGAAACGTCTCAAATTAAAGGTTGTGTTTTGCAATTCTTGGAATATTGCATAATGTCATTGTGCTTTCCAGTAAAAGCAAATGTGTATGTGTGGACGGGTCTTTAGCAATAGGTCATATTGATAATAAGAAAATCTGTTCTACCAAAAAACATCCTGTTATTACTAAATCATTGCACATGCCCTCTGAGTATAGGTTTCAGTTTGTTAAAGAGAATGAGGTGGATGTTCCAGGATTCTTGATCTATTGCTCAGCCCTAGTACCACAGTGGTTAAGGGCTTCAGTGCTAACCAAAATTTTGGTCGCTTGAGCCAAGCGCCACCTCTTGGGAGACAAATGTGGCAGTCTACGTTCATAAAGATCAATAGCCTTAAAAATCCCATGGGAAGTTATCCTGTGGTCTGAGGCCATTTGGAGTTTGAAACGACTTAATGGCGAAGGGTTTGTTTTTGTTTTGCTTTTGGCAGCTGTAGGATCATCTTCCAAGTTTCCAGGTTATTACTGAATCTTGCCAAATACAATGTAATCATGACAATTTATCGACCTGCAGCAATAGCCAGAACACAAGGCTTTGCGATAATAACAACAAGAAATATTATCCTTATTAACAAAAATTCATCCACTCTTTCAAAATAACATACCATCTTGCGACTGATAGTATACTTTTGATAGTTGAATTTTGATTTTTATGGACAATTTGATTCCAGCATGAAAAACTTGCAATTTCTTTTTCAGCCTTTTTAGTGTGTGTGCGAGTGTATGTGGGTGAGTGTTGGTGTGTGTGTGTGTCTGTGTGTGTGTTGGTCTGTGTGTGTGTGTGAGTGTTGGTGTGTGTGTGTGTGAGTGTTGGTGTGTGTGTGTAAAGGCATCCCATTGTTGTGAAAGAATGTGGGCTTTTACCTTAGGATTCTCTAGAGCAGAGGTTCTCAACCTGTGGGTTGCAACCCCTTTGAGGGTTGAACAACCCTTTCACAGGGGTTGCCTGATTAATAACAGCAGCAAAATTACAGGTATGAAGTAGCAACAAAATAATGTTATGGTTAGGGGGTCACCACAACATGGGGAACCGTATTAAAGGATCACGGCATTAGGAAGGTTGAGAACCACTACTAGAGATACAGAATCAGTAAGATAGATAGAGATTTAAACGTAAATGTGGATGCAGGCATACCCAATCCAACCTACTGCGACAGGGTCAATTCCAACTCATAGTGACCCAATAGAGTTTCTGAGGCTAGAAATCTTTATTGAGGCGATGACTTCATATTTCTACTGTGGAATGGCAGATGGGTTTGAACCACCAACCTGAGCCTTCCCTAGGGATTTCCTGATAGTGCCAGATATAGACATGAATAGATTCATTTTAAGGAATTAGCAAACGTGTGGGTGGGAGGCAGGTGGGAGGCTGGAAAACACAGGAGCTGGAGATTCCTGCAGTTTTATGTCTCTAAATACCTATATCAAGTAATGCGGACTCATAGCAACCTCCTGTGGGTTTCAGGGACTGTCACTGTTTAGAGTAGAAAGCCCATGCTCTCTTTGTCAGAGGTGCTGGTGGTTTTGAACTGCTGATCATGTGGATGGCAGCCCAACTTATAACCACTACCCCAGCAGGGCTCCGTAAAATCTGCACATCAGAGAAAAGAAATGTGAAGAGTGAAGGATTTTGGTAAACTCTCTGTCTCGATAACCTGGAAGCAGGACACACCTTTGAAAGATTGTATTTTGCTCTTAAAACCTTTAAATGATTAGATGAGTGTAATAGCTTAATTAAGACCCATTTTATCTCTTTATTTTCCAATATCCATGGCAATGACTACATAGAATTTACAAGCAAAATTCATGACTACAGGGTTATTAAGTAACAACAAAGTGGAATGCTCGAGAGAAATTCTCAGGATAATTGTTTAAAAGGACATGCCATAAAATCTCCAATCTATTAATAAATGCCCAAACGAGACCTACCACTCTGCTATAAGCATTCAGCTCGATCTCCACGCTCAGCAAATCCAGCTCCTGAGTGAAATGCCCAGAGGCCTGCCACGGCTGTAAGCCTTCGCCCAGAGGCCCTGAGCGCCACTTGCCAGGGTCAGCTAGTCAGTGCCAAGAGAAGCCCCACTCCACAAGCTAGTCTCCCGAACAAAAGCTCACATTTCGACTTGCTTCGTTGTTGTGTGCACTCTGGTGCATGCTCTCGCTCCTGGCTCTGTTGCTGCTCTCTGATGGCTTATCGCTTATCTGGAACACAAGGTTCTCTGATGGCTTATCGCTTATCTGGAACACGGAGGTTCACTGCACAGGGACCTTTGGTCCAGAGAGACAGCTCCACTCCTGGATCTCACTGATAATGAAATGGCCCCTCCTGTTTCTGTCTTTCTTCTTCTTTTTTTAAAGATCATTTTTTTGAGGACTCTTACAGCTCTTATAACAATCCATACATCAATTGTATCAAGCATATTTGTACATATGTTGCCACCAATAATTTTTCAAGATTTACTTTCTTTTCCAGTCCTTGGTATCAGCTCTCCTTTTCCCCTCTCTCCCTCCTCTCCTCCTTGGAACCCCTTGAAAAAATTATAAATTATTATTATTTTCATATCTTACACCTGCTGCTGTCTCCCTTTCCCCATGATTTCTGTTGTTCATCCCCCTCAGGGGTGTGGTGGGATGTGGTAATGTGTCAATCGTTGCAATTGGTTCCCCCTTCCTCTGATCCTCTCCCTCCCTTACTTGATATTGCTCCTTCCATTACTGTTCATGAGGGGTTTATCTGACCTGGATTCTGTGTGGCGTGAGCTATTATCTGTACCAGTGTACATGCTCTGGCCTAGCCTGCAGTGGAAGGCAGGACTGAGGTCATGACAGTGGGGGTGAGGAAGCCTCAAGGAACCAGAGGAATACTGTGTGTTTCATTGGTGCTATACTGAGCCCTGCATGACTCATCCCTTCCTTGTGACCCTTCTGTGAGGGGATGTCCAATTGTCCACAGATGGGTTTGGATTCTCTGCCCGACCCACCTTGTTCTCAACAATATGTTTTTTGTTTGTTTGTTTTTGTGGGGTCTTCTGATGCCTCTTTCCTGATCCCATAGATATCTCAGGATCTCACAGGCTGGTGTGCTTCTTCCATGTGGGCTTGTTGCTTCTCTGCTAGATGGCCACTTGTTTACCTTCAAGTTGTTAAAACCTCACATAGTATAACTTTTGATAGCCTGGCACCACCATTTCCTTATGCACCCATTTTTTCATCAGTGATTGTGTTGGGAAGGTGAGTATCACAGAATACAAGGTTATTAAACAAAGTGTTCTTGCATTGAGGGAGTACTTGAGCACAGACCCAATGTCCATGTGCTATGTTAATATTAACATATAATATATGTACATAGATTTATGTCCCAATCTTTATATATATATCTACATATGTACATGCCTGTATTTAGACCTCTATAAATGTCCTTTGCCTCCTAATTCTTTCCTCTATTTCTTTTTACTATCCTCAAGCCCCACTATCATGTTTGACCTTCATTAAAGTTTCAGTAATTCTTCTGGGAGTATATTTCAATGTATTTCCTTATATAAATATATGTACATATGTCAATACCTCTATTTTTATGAATTTACATATTTACATGTGTACACACCTATGTTTATACCTCTATTCATACCTTTGTTTCCTAGATCTTTCCTCTGTTTCCTTTTACCTTCTTGCTGCCCCATCATCATGCTCACCCTTCTCCTGCCTCTTGGTAATTCCTCTCAGCTCGATTGCTATTGCTCCAACAATCCCAGGCTATCTCTGTCCTCCTCATTGTTACTTTTAATTCCCTGGTTTAGTAGTTCGCAACCTGGGGTCATGACCCCTTTGAGGGTCAAACAACCCTTTCACAGGGGTCGCCTGATTCATAACAGTAGCAAAATTACAGTTGTGAAGCAGCAATGAAAATAATTTTATGGTTGGGGGTCACCACAACCTGAGGTACCGGTTTAGAGGGTTGCGGCATTAGGCAGGCTGAGAACCACTGCTCTAGTTATTACCTTGTCTAGGGCATTGCTTGCTCACCACCCTCCTGTTTCTTGTAGGACTGGTTTATGTGGAAGGGTGCCACTCCATGGAATCCTGTTTGCAATTACTCACAGGTGAATCCTACCAGGCTCTTTCCCCACCTTCTTACCAGACCCCCTCAACGAGAGGTCATTGGGTGGGAGTTAGAGACTTTGATGGGAAGAGCCACATTAAATAATTCACTGCAGCTGCAATGAGTTTTCATATAATCTTTTTATATAGTCTTATTTCTGTGGTCAAAACCTGGCTTACAGATTTCATGATAAAAAACACATAACAGGATTGAAAACAAAGGGAAAAACCTAGGTGAGCTGGATACTAAGAACATAAATTCTTAGATTACACTTGGCAAAAGAGGGAGAATGGTTTTTTAAAGAAGCGAAATTCTTAAAGCAAAATGTCCCTGACATGATTGTCATGGAGTTCATCCCAACTCCAGGGGCCTTGGAGTACAAAGGAGAAATACACCATAGGATTTCCATCGCTGTAAAATGTAGGGAAGCAGACTGCTATATCGTTTCTATATTGAGCAGTTAAAGGTATAGAATCGCCAACATTTTACTTTGCAGGTGAATAGGCCACCAGGCTTCCTAAATGTTCTTTGATGCCTCAAAATCAGACATGTAAAACCTTAAGTAGTATTTCAGCAAGGCACACAATAGCGTGCACGTACATTTTGTACCTTTAATTCTAGCCCGGATTCAGAACATATGTTGTCAGTGGTGGTTGAATTGCTCCCCCACAGAGGGACCCCATGTGGGACAGAACAAACATCATTTGTTGATATAGCAGTGACTTGGAGTTCATGAGTGCTATCACTGTCTAGTTTGAGTGCGTTCCAACCTAAGATGGCTCATTTCCAACACCATGCTGTTGTATCGGGCCATGAAGTGAGTTACAACTCATAGCGACTCAATGTCCAGAAGAAGGAAGCAAAGTCCAAGCGTACTCCATCCTCATAGTCTTTCTTCTGCCGGCGGCCATGGTTGCAGCTACCTTGTCAATCTATCTTGTTTAAGGTCTTCCTCTGTTTTGGATTTTGTTTGTTTTTTTCTGACCCTATACAAGGCAGAATGTCTTTCTTTAAAGAATGGTCCTTCTTGATAACATAGCCAAAATATGTGAGGCAAAATAGTCCCATCATCCCTGCTAAGAAGCATTCTGGGTGTACTTATTCTAAGAGAGAAATTAGATTCTTTTGGCTGTGGACAGCCTTTCTGCCTCATAGAACAAGGCATAGGCCAAGAGATACATGGCTGACAGGCTGAGGAGCAGAGAGATACGGTTGACTGAGAAAAAGCTGTGACAAAAGATTATATCCTTAATGTTACCTGCTAACTTCCCCAAGAAACCCCTGTAACTGTGAATATTGTCTGTGAGGTCCACGTACCCACTGCAACAGATTAGTGAATTCAGCAGAAAAGCAGAGTGCCATGGGAGGAATGGTTGTTACAGTGATGGAGCAGACGATGGAGGGCAGAGACTTGTCTGAACGATGCTTTGTGGCAATTGGCCTTACACTGGTGTGTACGGGAGTCCTCGGCACGTTTTCCTAAGTGCAGGCGCTTAGTCATTTGCCGCTCAAGTTACTCAAATATCCCCACACATGCAGCCCACTTGTTTCTCAAGAGTTGCTTTGCATGCCACCCATTCCTTCTGCAGACTCTAACAAGCAGGCGTGTGGCAGAAAATTCATTGGCTAGAATTACAAAAATAAAGAATCTAGAAAATATTTTAGGTTTATGAATTATATGGATATTTGTGATCAATAAGCAACTATTTAGTAGTATTAGGGGTAAACATGATGCTGAACAATAAGTAAATTGTGTACTACTTTGGCATCTTAATTTCTCTATTAGTAATATAAGCTTCTTGAAGTAGATTTTTTACCTCAGTCATTATCCTCATAATCAATGGATTGGGCACCCACACATGGTAGCATCATTTTATGAAATGCTAAGTGTGCTTTAAAGAAAATCTCTCTCTCTTATATTTTCTGGTTTTATAACATAGGTCCTGAGGTACTTTGACCTCATAACTACTAAGGTATTTCTATCGTTCTAAGAAAGAAGAAAGACAAGCTAAATATTATCATTTAAGTAGGTTACAATTAATTATATCTAAAGTTTCTTCTTTGGAGATTTATGCTCCTGCTCTAAAAGATATTTTCCCACAAGAATTGAATATTTTATATGCAGTAGCTTTTTCTCTATGCCCTTTTTGCATTTTTTTAAAAGCTTACCTCAGCGGACTCATGTTGTACTTGTCCCTTTTGTGCTTGACTTCACTTAGCATGATTTCCTCCAGTTATTCCCATGCCGCGATGTGCTTCATACGTTCATCACTGCTTTTAGCGATGCGTAGTATTCCATCGTATGTATATACCACAGCTTTTCAATCCAATCGTCAGTTGATGGAAATTTGGGTTGCTCCCAACATCTAGCAATTGTGAACTGTGCCGCAATGAACATTGGAGCACAGATGTCTGGCCTTGATTTCTTCCTTGCCTTTTCTGGGTATATGCCAACTAGGGGGATTGCTGGGTCGTATGGTAACTCGATTTCCACCAGGTAATATGGCAGGGACCAGACCAAATACAGGGATACACATGGTAGACAACTAAAAAGGAGGTGGGGAAGGGAAAGTAATAATAATAATTATAAAAGAAATGGGTAGTGGGGGCACAGGAGAGAGAGGAGCACAGCCTGGCCCACCAGGCCTTGAGGATGATGCTCCCAATTAGAGCAGCAAGTCCACAGAGAGGACCACATGCCTGGCCCCATTATGAGACATGATGCCCCTCATTGACCCATATCCCAACAGAGGACAACACCGGAGACACAGTGTGGGAATTGCACCCAATCTGATCCTGCCACACTGAGGCAAAACACTAAGGGGGTGCAACAGAACAGCAAGGGAATGGAGTGGTGGGGTCCCCAGGGAATGCTGAAGGTGAACTTTGGGGCCAGGGTTTGGTGCCCCAACACACTGGACCAGAAAACATTCCTTAAAACCAACAAATAATCCTTGAGCTAACTACAAGCTTTTCTTTCTTGTTGTGTTTCGTTTCATTTTGTCATGGGTATGTTGTTATTGTTGTATATTTTTGCTTGCTTTTGCACTGTCCTGTTTTTGTGCATGGTATTATCTCTGCAGGTCTGTCTAAATAAGATAGGCTGGATGAACAATCTAGAGGAGAAAACAACGGGAGCAACAGTTCTGGGGGAACATGGGAGAGAGGGACGTGGGGAGAAAGGTAGTGATGTTAATAAACCCAGGAACAAAAAGTGATCCAAATCAGTGGTGAGGAGGGTGTGGGAGGCCTGTTTGGGCATGATCAAGGGTAATGTAACCAAGAGAAATTACTGAAACCCTCATGGGGACGGAGCATGATAGTCAAGGGAGGAAAGTCAAGGGAAATATAGGAAAGAGCTGGGAGGCAAAAGGCATTTATAGAGGTGTAGATAAAGACATGCACATATGCAAATATATTTATATTTGAGGATGGGGAAATAGACCTATGTGTATATATGTATAGGTTTAGTTATTAAGGTAGCAGAAGGACATTGGGCCTCCACGCAAGTACCCCCAAATGCAAGAATACTTTCTTCTATTAAATTGGCATTCTATGATGCTCACCTTCCTGACAAAACCATTGAAGACAAAGCGGATGAATAGCAAATGTGTTGAAGAAAGCTGATGGTGCCCGGCTATCAAAAGATATAGCATCTGGGGTCTCAAAGGCTTAAAAGTAAACAAGCAGCCATCCAACTCAGAAACAACAAAGCCCACATGGAAGAAGCACACCAGCCTGTGCTATTATGAGGTGTCGAATGGATCAGGCATCATAAGAACAAAAAAAATCTTATCATACTGAATGAGGGGGGGAGTGCAGAGTGGAGACCCAAAGCCCATTTGTAGGCCACTAGATATCCCCTTACAGAAGGGTCTCAGATAGGAGATGAGTCAGTCAGGGTGTGATGTAGCAACGATGAAAAATACTACTTTCTTCTAGGTCCTAAATGCTTCCTCCCTGCCCACTGTCATGATCCAATTTCTCCCTTGCAAGTCTGCCTAGACCAGAGGGTGTACACTGATACAGATTGGAACTGGAAACACAGGGATTCCAGGGCAGATGATCCCTTCAGGACCAGTGGTGTAAGTGGGGATACTGGGAGGGTGGGTTTGAAAGGGGGAACTGATTACAAGGATCTGCATATGACCTCCTCCCTGGGGGATGGACAACAGAAAAGTGGGTGAAGGGAGATGAACAGGGAAAGATATGACAAAATAATGATTTATAAATTATTAGGGGTTCGTGAGGGATTGGGGAGCAGGGAATGAGGGGAAAAATGAGGACCTGATGCCAGGGGCTTAAGTGAAGAGCAAATGTTTTGAGAATGATGAGGGCAACGAATGTATAAGGGTGCTTTACACAATTGATGTATGTATATGTATGGATTGTGATAAGAGGTGTATGAGCCCCTAATAAAATGATTAAAAATAAAATATATATATTAATGAATTGAATATTTTAAATTATTATTTGAAGAAGTTACAGCATAAGAATTCTGCTGTTGTTCTTAGGTGCCATCGAATTGGCTCCAGTCCATGGTGCCCCAAGGCACAACAGAATGAAACATCGCCCAGGCCTGTGCCATCTCTGGAATTGTTCCCATGCCTAAGCTCATTGTTGCAGCCACTGGGTCAATCCCTCTTGTGAGGGCCTTCCTCCTTTGCACTGCCCACCGACTTCACCAAGTACGCTACCTCTCTCCCGGAACTGGCACGCCAAATAGTAGTTAAGACTCTGTATTACATTACGAATACAAACTCAAACCCATTGACACGGAGATGATTGCAGATCAGGACAGCCGTCTACAATAGAGTGGAACTACCCCACAGAGCTGCTGGGGCTTCGAGGCAGTGGGAACTGTTGGTGGTTTCAAGTGCTTACATTTCAGTTAGTCATTCAGTGCTGAACTATTGCATCTCCAGGGACCTTGCATATCTTCTAAAGCTATACTGACTGCATCATATTGCTAGCTCATGAAATCACAGAGATCTTCACCAAACAAAAATAGCAAAATGTTAAGCTATTGCTGCTTCATTTTCTGCCACTGAGATCTATGTTCTTCTGAAGGTTGCGTTTCCATCTCTCTATCCCTCTAATCCCCCAAACAATTCTGCACTCACACCAAAACCATACGGGGAAGATCCTTGAGGGGCACAATATTAAAATATTCCTTTGAAATATTCTTTTAGATTTGGCAACAAAAATAAATTTGAATGTCCAAGTTAATACTTTTGTTTCTTTGTTTGTTTTATATCACTTTACTAGGAGCTCAAACAACTCTTATCACATTCCATACATACATCAATTGTGTAAAGCAGATTTGTACATTCATTGCCCACATAATTCTAAGACCATTTGCTCTCCACCTAAGCCCCTGGCATCAGCTCCCAAGTTAATACTTTAAATTAATACATTTAAATATCCAACAATTCATATTTCCCAATGAAATTGTCATATAACACCCCTTGTTATCCTCAAAGGATGAGCAGGTGCTTTTTGGTGATGAGAAAAAGAAAATATGCAGCACAATCTTCTGGTCTTTCTCCAACAGACTTATGTTTTATAAACTTCAGCATACGTCCCTGTGACTAGGCTGCACCATTTGAGAAAAGATATCATGATTTCCCATTAGAAGCTCCCACACACAGTCATCATCTTCTAAATTTACATCTCGACCTTGAATTGAATTGGCCTAGTTAGTAGATCTCAAGAAGCCCTATGGTAATTGGATCTTTTGTTGATGACCTCCAAAAAATGCTCACATAAGTGCAATTCTGAGAGAATTTGCCTGCAGTTGTCCACAGGCCATAAAGGCCTGTTAAATACATATGTTTGGAATAAACCTATGCATGCATGGAATAAAGCCCTAGGAGTAATAGTTTTTGACGTACAAATCTTGCATTACACATTCTTGTATTATAAACCTTGTTCAATTAAAAATTAGGTTTTAGAGAACAAAATCCAAATGCTAAGGGGGAATGGTCTCAGAGCTTAAATTCTGAACTCAGTTTACAGAAGGCTGTGGATATCCGTGACAACCCCAAATCCATTTGCAGTGCCCACACATGGATGAAGCCTCCCAGAAACCCCCTCTGGACATAGGACAGGCATGTTATGGGCCTTGCCATCACACAGAGAGCATCATAGAAATTGATTATGGCAGATGTAGTTAGGTTAACATGTGGTGCCCTATCATTTGATCTGCCTTTTGACACATTTTAAATTGTTGCAGTTTTTAGTATTTTCTGGCGTTTTTTGATTGAGGGGTTTCAATGTTTTGGCTAGACATTTTTGTTTATTTGTTTGCTTACTGTTTGCGGTTTGTATGATTTCCACATGCGGAATCCAGGAGAAGCAAGTCTATAGAGACAGTCAGTGGATTAACAGTTACATATGGTGGGCGTGTCAGCGGAGTATGGGGGGGAATGGGAAGCTATCAATACTGAGCATGATAAAAAAAATGTTCTGGAAGTGATTGTGGCGATTGCACACCTCTTCGTAACATGATCGAACAATTAAATTGCATTATATGTGAAAATATATCAGGATCATTTTACGTGTGTGGGTGTGTGTACGCGCGTGTGTTTGGCTGCAGGAAGACTTGATCCCTCTCAAAGGGCCACCTTAAGTATTTCTGTGAAAAAAAATTGATGAGCACCTCTTCAGACATCACTAGGATGTCCCTTCCCCAAGCCAGGGTATTTTCAATCACTCAGACGCACGTGCCAGCGGAAAGAAGGCTGAGGAAAACATGGTGCATTTGAACGATGGTGTGGCAGGAAATATTGAAAACGCCCCGGACTGCGAAGAGAACAAACAAATCTGCCCCGAAACAATCGCAGTCGGACTTCTTAGAGTCAAGGATGGTGAGATTTCAGGTACTTTGGACAGGTTATTATATACACCAAGAAATACAGTCCTGGTGGCAGAGTGGATTGACTATGAGTTGGGCTGCTGACCACAAGGTGAGTAGTTTGAAACCACCAGCCTCTGTGGGAGAAAAATGAGGCTTTCTGCTCCTGCAAAAATATTATTGTCTTGAAAACCCAATGTGGCGGTTCCACTCTGTGCTATAGGGTTGCTCTAGGGTGGAATTGACTCCGTGGTAGTGAGTGTGGTTTGGAGGCTAAAGAAGGACACCATGCTCTTTGGTAAAATAGAAGGCCAGGGAACAAATGGCAGGCCTTCAAGGAGACAAATAGGCATAATAACTCCAATCGTGGGCTCAAGCAAAAGAACAATTATGAGACCTGAAAGTGTTTTATTCTGTGATACAAAGAATTGTAATAAGCTGAAGCAGACTCCACAGCACCTTACAACAAACACCAGCAGTACACTTTTTAAACGTGTGCATGCTATCATTTTCACAGGCGCTCTAATAGTGTAGTGGGTTGCATGTTGGGTTGCTTACCGTAAGGTCAGCAGTTTGAAACCACCAGTGCCGGCTGTGGGAGAAAGATGAGGCTTTCTATTCCTGTATAGAGTTAAAGTGTCAGAAACCCACAGAAAAGTCGCATCCTGTCTTATAGGAGCTCTAAGAATCAGAAGTGGACACTGGCCCTCTACTCACACCCTATCTCAATGCAAGAACACTTTTTTTCTAAAAATTTGGCATTCTGTGATGTTCACCTTCCCAACACAATTGCTGAAGACAAAATGGTGCATAGCAAATGTGATGAAGACAGTTGATGGTGCCTGGCTATTAAATGATATAGCACCTGGCGTCTTACAGGCTTGAAGTTTAACAAACAGCCATCTGGCAGGGAACCCACGAGCTCACATGGAGGAAGCACACCAGCCAGTGTAATCACTAGGTGTTAACAGGATCAAGCATCAGACATCAGAAGACACACAACAAACAATCATATTGATGTGAGTGAGAAAATTTGGAGTGGAGACAAAGCCCATCTGTAGATAATTGGGCATCTCCTCGCAGAAGAGTCACAAGGAAGGAACGAGTTATCCAGGGTGCAGTATAGCCCCAACGAAACACACATCACTCCAGCTATGTAATGCTTCCTTCTCCCACCCCACTATCATGACCCAGTTCTACCTTACAAATCCAATTATATCAGAGCATGTGCATTGGTACAGAAAAGAGCCCTGGACAACACATGGAATCCAGAACAGATAACTCCTTCAGGAACAACAATGGCAGGAGTGATACCATGAAGAGAGGGGGAAGGTGAGGAGAGAAGGGGGAAAGGGAGAACTGATTACAATGATCAATGTATCACACCCCCTACCCCCTGCCAAGGGGGACTCACAACAGAAATGTCGGTGAAAGGAGACAGCGGATGCTGCAAGATATGAAATTAAAGTAATTTACAATTTATCAAGGGTTCATTAGGGTTGGAGAGTGGGGGAGGGAGGGAGGGAGTAAAAAGAGGAGCTGAAAAAAGGACTCAAGTAGAAAGAAAATGCTTTGGAAAATGATGATGGCAACACATGCACAAGTATGCTTGATGCAATTGATGTATGGATTGTTAAAAAAACGATGAGTCCCCAATAAAATGATTAAAAACAGAGAAGAATCAGAAGTTACTTGCTGGCAGTGAGGTTTGGTGAGTATTATTTTGTAACAGGAATGATCTCTTTTGAAAACTCCAGGCAATGATTGAAATGCTCTTCATCTAATATAAGATCGAATGTTAGGGAAAATGTCCCTAACAGTCCCTTGAGATGTCTCTTAATGTTTATTACGGAAGGATATGTTACATGTGTCTTAGATATGATTGATTCATAATGTTGCACAATTACCCTATGGTGGTTAAAATCATAAGAAGGCTTAAAAGCTTAAAATCATAAGAAGGAAGAAAACAGGAAATGAAAGAATTTCTCTAGCATCAAAAGCTATCTTTCTGAAATCTATTGAGCTGCCTCATTGGTTAATAAGAATATAACATAATAAACTTTCTTCCCAACGCCTACAGGAATGATGATACGCATGATGAATGATGAAAACTGGAATTATAGCCCCTTCCTCCCCGGAAATTAACATTGAAATAACTAAACATTTAAAACCAAATTTAATTCTTATTTACAATTTCAGTATTTTTATTAATTCAATATAACTGTGAATGGCTTAGCAGTTAAGTCCTTGACAGCTAACTGAAAAATCAAGAATTCACTAAACAGATTCATGGAGAAGCAACCTAGCCATCTCCCCCCTCAGGGGAAGACACTTCAGAAACCTGTGCGGAGCAGCTCTGCTCTGTCACCAGGGTTGCTGAAGCATCAGAATCAGCTAGACGGCACCCAGTGACATGAAAACAGAAATATCTATTGAAGAAAGATAGAGAACTACAAATCCATCTCTAGTATCAATCACCTCTCCAATCAGTCTTTGTTGTGTGTGTGGTATGTTCATCTTTGCTGAGTGATCAGTGTGTGTCAAGCGAAGTGCTAAGTACTTTGCTTTATTATATTATTTGATCTTCACAATAACTTTATGTGCTAGGCATAATTGTCAATTCATTTAATAAGAGAAGAAACTAAATCCCAGGCAATTAGAAAAATTACCCGAGGCCACATTTGACCCAAACCAGTTGCCACTGTGCCCATTCAGATTCATAGCAACACTTTGTACATATAGATAGCCTCATGTTTCTCCTGCAGAGCAGCTGGTGGGTTTGAACCACCAGTCTTTTGACTAGCAGCTCAACACTTATCTCCAGCCCTCAAAGGGCTTCTTCAAGACAACATAGATAATAAAATCATATCATTCTCATTATTATATATAATACTAATGAGGATGTGTGGTATGTTTATCATAATTTTAAAATATGTAGCTACATCTGTCAATAAAAGGAAACAAACCTATTTAGAGATATTTTTACTATAAAGAGTTTTTAGATTGCTCAGTGAGTATTTATTTAATAAAGGTTAGTATCAAACACTTATTTTTCCACCTATTGAACATATTTTATTGTTATAATTTTGTTTTTCAATCTAAGGTATGCATTAGTACAAAAATCTCATACCAGTTTTGTTTTATAGGTTAGTTTTACAACAATTAATTTAAATTCAATTTACTAAAAAGTATATTTATTTCTTAATGTTATGTGGGCTCCTGAAAGAAGGTCATTCTATGCACGGATTGAGGTTTGCCATTATGAGTGGAAGACAGGAAATGTTTTTACTTCAGAGCAAGAAAAAACAGTCATAGGCTTAGTATTCCATTGCCTGCATTCTTTCCTGTTAGATAGTCAATAAGTGTAATTAGGTTGACTGACTGACTAAACACTCTTACAGAATAGAAGGATCTATCTCTATAAAAGGAAATTACTCTTTGTAGCCAAATCTTCTGAAGGATGTCTTTAATGCAAAGAGCAATGAGTATTTCCCGCCAGAGAAAAATGATTCTTACATAAATAAATACCATGGAGAAAGTGTGCAGGACCAACTCAAGTGGATGGAGAGTCATGACTCCAATTGAGACTATGAGTAAGTGATTATGTGGACAGGAAAAAAAATGTGGAAAAGAAAACATTATCCTTTCCTTCCCGTCTAAATTTGGTAAGTGATTCATTAACACCATTTCCAAACTTCAAAGTTAAATTTATTTTATGTATGCACATAATATTTTCTCACTGAGTGAAATATTTGGAGGGTTAAGTAAATCTCACAATGTTACTAAGCAAGTAAGTAGCAAATCAGAAATTTGAACTTAGGCCTGCAATAACCTTCACCTATGGCATCCTGGTGTACTAATGGACACTAATCATCAGAATATGTTCCGAGAACATTTTATGAACCTTGTGGTTGATAGGTGTCATTTAGTCAGTTTTGACTCACAGTGATCCTGTGAACAACAGAATAAAACCTGGCTAGTCCTGCGCCAGACTCACAATTGCTCTTATATTTGAACCCATTGCTGCAGCCACTCTATTAATTCCTCTCATCAAGGATCAGCCTCTTTTTTGGACTGGTCTCACCTGCTCACATGTCCATAGACTTTCCTTGCTTCTACGGAGCATCCCTGCTTTACCTCTTCCAATAATATTACCCAAATTATAATTCAAATGAAATGATTCTACTTTGGTCTTTCTTAGTGGATGTCTACCATTCACATCCATTTGAAGAAATGAAATTGAAATACCATGGCTCAGGTCAGGCACAACTTAGTCCTTGGGTGTACCTTAAAGTGCACCTTAGAAAATTAGGGGCTGTGTGGAGATAAATAAAGAATTTCAAAGTGTCATTACTAAAACAAAATAGAATCAGTGCTTCAGACTCATGGGCCCATTTGAAGAAATCTCTTGACCAACATCAGAATTTTAGAAGGTAACTCCAGAAGATTAGGCAATTGAATACACCATGGCATGAGCCATGACCATGTAGTCCTCAGAAGAACATTCTTCTCTTCAACACTTCGATGAGGTCGTGTGAAACACTGACCCCAAACAATTCATCTTTTGACCTCTTGACTGCTGCTTCCCTGAGCATTGATTGTGGACCCAAGCAAGACAAAACTGCAACAACTTCAAAGCTTTCTTCATTTATTGTGATGTTACCTATTTGTCCAGTTGTGAGATTTTGATCTGGTTTACATGAGTTGCGATCCATAGTGAAGGTTGCAATCCTTGATCTTTATCAGGAAACGCTTCAAGTCATCCTCACTTTCAGCAAGCAAAGTTTTGTCATCCGCATATCTGAGGTTGTTAATAAGCCTTCCTCCAATCCTGATGCCGCAAACTTCTTCATATAATTCAGTTTCTCTGAGGATTTGCCCAGCGTACATATTGAATAGTATGTTGACAGGATACAACCCTGATGCACACCTTTCCTGATTTTAAACCATACAGTATTCCCTTGTTCCATTTGCAATGCTCCCTCTTGATCCATGTACCAGTTCTGCATGAGCATAATGAAGTGTCTTGGAATTCCCATTCTTCTCAAGGTTACCTCTAGCTTTGTATGATCCACGCTGTCATATGCCATTGCATTGTCAATGAAACACTAGTAAACATCTTCCGGATAGTCTCTTTGATCCAAGATCCATCTGAAAGCAGCAATGATATCCCTTCTTCACTATCCTCTTCTGAATTTGGCCTAAATGTCTGGTATCTGCCTATGGTGACTTATTAACTTTCCTAAGAAACTACCATAATTGTGAAAATTGTTTGTGAATTTGTATGGCCATTGTAAGGTATATTGAACACAGCATAGTAGTGGAGTGCACTGGGAGGAATGGTTGGTATTAGAATAGTTGAATAAGAACAGAATGTGGAGGCAGGTCTGACCGTTGCCTCGTGGCAACAGATTAGATAAGGCCAACCTCATCGCCATTTTCACATCCATCTCTTTCCCATTTTCACATGGTACAAACATGTGAAGGACTGTGTTTTGAGGGACTGACCTCTTCTAATAACATAACCAAAGCACATGAGATGAAGTCTCCTTATCCTTACTTGCAAGGAGAATTTTGGGTTTATTTCTTTCCATACAGATTTATATGTCCTTCTGCCAATCTACAGTACTTCCAATAATCCTTGCCAACATAATACTGCAAATGCATCAATTGTTCTTTGATCTTCCTTACTCAATGTCCATATTTCCATGTACATGAGGCGATTGAAAACACTGTGACTTGTGTTAAGCAAATCTTATACCTTAAAGTGGCATCCTTGTTCTTGAATCATTAAAGAGGTCTTGTGCAAATGTTTTGGCCAATGAAATATGCTTCTTAACTTTTTTTAACTGCTGTCTCCAGGAGCACGGATGTGATCCAAGTAAAATGACATTCTTGACTTCCAAAACTACACTCTTCTCAATGTGACCCATAGTTTGTTATGATCAACAGAATCAAATGCATTTTTATAGTCAATAAAACACAATAAACATATTTCTGGTAATCTCTGGCTCAAGTCAAGACCCATCTGCAGTCAGCAATGCTATCCCTGCTGGCACACCCTCTTCTAAATCTGGGTGGAATCTTTGGAAGTGCCCTCTCAATGAACTTTGAATTATCCTCAGTGAAATGTTCCTTGTATGTGAGGTTGTTGCAATTGTTGTGCGATCCCAGTGAGTCAGCTCCAACCCATAGCAACCCTATGCTCAACAGAATGAAACACTGCATGGTCGTCTGCCATCTTCACAATTGTTCCTGTGCCTGAGCCCATGGATGCAGCCACTGTGTCCATCCATCTCAATGAAGGCCTTCCTTTTTTGAGCTGCCCTTTTACTTTGCCAAATATGATGCGCCTCTCCAGGAATTGGTCTCTTCTAACAATATTTCCAAAGTATGTAAGATGAAGTTTTGTCATCCTTGCCTCTAAGGAGCAGTCTGGCCTTAATCCTTCTTGCATGTGATGGTATTACATAATTTCCACATTCAGTTGGTTCATCTTTCTTTGGAATTGGCATAAGTAAGAATCTCTTCTAATTTGTTGGCAAAGTTGTAAAGTGACTTTTCCAAATTAAAATTATTCAGACAAAATGAAATATTTCTCATGGAAGTATGAACTCCCCAGTTCCTATCCAATTACATTTTCTTCTTGCTAATTATTTAGTTATCTGACAAGTACAAGGACAGGATGATAGAATTATAGAATTAATATTCAGAGAATGAAAAGAATCATATCTGTTCCTAAATGTAAACATTTAAGGATATGGGATTTTGATAAAGGAGAGAATTTTGTATACAAACAGGCAAGAAAATAATAGAAATAAATTGCAAATAAATGGATTGTTGCTCTTTTTAGTAACATTTTGAATAGGTACTGGAACATGAGGATATGTTATTTTTCTATCATCCATGTTTTACATATTCAGATTAAATTAAAAAATATTAAAAACTCATTAAGTAAGGTAGTTTTCATCAATGACAGGAGTTTACAATGTGGGGGAGGGGTGGGAATAACAGTGACGTATTTCCTTTTCATCCATTCAAGAAGCCCTGGTGTCACTGTCTAATAAGTATTGGATTGATAATCACAAAATCGGTAGTTCAAGTGCACTACTGGCTGGATGACATTAGGACACGCCCCCAAATGGCATCCTCTGATTGGCTGAAGTTTGAATGTTCAGAGTCAAGTAGGTCAGAGCAACATGACGCCAGATTGAGGGTCTTCGTATGCCTCAGTAGAGGCCATATGAAACTCTCGAGAAAGGGATGAAATAAAGTTTAATATCACAATTTCAAAGACATAAATTCAGTAGATAAAAAAATTATCTTTTTTATTTGTTAGTTATGGTGACTCCTCAAATCCACTCTGGTACATCAGGAGAGGTTATTCTTTACTTTTTTTAAATTACAGAGTACAGACTGAATGATTTTAAACAAGTCTAATTGAATATAAGTATATATTTCTTTTAAAAATCAGATTTAGGAGTCAAATGTGCAGGAAAAGTTTCTGAAGTAATTTTTAAAAAGAAGATACTGCAAGGGATGTCCAGCTGAACCCCTCAACACCAGCGGCTGGAGTGGCGACACCAGGAGGGAAGGGGGTGTAGAAAGGGAGAACCGATCTTGGAGATCTATCTGTAACCTCCTCTCTGGGAGATGGGCAATGGAAAGGTGGGTGAGGGGAGACGCCAGGCAGTGTAAGATAAGATATAATAATTATTTATAAACTATTAAGGGAGCAGGGAGAAGGGGGGGCGGGAAGGGAGGGGGAGGGGGGAAAAAGGTAACCGAGCTGATTCCAGGAACCCAAGTGGAAGGCGAATTTTGAGAATGACGAGTGCAACGAATGTATAAGGGTGCTTTGCTCAATTGATGTATGTATGGATTGTGATAAGAGTTGTATGAGCCCCAATAAAAATATTCATTAATAAAAAAAGAAGATATTTTTTCACAGATTAAGTTAAAAATCAGGCAATCAAGAGAAGTGTAGAATTTTTTTTGAAATTTAAAGAACTTTGATTGCAGCAAAAGTCATCATTGGTTAAAAAAGAGAAGCCAGAGATTATGGTGGAAGGAAAATGCCTTGGGGGCCCCAAAGAACAAGGAAAATCTCATGATAAGATGTCCCTAAAATGGAAGTAATAGCACTCTTGGGACACAATTAGAGGACATGCATTATGTTTTTATTTCTATATTTTATTGAGTAAATCCATTTTAATTAGTTGTCTTTATGTGAAGCCCATAGGGAAAATATTTAGCTCAATTTGGAAAATTCTTGGTTCATATAAGGCCTTGACATGAGTAAGTAAGTCTTATGCACTTCAGAGAAGGTGTAAAGGGCATTTCAGGAAACGCTGCACATTTCTTTGGCATCGATGACTTATAAGCAACAATAAGGAACATTCGTTGACACTCCTGATTACATCATTTGCACAAATTGAGCCTTTGTCCTCTTTGAACACAGTTGAGTTTCAAGAGGAGACTCAGACATGAAGTAATCACTTCCCACTGTAACGATCTCATTTGACAAAAATCTCTCGAGGTAGCAGTCAAGGCATATTCCTTCAAACCAAGCAGCAGACCTTCTGACGGCTAGCTTGTTGGCAGCCATTGTGCCAAACAGATCGTTCGCTGAAGCTATTGCTTTTCTTTCTTCTATCCCAATATACATGACCTTTGTTCCAGGCATATACAAATTGTTCTTGAAATATAAAGTGGAGTGCACACTTATTTGTCAGTTACTTTGACAAATTTTTCGGTTTTCAATTTTACTGGCATAATGCCTAGCCTTAAAGGTGGGTGGAAGGATGTGGTTGGATGAATTCGACCATTGGTGTCCCTCATGATGAGGACTGACATTAACCACAAATATGTGGCAAATACAAAGACTCTTTGATATAAATTGTGAGGTGATATAGATTTCATCTCACAACTCTGCAAGTCTATATAATTGAGCACATGTAAGTGTGTGATAAGAAGTACACCACTGACCACTTTGTCTTAGATAGGATCCAAAAAGCCAATGTTCACACTGAGAAAGGATGAGCTCCCTGCCTCACCCCAACAGTCTGTTCTCCTGCAAAAATAGAGGAACATCCCAGGAAGGGCAACCAAGGCTGACAACCAGAGGCGGGTCAGGGGAACTGGGAGCAGTGTAGTCGGTCCTGATAGTGAATGGTAGTGATTTCTCTGGACAGCAGCACATGGTAGAAAGTGGAACTGAGAACTAAGGGGGTGCAGGTGATCAAATTACTTGCACTCTATGGATAGTCATCTGAAATATTTTTTTCTCAATATCCAGAGCCATTAGTGTAAGAAAATAACAGATATTTTTATTATTTGTCTCCAGCTCTGCTGTGTTTTTTTTTTAATACAAAGGACACAGTTAGTATATTCTTAGTAGAGGATTCTGCAGCACAAAGCTAGGTTAATGGGCTGAATATGTGAGAGCCAAGTTTGTGGAATTATTATGGAAGTAAAATGACAGAATTGGAAATGCCCATGTCTAAAATAAGCAGCATTTAATGACTGGTCAAGTAATTGAACAGATGCAACAATAGTGAGGAAAACAAGTCCAGCATGACTTTGCTGACTCTGGTTTGAGTTTCTGAGTGCTTATAGAACATCCAAAAATAGAATAAAGTTAAATACAGAAGTCTGAAGTCAAAAGATTTCATATTTCAAAAGCCAGTATGCATGAATATGTAAGGCTGTGTCAGGAGAATGTGAGCAAGAAGAAGAAACCTTTGCCTCTAATGTGTTGGCCCAATGGCACATCGTCCTACTCCCATATCCCAAATTTATTTTTGGCATTCCCAGTTAGTGTCCTCAGACTTCATCTATGGGCCCAATGGCCTGAAGCCATGAGCCACCTCTCTGCCAGTTGTCCACACTCCAGCATCTGAGGTCACTCGAGCTGTTCTCTTCCTCAACTACTAATAGAAGCTCTTTCTGGCCCAGTTTGTTCCTGCCAACGCTCAGCCTCATACCAGAAGTCGCTGAGTCCTTCATGCAGCCTTCCATGGGGAAATGAAGGACTGGCGAATGCTCCCCAAAGAAGCGAACCTCTAGTCCCATGACTGCAAGACCCAAAACACACAGCCATGATATTCTAAGATGATCTAACGCTTAGCAGTGAGATGTGGACAGTTTAACATGTGTAAGGATTTCAGATATCCCCCAGGAAATTAATACATTACTCTTCATTTTTGTAATTAAAAATATTTCTAGACTGTTTACTAAAAAAAGGAAATACAATAACCCATGCATGTATGCCTTTGCAGATCAAATTCCTACCAAATTAAACGAGGGTCTTCCTCAAAGTATCTACATAGTAAATTAAAATTACACACCTGATGCGGAAAGCACTGTGGGCAATAATCTTAGCAAGCTGAAGAGCAAACTTGAAGAGGTAGAAGGTAAGAGGGCATATGAAGAAAGAGTATGGGGAAAGGGACCAAGAAAGTAGCTAGGAATTTCAAAGAGAACTTGCTGTGTGGTTGGTGGGCATTGTGACTGGAAGAGAAATCGACCCACTGTATTTCACTAGTTCAGTGTCTTCTCTTAGAAAGTCTCCTCTCACTGTCGTTGCTCGAAGGCCTAAGGCGATTTCAGAGACCAGCCCGAAGAAGGAAGCATCGGGAATAAAAGTACCTATTGGGAGAGAGCACATTGGTTAACTTTTGATTACAAGTTAAGTTAAATTTAGGGAAAAAAAAGAAGTATATACACACCCACACATATGTTAATTTTCAAATATTTGGGCTTATATATTAAAATCTAAGATTGTTGGAACCTAGCACTGCAGCAATATCTCTCTTCAGAGAAAATTTGCATAGCATAATGAAGTTTCTACCTCTTCAGTACTTTGTTACCTTACGAAAATTTTATCTACGAAATACATTTGAATG
The DNA here is from genome assembly GCF_050624435.1 of Tenrec ecaudatus. Classification (NCBI taxonomy): domain Eukaryota; kingdom Metazoa; phylum Chordata; class Mammalia; order Afrosoricida; family Tenrecidae; genus Tenrec; species Tenrec ecaudatus. The sequence goes on along the minus strand of NC_134532.1, from coordinate 94,753,846 downwards.
CTGAACAGAAATAGAGGAAATGACAAGCTAGCTTAAATGCTACATTAGATGGCGATTGTTTCAACTGATCAATTAATTTGAAATGGATTTTTGAAATATTCACTTCAGATTGATGAATGGACATATTTTACAGAAAATTGAAATCATCAAAATAATTCATCCTTGCCATATCAGTATGCAAGATTCTCAAAATAGACAATGGTTAAAGGAGAATGTAAATCAACAATCTTTTACAGGTAGCTTTGTCTATCCCAGAATGCTTAAAACCAAATTTTGGGGGAAAATTTCACACAGGAGAATATTTCAAAAGACCATCTTGAACATAGCGGAGAAATAATTGGGTTAATTATTCATTTTCATGGTAACTCCTTGAATACATTTACTGGGGATGGAGTGGGCTGAGAACGTTTGTTAATAGAAGAGGTCAGCAGAATACAGATTCCATATATTATATTCCTGGGGAGAATCATCGAACCTGGAAAATGTTAGCGGTTTTTCTTTTTCTTTTTAGACACTGAAGTTGCATCCCTGCATCAGCTGAAGACTAAGGATGCTTAGACATTGCACGTGGGACCTGTGTTTATAGACTTCACACTATGTGGCAGTCTGCTCTCTAAAATCAAATTAGGAATACAATGAGACCAGTCTACTTCTCATTTCTAATTTGATTTTGCTCTTTGTGGTGATGATCGTGATAATGTTCATCACAGCATTCATTTCAAAGGAAATAACTCCTCAAATTCTTCCCATGTTTCCTTCAAAGAAAACTGTCATAGATCCACATGACAAACTCAGTATAAAGTTTTTCCCGAGCTCTGTCATTCATTAAAACACACATCTCATTTTCAAAGTTGCATTTCATGAACCAATTTAACTCGTTGAACAGCATGCCCGATTCTATCATATTCAGCCAGTGTATAGTACGGGTAATTTGCATTTAAACATAGATCCATTTTAAGAGGATCACTAATCTTTCACTGTCATTAGAGTCAGATGGACAGTGAGCAATTGAATCAAAGAGAGAAGAGGCATTGATCTTGTGGCTAAGCCATCCGTTGTCTCCAATAACCCTTCTATTCCCATTCCATTAGCTTTGAATAATTAGGGTTTGAGAGATTGAGATGATGTTGGTTGAAAGAAACCCAGTAAAATTAAATTAAGACAATTTTTACTGCATACCAATTGAGACTATTAAGAATGTATGGCTATGGATTTGTTTAACCCAAAGTATTTATTGAACATATACTATACACAGGAAACTGTGCTAGGTCCTGAGGATATACCAGGGAAGAAAATGAGAAGCGCCTCATCTTGAATAGGCACGCTAGATTTCAGTCAGAGAAGCTCATGACTACTAGTGCTCTAGAATGCGGGATTTAGTGCTGGGATGAGCTTGCATACGACTGCTTAATACACTTGCATGTGCATGTTTATCACCACCGCGAACCTTCATTCTGCAGCGACCTGCCATGGATCTGGTGTCTGATCCAGGATTTGGAGAAGCTGAAAAACTTAAGGCCCAGTCTTCTCTTAGCATCAAGAACACAGCCTCTAGGTGAGGAATAATATGTGTGAGCAGATGCTCTACACTAATCCTCAGGGAGAAAATGACTTACGTTTTCCAACTTCTACATGAATTCTTTGGATAGCAAACGTGAACATGAAAACATTCAGGGAACGGGATTCTGCGAAATAAGCTTCTAGCCTAGTTACGACAGCACAACACTATCACGGTGCATTTATCTCATAGGGATGCATTGGAGTAAAATTACATTTTCCAAAGATGTAAATCACCACCAAAACAGACTGCCACATTGAAGTCCCGTAGAGCAGTGGTTCTCAACCTGTGGGTCGCGACCCCACTGGGGGTTGAACAGCCCTTTCACAGAGGTCCCCTGATTAATCACAATAGTAACATTACAGTTACAGTGATGAAGTAGTAACGGAAATAATTTGATAGTGGGGGGGTGGGGGGGTCACCACAGCACGAGGAACTCTATGAAAGGGCGGCTGCATGAGGAAGCGTGAGGAGCCCTGCCTTGGAGCAACTGACATATTCAAACTGCTGACCTCAGCTTTAATCACTGTGTCTCCAGGGCTTCGCACGTGGAGCTTGTAGTCACCATGAAACACTCTGAATAATTTGAAAGATTAAGTATAAAACATGACGAAACCCAAAGTAGTTCTGACAGCCTTTGGCTAAGTGAACCATTTCTCTTTTCTAACTGTGTGTGACTTCTGCGAAGTTACCTATGTAGTCCACCGAGAAAGTTGTTGCCATGATTACAAAATAATCATTAATTGGTTAGACATATTGTTAGTATGTGTCCTCTCTTCACACCCTCACCCTCTGGCCCATGAGAGTCAAACAATTAGTCTTTCCAAAAAATGAGAGAGGATGCATTTTGCTTGTTTTATTTTCAATTCTTATAATATTTCTACATCAAAATTTCATGTCTTTTTGTGTTTGTCTTGGTCCCCGGGCAAGACTGTAATGTCAAGAGGTATAAGAATAGGTAATAGGATTGAATACTTAGCATAAACCAGGATCTACTCTGTATACTTTATTATGAAATTTAATTTATAACAGAGCTAGAAAACTAGCTTCCTTTTACATATGATAAAACTATCTTCCTTTTACATATGATAAAACTGAGGTAATGAGAAGTTAAGTAACAACATAAGTTCACATAGCTTAAGTGGCAGAATCCAGGTTTGGAAGTTTGAGGGTCTAAATCTAGAACCTTCTTTCTTATCTGCTATACATACATATTGTGAAAAGAAAGTGTGACAGAAGAATATTTATTCCTCCCTTTGTCCTGTGAACTAGTTTTAAGTAAATTTCTTATCTTGCCCAACACATACACATGTATACGTGTACACACACATACATATAAACAACTATAGGAATTAAAACCTCAAAGTCAATTAATATAATTGCTAAAGATGTCTCTTTGAAAACTAAGGTGTACCTTACCCCAAACTTCATATTTTCATTTGCATTGTATGCATGCAAAATCTGGACAACGATTAATGAAGACTGAGTAAATTGATGCATTAGAATTATGTATGCATTAGAATGATGAATATTGAATATGCTAGAGACTGTTGTAAGAAGTACAGTAAGAATACTCCTCAAAAATAAGCATGACCAAACTTTATCCCATTTACATGGTATCAAGAGGGACCAATCCCTGGAGGAGGACTTCATGTTTAGTAAAATAAAGGGCTAGCAGTAAAGAAGAAACCCCTCAATGATATGGCTTGAGATAGCAGCTACAACCATAGGCTCAGATATAACACTTTTGACTATGGGGCAGGACAAAGCAGTGATTTGTACTTTTGTATATAAAGTCACTTTGAGTCTAAACAGACAGAGAAAATATAAATATGCATATACATAAACATATGTATATATATGCATCAAAAGGTCTTGGGAATTTTCCATTATTTTTCCATTCCAGTTTTCCACGAACTTTATTAAGACCCATTCTGTGTGTGCATATATGTGTGTGTGTGTGTTAAAATGTATTTCTACAAAATCAGAGGAACCTTGATTAAACACGCTATTGTTTCTTGATATATCCTCCACTGACTCCGTACCTGTTAGACAGTATTTCCATTCTCTAACCCTTCCTTAAGGAAGCTATGCTCTTTCATTTACACCCTGTAAAAATGACAGTTTGAGCATCCTCGAGGAACTCAGATCATGTTCCTTTTTAAATAGGATTTTGTCATTTAAAACATGTCCAAAAATGTCCCTCTAGATAAAATTACTAGCTCTTGAAATACAAATAATGCCCAAAGATCCTCTCACTTCTTGAACACAAGAGCTATGGGAACACAAGTCTAGATGTTAAAACAGAAGAACTTTGACAGAAATAACGTTATGTACTTGCAGAGAAGCAGAAGGGTAACTCTCTAAAATAATTACTCACAATAGTTGAAGGAAGACAATGCTATTCAAAATTTCCATATTTTTCTTTAAATTCCCAAAGAAAATTATCTGCAAAAGACATGGATATCAATGTAGTCGTTCACTAATCTGAATCCAATTTTTATTGTATTTGAAACTTCTAAAATAATTCTTTACATGCAAGTAAATTTTGCTGAAGATCATCCAACCAAGTTTGCAGCAATATATTGATAGGCAGCCACTATATCTTCTGGCTGCATTCAGAAGAGGACATGGAACCAAGGATTGATTGCTGATATGAAAGGGATAATGGCTGGAAGCAGAGACTTTCAGAAAGATGTTTAGTTATGTTTTATTGACTGTGCCAGCTCTTGATTGTGTGGATCCTAACAAACTATGGATAACCTTGACAAGAATGGGAATTCCACAACACTTCATTGTGCTTATGCAGAATTTTCATAAGAGCCAAGAGGCGGTTGTGCAAACAGAACAAGGGAATAGTGCATTGTTTAGAATCAGGAAAGGTGTGATTCAGGGTTGCATTCTGTTACCAAATTTGTACAATCTGTATGCTGGGTAAAATCATCAGAGAAGCTGACTTTTATGAAGAAGAATGTGGCATCAGGATTGAGGAAGTCTTATTTGACAACCTGTGATTTGCAGATGACATAACTTTGCTTGTTGAAAGTGAGGACGACTTGAAGTATTCGCTGATGACGGTCAAAGACTGCTGCATTTTGAACGGATTGCAACTCAGTATAAGTAAACACAAAATTCTCACAACTGGACCAATAGGTAACATCATGATAAATGGAGGAAAGATTGAAATTGTCCAGGATTTTGTTTTTCTTTGATCTACAACCAATGCTCAGTAAAGTAACAATCAAGAGATCAAAAAATGCGTTGCATTAGGTGAATCTGCTGCACAAGACCTCTTTAGCATATTGAAAAGTAAGAATACTACTTTGAAGATGGGGGTGTGCCTGACACAAGCCGTGGTATTTTCCATTGCCTCATATGCATGTGAAAGTTGAACTTCGAATAAGGAAGACCAAAGAAGACCCATGAACTTGAATTGTGGGGCTGGAGAGGACTATTGAAAGTACCGTTGCTGGCTAAAAGGAAAACCAAATCAGTCTTGGAAGAAGTAAGACCAGAGTGTTTCTTAGCAACATGGATGGCAAATATTGCATTGTATAACTTTGGACAGATGAGTATGCTCTGCATATGTTGTCAGGAGAGGCAAGTCATTGGCGAAGGACATTGTGCTAGGCAAAGTTGAGGGGAAGCAAAATAGAATGCCCTCTAGGAAATGGGTTGGCATAGTGGCAACACTGACATCAAGCATAGGAACCATTGTGAAGTCAGCACAGAACTGGGTAGTCTTTTGTTCTGGGGTGCATAGGGTCCCTGCGGTTAGAAACTCACTTTATGGTGCTTAGCCACAACCACTAAATAAGCTATATGATCGTTACCTCACACTCACAATGAAAAGTTGACACAAACAAATTTAGAACCACTGGAACTTTTGCTAGTTGATTGCATTTTATGGACCAAGTGGGAAAAAAGTTCACTTCCCCTGATTCCATACACTTCTTAGTGCATGTCCTCAAAGATGCTTTCTGCTATCTAGTAGTTCATGGCACAGCTGAATTATGTGCTATGACTCTTCCATGCAGTCTCCCTAAGTCCCACCGAATGGCTAGACCCATGTAAATGATGGACTCTCAGGAGGGTAGTAGTTAGTTTTGTTCCCCTGCTACAGTAGAACCCTGACCTCCGTGCTCATTTTTTCTGGAAGGAGTGTCACAATGCTCTGAAGCCCACTTCCAGATCGATTTTTCCCATAAGAAATAACTGAAAACGGATTAATTCATTCTCGACCACCAGTTTTTACCCTTACCTTGTCTTTTTATATACAAAATTACACAGAAATGTCAAAGTAAATAAGGTCAGAGTTAAACAATATAATTAAATAAGAAACACATTTTTAAAAAGTTCTTAACAACTACAGTGGACCCAACCTTGAGCTTGATGAGGATTTGCATCTGTGGGAAGGAGGTGGAGAGGAGGTTTGGAGAGAGAGAGAGCCATTGTTTTGAAGGGGAATCCCCTTCCATAAAATCAACCGGTAGCTGTGTTTCAGGAGCTTTTCCCCTTCTTTGCCTTTTTTTCATTAGTACCTGGCTGGCTTTCTCTAAAAAAAAAAAAAATCTGTCTAATGTGGTGTGCTGTTGGTGTTTCCTTATCTATTTTCTATAAGGTTTTAATAAATTATCATCCATAATATCAATAACACAGTTAACCAGTTCCTTATCAGGAGGATTCTTTTCAAAAACTGGTTAACTGTGTTATCGATATGTGGATGGTAATTTAGTAAAACCTTTTGTTCAAGCTCCGATGCAAAATTTCCTCGACATCTCTCATTGAAATCCGATTATGTTGCACACGGATGTGGTCGAGTACTGGGGTTCTGGTGTGTACAATAAAAATGAGCCCCTTAAGGAGCATGGATAGAAAGGCACCAGCATCCAGAAAGACGATCCCCCGATGGAGAAAGAGCAGCAGCAGTGGCTACAGTATACCCAGTGGGCACAGGCTCTATTCCCACAGAACCAGGACAGGTCCACTTCTTTAGTAGGCATGTGGGTGCTGGTACAGTGGGAGCTCTTTAGACTTTGACCAGCACGAAAAGAGCTGTGTGACACTCTCCCAAAATCAGGAAAGGCAAGAGACTCTGGCAAAAAGATCACTGTGAGAGACCTTGACTGACACATGACTGAGAAGAGGTGCTGTATACTAAAGAATGGCATCCTTAACATTTCTAATCCACTGGCTTCCATAAAAAACTCATAAATCTAAGTAGTGTATTGTCTAAAACCTCATAAATATAAGTATTGTACTATCTATATACTCTGTGTGGCCACTACAATGGAATATCAACCCTTTAAAAAACAAAATGCTGTTGCATGGATGGTTGGTATCAGATTAGGGTAAAAACTTTGGAAGATGGCAGCATGTCTATATCTGTCTTATTGAATTTGGTCTTGGGCTAATGTGGAGCTGGAGTTTACTTCCCCTATGTGCAACCAGAGAAGGCCAGATGTAGCCTTTAGTGACTGTTGCAAAGCTCTGTGGGACATGTTAACTTTAAGACAATACTAAGCAGAATGCAAGCAGTAGCCATAAATGTGAAAATTCTCCTAGACACCCCATGGGCAAAAGTCAAAGGCAGAACAACTGGAAAAGAACTTTTGATTGAATTATGACCTCTTAAGAATTGCACATCAGCCTGTGTGATCATGAGGTGTCAATGAAATAAGGTATAAGGCATCTAAGACCCACAACAAAATCATACTAAGTTGAATGGGGGGTGGGGGAGAAGACTAGGAGAGGAGACCCAAAGCCCATCTGTAGACAATTGGACATCCCCTCACAGAAGGGTCACAAGGAAGGGATGAGCCAGTCAGGGTGCAGTGTAGCACCGATGAAACTTGCTACTTTCCTCTAATTCTTCTTTGGCTCTGTATATAGTAAAATAACTTAATTAGGGTTTTTGGTCTTTTCAAATCATTTTATTAGGAACTCATATAACTCTTATCATAGTGCATACATACATCAATTGTGTAAAGCACCCTTGTACATTCATTGCCCTCATCATTCTCAAAACATCCGCTCTCCGCTTAAGCCCGTGGCATCAGCTCCTCATTTTTCCCCTCCTTCCCCACTCCCCCCTCATGAACCTTTGATAATTTATAAATCATTATTTTGTCACATCTTGCACCGTCCGACATCTCCCCTCATCCACTCCTCTGTTGTCCATCCCCCAGGGAGCTCCCCCTTTCCACCCCTGGATTCCCTGTTTCCAGTTCTTATCTATACCAGTGTACATCCTCTGGTCTAGCCAGATTTGTAAGGTAGAATTGTAATCATGGAAGTGGGTGTGGAAGAAGCATTTAGGAACTAGAGAAAAATTGTATGTTTCATCGTTGCTACACTGCACCCTGACTGGCTCATCTCCTCCCCACGACCCTTCTGTAAGAGGATGTCCAATTGCCTACAGATGGGCTTTGGGTCTCCACTCCGCACTCCCCCTCATTCACAATGATATGAGATTTTGTTCTTTGATGCCTGATACTTGATCCCTTTGGCACCTCATCATCATGATCACACAGGCTGGTGTGCTTCTTCCATGTGGGCTCTGTTGCTCTGAGCTAGATAGCCACTTGTTTACCTTCAAGCCTTTAAGACCCCACCTACTATATCTTTTGATAGTCGGGCACCATCAGCTATCTTCACCACATTTTCTATACATTCGCTTTGTCTTCAGTGATTGTGTCTGGAAGGTGAGCATCATGGAATGTCAGTTTAATAGAACAAAGTATTCTTGCATTAAGGGAGTACTTGAGTGGAGGTCCAATGTCCATCTACTACCTTAATACCAACTCTATACATATATGCTGCTTCTTCCCTCCCCCCACTATCATGATCCTAATTCTACCTTATAAATTTAATTAGACCAGAGCATGCACACTGCTACAGATAAGAGGGCCAAACACAGGATATTCAGGTTGAATAAGCCCCTCAGGGTCAAAAATGAAACTAAGGACACCAGGAGGATAAGGGGAAGGTGGGGTGAGAAAGGGGGAATCGATCACAAGGATCAACATATAACCACCTCCCAGGGGGATAACAGAAACGTGGTGAAGGGTGACAGAGGACGATGTAAGATATGAAAATAACAATCTATAACTTATGAGGGAGAGATGGATGGAAGGATGGAGGGGGGGGAGAGGGATAGAAGGGGGAAATGAGGCGCTAATATCAAGGGCTTAAGTAGAAAATGTTTTGAAAATGATGAAGGCAACATATGTACAAATGTGCTTGACACAATGGCTGAATATAAGGATTGTGATAAAAAATGTAAGAGCCCTGAATAAAAGTGTTTACTAATTAAAATAAATTTTTTCTGCCACATTATCATAAAATTTTCTTTTGTGCACAATAGCATGCTAATTCATGTTACTGAAATATGAACTTAAATTTTATGCAAATGAAAGACATGCTTATGATAGCCCATCCTTGGTCCAGTAAATTAGGTTTATCTTCATGGCTTCATAGTTTCTGAAGCTTCAACTACCATAGGCTAATATAACTTGGCTCCCAATATTTAAAAGCAATGCTGAGGATAATTGTGAATACATAAAATAAGAGAGAGAAAAAAATTGGTGAAATTAGGATGGCTGCCTATTGTTATTAGATAATCCCAGAAAGATATTATATAATGTATTTTTGAGGCAATGAATCATAAACACTTATTAACTCTGGCCAATTTTTCAGTCTTTTTTAGTAACATGATCATGGCATTGGTTAAAACAAGTTCCATTGGGGAGTGTGGGATATAGAACAGAATATTATAAATGAATGAAAACTTAATATGACAGGAAGACTCCCTCTTCTTTCAATGATAAAGTGGAAAAGTAATGCATTTATACTTTGCCATTAAAAAGATTACAAAAATGTATAAAACATATGAAACAACTCTTGTGGGGGAAAAAAGTAGTCTTTTTTTTTCTTTGAAAGCCGTGTATATTAAATATCACCCCAGTAGAGAATGGATCTCACATTGAATTGTGGGAAGAGATAATGGAGTTAAGAAAAGTGACTGTAGAGGGAATTTATGACATGAAGAGAAAGAAGAGATAAGCAGAAAGAAATTTTCCCAAATCTGCATAGGGTGAGGCTTTCATGGAATCCTAAAGGGCACAGGTGTGCAGGGTGTGGCATTATGAGGCCAGGCAAAAACAAGACAAGGAATAATTGCCAGGAAGCTTTAAGTTCAGCCACCTCTCAAAGGACTGAGTACATACTGAGATTGAAATGGCCAGAGCAGAAAGATATACTTAAACCTTCAGGGAAATCAGTAAGGCCACAGAAATGACCAAGTCTTGGTGCTCAATTAAATTTCCTAGAATAAATGTTATTCTAGGTATTCTGTAATGAAGTTTAAAACAAACATCAGAAGGATCAATCCATCCACATGTCACATAAATGTATGCCAACAGCTTCTAAAGTAAAATAACAAAATCAGAACCCACAACAATGTCACATTTAAAAATCCAGCAAAGTGCTAAAATTGTGGAAGTTTGCAGTTGCAGGAAAAGTTTTAGTGGTTTTATGGTTGATATACCAATACTTTTTGAAAATATTTCTTTCTGACATAACTAAGATTTTGAATAAAGCAGGGAAATTTTCTCAGAGTGATGTGAAACTGGTTTGAAAGCACATTGAGAGGAGTCTGTCTTAAGGTTTTGCTTGTGATTCAGGATAAGACTGAAGTGAGGAACGGTGAAGGTTGAGGCTCAGAAACTATCAGCAATTAAACTTCAAAAATAAGAAGACAAAATTAATTGACATGAAAAGAGGGATGGAAATAGGAAACACAGGGAAGAAGTGGGATATGAAGTATATAAATTGTTGAAAGAAAATGGTAATCTTCTCTGTAGATCTTCACCTTATTCACAATAAAACATTTTTAAAGCAACATTAGAGTTGAGCATAACCCAATATTATAAAAACACTTATTTCAATACATTTTACAACTTGATAAAGGCAAACTGAGAATTCAAAAAATCCAAACCTATAAGACAAGAAATAAATATTATATCTGCCAAATATTAATTAATATTAATGACTACCTTTTTACAAGGAAAACTCAGGTCCAGATGACATCAGTCTTAAAGTATATCAGACAGCTCAAGAAGCGAAAGGACCCATTGAACAGAAACCCCAAGGAACACTGGGTCCACACATGTTGAGTGGAGACAAAGACTTTCCCATAGAGTTAGTGCCCTGAATTCAGAATTCAATCTCTTAAATGGTGATGTGTAAGTCCGGGTAGACTAGAGAAACAAACCCATAGAAATTCATATGTGTATAAGAGAAAGTTTTATATGACAGGTAATTGGTCAACCCCTTAACCATGAAGCCACACCCAGGGGCTCCATATAACGGGTAACTGTACATTAAGAAAGCATACCAACCCAGTCCAGGTCAATCCCATAAATGCTATATAAGCCCTTATATGTGATACCAATCTGAAAAGGCCTCTTCAGACTCAGGAAGCACCTGCAATGATGCCAAATAGAGGATGACCAGTTGGTAGAAAGTCTTTGGATCCAGTGGTGTTTTAAGCATCTCATTTCTGGCAGAGGTCTCTGGCTTCAGAGGCCTGGTTGTATCAGGATAGTTTCATGTGGCTTCTCCAGCTCAGGGCACTAGTGTGGCTCCATGTATTTTATCATCTGTAATGTTTCCCAGGGAGTGAACCTTGTCAGTAGAGAGTCTCCAAGGGTTGAGAGAGAGAAGAGAGAAAGAGTGAGTGAGTGACTGAGTGGGTGAGAGGGAGAGAGAGAGAGAGAGAGAGAGAGAGAGAGAGAGAGAGAGAGAGAGAGAGAGAGAGAGAGAGAGAGAGAGATAGAGTTGTCTCCTTCCTCCAAGGAGGAAAATGCTAGATTTCCCAGAATTCTCAGGAGAAAGCTATGCCCACACAGAGCGTCATTGGCTATGACCCGATTGACAGACTAGACTCCACCCCATCACTCTTAATTCTCTTAAATCCCAAATTGATACCAGGTTATGTAACTACCAAGGTGAGAAAATCAATGTCTTGATCTTAAAGTTATCCACTTGTAGCAGCACTAGATAACGAAGACACTGATCCACAGCTTTAACATGAGCCCAACTTAAATCCTATGAAGCTTTCTTCTCCTATTTTAGAAACTTACAAGTTGATTTGAAATTTATATAGGCATGCAAAAGCCTAGGATAGCCCAGACAATTTTTCAAATGAACATCAACCTATGTATACTCATTGATGGTAATATATCCCATAACGCAGAGTTTCTCAACATGAATAGTCTGGATAGTTTGAGATAAGGAGGGATTTTTTTGGGGGGGAGGGGCGGGTGGTAAACTGCCATATGCATTGTAGTGTTTTTAGTAGCATCTTTGACCTCCATACACGAGATACCAGTAACAGACAAAAATGTTTGCAGACATTAATAAATGTCCCCTGGGGTAAAAATTCACCCTAGCTCAGATACACTGTTATATAACTAAGACAAAGTGGTATTTGTTTAAGAATAAAAACAAAGATTTGTGGGCTAATATAGATATTGCAAAATAGACCGATATCTAAAATCTATTGATTTGTTGCCAACAGGCAAAATAACTCATGAGGAACAAAATAATCATCTTTTCAAGTTATGCTAAAAAAATCTCCAAAGTAGAAAATAATACACTTACATCTCAGTCTAAAAAAACATCTCATTTAAAATTGGTCACAGATCTAAACAAAATATCTGAAAAAATACGTTTTCTAGAAAAGAAACATTGAAGAAAATCTTTATAACATTGGAATAAGGGAAGACCCTTTAGGTAGAACCCAAGCACACACACAATCAAAGGAAACTTGGTAGGTTGCATTCAATCAAAATTATTAATTTATCTGAAAGACTGCCAAGAAAATGAAAAATGAAGATACTAGACTGGCAGAAAATATTTAAAATTACTAATGATAGAGGATTTGCTTTGAGACTTTAAACCATTTATAAATACATATTTTGCAATAGTTATTAGAAAGGTGTTGTATATAAAGGTGTTGTATATAAAATCTATAAGGAACTCTTACAACACAATATAAAGTAAAAGAGCGCAATTAAAAAAATATGACTTGAAAGACATTCCATAGAAGAAGCTGTCTTTGCAAATAGCCACGAGGAGAAACCATGATGAATCTACCAATGAATAACGCTGTTGTGCTTGCGTGCTATTGGCTGGTTTCCACATAGTGACCTCAGGCGGAGCAGATGGAAAACTGCTGGGCTCAGCACCTTCCTCACAATCATGGCTATGCTGTGCCCATTACTGCAGCCACTGTGTCGATCCATCTCGGCGAGGACTCCTCCTCTGGCTACCCCTCTACTTTACCAAGCATGATGTTCTTTACCAGGAACTGGTGCTCCGATAAAAGGTCTAAAGTATATGACAGAAAAGCATGCCACTGTATACATATTACATAACTATTTAAAAGGATGAAGATGCAGAACACTGGAATTTTAATGCATTGATGGCGAAGTTAAAAATAATACAAATCATTATAAAAAGCAAATGGACAGATTATAATAAATTTAAGAAATGCTTTTCATGGGACACATTAATTCTACTTCTATTTACCAAAAGATATGAAAACATGAGTTTACACAACAATTCGACATACATGTTCATGGCAACTTAAATCAAATGATCCCAAATGTGAAGCAAGACAAACCCAGCAATGGGTACTGAATAAATAAATGGTAGTCTATTCGTACATGGTAATATTCCTCAGTAAAAATAGAAACTCTTGATATATGAAAAAAGCATGCATAAATCTATAAAGCCTATAAATCTATAAAGCCTAACTAAAGAGTCTCCCTTGCTTGCTTCCACTTACATAAAATTTCAGAGCTATAGATCTTTTTGCAAAAAAGACTGGGGGACAAGTTTTGAAGTTGCATAGGGGTGGTCTACAACTTTATTGACATGTTTCTTACTTAAGATAATGCATTTATCAAGCCACACCTATTTAAAATATGTGGATGTGATTGTATGTAAATCATATCTCAATAAAGCTGTAAAACATGAAAAAGGAATTAATTTAATCAACTCAAAAATATCCTAGCTATAGCATAAGACTCACTGAGTTAACTTTCTTTACTTCAGTCAACGCATTCTGGCTTGTGATGTACACATCGTATTACATAAATCCTAAGTGTTAATCTATTCAATGCCAATAAAAAGGGTTTATTACATTTTATCTTAAAATACTTATTTGCTGTATGTTCCAAAATAAAGTAGCACCCAATGGATGTAAGATGCAATGTCAAAGGGAAACTTTAAAACAAAATTGCTTAGCAAGATACCTGTTTATTTTTAAATTCTAAGTCTATTACTAACACTCTTACTACTGATTGACTGGAAATGTACAACTTCTTTATTCATTTTACAATTGACAAATTTTACTTATTAAGGGAACAGTTAGAGTTGTCTTAACATTTATATTTATAATGAACTTAATATTTTTAGCTTTGTTTTAAGAATCACAATGAAAATGCTCATAGTAGACAAAAAATTAAAATAATAGTAACCATAGCTTATTTAAAATCAGTCTCTGAGGAAATCCATGATTATATTTTTCTACATGATTTCCTTTTTAAAAGCTTGGTCTACGCAGTAAATCTATGCAGTAAAGCATATTCAGAAACAGTCTGCACAATTTGTAATGAACTAATGTGTTCATTGTTAGGGTTCTACTGCCCTCTGCTGATTTCCACAAATTGCACTCGTGAAGACTGATTATATGGGATATTTGCAATACCTTGTGTGTTCATGAAGCCTGAACACCAAGAGATTACCGACAACAAACAGAACTTCCCACATCTATTAATCTCAAGTAATTTGTGTATCCTCTCTCTCATTAAAAATACATGGTTAATGATTAAAAATAATAATTTAATTGGGGGCTTATACAACTCTTATCACAATCCATACATGCATCCATAGTGTCAAGCACATTTGTAGATTTGTTGCCTTCAACATTTTCTTTCTACTTGAGCCCTTGGTATCTGCTCTTCATTTTTTCCCTTTCTCCCCGGTCCTCCCTATCTCATGAACCTTTGATAATTTATAAATTATTATTATTTGTTCATGTCTTATACTGTCTGATGTCTCCCTCCATGCACTTTTCTGTTGTCCATCCCCCAGGAAGGGGGTTATATGTAGATCATTGTGATTGGTTCCCACTTTCTACCCCATCTTCTCCTTGCCCTCCTGGTATCCTTACTCTCATTATTGGCCTTAAGGGTTTATTTGTCCTGGATTCCCTGTGTTGCCATCTCTTATCTGTATCCATTTACATCCTCTGGTCTAGCCGGATTTGTAAGCTAGAATTGGGACCATGATAGTGGGGTGAGGGAGGAAGCATTAAAGAACTAGAAGAAAATTGTATGTTTCATCGGTGCTATACTGCACCCTGACTGGTTTGTCTCCTCCCCACGACCCTTCTGTAAAGGATGTACAGTTGCCTACCGATGGGCTTTGAGTCTCCAATCTGCACTTCCCCTCATTCACAATGACATGATTTTTTTTGTTCTTTGATGCCTGATACCTGATCCTATTGACACCTCATGATCACAAAGGCTGGTGTATTTCTTTCATGTGGGCTTTGTTGCTTCTAAGTTAGATGGCCACTTGTTTATCTTCAAGCTTTTAAGACCCCAGATGCTATATCTTTTGATAGCCGGACACCATTAGCTTTCTTCACTGATTTTCTTATTCACCCACGTTGTCTTCAGCAATCATGTCTGGAAGGTGAGCATCAAAGAATGCCAGTTTAGCAAAACAAAGTGTTCTTGCATTGAGGGACTACTTGAGTAGAGACCCAATGTCCATCTGCTACCTTCATACTAAACCTGTAAATATATGCACATAGATCTATTTCCAGATTCTCAAATATAAATATATTTATATATGTACATGCTTGTATTTAGACCTTATAAATGCCCTTTGTCTCCTAGTTCTTTCCTCTATTTCTTTTTACTTTCCACTTGTTCCACTATTATGTTCAGTCTTTATTTGGGTTTCAGTAATTCCCCTCAGTTACATTGCCCTTGATCAAGCCTTACCAGACCTCTTACTCCTTCCTTGCCATAGATTTTGGATCACTTGTTGTTTCCTTTTCCCTGGGTCTGTTAACATCCTCTTCCTTTCCCCCTGCCTTCCCTTCTCCCCTGTTCCCCTGGAACCATCTGTCCTGTTGTTTCCTCCTCCAGATTGTTTATCCTGCCTAGCTTATCTAGATAGACCTGCAGAAATAATAATATGCACAAAAATAAGACAGAGCAAATCAAAGCAACAAAACAACAACAACAAACAAGGACAAAAAATAAAAGAGAAAAGCCTATAAATAGTCAATTTCTGTTTGTTAACTTTTAGGAGTGCTTTCTGGTAAAGCACCCAGGGCTTCATTGGGTTAGGTCCATGCGGCTTCCCCTTGGGGGTGTCTTAAAGGAAGTCAGCCTTGCCAGCTGAAGCACGGAACTGTCTAAGGCAGTTGCACCTGGTCTGACCATCACAAAGCACGAGATCGGAGAACTTGAAAGGCGAGGCTCACTGAACCATCTACCCCTTCACCCTTCAATTAACCCCACATGTGTCTATCAGACAGATTGACACAATAAACTAACTACCTCAATGACCTTAAGACATTTCAGCTTTAAGTCCAATTTAATATTTCAGTTCTTTACTCTTCAACAGGTGTGTTTAGGGTAAAGTTTTTCCCAAGTGGGGTTTCCAAATCACAAGACTCTAATGTGTTCTATGAAGATTGCTTTACAGCTCAAAAGGACCAAATCTAAAGTCCATGTAGCTTACAGCCTGTGGCCAGCATTACCAAGGGGAACCAAATAAACTTAGTCAAAAATGCTTGCTTACCAAGATAGTACTGGGTTGATTCTCCCACTAAAAATCTACAAAAGTTATGTTAAGTGTAAGGACAAGTTGCCTATCCTTGGTTTATTCATGAGCAGAATTAAAACGACCATCTCAGAGACAGACACATCCTCCCTTCATCTGGTTATGAGTTCCCACTGACATTCACTGATCAGCATTATGTTGTTAGGTGCCCCAGAGGGAGCTCCAATCCATAGCGACCCTATGCACTACAGAGGCAAACACTGCACGGTCGGTCCTGTGCCACCCTCACCATTGTTCCCATGCTTGAGGCCATTGCTGCAGCCAGTTTGTCAATCCAGCTCATTGGGGGCTTCCCTTTCCACTTTAAAAAAATGGTGTCCTCCAGGGTCTGGTATCTCCAGAGAACATGTCCAAAGTATGTAAGACGACGTCTTTCTGTCCTTGACTCTAAGGTGCGCTCTGGTCTTCCTTCTTTCAATACAGATCAGTCATTCTTTTAACTGTCAATATTCTTCTCCAGCACCACAGCACAAGTACATCAATTCTCCTAGAGTCTTTGTTATTCAGTATCCACCTTTCATATGCATAGGATGCAATGGATACTATCATGACTTGGGTCAGGAGCAAATTATGCCTCAAAGTAATATCCCTGCTGCTCAACACTCTAAAGAGGTCTTGGACAGCAGATTCACTGAATGCAATATATTTCTGATCTCTTGACTGCTACTTCCAAGAGCATTCATGGTGGATCCAAGCAAGACAAAAAAATTTGTGAGTTCTTCAAACTTTTGTCTATTTAGCTTTATGTTACCTATTGATCTAGTTTTGAAGATTGGGGGCCTGCTTACATTGAATTTTAATTCATACTGAAGACTGCAATTCTTGATCTTCATCAGCAAGTGCTTCAAATCTTCTTCAGTTTCAGCAAGCAAGATTTGGTTATCTGCATTTTGCAAGTTGTTAATAAGCATTCCTCCAAACCTGATCTCACATTCTTCTTCATATAAGCCAGATTTTTGGATAATTTGTTCAGCATATAGACTGAACCCATAAAGTGAGAAATACTAACCTGATGCACACCTTTCCTGATTTTAAAGCATACACTATTCCCTTATTCCGTTCACAGAACTGCCTCGAATCCATGTACTTTCCTCTTAATCAGTAGCACAATGAAGTGTTCTGGAATTCTCATTCTTCTCAACGTTATCCACGGTTTTTGTGGGCCATAGAGCCACTTTGCATAGTCAATGAAACATATGACACAATGGATGATACCA
Organism: Tenrec ecaudatus; assembly: GCF_050624435.1. NCBI lineage: Eukaryota > Metazoa > Chordata > Mammalia > Afrosoricida > Tenrecidae > Tenrec > Tenrec ecaudatus. The sequence goes on along the minus strand of NC_134532.1, from coordinate 94,736,137 downwards.
CGGCTTGAGTCAGGAGGAAAATATTACTCAAAGTAATAGCCCTGCTCTTCAATACGATAAAGAGATCTTGTGCAGCAGATTCACCTCTTGCAATATATTTTTTATCTTTTTACTGCTTCTTCCAAGAGCATTCCTGGTGGATCCAAGCAAGACAAAATCCAAGCAAGACACAAGTGAACATCTTTCTGGTATTGTTGGCTTGAGCCAAGACCCATCTGTCATCAGCAATGATGTCCCTGGTTCCATGCCCTCTTCTCAATCTGGCCTGAACTTCCGGTAGTTCACTGTCAATGTGTTGCAGCAAGCTTTCCTGGGTGATCTCAAGCAAAATTTTACTTGTGTGCACTGTCAACGAGATTGCTACATAGTTTGAACATTATGATTGTTTCCCTTCTTTGGAATGGGCATAAATCTGGATTTCTTCCATACAGTTAGCCAAGTAGCTAGGTTCCAAATTCTTTGGCATACTTGAGTGAGTGCTACCAGAACTTCTTCAGCTTGCAGAAACATTTCAATGGGTATTCCTTCAATTTTGGAGCTTTGGTTTTGGCTAATGCATTCTGCTCATATGCTACCCCTGCAAGGGTAGAATGTTGACTAATTTGTTTGGGTACAGCGACTCTGTATTCTTTCCATCTTCTCTTGATGTTTCCTGCATCATTCAATACCTTTGAACATAGGATCTTTCAAGATTTCAACTTGAGTCAAAATTTTTCTTGTGTTCTTTCAGTTTCAGATATGCTGAGAATGTTCTTCCCTTTACATTTTGCAAATTTAGGTCCTTGCACATTTCATTATAATATTTGACTCTGTCTTCTACAGCAGCCCTTTGAAATTTTCCTTTTTTTAAAGTTTTAATCATTTTATTGAGAGTGCCTATAGATATCATAACATTCCATAGTTCTAGCACATCAAGCCGTATTGTATAATTGCTACCAACATCAGTTTCAAAACATGTTCTCTCTTATTGAACTCCTTGATATCAGCTTCTCTCTATCCCCTCCACTTCCCACCCTACCCCCAGGACTCCTTATTTATGTTCTCTGATAATAGTTTTTTTACTGTAAACAATCCAATATATGCATTCACACAAATTCCTTGAATTCATCCTTTGTCCTATTTCCTTTAAATACTCTATGATTAAGAGCAAGTTGTATCATCTTTTCTGAAAAGTACTTTGATCTTTTTTTATTTCCCATCTTTTAAATTACCTTTTGCTTTCTTCATAAATGATTATCTTGATGTCCTCCCACAGCTCATTAATGTTCAATGCTTCAAATCTGTTCTTGGAAATGTCCTGAAAATTCAGGTGGGATAGACTCAAGGTTATATTTTGACTCTTGAGGACTTGTTTTAAATGTCTTCAGGTTTTCCTCAACTTACATATGAGCCACTGATGGTCTGTTCCACAGTTGTCCCATGGTCTGATTTTAGCTAGTGATATTGAACTACTCCATTGTGTCTTTCCACAGATGTAGTCAATTTGATTTCTGTGTACTCCATCTGTGGATGTCAATGTGTATTGTCACCTTTTGTGTTGCTGAAAAAAGGTATTTGCTATGAAAAAGTTTTTGGTTTTCAAAAATCCATCATGAGATCTCCAGCTTCATTTCCATCACCAAGTCCATACTTTCCAACTACTGTTCCTTCCTGTTTGTTTCCAGCTGTTGCGTTCCAATTACTAGTAACTATCAATGCGTCTTGATTGCATGTTTGATCAAATTCTGACTGAAGTCATAGGTAGAATTATTCAAATTCTTCATTACTAGCTTTTGTGGGTTTTACATACATTTGAATAATATTTGTATTGATTTGATTTCCTTAAAGGTGGATAGAAGTAATCCCCTCACAGATAGCATTGCACTTCATGATGGATTTAACAAGATCCTTTCTGACAATGAATACCAAGCAATTGCTCTTGATGGTGTTTTTTCACAGCATAGGAAATCACATGATTTTCCAATTTAAAATTACCAGTACCAGTTCAGTTTAGCTCATTACTGCATAGAACATCAATCTTCATGAGTTCCATTTAAAATTTGACCATTTCTGTTTTTTTTCCCTAAATTCACTTTTCACACATTTCAAGCTCCAACAATTCAGAGATTTTTGCAGCAGTTTCTCTTTACTTTGATTCGGGTGCCCTCAGAACATGAAGACCCCGAAGGTCTCCTCCTGCAGGCTTTAGCAGTCCTACTTCACCATGGTGGACTCCCCTCTAAGAAACTATGTCCTCTTCAGTCACATGTTGAGTGTCCTCTGATCTGAGGGGACCATCCTCTGGCAATATATCCAACAGTGTTTTGCTCCCTTTGTTTAGGCTTTCAGTATTTGACATAGCTTTCAGAGGCTTTTCTTCTGAAAGGGAGAGTGGGTTCTTCTTAGCTGTCTGTTCTTCATCTGGAAGCTCTGATGAAACCGAGTTACTCTGAGTGACCCTTACCAGTGACCTAGTTTCCAGCATCACAACAAACAAGTCAGCATGGTCCAGCATATTGACAGGTAAGTAGTGAGATCAACATTATGTTGGGATGATATTAATTTGGGATGAGCAGGGGACAATACTATATGGCAGTATTTGCCCTTTTATGATCGACAACCTTTTCTCATCATAATGTCTTCTGGTCTATCCCTGCAGCGAGGTGCTTCGTAGATTCAGCAGTGTTTGTTAACAACGTGTAATATTCCATTGAGTGTTTTGTACCAAAGTGTATTAGCCATTATTCTACCCATGGACTTTTGGGTTGTTTCCAATCACTTGCTATTCTAAAAAGTGTCGTGGTATGCTCCTTCAGTTCGGACCTGGTACCTCTTTTGTGACACTGCACCTCTTTTGTGAGACTCTGGTTCTTGCCTTGGCTGACAAGCACTCCAGGGTGAAGGAATCAAGACAGAGAATGACAGCTTATTAATTTGAAGGTGGCAGGGCAGGGTGGTTCTCTGGTGCAGTGTAAGACTGAGAGGTACCTCTTAGTAAACATCAGTGAAAGCCTATTGTGAACGTCAGGGTTTGTCAATGCAACAGGTCAGATTCCCATTTATGGGAGAGCCAATCAATGAAACAGACCCACTGCACATTTGGAAGTGGAGGATAAAGATACAATGCATGTGTTCTAGCAGTAGACAGGAGGCGTCTTCTAAAAGGGGACCTGCTCTTTGCCTCCAGAATTCAGCTCCTACCAACCAAGAATGCATTCTCAATCAGAAAACCATAATTTGGTTCCACCACCTCCTGAATATCTTCATATAGTTTTCTCTATTCTTTCATCTCCCTTCCTCATTCCTTTATTGGACATGAAGGAGCTGGTGCATATGCACAAGCACACTGATTTTCCCCCATTTATGTATGTATGTATTGAACTAGATGGCCAGTGGTGGGTGGGGATGGCATCCAGTGGCGATGGGATGGGGAAGCAGTGGTTCTGTGCCCGCAGCCCCCTCTCCATTAGTGGCGTGTTTCTTCAGCGCCTCTGCTTATATTCCAGTGCGTTATTTTGCTCTCACTTTTAACAACAACACAAAAAAAAGATCACAAAAACAAAACAGCTTTGCATACCTTGTTTGACCGGAGTACTTTAATGTCTTTCACTTATCATAGTAAAACTAAGGGAGATTTTATAATTTTTTTGTATGCCATTTCATGTAGGGAATCCGTCTCTAAGTAGAGGTAAGTTACTTTTGAAGAAATGACCCCTAGATAGCTTTCCCTGCAAAGTCAAGCATCTTGTTGTTTGAATAAAATTTCTGTTTAAAGATCAAAAGTACTGCCATGAACAAGGAGCGCATGCTTCTGCTCTGGCCCGCGCTCCTCCTTCTGTCAGGTGGATACCCAGAGAAAGCACTGCTGGATCGCAAGGCCTTCCAAGGCCCAGTTGTTTTCAGTCGTGCCATATCACGTTCCACAAGGTTTGTACATAGTTATGGGCCTTCCAGCAGTGAATACTACTTACAATATTTCTCCACACTCTCCAGCATTTGCTGTTCCCTGTTTCGTTTTGCTTTAATTGGGCCGTCATTGTCAGTAACAGCTCATTGTTGTCTCATTGTCAGTAATAGCTCACTGTTGTTTTGATTTGCAGCTTACTGATGCCTAGTGACCACAAGCATTTCCCCCACGAGTTTGTTAGCCATTTGAATGCCATTGTCGGTGAACAGTGTTTATATCCTTTACCTATTTGTCAAGTGGATTATTATTTCTTTTTTCTTACTGAGGTTTTACAGTATTCTGTAGATTTTAGAGATTAAATCCTTTGCCCACTGTGTACTTGCTAAACAATATTTTTCCCAGTCCATAAGCTCTCATTTTCCTCTTTTGATGCACATAGTGGTTAGATTTTATGCCAACTTGATAGTACCTGTGTGGAGGCAGGAGTGAGGCCCAACCTGGTGATCAGGTGATGCCTCTTTGGTTGGTGTTGCCTTTTTATAAAAGAGAGAGTGAGAAATTCTGTCTCTGTTGCCTTCACCCTCCATGTTTGCTAAAATGCTGTGCTTGCCTCCAGGGAAATCCCCATGTGGGCAATTTACCCTGGGGGCCACCTAGGTGCTGTTGGCGCACTGCCATGTTCCACTTACTCTGGATCTAGGTAACTCTGCACCCCTAGGCTGCTGTCCCCTTCACTGTTCTGCATCACCAGCCTCTGAAGAGGCATCTGGCTTGCAGCAGAACAACTTGAGTTGGACTGGGATAGAATATCTACTTGATATAATTTGCTTCTTGACATGAAGTATATTTTTATACATATATGAGTGTCACTGGTCTTGATTCTCTAGCCAACCCAGCCCCCAAACAATTCCAGGAATCTATTTTGTCTTCTGTTGGTGTTTCCTTTGCTTTATTTAATAGCATGTGTGTGCTCTGCAACAGGGCCCGTAAGTTTATGCTTGTTTTATTATTGATGATCTTTATAGCACAGGGAATTATGTTTAGGTATTTGATTCATCTTGAGTTCATTTCCCTATGGTGAGTTATGCATCATGTTTCAATCTTCTGCAGATGGATATCTAATTTTGCCAGGACTACATTTTGAGGAAACTGTCTCCTTCCAATTTCTTTATTTCTTTATTTTGGCCTTTCTTCAAAGATCAATTGCCTGTAGATAGATGGACGAGAAGTTCTATTTGGTTCCATTGGCCTAGGTACCCATTGTTGTACCAGTACCAAGGTGTTTTGACTAGTGTGGCTGTGTGAGGATTTGAAGTTGAGTAGTGTGAGGTCTCCTACGTCTGTCTTTCTTTGTAGGGCATTGTTTGCTTTTGCTAGATCTCTTCTCTCTTCCTCTGAACTTAGTAATTAGTTTTTCCATTTCTTTAAAGAATGAAGTTGGGATTTGGGTCAGAACTGCCTTATATATGTATATCTATTGCTTTGTGTTCAAAGACTTTCTATCAATGAACATGGGCTTTTCTTCCATTTGTGTAGGTCTCTTTTGGTTCCTGGTAATAATGTTCTGTAGTTTTTGTTGTACAGACCGTTTGTGTCTCTGATTAGATTTAGTGTTCAGTATTTCATCTTTTCTGTGGCTGTTGAAAAAGGGATTGCTTTCTCGGTATACTATTTTTTTGAACTCTCTTCATCAGTATACAGGAACATAATTATTCGGTGCTTGTTAATCTCATATACTGCCACGTTGCCAAATCTTTCAAGTAATTTCAAGAATATTTTTGAGGAATCTTTGGGTTTTCTACATATAAAATCAAATCTTTTGCAAATAGAGAGAGAGTTTCACTTCTTAGTCTATTTGGATTACTCTGATATCTTTTCATTGTCTAGTGGTCATGGTTAAGACTTTCAGCACCATGTGGGATAAGAATCATGACCGAGACATCTTGTGGTTCCTGTGCATAGTGGAAATGCTTGTTGTTAGAGGAAATAGTTTCTTGACTACATTATGTTAATGATCATAGCATATGAAAGAAAAGAGCAACAAAAATCATTGCTGTTAAGTCAATTCTGATGCACATCCCCACTAAGGACACAGCAGAACTGCCCTATTGGGCCTCTAGGCTATACATTTTTGTTTTTTTTCTTCATATAATTTTGTTAGGAGCTGATCCATATGTTGTACCATTTCATAGTTCACTCATATCAAGCAGTGTCGTATAATTGCTACCCAAATCCATTTCAGAACATCGTGTTCCTTCTTGAACTCCTTGGTATCTGGTCCCCATTACCACCTCCCCTTCCCAACCAGGAACCCTGATTCTAGTTGTCTCTCTGGCTTTATCTCCTGGGATGCATCTACCATAAATCATGGGAAAAAAACACATAACAGAGACTGAAGACTACCAACAATGACAAAATGCCACAGAGATAGACCCTAATCTTAACAAAAATAATAAAACAAAAAACCCCACAGAAATATCAAAGACCAGATCCAGCCCAAAGTGCATCAGAAGGGAGTGACAAACTGGTGATCGAGTTGTAATCGTTCATGCAGATTTATCATTTTAAGCTTCTGTAGAAGTTCCTATACTCTGTGTCTTGTAACCAAGTCATTTCTATCGCTTGGTTATCATTTGAGGGAAATCAGCAAAGGATTATCCTCTATGTAGATCCTGCAAATGTATGTTGGGCTTCCACTGTCATCCATAGGCTTCTGCGTACTAAATTATCACAACAGAAGCTCTGACACTAGTCCCTCTTTGTTTTCAGGTTACATAATTTACGTCCTTGGATTGTGCATGGTGGTGTGCTTCATTTATGTGGACTTAACTGAAATTTCTATTAGAGGGTTGCTTGTTTTGAAACAAGCTTTTAAGACTTTGGTCTAGACTATGTTCTAGCTAATAGTCTGGTACAATTTAATGTCTTCACCACACTTTGATATTGTACTCATACCTCTGTGTTTCCTTCATGAGGGTGAGTACGGAACAGAGCCATGTCTTGAGAACTTAAATTGGAGCTAGGATTACGTGTTAGTCCCCAAATCCATTACTGATTCATCTGGGTTTTGTTTGTTTGTTTTTGTTTAATCTGCCTCTGGTTTACTTTAGAGATATCTTTGTTAATTTTTGTTAGGCTGTGAGTTTCTTCTGCCAAATTTCAGAAGACTGCCAAATTTGTCTCCCGTGGAGAAGTTGGTAGATTCAAACTACTAACCTTTTGATTTTCAGCCAAACACCTACTACATGGTGTTTGTGCCCCCGTGGATCCTTAAGGTTATACTACCAAGCTCAAATTCATTACACTCAAATTGTTTCAAATGGACCAAGTAGAACAGAGTGGGACTGACCAATAGAATTTTCAAGCCTTTATATTTATGAACACATTCTGCCACTTCTCTTCCCTGCATAGTTACTGGTTGGCTGGGATCATAAACCTTTCCATTAGCAGCTAATTACTTGACCACTGTACCATTGGGGTAGCCAATTGGATTTCAAGTTCAGTCTTGGTGCCGCGTGCTGCCTACCCTTTAAGCCAACACCACGTATTTCACCCCTATTGTAGATCACATTCCTTCCTCTTATACAAATTTGACTTTTACCTATATAAGAAATACAATGGTTTTTTAAAAGATAGACAGTTATGTCTACTCACGTAATCATCCAAGTTTAGGCAAATTTGGATGAGCATCTCTACCATCCCCAAGAAAGGGTCTTTTGCTATAGGTTTAAAGCAGCTCTTCTCACTAATTCCGGCAATAGGTAAGTGCAAATGAATATCAAAGGATACATGTATTGTTTCAAGGTTAAGATTCAGAAATAGTACACATCTCTCTTGTTCACATTCTATTGGCCAGGATTTATTCACATAGCCTCAATTAGCTCGCTGGAGAGAAGACGAGGATTTTTTTTCTTTAGGTGTGTGACATCATGCATAGCTATGATTCTAGTACTTTGAAAGTGGAGGAAAATTAATTGAGAAAGAGTTCATAGTCCTCCACAGGAAGATAACATGACACACTTTAAAACTTACAAGCAATCAAACAGATTCTGGAGGCATGCAGATAGTTGAGATGACCTCAGTCAATATTACATATAGAGAAAAGGAATTTACACAAGATGTTCATTATTCTGGGTTTATGTTTTGTTGGTTTCTTTTGTTTTTATTTTATTTATTTTTTGTTTGTTTTGATTTTTGTATGAATTCTCTATCTGTATCTGAAATTCAGGGTAGGAAATCTAAAGAGATAGTAACTTTATTAATAATCACCTAAGACAGTGGTTCTCAACCTTTGGGTCATGACCACTTTGGGGGGTGTCAAATGACCCTTTCACAGGGGTCACATGATTTATAACAGTAGCAAAATAACAGTTATGCAGTAGCAACGAAAATAATTTTATGGTTGGGGGTCACCAGAACATGAGGAACTGTATTAAAGCGTCATGCATGGCAGGAGAGATTGGGGAGATCGCGTGGAGCGAAAAACAATGAGTATTAGAAAGAAAATGATCTGACATTAATTGTGACGATGATTGCACAAGTCTTCTTAATATGATTGAACTATTAAATTGCAGGATATGTCAGTTATATGCCAATAAAACTATGTAAAAAAGACTACAGCAAAAATAAAATAGAAAGGTGTCCACCATTTTCTTTCTTTTTTTTTTTTTTGAGTCCACCATTTTCATCCTACTAAACCATCCTTCATAAGAAGACCTAATGGAGAGATGCTTTTTACATTTGCATGCTAACTGCAAGGTCAGCAGTTTGACTCCACTAACTGCTTCGAGGAGAGAGATGAGGCTATCTGCTCCTGTAGAGACTTGCAGAGTCAGAAACTCACAGGAACAGTTTGACTGTCATTGAGAATCCACTGTCCAGCAGAGGGTTTGGTTTGGTTAGAACATACTTGTATCACTGTCCCTACAATCGATAACTTTTAAAAATCACCTGATCTTAGCCTCTAAAATACTTTATTTTTTTAAAATCATTTTATTGGGGGCTCATACAACTCATTATAATACATGGGCATATATTGTATGTCAAGCTCATTTGTACATTTGTTGCCATCATCATTCCCAAAACATTTGCTCTCTACTGGAGCCCTTGGTATCACCTCCTCATTTTCCCCTCCTCCCCCTCCCCCCTCCCTCATGAACCCTTGATGATTTATACATTATTATTATTTTGTCATATCTTACAATGTTCAATGTCTCCCTTCACGCTTATTGAGTCACATGTACCTAGCTAGTTCAATCAGACTTCCCCTCATTCTCCAGGAACTCCGAATTGAAATAGGTCTAAGACATGAGCCAAATAGACTATTTCTCTCAGTGAAAAATTAAACAAAGTGCAAGCCCAAAGTATCCACCAGAATCCAGAGTGGACATACTTGCTGACAGGACTGCAGTGAAGGAAGGAGAAAAGACAAGAGAACACATAAAGAAAAGAATCACAATGTTCCTGATTTCTGCATCTGCATTTTAGACATCATTTCTATGCTCTGTCTGTTATAACTTTCAACAAATGATGTAGGGTGTTTTCTACTTTTTGCACAATTTTATATTTCTTTGATTAAATATGATTTGATTGAAAATTTTTTACTGAAACCTCCAAATCTCTCTGTCTAACTCAAAGAAATACACAAACTACAGTAATCCAGGTGCCTACCGTCATGCCACCACAGCAAGGGGGATAGAGCAATTTCAATCAGAAGGTCAAAGAAGCTACTTTAGAACTGGCTTTGAAGATAAGTCAGAATCCATCAGAAAGCAAAGAAAAGCGAGTACCACCCATTAAGGTAGAATTTCTCAAGTGAGAATATATTTGGGGCAGATATTAATTCCACATGTTCAGAAGTTTACCCTATAATGCTCCGGAAATGCTATGGAACCTAATGGAACTTACTTCCTGTGAAGTTAGGAGAAGGATACAAAACTCAAAATTATTTTGTTTTTTACAAGTCTCACAACCATTTTGTTGAATGCATAAAAAGACCTCTAGTTATTCCCCCAAAAGTTTCCCTCTGGGTTTATTCTATTGGCTCTGGTCGTGCTACTACCTATAGAACTATGTGACAAATATTGTGTACATTTTAAGAATCTCATCAATTCATTAGGCAGATGAAAAATAATCATTTTAGTGAATTTCATTAGACAGAGAAAACAATTCTTTTTTAAACATCCAAGAATTATTTATCTTTAAAACATAGAGATCTCTTTATTAATTGTTAGACATTATCAATTAATACTCAACATGACAGCCAAGGTGTTTAGAACCCAGGAAAAGTTTCAAAAGAGAGTACAGCAAGTAACTATCTGCCAGTCTTCTTATCTAGCAGACTAAGGATTTGCACGGCATGCCACCTGGTTATTAGCTTATTAGTCAGCCAGCGGATCCTGGGTGTTTAGTGTTTGTGTGAACTACAGCTGTGCTCAGTGTGGTTGTGACTGTCTTCAAAGGTGCAACTTGGAACGCTAACACGATAATTAAATCTACTATGAAACAGGTAGGTTTGTTGCCTAAACACCAATAAAAATGTCAACATGTTTCAACTTCTTCAAAGTTTACCTTCTAAAAGATGTTCTTTCTTAAGCTGTATAGATATTAGGAGACCTTTCTTCCAAGCTCCGTGTTCATATATACAATTGTCTACGTGACGGCATTACTTGAAACTCTCATTTCACACGTTAAAACTGAACTTTGCATCTTATTCACCTACGACTGCTCCAGCTTCCCCGCATCTTCTTTAATGGTTTCTCCATGTCCAGAGGTTCGAAGCCCAAAGCCTAGGAACAGTGTCACCTTTCACTTCCCCCTATCACCATGACAGCCAAAGCGTTTACTCCAGAGACTGTATTACGTCTCTTCATTTGATTCTGTACCATCGTTGCAATTTTATTCCCAGCTTTTGCCTCTCTCGTGAATGACTAGAGTATATTCCTCTTTCTCTAGCTCATCATTGCTATCACTGTTGATTTGGTCTGTGTGGAGTTGTTGGGGTGTTTTCAAGCTATATGGAACAGTTTTCTCTCTTGTTCAATAACCGAATGGATTGCAATGAGAATAGTGTAGACATAAACTTCGTTGCATGGCCTCAATTTCCGGTAAATTTTATTTTAATCTCACTATTTCAATTTCATTCTTTCTTTTCATCCAGATCAGGGAATATGGGGGGGGTGGTGTAAAAAAGAAGTTGATAGTAATTGGTGAGTATTTAGCAAGCATTCATTAAATTATTTTTAGCCAGAACTCCTTTAAAAGGGCACCACGAAGCCTTTCTACGATCCCTATTTTGTTGTGACACGGGACTAGGATAGTACGTACATGCTTACATGTTGCTGTGATTCTTGAAGCTATTTCAGCAGCCTTTCAATTCCAATAGGGTCACACATGGTCAACAGGTTTCAGCAGTGCTTTCACACTAAGACCAGAGTTGGAAGGACGAGGGTAAACTTCTGCACAAAGAAATAGGCATTAGGATTTGATATATGGCCCTAAGAGGAATCCTTCCAGGTAAAAGGCATGTACAATACAAGCGGGGAAGAAATGCCTCTTCCAAGAAGAGTGTGTCTTATGACAGGGATGGAGCAAAACATTCAGAAATTGCATTTGCTGAGAGGGCTGGGCTTAAAGTTAGAAGACATAAAAGTAAACATCCATTTATAATCATAGTATAGAATGTATGTAGTATGAATCTGGAAATTTAGAAGCCACAAAAATTGAATGTAATGCACAAAGAATCATTACTGACCTGAAAACAACTGAAGAATTATGTCATATTCACTTTCAAATATAACATTTCGAGGTAAATCTTGGAGCATAATGCTAACTGTGCTAGGGTAATAATGCGCATGCCTACAAAGAAGTTCACTTAATACAACCATTGTTCAAATTTTTGCACCAACACTCAATGCTAGTGATAAAGAAATTGAAGCATCCTACGAAATTCTTCCATTTGAAATTGTTCAAACAGGCTATCAAGACATAATCATAATTATTGAAATTAGAAGACAAAGGCTGAAAACAAAGAGGAAGGCTCAATAACTGGAAAATATGATGTAGGTGAGCGAAATGAAGCTAGAGATTTCATGATTGTAAATACTTTTGTTCAACAGCTTACATGGCAACTATGCACATGAACTTCTCTAAATAGAGTTAACAGGAATAAACTTGACTACATTTGTAGGAAGAGATGATGGAAAAGTTCATTACAATCCATCAAAATAAGCCAGGGGCAGACCACTAATTGCTCATATGTAAATTCATGTTGAAGCGAAGAAAATTGAAGCAAGTCAACTACATTCAAATCATGACCGTGAGTGCATGCTACCTAAACTTAGAAACCATTTCCAATAGAGACTTGATGTATTAAACAACCGTGAGTAAACCCAGACAGGTTGGAGTATGACACTTCAATACCATAAATGAAAAAAAATGTCATTTAAAAGACAGGAAAGAAATGGAGACAACAGTGGAGGTCAGAAAAGATTGGGGTAAAGAATATAAGAAATGGTGAAGTAAAAGATTTAAAAAAGGAAATTTCAAAAGTCGGCTTGAGGAGAAAAAAGTAAAGTGTTATAATGAAGTCTACAAGTGCCAGGAGTTAGACAAACAAGGAGGAAGCAGATGCTCAGTATGTCTCCAGCTGAGCAAACTGAAATCAAGGTCCAAACCCTCAGTTTAAATATGATGGATTCTGTAAGAAGATATTGATGATCCAGGCAGCACCGAAAGAGGTGGAAGAATACGTAGTCATTTTATCAAAGAGGTTCAAATTTCCTACCCTTTCTTTACTCAAAGGCCATGGTACTGTTGCTTTTCTTTTCACTCCTAGAGGTTTCCACGACATTTGATAGGCAATAGACAACCAAAAACGTTATTTCACTAATTCTGAACCTAGATGCAGAATAGAATCACTCATGTGTTGTTTTAAAAAATACTGATAGGATTCTGTCCAAGATAGACTTGGAGAATTTGACACTAATAATGGGTCTCTTTTAAAGTTCCAATGTGAAAAATAGAAGTAAGAACTATTAGAAATGGGATACCTCATTAAAGTCAGAATATTTTGATGTTAAAATATATCTTAATAAATCAGTAATAATTGTGGCAAACTGTTATTAAATTATCTTCATAATACAACTTCCAAGACTTTGTGAATCACCAAATACCCTACATGAATTGTTATGTTCTCTACAGAGAAATGGTGCTGCACTCTAACATAATGAGTTGATCATCAAATGATCTCTATGAACCTGCGGAGAAATGCCTCCTCTAGCCCTTTCCTGATCTTCTGAAAGCCGTGCTTACCTCTTCTCGAATCAACCTGCTGACGGCAGGCACATTGGCAGAAGCTTCTCCTAAGTGCTGATATTTGAACTTGGTCTAGGCAAGCACCTCCTTTAATTTAATTTACACTTGGCTGGAAATAGAGATAGTTTTAGACTTGGACTAGGGAGCAAGGGAGTGTCTGCTCTCTTCCAGAGACTTATGAAGAATGAGAACATTTACTCTGTGTGTTTGTGTTTGTGCACACATGCATGTGTGCATGCCAGGTATATGCTTATCCCCTTTAAAGCCAATCAAGCCCATATTGTTGGTATACTTGGTGTAGGTGTACAGTCAGATGTATGCTATTTGCTGCATTGGTCTTGTTGCATGACACTTGGGAAAAATAACATGAACAAAAGTTTGGTTTATTTCTGGTGATCACATAATGTTTCATAGCCAGTAACATTATTAAATTCCTTAAGAATCTAAAATTCAACTGCGTTCTCTGTACATCACATTACAACACCATAAGGCAACAAGTAAGCCTTAGCTTAAACTCAAATTTAACGTAACATAAATTGATCCTCTTAACATACTAAAATATATTCTGTGTTTTAGAAAACTTAAAAGTCAAGTTCTCAATGTTTGATAAATCTCTCTACCAAATATCACAAAGAAATGCAATACATATAGAACTAAACATGGAGATACACATACTTAGGAGAAAGTTAAATATTCTAATCATGAATCTAAAATAATGTGAAGAAAATTGTTAAAGCACAAAAGAACCAACACCAAAAATAGCTTGCATACCTATGGAAATGCATCAACTTTTATTTTTGCCTGCCATATAGTTGAAATTTTACTTTTGCCTGCCATATCCAAATAGATAAAACAATTATACATATTTTAATAAAATAGTAAAACAGCTTTATAGCTATTGTTATATATAACATGCAAGAATACATTTTGAAGGAAAAACATTGACAAATACATTTTTTATTATTATAATTTAGATGCGGGTTTACCTTTCAGATCATTGACTTTGTATTCCACAGTCTAAGCTACTAATCAACCTACCAGCCACCCAACAGTTTCCTCCTCCCCAGTTCCTTCTTTTCCCATCTCCCTCCTGTGGGTTCCTGAGTCAGCTCACAGTCCAGGGTTTTATCTCCCTTCTTTTATCTCCCTCTCCCCTTTAGCAAACTCCAAAGTCTGTTCACTTTGGCATAAAAATCTTAATCTTGTTATTTTTGTTATTATTTTCCCCCTGCCTTAGAACAATGTCTCCTCTAATATGCTTCCTTTTGTGATTGGCTAATTTTGGTCAGCATCGTGTTTTCCAGGTCCATGGAGTTGCTTCGTGGTTTCATTATTTGTTTCCCGGTGATGCCTAGTAAGCCATGGCATGTCTGCCATAAAGTTTCTGTAGCCATTCTTCTACTCTGATGAGCATGTAGGTGGTTTCTGTCATGCTAATGTGAACAGCACCGTCATGCTCTGCCTGCCTGTGTTATAACGAGTCTTTCGTGAACTATCTGCTGAAGCTCTTTGCCCATTTTTTTTTTACATTTTATTAGGGACTCATACAACTCTTATCACAATCCATACATATACATACATCAATTGTATAAAGCACATCCGTACATTCTTTGCCCTAATCATTTTCAAAGCATTTGGTCTCCACTTAAGCCCTTTGCATCAGGTCCTCTTTTTCCCTCCCTCCCTCCCCGCTCCCCCCTCCCTCATGAGCCCTTGATAATTTATAGATTGTTATTTTGTCATATCTTGCCCTATCCGGAGTCTCCCTTCCCCCACTTCCCTGCCGTCCATCTCCCAGGGAGGAGGTCACATGTGGATCCCTATAATCAGTTCCCTCATTCCAACCCACTCACCCTCCACTCTCCCAGCATCGCCCCTCACACCCCTGGTCCTGGAGGTATCATCCACCCTGGATTCCCTGTGCCTCCAGCTCCCATATGCACCAGTGTACAACTTCTGCCCTATCCAGTCCTGCAAGGTAGAATTCGGATCATGGTAGTTGGGGGGAGGAAGCATCCAGGATCTGGGGGAAAGCTGTGTTCTTCATCGGTACTAACTCGCACCCTGACTGACCCATCTCCTCTCCTAAACCCCTCTATAAGGGGATCTCAAGTGGCCGACAAATGGGCCTTGGGTCTCCACTCTGCACTTCCCCCTTCATTCACTATGGCGCGCACACACACACACACACACACACATATCTATATATATACAGACACATATTCTTTTTTTTTTGCATGATGCCTTATACCTGTTGGCACCTCGTGATCCCACAGGCTGGTGTGCTTCTTCCCTGTGGGCTTTATTGCTTCTGAGCTAGGTGGCTGCTTGTTCGCCTTCAAGCCTTTAAGACCCCAGACACTATCTCTTTCGATAGCCTGGCACCATCAGCTTTCTTCGCCACATTTGCTTATGCACCCCCTTTGCCCATTTTAATTGGGTATCTCATCTCTTCCTTATTAAGGTGTTTCAACTGTCTCTAGATTTTAGCGATTACTCCCTTTGCTGTTCTATTATCGTCAAAAAGAATTTTTCCCACTCTGTGGGTTCACTTTTCACCCTATTTTCTCTCTGTGTGTGTATTAATTTTACGTTTAAATTTAAAGTTATTTATAAAATAACAGTATTTTATAAAATTTTGTTATATATATATATTTATTTATTTTCAATTATTGTAATTCATTTGCTATGGGAGAACTAAACTTCAAAAGTAGCATTGTGTTCTATTCAGGTAAAAGGAAATAGCAACAAAAGATGAAAAGAATGTGAGAATCCTAAAGACAATTCTAAAGTTAACTTACCTTTTAAAAACATAATGAATAAGAAGAGACTTTCACTGAACAATTGAGTTTGATAGGCTCAAAGTTTTATAACCATACTACTACTGCTAAAATTACTCCTAGCAATATTAATATAACAGAATTTGATCCACTACATCCAAATACATTTATAACTGCACTTAAAAATAATCACAATGATGTAGAAAATTGAATTGCTTTAGAATATGATATTGTTGCTTCTGAAGATTCCATATATAACAGAAATACAGATTTTTCTCTTATTTAATAAAAGATCATTTTATTGGGACTCTTACAACTCTTGTTACAATTCATACTTTGATTACATCAGGCATGTTTTTACATATGTTGCCTTCATTCATTTCTAGACATTTACTTTCTATTGAGCCCTTGATATCAGATACTCATTCCCCCCCCCCACCTCCATGCTTATACCCCCTTGACAGATTATAAATTACTATTATTTTCATATCTTAAACTGGCCACGATCTCCCTCCCCCATGTTTTATGGTGTTCTTCCCCTGGAGTGGGGTGTATAGTCGTGTGTCAGTCATTGTGATTGGTTCCCCCTTTCTCCTTTCCTCTCCTTCCTGTCCCCCCACCCTTCTGGCATCTCTATTCCCACTCCTGTTCCTGGATTCCATGTCATGAGCCCCAATCCCTTTTCTATACCTGTGTCCATTCTCTGGTCTAGTCTGAATTGAGAATCAGTACTGGGGTCATGATAGTGAGGGGTGAGGAAACATCAAGGTATCAGAGGAATATTGTGTGTTTCATTGAAGCTTTACTATATACTCGCTAACGCATCCCTTCCCTGTGGCCCCTCTGTGGGGGATTGTTCCATTGTCTACAGGTGGGCCTTGGGTCTCTGCTCTTCCCTTCCCCTCGATCTCAACAGTATGTTTTTGTTTGTTTGTTTGTTATGTGTCTTCTGATGCCTATTCCCTGATCCCGAGTACTCCTCATGATTGCACTGTTGGTGTGCTTCTTCTATGTGGGCTTGTTGCTTCTGTGCTGAATGGCCACTTGTTTAACTATAAGCCTTTAAGTTTAACTATAAGACCCCAGACACTAGCTAGGCACCATCCCCTTTCTTCACCACATTTGCTTATGCACCTGTTTGTTTTCTTTAGCAATTATGTTGGGAGGGTGAACAACAGATTCCTCTTTTGAAAAATATTTTCTTCTAATAATGTAAATTTGGGTCAAAAGGGGCAAAGTGATTGTGGGCCATTTGAAATTTTATGTCAAAGATTTCTAGATGATAAATAAACAAGATCTAATAGCCACAATATATTTACAGATTGAAAGCGGATGGTTTTCTGTACTCCCTATCAGTTGACCCTGTACATTTTTTTTGTTAAATACTTGAATTAGCAGAGATTTCATGTTGTGATATTTAATTCAGAAGCATGATTGTGGCTAAAGAACAGCAGTATTGAAAAGAGAATTTGGAATGCATTGTTGCTGTCATTTTTAACAGTAGGGGACTATCTTTTAAAGGAATAAATGAAGTCTTTCATTCTTGATTAAATAGATGTTGGAGCTTACTTTAACCATTGCTTAGTTTGATCCATTTTAGTAGATTATGTTTCAAAATATTGTAACCTATGAAAAGGCAATTCATCATATATTTCTAAAACTATGTGTGAAAAATTAAGGCTATTGGGTTATACTTGTATGATTTCCTTTTCTTAAGTGTATTTTGCTTTAAATTTGCTACCATTAGCTAAACTAAGGGCACTATCGCTGTGTAGTGGGTACGCATTAGTCTGTTGACTGCAGAGTCAGTAGTTCAAAGCTACCAACCAGTTCCAAGAGGGAGGGATGGGGCTTTCTGCTCCTGCGAAGGTTAAAGTTTCAGAGACTCACAGGAGCAGTTATACCCTGCCCTGGGGGGTCATTATGGGGTGCCATTGACTTGATGGCAGTGGAAGTGATATCTCAGGGGAAAGATTGATCAACAATGTTCTCTGAAATCAAAGTTCAATGATGTCTCTAAGGTGAAACAGAGACCTATATAAACCATAGAGGTGTAAATGGATTTTTCCCAATCTAAGATATGACCCTGTTTGAGAGCCAAGCTCATGAAGGGATCAATGAAGGTGACAGCACTGAGGGTGTTACAATAAAGTCTGGGAAAGAAACTGGCTGGTGCCTGGCTTTCAGAAAAATTGTGTCTGGAGTCTTGAAAAGCTCATTAACAATAACAACAAACCCCCAAAATGAAATTAAAAAAAACAACAATAGAAAAAGCTCATTTTCAAATAAACAGCCATTTAAATTAGAAATCAACTAAATCCATGTGGAAGAATCCATGTAGATTAATTATCAATTAATCTAAAGGAGGAAATGACATTAGAGCTTAATTTGTGAACGCCTGGTTTGGAGAAGGTTATGGATGACAACAAAAGTCAAAATGCATGTACAGGGCCCACACATGCATGTAGCCTCCTGTGAATCACTTCCAATCATAACTGAAGGGTATGAATAACTTGTTATCAGAAAGAGAGCTTTGTAAACTTGATCATGGCTGACATAGCTAAGTCAAAATGTAATACCGTTTGACTTCCCTTTAGACATATTTTAAAGCTGTTTCAGTTTTTTTAAAAGAATAAATATAGAAGTGGTAATACACAAGGATTAAGTCCCCCTAGGGATGTGAATGGCTTTGCTAATATGCAGAATGCACTGCAAAGTGGATTGTTGCAGGTGAAGTTAGGTTAAATTTAGCACCCTGCCATTTGATCTCCCTTATGATCCATTTAAATTTGTTGTAGTTTTAAATGTTTTCTACTGTACTTTGGATTGAGGATTTTAGGATTTTATTTGTTAATTTGTTAATCTTGTTATTAAGTTGTTGTTTGGTTACTTTTAATTAATGTTTTGTTTTGTTGTATATAAAATAGGCCAATTTATAGAGATAATAAATGAATAAACGTTTCCTTGGGGGGGAAGGCAAGGGAAATTGGGGGGCGAGCTAACAATAATGATGATAAGAAAGAAGAAAATGTTCTAAAACTGATTGGGGTGAGGATCGAACAACTTTTCTTAATACAGTAAAACTATTGAAGTGTATGTAATGTGAATTATATGCCACAAAACTTTTGGAAAAATACTTATTAAGTGATGAAATTCAAATAACCATTTTCAGTGAAATAACTATAGCTTGATATTTTAGTTTGTGTAGATGCCACTCATGAGCTTTCTTATACAGATTAGCTAGGCATTATATTAAGATATGAATCTCCAACCAATGAAAAACCTGTTGAGAAATTTATCATAATTCCCTGCTTCACATTTTGTCTTATGCTGCATCCTCTAAAGAAACAAAACCAATGGAGCTTATATCTGAAGGATAAATTTATATCAAGAAAATGATCTACAAAGTTATAAAAGCAGGAAAGTCCAAATGTAGGCAGGTTCAAAATCTGTGGGTCAGATGTTAGGCTTGAAGCTTCTTCTAACTCACACAGCTGTAGAGGCTGAAGAACCCACAGCTGGCCGCAGATGACGACAGACTGTTGGCTGCAGAGACAAGTGACTCAATGGTCAACAGATCAGGTGGCAGGCCAGAGTTGCCTCCCATGAATTACCAGCAATATGACCGGCCATTGTTGACATGCAAGCAAGCACATGATGGTGTGCCACAGTTAGGATCAAGCCTCCCCGAAAGCTTTCTCACAGTGGCCCCTTGAGGCAGCTTCTCAGAGGAAACTTCCTGTCAATGCATTGGACCAGAGCTTTTATATGAGTAAGGGTATTGCATCCCACCTTAATCTTTCTATAACGGAAGTGAAGCTCAAAGGAAATTCTGTGATGTTAGACAAATAATCAGGAGTCTTAACTGCTGAACTACTGAGACTCCTGGTTCATCCAAGTTGACACAAAACCTATCACAAAATGTACTGGTAAAGATCCTCAGATCAAATATTCATTATTTATGTGAAATTTGAAAGAAAAGGATTTTTATAAATTGCAGGAGTCAATCCCATGACAATTCAGTTAGTGTGTCAGAATATTGTAAAGGCATGCAACAGAAAAATTGAGAATATAATATTATACATTGTCATACCATTTAGTGCATATTCACTTAATTCTGTTGGAAGTAGCATAGTGGATTTTGTAGGAAGCTGTGAATATTTTTTCTACTTTTCCATTAGTCTGCATGTATTGTGGTGCTTCTACTCACCAATGGACAGTTCTTACATCACAGACAGGGGAACAACTAGGAATTAAAATCAACAATCAGGAGGACACAGAGATCTTGGGGGAGTTGGAGCAACAGCAATCTGGCTGAGAGGAATTTCTAAGAGGCAGAAGAAGGGTGAGCATAATGGTGGGGCAGGAGGAAGGTAAAAGGAAAAAGGAGAAAGATATAGGAAGGAAAACTATGATAGAGGTATAAGCATAGGTGTGCATGGATGTAAATCCATTAATTCATACAAATTGAGGTATTGGCCTATGTACATATATTTAGCTGCCAATACACTCAGGTAGTGGACAGACTTTGGACCTGTGCTCAAGCCCTGCCTCAACACAAGAACACTTTGTTCTAACAACATGATGTTATTCTGTGATGCTCACCCTCCTAAGATGATTGCTGAAGACAAAATGTGTGCATAGGCAAATGTGGTGAAGAAAGCTGATGGTGCCTGGCTATCAAAATATATGGTGTCTGGGGTCTTAAGGTCTTGAAGTTAAACAAGCAGCCATCTAGCAGAGAAGCAACAAGCCCACATAGAATGTGTGATCACCAAGTGTCCGTGGGATCAGGTAAAAGTCATTCGAAGACCCCAAACAAACAAAAAACGTATTGTTGGTAATGGGTAGGTGGGTGGGTGGTTGGAGCAGAAACCCAAAACCTATCTGTAGACAATTGGACATCCCCTCACTGAAGTGTCACAATGAAGAGATGATACAGCCAGAGTACATTAGAGCACAGTCGAAACATACATTATTCCTCTAGTTCTTTAATGCTTTCTTGTCCTCACTATCATGAACCAGGTTCTACCTTTCAAATCTGACTAGACTGGAGCGTGCACACTGGTACACATAAGAGCTCTCTATACATGAAAATCAGGAATAGTAAATGGAGTAGTGATACCATGAGGATAAATATAATAATTTGTTCAAATATTAATAAAATGTTATCTCAATTTTATGACATCTTTAGTTGTTCATTTATAATTATAGTACTTACTATGAAATAATAATCAAAATTGAATTATGAGTCATTTAAAGCCAGAGTGGTATGTCAACTTTCCAGGAATATCAGTAGAATTATACATTGCTTGTTGACATAACTAAATTCACTGACTCACCTTTTTTCATTGCAGAATATGTGCAGTATTGTTTATAGAAAATGTGACATATAATTCAAATCTTGCATACTCTTAATATTTTGTAATCTAGTTAAACTATTGTCACTAAAATCACATCATTGAACACATTTTGTGTTGTGTTCAATCACAAATATTTTAGTCCAATTTTAAAAGAAATAGTATTATGGACAACTAAAACATACATATACATACATGTATGTACATAGTTTACATATTCCATGCTAAACCCTCACATGTTCTAATCCCTGACTACAATTTCATTGAATAACTTAAAATTAGAAAGCATAATTCCTCTAATTTCTTTCCAATTTTCAAGATTGTTTTGACTCTCCAGGACCTCTGTGATATTATATAAATCTGAGGATCCACTTTTTAATTTTTGCAAAAGAATATTGAAATGTTAAATGCTCTGCCTGCAAGTTATTTGGGGGTATGGTTGGCATTTGAACAACATAGTCTTCCAAAGAATACAGGGTGTCTTTCTGCTTTGATGAGCCTGTAATTCTTTGTTCAATTTATGGGAGCAAAAAGCCCATCTTTCTCTAAAGGAGTTACTAGTAGGTTTGACCTGCTGACCTTGTGATTGGCAGGACCCTGTTTGACCCCCAGTGGCACCAGAGCTCCTCTTTAGAGCATCCCTCTTGTAAAGGTGTCCTCTTAGTGCTAAGTGTTAGTATTGGACAACTAATTATAAGGCCTATGGTGCAAACCCTACCACTGTTCCACAAGAGAAAACCGAGGGTGCTTGTTCCTATAGGGATTTGTACTTCCCCAAACCCTGTAGAGGGTCATAATCGAAATGGTTTGTTTTCAATGGGTGCAAGGAGTGGTAACTTTATTTTTTCAATATTTGGGGTTTCACACACTTTCCATCCTTAGTAAAATCCATCACTAGGTAATGTATTTTTTATAGCTGCTTGTTCGGCTACTTTGACTAGGAAACAAATCCGGAGACTCTTGTATATGTACAAGAGGGAGCTTTCTATCAGGAAGCAATTCAATATCAAGAAGGTGTTCCAACACAATGGAACTCAAGTCCATGGGTCTGATGCTTTTTCCATCCACACTGCCATAGTCAGTGATGCGGAATGTAGGAAAATCGCAGGTCGGAGGAGGCAGTGTCATCTGGATCCAAGGTCTGTGGAAACATGACAGGACCCTGGCAGTTCTCAGAGTAGCCAGCAAGCAGGAAAAAGGAGATAGAGAAAGGGGGGATCCTCAGAGTCCACCTTATGAGAAAACCATACCCCAAAGAGGCACCATCAGGCTGTGACCTGACTGACAGATTGAATATCACCCCACACTTCTATACACTTTCAAGTTGACATAAAAGCATCTACCTACCAGAGATGCTATGAAAGATAGGCTTGCTTTGTGTCAGAATTGACTCCAAGGCAGTGGGTTTAGTTTAAGTTTGTATTAAATATAGGATTGTTTTCTTTTTCAGGTTTTTCATTGTTGCTATTAAAAAAATAACAGATTTGTGCATTTATCTGGTAACCTACTATTTTTTTAATCCCTTTACTGCTCTTGAAGGGTTTTTGTGCATCTTTCTACACAGTGCTTTAAAATCAGAGAAACAAATATGAGTATATTTTATCAGTCATTTAAGTAGTACCCAGATAGGGCAGCACACAGAACCAACATAATTTGTATAAAACATGTGCTCTTCCATCTCTGGAGGCAGAGGCTAGCCGCAGTGATGATCAACCTTCCTAATTATGTAACCCTTTAATGCAGTTCCTCATCTTGTGGTGACCCCCTCCCCAACCATAAAACTATTTTCATTGATACTTCAGAACTATAATTTTGCTACTGTTATGAATTGGGCAACCCCTGTGAAAGGGTCGTTCCACTACCAAAGGGGTCGTGACCCACAGATTGAGAACCACTGGGTTAGAGTCTCCACCGGAAATGCAGGTTGCTGTATTTATGATTACATAGCCAGAGGTAGGGAGAGAGACTTTGGTAGTAAAAAGAAATAAAGTCTCATAGCTCTTTCTCTTTTTGATTCTACTTTGGCTTGGTTGGACACTTTTGACTTATTCCAGATTTCTAACAAAGGTGGTTCTGGAAGGTTCTGATTTTTTTAAAAATATTTCTGTTAGTTGGACGGGAGCTTTATCTTACTGATGTCTTCCACAGACTTGGTGGTGTTTTGCTTGTGGTTTGTTTATTTTTTCTAAGAAATAATTTGTGCAAAATAATTAAAACACTACTTTACTCTCCCCCTTTGAATGCCAAATTGTATTCATCACCCTAAGGTCTAAAAATACTTGTTTCAGTACATTATACTAGGAATATGCACTCAGATCAGTGTTATGGATTGTCCCCCTTGGGTTGTATGCAGAATCACTATTCTTGTTGGAATTAAAACTATTCTTCTTTGTTGCCATATTGGAAAAAAATCCAATCAAAACCATATGCTGATTTTAATATGAATTCCATGTCCTAGAGAAGAGCAAAAGGGACTGAAAATTAGCAAGAGGAACTTTAGACTGAAATTTGAATAGAAACAAGTTTGGGATTTCAAAATTCATGCTAACTGGGTCTCAGGAATCAGTGAAAAACATTCTTTTTTATTAAAAAAACTAAATTAAAACAAAAGAATAGATACATTTAATCCCTTTGAAAAAAATGAAAAAAATTTTTAAAAGAAAGAAATGAAAATCATTTTGCGTTTCCTTCTGATTCCAGGATCATTATATATATATATATATATCTTTTATACTGTTAAAACATTCATGTCGTTTTATAAAGAAGTAACTATAAAAATGTGCGAACCCTACTAGATCAAAGACTCTGAAGTAACTTCCAATAATATATTTTTAAGAAATCAGAAAATATGAGAAAAATTGATTTTTGCTGATCTTTAAAAAAAAAAAGCCTAGCATCAAAAGTCAAATGTGGCAAACAATATATTAATCCTCTACTCAATTTCTCACCCACAGTAATCCAGAGAATTGGAATACAAGTCTTATGGGATTGGCGAGAAAATAAGAACTTACACTAAGATTTTATTCAAAAGAGTAGAAATGAGTAATAGCAAATTTGGATGAGATGTAGTAAGACAATATTTTTATATATTAATGTTTCTATTTTTAATTTCCTTACTATGTACATTAGTAGAACTTATTTTCTTCTAGGTAATGAATAGGACATTCTGATTTACTTTGTTGAGAAAAGTTGATATGGTCAAATATTAAAATCTCGGATTCTTTATCTTAATAACTGACATATATGGACAAATGGAATATTTAGGAAGCCTGCATGCTATGCGTTGGATTATGCTCTCAAAAGAGGTACGTCGAAATCCTAATTCTGGCTCTGGAGAATGGGGCATTTGTTGGGGTAATGGAGTTTTCATATAAATTGTCATCAGTCATGTTAACAATATTGCCCAAGAGTAGGTCAATTCTAACTAAGCCTCCCTGAGCAGTGTCTTACAGAAAAGGGCACCCCCGTGGAGACAGACACCCTGTGAGCATGCAGGCCAAAGTATATCTCTAAGCAGCCAAAGAGAGCCGGGCTTGTTGAGAGACACGAAACTAGGAGAAAGGCCTAGGATACATCCAAGGTTCTCATTTGAACATGTATTCTCAAGAACTGTGAGAAAACAGTATTCTGGTTCTTCTTATTTTTAATCACCCAACTTGTGCTGTTTTGTGGAGCGAGCCCTGGGAAACGAGGACACCACACATTTAATCCATTACTCAATCCATTTTAATTTGTGCCAAGAGAGAAATCTGAAGGGAAAACAAAAATGTGCCTCTGAGTAGTTCGCTGACCTTCTAAGTCTTGGTTTCCAATTATTTTCCTGCTGTGTATGTTAACAGTGTTTCCCTTCATTCTCCAACGCGCCCTAATTGGATGATACAAAAGCCAATCTCACAAGTAGGTAAAGTCACACCTCTAGACTGATATCTCAAGCCAGGGATACCACCTGTGGTCCACTACACGCTGACATGTCAGCCTCTGGGGAAGGGGTTCTCAATATGTGGGTCGAGACCCCTTTGAGGGTCAAACGACCATGTCACAGGGGTTGCCTAAGGCCATCTGAACACACATAATTCCGATGGTCTTAGGAACTGAGACATCGCTTCTCTAGCCGTCTCCAGGAGTGTCTGGCCACACCCATACATGAGTACCCAGCGTGAAGACTCTTACCTATTCTACACTGCGCTTAAGACAAATTTTTATTTATTTGTCATTAAAAATCAATGTTTCACAATATATAATTGCATATTGTTTTGCATTGAATTACTATGTTTTAATGATGTTTAATTTGTAACAATGAAAATACATCCTGCATATCAGATATTTACATTATGATTCATAGCAATAGCAAAATTATAGTTATGAAGTAGCAACACAAATGATTTTATGGTTGGGGTCAGCACAACCTGAGGAACTGTATGAAAGGGTCGCGGCCTGAGGAAGGTTGAGAACCACTGCTCTAGGGGTAGCCAGTACTTCACCTTCTTCAACATGGGTCCAGCAGTGCAGGCATGGGGTGAGTCTGTCAGACAGAAGGGTTGGTAATCATCTCAGAAGAGGGCCTTCCTCCTCACAGTGGTGTGAGGCATGGCAGAATAATTTTCCATGTGACCTCTGATTTTTTTATTTAATGTGTAGATCACCTTGGAAACATTGAAACAATAAATCATGTGGGGGAATAAAGAAACCAACTTATTAAACCTTCCAAAATTCCTTTAGAGAGTAAAAAACAAACCAAGCTAAAACAAAGACAAAATTCTCTACAATAAATGCAACTTTTATCCACGCATTTAGATATAAAAAGAAAAATCACCATGTAGCTTTGTTTGTTTCTCAGTTACCCAAATACGTTTCTTTCTTACATTCATATTTACTCAGAGAGTGAACAGTCATACAATTTACCTCAAATTTATAAAAATTTACAGGCTTGGCAGCTCAAAGGGCCAGTTCTACTCTGTCCTCTCAGGCTACCCTGGGTCTGAATTAGCTTGATGGCAATCAGTTTGGTTTGGTTTACGATCCTTACCACATTTGACATCAAAAGCATAGAGTAGCTTCCATAGAGCAAACATATAGAGGGCCAATACATTTCATATCTGTAATCAAAACTGGAGGTCTTCTATGTATTCTGAGGAGCTTTCTGTTCCATAGTTTACACCCCACCCCCACCCCAAGAACCAAATCAACCCATTGTAATCCCATGGGACAGAGTGGAAATGTACCCTAGGGCTTCTGAAGTTGTAAATCCTTTTTTATAGTGACTTTTTAAATTAAATCTTAAACATGACAAAGACATGACGAGGGAAACCATCGGTAGGAGGCCTTAATTGTGTAAAGAATTCACAGTCATGAGGCTAATCATAGAAAAAAATCTATAGTAACTCTATACAGGGTGCCTGAGGCTGTAAAACTTTGGGAACTCATCTAACTCACAAGACAGCCTCATTTTCTCATTTCGAATAGCTGGTGGTCTTGAAGAACCAGCCTTGTGCTGACCAGCATAGAATTCCCCTGACATTGCCACCAAGGACTCCTTTGGGATAGTTATGTTGTTCTTGTTAAGTGCCATCTTCTCAGTTCGGACCCATAACGACCATATGGTAACAGCAGGAAGCTCTGCTCAGTCAGTCCTGTACTGTTGCTGCTAAGGCTAGCCTGTTATCGCAACCACTGTGCCAATCCATCTCATTGAGAGGCTTCCTCTCTTCCCTGCCCCTTCACTTTACCAAGCATGACGTCCTTCCCCAGGTAATAGACTCTCCTAACAATATGTCCAGAGGATGTGGGATGAAGCTTTACCATCTGTGCCTCAGGCGCTCATTGGCCAGTCTTCCTTCAAGACAGATAGGTTTGTCCTTTTAGTGGCCCATGTTACTTTCAACATTCTTCTCCAGCACCACCATTCATTCTTCTTCATCAGAGATAATGGAAAATAAGGGAGATCATTGTGAAACCAGATATGGTGACAGATAAATTAATCATTGTCAGAGGCAAGACTACAGAATTGGGAAAGGACCGTGTTCGGATGCATGTCCAAAGGAAGATTTAAAGGTGACGTGATTCTTCCTGGGGCTTCACAGTTTGATGGAAGCAGATTGTCCTGCCTTTCTTCCATAGAGTGCTGGATGGGTTGGACCACGGGCCTTTTGTTTAGTAGTCAAACCTTTAATTCATGGAACAACTGAGGATTTGATATGCGGGCTTTACCTGCTTCACACTTGTACCCTGTTCACACCCCCTTTTAATTTTGACAGATGTGTCACCTCTGGCCTCATTCCTCTTAGTTTGCTATTTCATTTTCCTCTCTGAGTGAAGGTCTCACTTCTGAAACTCAAACTCTCAGTGCTATATCTCTACTGTGCTCAGTCATATGGCTGTTTTCAGCAACGTCTGCCATTTCTCGTACCACACCGGTGGAAAGGCAAGTATCCCATCTGAGGCTCTATATGGCAAACCTCATCTAATCATTGAACTTGACATCCGTGACATCCATTTTCCTCCACTTCGCAACACAACTTTTTTGGAGATGTCTTTAAACAACAATTCATTAGAACGAAGGCATTAAGAGAAGGGAATTAGATCACTTGGCAATTTTAATATTGATCATTGAAATCCTGAATTAAATAGGTGGATCCATTAAAAATGAATTAGTTCATACCACCTGGAACCCACAGTATGGCTTGGTTTAAGGTTGGATGGCTTGTTGGCTCACTGATGTCATCTGATACAGAGGCACGGTCTTCTTTACCATCTCTAAGTCTATGGAATAGCAATGCTAGTCTAGCTCAGACTTTAAGGTGGCACAAAATGCCATTATTTGTCAACGTTTTGTGAGATTCAGAACATTTCATGCTATTTACTGAGAAGACGTTAATGCTGTTGTTAATAACTATTTAAGTATAAATTGTTAGTGTTACTTAAACTTTTAAAAGGAACTAGAATGAACATTGTAGATCTGAATTCAAATCACACATGTGACACAAACATCTAATTGGCTGTGGAACGTTGTAAGTCACTGTATATTTCTTGGCCTTGAGATATTGTGTATTAGATGAAGAGTAGAGGTAAAGGCCTATTTTACATTTCTGTGATTGCTACTTCATTTTCTGGTATTTTCATTAGAATCTTTTTGTTAATACATCAGTCCAAGGAAGAATAGTTTTAAAATACAATGTGAATAGGTCATTAGTTCCTACTGCACAGATAATAAGATAAGCCTCACAAAAGTCATGCTACTCAAAACCTAAACTATCTATTTCTGAGACTGAATCCATTCTAAATAAATGTCAAGAGGATCAAAAATTTATGGAAGAGTGAACATTATCTCTATAATTAAAAATAAAATGAAATGATTTTTAAATTGTCAAATAATTACCATTGTTACTTAGATGATTAAATTACAAAGACACATGGCTAACCTGGAAATTCCCAGGAGGTAGCAACACCTGAGAAAGTTATTTAAATTTAATCCCCCAGGGTTTACAAAAATACATCCCCAGTCATCACATTAAAGTTGCTTAGATCGTTTCTTCTTTTCATCTGGAATTCACTGGAAATCAAAGACAGGTGAGTCTGAAGCCACAGCATGGAAATTCTTGGTGGACTTTGAACCTGTATGTTGATACATTTTCATTTTAAAATATTTTCTGTTGGGAGAAAAAAAAATTATACAACTGGAATCTTCAGGTTTGTCTCCTGTCAGCATCGTCAAATGTATCTTTCTCTTTACGCATCCCTGTCCCTCAACTCTGCAAGTTCTGCAGTCTTGTTTTAGTGATGCCTCTGAATGCAATATCATTCCCATAATGTCTTAGTAAAGATATCATATATATTCATTCTACAGCTCACTTACAAGTCAGGATCATGGATCGAGTGACTACTCTTCAATCCTTGTTTCCACATAAGCCATTACAATCTGATTTCTTCCTCCTGTACTCCACTGAATTTCTTCTCACTAAAAGAACCACACTCTAATTCCCAAGTTCACCTCATTTATGTAAATGCGTATTATAGTGGCTTTGATTATGAATCCAAGCAAGATGAAATCCCAGACATTTTCAATCTTTTCTCCATTTATCTTTGTTCCCTAGTAGATGAGTTATGAGGATTTTCATCTTGTCTATGTTAAATTGTAACCATACTGCGGGCTGCAATCATAGATTGGCAAGGGCTTCAGGTTGTCCTCGGTTTCAGCAAGCAAGTTGTGTCATCTGCATCTCACAGGTTGTTAATAAACCTTCTTCCAATCCTGACGCCACATTCGCTTCAAATAAGCCAGCTTTTCTGATTATTTTCTCAGCATACAGATTGAATAAGAATAGTGAGAGAACACACCCTGATGCACACCTTTCCTGATTTTAAACCATGCACTATCCCTCTGTTCTGTTCCCATTGGATTGTTAAATGTTTTACCTACAGAATCTTTCAATATTGCAACTGGAGTTAAAGATATCCTGAGCATGTTCACCCTTTTCAGTTTCATAACAGTAGGTCTTTGCCTATCTCATTATGATTATTGAAAATTAATCAATATAAACCTTATCAACCCAAATAGAATATTAACCAGCTTGCTTACTTTCAATACATCATCATTAGGGATAAATTTATGGAGATCAATTGGCTTGAAGCTTCAAGGATAGATTCAAACTTGAAGGAGATCTAGAACCAGGTAATATTTTATTCTGTTGTAGATAAAGGTTGCCATTGACAGTTATCTGCAACAATTCATAAATGTCATAAGCATTTCTTAATCCTACATTTGCTGTTTGGGGCATTATTTATTACCTCTTCCTTCTTCAATTTTTTGGCACCAATTTTTCAGGTGTGTATTAAATGTCAGTGAAAAACACCCTTGGGTAATTGCCACACAGTTTAGACAGAGTCATTAAATATATGAACTATGGAATGATATGATACATGTACTAACTCCCAATTAAAATTTTATAAATATTTAAAACATTAAGCTTACACATTATAAACAGTTAATAAATTAATTCAGGATACATTGAAATATGTATATTTTTGGATTATGTTCCTTTAACCTACTGAGAGCTTCACTCATTTTCCATGCCTCCACTCCAACCCAAAGTGTGCCCTTTCTATGCGCTGATTCTGTGATCAACCCTTACGGTCAAGATACATAGGAAGGAACCAAATTCTTCTCAACAGTACATGCGCCCATCATGTTCTTATTTCTATGTATTTCTTAACAACTGCCTCAGTGAAATATTTATTATTGAACCATGACAATTGCCATTTGATTTGTCATCTTACCATAATCTCATTTACTCTAATCTGTCTTCTAAATCAGCTGGGTTTTTTTAAATTTGTGTTTTCATGTACTGATATTATTAGAATGCTTTACATATATTTATCAAAAATA
Organism: Tenrec ecaudatus; assembly: GCF_050624435.1. Classification (NCBI taxonomy): domain Eukaryota; kingdom Metazoa; phylum Chordata; class Mammalia; order Afrosoricida; family Tenrecidae; genus Tenrec; species Tenrec ecaudatus. Next base: position 94,705,414 of record NC_134532.1, on the reverse strand, counting down.
TGCTTTACGAGGATTGCCTCTATAGCATAACCTGTCTTTTAATCATATAACATCTTTCTAATAGCAAACTCTGTCTTCTCAGAACTTTGAATTATCATTTTTGTTTCTTGTGGTGTAAGAAATATTTACCTACCCTTCAGTATCAGAATACCACTTGTATTTACTTTGAACATTTTAAAAGATTTAGTTTAGATATGTAATCCATTTTAAGTTCATCTTTGTATGTTGTATGATATAAATGGGTTTATTCATGAAATTCCTTTCTGTTCAAGAGATCTGTATGTTTGAGAGATCATTTCACAATCCCCAAATTAATTTTCTAGCTTCATACCAATCTTGGAATATAAGAAAATTCTTTTAACTTTGTTCTTTTAAAATATTTCTTTAGAATTTTTAAATTTTTTAAAATGTCATTAATGTTAGAATATCGTAACAATTTTTACAAAGAGAAACAGACTACTAAAATTATTATTTTGTTATTAATTCCACAGATTAATCCGGACAGACTTGTCTTTTTAGCAGTGCTTAGTAATTTAATCCACAAACACAGTATCTCTTCATTTACATGGGAGTTTTGTATTATCTCATTAATGGTTCACATTTATATATAATTTTAAGGTATAACACTTAATACAATATCCAAGATAATACATGAGGAGGCAGGCAAAATTAATAAAATGCTAAAAGAACAAGGAAACAACAGATCACTTAAAAAAAGAAATATTTGCGAAGATAATTAGGGCTTCCTCATCCCCATTACAGAGAGACCCTTATAGAGTATATAAAAAGTAACATTATCAGACATATTACATAAGAGCCATAAATTCTGTATTTGAGAGAATGAAATCCATCTTGTAAATCATAGCATTTATCTGGAAACTTCAAAAGGTGATATATCAGCTTGGAAATAGGACCAAATAAAAATACTAAAACTTAAAATTGCCATAGCTGTAATTTAGAATTAATTATAGACTTAATGACTGTTCTGATATTTAAGGTTCAAGAACACTGTGACTTGAATGGATCAGAGTTGTCTTGTCTTTGTTTGTTTGTTTAATCTTTACTTAAACACAGGAAAGCAAAACATGGAAAATACAGGAAGTAAAATATACAGCGAATATATTGTAAATTCTAATTTATACATTTATTTTTTTCTCCAAAGATACAGGAATGCCATAAGATCAAATAATGACTGATAATTTTCTAAATATAATGAAAGAGGTTAAACAATATTTTCAAGAACCCAAACAAATAGCAAGGAGAAAGAACTAAAAAAAAAAACCAAAAAGGTAAAAAGCCCTATATATTTATGTTTTCTAAGATGAGTAACATATTTTAGAAAATATAATAGAAGATAATTTTGAACCAGGTGATATGTAAATATTATTTTCAAAACCTGTGAAATGCAACCAAAATAATAGTTTTGTTGGAAATATATATTCTTAACATGTACTAGAAAGGGGCACAGACTTTTAAAATTAATGATGTCTAAATATTTATTTCAAGGAACTCTGGTCATGTAGTGGATTACACATTGGGCTGGTGACTGCATGATGGGCAGTTCAAATCCACCAGTCCCTCTGAGAGAAAAATGGACCTTTCTGCTCCCTTAAAGCTGTAGAGTCTCAAAAATGAAGGGGCCATTTTATTCTATTTTATTGGGTAGGTATGAGTCAGAGGTAAATGCCAGTAGGCTTAAGGATTTGTTTTAATAAATTGGGAAATAAAGACAGCTTAAATTCAAAATAAATAATGAAAATAAGAGCTGGAAAATATTTGTACAGTGCTAAGTGCCATCAAGTAGAGGCTCTATCTATATACAACAAATTGAAATACTGCTTAGCCCTGCATTCTTCTCAAGTAGTGTTGTATTTGACCCTGTCTTATGCAGCCACTGTGTCAATTCATCTCATTCAGGGTCTTCTTTATGACTAACCCTCAACCTTACCAACCATGATAGCCTTTTCCAGGGACTAGTCTCTCTTCATAACTTATTCAACATACATGAGATGAAGTCTTCACAGCCTTATTTCTAAGAGAATTCCTGGCTGTACTTCCTGAAAGATAGATTTGCTTGCTTTTTGGCTATCAGTAATCTTCACCAATACCATAATACAAATGTGCCCATTTTCTATCTCCCCGATTCATTATCCAGCTTTGATAAGAGGCAATCAAAACAGCCATGATTTGGGCCACGTGCACCTTACTACTCACTGTGACATTTTTACCTTTTCACACTTAAAGGAGGTCTTGTGTCACAGATCTGCCCAACTAAATGTCATTTGGTTTCTGGACTATTGCTCCTCCTAAGCACTGATTGTGGATTCAATTAAAATCAAACCCTTGTTTGTTAGGCAAACTTCTCTAGAGAAACAAAACCAGGACACCATGATACACACACACACACACAGGACTATACAGCAAGAAGGACTATAACAGCTAACTAGTTCACACAGCAGTACAGAGGGTTTAGTTCAACTCACTTCCATGGAAGAGTTGATATACTGGAAATCCTTCAAAGTGGGCTGCCAGATCCAAGGTAAAGGAAGCAGCCAACAGAGTCCTCCTTTGGTCAATACAAGCAGAGTCTTCCCACAGGCAGCAAACAGCAGGGTAGGTCACCAACAGTCAGTAGCCTCAGGAGCTTAGCAAAGCAGGCCCTGATACCTAATGCAAGCAATGCAGAGATAAGATCCACCAACCTCAAGATTAAGTGATGTACACACCAGCAGCGTGGTGAAGCAGGCCTCGAAGAAGCCTCAAGCTCAAGCAACATGATCTGTGGGTTAGCTTGGCCCACAGGTAGTGTAGCTCACAGCTTGAGACAGAGGACTAGCTAAGGCAACAGCATGCTCCAGCATGCTCTGATCACCAGAGAGCAAGAGATTGGACAGGCCGTGCAGATCCATGCATTTCTTTGTCTTTCAATCAAACTGTGACCTGATTAATTCCACATGCCTTATGGGACAGGTTGGCACAATAAACCTATCACACCTTGACAACTTCAGTCTTTTCTCTGTTTATTATACCAATAAAACAAACTGAAAAAAAGGGAACACACTGTTTATACTAATCATTAATTTAAACAGAATTCCTACACCTCAGCAGTATTAGGACTTTTTAAAAGTCCTTTATGATAGCAAAAAGATTGAGATTATATTATCAACAAATGTATACAATAAGCAAAAGTTGAATTTTATAACTTTGAACATAGACTGCTACATGTTGTACTGTAGTCTATAATTCAGAGAGCAAAATAATTTATTCCTTGATTACTTTGACACGATTTTACTTGGAATTCTTTTTGACTCCACATTTATTGCCTCTAACAAGTGGCCATTCATGTGTTTCATATTGTGTGCTGCAGATTTAAAATATCACTTGTAAGTTATGTTGTTGTTCTCGCCAGTATAGGAGAGGGGCTGTGGGGCATGGCAGTAAGAGGGTTGAAATATGGGTATTCTCTAATAGATGGGACACATAGGTCCTACTTTAATGAAATTTATAGTGGGATTATTTTGTATTAGTAGAGAATCTACTCATGGCCAAGTTGATTCTGATTCATAGTGACCCCATTAGCTAGGAGGTTCCTCTTTTGAAAAAATGAATATATTTGGGAAACTTGCTTTCATAGGCCACTATCGTTGTCATCAAGTCCACTTTAACTCATGGAGACCCATACTTGAATTGAGAGACTTGCAGCTGCACTCGCTTCTACTAATCTTTATTCTGATCTCACTGACAGGCTTAAAGGACAAATCAAGTAATAAGAAGGCTGGAAATAGAGCAGCTCTCATTTAAAGTGCTGTGGTGATAATGCTAACCCCACAAACTTCTCCATGGGAGGGAAATGAAGCAGTCTGCTCTTGGGAAGATCTGCAGCCTCAGAAACCATAGGTAAAGCCACTACACGTCAGATTCAGCACGATATCAATAGCATTATATTCAATATACACAACATCAACATCTCGGTGGCCAAATGACTCCATTTTAGACAAAATTAAATCGCATCGAATAATGTTCACAGTTCTTATGGAGAAAGTAACTAGAGATTCAGTCTCAATTTTCTTTTCTGAGTTCAGCACTTGTAATCTCTTTATTCTACTGTTTCCCATCATTTATTATATGGGTTTATGGAGAAACATACCCTGATAGGACTGTTGGATAAGCATTTGGCTACTAACCCCAAGGTCAGAGGTTCAAATCTGCCAGGTTGCTCTGTTGGAGAAATATTGAGGTTATCTGCTCCTGTAAAGATTAAAACCCTCAAATACAACCTAAATATGCACATTATGAGTTGTGTGAACTCAGTGACAGTGGTTTTGTTTGTATTTTATATAGATAGGCACTGGTCTTAACAAAGCCAATCTAATTTTATTTGGGAAAAATAGAAGACTACTTTATTTCTGAAGTACCAAGATGAACTGTCGAATATCATAGAAGTTTTCATGAAGGTCTTTATTATAGAAACATGTGTTTAATCCATTCTCTTTCACTCTCCAGCACCAGGAATTGCTGAGTGGCTTTGCCCCTGAGTGACAACGTCAATGATTACTACTAACGAGGCTGTAAGAACTTTCATACAATACTAGAATCCATCATGCAGTGAAAGTACACCTGGGGCCCTATGAGGTCTCAGGAAAACAACGGATTCAATAAATTTTTGCTCACAAGTCTAATTTCAAGGATATTGTCCACAAAAGTCATTAAGGATGAAGCGCCGCCTCTCTCCAATTGTGTCCATATATGCTTCACCGGACAATTTTTTGGAGCATAATTAGCTCTCCTGGTCTTGACTGGCAGGAAACAAAATGGTGCTGAGCACTGTTCTCATCAGTTCCAAATTCTGGAGTTCTGATGATCTTCAGATTTGATCACTTGAGCTTACCTAAGGACCGCCAACTCATTTTAAACCCATGAAGAGTAGTAACAGAGTTTAAGGTTTCCTTTTTAGAAGCTTCCTGAAGCTTCTGTGGAGTGGAGCAGTAGAAGAGGGGGGTTTCATCTTGGCATCCCATGCTTCGCCGAAGGAGAGGTAAATAGAAGTCAATTTTTTTCACCAAAAATAAGAAGTTTTTAGATTAAAGACAGGGGAGCATTCTCACCAAAATTTCAAGTTGTACGTTTTGTTCTTTTGTTTAAAAAATCACTTCATTAGGAGCTCATACAACTCTTATCAGAATCCATATATACATCAATTGTGTCAAACACATTTGTACACTCATTACCCTCATCATTCTCAAAACATTTGCTCTCCACCTAAGCCCCTGGCATCAGCTCCTCATTTTTCCCCTCCCTCCACACTTCCCCCCTCATGAACCCTTGATAATTTATAAATTATTATGTTGTCATATCTTACCTTGTCCAATGTCTCACCCACTTTTCTATTGTCCATCCCCCAGGGAGGAGGTCACATGTAGATCCTTGTAATTGATTCCACCTTTCCAACCCACTCTCCCTCTCCCCTCCCAGTATCATCACTCACACCACTGATCTTGAAAGGATCATCCACCCTGGATTTTCTGCGTTTCCAGTTCCTATCTGTACCAGTGTACATCATCTGGTCTAGCAAGATTTGAAAGGTAGAATTGGGATCATGTTAGTGGGGGAGGAGGAAGCATTTAGAAACTAGAGGAAAGTTGCATGTTTCATCATTGCTAGATCGCATCTAGACTGGCTCGTCTCCTCCCTGAGAGACCCTTCTGTAAGGGAATGTCCAGTGGCCTACAAATGGGTTTTATATCAAAAGATATAGCATCTGGGGTCTTATAGGCTTGAAGGGAAACAAGAGGCCATCTAGCTCAGAAGCAACAAAGCCCACATAGAAGAAGCGCACCAACCTGTGTGATCTTGAGGTGCCAAAGGATCAGTTATCAGGCATTGAAGAACAAAAAATTATATCATTGTGTTCTCACCTCCGTGATAAGATCGCTGAAGACAAATGGGTGCATAAGCAAATGTGGCGAAGAAAGCTGATGGTACTCGGCTATCAAAAGATATAGAATCTGGGGTCTTAAAGTTTGAAGGTAAACAAGCAGCCATCTAGCTGAGAATAAAAGCCCACATGGAAGAAGCACACCAGCCTGTGTGATCACGAGGTGTTGAAGGGATCAGGTACCAGGCATCATCAGAACAAAATATCTTATCATAGTGAATGAGGGGGAGAGTGCAGAGTGGAGACCAAAAGTACTTTTTATTCTTAATGGCTAAGATTAATATTTCACATAATCACACAATATTTGCTTTTGAAGCCTCATCTTCTGCAACTACCTAAGCTCCAATTAATTCTCCAAAATCAGAAGAACAAGCAGATTCTGACCATTATGCAATTTATTAAGGCACACCAGTGGTGTAATAGCTATGCATTAGTCTGAGATTCTCATGTCAGCACTTCAACCCACCAGCCATACTGTACGAGAAAGACACGGCTTTCTGTGCCTTTAGAACAACTACAGTCTTGGAAACTCACTGGAGCAGTTCTATCCTGTCCTACAGGGTCACTGTGAGTCAGCATTGACTGGATGGCAGTGACTTCATCTCCCTCTCTCTCTCATGCACATGCACACACACACAAACACACACACACACGATATATATACACACATATGATAGATACACATGATATATACACACGATAGATACATATATGATAGATATGCACATACTATATATATATACACACATATATCATATATACTCATGTATAAGCGGAGTTTTTTTTTCTTTCCTGGCATCAGCTCCTCATTTTCCCCTCCCTTCCTGTTCCCCCCTCCCTCATGAACCCTTGATAATTTATAAATTATTATTTTGCCCTATCTTGCACTGTCCAAAATCTTCCTTCACCCACTTTTCTGTTGTGCGTCCCTCAGGGAGGAGGTCACATGTAGATGCATGTAATCAGCTCCCCCTCTCTATCCCACCCTCCCTCCACCATCCTGGTAAATAGAGTTTTCAGCACATTTTTAATGGCATTTTTGTGGTCAAATCAAGTGCCTCGGCTGATATTTGGGTCAGCTTATACTCATGTATACACGATGTATGTATAAACATACATATACACATGTAATTGTTGATTACAGTGTTTATTCCATTTGAATGCCTTTTCTCTTGCATTCATATGGCTGTTACTTGTTCATGTTATAGGCATGCATCCTAGAAGTTATCACCCTTCCTCTTAATTCAGTAAGTTCAGTGTTTCATATGATGTTCTGGCCTCCATAATTATTTATCTTTTCAACTTTACTTGCTGACATAGAACTTGGTACACACTACTCGGTTGATATTTATTAAATTGTATTAATTACTTGAACAATGAAAATATATTCATTTCATTTTTGTGGGAATTTTCTTTCTTATCTGTGAAATGAATTCAGACAAGATAATTCTTATCTTTCTTTCATCAATACATTTCTGTAATTTTATACCAAATACTCTCATGTGGGACCCTAAATTTGAGATTGAGAGCAGATAAGTAACACAAGACTTCATGACAAATAGAATAAAATCTGCATTAGAATTTTGTTTCTATTTTTCTTTGAAGACACCAATGCAAACATGTACAGCATGCTCCAAATAACCAAATAATGTGGTCTTCTTGTATTCTGATGTCAATATTGTGTAGTCTTTTCAACAAATAAGGCTCTGTATCTGCGATCTAGCTTTTTCTTTGATTAAGATTTTTCTCTAATGTAATTCTTCTTTACTAGAAACAAAGTTATGGAAGGGTTTTACAGCCCCAGGTTGTTTCCTTTATGTTAGATTTGTGGTTTATACATACAAATTCCATTAAAGACTGAAATAAAAAATAGAAGTTCAGTAAGTTACTGAGTTTTTTTCTATTGTAACACAATTTCATTAAATAGAACTACAATTAAATACAAAAGTTTTCCATTTGTCTTTAGAAGCTTTATGACTAATGGAAAGATAGATTAATCAATATTGAATTTAAGAATATATTTGAATAGACCTCCTGAAAAGATTTATGCAAAAGTTAATTTATGCTTCAATACATTTCTAACTCAAAGGAATTGAGTTTCTCATAAATTCATAGCTATGAAACCAATTTTTCATGTAGCACAAAGAACTGAGCTTTGATCTTAATTAAAAGTTGAATGAGTATAAAAAGCCAGGTTATTTCATCACAATTATTTCAACAATATCTTCAGGGGCCTGGGTAATCCAAATTCTTTGGTACCAGTAAAAATTATGAATTGGATGTTTGGTATCCAAAATTTCCAGCCAAAATGTTCAACCTCAGGCTGCAATCAATCATTGTATTGTCAATGCTTCGTTTCACTTTTTTGGCAGGGAGGAAAAACAGTGTAAGTGGGCCAATCATTCCCATGTACGCTGAAAGTTTTCTCTTGAACACAGCAGCAAAAGAAAATGGGTGAAATGATGAAGTAAAATTGTTGAACAGAAAATTCCAAAGGGTAGCTCTAGAAGACCCAGTAAAATATTATAATAAAATGTGCAAACACTTGGAGTTAGAAACCCAAAAAGAAAGACCATGCTCTGATAGTGGAACAAGAGGAAAGTATAAAGAAATAGAGGAAAGAACTGGGTGACAAAGAGTATTTACAGGGGTCTAAAGACTGGAATGTACATATGTAAATATATTTATATAAGAGTGTGGAGATCTCTATGTGCATATATTCATAGGTTTAGTATTGAAGCAGCAGATGGACATTGGGGCTCCACTCAAGCACTTACTCAATGCAAGAACATGTTGTTCAATTAAATTGGCATTCCAGGATGCACACCTTCCCGACACGATTGCTGAAGAAAAATGTGTGCATAAGCGAATGTGATGAAGAAAGCTGATTGTGGCTGACTATCAAAAGATATAACATCTGGGGTCTTCAAGGCATGAAGATAAACAAGCAGCCATCTAGCAGAGAATAAAAGCCCACATGGAAGAAGCACACCAGCCTGTCTGACCACAAGCTGTCGAAGGTAGCAGTATCAAGCATCAAGAAAAAAAACCATATCATGGTGAATGTATGAGTGCAGAGTAGAGACTCAAAGCCTACTGGTAATGGGTGAGTGCAGAATGGAGACTCAAAGCCCATCAGCAGCCAACCAGACACCCCCTTACTGAAGGGTTTTGGGGAGATGAGCCAGTCAGGGTTCAGGGTAACAATGATGAAACATATAACTTTCCTCCAGTTCTTAAATACTTCCTCACCCCTCCCCCCATTATCATGATCCCAATTCTACCTTACAAATCTGGCTAGACCAGAGGATGTACATTGGTACACATAGCAACTGGAAACACAGAGAATCAGGGCAGATGACTCCTCCAGGACCAGTGGTGAGAGTGGCGATGCCTGGAGAGTGGAGAGAACATGGGATAGAAAGGGGGAACTAATTACAAGAATCTATGTATAGCCTCCTCCTCCCTGGGGGATGGACAGCAGAGAAGAGGGCAGGGGGAGACGTCAGGCAGTGTAACATATGACAAAATAATAATAATTTATGAATTATGAAGCGTTCATGAGGTGGGGGGGAATGAGCAGCTGATATTTAGGGCTCAAGTGGAAGGCAAATGTTTTAGAATGATGATGGCAACAAATGTACATATGTGCTTGACACAATGGATGTATGTATGGATTGTGATAAGAATTGTATGAACCCCCAATAAAATGATTTTTTAAAAAGGACCATGCTCCTCATACCTCAAGCTTCTAAAAGTGAAGATAATAATCATTTCTTGAATTGCAATATTAAAAAGTGTATGGGAAACCCACTGAATGATAATACTAGAAACATCAAAATAACATGGAAACAACACACAACATTACTAAACCCAAAGAAATAGGATGAAACACCATCATTCAAGAGTGAGCGCAAAACCAATGGTATTAGAATAAGAAATCCAAGATGCAATAAAAGCATTCGTGGAAAGCAAGGCTGCAGGAATTGACAGAATATGATTTGAAAGGTTTCAACAAGTTTAAGAAGCACTGGAAGTATCCACTCATCAGTGCCAAGAAATTTGGAAGACAGCGATCTGGTCACCTTACTGTAAGAAATTCACATTTGCACCCACTCCGTATCTGCACACCCAAAAGAATGTGCACATTTTCAAACAATATCACATACAAATAAAATTTTGCTGAAGAAAATTCCACAATGTTTTTAGCAGTACATTGACAGGGGCCTTCCAGAAGCTGGATTCAGAAGAGGACTGACAATGAAAGCTATCAGTGAAAATGTCTGGAGGTTAGCTGAAAGTAGAGAATTTTAGAAAGATGCTTATTTGTGTTTTATTGACTATGCCAAGGTATTCAACTGTGTGGATTATAACAACTTCTGGATAACATTATAAAGAATGGGAATTCCAGAATATGTCATTGTGCTCTTGTGGAACCTAATTGTTTGAACAGAACAGGGGAATAATCCATGATTTAAAATTAGAAAAATTTTACATCAGCATCGTATCCTTTCACCATAATTAGCCAATCTGTATAATGATTTAATAATCTGAGAACCTATATGGAACAAAGAAGCATCATGATTTAAGGAAAGCTGATTTACAATCTGGCATATACAATAACACAAACTTGCCTACTGAAAGGTGAGGAGTACTTGAATCATTTGCTGATGGATGACTTTCACAATGGGTAACAACTCAATGTGAAGAAAATAAAAATCCTTATAATTGAATCAATAGAGAACATCATGATAAATGGAAAAAAGAGTAAGATTGTTTAGGATCTCATCTTGCTTGCATCCCCAATCAATGTTCATAGGAGCAGTAGTCAAGAAATAAAGTGACATATTGCACTGGTCAAGTCTGTCATACATTGCTCATATCTGTTGAAGAATATAGATGTCATGATGAGGACAAAGGTTCACATGACTCAAGCCATGGTATTTTCAAACACCTTGTGTGCATATGTGTGAGATTCAATGAGAGTCAGCTCTCTCACAACAAATAGGAGGTCAAGAGAGTCCCAGTCAAAACTAAGAAGGACAGATTCATAAATAAGATTAAAAAATAGCAAAGTGAGGACATAGGGGGCTCCTGGAATATAGGGACTCCAGGATACAGGACTTTATTCAAGGCAGGCTTATATAGAGTTCTTGTCACGTATCCTGCATTCTGCGACAAGTTCTCACACACAGGATTATTGAAAATATACTTTGAAGGCAAACAAAGAGGCAAGAACATTTCAGCCAGTGTGTCTATAGTCTGGAGGGCAAGATAAAGCAAAACACAGGGAGTAAAACGCAACACCTGCAGAATGCAGTGTTTCAGCAGTTTCCCAGGCAACGGGGGAGAAAGCATTTCCTTGATCTTAATTGAAGTTCAGATTCTCAGAATCTCAGCGTCCTCGTTTGAGCTGAGAACTGTTCCCCATGGCCTTGTTTAAAGCATGGAATACGGTGATGGTCTTATCTTACTTGGAGAAGGAAACGAGGTTCTAACTGGCCCTGTTACTCAGATACCTAGGACGGCGTTCTGCTCCAGGTTCTCTGCGCTCAGAGAATCAGCACCAAGATCTCCGCCATCAAAGGCTTCAGCACACATTCGTTCCCAGAGTTCCTCTCAAGACAGTTTGCTCCCACACATATGAAAGTTGGACAATGAATAAGGAAGAATGAAGAACTGACTTCTTTAAATTATGGTGGTGGTGAAGATCATTACAGTACCATGGACTGTCATGTGAACAAATAAATCTATCTTTCAGGAAATACATCTAGACTGCTCTTTAGAAGTGAAGATGGCAAGGCTTTTTATCGTGTACTTTGGACATGTTAGCAGCGGAGCCTCTTCCCGGAGAAAGACCTCATGCTCTCATTTCTTACATGTGTTACAGTTATTTCCAACCCCACCATCCATGATGCTACAGGAGATAAGACAAAAGAGGACGGAGGGCTGGGAGATTTTCCAGGAGCGTGTGAATGGGAAAAGTAAGGGACCACAAACATAACCATTATCACAGCGCTGATTCCAACTCCAGTATCCCCTGGTGTTTCAGGGCGGAACTGTGGCCCGTAGGGTCTTCAATGGCTATGATCTCTTATAAGTAGATCAGCATGGTTTTATTCCGTGGCGCCTGCAGATTGGATGCAAACTGCCACCTTTTTTTTTTTTAAGTAGAGAAGAATGAAGCATTTGTCCCACCACAGAATCTAGAGGTAGGATAACGAATTCTATAAACCCTACAAGATAGGGCTTGGCTACTTGCCCAATGCAGGTTCCAGGTACTTTCATTCGTCAAGTAATAGTTTAGCATCCAGAACTGGTGGATGTCTCTGTCTATAAAACTTTCTTCACTTACTCCAAGAAAGCTATTAATGGACATACTTCTGATCCTTAGGGAAATTCCCCATAATAAGCTCTAAGAAAGACCAATCTTCTTGTTCTTCTTCTTTTAGCAATGCTTTAATATTCTGGAGCTAGATTTAAAATGAAGCTTTGTAGAGTCATCGTAGTCAAATAGGTCACCCTTGTTCCCAGAGAATTTTCTTGCCAAGTAACAAATTAGCATTTCATTTTATTGCAGATGTCAAATGTTTTTTTATTAAAAGTGCAATTATTTCTTTAAGTGAAGAGCATTTTTGATATGTGGAAACAAAAGCCCAAACCCCCATGAATGGGTCCCAATGTCTGGATTTTTCAAAGCTACCTCCTTTAATGTTATATATTACTATAAGTCGAAGTTGTAAGCTAACTATCATCATCTTACATATAGCTTATATATTCCAGATTCCAGATGGTGAGAAGTTCTCTAGTTCTAATTGATGAAAAAATTGCTATATCAATCAGTCCTCACAGTTAGATATTCATATTTACATATTATGGGGTTATGGATTCATTTCAGTATTTGAAGTGTGAATCTGAAATCTACAAATACCAGGCCAGGTTGGGTTTTTCTGCCACCAAAGAGATACATTCCCATTACAATATTGAACTGAATCACTCCAGACTGAGTACTGTTTTCCCACTAAAGGAAACGCCTTCACAGTGCTGGGAGAGATCTTTCAACAGCTGTGTGGGGCTGCGTGGTTAGCCCGAAGAAATCAGACATGAGGAGAGGAGATGCTCTTCTTAAATACTTTACAGAAAGGATGTTCCTGCATAAGAGTTATAAATTCAACTAGCACAAATCTTATGCTGTCAAATATAGTGGTGAACGGTGTCTGCCCCTTTGGGCATCTCTTCTTCCTTCTCCCATGTACTTTCCTGTCCTTAAATCCGGTTCTCCATACTCACAAACCCCCAGCAGCGAAGGAGCAGTAAGTCAGACTCATAAATCAGCCGCTTGCAGGGAGGAAAGAACTCTGGCTGCATGCTAGTTGGTCATAAGAAGACCTGCAAAACTTATGGTCAGATATGTAAACCCAGAAAGAGCTCAGGAGGTCATTTAGTCCAATAGATATGTTTTAAAAAATGAAGAAATACAAACAGAACAACAACAAAGACGCTGTCCGGGCAATGAAATATTCTGGAGTCAGCCTTGGACTGCCAACTGAAGGTCAGCGATGAAACCCAGCAGGCCTCTGTGGGAGAGAGATGACACTACCCTCTGTACAGATGTGCAGTCTTGGGAATCTTACAGAGGGTTGTTAATGCGCCGGACAAACAAATCTCTCATGGAAGAAGTACGGCGAGAGGCTCTCTTTAGAGGGAATGATGGCAAGACTTTGTGTTACGTATCTTGGGCATGTTGTGAAGAGACGCATGTCCCTGTCTAAGGACATCATGCTCAGTAAAGTAGGAGGGCAGAAGAAAAGAGGAAGGTCTTCAAGGAGGTGGATCGAGCCTGTGGCTGGAACAATGGGTTTCAGCTTAGGAACAATTGGGATACTGGCAGGGACTGGGCAGTGTTTCCTCCTGCTGTGAGTTGGAAGGCACTTGATGGTACCTAACGACAACAGCAATGAATCGTCTATATAGTATGAGGTTTGTGTTGGTTTGATTTGGCCCAATGAATTCTGATTCATGGCAAGCCTGCGTGTGAGTATAATGGATCCGCAGGATTATCTGGAGTGTGTTCTTTCAGAAATAGATTGCCAGGCCTTTCTACCAGAGCACTGCTGCATAGGTTCAAGCCACCAGGAAGTAGTTTAGGGCAAAAGATTCGCACCACCCAAGGGAATTATAGGTACTCAATGGCAGGGAAATCCATTCAAAATCATAACAATGTATATAGCAACTGAATTAGATTTAGAAAACATTTCATCAGATATTATGTGATCAACTTTCCCCAGAGAACCATGCCGAGAGGACATGGCCTCGTGTAAAATAAGCTGCTCATAAATACAAAGCTAAGTGGTTAATGCTTTGGTCAGTTGATCAGTCTTCGGAAACTATTTATAGTGTATTTTATGGAAAGTTTAGGCTATTTCCTCATTAAAAGATTACAACACAAAAGTTGCAACAGAATCCAGGAGAGGCTGGGATTGGCAGAGTGATTTGTTTCATGGTTTCTTTGGTGCACAAATAAATCCAGAGGCAAGGAGAGAGCTGTCAACATTCATGCGCACATGCTTATATGTAAATAGTTTGAAATAGCATCTGCTTGTGTTGGCCATTTAAATCTTGAATTGAATTAAAACAAAAGGTTTATTTGTTTGTTCTGTTCTTTCAATATTTCAAGAATAGACATCTGGCCTGTCTATGTAGGACTTGAGAATGGCAAAAGACAGCTATTCTAACTCAATAGCATTTTAATTGGTTAACACTTTAGAGTTCACACGTTAGTCAAATGCCAATGTGTGTCTCACATGCAAGCAATGTAAGACCCAGTGAAAGATTGATTCCTATCTTAATTAAAATTTTAATTTAATTTAAAGATGTAAACCCTTAGCGTCTTCGTAAAGGAAAACACACTTAAAGTAAATAGTGTCTCCTTATTGGGAATGATCCCAGGAACTCAAATTATAAAATAAGCTAGCCTCAGGAGCAGCAAAGAGTTAGAACAGGCTACTGTAATGCCTGTTTGTTTATTTAAATGATGTATGTGAATATTTTCAAGATGTGCAGGCAAGGAAAATGGAAAATAAAAAACAAAACCAGAAAGAAACACACGTAGTTTGATGATTCTGGCAGCGGTTTAAAGCACACAAAGTAAAGGAAGTATTTGCTCACATCATAGGAAGAATTCATCAGATACTATTCTGAATGTTCTGTCCGAGGAGAGAAACTTTCCCACACTAACATCCTCTGACCTTCAACATGTGGTAAGCAAGTCCCCCACCCCCCCCAACCCAAATTTGGGAGTGTTGGTGAGCTTAAGCCTTCATGACTTTGGAAACTGAGCCAACATATCTAAAAGGCTGCCCAGCTGGGCAGGAAGATTTTTGAGCCGACTTCCTTAGAAGATTTCCTGGTCTTTGTGAGAATGTTCTTGATTTTTTAATGTCCGCACACTGCGGCATCTTTATACCAGATTGTCAGAGAGCTGGGATTTGCTTGTCCTGGACGTCTCAACCAAAATGACTGCTTTCCCATAGGCTGTCTCCTAACCATTTTATCCATCACACCAGTGACCTCTCCATCAGCCCTTTGTCAGCTCTTTCTTGCCCAGGGTTTTTTGTACAATACTTATTTCTGTAAGATGTTATTTGTTTAGTTGTTATTTTTTCAAGAGAATGCTACTTTTGCTTTTATTTATTTAGTTGTTGTTGTTTCTCACTCACGAGTGCTCCCCACAGGCAGCAACTTACTTTGTTTTATAAAGGTCTGCAAAATTGCCATACATAATTTAAAAGTCATGAGTAAATAATTGAAGACAGACTTTGGTTGAAAAATGAATTCTAGGCAACAGCCCTTCAAAAGGCAAACTCCATGCTCTCATCTTGCTTTATGTTTGGCATTACATCCTTACTCCCTAAAGCGATGGTATATGCACACCCTAACTCCCTGAAGTGATGGTATACACACACCCTAACTCCCTGAAGTGATGGTATATACACACCCTAACTCCCTGAAGTGATGGTATACACACACCCTAACTCCCTGAAGTGATGGTATATGCACACCCTAACTCCCTGAAGTGATGGTATATATCAGTTATTTCCCATGCTTCTCCCATTTACATTCTAAAATGGCAGAGACACCTTAGTGTATTGACGATGTTTGGGTTGATAGTAGTCAATAAAATATTTGCTAGTATGGTGAAATAACTTTGGGAAAGTGTCAGGCAAATTCCTAAGTAGTTAAACATAAACATCTATTTCACTCAGCAATTTCACTTTAGGAATTTGCACAAAGAAATGAGAAGATATGTATACACAAAGACTTGTACATGAGTAGTCACTGCAGTATTTCTTTTACTAGCCTAAAACTGGAAAAAGGTCCAATTGTACAGCAACTGATGCTATAAAATATTATATATCAGTACATCAGAATATTGTTCTGCAATAAATCAGGATGAAATATAACTGAACTTCAAAACTTGTGTGACAAGTGAAATAGGCTATGTGCTAAAGAATACACATTTCATATGTCCATTTGTATAGAATGTTCAAACTTATGGACAAAGAAATGAATCAGGGGTTGCTTGGACTGAAAGGAAAAGCCAAGATTGAATGCAAAGTGCTTGATATGATAGGAAGGTTCAATCACTGATACTTGGTCATGGTCACAACACTCTTACAATTTACTAAAAGTTCATTAAGTTGCATATGCACAATCAGCTGTGCAAATTATAGCCATTAAATACAGACATGGTTGCAAGGCCAACATAAAACAAATGTTTAACTGTAATGATTGTCATATTATAAACTCTGAATTAGTACATGTTCGACAAAGTCAGATGTTCAACAGAGTCACATTAACTGCAGATGTCTCTTTTCCTAATTAATGTACAAAATGCCTGACTTTGTACATACTTGTCAAGTCAGCAACTGATATTTATTTAGGTGGTTGTTTTATTTTTGTATGTTTTTTATCTCATTTATGTTCTGTGAGAAGCTTTGGTTATAATAGCAACACCAAGTAATGTTAGTAATGAGAAAGTGAAAGGGATATTTTCAATTATAGACATAGTTCAATTTAACCACTATTAGCAACTCATTTTAAACAATCATACCTATATTCCTCAAGTCCATTTCTCTTAACAAATGATCAATCCACACCCATTGAGTATATTTGGACTTGCATCAATCCCGTAGGAAAGAGTAGAAGTGTTCTTTGAGTTGTTGAGACTAAATCTTCATGGGAGCAGGCTCATCATTCACTGGCAGAAAGCTAGTGGGTTTGAACCTACGACTTTACAGTTAGCACCTAAATGCTTCTTTATATATCTGTACCTATTTGAGTGGCTACACTTAACTCCAACTGAGAATATAGTTGCATTTATGATCTAGCCCTGGTTGGTTTAGACATGATCGATCATAGGGCAGTGTCTCCCTGCAGACTTCCTCTATTCAGTATTAAACATGAGCACAAAGCTAAGTGGTAATGGGTGCCTCAAATGTGTAGGCATATAGCTAAAGAAGACCATACCTAATGAGCCACCAAGTGTCATTGGAGAGAGAGAGAGAGACATTTCCAGTAGAGCTACTGGCAGCACAACAGTCTCACATATTTCATGTGTGAAATCTTTTAACCAATACAGAAGTGACAAAACCAGAGGAAAAGGCAAATGCCAACTATTTGCTCATCCAATTAGTAAATATTCTTGGTAGGTCCTGGACTCAACTTGTTCTCTTACTCAAAAAATGAAGAGATTTATTTTCTTGGCTTTAATTTCAATCACTTCAATTGTGCTTTTCCTTTAAACTCTCTAATTAGGATATTAAATATCATTTACTGGCCAAATAAGGTTCTGTGGTTTGTTTTTTTTTGGGGGGGTTGGGGTGGTGGTGGTGAATTTTCCCCCCTAAATTGGTGCCACTTACTTCCAGTTGTTTCCCAGTGGTCAAAATATTAATAATGCCATTTACTGAATCCATTATAACTTGTTCTAGTAATATACCTAAAGACATTTGCATTTACAGTGAAACAGATCAACTAACCAGCAAACTAAGAGAACATCCCCTCTCCCAAGTTTTATTTGCTAGCCTGAAATTACAAGTATAAGGCATGTGTTAGTCTGGGTAGACAAGAGAAACAAATTCATATAGACAGATGATTGATAGATAGGTAGATAGATAGATATAGATATATATGAAAGATCTTCATATACAAGAGCAATTGAATATTTAAAAATCATCTCAGCTCAGTCCAGATCAAGTCCATAAGTCCAAAATTAGCCCATATGTCTGATACCAATCTATAAAGTCCACCTCAGACTCACATACCACATGCCATGATGCCAAATGCAGGAAGATCACAGGCCAGTGGGTGGGAAGTCTTGTGAATCCAGTGGCAATGGAAGCATCTCCGTGCTGGCAGGGGTCTAGTGGAGCTTGTCAACAAGAATGTGTTGCAGGGACTGAGTGTGATCCCCGCCTCCAGAGAGCTGCTTATCACCTTAACTAGCACCTCCAAATGAGGTCATCAAGTGACAACCCGATTGACAGGATAGACTCCACCCTTCCCTCATAAGTTTCAAATTGACAGTAGATTATGTAAATACCGCAAGGCATTTTGTTTACATTGGAAAGTCTGTCAGCGTAAAAAATGCTTTTCAGGTAATTGGTCAGAGATCATCATACCACTTCACTGACATAAAGACATGCACATATATACACTGGTAAGTCAAAAAGTACTGTTACTAGAATTCCCGTTAAAATATGCAGGGATATATTCCAACAGAAATTTTAAACGGATCATTAGATGGATGCAGACAAATTCTCAATTTTGTTAATTTTAAAATTCATTATTAATAAATTTAATGCATATACCACATAATTACATAGTTCAATCAAGACAAGCAGTATTGTACAATTGCTACCACAATCAGCTTCCAAACATTCTTACCCTTCCAGGACTCCTTGACATCGTTTCCCTTTTACTCACCCCTCCACTCCACAACCACTGTACCCCTTCCCAAAACCCTTGTTCTACTTGCTGTCCTTATAGGCTCATCAATCCTGGATTTCATACACCAAAAACATTAAAACACATAACATCAAACAAGAGAGTGACCTCCAATGACATAATACCTCTGAGATAAACCCTAATATGAACAAACAAAAAAGCAACACGAAGCAAAAATACAGAAAATGCTGAAAACCAGATCAGATGCAGTGTGCATCAGAGGAGGGATCAACTGGCACAGTGTTAACTGTTCAAGTCAGGTTGATGCCTTTGATCTTCTGTACTCTTCTCTCCGATACATTCTGTTTAGGAAGCACTGCCCTCCCACCCCTCATTATGGATAGAGGGCGATCGCCAGGGGCTTATTTCCTATGTAGCTCCCACACATATATCTTGGACTCCCACTGTCATCCGTAGCCTTCTGTCTTCAAAAATTCTGTCCAATCCCAACAATGGCTTCAAAGGGAAGTTTGCTAGACCAGTTAAACGCCTGGTAGAGAGGTTTCCTTCGGAGTTTACAGGGCCTCTGGAGAAACTACAAGGCATAATTGTGACGCTTTTTTTTTTCTCCCCAAAGGACACATGGGTTTTTTTAAAGAAAATTTAGAACGTATTGTTGAGAAAAATGTCAGGAAATTTGAGCAGAAGACATTTTTCCCCATCAGTCTAATGGATTCAAGGTTTCAGGTGCTCTCTACTCATTTCACTGGGAAACTCACTACAGCCCAAATCTTGACCCTTGCAACTTCTTTTGTTCCTAAAATCAAAGAACATTGAGAAGGAAGACAATTTGTGTCTCTTGAAGACGCTAAAGCTGCCGTTTTGATATGGTACAAAATGAAAAGTGTCTACTTATTCACAGAAGGGCAAGAGAGATGGAAACACCACCTTCAGAAATGCATTCACCTAGTCTAGATACATGCATTAAAATGTTTTTGAAAATTTTTCACTATATGTGTTAACAAGTCTATAGTGTACACCATAATGGGATCTGTCTCTCTTTTGCTGTTTTCAGCAATCAAATGACTAATTTGGGAACCTCATTTGGCAAGGAAGTGTACCTGGCCTCTAGGATCTAAGAGCTGTCTCCTGCCAAAAGCCAGCAAGAAATTGATGTCCTCTGTCCTGCAATAACAAAGAAGGGCATTCTATTACCACCTGAATAAACTTAGAAGTAGATCCTTTCACAATTGAGTTTCAAATGATATCAGAGCCCCGGGTGACACTTGCAACTCAAGCATGGCAATCACTGCTTTGTACGGCACTGTGGAGCGAGCCAGCTAAAACATGTCCAGACTCCAATCCCGTAGAAATCGCAGACAATAAATGTAAGTCGCTTTAAGCTGCTAAATTTGGGGCCATGTTGTACAGACAGATGATTCAGACACATAGGAGTCCTTGCAAGTGTGGCGCTTCTGTGTATTATGCCAAGGAATGTGCCAGTGGGTTTACAATTGACACTGGCCTGGGCGGAAGCTGGGAAATTGTCTGAGGAGCACGAGAGGGAATTCCTCCTTCAACTGCAGTGGATTCCTGGTAGATTCCTGGGTTGTAAGGATGCTGCCAGGGTGGCAGCTGAAATATTATTTTCTCATCTCCTCTGTGACCCCTGTCCCATTTAGAATTATGTGGTTTCATGTATAAATATTTGGAAGATTCCACTTCTCTTTTTAGTTATTTATACTTACTTAATTTATTTGCTCTCAAGTTAAGTCCAATGTATGGAACATATCCTATAAATTCATATTCTTTTAAATGTCAAAAATCTAAATCTATGGGCCATCTTATTGAATACGTTGTATTTTCTTGGGAAAATGTATATTCTGTTGATCTAATGTCAACTTGATAAAATCTTTATGCATTTCCAATCTAAGCTCTGTCATTACTGAGAATGGAGTGTTAAATTTGTCTATTTGCCCTTTCCATTTTAATTCCTATTCAAATTGTATATACATTTAGGATTATCATATTTTCCTCTTTATATTAACCCTTTCATTTTAATACAGTGTGTTTCTAATCTCTGGTAAAATGATTTACCTTGAAGCTTAATATATTTGAGATAACTATAATTACTTTAACATCTTGTGTCTTTGCTTGGCAGGTCTTGACCAATTTACTTTTAAGTTGTCTGTAATTTTTATTTTAAGTGAGTTTTAATCCACCAGCATTTAGTTGTCTTCTACATTTTGAAATTCAGTGAAATAGCATTTGCCTTTTAGATGTTTAGATTACAAACATTTAATGTGATATTGTAGATTTTATACCTGCCAACTTGGTATATCTGTGTTTCACAATCAGTCCATGTAATCATTAACCCTGTTTTCATCTATAGGTGCTTTCTGTTAATTGTATTTTTATCTCCCTCAGTAGGTATTTTTACCGACTATATATTTCTTGCTATTTTCTAATACTCATTTTAGAGTAGAATTTAACCTTTACCTATAAGAATTTATCTTTTAATAATATGTCACTTAATATTTTATATAAAATTATTAAGCCATTTGCTTTCATAATTTTTCTTTTTACCTGTTTGATGGCTTTATCATCATGCATTTTTAATTCAATATTTATTATAAACTTCAAAATACATTTTTATTATTTTTACTTTTAACAATTATCTCTTAAAATTAAAATAAGCATTATATTTTCATATTCCTTTCTTATCAATTTGAATAATGCCTTAGGATGAGTTCTGTAGAAAAGAAAAACCAAAGGAACTTATGCATGCATATATAGAGAGAAGTTTATATTAAGAAAATTGCTTCACTGTTATAGAAGTGGGATCGTCTAAGTTCAGGCAGGTTCCAAATGCGATGGTAAGCTGTAGGCTTCTCCTGATTTGTGTAGCTGTGGGTGTGCATGAACCCAAGCTTAGAAGAAAGATATCAGGTTGGTGGCTGCAGAGGCTAATGAATCCAAGGTTGGCAGGTCATATGAAAGGCTTCTGATAACTCCCAGGACCGGCAGGCAATATGGTAGGCTGTTGGCTCAAGTCCAAACAACTGGAGGTAAATTAACCAGATGCCGCATTCAGACTCTTGAAATATAAGCAAGATTTTCCAGTTTCCACTTATAATGAAAGTCATCTGCATTCCTAAGGGAACTTCCTTTCAATGGACAGTATCAAGATTATGATCTGAGAAAGGGTGTTGCACTCCACTCTTCTTACACTTGATTGGATGCTCATAGAAGATTTCTTATGGAGTTGAGTACATTGTTTTAGCTTGCATCAGGGAGTCCTTCTAGAATCTTAACTGTCAAATCACTAGAAATACTGGCCTAGCCAGGTTGACATATAACATAACTAGTACAAATGGTCTATAGTTGATGTTGTAGATACAATTTTAGTGGTATTATTTATATATTCCTGTTTTGTTTTTAATTTGAAAAAGTAATGTATTTTCCATTAAACATTTAAGGGAATATTCATTAAATATATCATTTTAGGTTTACATCCTTTACTCTTTCAGCACTTATAATACAGTGAATCACTTTATCAAGAGACAAGATGGATTAAGATGCCTTTCTTTACAGACTATATCCAGTGATGTATAGGATTGATTAGACTGGAAAGACCACCTGATAGCCCTGAGATGAATGAATTTCAAGAATCATGATTTAATCTCCCAGGCACATGCACGTAGGTTTCAATCATGACAAAGCCATGAGCTTTCCGGTTCACAAAGGGAGTTGCTGAAACACCGATGGATATGGAAGCTCCACTTTGGAAAACGCACCTATAAGTCTATTACTCAGGACTATTCTGATGCGTATCCTTCCTTTTTCTATAATAAATCAGTAACAGCAAGTGTAATACTTTCAATGAGTTCTATTAGTCATTCCTATGAACCACCAAAGCAAAAGAATTAGTGGAAACCAGGAGGTGAAAACCAGGGAGTACAGGGGGAGTCCCTGAGCTAGCGGCTGACATCCTGAAAGGATAGTGAGGTAGCTAGTTTATTGTGCCAACGTGACTGATAAACACATGTGGGGTTAATTGAAGGGCAGAGGAATAAATGAATGGCTTGGTGAGTCTTGCCTTTCGAGTTCTCTGGTATCTTGTATTGTGATGTTTGGACCAGGGTGCAGCTGCCTTAGGCAGTTCCCTGCTTTAGCTGGCAAGACTCACAAGACATCCCCGAGGAGAAGCCACATGGACCTACCCCGATGCTGCCCTGGATGCTGGACCAGCTGTGTGGAACAGCTGTGTGGAGACCCTTGCCAGTGCTGAGATGCTTACATGCTCACTGATTTGGCTTTCCTCCTGCAGTAGACATCATTGCATGTGTTTTGTGATATGGAGGAGGGCTTTGTGGATTGGTGTCGGACATATGGGTTAATGTTGGACTTGTGGGCTTGGGCAGCACTGGGTGGAGATGTTTTCTTGATGTACTCTTACCCTTTATATAAAACTCTCTCTTATACATATGAGTTTCTGTGGATTTGTTTCTCTAATGTACCCAGACTAACACAGGTAGCTAGAAGTAAGGGTGTTGGGTGAAGGAAGATTTGGTGTGCATCTACCTATTTGGCTGCCCGAAGGAAAATGCCTTCTTAACATGTAAGTTCTGATGGAGCGCAGTAGCTGGAGACCGGGAGAGAGAGCATAATATATGAGCTAGTGTCAGATATGATAGAGAAGTGAGAAAGCAGAGGCTTGGTTGGTTCCCATTTTGAGAATTAGTTTTAATGACTTTAAAGATGTCATTTAATTGTTTCCTTCTTTTAACTGTTTCTACATCAGTAATCAGTCTTATCTCTTTGCCCATGTAATAATGTCTCTTTTTTCCTGAACTGCTTGTTTTTAATCTAGGTTTCAGCAAGTTGATAATTGCAGTCTTGATGGGCATGTCTTGGAATTTACTCTACTTATATGTCCTGAATTTTGTTTCTTTAATTTGTGGATTAACTCATTAATGTTAGTCAAAAGTTAGCCATTGTTTCTGCAGATATTTGTCTTCACCATCCACTTCTAATGAAATAATCCAAGATCCACTATCATGGAGTCTATCCCAACTCGTATCGGGTTTCTGACACCAAATATTTATGGGAGTAGATAACCTCAACTTTCTCCTATGGAGCAGGTGCTAGGTTTGGAAACTGGTTCTTTATGACCTGCCTGTAAAACATGAGAAAGAACATGGGAGTAGATGAAGCTAGTGAGGTATGTAGGGAGTGGGCCCATCATAGACAATATTACATATGTTGAAGAACTTTGTCTGATTCTGATAGAGAAAAAGGAAAGCTACTGAACATTCAAAACAAGAATGACTTGGCGAGACTCTCTTGTAGTATCCTTCTTTGTGGTTTACATATAGATGGATTTGAGCTGCCCAGTGTAGAGAAAGGAATGTGCTGAAAGCCTTCCAGGTATGAGCACAGTACATGGATTTAGAGAATTTCCTAACTCTCTGTTAAGCAGTAGCTAAGTTTTAAACCTTTCATGGATTATTAACATGATTGTTAAGTTGATGTCCCAGATAAGAAAAGGGATTTAAAAATAGAAATATCTAGACATGATATATGTAAATCCATAACTCCATGATTAATAGATTTAATTGCATCATCATAAAACAAAATTAAAATTAGATAAATGAAGATGTTTAATGTGAAACTGTTCTTATTTCCAAGGATAACTAAAAGTGTTCCCAGTTCAAGGCTGACTGAAAATTGTCATTTCTGCCCATGGGCAAAGAAAACCCCAGGAAGTGGGAGTGAGAGTCTCGACGGCAAACGTGAGCAGTGGCTCATGAAAGAAGGACTTTCCAAGCTCTGTGGCCTTGATTTCTCCTTTTGGATGAAAAAATGGTAGATAAATTAAATGACTAAAAGTGAAGCTTTTGATATTGAGGAAGCATTGGATAATGCCACCCCTGCTCACTTAACACCTTTCATCTTGCTGCACATCATACTCAGTCTCTTGAACTCTCCTTGAAGTCTGTATTGGTAACAACATTGGAAAACAACTCCATAACACGGTTAAGAATCTGTATTCAGAGGACAGCACACACACACACACACACACACTCACATTCCATATGTGAATTATTCACTATCTAAATAAAATATTCATAGAGAAAATAAGTACTTTTTTATTTAGAAAGATTTAAATTGACAGAAAAGTCATAAAAACAGTAACATGATTACCTTTATATAAATACTATATGGCACATCTGTTGCAAAGAATGAACCATATCGATGTATTGCTATCCACTAAATCCATACTCTAGTCAGATTGCATTAACTTTTATCAAATATCCTTTTTATGATCCAGAATTCCATCCATTTCACCACTTACATTTAATTTTAACATCTCCTTAGACTCCTCCCATGGCATAGCTATTGTTGGCATTAGCCAGTTCAGTAACTCATGACAACACCAAGGTCCCCACTCAGGAACTCCCTCCTATAATTGACCATCTCTTTAGGAATGCTTGTTATCAGTCCAACCCATAGACTATGTGATATACTTGTAAATTGTGTATATAAAGCATTGTTAGATTATATGAATATATCACTAAGAAAATTTTATTTTGTAAAATCTTTCTCTATTGAATTACATTTTAGTACATTATAATATGTTCACAAGTAGCCCGTTGACTTCCATGGTAGGAAAATTTGAGGGACAACTATTTTCAAAAAGCTTAGAAGTGAAATTTAAAAGGACAATTCACCGTAGTGCGGAATTCACAGGTCAGTGAAGCTACATTTGTACCTTAAAAACTTGAGGACCAATTTTGTGTAACTAATTTTTCTAGATCTAGAATATCAATCTTGTCATCAAATGATGTGCCTTGAAGCAATTCTGACAGGTTGATGTGTGAGACTAAGGTCACTTGTAAAGAGGCAAGCCTGTAATGACATGCTTTGTGGTCAGCTGCTTCCTTCAGGCAGCCAGCATACATTAAATCTGCCACTAAAAGTCATCCAGCAACTCTCCCCATGGAAACGTTTACTCTCAGGCACTCCAAACTCCTAAAGACAACATTAACTTATTTTTCTGTGTTAGTACCCACTCCATTTTTAAAACGTCCTTTGAAATAAGCAAGAAAACGATAGAATTCTATGCTTATGTGAGCCTAGGAGCCATGGTGGTGTCATGTTTACACATGGACTGTGATCCGCATGGTTGATACTTTGAAGCCACCAGCATCTACATGGGAGAAAGACCAGGCTTTCTACTCCCCCAAACAGTTACAATCTCAGAGACCCACATGGGGGTTGCTAGGAGTCACCGTTTACTCGATGACAGTGAAAGAGAACTGAGGTAGTTAGTTTATTGTGCCAACCTGGCTGATAAACACATGTGGGGTTAACTGAAGGGCAGAGGGATAAATGGCTCAGTGAGCCTCACCTTTCGAGTCTCTTGCTTTGTGGTGGTCAGACCAGGGTGCAGCTGCCTTAGCTAGTTCCCTGCTTCAGCTTACAAGGCTCACTTCCTGTAAGACATCCCCAAGGAGAAGCCTCATGGACCTACCCTGATGCAACCCTGGGTACTGGAGGAGCTGCCTGAAGACCCCTGCCAGTGCTGAGATGCTTACACATTCACTGATTCAGCTTTCCTCCTGCACTTGGCATCATCAAGTCTGTTTTGTGAAATGGAGGAGGACTTTGTGGATTGGTGTTGGACATATGAGTTAATGGGTTAATGTTGGACTTGTGGGCTTGGGCAGCACTGGGTTGGGGTGTTTTCTCGATGTGCACTTACCATTTATATAAAACTCTCCCTTAAACATGAGTTTCTGTGGATTTGTTTCTCTAAAGCACCCAGACTAATACAAGAGCTTTTATTTTATGGTTACTTTATTAAAAAACAATTAGCTCCTGAAATTCTTTGGTCTCTCCCACCTTCCCTGTAATGTATGGCAATGAGGCTAGGTCTAGGTATTAACCATGGGTCTTTATTAGCGAATGCTAAAGCACTTGGTGAGTGAAGACTGAAGTCTATAGCAGGAGCCCCAACTCCATTTTGAACCTTGACAGAATTTCACACACCATTTGAGTCTTTCTGATGGTTAAACCAGCTGTCCAACTATGACAACTGTCCTGCAAGCCTGGGGAATGACAGATAGGAAACTTGCATGGGTCTCTTCTTAATGATTTACCAACAATGGCCACATTTTATCTAGTTTAAGTTAAAAGGTGAGTTCCCAGTGACTGTGACTCAGAATCACATGATCATGAATAATAACCTGAATAGCATGTAGCCAGAGAGTCTAAGTCTCAGAAATCACCCTGCATGTTGTCAAATCGCTAATTGTATACATAGTACCATCATGACCCTTACTCTACTTTCGTACCCTTGTCACTTCTGTAGTCTGGTCATCAATCCATGAATATCTAATTATTTCTGTTTTCTATCACATATAAGTAGCCAATGGGCAAGCCACTACAATTAGACAAACAGGGAGATAGCTAGTATCTATACAATATAATATTGTTCTAATAATTATTGTGCATGCCTAAAGCTTTCCAAGGACAGAAATACTTTACTTATAATTGCTCATATGTATGTTCTGCATAAAACTGAAGAAAATGAAAATTAATCTATAGGAACCAAAATACAACCTTGAATCTATCCCACCTCAATTTTGAGAGCATCTCAGGAACTGATTTGACACTTTGTACACTAATGACATAAGACTTGATGAGCTGTGGGTGGACATCAAGCATGTCATTCATAAGAAAAGCAAAAGAGGGAACTGATTACAGAGATTTACATGGGGGCCTCCTCCCGGGGGGACGGACAACAGAAAAATGGGTAAAGGAAGGTGTCAGATGGTGTAATATATGACAAAATAATAATTTATAAATTATCAGGGGTTCATGATGGAGAGGGAGTGGGGAGAGAGTGGTAAAATGAGAAGCTGAATGCAAGGGCTTAAGTGGAGAGCAAATGTTTTGAGAATGATGAGGACAACGAATGAACAAATGTGCTTTACACAATTGATGTATGTATGGATTGTGATAAGAGTTGTATGAGCCCACAATAAAATGATTAAAAAAGAAATAAAGAAAGAGACAAGGAAGAAGGAAGTGATCAAAGTGGATGTCAGAAGAGAAGAAATGTTGAAGTCCCAAAGGTGAAAACAAAATTTCAAAGGACAGATTGAGAAGACAAAGCCAAGTATCATCATTAAATTCAAAGGCCTAGAATTAGAAAACCAAAAAAAAGGAAGACATTAAAGATGTCTTAAACTGAAATATCTAAATTAAAAATTCAAGGATTGTGTTACAATCTCAAAATATCCTATGAGCAAAATATTGAAGGATGCAAGAGCATCGGAAGAAGATAGAGAGAGTATACAGTCAGTGTACCAAGGGGAATTCTTTGACATTCCACCATTTCGGTAGGCAGTATATGAGCAAAAACCACTGATACAGAAGAAGGCCAAGCTGCACCGAAAGCATCATCCAAAAGCAAGACTCCAGGAATTGATGGAACACCAATTTCCATCAGGAGAATGGAGCTCTGAAGGCACTTACTAGTCTATACCAGGAAATCTGGAAGATAGCAACTTGACGCACTGAGTAGAAGAGATTCATATGTGCACCCATTCCAAAGAAAAGTGACCCACCAGAATGCTGAAATTATAGAACAATCTAATTGTTATCACATGCAAGTAACATTGTGGTGAGGATCATCCAACAAAGTTTGCAGCAATACACTGACAAGGAACTGCCAGAGACTGAGACTGGGTTCAAAAGAAGATGTGGAACATTTCTGATGTCAGATGGATCTTGGCTGAAAGCAGATAATTCCAAAAAGATGTTTCCTTGTGTTTTACTGACTATGCAAAGGAGTTCACTATTTAGATCATAACTAACTGTGAATAACGTTAAGAAGGATGGGAATTCCAGAACCCTTCATTTCGGTCCATTGTACGTGGACCACTAAAAGAATATATGGAAACCCAAACCAAATCCATGATCAAAAAATCAGTTCTGACTCAAGATTTTGTGGTTGCTAGGTGCTGTTAAGTTTCTCCTCTCTCAAAGGGATCCTACACACAAGAGGATGAAATATTACTAGTCCTTTGCCATCCTCCCAACTGTTGTTCTGTTTCAACCCATTGTTTCAAACACTGCATCAATCCATCCCCTTGGCTATTGTCCCTTTTGATGTCCTTCACCAGGGACTGGTTGTATTTCCTCCAAGGTAGATTTGCTTTTTCTTCCGGTAGTCCATAGTACTTTCAATCTTCTGTGTCAACACCATAATTCAAATGCATTCATCCTTCTGTGCTCTTCCTTATGCAATGGCCAACTTTCACATGCATGTGAGGCTACTGAAAATATCATGGTTTGAGCCTGGCACGCTCTAGTCCTCCAAGTGATGTTCAGAGTCATATGTTTTCCTTGCAGTCAGCAGACCAATGCTACTTTGCTTGGGGAACCGAGCTCCTCAATATTTGTGGGAAGAAAGAAATAAGTTCATCTTCACTGTGTTGCTAGCCTTGGATTGGGGTGTTATGTGGATCAATGCGTTTATTGTGAGTAAATCAGGGAAGCTAGCACGTCTTCAGAAAACAAATGGCGATATGGTGTACCAGCGCTTTCACGGTGTAACGTCTCCACATTGAGAGAGAGAAAAAAAACTAATATACATAACTGAAAACCAAGTGTCATTGATTCTATTCCAACTCATAGTAACTCCAGAGGACAGTGTTGAACTTCTCACTAAGCTTGCCAAGGTCTCACTAAGCACTATCCCCTGCGGCACCCGCAGGTAGTGAAGCAGAAACTCAGTTCACTTTGAGAGAAGTCAGTCTGAATTTCCAAGTAGTCTTCTGATTTCTACAGCGAGATCTTTATTTGCTGCAGTTGCTTCCTAGTGCATTGAGATCTTTATTGAGATAGTAGTCACGTGTATGGTTGTGTTTCTGTTGTTAGGTACAGACAAGTCCATTTCAATTCAGAGCAAACCTATACACAACAGAATGGAATACGGCCTGGGCCTGCACTGCCCACACAATTGTTGGTGTTTCCACCCATCGTTGCAGACACTGTCCATCCATCTCCTTCCTTTTTGTCACCGACCTACTTTACCAAACACGATGTCCTGGCCCAGGGTCTAGACTCTCCTGAGAGCATGGCCAAAGTACTGGAGGAGGCTAGTCATCCTCACTTCCGAGGAGAAGTCTTGCTGTACCATTTTTCAACACAGATGTTTGTTCTTTGATCCATGATTACTTTCCATATACTTTGAAAGCATCATAATTTAAATGCATGGTTCCTTCATCGGTCTTCTTTGTTTCAGTATCCAAATTTCACTTGCATATGGAGCTATGGGAAATACCATGATTTGGGTCAAGTGGGCCTTCGTCCCTCAAAGGGATATCTTTGCTCCTCTATGCTTTACAAACCCCTCATGCAGTAGATGCAGCCCCAGACCGGTGCAAGCATACATAACAGAAATAGAACTCTAACATTTGAAGACGGTCAGCCACAATCTGCTGGAGAACACTTTATTTAGTGGAATTCCAACTTCCTAAACAAATCAGCCTCTATTCATTGCCACCAAGTCAATTCTGACTCAAAGCGATCCTATTGCACAGACCACAACTGCTCCTTAGGGTTTCCAAGAGGACAAAGATTTACAAAGAAGATAGCCTCAGCTTCCTTCTATGGTTTTGAACTTCCAACCTTGTGATTGAAGTCCAATATTTAACCCACTATACCACCAGAGATCTTTATACGCATATATGTAGTTTATCCCTAAACAAAAATACATTAATAAGGTTTTTTAAACTTATTCTCAACAAAGGTTATATATAGTCTAAGCCCTAGAATAGAAATAAAAAGCACGAAACTAACAATATACAATGTATCTGATAAACACCTAACAACTTAAAACCTGAGCCATGTCAGGACCAAGGGTGTGAGGGACGATGCTGGGAGAGTGGAGGGTGAGTGGGTTGGAAAGGGGGAACTGATTACAAGGATCCACATGTGACCTCTTCCCTGGGAGAGGGACAGCAGAGAAGGGGGGAAGGGAGACTCCGGATAGGGCAAGATATGACAAAATAACGATGTATAAATTACCAAGGGCACATGAGGGAGGGGGGAAAGGGGAGGGAGGGGGGAAAAAAAAGAGGACCTGATGCAAGGGGCTTAAGTGGAGAGCAAATGCCTTGAGAATGATTGGGGCAGGGAATGTATGGATGTGCTTTATACAATTGATGTATGTATATGTATGGATTGTGATAAGAGTTGTATGAGTCCCTAATAAAATGTAAAAAAAGAAAAGAGGAGAAAAAAATGATTAGGGCAAAGACTGTACAGATGTTCTTTATACAATTGATCTATGTATATGTATGAACTGTGATAAGAATTGTATGAGCCCCAATAAATTGTTTAAAAAAAAGAATACATTTATAACTAAGGTTGCCACTTGTCTGTCACTTTTTGTACTCTGGTGGCATTTCTGCTTCTATGAGCTGAAAGCTGTGACACAGATATTTCAGATGCTGGGATTATCTCCCAAAGTGCACCGATTTAAGCAAGCTTCCAGACGAAGGAGGAATTGGCTGTCAACCGCTAAGGAATAAGTTCTTTTTTTGTTTGTTTGTTTGTTTGTTTGTTTGTTTTTAAGGAATAAGTTCTTGAGAACATTATGCACGGCATCAAAACATTGCCACATACTGAAGGCCTAATGAATAGAAGCAGAAGATTGGCAGAGGGTTCCAGAAGACGAGCCCTTCGGGTCAGAAGGCACTCAAAATATAACTGAGGAGGCGCTGCCTTCTCGAAGCAGAGTGGACCCTAACGACCTCGATGGCCTAAAGCCTGCCGGACAAAGCCTTCAGCTGTAATTTGCTGATGGGGCAAGACTCCAAATGAGAAGAAAGAGCTACAAACATGAATAATCAGAACATGGAAGGCACAATATATGCATCTAGTTAAATTGGAAGTCGTCTAATGAAATAGAACACATAAAGATCAATATGCTATATAGCAGTGAACTGAATCAGGCTGATGGTACTTTTGAATCATAAAATCATATGGTTTACTATGTAGGGCATAATACAATCAAGATTGCATTCATTAAAAAAAGGATATGTCAGGATCTCTCTTGAAGTACACTGCTACGATAGGATTATGCCCAGGGGTGGCATTCAGCTGGTGTAAATTTTTGTTGAGTCCAGTTAACTGGTTGCTAAAATGGCTCTGGTTATCAGGGTTCTGGAGACTTGTGCGATGCTGGAAGCGGTGTCACCAAAAGTTAACAGATTTCAGCAGAGCTGAACTGCTTGTTAAAATGGCACTTTTAAAATGGGGAAAGCTGTGCATCAGGGTTTCACCCTTTCCCATACCTATTCAATCTGTCTGCTGAGAAAATCCCTGGAGAAGTAGGATTATATGAAGAAGAAGGTGGCAGCCAGATGGAAGGAAGGTTTATTAACAACCTGCAATACGTAGATGACACCACCTTGCTTGCGGACCAGAAGGGAAAGTGAAGCCCTTACTGGTGAAGAAAAGGATTGCCGACTTCAGTATGGGTTACAACTCATTGTAAAGAAAACTAACTTCTTCCCAACTAGAACAGTAAGTAACCTCACGAGAAAGGGAGAAGAGCTTGAAGTTGTCAAGGATTTTGTCTTGCTTGGATCCACAATCAAGACTTATGGAAGCCGCAGTCCAGAGATCACAGGATGCAGTACATTGGGCAAACCAGCGACACAAGACTGCTTTAGAAAACCGAAAGTCAAGGATGTTACTTTGAGGGTTCAATTGTGCCTGACCCAAGCCATGGTATTTTCAATGGCTTCAGATGCATGTGGAGGTTGAACAGTGAGTAAGGAAGATGGAAGAAGAATTGATGCATTTGAATTGTGGTGCTGGTGAAGAATATTGGAAGTATCATGGACCACTGAAGGCGCAAACAATCTATCTTGGGAGAAGTATGGCCAGAGTGTTCCTTAGAGGCAAGGAAGGGAGACTTCGTTTTACATACTTTGGATTTAGGGTCAGGAAGGACCATTCTCTGGAGACTGGTCAAGGAAATAATGCAGACATTTCTTTTTTACTACTTAAACTTATATCTCATCGTGCTAGGTGAAGTGGAAGGGCAATTATGAAGAGGAGGGCCTTCGAGGACCTGGATTGGCCAGTGGCTAAAATGATGGGTTCAGGAACAGGAACGCTTGGGAGGATGGTACAAAACTGGTCCGTGTTTCCTTCTATTGTACCAAGGGCTGCTATGGGTCAGAACACGCCCACAGCACCTCCAACAGCTGTCCCTTAGTTTGAATTATTTGAGCACACATTTATTGACTGCAGTTGGTATATTAACTCTGTTGTGTTACATTATCCTAAATAAAATACTTCTGGAAAACACAACAGAAAAGATGAAACAGTGTTTGAGCTTGGAACTCTTTAAGTATAAAGAGTTTCCCCAAAATGGAAAAAAATATGTATCTATATATACATATGCCTACATACTCTCACTGAAATGAGAGGACAGAATCTTGTCCCTCTTCCCACTGACTGTGCAAAGACCTTATGGGCTTCCAGCCCCTTCTAGAGGTGAAATTTCATATCTACTCCAAAAGAGTTTTTAAAAGCATATTAGAAAATTTCTATTGACATCTGGAATATATTTTTAAGATTCAGATTCTAAAGTTATGTTTAAAAGAGCTAGCAGGGTTTTATTCAAAGGATTCATCATATAAACTGTTCTTTGGTTTGGAAACTTCTTCAAAAACAACAATTAACTACCATTTACCAGAAAATTCAAACTATTACTCATCTTACTGTTGCTTATGGATATAGCCCGGACATTTCCTTTTGAATCACTTAATCATTTAAAAAGCTAGTGCAGAAAAAAAATCAACATGCTTTCTTTGCTCAATGAGGAAGACAGAATGTTTTATTGAGTGGTTATATGACCCAGAAATAACATTATCTTCTCAACCATAGGTTTGGCATATTCTTCTACCTTTGAGTAAAACCAGAAATGAAAAAGATCATAGTCATTTCTGAAACATCAAAGTTAAAAATAAAAAATATGTTTATGGAAATTTCTCTGTCTGTTCCAGAAATTAAAAATATCTTGTAGCATAATATTTTATTTTGTATTTATCTATTCCTTATTGCTACATGAAAAAAAAGCCACACAATTGCCATTGTTTCATTTCCCGCTCTCAGCAGGTTCGATAGGCCTCTGGGCAATCCTCTCTACAGGAAGGACAGACTATTCCCTTTGTCTTCCTCCGGGCCGAACATGGTTTTGAACTGCTGACCTAGCGGTTTGCAGCCCGATGTGTAACCTACTCCCCTACTCAGACTCCTTTAGTTAGATGATATGTGCTTGTTTTTAATTTTATCATCAATCAATATATTTAGTTTCTACTAATCAGCTTCGACTCACCATTTTCGAGTTGATTCTGATCCCTAACAACTTACAAGACAGGGTAGAACTGCTTCACGAGGCTTCTGGGACTTTGTGTGTTAAGGAAGTAGATAGCTGCATCTTTCTCCTTGGGAGCAAAGAGTGAGGTTGAGCCTCCAACATGGTGGGATGAGCATCCCAACACATATTCCATTGTACCACCAGAGCGCCTTATTAATAAGCCTCAGTGTTAAAAATCCTAATGGATTGTCCAATTCTTTATAGACATAATGTCCTATTTTGCACTTACTTCATTAAAGTTAGAGTTGGTAGCACAGTGGTTAAAGTGCTTGGGTGCCAGTGCAAAGAATGGCAGGTTGAGCTCATCAGTGACTTTATAGGAGAAACACGAGGCAGTTTGCTTCTATCATGATGGCCACCATGGAAACCTGAGGGGATCCTAAAGGCCGCTCAGAAGCAACAGTTTTCTGGTCATGGGGACATGAAAATTGTATGCATTTTATTACCAACACTCATCTGAGCTTTAATATGGCTTTATCACTTCTTAAAATTGTCATATCTTTGACAGTTTTATTGTACGTATATGTGTTTCTGTGTGTGCATGTGGTTTTCTGACCATATATGAATGCATAGAATTGGAAGAACTCTGACTTTAAACAAAAAGATGAGTATTTTTAGAATGCATCAAAGTTTTCAGATAATGTGACACATAGACAACAGATCAAAACACTGCTGGGATCGATGCCTTCCTAAGAAGGACTGTGTTATGGTTGAATCCAATGTTGTAAATAAAGTACAGTACATACTTGAATATAAGCCGACCCAAGTATAAGCTGGTACCTAATAATTACCTGGGCAAGCAGAAAAACTGATTGACTTGAGTATAAGCCTAGGGTGGAAAATGCAGAAGCTATTTGTGAGTTTCAATAATCAAAACAAATGAAAATAAAATTACTAAAAATTGAGACATCAGTGGGGTAATTTATTTAAATATTTATTTCAAATAAAACACATAAACAAAAGGACAACAAGTCATTTAACATTAGTAAACCAACACAGTAAGTGGAAAATAGGTTAACAAAAACAATAAGGTATCAACAATGATACCTTAAGAGTACTATTCCCTGAGCTCAATCAGCAACCAAGCTAAAATGTAAAGAGTTAAAATCCTTCAAAACTGGATTCCTCATCATCATCCATATCCCAATGCAGAGTTTCAGATGGTGTGAGGTCATCATAGATGCTGTCCTCACTGAGATCGCCGTCATCACTGTCACTGCTGTCATTTTCATACAAAGTGCAGTCTTCACTGCCATCCATAGCATTACTAATACTACATTTCTGGAAGCCACATCGCACCATGTCTTCTGGAATGTCTTCCCATGCATCTCGGACCCACTTTGTTATTAACTCTATGTCAGGCTTCATGATATTTCCTCCTTTTGTTAGTCAAGCTTGACCAGATATCCATTCATGCCACATCCTTCGCACATGGTATTTAAAAGGCTTATTCAAAGATACATCCAGAGGCTGCAGTACAGATGTAAGCCCACCTGGAATAACGGCTAAAGTAACTTTACTAGATTTTGTCAATTTTTTTTATGTCATCCGATAGGTGGGCCCTGAACATATCCCAAACAAGTAACGATGGTTTTTCTTTAAAGCTGCTCCTGGTCATCAGTTTCAAATTTGTTCAAGCCATTTTTTTTGTTCCGTCTTCATCCATCCACCCTTTAACATGTGCATGCACAGTAATTCTTGGTGGGAAATTGATCTTTTTAGGGAAGGTCTTTCTTTTAAAAATAATGACAGGAGACAACTTAGTTCCATTAGCCAAACATGATAGAACAACTGTAAAGTGTTTTTTTTTTCATTTCCTGTGGTTTTGAGAAAAATGTTTTTTTCTCCTAAACTTGACACAGTTCTGTTGCTTGAAAGATCAAAAGTCATGGCAGTTTCATCCATATTACCAATATCTGCCAGGTCATAATTATAAATCCTTCTTTGTTTTATAATAAATGACTGGAATGGCATAATTTTTTCTTCAAGGTCTTGTGGCAGTTTCTGGGAAATCTTTGTTCTTTGTCTCAAACATAGTAGGCCAAACCTATTCATGAAGTGGGTACACCATCCTGCTGATGCAGCAAATTTTTCAATGCCTGGTGCTTTACATTTGTCATCCTTAGTCATTTGTAGAGCACATATGCGGATTCCCATGCATATTACACAGTAAACACATTTTGATGACACTCCATAACCCA
The DNA here is from genome assembly GCF_050624435.1 of Tenrec ecaudatus. Lineage (NCBI taxonomy): Eukaryota > Metazoa > Chordata > Mammalia > Afrosoricida > Tenrecidae > Tenrec > Tenrec ecaudatus. The sequence goes on along the minus strand of NC_134532.1, from coordinate 94,668,855 downwards.
TTTATGCAATTCACTCTCTAGAGCCCCATAAAAAGACGTTGAACCACGACGAGCTTTTTTAGCTTTTGGAATCTATTCCAAGTCAGCCTTCATTTTCTACCACTCCCTTACTTGCTTTTCCTCAACACAGAATTCCCTACTTGCAATACTGTTATTGCTCATTTCTGCTCTTGACACACCTTCATTTTGTAACCAGCCTTATATGACCTGCATTTTTTATTTGGTTCAAGAGTATCCATTTCTAATACAATAAAAAAAACAAGACTTTGAAAAAGAACTTTCATGATAATGTGTCCCCTCCCCCATGATGTGTTAGCTGGGAGGAGGGCAGGGAATCTATGAGGGCGGGGGGTGGTGGGGGATGGAGGATGTGAATTAACACAGAGAACAGAGGGGAGAGATGGAGTACCGCCACAGACACATCCTTACCTGTTCAGCTGCCAGTGTAAGTGAATCACTATGGGTGCTCCTGCGAATTGGAGCTGTCCACGTCATAGGACGACTCTGATTGGTTAGATGTGAGTAAACAAACATTCAAAGCCCTGCAGTGTCAGCAGGGCTTTGAATGAACAGTGGAGAAACAGCAATGACCAGTGAGATAACGGGTGCTCATCCGTCCTGTTACCCTGGGGGGGTGGGGGGGCAGCGAGATATTACACTTTGCTGGGGTACCACTGACCCAAGTATAAACCGAACCCTGGTTTTTCAGCACATTTTTTGTGCTGAAAAACTTGGCTTATACACGAGTATATACAGTATACCAAAAAGAAAAGAAACATTGCCATTGTATGAACTGCAACTCAGAGTGGCTGAGATTTGAAGTCTGTGGGAACCAGAATTTGGAAGAGAGTGTATGCAGGCAAACGCTCAATGTTCAGACGTTAATGAGTCTGGGAGGCTGGGTTCCGTGGAGGGAGAGCTTCATGTTTGTTGGTTGGAGCTGAGTCCCAGTCACTTTCTCCTAAGTGAAAGTTATTCCCATGATGTCCTCCCACAATCATGTCAACCTTAAGGTGCTTGCAAGCACTTAGTTGCTACTGTATTCACTAGATGATCAACTGCTAGAAGGCTACTTGCCTGAGGATTGTCTGCCATCTGGAACAATCAGATCCTCTTGTCTGTCCCACCCTAAGTAGGGTCCACTCCGTTCTGATAAGGATCACACATAGTTCCCCTGGAGAAGAGCTCAAAGACACTCAAGGGCAAGCCAGCTCAGAGAAGACAAAGGTTAGACTGCCATCTTGTTACATATATGCCTTCCTGTCACCCGAATGCTTCTAGTGCCTCTCTGACCTATTATGTTCAATCCCCTAGCTCATACCCCTCTTGTTACATGTGTGCCTCTAATACAACCCCCTCCTGTTACTCATGTGCTGTTACTCATGTTACTCATGGCGTGCATGCCCAGGATTACATATGGCTGTGAGAGAATTCATTACTTTTTTACTCTGGTCTCCATTGGAAGAGGCAAGCCCTTGCGTGTCTCGTGTCTCTTTAATTTACCCCTCCATCGCACAACCGCCCACTTAGCACCCATCTGTATGTGGGGCTGGGTCCCCCACTGAAGTCTTCATGGCAGAAGAGACTCATTTTTCTCCAAGAGTGGTTAGTAGGTTTACTCAAACCATTAGCCATGTGATTAGTCACCAGGGCTCCTAGCAAACAAAATGTGTCTATAACGAAAGAGCGAATGCTATGGTAAGTGGTTGGTGACGGCGTGTTCTTAGTAGATGGTCATTTTTCTGTCCTTCCATTTAATAACTTTACAGTCCTTCAGAAGACTCGAATCAGAAAATAACTAGAACAACACTGTGCTCCAAAACCCTTATCCACCCCGCCCTGGATTTAGAAATACAAATGGAGGGCTGTCCTGCCATCTAGTGGACACAATGGAAAATGAGGCCTGCTGGCTTTGCTCCTTAAAAGTTTCTTTCTTAAGTAGCACCTGCTCTCTGTATGGCTTCTGGGAAACGTTGTGAAGATTTAAGCACACAAGCAATAAGATAATTTTTGAAACGTGGTTTGAAAAAACATTGGATTTTGAGTTTAAAATGCCTGCAGTTGACATGGTGAAAGACCGGATTGTGTTTCAAATGGCAAACATTTTTGCTATGTGGGTGTATATATATATATGTAAGTATGTGTATATGTATATATATCTATATCTATCCTACCACAATAAAATTAAAATGTGAAAAATATGTGTGCCGTATCAAATGTTTTCATACATATAATAGCATACAGAGATCAGAGAGAGAGGAGACAGAGAGATCGGTTTCCGTATTAAATTGTTTAAAAGGAGGGACAAATAAAAAAGAGGCATTGTTGAGCAAATTTATAAAGCTTAAAACCAGAAGTTGCCTGGGCTAAAGGGATCATTCTTTTGTCTAACATGTGGAGAGTCTGGCAGAAAGAAAAAATGTCTTTTGGAAGAAGTTTCCATGTCTGGGAAGAGAGCAACGAGCAGACAGACGGAGACCAGCTGCCGAAAGGAAGTCCTGCATCCTTGCAGGAGGCCCAGGAGGGCCTCCTCCCCTGCTGGCTGCATGCTGGCCCTGCTGCGGACAGACGGACAGATGGTATCCCTGCACTACTGTCTGGGGTGGGGGAGGGAACCCCAGAACGAAACCGCATCAAGAACTTTCAGCAGAAGTTCCAGCATGTTAAAGTTTGCCTTGCTATGTTAAAATAAAACTGTATCATAGGAATGGGGGATCATAGGAAGGGGGGAGCCGGGGGAGTCAATCCTCTTGTTGCTGCAGTCTGTGAAGTTGTTCTTTGACAAGCGGGAGCATGTAGGAGCATTCTCTGAGGGCTGGAGTCCTGCGTGCTCTGTCTGGTGCCCTCATTGCTGGGCTTGCCATGGGCAGTTCCTGGAGAACCTGTGGGCATGATTCTGTCATGAGGAAAGGAAGTGGTTAAGATAAGGAAAAGGCTGCTGGATACGTTTCAATGTCTGCTGGGCACACATGAGATGCTGGGCATCTAAGTCTCAGCGCCTTAGAAAAGGAGTCACTTCCTTCCCCTTCCCCTTCCCCTATCCATTTGCACAAAGTGTTCCCCTGTAGCATGAGAGAAAGCTCATTGATGAAGCAGTGGGTACCAATCGGGCTACTAATCACAAGGTCAGCTGTTCAAAACCACCAGCCTCTCCTCCAGACAAAGAGGGGACTTTCAACCTCCAGAAAGAGTTAGAGTCTCAGAAACCAACAGGGGCAGTTCTACCCTGTCCTCGAGCGTCACGGTGAGTTTCCATCCACTCGATGGCACTGAGTTTGATTGTTTTTTTGGGACTGGTGGGGGATCTGGATGGTGTGGGAAGCATTCTGAGGCTCCTCAGAAGAGAATGGCCGGCTCATTTAAGATTACTATCAGGTTTTGTTGAGGACTTAGCATATGAAGGGAATCATGTAAGATGTGTATCACTAACACATTTTTATTAAATGGAGAGAAAAAATTGTGAGACCTAACAGGATGGTGGTGTCTCACTGGCAGAAGAAGACAATGCAAAAGAAAACAGACGACAAATTCCACTACAGCATTTTAGAATAAAAGAAAGAGGGAAATGCGATTTCGTGGAGAAAGCAAGATGAACTCATTTTATAGGAATGTATGTTGCTTGGCGCCTGCGGCAGCATGATGGGTTCTTGTGATGGTCTGGGTTCCTTGTTCCATGAAGCATGGACATGCAACTACCTGAGACCCATGCAGGCAAGGAAGGGGCTCTGTGGAGTAGGCCCGCAACTGGTGAGTGCAGGAGGCATTCACAACTCTTCCTGGGCAACTTCCCAAGAGTCCGTGGAAGGGGCTCTGAGTGTTCAGTGTCTGCTTTACGGGCTCTTATCTTTAAAAGTAGGTGGATGGGCCTGATACAAACAGCTCACCAAAGCAAAGCCCATCTGAATCTCTCTTTCAAGAGTTTAAGGTTGCAACCACCTCCAATTTCTACCCAGTGTTACCAGAGACTTCTGTCCGGTCTATCTGCTTAGAACTGTGCATTGCCTGTGCTTTATCATGTAGACACATGAGCAGAGAAAGCCAGTCTATACAGAGGCAAGAGGGAAACAAGGAGCAGAGAGGAGAAATATTGAAAAAGATCCACTATGTACAAAGATTATTCCAATTCTTGTAGTGGAAGACCCAACAGTCCCACATCTTTTATAAATCACAAAGGCATGATGACATAGTGACAAAATGGTATCAAAGACCTTTGGACTGCTAGACACATGACCTGAGAAGGGCTCTGTGTGCCAGAGGTGGGGGGTCAGACAAAGTAAAACATGCCTGCTACCAACCTGCACTCTGGGTGCTGCCAACCAAGGAATCGCCCTGCCCAGATCACAGACAGGCCAGAATCGAGGCAGGAAGGCCGATACATGGCTAATATCTAAGGGTCATTAGTGGATCGTCAGGGACTCTAGAGCCCTGACATCATCCTAGGCCAAATGTGAGTGAGCGTGACCCCAAACCAGCATGTCAGTGTCCCGATACAAGGCGAGAACCCAAAATCCTTTCTGAAAATGGGACTGCTCTTCTTGGCTGCCTTTGTCTAATTTCCCAGTTGGAGCAGTGTTTGGAGAGGGAAAGTGTGGGCAGAATCGAAGAGATCTATTAGAAGAGTGTAGTGAATAGTGAATTAGCCAGGATGGCTCTTTTGTCTGTAGTTTTTGTTAACTTCTACCAGATGCCTGAGTAGGGCTTTGCAGATGGGGTGACTCTTCTTTTCCTGATGGGTCTGTGTCAGAGAAGATGGGGACCCGGGAAATAATGACAGGATTCCATAATATAGTGGGAAGTGATTGTTTACAGGATGAATTGTGATTGTAAAACTTAGAACTCTAAAGTAGGGATTGGTCCATGAACCTCCTGAGAAGACGGACTGGGGAGGATCTCATAACAATCAAGCTGGAAGAGCCAGGAATAGAGGATGGCATTTGGATCAAGATCTCTGCGTGCTGACCCTCCCCCTCCCAGGAGCAGGGGCCGAGAACCGGATCCGTGGTGGTGAAGGGGCAGCGACAGCAGAGCACTTGACATGGGTGGGGGTAGGGGGGCGTCCCATCTCACTGAGGGAGGGCGGCTGGATGCTTCCACTGGGGCTCGCTTGTGGAATGAGGGACTTAAACATGGAGGAAACGGCATGGGGCTGCATCTGATCTCCTCAGATTTCAAGGAGCAGAGTTCATTATCATCTGAAGGCCAATTGCCTTAAAGCAGAGATGATGCGTGGCTCTGACCTCCATGCTCACCTTCCTATTCCCATACCCCTCACTCCTCTCAGAGCACCCCACTTCTCTGCTGGGTTCCACCGTCTGTCGCAAGGACAGATTAGGGACGTTAACAGTTTTCTACAAGGAAAGATCAGAAAATATTATGAACGCAATTCTTTGGTCTCTTTTCAACCACGTTGGCAGGCACATCTCTCTCTGATCCTCAGCTTCTCAGTCATGGCCTCTGTCTTACTCAGGCAAGTGTTACAAAACTCCATTAGTGGTGATAAATACCCAAAGGCATCCCCCTCTATACGCCACTCTCCTGCCCGAAAGTACTCAACTTTTCTTCTTCCCTTGGGCTGAAAAGTCCACCACTCAGTCTCATGGTCTTACGACTCTTACTCTACTGTTTCTCTGTTGCCTTTCCAAGCAGAATCCCCACATGCTTCATCCCTGGCTCTTCTTTTTCCCTGGTTGTGGAATTCTCCTTACCCGTTCCTGAAATGGCCTGCTTTTTACTCAGTGGAATGGCAAACATGATCATTCCCTTCCACTAGGGCTTCATATGTCTTATTTGTATGGTCTCACCCAATCACTTGGTAGCAGTTACAAAAACTATGGACAGAACAATACCAAGAAATTTTATTTCACCAAAATTGGTGGTTTGCTAAATTGGTAAGGTTTGGTGCTGAGTACCTGTGGGCTGAAATGCACATGGAATGGCAGTGTTTTCGGCAGCCCTAGCTGTGCATAATATACGACTGAATGGCCAAGGACTAATGAAAGACCTGCTTGCAGTCATAGCTTGGAAGAGGCTATCTTGATTGAAGAACTGTGTCTTGAGTATTTCTGATCCTGAATTGTAATCTGTTAAGTTTCCTAATAAACCCCATAATCATGAATTCTGTGTGGCCACAGCATAATAACATATTCGTCTGTATATTGTGGTGGAAGATATAGTAGTACACAGAAATGGTGTAATTATTCATTTAAAAGACTAAGAAATAGTAGGGGGCTTAACTGGAATATTATAGACCTATGCACACCATGAACAATATTGATAAATAGTGATTGGACTATAAGCAAAATTGCACCTAATTATTCTTTATCCAATGTTCTATGTGTCACCAATGCCACCAGTTTAGAGTTTCATCTCAATAGACACAAAAAAATCTAAGCATCATAACTTTCACAGTCCTTATAGAGGCTGATAGTCCCCGGCAAGTGTTTTCTTTTCCGCCATAGAACCAGCTGAGCAAAGTGGATTGGCGAGGTTTTTCTTGGGATTTGAGGTGATTTAAAAACACTTTAATCCTTTATAGCTCATAAAATGCTAGTATAAACAAGTAAAGAAGTTATTTTAAAAATGAGAAGTGGGGAGAGTGTAGGAAAGCTTTTGAGATGGTTGCACAGTGGCGAGGGTGGGCAAGGAAAGCGACCTGTTTGGGTACCGCCAACATTTTTGGGTTCTCTTAAGAGTATGAATTAGGAAAATGGCTTTCCTTGCTGAAAATGTGTTTATAAACATTTGCACTATGAAATTAGGATGAAGCAAATGCAGGAAAAGTTAGAGTCTTGGAGTTAGAATAGCGACCCTGCTGGGAATAGTAAACTCAACCTGTCATTGGTGACTCACTCATTCACCCTCCTCCACAGAGCCATCCAGTTGATGCCTATTCATAGCAACCCTACAGGACAGGGTCAGACCCCTGCACGTTACTGAGACTACAACAGTTTACTATAATAATACAATGCCCTGTAGCCCACCCTCATCGGTTACTAGGGAGATTAAAAAAGTTTGTGGAAAAATGCTATTATCTTTAATCCCACTTTTCCATGATCCTCATACATTGAAAATGTTAGTCATTTCACCAATAACTAGTAAGGAGTTACTTTCATAGCCATGATTTTAAGATGAATGTATAGTATTCTAAAGAGCCCTGGTGATGTACTGGTTACATGTTGGGCTGCCAACCACAAGGTCAGCGGTTTGAGACCACCAGGTGCTCCTCAGGAGAAAGACAAGGCTTTCATCTCTTTTAAAGAGTTACAGTCTTGGAAACTCATAGGAGCAGTTCTACCCTGTCCTACAGAATCATTGTGAATTGATGACAATGAGAAATATAGTCGTTTGGTATGCCAAAGGATCATCTTCTAGATATGACTTGAGTAAGATGTAATAGGGACTAATAGGAAGTAGAGATGAAACAGACCCATTTTCTAGACAAATTGAAAAACTCTGAAAAGTGTAGGTTAACTAAGCTTTGTCCAGAAATCAGGGGATAAATTGGTTGAAAAAAATTACAATTCTGATTGAGGGAAACTCGGAGAGAATTTCTGCTTTGGAGGAGGAATGCTTGCTTTACCACATTTTAAATTTTTTAACAAGTTTCATTTGATCTACTAGATGCTTTCATCAGCGTATGTGTCATGCCCAGAGCCAATTCTCAAGAAACTGCTGTTTTCACATCCTTTGCAAGGGGAAGAGGGCTAAATCATTTCCGACAGTTGCCGTTTGATGAGGGCAGATGTTGGAAAGGGAGCTCTCCGCAGCAGCAGTGCCAGCATCACCTGAGCACTGATTAGGAATATGCAGATCCTCGGGACTCCACTTCATCCCCTTGATCAAATGCTGGGGGAGTGAGAATCCACACTTTATTTTTCATGAAGCTCTCCAGAGGATGCTGAAGCACAGCAAGGCTGTAAACCTGTGCCCTGGAAGGGAGTTGGCCTTGACTTGGACTTCATCAAGTCTAGGTTGTTTCAAGCAGTAAAGCACCCTGTTACTAAGCCAAAGGTGTGGTATTTGATGGACGCCTGCCCCTCCCCACAGAAGAATTTATTTCAAAGGATGGCATTGAATCTGCAGCTCCGGGAGATGGACATATCTGATCAGAGCACACGGGAGCAGATGAAGGGGGAAGAGGAGAGAGTGGAGCACATCCTGGCCTACCAGGCCATGAGGACGATTACCCCAATTAGAGCAGCCAGACCACAGAAAGGACCACATGGCCAGTCCCACTATGAGACATGACGCCCCTCACTGTCCCATTGCCCTGCGGGGGACAGCACCAGAGACACAGTGTGGGAATTGCGCCCGACCTGATGCCACCATACTGAGGCAAAGCACTGGAGGAGTGCAGCAGGAAAGCAAGAGAATGGAGTGGCAAGGTCCCCAGGGAATGCTGAAGGTAGACTTTGGGGCCAAGACGTGGTACTCCAGCAGACTGGACTGGAAAACACTCCTAAAGGCCAACAAATGATCCTTGTACTAACTACAAGCTTTTCTTTCTTGTTGTGTTTTGTTCTTTGTCAGTGGGTTGTTGTTGTTGTTTTGTTGTATATTGTAGCTTGGTTTTGCTCTGTCTTGTTTTTGTGCATGTTATTATCTCTGCAGGTCTGTCTAAATAAGATAGGCTGGATGAACAATCTGGAGGAGAAAACAACAGGACCAACAGTTCCAGGGGAAAATGGGATAGGGGCAGTGGGGGGAAAGGAAGTGGTGTTAACAAACCCACGGACAAGGGCACAAGTGACCCAAATTGGTGGTGAGGTAGGTGTGGGAGGCCTGGGAGGCCATGATCAAGGGTAATGTAATGAAGAGATATTGCTGAAACCCAGGTGGGGCCTGAGCATGATAGTGGGACAGAAGAAAAGTCAAGGGAAATAGAGGAAAGATATGGGAGTCAAAGGGCATTTATAGAGGTCTAGATAAAGACATGTACGTATGCAAATCTATTTATATATGAGGATGGGGAAATAGATCTATGTGCCCATATTTATAGGTTTAGTATTAAGGTAGCAGAAGGACATTGGTCCTCCACTCAAGTATTCCCTCAATGCAAGAATACTTTCTTCTATTAAATTGGCATTCTATGATGCTCACCTTCCAGACACAACAGCTGAAGACAAAGCACGTGAATAAGCAAATATGGCGAAGAAAGCTGACGGTGCCCGGCTATCAAAAGATATAATGTCTAGGGTCTTAAAAGCTTGAGGGTAAACAAGCGGCCATCTAGCTCAGAAGCAACAAAGCCCACATGGAAGAACACACCAGCCTATGTGATCACAAGGTGCCAAAGGGATCAGTTATCAAGCATCAAAGAACAAAAAAATCATATCATTGGGTGCACACCTCCACAATATGATCATTGAGGACAAATGGGTGCATAAGCAAATGTGGTGAAGAAAGCTGATGGTGCCCGGCTATCAGAAGGTATAGTGTCTGGGGTCTTAAAGGTAAACAAGGGGGTAAACAGGAAGTGTCGCAGGGATCAGGTACAAGGCATCATCAGAACAAAAAAGTCTTACCATAATGAATGAGGGGGTTGGGGATTGTGGAGTGGAGACCCAAAGCCCATTTGTTGGCCACTGGTGATCCCCTTGCAGAGGAGTCTATGGGAGGAGACGAGCCAGTCAAGGTGCAATGTAGCACTGATGAAAAATACAATTTTCCTCTAGTTCCTAAATGATTCTTCCCCGACCCCCTCCCCACCTGACTATCATGACCCGAATTTTACTTTGCAAGTCTGGCTAGACCAAAGGACATACACTGGTACATATAGGAAACGGAAAGACAGGGAATCCAGGGCAGATGATCCCTTCAGGACCAGCGGTGTGAGTGGCAATACTGGGAGGGTAGAGGGAGAGTGGGTTGGAAAAATGTAACCGATTACAAGGATCTACATGTGACCGCCTCCCTGGGGGATGGACAACAGAAAAGTGGGTAAAGGGAGACATGGGACAGGGAAAGATATGACAAAATAATAATTTATAAATTATCAAGGGCTCACGGCGGGGGCAAGGGAGCGAGGAGGGAGCGGAGAGGGAGGGGAAAAAATGACCTGATGCCAAGGGCTTAAGTGGAGAGCAAATATTTTGAGAATATTGAGGGAAATGAATGTACAGATGTGCTTTACACAATTGATGTATGTATGGATTGTGATAAGAGTTATATGAGCCCCTAATAAAGCGATTAAAAATAAATTTAAAATGAATATATTTTTAAAAAAAGAAATATTGGTAGCATCATCTCCCGCATCACAGAAACACACAAGCCACCACAGTACCACAAACTGACAGATAATAGTGGACAAACTGGCAGACAGAATGACAATTATCGAAGATACTCTCAGCATCCTGGATTAGAAAGAGAAAACTATGGGGAATCAAACAGTTGTTCGTGGGGGCTCGGGGAGGCAGCCATTACTTAATCAGAAGCAGAAAAATTACACTCATGTCAAGGGCAGGTTGATAAAATTCCTGCTGATGACAGCTGATGTTTCTGTCTCGCCTTCTTCCATGCATAGTTCTGCCATAAGCTTCCATTATGTGGGATATCTCATCACCCAAATATCTTAAAGCAGCTAGAATTTTTACACATGTGCAATTTAGAGTCTACACAAATGAGACACAAAACTGTCTTTCAATAACCATTAGAGCCAAGAGGATGGATGTTATGACTTGAATTGCATCTGCCCCAAATTATGTGTTGGAATTCTAACTCCTACACCTGTGAATGCAATCATAGTTGGGCAAAGGGTTTTCTTTGTTATGTTTATGAGGTCATACCAGGGTAGGCTGTGTTTTAAACCTCCTCTCTTTTGAGATCTATAAAGGACAGATCAGTCACACAGAAACAAGCACAAATGGAGGTAAAGATAAGCATTGCACGGAGACGGTCAAGGAGTAAGGAATGCTGGGTGGACAGTACCTCGAAGGGACAGAACCCTGGAGACCACAGAGGAGCCAACACCCTGATGCAGGTGTCCTGAATTCAGGCTGCTTGCCTCCTCAAGTGTAATAAAATGTCTGTTCTTTTAAACTTGTATTTTTCTGTCACAACAGTACTAAGAAGTTAAAACAATAAAGAAGGGATAAAGAAACAGTCTCAGGCATGTCACCAAATTACAAATCTTAATAATGATGTGAACCACAAATAGCTAGGATGTATCAAGTACTCACTACATATAGAGTGCTGTCATGTGTGTGTGTGCTGTATAATAACCTTTTACTATCTCAATATATTTAAAACACATCACAAACCAACCTTGTATGCACTATTATTATATTTGTTTTATAGATAAGAACATTAAGCCCAAGATAAATTAATTAACTGGCTCAAGGATACATACGTAATCTATAACTTGGGTGAAGATTTGAACCCCAGCATCCAGGCACCAAAGCCTGGGCTATCAATAGGAGTGCTAGATTGCTTCCTGATGGAAGTGATTAAAATCAATCCTGTATGTTTGCGACTCTACAAATTGCCTCTTTGTATCTATGGCAACTGTATTCAAAACCATCTGTTTGAGAGTCTCATTTAAAATCACCACGAACCAGAAGGACCCCAGGGCTCCTGTGTGTCCCACAAACCTCTGCAGATGCAGACACTCCTGAAGTCTTCACCCACCAATGGCTTCTCTTATGCATACTGGCTGTAGTTCACAGGGTTATTGCTTATACTTGGTGTGTCAGTTGTAACGCTTGACAACAGAGGGAAGGGAAGGAAGAAAAAGAGTATTCTCTCTCTACTTCATGTGTTCCAGTGTTTTCTGGTAGATCAGTATGAAACCAGATTTTCTAAAAGCTGTAGGGAGATTGCACCTTCCATAAAGCTAGACAGAATGTACTTGAATTGAGTATAAGAAAGGCATAATCTTTACAGAACACGACTTTCCTAAGCAGTTGGTAATCCAATTTTAATGCTTTTTTTTTTTTTGGTAATTTTTCACACACAGGCCAGTTCAGGAGGGAAAGAAAATATCTAAGTTAAAGACAGCAATTCCATGGCAGAACAAGGACTAATAATTGTCCATCCTTTGTACTGCATTCCTGCGGATCATCTGCGGTATATTAAGCATTGTATCTTATACAGGCGATATGAAACAAATTGAAATTTGTTCTCTCCCCACCACCACCCTGTCACTTTTTATAGCAGTGGTTCTCAACCTTCCTAATGCTGTGACTCTTTAATACAGTTCCTCATGTTGTGCTGACCCCAACCATAAAATTATTTTTGTTGTTACTTCATAACTGTCATTTTGCTACTGTTATGAATCGGGCGGTCCCTGTGAAAGGGTCGTTTGACCCCCAACAGGGTCATGACCCACAGGTTGAGAACCGCTGATTTAGATTCTCTATGGAATGACTTTCAGTGATTTGAAAGTTCATAAAACACATGGAGAGCTTGTTAAACTAGCAAGAATTACTATGCAGGTATTTAAAGAAATTACTATAATAAAATACATTGTAAATGATTGCACTGATACTTTGTTTGCATTTTACTAGATTAAATCTAATGGATACATTCTTCACAAAAGATATGTGACCGTGGTCGTAAGATGGCCAACAGATGGAGACAATGCTGGGGGAAGATGGAGCATTTTAAAGTATAGATGGAATATGAGTTTTGACCCTAGGCTACTTGAAAATTTTGCGGCATATCTAGAAGCTTTCTTAGCTATGGTAGCCCACATTTTCCTAATTATCCCGATTCCCTGGAAATGGGATACTTTTCTTCAATAGGCTGCTCGGGCTAAATCCACAAGTATCTTATTTGTCTAGTGAGAAAGACATACTATCATTTCAGAAATCCAAATTGGTAGTTTAAATATTAACCACACACAATTGCAAATCTTCGACATTAACAATATGCCTTTCTAGTGCAAAAATTAGGTGTATCAAAGACCCAGGGTTTGCACATTAAAAGCGAACAAACAAGGTGACTGTGAGCTTAAAGCGATGATCATGAGACCACTGCTTTGAATAGTTTATCATAAAGCAACAAGCACTCATTTCCTTGATAAGATTCTTCAGACATTGTATTAGACAGTACACAGACCAGTTGATGGGTTTCTTTTTTAGGAAACATTCTCATATGTATCTTTCCACTTCCTACACATTATGAAAAAGCTGCCCGTTTTCTTACCATTCTTGGTAAATCAAGGCAGGACACTATGCACTAACACACTAAGACTGACTACTTGTGACAAAATGATGGGAACAGCAGCAGCTCCTGTGCGTCATACTGTGCCAGAAGGGACAGGTTTGCTTTCTATCACTTAATTTTAAGATTATAAATGAACGTTTATTAGGTTTAAAATCATGATACCAACTGGGGACCAGGCCACTAGATGGAGCCCATGGTTTTTGGCAGGCCTCTACTCAGTCGGGAGTGTTTCTTAGCCATTGGGCCAGACGGCTTTTTAACTGTTAGGAATAGTCATAAGGCTGGTATTGGATGACCCTTTCATTACTGCAACTAGGAATTGGGGGAATTTGAGATGAGGTCATCCATTTTCCTTCCTGTGCATGCATATAAAAGAATGTGAGCACAATCAGTCTATTCCTGGGCAGTAACAGCAATTTAAACTGATATTCTGGAAAAAAACACTCGATAATTTAATACTCTGTGAGAGAGGAAAGCTAGCTATGGTACATATTAATTGAAATGCAATTTTCTCTCGTTATTGGAGCTAAATATCCATTTTAAGAAGAATTGATGAGAAAATTATTACAGGCATACCCTCTGAAATACAGTCCTTAGTAGGTCAAAGGGCAACAACAACAAAAATCCACTTAAAAGGAGACTTCGATTGCTTTCCAGGATTTAAATTCTGCTAACTACATTCTAGGAGAGATGTATATATACTATGTTATATTTACATAGTCATATATGGTGCTCCATCAGACAATAATCAAAACCAGAATTCACTACCGTTAACTCCATTCTGACTCACGGTGACCTTTTATAGGTGACCTGGGACTGTCCGTGTGTCTGGGAGCCTCGACTTTCTCCCCTGCTGAGGCTGATGCTTTAGGACTGCCACCTTGCGGTCAGCAACCCAACTCTCATCACAGCATCTCTAGAGCTCTTACTGCTGCCACACAGTTAACCTATTAAAATGAAGTTGTAGGGACCATTTCTGAATTTAAAACATTTTACCAATGCATTGAGATAAAACTGACATTAAAAAACTCTATATGTTTAGTATATATAATTGGATAAGTCATCATACCAATACCGTGTGCACCTATGCATGTGCTTGTGCATGTATATGCATGCACACAGATGGAGGCAGCATCGCAGCGAGGACCGTAAATAAATACATTGTTCTCAAAAGTTAATTCATGCTCATGTGTAAGCCCACTTTCCCACACTTCCCCAGGTAACCAGTACTCTGTGTCCTGCCACTAGCAATCGTGTTTGTTTATTGTTTTGATGTTGGTGCTGGTGTTTTTATGGACTCATTTCCTTTGAGGGGCTTGTCTTTTTTTTCACTCAGATTAGTTGTTTTGAGACTGACCCATGTCACTTCATGTGTCAGCAGTTCATACACGATGACGAGAACTCTTCTTAGGTCTGGCTGGAGTGATCATGATTTGCTTACCCACTCATTTGTTGCTGGACATTCGTTGTTGCTTTTCTCCCGGTTTGGACCTACTACAAATAAATGTTCCTGAACCAATTGCGTGCAAGTCATTGTATGGACAATATTTCCTTTTCTCTTGGGAATGTCCCAAGAGCAGAATTGCTAGTTATGTGAAATGATCATTTTAAAGGAAGCCCTAAACTATTTCCAAAGTGGTGGTAGCATCTTTATTTTCTTTTAGAAAGAACACATATTTCTTTTTGACAGCTATTAATAAAAGCAATAGACATCATTCATTGGATTATTCAACCTTTATTTCAAAAGCAGTAAATATCTGTGTGTAATTGACTGAAATTGCTTTATAAACCCTCGCCTTTCTTTCTGAACAATACACTGTCCCTACCACGAAGCTGAGCCTCCCCACCACCCAGCAGGCTGTGGAGGGACATACTTAAACCCATCATCACTACATTCAAGTGCTTGATTAAGTTAAGGAAACTGCACATCATTAGATAACTTATGAGAAAAAGAAACAAATAAGTTTTTATTTTACCAAAATAAAAGCCTGATGAAATCCTCTAGAAATGTAAGCAGAGTGTATAGTCTCATAATTTTGTCACTGTAGGTTATAGAGACTAGAGAGTACACAGCTCAAAACAATTAGAGCAGTTTCTTTTTCAATGCGCTCTCCTAAATTCAGGCCATGTGTGCTTATGTTTTATTGGGGGGAAAATATGATCCCTGTATTTCCAGCAAATTTCTCATAAAATATCTTGAGCTAGTCACAATAGGTCTTGTCAGACTTTTAGTGTGTCATGGTTTGCATTCAGACAATGTATTCTGGCTAAAGTTTAATTACATTTTGCTCTATCTTTGGGAAAAACAAAGTTCTTAACATCATAATTGGAGACTATGTAGTACTGTCAATTAATTATTTTGCAAGATTCCATGACTTAACAGTTGCAGTGCATGCTTT
The DNA here is from genome assembly GCF_050624435.1 of Tenrec ecaudatus. Lineage (NCBI taxonomy): Eukaryota > Metazoa > Chordata > Mammalia > Afrosoricida > Tenrecidae > Tenrec > Tenrec ecaudatus. The sequence continues at coordinate 94,653,292 of NC_134532.1, read as the reverse complement.
TGGAGAGAGAGAGAGAGAGAGAAATCCCCAATTTGCTGCCATGGGGTCATTCTCAACTATTAATGTCAGAGAACAAGATAGAACTGGGTAGAACTACTTCTGGGGCTTTACAATGCTGTCAGTCTTTATAGGAGCAGAAAGCCTCATCTTTCTCCTGTGGAGCAACTGGTGGCTTCAAACTTCTGGCCTTGTGGTTTTAGCAGCCCAATGGGTAATTCCACTAGACAACTAGGCTCTTATAAAACACTGATTAATCTTCAGTATCTGTAAAATAGAAATAATGCCTTTGAAAAATTCATGGGTTTTTGGATTAAGGAAATGAAAAGAAAGTATTCCTGATATATTGGTTTTACATTATATAATAAATATGAATTTCTTTTTAAAGTTCTCTCAATACATATAGAATAATGGTGTATTCTGTGCATTGAACTGTGTCATCCCCCTCTAATCTCTGTGCCTGTTGTTATTAATTCCATTTCCAAAAAGGGGCTGTTCTTGTTAGGGTAAAATGATAGGATTAGCATATAGTATGTTTGAAGTCAATCGCTTCTGAGCTTTCAGAGAGATTAAGCAAACAAGCTAGAGAAGCAGAGACTGAAACCAAAAACACTCAGAAATCTCTGAGACAGCAGGACACCAACGCTGAAGAAACAAAGTCCTTTCTCAGAGAAAGAATGCCTTCCCCTCACGCTTCTACGTTTAATCCAGACTTCTAGTTTTATGCATTCTCAGAAAACAAATTTCTATTTGCTAAAGACCTACACTTGTGGCCTTGTTGTTGCTGTTGTTAGGTGCTGTTGAGTGGCTTCTGACCCCTATGCAAAACAGAAGGAAACACTGCCTGGTCCCGCGCCCTCCTCTGACACAGCAGCGCTGCATAGCCAAGACAGTGTGTGCGTCTGGGCGGAGAGGAGGAAGAAATATACGTGGTAATCCTCCCCTGATGTTTTTCTATGGACTCCTGAAAAGACCATCTCTCCACACCTCATAAAACAGCGTTAGATCATTGTATACATCTCTAGAGTCCGAAGCTAGAATACTTTGAGATTCTCAAAGAACTTTAGCTATTCCTTTGATGGTTTCTCAAGTTCAAATATGCCTACTGACCCGCTGAGATGAACTTGTTTAGAATGGCACTTTGCTAATCCCCCAAAATGTCACGATCCTGGATGGAATAATGGGAGAAAGCAGTGGCTTTCGACTTCTATAAAGATAATCACTCTCAGAAACCCACAGAGGCTGCTCTGCCCTTTGATGCAGATTAGTTGGGGTGTGAATTGACTCGATAGCACCGAGCTTGGTTTGGTATGTTAAAGTGTAACTACAGCTAAATCTATTTAATGTAACATTTATTTAAATGTCTGACTATGTATTACTTTGGTGAGAGAGGAGTGGAGCAGTTCTTTCCGTAGAATGAGCCTACAACCATCCTTCTTAGTTTTATAACCACCCCTTTCAGTATAACCATCTATTTCAGCTTTAATTTGATTGATTGATTTATTGTGTCTAAATAATAGATCCAATAAAAACCAACTTCCAGTCAAGTCCATCTAATAGTGACCCTATAGGCCAGAGTAGAGAGGTTGATTAGAATTTCTTAAACTGTGAATATGTAGGGGACCAGACAGCCTCACCTTTCTTCCATAGAATAGCTGGGGGTTTGAACCTCAGATCTTGTTGTCAGCATCCCAGTGATTAACCTATCGTGCCACTAGGGTTCCCAGTAGATGCAATGTCTTCTTAAATGCCAGTTATTATTTACAGATATGTCCTAAGTCTATGGCCCACCACGAACTGAGAGACATTCCTGGTGGTTTGGTGGAACTCAATGATTCTGGCTACCAAAGGCTAGGTGCTAGCAGGGAGCTGGGACTTTAATCTTTACTTTGGTTGAAGACAAGCACCTGAATCATATCATAAAGCAAAGATAGATTCCTGGCCACCAAAATATCAATTCCTACTAATTTGGGGATTTAAAATAACCTTGTTTTACTCACTGCTATTGAATTGATTGGAAATCATATTGGCCTGACAGGGTTTTCTAGGCCGTAAGTCTAAATGGAAGCAAATACACTCAACTTTCTACCACTGAAGCTAAGCGCTGGTGGATCTGGAACCATGGATCTTGTCATTAGCAATCCAATACTCACCTTGCTGTGTCATCAGTGCTCCCTCCCTAACGGAATGCTACTATATAATTTTTTACAGCTACCATCCAATTCTATGTGAATCTGGTGCCAGAGCACAGATGAGCATGCAAATGATGAGCATCCCGTACTATCATGAGAAAGCCACGCTAGCGTAATGGTGAATGGCACAAACTATCATCAGATTATTGTCAGCATCAAATCCTAGCCTTGTCATTTCTACTGTGTCATTCAGGTCGCTGTTTCCTCATCTGTGAGGTATGAATAAAAACTTTCACTGGGACACATAGTTGCTTGATAATAAAATGAGCAAACCCTTAGAAGTCAAACTATGCAAATGTTTCTATTAATGCTATGTTGACTACAAATGTGAAACATCTTATATGTGTTAAGTTTTAGTATTTGGAAAGTTAATTATGACTTTAAAAACTTATTTGGTTAAAAAAAACTATTTGGATATTTTCATAATAAATTTTAAATATTCTGTCTCCAGTTCCCCCTACCCTCCCCCCACTACTGTTCTAGAAACTGCATGGATGACTTACAACATATATTTCCAGGAAGTCTGGAACAGAGACATTACCTTATCTTTGTTGCTTCTTCCTTTCTCATTCTGTCCCCCCAAATCTAACCATCACATTATAATCCTGAAAATTTTCCTAGAGAAGTTTCAACTCTGAACCCTCTTGCCTGCATGATCCTTATCCTCATAGTTTCTTGCCCACATTCCCAGTCATCTAACAGCTTGTGCCAGCTAACCTGATTGATCCCTGGAGCCCATGTGCCTCAGTTGCCAGACACAACTCTCCCAAACAGTAGCTGGTAGTGGCTCTGCACTGTGGCAATAGGAGAAAATGTCACGTCTTTATGGTAACATCTTGCCGCCTTGTCCAGTTTCCGTGTGCTCAGAGGTGTTTCTAGGCTGGGGCAGATATGGATCATGTCCTGGGCTCTCCTTGAAGGGTGGGAGTGCAGCGCTAATCAGCAGTTGCTATTTATCATCCAGTTGCATTCCCAACTCTGAGAGATCATTCGGCAATTTACATTGAATTGACATGGACCCTTAAAAACATATATATGTTTCTGTATGTGCTGGTGCTGCCATGACAAGAACCAGCTTCCCTACCATCCAAGACTCTTTTCATACATGTTCCTGTTCTCATATGGAAGGGCTGCCTACCAAGCCCTTGTCAGCCATCTCCAGGTACCCAATCACCATGTCCATCTGATTATTGGACATCTTTAAAGATGGATTTCCTAAGTGATGCCTATAAACAAGCCTTCCCTAAAGCCTCATTGTTGGCTCAGCTGCCTTTTCTCTCAATTCCTAAGGTTCCCTGGACATCTGTATTTCACCCTTGTCTTCAATTTCTTTTTCTGGTAAAATAGCTTTTGATTGAAACTAGTACTGATGCTTATCCATAATATTAAACTTAATTATCAGGCTATAATATGCTAGTCTTCAATGAAGGAATCCTGGTGACAGTGAATTAGCCATTGAACTGCTAACTGCAAGTTCTTCAGTTCAAACGCACCAGCTGCTCAGTGGGAGAAAAACCAATTGTCCGGTCCCATAAATATTTTCAACCTTGGAAACACGATGGAACAGTTCTACTCTAACCTGGAGGGTGTCCATGACTCAGAAGTGACACTTTGGCAACCGGTGTGTTTTTTGTTAGGCTTGGATTGGACATTCATTGTTCATTATAAACCTGATACAATGCTGTTGTTGTTATCGTCAGGTGCCACCAAGTGTGTTCCAGCTCATATCTATCCTGTGCATAGCAGAGTTAACGCTGCCTGCGCCTGCACCGTCCTCACAGCCGTTCTATAAATGAGCCCGTTGGGCAGCTGCTGTGTCAGCCCATCCTGCTGAGGGTCTTCCTCTTGTTCACTGCCGCTCTAGTCCGCCAAGCGTAATGTCCTCTTCCAGGATTGGCCTCTCCTCACAATACGTTCCAACTACATGAGGCAAACCTGACTTCCTTGCTGCTCAGGAGGATTCTGGTTAGAATTCTTTCAAGCGAGATTTGCTTGGTCTTTAGGTGGTCCATGCTATTTTCAACATTCTTTGCCAGCACGATGATTCAAATGTTTCAGTTCTTCTCTGGTCTCCTGATTTAATGTCCACCTTTCACAGGCATATGTTATTGTTGCTGTTGTTGCTAGGTATCAGGGGTCAGTCCCAACCTATAGCAATCCTGGGCACAACAGAATGAAACACTGCCAAGTCCTGAAGCATCTGTACAATGATTCCTGTGCTGGAGCCCATTTTGGCAGCCACTGTGTCAACCCATCTCCTTGAGGGCCGTCTCCTTAGCCGTCCTCTGCTATACCAAGCATGATGTCTGTGTCCAAGGACTGGTCTCTCCTGATAACATAGCTAAAACTCGTAAGACCAAGTCTCATCAGTCTTTCCTCTGAGGAGCGCTCCGGCCATACTTTTCCAAGGCAGATTTATTTGTTCTTTATTCCAGCACCACAATCCCAATACTCCCTAGCACCACAATTCAAATGTATCTATTCTTCTTTGGCCTTCCTTATTCAATGTCCAACTTCAACATGCATATGAAGTCTGAAGCAATTGGAAATCACCTGGCTTTGATCAGCCGCACTTAGTCTTCAAAGTAACTTCCTTGCTGTTCAATACTCTTTAGAGATCTTATGCAGCAGATTTACCTAAATGGGAAGGACAATCAAGTTAAACAGCCCAAGGCTGTTTCCAATGAGATAGAGGTTAGACCTTCATCTCTTCCAATGTTTTTCCCAGTACTGACATCAACCAATCTTCCACCACTGTGTCCTTCCCCTCTGGACTCAGTACTTGGTTGAAAAGTCTACCCAGTACTCACCAATAATACTCACAATGATGTGGAGCTCAGAACACATTTGATCCAGAATCAGTGAAGACTCAGGTTAGAATTCTTCAAAAGTAGATTACCAGGCCTTTTGTCTTAGTGCATCTTTGTCTAGAAGGCTCACTGAAAAGTTATTGAGACCTAGAGTAACACACAGCCTTCCACTGACAGATGGCTGTTGGCTACACTGAAGTGCCTGGGTCATAAAGCCAACACACGTTTCCTGCATGGAAGAGAACACCTTTAACACTGAACCACAAATGACCTCTAAGTATCACACGAAACAACAGTGACCACTAAGTGGAGTCGAATTCATGGTGGCCCAGATGTGTCAGAGGAGAGCTGCTCTTCCTGGGCTTGTCAACAGCTGATATTGTGCAAGTAGATCGTGAGGTCTTCCTTCTCGCATACCTGAGTGAACGCTAAGCTCCAGCCGTCCAACGAGTAGTCCAGTGAGTTACTAGCTAGTGTACACCATCCAAAGACTCCTGTGTAATTTTTAAAATGCCTCTGCAGCCCCTTGATATGACAAACCTGACTTATTTTGCATACAATACTTTTATACTTGTGGTAGATACATAATTGGGACTTGAGAGGATTAACAGGGAAGGGGTGAAGTTTAGTCTGTCAATCGGGTCATAGCCAATGAGGCCTCTATGTGGGCATGCCTTCTCCTGAGAATTCTGGAGAAACCACCTAGAGCAACCCTGGTTTAACCCTATAATGCCGAGTGCGATGTTTTCATGACATTTAATTAAAATGCATATATTACTAAATATAGATAACTATGAAAGTAAAGAATAAAAACAAAATTTTTATCTGAAATTAAAAATCCAGACGTTATAGGGTTAACTAGACCTCAGGAGCTGGAGAAGCCACTTTGGGACCCCTGACAGTACAGAGATGCTCACAACACCGCTGGATCCAAAAGAGGTCCAACTTACTGGCCTGTGATCTTCCTGCATTCGGCATCATTGCATGTGTTTCATGAGCATGAAGAGGTTTTTATAGATTGGTATCTGATATATGGGCTAATATTGGACTTATGGACTTGATCTGGACTGGGCTAGGATGTTTCCTCAATATTCAAAGACTCTTGTATAGAAACCTCTTTCTTATACACATATGTGTTTCTATGAATTTGTTTCTCTACTCTACCCAAACTAACACAATACTATATAGGCTTTGGGAATATGTAAGCCCAACAACACTATCAGAATGGTTTGAACATTTTCCCATCCTTGGGTAACATGCTTGGGTAACAGAAACATAAATGTTTCTGGCGTGAACCTCACACCAATGCTGTATAGCACCCTATTTTAGCTAGTCATCATCTCATAAATCTATAAATTTGGTCATTTTTAAAACCTTTTTTTAATAGCTTCATCATGCACTATAGTGTACTATAGCAACTCCTGTAGCTGGCCTCAAACACCCATGAGAGTACTTCCTCTTTCTTTTTTCTAGAGTACCGGCTGTTGACGTATTAACAATGGACTCCCTGATCACAGCACTGTAGCTCATGCCAGCACAAAGCATACCAACACACAGAGTCTGCTCACAGGTTTCTAGCACATTGGACCACTAGGCAGCACTTCTGCATTGCGTGCAGAGACCATTTCCAATAGGGAAGTCAGAAACAAACATCACAAAGATGAGAAAATCACAGTAGTGAAATTCGTGGAGAAATGGCATTTGCATTCAGGATGGGAGCTGAAACAAGAAGGGAGAGCATAGCTTTGTTTTCGTACCTCAGTTGGGAACATGAATATGCACAAATTCATTTTTTCTCTGCTCTGCATATGTCTACGAATGGTCATGAACACAATATTGATCTGTGGATTACAAAATAATGTATAGTGAGTTAGTAGAAATGTGGCATCTGTGAATAATGGGTATCAACTTATAATTAAGCATATCTTGTGATTTGATATCCACTTGAGGAAAGCACATATTCTAGAATGACTCTCTACCTCGTTCTTCCATGAATAACAACCTTGATATTTACCACGATGCATTCTACTTTCCAAATTTATCTATGTCGCTCTCTCTTACCATTTTTAACCCTCTGAACTTCACCTTAGGTAAATGCAGCCCTTTTTATTTAAGTAGCTAATCATTCTGATATAGGAGTTAGGACAACTTTGTACCTGAAATGTGACTAAGGGCCATAGTCTATGTCTCTTTTTAATAACAGGTACAAGTGTTATTCACGTTTATTCTTTTCGAGTTTACCAATGTACTTGGCAAGAAGTCGGTACCCAAATTGATCTTTGAATAAATAGAAAACATTAAGTACAGGCATGAATGATTTCAAAATAATTGATTTCAGATATCACTTTTTTTTAAGAAGGACTCAAACAGCTGAATGCTTCCTTAATATTCTTATCACACAGCACATTAAATGAAAAAATGGCAATATACAGATAGGTGCATAATATTTTCTGTGAAATGGGACACAATGAGATGTATTGTGAAATTACCCTATTATATATGAAGGGGCTTCAAAAAGTACATGAAAAGATTAAATTAAAAGATAATAGGACTTTTTCACATTGCTTTGGAAGCCCCTTCATGTACTACATATGCATGTATATATGTATATATATTGTATAAATATGTCTATACAGCACATATATAGATATACCGTATATACTTGAGTATAAGCCAACCCGAATATCAGTCGAGGCACCTAATTTTACCACAAAAACCACATTAAAATGTGCTGGAAAACTTGTTTTATTCGTGAGTATATACGGTGTATTGCTCACAAGACGCCTCAGGCTTACGCGGAACAGCTGTGGCTAGGCGACCTCTGTGGTTGAGAAGCTGCAAGCCTTTCCTAGGCCTGATGATGGAGCTCACCCCAGGCTCAGAAATGGGCCCTGACAGTCTAGATGCCACTCCTGAACCCCGGCCTAACTCCTGCTGCCTTTTGAACAAGCCTTTCCTTCTGGAGTGGCAAATATTTATAGCAGACACTTCAAAATGTTTTAGGGAAAATGTCATTATCTTTTAATTTTATTTTCCATCAACTTTTTGAAATGCCCTCATACAACTTGTCGTGCCCAAATGGATGTTACACAGGATGTTCCCGTGTATTCAGAATCACCCTGTGTAGTTCTCGTCTTCACATGAATTGTGAGGTACGCTCCTCTGCAGTGTCTGTTAGCTCCAATCGCCGTGTGTGTGTGTGTGTGTGTGTGTGTGTGTGTGTGTGTGGTTTGAGCTAAATGATAAAGAAGAAACAATTAGATGTTAAATTCTAGAAGAGGTTACTCTTAAAAACAATTTTAAAAGCCTTTTTTTTGCCAGAATGAAAGGTATTATAAACATACATAATAGCCTGGGGAATTTTTTAGCTTTTAAATTCATAGAAAATCTAAAGCACTCCATCACAACTTTCATGTCAGATGCAAACTACAAATGGCTCATTTCAACATACAATAGATTACAACTTCTATCAACTTCCGTGTGTGTGTATACACATACATGATATAATAGTTAATGCTAATCATCTTGTGATAAGATTTCGTTGGGATATCTTTACTAAACCCAACAAAACGGTTGCTACTCAGTGGACTTACCCTTATGGGGACCTCATATGTAACACGAGTAGAATATGTTCCACTGGGGATTTGTGGGTGTAATCCTTGTGGAAGCAGTGCATCAGGTCTTCATGTCTCAGAACCACTCGTGCGTGGGGACCACCAATCTCTGGGTCACTAGTCACGTGAAAACTGTTTATGCTACCCTGGGATGTCATAAAACCTTTACTTCTGTGTATTAAGAAATATTTCATTTCTTTTTTTCTTTCAATTTTTATGTTATAACCTTGGTCCCCCCACTGTTTAATTTATATGAACTTTTCAAGGAATGATACAAAACATATTACAGCCCAACTACCATTATTAAATATTATTATATATTCATAGAAATGAAGAATGTTCATGTCAACTTCTTCTACACTGTCCTATTTTTCGCTCTTTTTCAAAGAAGCAAACAAACTATGATCCCAAAGTGTGGGGAAGTGAATTAATTACTCATGACTCTTCTTTCCATTTCTCTATAATTCCCACCAATAATTAGATGGGACCATGCAAATAAGGTGGGAAGGCCTGTAACTCGAGGATTGGCCAGTATTGCCATTGCCCTAGAAATAACAGAGCCCCCTCAAAGTCAGAAGAGAGTTGTCTGGGGTCACCAAGAAAGTAAGCACCTCCAGCGATTGTGCAAGATCTCTGCCTGAAGGGGGAGGGAGGCAGTGAAGGCCGTAGCAGCTCAGGCATGGAGACCATGAGACATGGCCTCTGGCTCACAGGAGGTGCTCCAGTGGACTAATGACTGTTTACTTCATATTTTCTAATCCTATCTTGTGGTAACACATTGGCTTCCCTAATCCAGCCCCATAACTGAGAGTGTGATCTTTGCGTTCTGTGTATTTATTGCAATGGATTATAGAATTAGGTCGGAGAAGCAGAGTGCCTTAGAAGGAATGATTGGTGCCAGACTGAGTGACAGGTATGGAGGGTAAAGTTATATTTGACCTCTGTCTTGTGGAAATCCACCTTGGGATTATCCTTCTCCCTTGTAACCAGAAGAGGTCAGATGTTACCCCTCTGACATGTCTTCCCTGAAAATGTATTTATATTTTATTTCTTTGCGGCACTGGAGGATTTCATTTGAGTCAATGCAGCCATAAATTACTCTTTTCTCTAAATATTTTTCTGTAAGTGACTGTGGAGTCTCTGAGTGGTGCAAACAGTTAAGTTTCCAATGACTAAATGAAAAGTTGACTTCAAGTTCACCCTGAAGCATCTTGTGGTTTCTAGGTGCCACTGGGGGGCTTTCCAATGGGAGTGACCCTATGTACAAGGAAAGGCAGCACTGCCCAGGCCTGTGCCACCCTCACGGAGTGGTCATGTGGGAGCCCACTGCTGCAGCCACTGTGTTTAGAAAGCTAACTGGGTGGTGGGGGGGGGCGGCTTATCTTAGAAAATATAAATGAAAAAGAGGAAGGAATAAGTCACATTGCTGGTGAGTGGATTTTTATTCATGTTGGCCTCAGATGTTTCAGGGCGGAGCTCTGCTTTATAATATTTCGGTAACTATGTGAGTTAGTTTATTGTGCCAACCTGGCCAATAAACACATGTGGGGTTAATTGAAGGGCGGAGGGATAAATGACTCAGTGAGCCTCCCCTTTTGAGCTCTCAGGTCTCTTGCTTTGTGATGGTCAGTCCAGAGTGGAGCTGCCTTAGCCAGTTCCCTGCTTCAGCTGGCAAGGCTCATTTCCTGTAAGACATCCCTGAGGAGAAACCAGATGGACCTACCCTGATGCAGCCCTGGGTGCTTGAGCAGCCGTGTGAAGACCCCTGCCAGTGCTGAGATGTTTACACATTCACTGACTTGGCTTTCCTTTTGCAATCAGCATCTGTTTTGTGAGATGGAGGAGGACTTTTTTGGATTGGTGTTGGACATATGGGTTAATGTTGGACTTGTGGGTTTGAGCAACACTAGGCTGGGATGTTTTCTCGATGCAAATTTAACCTTTATGTAAAACTCTCTCTTACAAATGAATGTCTGTGGATTTGTTTCTCTAAAGTACCCAGACTAATACATTATGGTACCTTGGGAGTGGGGTACTGGAGAAACAAATCATAAGATAGAGAGTAGATGTTTGTTTGACCTCTCCCTCTTAGTAGTTTTTCTTTTCTAGCCAGAGGGCAGATAAAGCCACAATATTTACTCAGTTGTTTTCTGGGGAAAATATGGGTAGTATGGAAATAGAAAGTTTGTAAGCCCACTTGCTTTGAGCCATTAAAATTTCATCTTTAGATGGGTTTAGGCCACACCTGCAAAGAAAGCTTTGCAAAGAAATATATGCCCCACCCAGTTATTTGGCATACTCACGAACCAGTAGGCTTGTCAGAAGCTGGAAATAATCTGGAACTATGAAGAAACCTCCTCTATAGGACTGAATCTTAAAGAGATCCTGTGAGCAGGCTGAAATGCTTGCTAGGTGACCATCTGTATCTACTTGTTGAGTGGAAGTGGGAGAAATGCAGCAATAAAGAGATGGGTTGAGTTTGGCCACTGACACCTGTAGACTTGGTTTACAGGGGGGGAAAAAAAGATGAGAGCGAATTGACTGGTCTAAGGTTCATGACCTAGCATGAGGGGGCTAGGCTTGTTGAGTATTGGTGAGAGCTTGTGGTCTAAAGGCAAGGTGACTAATGGGCACCCTGTGGAGGCTGAGTGAGGCAGCCCATATTGAGTTGACCAGACCCAAGTTGATGGAACTTGTTGAGCCTGTGAACTGGTGCATTTTGTTGCTGACTTTATGGATGGCCTGTCCAGATTTGACTTTGCTTATGGATGCAGACATCAAAGGTTCTAACTGGAATGAAGGCTCTTCATGTCGAAAAATATGATTGTATTCTCAGAGAACTGGATTGTTGGAAGTGGGCAATATATAAATTGGATACTCAAAATTGGGGGAATAAAGGCATGCAGTGGTTGGAATACAAACTTTCATAGGTGGGAAATATTCACAGGATTAAGGTGTAGGTGTTACTTAATTGCAATTGTGAGGCTAAAGAATGATGTACAGGTGCCAGGTTATCAAGGGGTGGATTGAGTTAGTTTATTGTGCCAACCTGGCCAATAAACACATGTGGGGTTAATTGGAGGATGGAGGGATAAATGTCTCAGTGAGCCTCACCTTTCAAGTTCTCTGGTCTCTTGCTTTCTGATGGTTGGCCAGGATGTAGCTGTCTTAGCAGTGGCAAGGCTCACTTCCTGCAAGACATCCCTGAGGAGATGCATGCATGGACCCACCCCGATGCAGCCCTGAGTGTTGTAGCAGCCAAGTGGAGACCCCTGCCAGTTTTGAGATGTTTACACCTTCACTGATTCAGCTTTCCTCCTGCAATCAGCATCATTGCATCTGTTTTTGTGAGATGGAGGAGGACTTTGTGGATTGGTGTTGGACATATGGGTTAAAGGGTTAATGTTGGACTTGTGGGCTTGGGCAGCACTGGGTTGGGATGTTTTCTTGATGTGCACTTACCCTTTATATAAAACTCTTTTATACATGAGTTTCTGGGGATTTGTTTCTCTAAAATACCCAGGCTAACACACTGTGATCTTGTCAGTTGTTGTTCAGTCACGTTTAACTCCTGGTTCAGAATAGTTTTAACTCCTTTGATTAAGAGGGAAACATTGCTTTGTCCCCTGCTGTCCCCATGATTTTTTGACATTTGCACCCATGATTGCATCTGGTGTGTGAATCCATCTCCTTCAGGATCCTCTTTGTTCCCACTGCCCCTGTGCTTTACCAAATGACTTTTCTAGTGATTGGTGTTTGCTGATGGTATGTTCAAAGCGAGTAAGACAATCCTCCTTTCTAAGGACTATTTTGACTTTATGTCTTCTCAGACATATGTATGCTCACATATATGCATAAAATAAAAATGTACATGTCAGAGCCTATTGGGGTCAATAGGGAACACAGCTAATATGTTAATGTGCCAATTCATGTCGCTTGGTGAGGAAGATGGGCTGAGTAAATGGTCACATAATTAGTGAATGACACAAGTATTAGAATTTAGATCTTTTGATTCCAGACTCTATATTCGTTTTTTTTTAAATTCGGGGATCATATAGTTCTTAGCATAATCCATCCATCCATAGTGTCAAGCACATTTGTACATATGCCATCATCATTTTCAAAACATTTTCTTTCTACTTGAGTCTAACGTACCCAAGTTTTCCCAGGAACTTGCTGCACACATATTCCCACGCAGTTAAGAAGGGAAGCAATCAGTGACATTTACAAGTTGAGATTTGGTGAATTATTGTATTGCCTAGTGCTTGGAATCGAGTTGAAGACCTAACAGCTTCTTGAATTCAGGCTAAGCGTGACCGTCCTAAACTCATAGTAAATGAGCTGTTGACTGAAGGTCACTTTGTGGGGTTTTTTGGGTCCTCTCCTTGTTTCCCACCTGCCACATTGTTAACAAGTTTTACAGGCTGCTTAAGCAGCTATTAAATTATAATGGAAATATCCAGACTCCTCTAAATCCTCAGAACTTCAGAACTGAGAATTATTTTCTGGCTAAAGCAACCATTGCTTTGGGGTCTGAAAATAAGCTTGGCTCCAGAGGAAAAGGTGGGAGTTTTCTCTTCCTCCCGTCCACATGAAATCCTATTCCCTAAAGTGAAGGGAGAAAGAGTAATAGATGGGAGAGACAGAATAAAACACATTCTTTTGTTAACTGCGAGTTAGAGTCCAGGGATATACGTGTTGGTCATGTTTCAATATTTTGAAATGCAGCCTGAGCAAGTCCAGCTTTATCCTAATGACACACATGTGTGTGCAGTGGTATATGGAAAGATAGTGAAGGCCTTTTGGCTTCAGAGCTGAGGGCTTATGAAAGACAGCAAGAGGCCCAAGTGCACCTTGGATCATTATATTAGGTACCTTGTTGAACGAGTCTTATTTATGTGCGTGTCACAAGATTGTTAAGTCAAACACACAACAGCCTCCCAAGGGCTTTCTCCCAAGGATCCTTCAGATCAAATTCTAAACAATGTTTCCTATATTAATGTCCCTTCTCAAGCCCCTTTGTGTTTCAACTGGCCTTCAGGAAGTGCAAGTCACGTGGGGATATGTGTGAACTCTTCTTCATCCGCTTCCTGTTCAAACTATTCACGGATTCGTTTACTTATTATTTCCCTTCTACTTTTCAGGAACATTTCAATAATATATTTTGGAAAATGAGTGCATCTATTTCTCTTTTGGAGAGTAAAAGGCAGTGCCTGGTTAATTTCTAAATCACAATTCATCATTATTAAATAATCTCTTTAAAATGAGACTAAATAATCTCTATTTTAAAATGTTAATATTGGATATTATTTTTCCCAGGAAACAGTTTTAAGAAAGATTGACGATTCACTGGCTTGAAAGCTTAGATTTTGAATTTTTTATTAGTCCAAAGTGTAATAACTACTTTCTATCTAACTGTTAGACCTGTGAGCAGAGAGCATGAGAACCCCTAACTATTATTAATACATTTTCAATATCATTCAGAATATACTGTTGTGGTAGTTACATAATCTGGTGTCAACTTGTGAAGGGGTGGAGTCTAGCCTGTCAATCAGATCACAGCGTGCTGACCTCATTTGGAGGCACTGCGGAAATAAATAGCTCACTGGAGGCCAGATACACACAGACTCTCTGCTTCATCTTCCTGCTGACAGGACACATGGAGCTATGCTAGAGCCCTGGAGCTAGAGAAGTCATGTGGAGATGCCTGTTTCTACAAAATTGAGTACTAAGGACATGTACTTATCCATCTTCTTTGTCTGTCATTTTGAACTTTAATTTTGGAGCTTTCCTGTGTGCAGATCGTTGAATTTGAATAAAACTCTTACTTTACAGAAACTCTTACATCTTTAACAGTACTGCCAATTATATTAACTTAATGAAAACTTCTAACTCATTACTGTGATGTTTAAATTGTTCATTCCATAGTAACCTTTCCAAGCGTCTCTGTTTCATTACTTTTACATTATCAAGTCCAGTATCTGGTCTCCACTGTCATCACCGCTAGTCAAGGGAATCTTTTCTCCACTATCATGTTTTCTAGTTTTTTAATACCCCTAACTCACCACCACCCTCTTCTCATGAGTCCACTTTAGTTAACTATGTCCTCACTATTAATATAAAGCTCTGTATCATAATAGTACAATTTGTTGATATCCATTGTTCACAGCACGCAACTCCGTTCCCTTTACTAAACCTTTGTTATTAACTCTTACTTCCTAATAACAGCAGTGGTATGTTTATAAATGCTTAAAAGCAGATTATCTGCTGGCTGGGGAGGTGGATGGAGAATGTATGAAATGGTACTCACATAGAATCCAATTTTTTTTTCCCTTAGAAATCTCAAGGAGTTCTTGGTTTGGGCAAATATTTAACATGCTCAGTTGTGAACCCAAAATTTAGAAAGTGAGCTTATTTTTCTTTAGCTAGTACTAACTAACTGACTCCAGAACACTACAGGATCATAGACTCATATTTCTACACTTCTCAAATTTTGTTTTTCTATTTATTTATTTTGAACCTAAAGTTTCTTAATGCTTACTCCATTCTTTCAGATGATCACGCTACCATGCCTTTCTCCCCTGTTATCGGCTGTTCTTTCAAACAGTCCTGAGAGAGTCAGATCTCTAGCCCTCCCCTTGGAATTACATATGCCATACACACTTCCAACCCAATATCAGCTAAGTACCTTTTCCTTCCATCCATCCATCCATCCATCCATTTTGCTTAGAAGAAAAGGACTGCAGAGAAAATAATGTATGGTATCCATTTAGATTGTATCCTAATGTACAATCTCTATATCTAAATTCTGATTTCTGAGTGTTCTTCATTTTTTAAAAATACTGTGGATCTGTTCTTTGTATGATCTTCTGTACCAGCATTTAAAATACTCTGCCATTCTTAACGAAGTTCTAGTGGCTTAGTGGTTACACATCGGGATGCTAACTAGAAGGTCAGCAGTTCAAAACTACCAGGTACTCTGGGAGAGAAAGGCCTGTCCACTATGCTATAGAGTTACAGTCTTAGAAACTCACAGGGGTAGTCTACCTGCCTGATAGGGTCGCTATGAGTCAGCATTTATTTCATGGCAGTGAGTTTGGCTTGGCTTTTGTTTTGCAACATTTGCAAAACTTTATATTTCAGCAAAATGTGCTTTCCAAGAATAGTGAGCCCATCAACAACTTTGTATACATCTCCAAATTTTACCTTGGCTGTAGTTTACACTACTTTTATTCTTGTTAGATAAAAATAAATATCCATCTTCCTTTCCAAAACTTAAACTTCACATATCATGTGTGGTAAAATGAAGTGCTTAATATGACTCTCTTTGTGTCTCTTTAACTCCCACCACATGATTGGCTGGAACTATAAAACGGGCTATGTGTACCGCCAATGGAGGGCATTGTTCAGTTTTAGTGGCCATTTCCCTGGCTCTAAGGATAAGTCATGTCAGAAACATGAACAGAGAGAAATTGTTAGGAACATTGAGAAAGCCACAAAAAGAGCACATTGGAGACCTCAGTCTGAAGTGGTGTAGGTCAAGACCAGAGGGACCATGGGCTGTGGCACAGAGATCATGGGACAGACCAAAGAAGCCAGACCAAGAGCAGGAGCTGAGACGAGGAGACCAGGAGACATAACAGAGGAGCAATGCCAAGATTATGAGACTGTGAGATGTATCAGCAGGTTGGTTTCATGGCCCGTGGAGACAGAGGCCAAGGGGCTATGTGGTTGAGAATATGAAAAATAGAGAGGCGTTTGGCTGCTGGCTGAGGACAGGTGTTACTGTGGACCAATGGCAGCATCCTTAACATTCACTGATCTTCGCTTGTAACCTGCTAACTGTCCTAATAAGCCCCTCGATTGTGAGTATAGTCTGTGAGTTCTGTGTGGCCATTATAATCTATTGGCAAACCCAATAGAAAAGTGGTGAAGAAATCTGATGGTGTCTGGCTATCAGAAAATATAGTGTCAGTGGTCTTAAAGGTTTGAAGGTAAACAAGGGGCTATCTAGCTCAGAAGCAAACGAGCCCATGTGGAAGAAGCACACCAGTCTGTGTGACCACGAGGTGTTGAAGGGATCAGTTATCAGGCATCAAAGAACAAAAAAATCATATCATTGTGAATGAGGGGGAGTGCAAATTGGGGACCCAAAGCCCATCTGTAAGCAATTGGACATCCCCTTACAGAAGGGACGTAGGAGGGAGATGAGCCAGGCAACGTGCAGTATAGCAATTATGAAACATACAACTTTCCTCTAGCTCCTAAATGCCTCCCCCCACAACTATCATGATCCCAATTCTACCTTACAAATCCAGCTAGACCAGAGGATGTACACTGGTACAGATAAGAACCAGAAACACAGGGAACCCAGGACAGATGATCCCTTCAGGACCAGTGGAGTGGAGATACTGGAGGGTGGAGGGAAGGTGGGGTAGAAAGGGGGAACTGATTAGAAGGATCTATATATAACCTCCTCCCTTGGGTGTGGGAAACAGAAAAGTGGGTGAAGGGAGGTAGATGTCAGACAGTGTAAGACATGACAAGTAATAATTTATAAATGATCAAGGGCTCATGAGGGAGGGGAAAAATGAGGAGCTGATACCAAGGGCTTAATTGGAAAGCAAATGTCTTGGGAATGATGAGGGCAACGAATGTACAAACTTGCTTGACACAGTGGATGTATGTATGGATTGTGATAAGAGTTGTATGAGCCCTCAATAAAATGATTTTTAAAAGAAGGAAGAAAAGTAGGGTGATCTGAGAGACCTGATTGCTGTTAGCACAGGATAAAAGAAGGATTGAGGATGAAGGCATATCTTACCTCTGCCTCGTGACAGTCCTTGAGTTGGGGAGGAAATAGATTTTCTTCCCTTGTGGAGCTGCAAGAGGTTGATATGGGCTTCATGCCATTTTACTCTACATGGGATCCCTTTTGTTTTGTATACATCTCAAGGAGCTCCAAGTTTAGATAAATCTTTAAGTTGCTCAGTTGCTAACCCATTGGTTAGAAGTTTGAGTGTATCTAGTAGCACCTCAGAAGAAAGGCCTGGTAATTTACTTGCTAAAAAAAAAAGCAGGGACACACTGAAAAAACAAAACAAACATAAAACACAGTTCTATTCTGACATACATAGAGTAGGAGGTTCCTCAATGACAACTGCGTGCTAATTCACCTCAATTAATCATTTCATCTTTCTTCTACTCTTCTCTCATTTAGAACTGTTGAACCTTCCTCTGGACTCAAAACAAACAAACAAAAAAATTCATTGTTCAAAGTCTAAATATAAACCACCGTGTTGATTATTTTTCTTATTCCCTTTTATGTCTGAATTATTTCAATTAGTAATAGATTTTGCCACAATCTCAGTCCTGAGGGGAGATGTTCTTTAGGAACTAACACGGGTCACATATACAGACTTTAACATTTAATTTCAAGCTCTGAGTTCATCTTTTCCTTTTCTATTTTTTCCCCAGTGAAATCAGAAGCAACCAGTTAATCGCATTCTACAATTTAGACAAAAATATTCCAATATATAAAATGAATAGTCATTCAGAACTTGTTCTTATAAATGCTTGATCAGGAATATCTAATGGTATCATTTTGTGGATTTCTGCAGCCAAATTATATAATAGACTTACAATGCTCTCTTTATTTATCATCGCTCTTGGTGCCATTAAATCTAGCCACATTAGGGAACGAATTCCAGAAGCCTCAAAGTCAATTCAGAACACCCATCCTGAAGATTTTGTTCCTACAGAACTTCTCTTGGTACCAAAATCTGCACCGATCAGCAAGGAAAGGAGAGAGAGAACAAGAGCGGGTGCAACTGAAGTGGACGGATTGAATTTTGAGGAATCAACTCACGCAATTGTGGGTTCTGAAAAGCAGCCTAGGAAATGAAGCAACAATTGATGCTTCAGTGTTTGGTGTAAATTAGTCAGCAGGCCACAAGCCGGCAGCTTGGAAGCATCTCTGGGTTTGTTCTGGAAACACATTTTTCTTCTTCAGGCATCCTTGCTTTCTGGTGTTACCTGCAGCAGGTTGGATGAGGTCTACCCCCACATCAGTTTGGAGTGAATCTCCTTTACTGAAAGGCAACTGATTATAAGTAGCAACGATATACAAACATCTTTGCAATAACACATAGACTAATGTTTGCCCCAGGAACTGAGTATGATGACAAAGCTGACGTATGAAATTAACCATCACAGAGAGCAAAGACAAAATCTTGGTAGTGTATCCATATTTTCGTTCCTGGTAGCTTAGCTAAAATTTTAATCAAAGCAACTAAAAAACTTGAAAAGCAGCAAAGAGAAAACAGCCAACAATGCAAGAAAATAGAAACTTGGGTCATTAAACATTAAAGGGAAAGGATGTCAAAGAAAAGCTGTTCAATAAAAAAATCTTCAACGGAGCCTGAAAATTAGATTCGGGAAATGCTAATGGATTTGGCCATGGAATATGCATTTCTTTTGAATGCTGAAATTAGAAAACCACAACTAACTGCTAAGAGCAAGAATATTAAAGATAGACATCTTTGCGTCTAGTTAGCAGTTTTTTACAGGTTCAAATGTGCATTGTGACTTCATGCACTTTGGCTATGTGGGCCACTGCACAGCTTACCATGAATTACTGCTATGTCTCAGAAAACATGTTTTCCATAGGCTCACAAGTGCATTGTGAATGAATATGCTTCTTTGATTGTTGACAGTAACTCAAAACTCTTTATTCATATTTTAAATGACAAGTGAGCTGATATACTTGGTGAGATAGCTAGTACTCTAAAATACTTTATCAATGCGAATAAGCTCCTAGAATTTCTGTTGAGCTAGCAGTCCCATTTCATTTCTTTTCTTTACCTTCTTTTTGAAGAAACATATAGATAACATAAAGTAGTAATCAGGGTGAAGAAAAATGCGTCTAAAGAGAAAATTGTTCCAACAGTTTTTGTTAAAAGTTTTGTTTGTTTACAGTGCATTTTTGTATATAATATGAAAAATGGATCAATAATGCAGGGCTAGCATTTTATTTCTTTCCTGTTTTCAGCTGATAACATGGCTTATCAGTTTAAAACCATTGCATATTATATATCGATTTAACCTGTAGCCTTAAAAAGAACTGATGGCACAATGAATTAAGCATTACGATAAGTTATTCTACTCATAAGGATTTATAGCTTTGGGAACCTGAAAGAGCAATTCTGTTGGCTGTAGGATCACTAGGAGTTGCAATGGACTCAGTAGCCTGGGCTATAACCTTAAGCAAAGATGCCCAATATAAAATTCACATTAACTCACATTTCTCATAAGACCTATTTCCCCTGGAAAGAAGCAGGAAAATAAAGGATAAGATATCAACTCTCAATTTCAAGTGCATGAATTATTCTTCTGTCTTCCTTATTCAATGTCCATCTTTCACATGTGTATGAGGCAATTGAAAATACAGTGGCTTGGGTCATGTGTACTTTAGTTTTCAAACTAACCTCCTTGATTTTCAATAAGTTTAAGAGATGTTGTGTATCAGATTTACCCACTGCAATATATCTTTCAACCTCTCAGCAGCTGCTTCCATGAGCACCGATTGTACATCCATATAGGATAAAATTCTTGTAAACTTCAATATTTTCTCCATTTACCTTACCTGTGGGTCCATTTTTGAGGAATTTGTTCTTCTTTACTTTGAGGTGAATTCCATACTGAAAGTGGAAATCCTTGATCTTCATCAGCAAGTACTTCAAGCCCTCCTCACTTTCCACAGTAAAAGGTGTTTCATCTGCATATGGCAGATTGTGCATAAGCCTTCCTCAGATTATGATGCCATACTCTTCTTCATATAATCCAACTTCCTCGATTTTTTCCTCATCATAAAGACTGAATAATTATGATAAGGGTATACAGCCCAGATGCACATCTTTCCTGACTTTAAACCATGCAGCATACCCATGTTCTAATTACAGAACGATTACAGCATACCCATGTTCTAATTACAGAACTTGTGGTACAAGTTCCACAGGAGCATAATGAAGTGTTCTGGAATTCGTATCCTTATCGAGGCTAACCATATTGTGTCATGATCCACACGGTCGAATGCCTTGGCATACTCAATGGCACGCTAGTAAACCTCTTGATGCATTTGAATTGTGGTGCTGGTGAAGAATATTTGAAAGGCCATGGATTGCTAAAAAACAAGTCTGTCTCCTAGGAAATATGGCTAGAGTTCTCCTTAGAGGAAAAGATGGCAAGATTTGGTCTCATATATGTTGGACATCTCAGGGGAAAGAAGTCCCTAAAGAAGAGGGGCAGTGAAAGAGAGGAAGGTCCTCAAGAAGATGGGTTTGCAATGGTTGCAACAATGTATGCAATCATGGGGAAATTCTGAGGACGGCATAAGACTGGGCAGTGTTTCATTGTGCTGTGCACCGGGTCACTATGGATTGGAATTGCTGTGGAAGCAACAAAGCATCTTTCTAGTATTCTCTACTTACAGCCCCAACCCATCTGAGGCTTGGCACTTTTTCTTCAGTTCTTTCAGTTTCTGATATGCTGAGCATACTCTTACCTTGGTTTTCCAAACTCTAGGTCTTTGCATCTTTCATTATCATATTTACTTTGTCTTCTTGTGCTAATATTTGAAATGTTCTATTCAGCTCTTGGACTTCATCATTCTTGTGTTCAATATCCAAAGTATTATGTTACATAACCTCCTGTCAACTTGAGTGAAGAGGATGAGTCTAGCCTGTTAACGAGATCATCGCCAATGATGCCTCTGTGTGGGCATGGTCTTTTCCTGAGGATTCTGGAACACCTATCTTCCTCTCTGGAGTTTGACCACACATTCTTTCTGCTTCACATTCTGTTGACAAGCCACATGAAGCTATGCTGATGGCAGCCAGAGTCCTGGAACTGGAAGAGTCACATGGAGACCCTTGCCAATGATGAGATGCTTCCACAAGGCTTTCACCCACTTGCCTGTGATCTTTCATTCAGCATTATTGAATATGTGGTATGAGTCTGTAAAAGAATTTATGAACTAGTATCCGACATATGGGCTAAAATCAGACTTATGGGCTAATATCAAACTTATGGACTTGATTTGGACTGGGCCTGGATGTTTTCTTAATATACAATTACTCTTGGATATGAAACTCTTATGCACATATGAGTGTCTCTGGATTTGTTTCTCTACTCAATTCAAACTAACACAAGGATATTTAAATGTTTTGAACAATTCAAATCAGGTACATCAAGTATTTCATTCGCAAAAGTTAAAGAATTTATGTCTCTTTTATATAGTTGTTTATTTTTGCTATAAGACCATCTCCTAAGAATTTGAGAAATAGTACATTTGAACTGCTTTATGATGAGAATTACTTTTGTTTGAAATTGTGAGTTTAATGAATCATAAAAATTATGAAGCATGCTTTGTTTCTACTTGAATTAAGATGACTCTTAGGGCTTGATTTAATATAGCTTCTGGATGACAACTCAAAATTTTATTGCACTAGTTCTAATCATTTGAAATATTTTCATTATAAAGAGTATAGCTTTGCTAAGTCAGTCCTTGTGTTGTTTCAATAAAATAACTTTAACTACAAAGAAGAAAAAGTTTACATGAAAAGTCTCCATGATAGCTGGGTAACTTTGCTACATAATGAGCTGTGTGGTGCACTGGGGCAAGTGATGATCTGCTCACCGAACATCAGCACATTTTATCCACCAGCCTGTTCCTTGGGACAAACACATCCTTCTGAAAGATGTACACCCTTGGAAACCCAAAGAACAATTCCACTGTGTTTCATAGGATTACTATACATTGGAAAGGTCTCAATGTAAAAATGGGCTTGGTTTTGCTTTCTTTTCAAATATAGTTTAAGAATCTCTAGTGCTGTGGTGATGAAATGTTTGGCTACTAACACAAACATATGCTGTTCAAACTACCGGCTCCTCTGAAGGATAAAGATATAGCAGTTTGCCTCCTTAAGATGTACAGCCAGAGCCATGCCTGCAAAATGGTGACTGAGTAACACATACCAGAGGAACTCCACAAAAATCAGTGCAGGAGAGTGACTAAGAGGGAAATCCCACACTGCCGGGTCACAAGAGGAGCATCATAAAGATAAATAGGCAGAGATCCACTATGTTTTGAGGAGCTAGGGCTTTTGGCTTCCCGCGGTGGAGGGCGGCTAAGGTTTGACCTTAGCCCCACCACTGTCTCGGCCAGAGCCAGGACAATTTGAAGCCAGCACAGGGGCTTTAAATACAGTCACAGCTTGCTGCTGCCTTAGGGTAGGGTTTTAACCTCTCCAGCCTCAGGGCCAGGGATCAGGGAAGAGCTATATTGTTACTTTTGTTTCTCTCTCTTCTGTCTTTCTCACCAGAGACTCGGCCATCTCTGGGCAGGGTTTAAACCCCTCAAGCCCCATGG
The DNA here is from genome assembly GCF_050624435.1 of Tenrec ecaudatus. Classification (NCBI taxonomy): domain Eukaryota; kingdom Metazoa; phylum Chordata; class Mammalia; order Afrosoricida; family Tenrecidae; genus Tenrec; species Tenrec ecaudatus. Next base: position 94,630,251 of record NC_134532.1, on the reverse strand, counting down.
TCAGGGTTCAGGGCACAGCTATATTGTTACTTTTGTTTCCCTCTCTTCTTTCTGTTCCCCACACAGAATCAGCGGGCTCAGTTTTTTTTTCTTTTTTCTTTCTCCTTTTTTTTCCTCTTCCCTTTTCTCTCACCTACCACTGCTGACCTCCAAGCTACTCCCCTTAGCCTAGGAAACTATGCCTGACCTCCATACAGCTGGGAGAGCTCCACCTTCTAAAGGATAACCCAGGCTTCTGAATGCCAGTCCACTTTCCTCCAGGGGAAATCATGTCTGCATGGCTGGAGTAGCTCCTACCCATCCTCTGTAGTCCCATGTGACTATTTCCCACTTGCCATATTGCCTCACATGGCCAAAAACAGCTTGGCCAACACTCACCAATGCTTCACACTGTAGTGGGAACCTCTGCCCTGCCTGGCAGTGATCTACCTAACCAATTGAATTTTGTTCACCATTCATGGTACTCAACACCAAATTAGTCATACCCTCCAGCCTCTGTGGCACTCCTATTGCAGTAGGAACCCCTGCACTCACTCTGTTGGATTCCAAGCATCTGTGGGTCACATGACCACAGCTTCCTGTGAGATCATCCAGTACAGCACCATCCTTGTGGGTCCATAACAACCCAACCAGTTCCCCTAAGAGGACCAGTCAACTTGTCCTCCAAATAACAGAATACTGGTTGACTAGAGAAAGCATGAAGCCACAGGTAGGCAAGTTCCATAGTGTAATTATCTGCAGACAGTTTGAAGAAGCATTCCCATGAGTTCCCCAGAAAGAGCCAATGCTCTTCAACTCTCTGGAAAAATGGCACCTGGCTCCTTTAAAACAATGCACCATAAACAGATATCAGCCCCAACGGTCTCAACACCAATAAAAAAAACCAGGAGAAACAAAAGAAAATATCACAAGATGTCCTGAACCTAACAACATGCAAAGAAGAAGCAGACATTGATCTACCACAGAAATAAATTTTCACAATGTGATTGCAGTCAGCACAGAATATGAGGGAAAGAATACAGAAAAAAGATGAAATGATAGAGGAAATAAAGTCCATACACCAAAGGAAAATACAAAAGCTTAGGGAGAAGATAACAAAAAACAGTTGCAGACTCAAGGTTTTGCCAACCTGCTGGAGGAGGCAAAGAACCACACCAGTGACCTACAGAGCAGCCAAGCAGACTTTAATAAATACATACAAAAATCTAATAAGACCACCAGAAAACCTGAAGTAAACCTAAGAACTATGTCTGATGCTATGAAGAGGAACAACATCAGAATAATTGGATTATCAGAGGAAGATACAACAAAAAAGTCATCTGCAAAAAATGGTGAGTGAATTCCTGGAGGAAAACTTCCCCAAATGAATGAAATCCAGCAACCATTCAGGAAGCTGAAAGAACACCAACTAGACTAAATCCCAAGGTGTCACCAAGGCACATAATAGTTAAACTATGCAACTTTGAGGAAAAGGAGAAAATCATGAGAGCAGCTAGGGAAAAACAAGCAATCACATATATAGTTCCCCAAATAAGAATATGCTCAGACTATCAGTGGGCACTATTAAGAAGAGGAGAAAGTAGAGTAACATATTGAAAAAAAATTGAAGGAAAATAACACAAACCCTGGCCTACTCTACCTAGCCAAATTATCTATCAAGATATATGGAAAAGTAAGAGTCTTCTCAGATAAGAAAAAAATCAAAGAAAACATTAAAAGAAGCCCAGCCAGCCCTACAGAAGATCCTTGCTGACCCAGTATGGACAGAAGAACAGCACTCACTGAGCACAAACAAGAGTTTGCCATATAGAACAATCCCATCCAGAGGGCAAAAAATATTTTTAATAGCCCACAAGATAGCATTGGCTAAAGGTGAAAAGAAGTCAAGAATTAAACACACACAAACACACACATGCAAAACACACTGATAAAATGGGAGGTAGGAAAACACAGACACAAAAGATATAAGATGACATCAAAGAGTATACTGATGTATGTAATAGCCCTGAGTATCAACGTAGTGAACTCAGTCATTAAAAAGCTGAGATTAGTAGACTGGCTTAAAAAACACAACCCATCAATTTGCTGCCTACAGAAGACAAATTTCAAGCTTACAGACTTAAAAATGCAAAAATAGTATAGGGACAAAGCTACTATATACAAACATTCCTGGGGTGAGATCCAGGTAGTATGGCAGGGGCCAGACTAAATTCAAGGATACATATGGTAGACAACTAAAAAGGAGGTAGGGAAAAAAGACATGGGTCGCTGGGGAACAGGGCACTAACCCACCCAAAGGGAAGGTATTGTTTATATATCCACAGGGAAAGAGGGACCAGGCTTTAACCCAGTGGTCCAATACATGAATGCAACATATCGACATGAAGAAAGGAACCAGTAGAGAGGTCTGAGGGGTCAGTCCCCATCCTAATTACGTGAACAGCTGCCACTCCCCACAGAAGAATTCACTTCAGAGGAGAGCACTGAAGCTCTAGCTCAGAGAGAGGGACCTGTCTGATCATAGCACATAGGAGCAGATGAAGGGAGAGAAAGAGAGAATGGAATGCATCCTGGCTCATGAAGCTCTGAGTCTAATATTTCTGCTCAGAGCAGCCAAAGCACAGAGAGGAACATTGGGCCATCCCCATCACAAGACATGACAACATTCACTGACCCGTAGCACTACAGGGGACAAAACTGGAGACAGTGTGGGAATTGTGCCCGATTTGAACCCACCACACTGGGGCAAAACACTAAGAGAGTGCAACAGAACAGCAAGGAGAACAGAGCAATGAAGTCCCCAGGGAATACCGAAAATAGACTTTGGGGCCAGGGCGTGGTACCCCATCAGACTCGACCAGAAAAAAACTCCTGAAGGTCAACAAACAGGCTTTGAACTATTTAAAAGCTTTTCTTTTTAGTAGTTGGTTTTGTTGCTTGTTTTGCTTTGTCTTCTTTTTGTGAATATTATTATCTCTGCAGATCTACATAGATAAGATAGGTAGGATATACAATCTGGAGGAGAAATCAGTGGGACTGAAGGTTCCAGGGGGGCATGCGAGAAGGAGAAGCAGGGGAAAGGAAGTGAGGATGAATAAACCCAGGGACAAGGGAACAATAAGTGATCTAAATCAATGGCTAGGAGAGTGTAGGAGGCCTGGTAAGGCATAATCAAGGGCAATGTAACCAAGAGGAATTACTGAAGCTCAAATGGAGGCTGAACCTAGTAGTGGGACAAGAGGAAACGAAAAGGAAATAAAGGAAGGAACTATGAGGCAAAGGGAATTATAGAAGTCTAAATACAGGTATGTACATATGTAAATATATTTATATATGACAATGGGGATATAGATATATGTGTGTATATTTATAAGTTTAGTATTAAGGTAGCAGGTGGACATTGGGCCTCTACTCAAGTACTCCCTCAATGCAAGAAAACTTTGTTCTATTACACTAGCATTCCATGATGCTCACCTTTCCAACATGATCACTGAAGACAAAGCAAGTGCATAAAAAAATGTGATGAAGACATTTGATGGTGCCCATCTATCAAAAGATATAACATTTGGGGTCTTAAAAGCTTAGAGATAAACAAGCAGCCATTTAGCTCAGAAACAACAAAGCCCACATGGGAGAAGCACACCAGCCTGTGTGATCATGAGGTGTCGATGGAATTACGTATCAGACATCAAAGAACAAACAATCATACTGATGTAAATGAGGGGGAGTGTGGAGTGCAGACTCAAAGCCCATCTGTAGGCAACTGGAAATCCTCTTACAGTTGGTTTATGGGGGAAGAAATGAGCCAGTTAAGGTGCAGAATACCCCTGTTGAAACACAACTTTCCTCTAGTTATTTAATAGTTCCCTTAACCCCACTATCATGTTACTAATTCTGCCTTAAAAATCAAGTGAGATCAGAGGATGTACACTGGTACAGATAACACCTGGAAACACAGGGTATTCAGGACAGATACACCCTCAAGACTAATAAGGAAAATAGTGGTACTGGGTGGCGTAAAAAGGGGGAACTAATCACAAAGATCTACATATAGCCCCCTCTCTGGGGGTGGACAACAGAAAAGTAGATGAAAGTAAACACCAGACAGTGTGAGACAAAAAATAATTATAATTTATAAATTATCAATGGTTCATGAGGGTGGGAGCATGGGATAGAAGGAGGTGAAAATGAGAGGCTGATCCCAAGGGCTCAAGTAGAAAGAAAATGTTTTTGAGACTGATGATGGCAACAAATGTACAAATGTGCTTGGCATAATGGATATATCTATGGATTGTGATAAGAGTTGTATGATCCCCGAATAAAATGATTTAAAAAAACAACCATAAATCAACTGGGAAGCAACAACCAAAAAAATGAAAAGGAAAAAAAAAGAAACTTTCTTCATCATAAGAATGAATCTGAACTTCCAGGAAGATGGCAACACAATGACAGACACCAAAGGGACTCCGCAGAATTCAGACCAGAAGAATTGCTTAGAGGAAAATTCAATGCTGCTGGAATGCAGGAGGAGCATCATAAAGATAAGTAGGCACAAAACCATGGAGTTTTGAGGGGCTGGGGGCTTTTGTCTTACTCAGTGGAAGCCGGCTGGGGTGTGACCTTGGTCCGCCATTGTCTCTGCCAGAGCCGGGACCATTGGTAGCCCGTAGGGGGCTTGGTCTCAACACAGTCAAAGTTTGCCACTGCCTATCTCAGGGCAGGGACTAGACACTTGCAGCTCCAGGGGTAGGGATCGGGGTTCAGCTACACTGTTTCTTTTGTTTCCATCTATGCTCTCTATATCCCCGCAATCTTGGAGGTCTGTGCAGGGGCTTTTTCTCAACACAGCAACAGCTTTCCGACATCGCCTCCTTGGTCGGGGACTAAACCCTTGCAGCTCCATGGGCAGGGATTGGGGATCAGCTACAGTATTACTTTTGTTTCCCTCTCTTCTCTATATCCCCGCACAATCTAAGCAGACTTACTTTTAAATTTTTTATCTTCTTTGTCTCTTTCCTATTCTCTCACACACCACTGCTGACCTCCAGAACACTCCCCTTAGTCTAGGGTATTTATGCCTGTGCCACACCAGGCTAGATGAGCTCCACTCTGTGTAGCTAGCCCGAGGAAAAGCCCTGTGGACCTCCACCAGGGGATACCCTGAACAACTTCTTACTGGGGAATTCTTGCTTGTGTACCTAGGGGGCTAAAGCAGCTCAGTCAACACTCATCAACATTCCAAGCTGCTGCAGGAACCTCTGCCCAAACTCTGCAACACCCAATCAGGCAACCCACCAGACTTCTGGGGCACTGCTCTGAGAGGGAAGTCAAAGGATGAGAAAGTGGTAGGTTAATTCCATAGTGAAATTAGCTTTAGGAAGTATAAAGAAACATTCCTACAAGTCTCCCAGAGAGAGCCAGTACTCATTGACTACCTGGAAAATGGCACCTGGTTCCTCTAAAAAACAGGAGAAACAAAAGGCAATGATGGAATATGTCCAGAATATAACATACATAGAAGATGCAGACATTCAGCTGTCACAGAAAGAAATGTTCAGAATGCTACTTGGAGTCATACAGGATATGAGAGAAACAATACAGAAAAGGATGAAATGATAGAGGAGATAAAGACTATACACCAAAGGGAAATACAGGAGTTTAGAGAGAAGATAACAAAAACCAGTTGCAGAATCACGGACCTTGAGAATCAACTGGAGGAATCAGAGAACCTCATCAGTGACTTGGAGGACAGCCAAACAGTCTTTAATAAATGCAAAAAGTTCTAATAAGATCATCAGAGAAGCTGAAGAAAAACTAATAGCTATGTCTGACGCTATGAAGTGGAACAGCATTAGAATTATTGGCTTACCAGAGGAAGACACAACAAAGAAGTCATCTGCAACAATAGTGAGAGAATTCTTGGAGGAAAATTTACCCAGCTTAATGAATGAAAATCAGGCCACCATTCAGGAGGTTGAAAGAGCACCAGCTAGACTGAATCCCAAGAAGAGTCATCAAGGCACATAATAATTAAACTATTCAACTTTGAGGAAAAGAAGAAAATCATGAGAGTAGCTAGGGAAAAATAAGCAATCACATACAAAGGTTCCAAAATAAGAATATGCTGAGATCTATCAGCAGAAACTCTGAAGGAGAGGCAAGAGTGGGGTAACATATTCCAAACATTGAAGGAAAACAATGAAAATCCAAGAATACTCTACCGATCCAAATTCTCAATCAAGACAGATGGAGAAGAGTCTTTCCAGACAAGGAAAAACTCAAAGAATATGTTAGAAGATACCCAACCCCACAAAAGATCATTGCTGACACAGTATAGGCAGAAGAACAACACTCACCAAGCATAAATAACAGACCGCTATATAGAACAACCTCACCCAGAGGACAACAAAGAGAAAATAGACCCCCAAGAGAGCATTGGCTTAAGGATGGAAAGAAGTCAAGAATTATGCTCACACACATGCACACAACACTAATAAGAAAGGAAGGTAGGAAAACACCCAACACAGAAAGTATAAGATGACATCACAGAGTCCACAGATGGAGATAATAACCCTGAATATCTCTGGCCTGAACTCAGGCATTAAAAGACTGAGACTAGCAGACTCTCTTAGAAAAAAACAACAGGAGAAACAATCTGCTGCCTCTAGGAGACACATGTCAAGGCTACAGACAAAAATAGGCTGAGAAGCAAAGGCTGGTAAAAGACATACCAAGCAAACAACAATTAAAAAAAAAAAGCAGGGGTTGCAATTCTAATCTAGCATAAAATTGACTTCAAAGTGCAAACAATAAAAAGAGATAAGGAGGGACACTGTATAATGCTCAAGGGAATGGTAGACAAAGAACCACTAAGCATTGTAAACGGAGAGGGACATATCTGATCGCAGCACATGGGAGCAGATGATGGGGAGAGAGTGGAGGATATCCTGGCCCACTAGGCATTGAGGACGATGTTCCCAATTAAAGCAGCCAGTCCACAGAGAGAATCACATGGTCTGCCCCACTATGAGACATGACGCCCCTCACTGACCTATAGGCCAACAGGGGTCAACACTGGAGACATAGTGTGGGAATTGCACCCGATCTGATCCCACCACACAGAGGCAAAACACTATGGGGGTGCAACAGAACACCAAGGGAATGGAGTGTTGAGGTCCCCAGGGAATGCTGGGTCAGGATGTGGTGCCCCAACAGACTGTACTGGAAAACACTCCTAAAGACCAACAAACAGTCCTTGAACTAAATACAAGTTTTTCTTTCTTGTGTTGTTGCTGTTTTGTTTTTTTGTCATTGGTTTCTTGTTTTGCTGTATATTGTTGATTGGTTTTGCTCTGTCTTGTTTTTGTGCATGTTATTATCTCTACAGGTCTGTCTAAATAAGATAGGCTGGTTGAACAATCTGGAGGAGGAAACAACAGGGCCGACAGTTCCGGGGGGATATGGGAAAGGAGGAGGTGGGGAGAGAGGTAGTGGTGTTAACAAACCCAGGGATAGTGAACAACAAGTGATCCAAATTCATTGTCAGGAGAGTGTGGGAGGCCTGGTAGGGCATGATCAAGGGTAATGTAAACAAGAGGAATTGCTGAAATCCTGGTGGGGACTGAACATATTAGTGAGACTGGAGGAAAATCAAGTGAAATAGAGGAAAGAGCTGGGAGGCAAATGGCATTTATACGGGTCTAGATAAAGACATATACATATGCAAATATATATACAAGGATGAGGAAATTGATTTAGTGCATATATTTATAGGTTTAGTATTAAGGTAACAGAAGGCCATTGGGCTACCACTCAAACGTTCCCTCAATTCAAGAATATTTTCTTCTATTAGGTTGGCATTCTATGATGTTCCCCTTCCCGACAAACCACTGAAGACAAAGCGAGTGAATAAGCAAATGTGGTGAAGAAAGCTGATGGTGCCCTACTATAAAAAGATATAGCATCTGAGATCTTAAAGGTTTGAAGGTAATCAAGTGGCCTTCTAGCTCAGAAGCAACAACGCCCACATGGAAAAAGCACACCAGCCTGTGTGATCACGAGATGCCAAAGGAATCAGTTATCAGGCATCAAAGAACAAAAAAAAATCATATCATTGTGTGCTTACCTCTATGATATGATTGTCGAAGACAAATGGGTGCATAAGAAAATGTGGTGAAGAAAGCTGATGGTGCCCGACTATCAAAAGATATAGCATCTGGGGTCTTAAAGGCTTGAAGGTAAACAAGGGGCCATCTAGCACAGAAGCAACAAAGCCCACATGGAGGAAGCACACCACCCTGTGCGATCACAAGGTGTTGAAGGGATCAGGTATCAGGCATCATCAGAACAAAAAATCTTACCATAGTGAATGAGTAGGGAAATGCAGATTGGAGACCCAAAGTCCATTTGTAGGCCATTGGACATCCCCTTACAGAAGGGTCTCAGGGAGGAGATGAACCAGTTAGGGTGCAATGTAGCAATGATGAAAAATACAATTTTGCTCTATCTCTTAAATGCTTTCATTCCCCCTCCCCCCACTATCATGATCCCAATTCTACCTTGCAAGTCTGGCTAGACCAGAGGATGTACACTGGTACAGATAGGATCTGGAAACACAGGGAATCCAGGGCGGATGATCCCTTCAGAACCAGTGGTATGAGTGGCGATACAGGGAGGGCAGAGGGAAAGTGGGTTGGAGAGAGGGAACCGATTACAAGAATCTACATGTGACCTCCTCCCTGGGGGATGGACAACAGAAAAGTGGGTGAAAGGAGACGTCGAACAGGGCAAAATATGACAAAATAATAATTAATAAATTATCAAGAGTTCATGAGGGAGGGGGAGTGGGGAGGAAGGGGGAAAATGAGGAGCTAATGCCAGGGGCTTAGGTGGAGAGCAAATATTTTGAGAATGTTGAGGGCAATGAATGTACCAATGTGCTTTGCACTATTGCTGCATGTATAGATTGTGATAAGAGTTGTATTATCCCCTAATAAAATGATTCAAAACAAAAAAAGAGAATACAGGCACACCACCTCTTAGTGTTCCTTGCTTCATATTGCACTTCACAGGTGTTACGCTTTTTACTTAATGAAGATTAGGGGCTGGAGGCATCCATTTTGCACATCAGCGCTATTTTCCAACAGCATGCACCTCCTTTGTGTCTCTGTGCTACTGTTGGCAATTCTCACATTTCAGCCGTTTTCATCCTGCCATTGCACAATGAACGGGGTACTGTATAATACAAATATAACTTTTATTACAAAAAAAGAGAAAGAAAACTTAACCCCTTCAGGCTATATCACTGATATTACCCTTTCGGACACTTTTTGTTTCCATACTCAAAGAACATTTAAGGGACCACAGTGTGAGTTCTTTAAAGATACAAATCAATTTGACCTGGTGCAAATGGAAGAGCACAGAATTGTTCAAGAAAGGGTTAAAGAGATGGCAAGAAAAGCTTCAGGTGTGTATCGGCTGGAAGCCTAGATAGAAGCTCTGTCAAAACCAAGCACCTTTTTATATCCTTTGTTAATAATGGTGCCCTGATTTGGGGCATGCATTGGATTGCTAACCACAAGGTCAACGGTTCAAATCACCAGGTGCCACAGGGAAGGACTGGGCTTTCTACTTCTGTAAGATTACAATGTCAGAGTCACAGGGCCATTTCTCCCCTATGCTGTAGGATCACGATGAGTGGAATGAGTAATGGCAGTGGGTTGGATTATAATTTTACAGCTATACCTTTTCACTTACACTGCTGCATATGTTTGTCTGGGTGCATGTGTGTGTGCAGTAGTAGTTGTGTGTCATTTCTAGGTGATAAGGACCCATGCACAACAAAGTGCAACATTTCTAAGTACTGAGCCAACTTCTCAATAGTTATGATGTTTCATGCTTTTATTGTGACTACTGTGGCCATCAATCTTATTGATAATCTCCTTCCTTTTTGCTGACTCTATTAAACACGGATATATATAAATTTGTGCATGTAAAAATTTACATTTATAAATCCAAACCAAACTCACTATTATGAAGCCCTATAGCAGCCCTGCAGCCCTATAGGACAACCCCTATAGGACAGACTAAAATGCGTGGGTTTCTGAACCTATAAATCTTTACAGGAGAAGAAAATAATCATCTTTCTCCTATGGAGCTCCTGGGGATTTTGAACCACTGACCTTTCAGTTAGCATTCCAATGTGTAACCCATTATACCATATAGTCTCTTGATAATTGTTGTTTATAGATACCATTGAATTGGTTCTTACTCAATGTGACACAGTGTAAAACAGAACAAAACAACTTCTTGTTCTGCTCTATGCTCACTATTCTTATTCCACCTCAATCCATTGTTGCAGCCACTGTGTCAAATTCATCATGCCCAGTGTGTTAGTCTGGGTACTTTACAGAAACAAATCCACAGAAACTCATCTATAAGAGAGAGCTTTATCTAAAGTTAACTGCACATCAAGAAAGCATCCCAACCCAGTGCTGCCCAAGCCCACAAGTCCAACAATAACCCATTAACCCTTATGTCCAACACCAATTCACTAAGTCCTTCCCCATCTCAGAAAACATATGCAATGATGCCAACTGTAGGAGCAAAGCCGAATCAGTGAAGGTGTAAGCATCTAAGCGCTGGCAGGGGTCTCCACATGGCTGCTCCAGCACCCAGGACTGCATCAGGTTAGGTTAATGTGGCTTCTCTTCAGGGATGTCTTGCATGAAATGAGTTTTGCCAGCTGAAACAGGGAACTGGCTAAGATAGCTGAACCCTGGTCCGACCATCAGAAAGCAAGAGACCGGAGAACTCGAAAGGTGAGGTTCACTGAATCATTTATCCCTCTGCCCTTCAATTAACCCCACACGTGTTTATCTGCCAGGGTAGTACAATAAACTTCAACTATCTCACCCAGGGTCTTCTTTTCTTGCTGCCCCTCTACCTTACAATGCATGGTGTCCTTTTCCAGAAATTGGTCTCTCCTGACAACATATCCAAAGTCCATGCAACATTCTTGCTTCAAGAGAGCATTCTGGCTTGAACACATCTATTCCAAAGACAGGTTTTTTGTTTGTTCGGTTTTTTTTTAGCAATCCACATCACCTTCAATATTCTTTGAGAGCATCACAATTCAAATGCAGCAATTCTTCTTCCATGTTCCTTATTCAATATCCAAATTTTACCTTCTATATGAGTAATTGACAATACCATGGCTTGCGTCAAATGCACTTTAGTCCTCAAAACACTGTTGCTTTTCAACTCTCTAAGCAGACCTTGTGCATCTGATTTACATAATGCAATCTCTTGACACCTGCTTCCATAAGCATTGATTGTGGATTCAAGACAAATCCTTGACATCTGCAACCTTTTCTCAATTTATCATGATGTTATTTATTGGTCCAGTTGTGACCATTTGACTTTTCTTTACACTGAGTTGAAATTCATTCTGAAAACTTCAATCCTTGATCTTTATCAACAAATGCTTCAAGTCTTCCTCAGTTTCAGCAAGCAAGATTGAGTCATCTGCATATTGCAGATTTTTTAAAAATCATATTATTGGGGCTTATACAACTCATCACAATACATACATGAATTATGTAAGACACATTTGTACATTAGTTGTCATCATCATTCTCAAAACATTTGCTCTCCACTTAAGCCCTTGGCATCAGTTCCTCTTTTTTCCCTTCCTTCTGCACTCCCTCCTCCCTCATGAACCCTTGATAATTTACAAATTATTATTTTGTCATATCTTACACTGTCTGACGTCTCCCTTCACCCACTTTTCTGTTATCCCTCCCCCAGGGAGAAGGTTATATATATGTAGATCCTTGTAACAGGTTCCCCCTTTCCACCCCACCCTCCCCATATTGCAGATTTTAAAAAACCTTTCTCCAATTCTGATACAGCATCCTTCTTCATATAACCCAGTTTCTCTGTTTATTGTTCGACATACAGATTGAATAAGTATGGTGAGAGGATACAACCCTACACACACTTTTCTTGATTTCAAACTGTGCCCTCTGCCCTTGTTATATTCATACAACTACCTCTTGATTCTCGTATAGTTTCAGCATGAGTACAATTAAGTGGTCTAGAGTTTACATTAGCTTCCAGGCTATCCCACGTTTGTTATGGTCTGCACAGCTGAATGCCTTCTCATAGTAAATAGACACAACTAAACATCTTTCTAGTATTTTCTGTATTCAGTAAAGATAAATTGAATATCAGCAATTATAGCCCCTGTGCTACATCCTTTTCTAAATCTGGCTTGAATTTCTTGTATCTTCCTGTTGATGTACTACTACAACTGTTTTTTAATCATCTTCAGTAAAATTTTACTTATATGTGATTTTAATGACATTGTTGATAATTAATTTGTGCATTCTGTTGTCACTTTTCTTTGGAATATACAAAAATATGGATCCCTTCAAGACTATTGTTCAAATATCTGCTCTCCAAATTTCTTGACATAGATTAATGCATGCTTTCAGTATTGTATCAGCTTACTGAAAAATTTCAATTGCTATCCATAAGTTCCTAGTAGTTTGTTTTCAATAACTTTAGTGCAACATGGGCTTCTCCCTTGAATATATTTGGTTCTTGATCATCTGCTACTTCTTGAATTTTTTGATATGTGACCAATTATTTTTAGTACAGTGACCCTGTATATTCATTTTATCTTCCTTTGATGCTTTCTGCATTTAGATTGTTCAATATATTTCCTATAAAATCCATAAATATTACATCTAAGACTTAATTTTTTCCCTTCAGTTCTTCAACTTTCATTGTGTTTCTCTTTAGAAATTTCCTCTTCAGCTCTTTTCCTTCATAATTTCTTCCATCTGCTTTAGGTACTTTGCTTTCAGGTCTTTCCTTTATTTCTTAGCTATTTAATAACATTTTTATTTCTTCATGTATGGGATAGGTATTTTTTGTGTGTGTGCCAACATGGCCCCCATAAGAAGATAAGGGTGGAGTCTAGCCTGTCAATCAAGTCACAACCTGATAGTACCTCCTTGTGGTTGTGTTCTTCTTATAAGGAAGATTGTCAGAACTTCCTCTCTCTCTCTCTCTCTCTCTCTCTCTCTCTCTCTCTCTCTCTCTCTCTCTCTCTCTCTCTCTCTCTCTCTCTCTCTCTCTCTGCCTTTACCTTCCTGTTGGCGAACCATGCAGAGACCTTCACCAGCCATGTGATGCTTAATCAGCCTTTTGATCCATGAGATTTTTCATCTACTGGCCTATGATCTTCCTGCATTTTTACTATTACGTGTGGCTGCATAAGTGTGAGAAGGGACTTTTGGACTAGTATCAGACTTATGGGCTTGGTCTGGACTGGGTTGGGGTGGTTTCCTGATATATAACTAACTACTTCTTGATGTAAAACTCTCTCTCGTACATATATATATGAGTATCTCTGGATTTGTTGTTCTAGTCTACTCGTCCTAACACAATGTATGATGTTCTTGATGCCATCCTATAACATTTTAGATCTTCTGTCACTAGTGTTCAATGTATCAAATCTGTTCCTGAGCTTTTTCCAAATTCAAGTGGGGATATACTTAATATGTTGTTTATCCTTCTATGGACTTTTGTTAATTTTCTTTGGTATGCACTAAACTTATATGTGAAGGATCAGTGTGTTCCACCGTCCTCCACTGGCCTTGTTTTGACTGATGATATTGAGCTGTTCCATCCCCTTTTTCCAAAATTTGATTCCTATGTAATCCATCTGGCAAGGTTCTTGTGTATAATGACCATTTATGTTAATAAAAAAGTCTTTCCAATGATCAAGTAATGAGTGTTACAGAATTCCATCATACAATTTCCAGGTTCGTTTCTATAATCAAGATCGTATTTTCCAACTACTAATTCTTTGTTTCTAATTTTTGCATTCCAATCATTAGTAATGTACGTTTGATCAATTTCAGAATGAAGAAACTGGTAGAATTCTTTAAGATTTTCATCACTAACTTAAGAGCTTGTTGAAAACTTGAAAAAAGATTGTTTTAACTAGGCTTCCACATAGGAATATAAATATCCTATGACAGACAGAATTGAACCTCAACACAGAGTTTCAAATATTCTGTTCAATGATAACTGTAACCACACTCCTTTTATATTTGCTACTTCAGGAACAATAAACAATACAGTGGACTCAAAATGCTCATTCATTTCATTTCTCTAATGTCATGGTTATCAATCTTTATGTGTCCATTTCAATTTCTAAGACTTTGATTTTCCTCAATTCACTTTTCATACATTCCACAGTTATATTACAGATAGATGTTTGCAACTGTTTCTTCCCATTTTGAGTCATGCCCTATCAGAAAAGGAAGTTTCACATACACATTACTACATCCATGCAATTAAGGTTGACCCTATTTCGAGGAAACAAATCTTCTAAGTCATATTTTCAGTGTCTTCCCACCCGAGGGGCTCATTTATTGGTACTCTATCTAACATTGTTTTACTGATCTTCATAATCTCTCAGAAAGAGACAGCCTATTTTCCTTCCCGGTCGGTTTGTAATCTGAAAGCTCTGCTGAAATCTAGTAATTGACATACTGGTGCCATAGCGTGTAGTATCGGAGCACTAGATAAGCCACCACAGTATGGAACACTGATATCTGAGCGGTGGGACATAGATTTTGGGATTAATCTTGGACTATGAGTCACAAAGTGGGCCATTCACATGCACTAACTGTTCCACAGGAAAAGACAAGACTAGTTTCTTCTGCAAATATTTATAGCCTAGGAAACAATATAGAGCACCTTTGACCTTAATCAGTGAGGGCTTCAAGTCCTCCTCACTTTCAGAAGGCAAAGTTGTGTCATCTGCATATGCAGTTGTTAATGAAGCTTCATCCATTTCTGATGCCCCATAATTCATTATATTGTCCAGCTTCTCAGATATTTAAATACACATGGAGTGAGTAGGGTGAAGGGATACAACTTCGACACACATCTTTCCTGATTGTAAAGCCTGCAATGTCCTCTTTTGCTGTTCAAAGGACTGCCTCTTAGCTAATGTATGGCTTCCCCAGATACACAATTAAGTTTTCTGGGATTCCCAATCACCACAAGGTTACCCATAGTTTGTTATAATCCTAATAGTGGAAGGGTTTTCACAGTTCATAAAATACAGTAAACATATTTCGTATCATCTCCTTTATGTATACAAACACTAATTATTGAATTTTATAAATGAATAGAATGATATTTTTGTTGTTCTTGGGTGCCATTGGTCACTTCCTACCCATAATTGCCCTGTGCACAACAGAACAGTCTTAGAGCATCCTCACAACTGTTCCTCTGCTGAGTCCATTGGTGTAATCACTCTTTCTATCTGTCACATGGAGGGCTTCCTTTTTTTTTACCCCCCTCAGCCCCTCTAATATACCAAGCACGATGTCCATCTCCTGGACGTAGTCTTTCCTGACAATGTGTACAAAGTATTTAAGACAAAGTCTTGTCAAACCTGGCCTCTAATGAACACTCTGGATGCACCTATTTCAATACAGATTGGTTTGTCCTTTAGAAGTGCATGGTACTTCCAGTATTCTTCACCAGCACCACAATATAAACACATCAGTTCTTCTTCATACATATTAGGCAATTGAAAGTACCATGGCTTGAATCAGGTTCACTTTAGTCTTCAAAATAGCATGCTTGCTTTTCAACACTCTGAGGAAGTCTTATACAGAAGATTTATGCAATGCATTGTTCCACCTCTTGACTGCTGCTTCTATGATCATGGATTGTGGAACCTTGTGAGACAAAATCCTTCACTTCAGTGGGATTTAAATGATTTAACAACCAGTTTGCTGCCCTGATGACAATTTTAAGTATATAAAAAAGATATACCATAAGCTAGTTTAAGATTTCATTTATCTGCTAGTTACATGAGAATGAAAGAAGTACACAAAACTCGATTATGTTATTAGAAATGTATATTAATGGAGACATTAAATATACCTTACACAACCAATTAAACTGTTATTTAAGATATTTCGATATTGTTTCTTGACTGGTGTACTCATTTGCAACAGTCTGCACTTTAATCTAAGCATCATCAGTTGTGTGATCGATCGCTAACCATTTTTGCACTGTTGGAGTAGGATTCCATTCCTTTAGAAGTATGCCAAATAGAAACTAGTCATTGTGTTTGACTTATTAGAGGTAGGCAATTTCTCTCCTTGGAAGATGTTATGTTACTCTCTCGAAAACCACTCTCCACTTCTGCCGAACTTAGAGTAACTGTATTGACAATATTTTTAGCTCTTTGAACACTTTCAGCAGTTACATAATTCACTCATAATATCTCATAGGAATTTGTGTGTCACCCTCTACTTGTTTGGCACTTTTTATGTTGTGTATTTGTTTACTGAAGTAATAAACACAAGGCAATAGGCACATAATATTTCATCAAAGTATAATGAGTTTATGCAATGAACAAATAAACATTAAAAGCATACTTCCATTAAAATTTTTATACCTATGGATGGAATGAACATTGCTTTAGGGGTTTAGAATATGCTGTTGCTCAGGTGAACATTTAAAAAGAGTAAGGAATGTAATTTTGTGATCGCCCCATTGGGCAGCTGGCTTCTAGGTTCTTAGAGCGAACCCTCATTCTAAGTGCCATTGTAACAAGTTCATGAAACCCAACAAAACTTCAGGATTGGTTCTGCCAAACCAGTGCAAAATAACTAAAACCCTTCATTAGTGTTGCATATTGATCCAGTTGTGAGGTTTTTAATTTTCTTTATATTGAATTGTAAGCCATACTGAATGCTACAATCATTGATCTTCAACAAGTGCTTCAAGTTTTCATCATTTTCAGCAAGCAAGGTAGAGCCATCTGCATATCACAGGCTGTTGATATAATTTCCTCCAATCCTGATGCCAAATTCTTGTTCATGTAATCCAGCTTCTCTGATCATTTGTTTATCACAAAGTTTGAAGAACTATGAATACAACCCTTACGCACAACTTTCCTAATCCAACACTTTTCCTTCTTGATTCATGTACAGTGTAGCCTCTTGATCTACATATATTTCACATGTGCACAGTGAAGTTTTCTGAAAATCCCATTCTTCTTGAGGCTATCCAAAGGTCATTATGCTGCATGTAATCCAATGCCTTGGTATCGTCAATAAAACACAAATAAATATCTTTTGGGTACTCTTGCTTTCAGCCAGGAGTTTTCTTACCTTAGCAATGATCCCCCTTATTCCACATCCTCTTCTGAATCCTTCCTGAACCTCTGGTAGCTCCCTGTCATATATTCCTGCAAAGATTGTTGGATAATTTTCACCTAAATTTTACTTGCATGTGATATGAGTGATATTGTTCTATAATTTGAGTATTCTGTTGGATTACCTTTCTTAGTAATGGGGACAAATGTGTATCTCTTCCAGTCAGTTAGTCAAGTAGCTATCTCCCAAATTCCTTGTCATAGTTGAATGAGTGTTTCCAGTGTTTCATTAGCTTGTTGAAACATTTCAATTTGTGTTGTATCAATTTCTGCAACCTAGTTTTTGGTGAATGCCTTCAGTGCAGCTTGAACTTCTTTCCTCAGTACCATTAGTTTTTTCCATCATGATGCTGCACTCTCCTTCTTGTAACCCAGCTTCTCTGATTATATATCCAGTATACAGATTGAAGAAATATGGTGATAGGATAAAACTTCGATGGAAGACCATAGATGAATCAATGTGCTTGAATTATGGTTCTAGGGAAGAACAACATGTGGAAGTTACATAATCTGTTGTCAATTTGAGAGGATTATAAGTGAAGGGGTGGAGTCTGGCCTGTCAATCAATATATAACTAACAAGGCCACTGTGTGGGAATGGCCTTCTCCTGAGAATTCTGGGAACTCCTGTGTTTCCTCCTTGGAGGTGGGCGACACTTCTCTCTCTCTGCTCACTCCCTGAGAGATGCTCTACTGACAAGACACCTGGCACTATGCCCTGGGAGCTAGCGAAGCCACATGAACCTACCCTGATGCAACCAGACCTCTGGAGCTGGAGAAACCCCATAGAGACCCCTGACAGTGCTGCGATGCTTATAACGCCATTGGATCCACAAGACTTCCCACCCACTGGCCTGTGGTCCTCTTGCATTTGGTGCAATTGCATACGTTTCATGAGTCTGAAGAGGACTTTATGGATTGGTATCAGACACATGAGCTAATATCGGACTTATGGACTTGATCTTCACTGGGCTGGGATGTTTTCTCAATATTCAACTGCTCTTGTATATAAAGCTCTTTCTTATACACATATGAGTGTCTATGAATTTGCTTCTGTAGTCTACCCAGACTAACACACAAGGAAAATACCATGGACTGTTAAAAGGGTTGCATATTTGATCAATTTCAGACAGAAATTTCTTTATCACTAGTTTTTGGTTGGTGCATAAATTCGAATAATAGCTGTATTGATTGAATTTCCTTTTGTTCCAATTGGTATAATCTTATCTCAAACAGCATTATTTTTCAAATAAACCTTGAAATGTACCTTTTGAAGATGAAAGCAACACCATACCTCTTGATTGTATCATCCCTGGCATAGTAAGCCATATCATTTTCTGATTTAAAATTGTAATACCAGTCCATTTCAGCTCACGAACACCTGCGATAGTGATCTTGATGCATTCTATTTCATGTTTAATGACTTCAGATTTCCCTCCGTTCATAGTTCATATATTACAAGTTCCAATTATTAGATTTCTGCAGCTGTTTCTTCTCACTTTGAATTGTGTCCATCAGCAAATGAAGATTACTAAGGCGCCACTCCCACTGGCTTTACTCCCTTCAAGCCACCGTGGTAGATGCTACTTTGAGAAAGCAGTTCCCTCTTAGTCACATTTCAAGTACCCTTTGACCCAAGGAACCCAGCTTCTGGCACCATCTCTGACAATGCGCTGTTTCCATTCATTATGCTTTCTATATCTGAACAGGGTCCCGTGACAGGGTTTCAGTAGCTTCTTCCTCTGAAGTGGACAGCAGATTCCTTCTCCTTACTCTGCAATCCCTGGTGACACCTGCTCCCTTGGGGTGATCCTTCTGGCATTTGTAGTACCAGGAACATAGCTTGCAACATCTCAGCAACACACAAGCCATCACAGTAAAACAAACTGACAGATAAATGGTGGATATAGCTATATTCCGAGGCTGTTCAAAGACTTGTGTTGGAGAGAATTAAATCCCTGCACAGCATAACAGATTAATGCCAAATGTCTAATTGCTAATAGTAAAATAAGCACATTATTGAAAGTTCTGAAAATAATTACCAGAAAAAATACTTAAAATTATGTCCTTTAGAAATGATGTCTTAGAGATAGGAGTTATAGAATTACTGACTACACTTCTTAATATGAGTGGTCTGGTATATTAGAAAAGACACTTTTTAAAACTTAATGTATTTTTTAAATTGATCAAAATCATAAATAATAATTGGCTCAAAAATAGGCGTTCAGATATTTATTTTTACTCAAATTCAAATAAAATTGATTGACTTATTTGGTAAATAAAGGGTTATAACATCTTTTTTTCTACAGAAGCACAAACAAGAGTTGATTTTTAAAGTAAAATTTACTTTTAATGGGCTATCAGGTTACTTTTCAATGGGCTACCAGGTTGTATGCTTTATAATTTAAAGCTCATGCCTATATTAAATACTTCATATAGATTAATGAATGTTCAGTATATATTATGGAAAAATGGCTACTGTCTTTTTCTTTCCTCTTCCATCAAGTCCAGATTTACCAGAACACTATCCTTTCATAAAATGTTTACATATAATCATGGTCACTTCA
The DNA here is from genome assembly GCF_050624435.1 of Tenrec ecaudatus. Lineage (NCBI taxonomy): Eukaryota > Metazoa > Chordata > Mammalia > Afrosoricida > Tenrecidae > Tenrec > Tenrec ecaudatus. The sequence continues at coordinate 94,610,422 of NC_134532.1, read as the reverse complement.
TGGCTAAATGTCTTGATTTGTTGTGTTTGCTGTTGTTTTGGCATTGCCATGGTTACAGAAACAACAATTATACCAAACAATTAAACTGACTTTATTATATGCCCTTGTTATAAGACTGAAATTTTAATATCCAGTTAAACTTGGATCTGAAATTTGGTATTTTACTAGTTCAGTCTGTCCCGAACATACGTGAAGCCAAGTTAACATTTTGTACTAAATGTAATAGTAGTTAATACTATTATAATTATAATTGGATTATAATTATACAGTGATAAAGCCATAGGAATTTTTCAGTTTTTCTCTTCTTTATTAATATTTTATTCCAATTTTTCTCTGACTTTAGAATGATTGAATTCTTTCATTGATACTACTTGTTTAACAGAAAAAAAACAAAGATAGCTTGATCCCTGGCAATTATAGGTCAAATATAAGAAATAAACAATTTTTAGTAACACTTTTCTTCAATTTTGTTTTTACTCCCTTTTTATGTCTTTCACATGGGTGTCTGTGACTTTATAGTCAGAAGTCCATTAAAGCTGCATAAGGAACTGCTATTTATTAACCATAACTATTCATGGGTGTATATATTTCCAGAAGATGACATAAAAGGACCAAGCTTCTCAAAGTCTTTTTTTTTTTACTCCACTGTAGTATCCATTAATTCTGCTTTCATTTGGGACATGTATACTTACCTCCCTCTCATAGAAAAAGTTGGTTCAACTTTTAGGAGTTATCACCTGATTTGTAGGACCGGTTGTGCTCTTAGACTACAACTGGATCAGCTTAGTCTATTTTATTATACCACTAGATGTCAGTTTGAATTTTACACAACCAAATACTCAGTTACATGATCCTGAAAACAGACATGGAACTATTCATCTGTCAATGTATTTGCTTCAGTTAACTGATATTCTCATAAAGGAAATAAAACAAAATGAAGACAATTGTAAATAAGAAAAACAAAAATAAATGAAAATATCCACCCATTCACAATTAGGGAAATGAAATCTCTTTATTTGATTGCATTTGACTCAGGCTGCCCTGCTTACTTACCAGCAATGTTAGAGTGAGAGAAGTACTGTGGTACACATGCTTGGGTCACCCTGACAGAGATCCGTGGGCGTGTAAGCACTTGCGAATGACAAGCAGTTGGGTACTTGAGCATTGCACTGGATATTGCAATCCCATTCAGATTTAACACTGCTCCAAAAACCAAATTAAAAATGGTCTTTTCAGCCTCATACGAGTTATCCATGGAAGGGGCTGTGGCTATTGTCAGGGCCAGAATGGGAAGGAGTAAAGGAGTCGTGATCACCCCTACAGTTTCTTGGTTTTTTTTTGTTTTTTTTTTTTTCTTTTTTACCCTAACCCTAACCCTAACCCTAACCCTAAGCCTAACCCTAACCCTAACCCTAACCCTAACCCTAACCCTAACCCTAACCCTAACCCTAACCCTAACCCTAACCCTAACCCTAAACCCTAAACCCTAACCCTAACCCTAACCCTAACCCTAACCCTAAACCTAACCCTAACCCTAACCCTAACCCTAACCCTAACGCTAACCCTAACCCTAACCCTAACCCTAACCCTAACCCTAACCCTAACCCTAACCTACAGTTTCTTATTAGTTCCAAAAGCACTTGTTATATTTGGAACAGATCATTAACCTGGTAATTCAACTAATTATTCATCTTTTTTTTTTTGCTACCTTACTGAGGTAGTTAAAGTTTATTGTGCCAACCTGGCCGATAAACACATGTGGGGTTAATTAAAGAGTGGAGGGATAAATGGCTCAGTGAACCTCACTTTTAGAGTTCTCGGGTCTCTTGCTTTGTGATGGTCGAACCAGGGTGCAGCTGCCTTAGCCAGTTCCCTGCTTCAGCTTGCAAGGCTCATTTCCTGCAAGACATCCCCAAGGAGAAGCTGCATGGACCTACTCCACTGATGTAGCTCTGGGTGCTGGAGCAGCCATGTGGAGACCCCTGCCACCGCTGAGATGCTTACACGTTCACTGATTTGGCTTTCCTCCTGCAGTCGGTGTCATAGTGTGTATTTTGTGAGATGGAGGGGCACTTTGTGGATTGGTATTGGGCATATGGGTTAATGTTGGACTTGTGGATTTGGGCATCACCGGGTTGGGATGTTTTCTTGAGGTGCAATTACCCTTTATATAAAGACACTATCTTATACATGAGTTTCTGTGGATTTGTTTCTCTAATGTACCCAGACTAATACATTTCCAAATATGTGAACAATATTAGTGTCCTTTCTTATCCCATCATACCACTAAAATTTAAGGAACGATTACTATGGAAGATCACTCATCACTCTCTCCATGTCTATGCTTGCCTATTCTAATTTACTCTTGGCCCAGAAACTAGGGATATACTTTCTAAAATACAAATTTGATCTTATCATAGTTCTTCTTTAAACAATACAGTAAACTTCACATTGTCTTAAAGTCCAATCTAAAATTCTTACAAAACTACCCAGGGGTCTGATCCTTATAATACTGGTCTTATTTTATGTCACTCGATCCCTGCCACTTGGGTGGTGCATCTTCTGTTCCTTCCTGTAGCTATTAACCAATGCATAGAACCTCCGTGGAATTTTGTACATAGAATATGTTGGTATGAAATATTATGTTACTCCTTCCTTCCCTCTCAAGTCCTATCCACTTGCTTGTTTCAGTTTTAGAAATACCTCCTCAGGGAACTATTCATTTCTTGTCCTTAGATATTAACTTCATACCTTTGCACTTTCCTTACTTACCTGAAGCTGCTGTAACAGGACAGAACTACTACAAGGTGATTGTTCTAAAGAATATCAATTTATTTGCTCACAGCCCTGAAGGCTATAAGTCCAAATTAGGCCATGAGCTCTAGAGAAAAACCTTTCTTATCTCTGGTTTTGGTTTCTCCAGCGAAGGATTCTTGGAATTCCTGGACTTGTGAATTAGTCTTCCTCAAATGTCACACAGTGTTCATTGGTCTTCTGTGTGTATGCCCCTCCCTGCCTAGTTTCCAAAAACAAAATACTTAAAAGGGGCTGGTTTAGGATCCAACCTAATGTTCTCATTAACATAACAAAAATGCTCATTCCCAAACAGGGTCCCAATCACATGTACAGGGGTAAAGATTGCCACACACGTTAGGGGCGGGTGGACAGATTGGGAGGTGCCACGATTCTCTGCACAATGGACCCTAATGCTCTCCTTCCTACACACTCACAATGCACTTCCAATTCCACGTACACATTTCATTACAAGCCACATGTATTCAGGAATCTTATCTAGTTTATTCATGCTGCTTATTCATTCTTGGAACAAAGCAGAAATTCCATGAATGCTGATTAGATCAAATTGAATGAAATGTTTCAGAATAACAAAAACTAATGTACAAATGGTTTCCTTTAAAATCATTAAGATGATAGATCCCAAAGCATTCTGTGTATATCAAAATTCACATTTTACTTTTGCAGACTTTGAACATTAGGTGTGTTTGTGTGTGTGTGTGTGTGTGTGTGTGTGTGTGTGTGAGAGAGAGAGAGAGAGAGAGAGAGAGAGAGAGAGAGAGAGAGAGAGAGAGAGAGAGAGAGAGACCACGCGCCACGAGAGACAAGGTACAAGTGGTAATGGGGAAAAAGAATTTCTCTTTCTATTAACAGTGTGGAAATGACTGTGTGGAACAATTTGACTGTCTTTTATCAAAACCATTGGTATAGAACCAAAAAAAGCTCAGATATTGAGTCGATTCCAACCTCAGCAGCCCTGGGAGGACAGTGTAGACCTGCCCCTGTAGTTTCCAAGACTATTACACTTTGTGTTATGGAGAGCCTAGTTAGTGGTGTGTGGTTAGTATGAAATTTTGATGTTTAAACTCTGCACTCCTGAAGCTACTATAGAGATTATAACAGTATCATTCTCAAAATGTGTTCCTTGAAGTACTATTTCCATTTCGATAATTAAACATTAACCAAAGAAAAGAGGCACCACACTTATTTAGGGGAATGGATAATGTTGTGCTAGATCATAATGATAAAGGTTTTGAGATGTACAGTGTAGCAAAGATATTTGAGTAAGATGGGTTAACCTTAGACTTTCCAAATATTTTATCGTGCAAACAAATCCTGTGTGGTCATCAATTTTCTCTGAATGCCAATTGAAATTTGTTTACTTGGGCTGGGGTGCGGGTGAGGGTGGTGGTTATATTCTAATAAAACAGAGAGAACATGAGACTCATACTGTTAACCTGATCAGACTCATTTACCTTTCAAGTGACGTCATGGTTCCCTAGCCTCAGTCATCCTTTCTAAAATGGTTATACCTATGGCCTAGTGGTGTCATGGAAATTAAATGAGAAACATACACCAAAAACCTCCTTTACTATTTTAAACTTCAAACCATAGAGTTAATAAAAAGTTATGTTAGATAAAAGGATTTTAATGTGATTTTTTTAGTCATCAATATATTTTCAGAGGCAAATATTAATAACTTTCATTATTGGAATTGTGGCATTTATGTAAATACTTAAAGGGCAAATGGCTTCTACACCGAAGTCATTTCAATGGTGGAGGTTCGGTGCAGATTCTGGCGGCTGCCATCAAGTGTCGCCAGAATGACAAGCTGTGCCACGCATGTGCTGGAGAAGAAGCTGACTGGCACTGCCATCGAAGTTCTGAGAGATGCACTTTACCGCAGAACAAAGCAACTGTGGAAACAGTATCTCTGAAAGCTCTTTGGTATTCACATCACTGTCAGCCTGTCTGCAAATCATCAATAGGCGTCAAAGAATGAAAAGTTGGAAATTGAAGCACGTAGTCTGTGGCTTCCGAGACAAGTCAGATGTTGAGATGGAAATGACTGAAATGTATTTCCTTGTCATAATTGTGCCTGCTCGGGGACTGACCTTCATCTCCTCATCCTCTCCCCACTTGTGTTTAATAAGTAAAGGAAAACCAAACTATCAGGAAGCCTCTAACATCACAGACTAAATGTTCACAGCATCCTCTGTCTGAGAAGTCTCACTTCAGGGAGACTCCCCGCCCGTCGAGAGAATGGCTGTCAGAGACTATGTGGCAACTCCTGGGTCTTCACTTGAGGGGAATCTCACTGAATCTGACTACAAATAGACATTGTCTGCTGGAGTCCTGGCTATTCAAAGTTTCAATTATTTTCCAATGGACATGTGTGCTAAATTCATGTTTACAAAACAGTCAGGACAAACCATAGCTTCTTCTTTAAAAAGTTTCGACTCCAAGTTCTTACATTAGTGTGTCTTGCCCATTTCCAACACCTACAAACCCGATGACACATACTATTTCCTTTGCTTCTTGAACACAAAACAGCAAATTAGCAGACCGTAAAGATTGCTTAAAAATTTTTGCAGTGGGCTGAGGCTCTATTGCTTTCTATTAAAGTTAGAAGAAACATGAGATGGAAACTTTACTCCTCCTCTAGGTACGTTATAAAAAAAAAAATGTTTCAACGGAGCCATGAAATGCTTCTGCTCCTGAAGCTAAAGTATCTTTAAAGCGAATCACCAACAGGAAATTCATCTACCTATCCCAGGTGATCCAAATACGTTGCTGTGGTTAGGTGCCATCTGGTAGGACCTGACTTATGATGACTCCGATACAAGAGAACAAAACCCTGCCCTGCACTGTCCTCACAACTGTTGTTATGTTGGACACAGTTGTCACAGACACTGTCAATCTGTCTCATGGAGATTCTTCCTTTCACGGACCCTCTATTTTATTACCAGGCATGATGGCCTTCCCCAGCGATTGCTCTCCTTGCGAACGTGTTCAGATTGCTGAGAAGTCTTATCACCCTCACAGGCCTTCCTTTTTCACTGTTGAACTTTCACATGCACACGACGTGCCTGAAAACGCCAGGGCTTTGCGAAGGCGGCTCTGTCTCGCTTGTGTTTTGAGGACCTTCGGATTTGAAGGGGTCACGTTCTGACACTATATTCTGTTTCTGTTCACTAAGGTTGTAGTATTTGAGACGATGCTGAGGCTACCCAGATGATTTGAGTGGGAAATTCTTGTTCTTACTCTGGAACCTGCTCACTTTGGGTGACCCTACAATATTTTAGATAGTAGTATAGTAGCTGCTATCATCAGAGCAAGCAACATACAAGCTACCACTGGCAAACTGACAGATAAGTGGTAGTCAAATGACATGCTAAGCAGCAATTAAGGTTGCAGATGGAATTAAGGTGATTTTAAAATAAGGAAATTACCTTGGATTATCTAAGTAGTCCAATGTAATCACAAAGGTTCTTAAAAATGGAAAGGGGGCCAGGAGAGGCGTTCGAGGCGAAAGGGCATGTTCCCATGGACTAGGTCAGAGTTTGCTATATGAGAAGCTCTTGATTCGCTTTGACGAAGAAGGAAGTCCTCCAGTCAAGGATTAAAGGTGGCCTCTAGAAGACAGGAGAGGTGAAACATGCCAGGAGTGCACTAAGCCCTCGATTTCTCATTAGGTCATTTACCCATCACAGGAATAGCCTAACTTGTCATTCAAATCTTTTCTTTCTTGGGTGACAAATAAAGACTCAAGGATAAATAGCAGGAAGGTGAATATACTGGATGCATATTATCATGGAATTTTTTTAACTGAGGCCTAAATTGGGGACAAATATATGTCTGTAATCAGTGACTAGTAGCTATGATAAGCTTGCCCTATCACCTTATCTGAACAGATAGACTGATACATAATCAATACTCAGTATTAATTAGTTTTCTGTTCTTTATATCCTAGGTGACTATTTTCCTAAGACTCACTTCTTCATTTAAAAGAAAGAAAAACAGAAAAGCTTATATTCTGCTTTGATTACTGCAAAAAATTAGAGCATAATAAAGATTTTAAGTACTATGTCTTTCAATAAATATCATTGTAGTTGTTCATATCAGATATTTTTTCATTTGGTTTGGGCCTTTCTTCCTTTTTGCTTAACTTTTTAAAAATTTTCATCTCTTGGGGAAAATTTTTATTGAACAATCTCAGAAATTAGTATTGAAATATTAACTGAATCTCTAATTTGTTCCTGAAATGCTGTTAACTTTCAAGATTTTGTTGTTTCCGTTTATAGTTAAAGTTTATCTGAGCTTAACAATTTTAGTCACCATATAATATGTTAGCAATAATCCTAAAAGGATGTGGTTTAAAAACTTGTAACTGAAATGTTTATTCTGGTAAAACCAATGTTTCCTGAAGCCCACTTTCTGTGTAATTGGGAATGAATCCCTAAGCAGGCCAGGGGCCTAAATGAAGATTAACATATTCTTCTGCTACTGTTTCTGATTTGCATATTAAATAGGTCTAACAACCCCAGCAAGCTTCAGACTCCCCATAGATGTCGTGGTAGTTATATAATCATTTGTCAATTTGAGGATTAAGAATGTAGGGGTGGGGTCTAGCCTGTCAATTAGACCATCGTCAATGAGGCTCTGTGTGGGCATGGCCTTCTCCTGAGAATTCTGGGAAATCTGGTATCTTCCTCCTTGGAGGTGGGAGACTCTCTGTTGACACCCCGCGAGACATAGTAGCTGACAAGACACATGGACCCACCCTGATGCAGAGACCCCTGCCAGCACTGAGATGTTTCCAATGACACTCGATCCAAAGACTTTCTACCCACTGGCCTGTGATCTTCTAGATTCGGCGTCATTGCATGTGTTCTGTGAGTCTAAAGAGGACTTTATAGATTGGTTTCAGAAATATGGGCTAATATCGGACTTATGGACTTGATCTGGACTGGGCTGGGATGTTTTCTCAATGTTCAATTCCTCTTGTATGCAAATCTCTTTCTTATACACATTTGTGTGTCCATGGATTTGTTTCTGTAGTCTACCTAGACTAACACAGATGTCTACTTCTCTTTATTGTTGCTAGCTCCCAAGACGTATATTTCAACTCCCGGCGGCTGTGTGCATGCATGCGTGTGGAGAACTGCTCCTGAGAGTTTTCCAGATGGTGACATTTGAGCAGCCAATTTTCAAACCCTTTTCCCAAGAGGCCTCTGAGTGGGTTTGAGTCCCCCAAACTTTCCATTATAAGTCCAGCACTCAACCATCGACATAATTCTTTTCTGTATTTGCTCTTATTTTAAAGTATAAAAAGACCCGTGTAGTAGAGTATACAGGGGAGAAAGTAATGACATCTTGTTAGACATAATCAAATACTTTGAGGGAATGAGTTGATAGGAGAACAGGATTAAGTGTCAGGGGACACCAAGTTCAATTTGCATATCATAATTCACAGTGTATTACACTCTACTTGGGTAAGTTTTTACTGAGGTCTTACAAACTCTTAAGACACCTAAGGTGCAACAATTGATATCTCTCAGTGTAGAGGAAAGAAACGTGATGAAAGAATATATATATTTTTAAAATCATTTTTAATCATTTTATTGGGGCTCATACAACTCTTATCACAATCCACACATACATCAACTGTGCAAAGCACACAATATTTGTTGCCCTCATCATTCTCAAAACTCGAGTTCCACTTGGGTTCCTGGAATCAGCTCCTTATTTTCCTTTATCCCCTCCCTCTCCCTCCCCCCTCCCTCATGAATGCTTGATAATTTATAAACTATTATTTTATCTTATCTTATACTGCCTGGCATCTCCCTTCACCCACTTTTCTGTTGGCCATCCCCAAGGGAGGAGGTTATATGTGGATCATTGTGATCAGTTCCCCCATTCTACATCTCCCCTTCTCTCCCAGTATCGCCACTCACACCACTGATCCTGAGGGGTTCATCTGTACTGGATTCCCCATGTTTCCAGTCCCATCTGTACCGCTTTGCATCCTCTGGTTTCACCAGGTTTTCAAGGTAGAATTGGGATCATGATCGTTGTGGGGAGGAAGCGTTTAAGAACTAGAGGAAGGTTGTGAGTTTCATTACTGCTACACTGAACCCTGAGTGACTCATCTCCTCCCCACTATCCCTCTGAAAGGGATGTCCAGTTATTTACAGGTGTGCATTTGGTCCCCATCATATGATCCCCTCATTCATGATGATATGATCACACACACACACACACACAACACACACACACACACACACACCTACCTTTGTTGCTTGAAATCTGGTCCCCTAGGCCCTTCATGATCACACTCATTGGTGTGCTGCTTCCATGTGGGCTTTTTTGCATCTGGGCTAGGTGTCTGCTTGTTTACTTTCAAGCCTTTAAGACCCCAGATGCTATATCTCTCAATAGCCAGGCACCATCACCCTTCTTCACCACACTTACTTATGCACACATTCATCTTCAGTGTCTATGTGAGGAAAGTGATCACACAGTGATGGTTTTTGTTCTTTGGTGTCTGCTACCTGATCCCTTCAACACCTTGTGATCACATAGGCTTGTGTGCTTCTTCTCTGTGGGATTTGTTGCTTCTGAGCTAGATGGCCACTTGTTTGCCTTCAAGTCTTTAAGACCCCAGATGGTATATCTTTTGTGAGCCAGGCACTATCAGTTTTCTTCACCACTTTTGCTTATGCACATGTTTGTCTTCAGCGATCATGTTGGGAAGGTGGGTACCATGGAATGACCCTTTAGTTGAGAAAGGTGCTCTTGTATTGAGGGAATGCGTACAAGGAGGCCCAATGTCCTGCTACCCTACTACTAAAACTATAAATACATGAACATAGGTCTATTTCCCCCATAATCATAGCTATATTTACATATGTACATGTCTGTATTTAGGCTTCTATGTATGCCCTTTCCCTCCTACTCCTTTCCTCTATTTCCTTTTGCTTTCCTCCTATCCCACTACCATGTTCAGCCTTCATTCTGGTTTCAGTAATTCCTCTCAGTTACCTTGCCCTTGGTCACTCCCTAGCAGTCCTCCCATCCCCTCCCTCCACTGGTTTTGAACCACTCATTGTTCCCTTGTCCATGGGTTGGCCAACACCTCCTCCCTTCCCCTACCTCCCACACTCTCATGTCCCTCCAGGACCACTGGTCCCGTTATTTTCGTCTCACATTCTTTGTCCAGCCTTTCTTATCTAGGTAGACTTGCAGATATAATAATATGTGCATAAAATTGAGGCTTGACAGCACCAAACAAAATGGTACATTAGAACAAGGTGATGACAGCAGCAACACTGACAAGATAACAAATAAAAGAGCCACTGACATACAAAATCTAAAAGAAGAGGAAAAAGAAAAATAGAAAGAACAAAACAAAAAATTAGAAGAAAGAAAAAAAAGCCTGTTAGTAATTCAAGGTCTCTTGGTTGACCTTTAGGAGTGTTTTCCAGGTGAGTTTGATGGGGTGCCACGTCCTGGCCCCAAAGTCCAAACTTTATATTCCCTCAAGACCTCTTTTCTCTGCTTCCCCCGCCCATCAATTGCACACCCTCAGTGTTTTGCCTTAGTGTGGTGGGGTCAGCTCAGTCACACAATCCACAGTGTGTCTCCGGTGCTGTCCCATGTAGGGCCATGGGTCAGTGCAGGATGTCGCATCTCGCAGTGGGACCGGCTAATGGTCCTCTCTCTACATTGGGCGCTCTAAGCCTGACTGTCGTCCTCTGAGCTTGGTGGGCCCAGGTGTGCTCCGCTTGGTTCCTCCTCCTTCCTTTGCTTCGGCTTCCTTTTGGGCCTGGTAGGTCAGTTCCTTTCCCACACCAGACGATCTATTTTCTTTTGCTGTGGCACGACCTTCCATGGTGGGCTGGGCTGATTCTGGTTGGGGCCGGCATTTGGACCAGTCTCTTTGTGTACTCCTCTGCACTTTACGTTGCCCTCCTGGTTTGGAGTGTCATGGTGGAGTCTGTATACACATTCCAGTTCTGTGGGGACACAACCAATACTCTCCCCCTAGGAGGGTTAGTGCCCTGTTCCCCCCGTGCCATCAACTCAATTTCTCCCCACCCTGCTTCTCCCTCCACCTGACCCCCTTCCACTTCTTTATGTTGGACTCTCATGTACTTCCCTAGGTGTGGTCTGCCCTCCCCCCAACTATCTATGATTCCACCCGTTTATTGCTAGATAGATGTTTATTCTTCTATTCCTGGAGTGCTCATTGTACTTACCTCAGGGGACTCATGTTATACCTGTCCTTTTGAATTTGGCTTAGCTCGCTTAACTTGATTCTTTCCAGCTCTCCCCACGAAACAACGTATTTCATGTGATCATCCATGCTTTTCAGTGCTGCATAGTACTCCATTGTGTGTATGTGCCAGAGTTTACTAATCCACTCATCTATCGATGGAAACTTAGGCTGTTTCCAAGTCTTTGCGATTGTGAATTGTGCTGCAATTAACATTGGAGCGCAGATGACTGGTCATGTTTTATTTGTTGCTTCCACTGGGTATATGCCCAGTAGAGGGATGACTGGGTTATAAGGTAGATCAATTTCCATTTTCTTTAAGTATCTCCGGAGTACTCTTCACAGTGGCTGTATAAATCTACATGACCACCAGCAGTGGAGGAGAGTACCTACTTCACCACAGCCCCTCCAACACTTGTTGCTCTCTGATTTGCTGATTTGGTCTAGCCTCAGGGGTGTTAGGTAGTATCTCATGGTTGTTTTGATTTGCATTTCTCTTATGGCTAATGACCGGGAACACTTTCTCATATGCTTATTGGCCATATGGGTTTCCTCCCTAGTAAAAGTTATTTTCAGTTATTTTGCCCACTTAGGGGGTTAGCTGTTTTCCTCTTTTTGCAGGTCATGATGGTGTTGTAGATTTTAGTAACGAGCCCTTTGTCCAATATGTCATTACTAAAAATCTTCTCCCAGTTGGTGGATTTTCTTTACACCCTCTTGGTGAAGTCTTTCGAGGTGCACAGCTGATTTATTCTTATTAAATCCCACTTGTCGATTTCCAGTTCACCTGTGTGTGTACCTTCCCTATTGCAGTGAGCCTATGAGTTCCCTGGGCCAGTGCTCTGAGGTCCAATTCCACTTGATGGTTTTGGGTCCCTTATTGAAGATCAGTTGTCTCTATGCTGATGGTTTTATTCTTGGGCTTTCTATTCTTTTCCTCTGGTCTGAGTGCCTGTCATTGTGACAGTACCACGCTGTTTTGACCACTGTAGCTGTGCAATAGGCATTAAAATCGGGTAAGATGAGTCCTCCAAGTGCGTCCTTCTTATGGAGTTCTCTGCTAACTCTGGGTTTCTTCCCTCTCCATATGGAATTGGTGATCAGTTTTTCTAATTCTTTGAAGAAGGTTGATGGAATGTGAATTGGTATCACATTGAATTTGTAAAGTGCTTTAGGTAAGATTGTCACCTTTACTATATTAAACCTTCCAATCCATGAGCAGGGGATGTTCTTCCATTTGTGGAGGTTGCTTTTGTTATCCTGTAGTAGGGGCTTATAGTTTTCCTTGTATAGGTATTTAGGTTTTTTTGGTAAATATACTCCTAGGTATTTCAATTTGTTCTTAGCTACTGTAAAGGGTACTTCCTTCTTAATCCCTCTTCCATGGTCCTGTCCGATGTGTATAGAAAACCTACTGACTTCTGTTTATTGATCTTGTATTCTGCCACTCTTCCATATTCCTGTGTCGCTGTAAGTACTCCAGCTGTGGAGCTAATGGGGTTTTCAATGCATACGATCATGTCATCTGCAAATAGTGATAGTTTGACCTTCTCTCCCATTTGGATCATTTTGATGTACTTCTGCTGTCTTATGGTGTTAGCCAGAACCTTCAGAACAATTGAATAGAAGTGGGGACAGGGGGCATCCTTGTCTTGTACCCTTTTTCAGTGAGATTTTGTTTGTCTTTTCTCCATTGACTTTGATGTTGGCTGTTGGCCTTTCATAGATAGCTTGTATCAGCTTGAGAAACTTACTTTCCAATCCTATCTTTATGAGTGTCTTAATTAGGAATGGGTGTTGGATGTTGTCAAATGCCTTTTCTGCATCTATTGATGTTATCATATGGTTTTTATCCTTTTTCTTCTCGATGTGGTGTATAATATTGATGGATTTTCAGATGTTCAACCATCCCTGCACCCCTGCAATAAAGACTTGTCATGGTGGATGATATGTTTTATACACTTTTGTATTCTATTTGGTAATATTTGGTTAAGGGCTTTTGCATCTATGTTCATTAGAGATATTGGTCAGTAATTCTCTATACCTGTGGGGTCTTTGCCCTGTCTGGGTATCAAACTAATGTTGATTTCGTAGAATGAGTTTGGGAGTTTGCCATCCTCTTCTATGTTATGGAATACTTTGTGGGGGATCAGTGTCAACTCTTCCCTGAATGCTTGATAGAATTCTGCTGTGAAGCCCTCTGACCCTGGGGGCTTTTTTTGTTGGTTGGTTTTTGATGACCCTCTCTATTTCTTGTTTTGCTAGGGGTTTGTTGAAGTTCTTGATCTCTGTCTGAGATAATCAAGGGAGAGACTTTTTTTTTTCCCAAATATTTATCCACGTCTTCCAGGATCCTGAATTCATTAGAATACAGACCTTCATAGACTGTGATTATCCTTTTAATCTCACTGGGGTCTGTTGTCATTGCCCAATTCATCCCTCATCCTGGCTATTAATGTTTGCTCCTTTCTATCCGTGGTAAGTTTGCCAGAGGTCTGTCAATTTTGTTCATTCTGTTGCAGAACCAGCTTATAGCTGCATTTATCTTTTGCATTGTTCTCTTGTCTTCCCACTGGTTTAACTCTTCCCTGGTTTTTATTATTTGTTTTCTCTTGCTATTGGAGGGGTTGTTCTGCTGACTCTGTTCTAGTTGTTGGAGGTTTTGTGTTAACATATCTGTTATACACCTCTCTTCTTTTTTCATATATGCGTTTCATGATATCAAGCTACCTCTGATAATTGCCTTCGAAGTGTTCCATTAGTTTTGATATGATGTATTCTCCTTCTCATTAGTTTCTAGAAACTTCCTAATATCATCTCTAATCTTGGCCAGTACCCATTCATGTCGCAGGAGATCATTGTTCATCTTCCAATTGGTTGCCCTTGCTTTTCTGGATGCCCTCTTATTAATCTCCAGCTTTATGGCATGGTGATCTGAGAAAGATGTCTGGATAATATCTATGTGTTTGAATTTACTCAGGCTGGACTTGTGTCCTTTTATGTGGTCTATTCTTGAAAAAGATCCATGTGAACGTGAAGAATGTGAGTTCCTTCGCATTTGGGTGGAAAGCTCTATAGATGTATACCAGGCCCTGTTGCCTAATTACATTGTTTAGCTCTATGGCCTCTTTGCTGAGCTTCTTTCCCAATGATCTGTCTTTCTCTGAGATAACGGAGTGTTAAAGTCACCTACTATGATTGTTGATTCCGAGATTTCCTTTTTCATCTTTTTAATAGTTTTTTGTGTGTGTCTCTTATAGGCAACAGATTGATGGATTATGTTTTCTGAGCCAATCCTCAAGCCTTTTTCTTTTAATGTACAAATTGAGGAAATTGGATTTCAGAGTTATTATCACTATCTGTGGATTCATAGTTGTCATACCCTATTTTGTGTTTTGGGTGCTTACCTATCTCCCTTCATATTAGTGTGCTGTGTTTGAATGGAGAGTTTCTATCTTATCTTCTTTTTGATCCGAGACCCTATTGTCCTGGTAATTGTTGCTGGCATGTTGGCTTCTAGATGGAGATGGGCTATATGGTGGTCTCCTGTTTGTTCTTGGTGGAGGTTGATCCTCTGGCCACAGTGAGCCAGCCAGTATCTTCCACAGGGTGGGGTGACCCGTATCTCACCATCTATCTTATTGGAAAACTTGGCAGTGTATAAGATTCTTGGGGAGGTTTTTTTTTTCTTTCAGCTTTGGAAGATGTTGCTCTATTCTCTCCTCCTCTTCATGGTATCTGCGGATAGGACTGAGCATATTCTTACCTGTGCTCCTTTGTATGTGACTGTCTTCCTTTCTTTTGCTGCTCTTAAAATTTTCTTTTTCCTTGAATTTGGATATTTTCACTATTTATGTCTTGGTGTGTTCTTCTTGGGGTCTATTCTAGTTGGAATCCTTTCTGCTTCCTGTATGAGTGCCTGGTTCTCTCTTGTTAGGATGGGAAGTTCCAGAAGTTCCTTTACTATCTTGGCTGTCGACTTGTGTGTTGTGCTGTGCTCCAGTAGACTGATTATTTGAATATTATTCCTCTTCATAGCATCTGTCATTGATCTCAGGTTATCTTGTTTCTTTAATTTTGCTATATGACTGTCTTTCTTCCTTGCTTAGGTCTGTTTGAGTGTCTTCGAGATCACTGATACAGTTCTCTGCCTCCTCAAGCCTAATTGTAAATTCTGTGACCTTGTGTGTGGTTTCTGCTACCTCCTCTGTTAGCTTCTGCAGTTCCCTTTGGAGGGTGGACTTCACTCCCTCTATTTTGGACTTTATCCCATCTCTTGTGGACTTCATCTCCTCTATCATTGCATCCTTATTCTGGGTTGCTTCCCTCAGCTCCTGTGTTACTGTGAGCAAACTTCTGAAGATTTCCTTCTGTGGCAGATCTGTATCTGTTTCTTCTATGAGAGATGTTAGCTCTGCTACTATGTTTTTTCTTTGTTTGTTTTTTTCCGGTTGGGAGTGATGTGTTCAGTTGATTTTTCCTTGATCCTTTCATAGGCCTCATGTTTCTGGGAGACCAGGGGAACCTTATCTGTGTTACTGTTAAGGATTCTTTTAGGCAGCTGCCTATGACCTATGATAAGGCTGGGTCAGACTGCTGTGTAGGCAGAGTTCCCCAAAGGCTTAGTGACCCGCAGTGATGAGATATTTCAGTGACTGAAGTGGGGGCTTGAGCCTCAGGGAGTGCTCCAGGGTGCTTTGACCTGGTCTGTCAGGCTACCCTTTGCATCCCATTTTTGTTTAATAAAAAAACCAATTTAAGTTAATGATTTTAAAAATAATTTTTTTTAATTTGTGGAGAAAAAAGAAAAAAATGGAGAGAGAAAGAAGGAGAGGCTATGAAAGATGAGATTAAAGAGTGATAACAGTAAAAGTGGAAGGAGAAAAAAAGAGATACAAGAAAAACCTATAGAAAAGGGGCAGAAGAGAAGTAATAGTATTCATTTAAAAGGAGGAAGAATTAAGAGAGAATAGAAAGCACAGAAAGTAAATGGAAAAAGAGAGAAGCCAACATGAGATAAAAGATACATATATTTAAATTTCCCCCCTAATTTTCCCTCCAAGTTTTAGTGATGCCTAATAGAAGGCGGAGGTGGGCGAGGTCTCGCTGGCATAGGACGTGGTACTGATCTGGGCTCCAGAGCTGGCCTATGTGAGGGGAAAATGCTCTACAGAACAGCAAGCTCTCCCAGGTCCTACAGGTCTGTAGAGTTGAGCCTGTGGGCAGAGGCTGCCAGGCGGGTGCAGCTCCACAGGGGCGTGCCTCCTGCACCAGGTGCAAAGGGCTGAGGCCGCAAGGAGTGCTGAGGGAGGCACAGGCCACAGTGGCCACCTCCTATGCCGGCTAGGAAGCGCTGGGGCAGGCTTAGAATCTGGCACTGGGACGCCGCAGGCCCCCGCAGTGCTGAGAGCTGGCCAGAGCACACAGACAGCTCCGGAGGGGACCTGAAACCCACGTCCAAGGCTCCGTAGCAGGCGGGGCGCTTCTCCCTTGAGCTGCCAGCCCTGTGAGCCATGAAGGTTCCTCAGATACGTGGTCCAGCTTGATCAGACAGCGGTGGCTCTGGCATGAAACAGCCGGCAAGGTGCCTCCCATCCGCCCCGGGAGGAATGCGCCGTGGCAGGCTCAGAGCTCGGAGCCACTGGCCACTGGAAACCCCGCAATGTACCGGGGAGGGCAAAGCTGATCTGGCGGGAGCACAAAGCCCGGTTGCTCACGCTCCCAATAGGCAGGAGCACCCACTGTTATGCCCGGCGCTGTCAGTGCTGGAAGGAGTGCCCCGCGGCCAGCAGGTTTAGCTCTCTGGGCCATAGGTACAGGCCTCCGTGGTGACTCCGGTGGAAACACAGTGTTGGGATAAAAGCAGGAGGGGTCTGGCTACAGGTTCGCACCGGCAGGAAGTGTGCGGCGCAGCTTCCTGAGCCGGGGGTGGAGTGCGAGCTAAGTTGGTAGGTTTGGGTGGCCGGGCCATTGGGGTGCCGGTGTAGAGGTCCCAGGTTGCAATGGGGGTGGATGGTCCCCCGTGGAGGTCATCCAGGCAGCCCCCTGGGTGATTGCAGGTCAGTTACCCAGGCCTTTGATGAATGGAGGGTGGGATGCGGTCCCAAGGGCAGATCGCTGCCAGGTGGGGAGAGGGGAACCGCGGGAAAGGGAAACTTCTCTCCTAGTGGTGTCCCGTGAGTGGGCAGCTGCTAAAGGTGTCCCGCCACCCCTGCGCCTATCTCATCAGAGCAGACAAGTGACTCTGGGCACGGGGTCCGGTCTGGGGATAGAGTGGGGCTATAGCTAGTCACAGCAGCGGTGACAGCAGCCTAATGACACAAGATGTCCCAAGAATTGAATCCTGGACCTCCAAGGCCCTGGATCAGGACAAATGCGTGGGGTGGGGGTTGGGTGCTGTCCGGGGGAATATTTCACTCACCAGACTCCTTCCAGTCAGCTACCTGGACACCAAACCCACCTTGTTAGAAAGAGCTCTCAGAGTATGCGGGTCCACTGATCTGCCATCTTCCCATCCAAACTGAAAAAATATATATATATTTTTAAAGGCACATGAAACTTATTGACTACATATTATTGACCTACAACGTATTGATCTACAACCTTGAGATTAAAAGAACTAGATGATACCTGGTCTCCATTACCAACTGCTCAGAAAAGGATCACATTAAAAGAGTAAGCGGGAGAGGTGGAGCTTAATTCAAAATCACAAAAGAAACCAAGGTGCCTGGTTGGAAAGAGACTGGTGGGACCCCCTAGGCAAGAATAGAGCTCCTAGACACTCAGTCTGGAACTGAAGTCATCCTCTTTCTTAGAATAGTCAACCACTTAGGATGAGAAGAGTGGAATTTACTCAAGGAAAAAAACTCAAGTAATAGAAAAGAAGGAAGATGGAAACAGGAAACCCAGGGAGGAGGGAGGATAACTGATGACACATTCATGGGATTGGAATACATGAGTTGAAACAAAATGTGTATGAATTGTTGAAAGTAAAACTGATGATCTGCCTTGAAAATCTTTCCTAGTTCCCAATAAAGAGTTTTAAAAAGTGAAAACATTCTTTATTTCTACACCTCCACGAATATGGTATTTCCCATTCTCATAACTATTTGGCAACTAGAATGAACGTATATGCTGAACTACTAGTGCAATACAGTGAAAAAGTCCTTGAATAATTTCACAAAGAAAACACCCTCAAAGATCTTCCATCTACTCTTCATCTCACAGAGGATGAACTTGAGAGCCATAGTTATTTGCTCATGGTTTGTTTGTATTAACATTACCATCATATGAGTTCCTGAATTCCAAGCCCTCCGTGCTCCATACGGTTTTCAATGGGGGGTAATCTTTCCTAAAGAGATCTCCAGGTCTCTTTTTTGAGGTGCCAGCGTTCAGTTAGCACCTAAGGGTGCTAACGGTCTCTATCACTAAGATGAAGGATTCTTTTATTTATTTAATGTCACATAAGAGCCAAATCGGTGAACTATGGAGTGTATTACTTCTATAATATGCTTGTTTTCTATTCTTTGGGGCCTCCCTCCCCCGACTAAAATACAATGAAAGCAAGTTATTAGACAAATAACTAAAAACACCCTAAGAAATATATAAAACATATTCAACATTTTCATGAGAATTAATTTACAGAATATTACTGTTTCATACAGCTCACTCTTATTTCATGTCCTTGGCTCATAGAGGAATACGGATAAGTTATTGAAACACCAGCACCCCTTCATCAAGCACGTTCTGGTATCATTGCTCTAGATCTCCATCAACTCCAATCCCCTCTTAAAATTCTACTTTGTAATTAGCCTACTGAAAAAGTATGCTGTAGAACTTTTTACCAATGATTTAGAAAATATCTAAATGCCCCACAACATCTATTTGAATATGAAATATGGAGCCTGTTAGCTTTAAAATATTCCTACAGGAAATGGTTCACTAATATTCGAGTTATTGCGTGTGTGTATTTCATTTTTCACTTACATTTTTCTCATCCAGAAGAAACAGAAAAAAAGTTGTACTTTTGCCATTTGAGTTGATACGGTACATTCTTTTCCTATGTGTCCCCAACATACTAAGCAAGACCCAGAAAGTCAGGATGTTTAACTTGAAATGAGCTTTAGTTTGTGGCTACTCAAGGGTCATCTCATAATAGCCCCTCTCTGGAGGTCTTATATGGAGAATTCCTAGACGGCGTGGATGCTTAATGTGCTTGAAATGAATAGAAAGTTTGTAAATTTGAATCCATTCAGCCCATTTCCACAAGGAGAACAGCATATTTGGTAAACTAGAGGGTCAGCATAAAGGAGGAAGACCTTTGATGTGATAGAACGACACAATATTAGCAACAATAGACCAAAACATTGGAATGATTGTGAGGCTGGTGTGGGACCGAGCATTTCCTACACGTAGGCACGGGGTTCCTATGAGTCAGAATTGACTTGTCAACTACAACATCAATTGCAAAAACAGGACATTTTCCATATGTTTCTCCTCAATTTTACCATTATTGCTCATACAGAGCTGGGGAATGAATACACCTGATAAAATCTGGTACTGATTAAAAAATTAATATGTGGTTTTATTAGCAAAGAGAGTACATATCGTCTTTGAAAGTTCTGATCATATTCTATTTCTTAAAATGGGTAGCAAATGCATGGGCACTTGTTTTTTATTATTCTACATACTACGCACATGCTCACGCATTACATAAGACATTTATCTGAATCATTTTTACATGAAGTAATAAACAGAGACTTTGACAAATTAAAGACTAAAAGGGAAGCCTTACGATATTAGATTTCTCTCAAAATCTGCAATCACAGCACACTTAAACTTTAGCATTTATTCTTTTTCTTAATCTCATTGCTCTCAACACTGTTCCCTTAAGGTCTAGTAGATATTGTCAATTATTAAATATATAGATATTAGTTGTCATTGTCTTTACCTCTTTAGTATCTTTGATCTGTGTCTCACTTCTTCCATGAGTAGCTCTCTTTCAAAGGGTCCTTCGGTGCAATATAATATAGTGTCAAAAATTTGAAAGGACAAAAGGTATTATCATAAAAATGACCCCCTCATCATCATTCATATAAGTATTTGCATCATCAGAACCATTATCATTATTTTTACATGATGATTATGAGTTTGATTATATGACAATGTAGCCATAATGCAGTGGAGTGAACTTTCTTAATATGACTCTTCTATTCAGGGATCTGTAACTCTCACCAAATGACTGGTGGGGGCGGGGGCATGTTTTTAGTTTTTGTGTGATTAGTTTTTGCTAGCACTCCCCTGCCTATAAAAGTGAGCCATCTTTGAAGCGGGAGCTGAGAGCGCGTGCATCAGAGACCTCTGTCTGAAGAGGCAGAAGCTGTGGCCAGAGGTACCGGAGGCCAGGGCAAGGAGACGAGGCAACAGAACAGAGGAGCACTGCTGAGACTGAAAGTGTGAGGCAGAGCAGCTGGCTGGCTTGAGCCATGGAAGCAGAGTACAAGGCTCCACATAGCTGAAAGGCTGAGGACTAGAGAGACTGGGGAAGGGGTTATTGCTCTTTGGTGCCACTCCACTTGCTCTGACCCATGGCCACCCTACAGACAATCCTGCATATTCCTCAGCATTGTTCCTATGCTTGAGCTACTTGTTCAGCCAAGACATTAATCTGTCTCGTTGAGGGGCTTCACCTCCTGACAACATGTATAAAGTATGTAAGACCAAGTCTCACTCTCTTGGCCTCTAAGGAGCACTCCGGCAGTACTTCTTCCAAGACAGTCAGTTTGTCCTTTGGGCATCCACGGTGTTTTAAATGTTCTTCACTGCTCAAATGCATCAGCTTTTCTTTGGTCTCCTCTAGTCCCTGATCAACTTTCACATGCATATGAGGCAATTGAAAATTGGAGAGGTGTTCCCATGAGCCAATGACTGTATACTTTATGTTTTCTGATCCCGGCTTGTGGTGACCTGTTAGCGCCTCTCCTCAGACCTGCTAATTGTAAATATTGCCCATGAGCCCACTGTGGCCAATGCAACAAGTTATTGAACGCCGCATAGCAGTCAGAGAAAGAACTGGTGTCAGAATAGGGTCAACACAGAAAGTGGAGAGACGTTTGACCTCTTCCTCCTCGCAATAGAAGTCGGAAGAAGTTGGATACAGCAGCTCCTCCCTCATCATGAAAGCCACATGGCCGCATTTGCCCACGTCGGTAGAAACAAAGAGCCGTGGTGGTGTCCTGGTTACACATTGGACTGCGATCTGAAAGGTCACCATTTGGAAATCACCGGTTGCTCTGCAGGAGACAGCTTCCGACTCCCACAAAGAGTCACAGTCTCAGAGACTCAACGGGGCAGTTCTCCCCTGTTCTACAGGACCCTGGGTCAGTCAGCATCGAATTTGGTTTTGAGTTACGTAATAACAAAACGTGGCTGAACAGCAAGAGCTCTTATGGAGGACTCATCAGATTTTCTCTTTGAATATCCATGGTTGCCTTGGTTAAATGTCTTAGGTTCTTGTTGTTATTACCTGCTATCGTATAGTTTCATCCTTTTGCAATCCTATGTGTACAGTAAATAACCTGGGTCAGAACTTTGACCTTTTCTACACCTGCCCTGAGAAGCATCTGAGTGAATTCAAACTACTACCTTAGGGTTGGAGGAGAGCACTTAACCATTGGTGTCACCAAGGACTCCATGGACTCCAGTGTTGCTGGAAAGGAAACACCAGACGTGGGGGTGTGCAGGAAGAGAAATGGGTTCTCTCAAGTGGACTTCAACCTTGAAACCCTGCAGGACAGAGAAGAACTTTAGCTTTCTGAGCCTTTAAGTCTTTCCGGGATCTGACAGACTCATCTTTCTTCTGCAGAGTGACAGGGTCATACCAGGCCTTCTGATTAGTGTCTCGATTTGTAGTCTCCTAGATCCTGAGGGTTCTTTTTCTCACAGTGAGGAGGATAGAAATCCAAATTCAGGACAAGGGATTGAGGGGAAGACCCGGTGTCTTGTGGAGCATTCTTATCTCTGCTTCTCTGTCAAGCCATCCTTGGAGTCCCTGGCTCACAGATTCTTCTGTGTCTTTTCTCTTCAGATGTGATTGGTCTTCCCCCTGCATCTATCTCTTGTGCCTGATCTTCTCCTCGATTTCTCAGAAATTAGAGAATCTGAACATACCCTTCACCGATAATGGTCTCATAACATAACAAATAAAACTACTTCCTAATGTGATTACCCAGGTGTAGGGGTTATAATTTACAGTATTTATTATTGGGGACACAATTCAATCCATTACTCTATCTATCCAACCCCATCTCCACTAAATTCTACATGTGTGGTCTCCACCATGAGAGGAACTATTGTCTCTAGTTCATATTTTGAAGAGCAAGACTGACAGTGAATGATTTTCCCTTTTAGATGATCTTCCCCATTTTATATTAAAGATAACTTTTAATATGCTTCTATCATAAAAGCACTACCTCAACTAGTCTAAGAAATTTTGTCCTAAGTTGTCCTTGACTACATCCAATTCGCTGTAATTCAGAGTGCTGTAACCTTTTCATCCATAGCTCCACCCAGCAGAGTCAGAGAAATACTTGAGTCAGTACAGTACAGCCATTAAATCAATAAAAGTTAAATAATTAAATAAAGCACTTGTCCAAAGCCAGCATTGCAGAGATGCCAATGGAGCTATAAATGGTAATTTGATTCCAAATTGAGCTGACATTTTATTCATTTCAGTTATTCACAGCTTTGTCAGAGGGCTCGTTTTTCTGTTTATCATCAGTCTTAGCTACAATTTCAGAATACATTTCTCTCCTCTTAGAAGAATAGATTCGGGTATCAGTAATTTCCCCTGATGATTCAGAGTTGGGTTTTATTTAGGCCTCAATTCATGCCACACATTTCCACCTGGCTCTCTCAAATCTGTGAGTCGTGATTTGTGTCCGTGTCTTTGTGGCTGCTGTAAGTGGTGTTATCACCTGCAATAACCACTCTTTTGACTTCCTTTGTAAGGCCTGGGGATGTTGGTGTCATTGCTGCCATCTGGCATCCTTTCCTAAGCCAGTTGACTTTTTATTTTCTCTAATTAGTCATCATAGGAAAATCAGTATTCACATAAATGCCTCCTCCAAGTGAATGAAAAGAGATTGACTCTGGTCAAAGCAGATTCCATGAGAGTAGATGAAATGGCTTTCTGAAGACTTGATCAGTACTTGAACAAAGGGGGCTCTATAGTTACCCATAATTTCCCACCTTTTATGTAATACCTAACTTTCCACATGAGCTATTTTATTTTCAGTAACTTTTGGTAATTTTCTTGTTCTCATAAATGGATTTCTACATTTCTGTTTATTTAAGTCATTCACTGTACACCCTATGACCTTCCATCTTTGTGTCTACTTCCTATTTGAACATGTGTGGCTTTCCTATGTGGCTCTAATCATCAGTAAAAGGATGACTATTTCTATAGGATGCATGTTAGTATTTCCTTGTCATTGTTCAGCATCTTACCCAGACGTGTCAGCTTGCATTCTTGTGGCTCTATTACACAATAGAATGTACTCTCTGGCAAGGTGGAAAGAGAGATCTTGTGTGGTAAACAGAGAGAGAAATACCAGGACAGCCTGGCAAGTGCTATGAAAGTTAACCAACAGAGGCAGCTTTTGATCCTACCTATTTATGCCAGGAGGATCATAAGACGAAAGAAAGAATGAGGCAGAAGCAAAGTCAGAATGAGCTCTGTTTATGAAGAAGTATTAATTAATGGTTTCTGGAACACAGAATTGGAATGCAGAACTTTGATCTTGGTAGCTCTCAAGGGTAGAAATGTAAATGAAACTTTTAGGCTGTAAGCACGCAGACAGCTGGCTTCGTAGAGCCGATGGCCAGGCTTCAGTTGTCACTTCATAATAACTTGTGCCTGCAATAAAGACTTTTCAGGTGAGTCTGAGACTGCAACTAGTGAGACCAATCTCGATGTGCATAGGCAGTGCTCTGAGTACCTTTGTAGGTGATGATGATATTGTGTAAACTTAACACTATTTAACAGACTTAGCACGAATGTATAGGATCATGTTTATTTTAGCTATTGTCTAATTTTTAGAGAAAATACAATCAAGAACGCATCAGAGGCAGTAAATTGGACAAAGTATTGCAGTGAAGATGTGATTTCCCAGTTGCAGACCCAATTCTTCCAGCCCCGATTCATCTGCCCATTGCTTCATACAACATGTTCTCACTACTGTCAATCTTCCTTTCAAAACCTGATCCAACATAAGACTGGGATAAATTAAACTCGTGTTACGATACTGACTGTAGATATTTCAAGAAATTAAAAGTATTTTAAATACAAACCCCAACAAACTCCACTGTCCTTAGAGTCAGTTCTCATGTTTCTCCTTTGGAGGAGATGGTGGGTTTGAACTGCCAATCTTGTGGCTGGCAGCTTAACTCACAGAGCTACCAAGGCTCCTTTATGGCCTATGTGAAATGCTAGTAACGGATCCATGACAAAGTCCATGGTCAGAACAGCGAAATAATTTAAGTAGTAGAAGATAAAACCACAGGAAACAGGTCCCAAGTTAATCCCACCCCCACCTTCTATTTTTACTCTTAGCTGATTCCGAGTAGTTTATGGTTCTGAAGTACTGAATTCTTGAAGCTGAGTCTTTAAATGTTGTTGTCAATGTTAGACACCCTCCATTCAGTCCTAACTCATAAGGAATCTATGTACAAAATGGGCATGTTATTAAAGAGAATTGCATGATCAAAAGAAAGGCTATGATTCAACAAATAATCAACATGGATAAGAAAATATTTTATATACACAGATGGGAAAGAAGAAAAACGTTAACATGGTGATTTTGGAGCATTTATTGGGATACAGTTTAAATATTTTGTTTTTAAAAAACTGATACAAGGAGAATATAAAGCATCCCCTAGTCAAGATGAAACCTTTCTGTATGAGTTACATCCTACAGTATAAAACCAAACATCTTTGCGATGGGACCAATAAGCAGCTTCATGGTCAACAAGGAAAGGATCTCCTTTAAATTGGATCAGTAATCGATGCCCATGAAAACAGCAGTCAGGATGACCCTCACAAGCAGAATTAACACAGTAGCTGCAACAGTCAACTCAAACATGGCAGTGGCTGTGGGAATGCTGTAGGACACTGGCTCTCAGTCTTCCTCAGGCCGCCACCCTTTAATACGTTCCTCATGTTGTGGTGACCCCAACCTCAAAATTATTTTCGTTGCTACTTCATAACTGTCATTTTGCTACTGTGATGAATCATCATGCATATATCTGACATGCAGGATGTGTTTTCATTGTTACAAACGGAACATAATGAAAGCATAGTGATTCATCACCGAAACAATATATATTATATATTATGAAATATTTCTTTCTAATGAAAAATCAATGAAGTTTTGTCTTGAAGCATGGTGTAGCCTGGATAACAGTCTTCTTGCGGGTACTCATAGGTGGGCGTATCTGCATGTGGGCAGACCCGCCTGGAGACGGTTAGAGGAGCGGTGTCTCGGTTCCTAAAACGATCAGATATATGTGTTTTCCGATGGTCTTAGGCGACCCCTGTGAAAGGGTCACCTGACCCCCAAAGGGGTCGCCACTCACAGGTTGAGAACTGCTGGTCGAGACCACACAGCGTTTCCTTGCTTGGCCCGCAAGGTAATTATGAATATGAGCTAACCTACTTGATTTAACAGCAGCATGACCAAAACTGGCAGTAAGAAAGAGCTGTTACCTTTAAAAGAGGATTTCTGTCATGTTGCGGTATCTTAATTTTGAGGAATAGGTGAGATAATAATCTGGATGGAGGTGCAGCCTGGAGAGAGATATAGTTGTCTTTTCAGGGGAAATAGTTCGAGTCATGGAGATTAATTACATCATCAAAGGAAAGAAGTATAAAAAGGCAAAAATAATGTTATGATGGAATCTAAGGAAAAACTGTATTCAGGAAAAGGGATCATCCACGAAGTTAATTATGGAGACAAAGGGAAATGATGATAAATGGAAGCAACAGCATATGTTACAAATATGGAATAATGAAGTGTTTTTTTAAAAGGAACTTACGCTGTGAAATTCAACAGAGAGTGAGGGCTCAGATAGAGATGCCAATTATATGTAGTAATGGGAGCAGAAGCCAGACTATTAGCCAAGGTGGAAGTCATAAAATTCCATACATTTTTTTCTGTTCCAGATTTTCGCTCTTGAATTTCAATTGTGCCCTTTTAGACTGGTGAGCAATGGCTTGCTCCATATCTTATTCAATTACCATTTTATTCCTTTTTGAAAATCTTCAAGTGATCTTTATTCTTCATATTTCTAAGGCTGATTCACACTACATCTGCAGGTAATCTTTCCTTTAATTTATCAGGACTATCAGAACTGTGCGACAGCAGTCTTCTAGGGTTAGCCTGTCACTGTGGATGTTACTTGCGTTCATCTCTGTCCGCAGGTCTTCTTCCTCTCTGGTGGAGACTGTGTGTGCTCCCAATCCTCTCACCGACCCTCCTTGACTGACTAGCTATTTCACATATATTCTTTTCATATCTTTGGTGTATTATAAGTTCTCCTTGAGACCATGTGTGACTAAAAGTCTAACAAATTTCCCCTGCACTTCATGCCTCTCTATCTTGGCTGCCCAGTGGCTGAGCAAAAGGTCTGACAATCCAAGTGCCCCTGTTCTCAGAGTCTACCAGTCTGGCTACTGGAGTGATCCATCTGGTGTCAGATGAGACACAAAGGGGGTTTCTCTTCGCGTTCGCCATGGTTTGTTTTCCTCTTTGATGAAAAGAAGCTGCGTGCCCAAGTGTAGAAAGCAAAGTCGCCAAACAGAAGCCCCCTCATCTGTCTCTGACAGGGTTGCAGACGCATTCAGGCCAGTTGTCCTGCTGATGAGGGGACCGGGGGCGGGGGGGGGGCCGGGGGGGGGCAGTGCCTGAAACCTGAGGATAAAAGTTCTCAGCCAGTTCAATCAAGTGGGAATAATTCATTTTCCCAAACATGGAGTAAAATATCTCTCCAAATGCAGTTGGGAGGGCACACCCGGACTTTGGAAACTCTGGATTGCCTGGCAGGAGTCCCACGTCCTTTCTAACTCCTCCTGGGGGAACCAGAAAGACTTGATGCCGGTCAAGGTTATTTGATCCTTACGGATACTTCTTGCAGTGGCCTTCTGCGGGTTTACATAATAAAAACGCCCTGAGCCTTAATATGGAGACTTGGGATGCAGCCTCAAACTCAACCTCAACCAAACTAGGAACAGAATGAAACTAGTAATACAGTACCTGATGGTCAGGAGCAGATCAGTCAGTTACATATAATTAAAATAAGAGTGTAGACAGTAAACTCGCCCAACAAAATAGGCTTTCCTTTTCTTCTTTCTTTCTTAAAGGAGATTATTTTGACAATATAGGCACAAAGGGAGGTGTATATTCCTGTAATCCATCCACCAAAAATTAAGAGAAATCTCCCATCAGAGAATTTTAAAACTACTGCCGCCACTCTTGCCGCAATTAATTTTACTAAAGGTCAAGGCCCTCAGTGCAGCAGTATCTTTCAAACTCAGCTCTATTCTTTCCCAAGCAATCTGCTGAAAGGATGCCCTAAGAAAGCAAAGATAGGGCTCCTTTGTGCCTTTTGATGCAGTGAGACAGCAAGGCATCAGATTGGGGATCACTTAAGCGCTATCACAGCGACATGAGGAGATAAAACAGAAAGCAGCCAGTGTCTCTGAGTTGTTTTGAAGCAGAAGCCTGTGTTGGAGCAAGGGGTATTTGTAACTGGAACCGCCTGTCGTCTGAACTAAGAAGGGCCCTTGGCTGTGAGCAATGAATCCTGTGCCTGAGGTCTATGTTATTGCGTCTGTTACCCAATATCTTGGTTCCAAAGCGTACGCGTTGGACTGGGGCACATTTATAAAAGGATAGTGTGGTACACATTTCTCAAACTTCTGGAGACAAGGAAAGGAGCGCTCCAGGCCACTTCCTCAGGAGGAAAAGAAGGGATTTAATATTTTGTATGTGCCAGGCTCTTTACTAAAGATGGCATTATTATAATTCTGCAGATTAGGCATTTATTAACTCATTCTTTTAAATAATGAAATTAAGGCAGGTTTTTAAGTGACGCGTTCAATCACACTGCTTGAAAGTGACAAATTTAGGAACTGAACTTACCAAATTTATCCATGCCTAGTGATTTTATTCTCGAAAACCCACAGGGGCAGTTTTCCCCTATTCCCTAGGGTGAGTCCCTCTGGTTGGAATTGAGTTTATGATCCTGAGTTTAGGTTGCTGGGGTGGTGCTTTAAATTAGCCATCAGGTTGCCATTCAAAAGACTGGTATCTCCAAAGACGGGGCGGGGCTATCAACTCCATTCAAGAATTGCTGTCTCAGAAACCCTACCCAGCATCCTTATGAGTCAGAACCAACTTCATGGCAGAAAGTTTAGATTTAGGGTTTTCATGCTTCTGAAACATGGAATCTGGAGCACATCACTTATGGACAGTAAAAATGACCTATGGGAATGTGGCAGTCAGCTTCCAACAAGGTACTGACCTTGAAGAGTTTATGTAGGATGAGTCTATACTGTTCTATGAGTCAGCATCAAGACAGCAACAGAAAACAGTATTTTCTGAAGCACCGATGAAAAGTAAGCATGGTTTATTAGTCTTCAAGACACACCAAACCAAGCCAATCCAAACTAAACTCACTGCCATCGAGGTGATGTTGGCTCACATTGGCCCTATAGGTTTCAAGGGTCCCAGTGAGTTTCAGAGAGGTTAAAATGTTCACTGGAGTAGAAAGACCCCTTGGAATAGCAGGTGATGTTGAATGATGGACCTTTCAGCTCCCAGCCTGACTTTCAACCACTACACCACTGGGACTCCTCCCAGGCACCCAGAGAAAAGTTAATATAATGTGCCTCTAGGTTGAGACAGAAAATGTCCGCACACGCACCCTTGAGACTATAAGAAACAAAGTACCTAGTGAACAGTGAAATTGTTTATTATAAGTAATAAACAAAGGAACAACAAATTTAAAAAACAGATGAAAATTCTCGTGACCATCCAAGATTGCTGCCTTGAGGAGTGGGAGGGAGCTTTAACAAAGATTGTGTGTTTTAACAAACTGTCCAGATAAATCTCATAGGTCCTAAAGACTGAGAACAACTGAACTAACAAAAAGTCTAAATTATCTTTTCACTGTATCAAAATATTAAGAATTGGAATGTTAAACTTAAGCAGACTGAAGGCATATTGTTTTAGGTATACCTTGTGGCAGGGGGGAATTGTAAAGAATGCAATGATCCCTCAAACACTTACTTACATATACTATTGTTCATTTGAAAAATACTTCATAAAGCACTTGACACTGGCAAGGACTACATTAAAAGATAAAGACAGACTGATATTGGGTAAAAAGCTCAAATACACATGATACAATATAATGAAGCTGTGATAGTTCGTTTTTTTATGCCAACATAACCGACACCCATAAGAAGATATGTGTGGAGGTTAGCCTGTCAATCAGATCACAGCTTGATGACCTAATTTGAAGTGCCACCAAGGTAAGTGGCTTGCTGGAGGTATCTCTCTCTCTCTCTCTCTCTCTCTCTCTCTCTCTCTCTCTCTCTCTCTCTCTCTCTCTCTCTCTCTCTCGGCCTTCACCTTCCTGTAGAGGAGGCACACTGAGACCTGTGTGAGCCCTCAAGATGCATCCACCACCATTGGATCCACAAGACTGCCCCCACTGGCCAGTGATGTTCCTGCATTTGGCATCATTGCATGTGGCTTCAGGAGTCCGAAGAGGGACTTATGGCTTAGTCTCAGATTTAGGGAATTGAGTTGGACAGGTCTGGGGTGTCTTATTGATGCAGTACTTCTTTATATAGAGTTATTCCTTATCCATATATGGATACTCTGGATTTGTTTCTCTAGTCAACCTGGCCCGATACAGAAGCAATATATAGGATTTGCTATAATAATTGCTATAGTAAATAGGAATTCAAGAGACCTGCTAGATTTTGGATGGGGAAGCATTCAATATGAGAGGACATATACGTGAATAACTCCACGTATTGGCAAAATGAGCGTAAAAGGTTGAGGTGGGAATGAGGTAGTATAAGCAAACTTCTAAATGGATATAAGGATGGGAAATGTTTTAGCTGTCCCAGAAAAATATCCTCTATGCCTAGATAAGGAAATTTTCACGATGTTTTAAATGTCCTCAAGGGGCAGTTGAGGTGTATAGAAAAGGGTCTTAGAATAACAAGACCTGAATTTTAGCTTTTAATTACATTTGGAAACCCTCGTTTGTTTGGTTTTCTTTTACGTATAAAATAGGAACATTGGTATAGCATATTTGCACAATATTATTTGAACGAGCTAAGGAAATATTCCTGTCAGAATTTCCTAATCTTGCTTTTAAGCGTATATTGGGGGTAAAAAAAATGGAGTTTCCAATATATTTATAAAACATTGCTTGAATTTGGTTCAGTAAATTATAGAACTTCTCAGTCTTTATTACATTCTTCAAGAAAATACAAATTTCACAGAGGAGAATTCAGTACATGAAATATTGATATATCACAAAATTATTTCACTATGCCCAAAAAACCAAATCCACAGCTTTGGACTTGATTGTGACTCTCAAAGAGACACTATAGGACAGAGTACAATTGCCCCTGAAAGTTTTCTAGGCTTTCTCCAGGAGAGCGACTGGTGAGCTCAAACTTGTTGACATAATTTGTGGTCCAGGGCATGACCCAGTATGTTACCAGGGCCCCACTTGATACTATGGAGAGCCTTTGTTTGAGGAAGACCTTTGACTATCTCCTATTATAAGTATTTAAGATGGACTCTGAAAATGAATATCTATATGAAGATGCTGGGCACCAAGTGGTGATCATTAAATTTCAATTTTCTTTCATGCCAGTCACACAAGCTTTATAGTCCCTCTTAGATGTCAATGTATACAATGGAAATGGCACAGCAATCCGAGGACCCAAGGTCAACCATTTGAAAGCAACCAAATCCTAGCTCAGCGTTCACTTTCTATACAGCTTCAAGCTTTTGGAAACAGCATTCTGTCCAGAAATGTATGTTTCTACAAGTATTACGCTTCCTGTCTTTTTTTCACCCTGTAAGATTTAGTGAAATTATCAAAAACTTATCACAATTAATAGAGTCAAATGATACATAACAGTAATTCATATTTATTAAGCATATATTAATGTAGAATAATTAGATATATGTTTTGTAGATATACACACATATGCATATATAAGAAGTGTTCAAAAACTTCAAAGAAAAGTTCACTATCTTTTTATTCCATTTTGTCATAAACTTTTTGAAACCTCATAATATAAAGTAACTATTTTACATAAGGAGCTACATCCAAGTGAGTGTTGTGTTTGGGATGTACAAATGGCATCAAGACTAGATGCTATGAGACGTCCAGACTTAGGACAGGCTGCAAAAAATTAAAACAAGTCCACGAGAACCCAAGTACAACCATGAGCATATCCCACCTCCTTTTAAAAACATCTCAAGAACAGATTTGCCGTATTGAACGCTATTGACAGAAGACCTGATGAGCTGAGGGAAGATATTAAGAAAATCATGCATGAAGAAAGCAAAAGGTTATTTAAAGGGGGTAAAAGGAATGATCAAAGACAATGATAGAAGACATTTTGAAACTTGCTACTCATAGTAGAGTAGGTAAGTCAAGTTGAAGAAATGATAAAGCCCCAAAGCTCAACAGAAAATGTCAAAGGGAATCTCAAGAACACAAAGTAAAAAATTATAATGAAATGTGCAAAGAGCTCCAGTGAGAACACCTAAATGGACAGACATTCTCACCATATCTTAAACAGAAAGTAATACAGAAAAGATTCTAGCCTCCAGTTACAATCCTGAAAAATTCTGTGGGCAACATACCGAATGATGCAAGAAGAGTCAAAAGGAAACGGAAAGAATTCACAGAGTCACCCTACCAAAAAGAACTATAGATATCTCACAATTTCAGGAGGTAACATATAAACAAGAACCAAAAGTTCAAGCTTCATTGACAGCATCAACCAAAAACAAGGCTTCAGGAATTGATGAAATGCCAATAGAAATATTTCAACAACTAGGTCAAGTACTGGAAGAACTCATCTATGCAACGAAATATGGAAGACAGCTATATGGACAACTGACTGAAAGAAGTCCATATTTGTACTCATAACAAAAAAGGTGACCCAATAAAATGTTCAAACCATCAGACTGTATTATTGATATCACATGCAAGTAAAATTGTGCTGAAGATCAGCCAATAATGGTTGCAGCACTACATCGACAGAGATCTGTCAGAAGTATAGGCTATATTCGGAAGAAAAGATGGTAGAAGGGATATCATCACTGACATCTGATGTATCTTGACTCAAAGCAGGGAGTACTAGAAAGATAGATATTTGTGTTTTATTGATTGTGCTAAACCATCCCACTGTGTGGATCATAACAAACTTTGGAGGGCCATGAGAAGGATTGGAATTCCAGAACACTCGTTGTACCCATGAGGAACTTGTGCCTGAATCAAGAGGCATTTGTGGGAACAGAACAAGGGAATACCGCATGGTTTAAAATGAGGAAAAGTGTTCATTATATTTGTATCCCTTCACCATACTTATTCAGTCTGTATGCTAAGCAATAATAAGAGAAGAGGAAGGACGTGTCATCAAGATTGAAGGAAGGCTTATTAATCAACTGCAATGTGTAGATGACACAACCTTGCTAGTGGAAAGCAAAGAGAACTTGAAACACTTGCTGATGAAGATCAAGGTTTTAACCTATAGTATAGATTACAACTCAATGTGAAAAATACCAAAATTCTCACAATTGGACCATAGGAGACATCATGATAAATGGAGAATTGTTTGATGTTGCCAAGGATTTTGTCTTGCTTGGATCCACAATCAATGATCATGAAATCAGTGGTCAGTAGATCAAAATATACATCCCATTGCATGTGTCTACTACAGAAGACCTCTTTCGAATATGGAGACACAAGGATGTTACTTTGAGTACCAATTTTCCCTGAACAAGTCATGCTGTTTTCCATTGCATAAGACGTATGCGAAAGTTGGACACTGAATAAGGAAAGCTACCAAAGAATCCATTTACCGGATTCGAATTGTGGTGTCAAGAAGAACACTGACGGTACTACAGAGTGTTAACACGACAAACCAAACCGTCTTGAACAAGTGTGTCCAGAGTGCTCCTCTGTGACCAGGATGGCAAGACTTTGTCTTACATATTTTAAACATATTGTCAGGAAAGATAAGTCCCTGGAGAAGGACATCATGTTTGTTAAACAGAGGAGCAGGAAAAACAGGGAGATTCATAAAAAGGTGGATGACAAAGTGGCTGTCACAATGGGTTTAAGCATAGAAACACTTGTGAGGATGGCACCAGATCAGGCAGCGTGTCATTCTATTGTACATAGGGTTGAAATTGACTAAATGACACCTAACAACTACATCTATGTATGCGTATATACACATATATAAATACTATTCCGGATCAGCCGACCCTTCAACGTGGAGTGGACCTACATGATGTGGACAGAGGAAGGCTTTTGGTAGCTTCACTCACTGACAGGGCATGACTCAGAGTAAGAAACATTGTTATTTGGAATATGGAATGTGAGTTTAAGAAAATTGGGAGTTACCAAAAATTAAATAGAATCCATAAATATCAATCTACTGAGCATTAGTGAGATAACATAGGCTAGCATTAATCACTTTGAGTTGGAAAATAATGTAGTTTACTATGCCAGAAATGACAAATCCAAAAGGAATGACATCCCATTCATTAATTTTTTTAATGACAAGATCTGTCTTGAAGGACTATGCTGTCTGAATTCGATAATATCTATAAACCTACAAGGAAGTTAATCAAGCTTATTCAAATGTATGCATCAACCACTGAAAATAATGATGAAGAGTTCAGCACATTTCCATCCGAAACCGATTAAGCATGCAATCAAGATGAATTGATAACAATTAGTGATTTAAATGCAGGAGTTGGAAAAAGAAAGAGGGATCAGTAGTTAGGAAACAGGCTGTGGAGACAGAATTGAACCTGAAGATTGGACGGTAGAATTTCTCAAGATTTATGATATTCTCATCGAAAATACCATTTATCCAACAACATAAATGGCAAATTTAACTAATGAGCCTCATCAGATAGAACACACAGGTGTGAAACTGAATACATCTGGACTATGGGAACCCTCAATATTATAAGTAAAAAAAAGTCATGTGCAGACTGTGGAGCTAACCATAAGTTGCTCATATGTAAGCTCAATTTGAAGATGTAAGAAATGAAAATAAGTCATTGGTGGCCAAAATACTATCTTGAGTATATCCCGCCTGAATTTAGAGAGCAGTTAAAAAAGTATTTGACACAATGAACACTAGGGATAGAAGACCCCAGGAGGTGTAGGATGATGTAAAGAACACGAAGAAAGCACACATCATTAAAAGGACAGGGAAACAATTAAAGACTAAAGTGGATGTCAGGAAAAAACCTGGAACGTGCTTTTGAGTATGCAGTAGCTTAAGCAATAGAAAGAAATGATAAAGTGAAAGAGGTATATAGTTTCACATCAGAAAAAATTGGCACCAGGGTTGTATCATGTCAACATACCTATTCAATTGGTATATTGAGCAAATAACAGGAGAAGCTAGACTGACTGTATGAAGACTCAGCATCAGGATGGCAGATATAACTTTGCTTACTGAAAGTGAGGACTTGAAGCACTTACTGATAAATATCAAAGACATCAGTCTTGAGGATGGAGAGCAAATCAATGTAAAGATAGCCAAAATCAACACAGCAAGACCGCTAGAAAACATCAAGATAAATGGAGAAAAGATTGAAGTTGTCAATGATTTTCTCTTGCATGGATTTACAATCAACACTGATGGAAGAAGCAGTAATTAAAACAAGCATTATATTTGATTCGAAGAATCTGCTACACAAGACTTCTTTA
The DNA here is from genome assembly GCF_050624435.1 of Tenrec ecaudatus. NCBI lineage: Eukaryota > Metazoa > Chordata > Mammalia > Afrosoricida > Tenrecidae > Tenrec > Tenrec ecaudatus. The sequence continues at coordinate 94,575,291 of NC_134532.1, read as the reverse complement.
AAGTGTTAAAGAGAAAGACATGTGCCTCACATAAACTATACTCTTTCAGCGTCTTCACTTATGTGAATACTGGATAATCAATAAGGAAGAATGCAGAAGAATTTATGCATTGTAAGTATGTTGTTGCTGAAGAATATAAAAAGTCCCAGGGAAGGACCAAACAGGTTTGTTTTGAAAACTACTCTTTACAGGCAAATATGGCCAAACCACATCTCACATACCTGGACAGTTATGAGGAAAGACCAGTATCCAGAAAAGGACAGAAAGTATTCTAAAGTAGAGGGTCAACCAAAAGAATAAATCAAGATGAGGCTTGATGAGATGAATTGATATAACAGCTGTAACAACTGCCTCAAAAATGACAATTGTGGGAATAGTACAAGTGTAGGCAGTGCTTTGGTACTTTGTTTATAGAGAGATCACTATCAGTGGAAACCAATTCAATTCCACTTAGCAGTAACAACAATATTCGGAAAATTTAGAGCTGAATAGAGTATGAAGAAATAAACCTCCTCATGCAGAGTTGGTTGGAGACTTACTTTTCACCATCTATTTTTCTTTCTGGAGGTACGTTTGGCAAATTATAACTAATATTACATAATACTACAGCCAAAAGAATAAAAAAAACATGTCTTCCAAGAAGTCCAAGTAGAATGTTCCTTAGAAGCACGGATGTTGAGAATCTACCGCATGTACTTTATACATGTTTTCCGAGACACAGTCCCTGGAAAAAAGTATAACACTTGGTAAAGTAGAGAGGCGGTTAAAAAGAGGAAGACCCTAGACAACATAGATTGACCTACTGGCTGCAGGGATGGGCTCAAACATGAGAAGAATCGAGAGGATGGCACAGCACTGGACAGTGTTTTGTTGTATTGTACATCTAGCTACCATGAGTTGAAACGGACAAAGAGGCGCCTAACACCGTACTCTGCTATAAGATACTACATTTGTTGTTGTTATACATTGTCAATCCAGTTTCATTTGATTTCATGCATATTTACAACAGAAAAAATACTGCCTTGTCCTGCACCGTTGACACAATTATTCCTGCATTTGTACCCTTTATTTCAGGCTCTGTCTATCAATCTCAGTGAGGAAGTGACCCTTTTTTTTTTTAGGGATTTCTACTTTATTCTGTTTCAAGTATTGTTCCCATTTGACAAAGTGTTCAAAGTATGTGGGACGAAACCTTGCCCTCCTCTCTTCCTGGGGTGTTCTGTTTGTACTTCCTCTATGATAGACCTGTCCATTTTTCCTTAATATTCTTTGCCAACATCATAAGTAAAAGGCATCAATTATTTTTTGTTCTTTTTCTTATTCACTGTCCAGCCTCAGTATTCATATGAGGTGATTGAAAAGCCTATGGCTTGGGTTAGTTACCCTTAATTTCAAAATGGTAACTTAGCTTTCAGCAGCTTAAGATTGCTCCTTCCATGGCCATTGATTGTACATCCAAGTGAAAGGAAATCCTTGACAACATTCTGGTTTTTTTTCCTGTTTATCATTATGTTGCTTATTGATACAATTGTGAAGATTTGGGTTTTCTTTATGTTGAGGAATAATCCACATCGAAGGCTGTCGGTTTTTTGCCTTTTTCCCCTACATTATATATTGTTGTTTATTCACATTCCTTATATTTTATAAGATTCCTCCTTCTTTTCTAGCCCTTCTGAACTTTGTTCTGGGGTGATTGATCACAAGGGGTTGTAAGAGAGACATATCTCAATAGTTATTGATCCCCTTATATTGTTTGGTTGGAGATTGAACACAGCGACTGGGTTAGGCTCCAGACCTGAAGGGTGACTAAGGGCCGTTTTCTCAGGAGCTCCATGAGTCTCTATCCAACCAGTACATTTGGTTTCTTTTAAGATTTTAAATTTTATTCCACATTTTCCAACTCTTTCTAGGATCACATAAAGATGACCCCTGTCAGAGCAGGAAGTGGTGGAATCTAGGTATCATTGAGTTCTTCTGGCTTCAAGGGGATGGGGACTGATGTTTATGTGGTTCATAAGTAGACTGATTGTTTCTACTTGTTTTCAAATTTTATCACCCTTTTCCAATAGGTAGAAATCAAAGCCCTAGTCAATATATACCAAAGTAGGATGTAGAACTTTATCTGAGTACAAGAGTAGGTCAACTTACCTTAGTGTCCCCCAAGACTATGGTGCCCATCCTATCAACTTAGTTACATCAAAGAAGTTTTCATAACTTTTCCCCTTGTACATGCCACCACCACATCCAAATATCATTTTCCAACTCCTTGTAGCCTATGCTCCCATTCTTCCTCCCCCATATTTATATACACAATCCTTCAATCAAGAGTGAGCTACTAGTAGATATATGCATAGATGCAAAGACTGAGTGAGTGTGAAGGCTGTAGTTTTATTTAACTGTTTTTATGCCATAAGAAAATATATAGTTTTTAACGATTTATCCTCAAATCCAGACACCCCATTAACTTTCATAGGGCCCAGTTTCTTATATTATTAGCTCAGTATACAGAGGGCAAAGTGAAAAGATCCAACCAATATTTCCTGGTTTAAAGTCCTGCATATCCCCTTGTTCTGTTCGAACAACCAACTGCCCAGTGCTTCTGGATACATTCTGCATGAGCACAATTCAATGCTCTGGAATTCCCATAATTCTCAAAGCGATCCATAGTTCGGTATCATCCACAGATTACAATGCTTTTACATAGTGAATGAAACACAGGCAAATTTCTTTCTGGTATCGTTGGCTTTTAGCCAATTTCTATCTGACATCAGCAATGATTTCTCTGTCTTGTTCTACATCCACTTCTGAATTGTGCCTGAAATTCTGGCCGTTCCACATGTGTCATGCAATTTTGTTTCCTACAATTTCCTCAGCAGCGCTTTATTTTCAGGTACTATCATCAGTAATTTAAAAATTCCGTTGGATTACCTTTCTTTGCAACGGGCACAATACACAGCTTTCCATTGAGTCGGCCAGTAGCTGTCTTCCAAATTTCCCAAGGAGACGGGTAGCTAAGTGAGCCCCAGCAGTCACCCATTTGTGGGAGCATCTCAATTGTAACATCCTCAAACCATGGAGGCCTGTTCTGTTTGGGGTTTGTTTTTTGGTTTGTCTTTGCTGCTGCTTTCAGTGCAACTTGAACTTCTTTCTTTAACCATTAGCTCTTGGTCGTGAAACCTCCTGAAGTAGCTGAATGTAGACCAATTACTTTATCAAAGTGACTTCATGTTCTTTTCATCTCTTTTTGATATTCCCTGTATTGTACAATATTTTGCCCATGGAGTCCTTCAGAATTGTAACTAGACTATTTTTCCTTCAGTTCTCTGAGAAGCGTCAAGAATGTTCTTCGCTTTGGGTTTTATAATGCCGGGCTTTTGTACATTTTATTAGAGATTTTTACTTTACTCTTCTGAAGCCATTCTCAGAAGTCTTCTGTTTAGTTCATTTACTTCATAATTTCTTCTAGTTGTTTTCACTACTCTACATTCAAGAGCAAGTTTCAGAATATCTCTGACATCTATCTTTTCTGACTTTTTCAATAACCTTCAATCTTCTTCATGTATCATATCCTTGAGGTCACTTTACAACTCATATTGTCTTTAGTTATTCGTGCTCAGAGTCTCAAATTTCTAATTAAGATGACCTCTAAATAGGTCCTACATCGGCTCTCTTGACTTGCTTCAATTTTCTTTACCTTCAGTTTGTACTTTTATATGAGCAATTGATGGTCTGTTTTATAATTCATCTTGTTCTGATATTGAACTTCTCCATTTTCTCTTTCCACAGATATAGTTGATTTGATCCCCATGTATTCTATCCAACAAGGTCCATACATATAATCATGATTTATGTTTTTGAACAAAGATATTTGCAAAAAATAAGCTCTTGCTTTTGTAAAATTCTAACATGCAATTCCCAGTCCAACACAGAGCCTTGTTCTTTGCCCCAATGTTTTCATTCCAACCACCAGGAATTATTAGAGCATTACATTTGATTATACTTGACTACATCTTAATCAATTTCAGACCGGAGAAGTATATTCATCTTTAGCACTTATGGTTGGTACAAAACTTCAAATAATAGTTGTATTATCACCTCTTCTTTATAATAAAATAGAACATACAAAATGTATGTTTCTTGAACCAATAATTTTATTTTAAGATGTTTTTCCTAGGAATGTAATGAAATATAATTGGAAAAATAGAGACAAAATAATAAAATTATTTTGAAGCATAAAGGCCCTGTAATACACAATAAACATCTCATGGTTATAAGACAAATCTTAATCAAATTATTTCTTTTAAAATAAAAATGTGCTGTGTTTAGCTTTTATGAGCCTACATAATATACTAAATAAACACACACAACTCTCATTTATAAATGGTTAAATTAACATGGTCATTCACTTACCAAAATGAGTCTCTAGGTATTTGAAATGATTGATGTTCTCTGATCAAAACTTAAAGTTTGGAAGTTCAAATCCACCCAGAAGCAAGTCGGAAGAAACTGATTATTTGCTTTTGAGATATCAGCCATTGAAAACTCTGAGGAACACAGTTCTACTCTGATACAGGGATGGGCTGGGGCAGCATGTGTTGGAGCTGGCTCTAGCAACTGCAAAGATAGGCAGACTCTGTGGTCCTTGGTATTCCTTTGAAATGTAACTGACCAGCCCAGGAAGAGATTATGGGCAATAGGGGATGCAGACAGCTCTTGCAAATACAGGCTTGGAAACGTGGAATTCAAAGGCATGGCCTTATTTTTATATGCAGAATATTTTGGAACTCTGAGATACACAAAACTTTGAATCTTACTTTGGGTCTGCACAACAGTACGCATTTTTAAAATGCCATCCTCGCCTACATTCAAGCTTATTAACCCAAGGTCAGAACTTGGAAATTCTGACTTTTTTATTCATTAGTTTGAACTTTACTTAAGGTTATAGGCCTTAAGTTATTAAGTCTTAGCTTGCTTATTTAATAGGCAAAAAATAAATATTTAGTATTTCATTTCTAACAACAAACCGCTGCCTAGGTAGGCTGCATTAGTCAGATACGTGGGTAATGTTACCCATATAACATTGGATTGTATAATCCTCTGGTGCCCTTCAAAGACATAATTAAATAAGAATTGAAGTGCAGAGATCAAAAGTACTTGGACTGGAATTGGGCCAGAATCTGTAACCCCTATGGTTAAGGAGATTGTATGGCCAACTATTTGAATAACTGGAAATGTTTCCTCCTCTTAAAATACTATCTCAGTTGTTAAAAAATAAACACAACTAGCATTTCTCCATAACTGAGCTTCATCTTCTCCTATCTCCTAACAGAACTTTCCCACTCATCTGAATTTCTGCCAGCCCCTCTCTTTGACTCCTTATTGTCTTTTCCACTGAAGTCGGAGAAATTTCTAATCTTTGCTCTTCTCCAAAGCACACAGAGTGCTGCACAGCAGTGGCTCCTCTTTAAAGAGAAGAGGCAGCAAAGAGTTTGCAGTAAACACTTTTAATGTATGCTTCACTCTGACATTTAGGAAGCCCCGCTTTGCAGGCTATTTTTACTCAGAGAAAGAGGTAACCAAAATCACATCACATCATGAGGATAGCTGTGGATTTCGTACATTAATTTGGACTGCTCTGTGGGGGTTGTGCATTCAGATTTAGTCACCACTAACCTACGGAAGGCAACAATTACAATTTTAAAAAAAATAATAAAAACATTGGTAAGACCAATTGTGTGATAGTCTGTTTTGTTTCAGTTTTGGTTTTTGAGTTCTCAAAGTGAGTGGATTACAAAGATGAGTCAGAAATGACTTAAGGTAAACATGAGGTTGCTAATTGATGTTACAACCTAGGACATCCAACTCAACTCAGTTTTCAAAATTGATTTTGAGAGACTGTGGGGGCTCCTTCAACATGAAACAAAAACTGAAAGCACATCAAGCATGCTGCCACATGTCTCCTCTATTTCATTCATTTTCTTTTGTCCAAATCCCCTTGCACTGAATCGTCGTCGTCGTCATTGTCATCGTCCTCCTCCTCCTCCTCCTCCTCCTCATCATCATCACTGAATCATCATCCAAATGCCATCACTCCTGCACCTCTCCTGGGCACTGCTATTTTTTTGAACAGGGTCTAGCTCAATTTGCATTTCTCTCGACTTAATATCTGATGAGCTTTGAATTAAGTTACCTTCCATTTGAGCATTAAATACAGTGAAGAAATATTTCTTGAATATAACAAACCCCGTACAATCAAAAACTGTATCTATTTTGTGGAGGAACCAATCTTATTCATTCCATTTCCTGTCTTTCTTCTGCATGTTACTTAACGATCTCTGCTTCTTTTTCTGCCGTTGTCCCCCGTCGTCACTGTTTATTGGTTTCATCTGACTCCCAACATTCCTCATGATGATGAACAGAACTTTAACTCCAGGACCATCTATTGACTAGGTGAGAGCTGACCCGGTAGAAAGCCCGGAGAAATCTTTTCTCAGAATGCTTCCCCCCTAACTCTATTCTGCAATTTGCAGCAACGGTTTGCCTGGTGCAAGCAGATCAAGAGATGCCCATCTTGCAGTGAAGTACTCATGGAAGAATTTACTGTTTGCTTCATTTGCAGAGCTTGGAAATTTGTTCTCTTGAACAATCTACCCATTATCCTACTGCGCAAATAGTCTCCGTTTTGCAAAATGCAAAGTGCAAAATGCTTATTTCAATCAATGAATGAACAAGGATCCCTTGAGGCTGGTGGTTTGAGATATTCCCCACAGAGAGACTTTTCTATTGCACTTATTTTAAGACTTCAACTTTCATGTGGTTATTTCTAAACTAAAGAGGATAATAACCTAACTCTACTCACCATGGGGATTTGTGAATTTCATATCCTCTAGATTTAAAACTGAGTTTTAAAAATAAACAAACAAAACTAGAGCTACAGTAGTATAAAATCAAAGGGAATTCTTAGCCATTTGATTCTCCCATTTTCCCCATCTTCTGTGACTGGGTTTTTTGAATTAATTCCATGAGGCAGTTCTAGGTCCTCATGCTCCTGTAGTCCTCCAAAAAGCACCAGATAAAGAAGGTTGACATTTTTCATTTTAATTAGTATAACAGCTAACCTTTATGGAGGGTGTACTCTATGTCAGACACCCCGCAAGTGCTTTGCTTGACCTTTTCATTTAGCCCTTTCAGCGCCCTTTGAGTGGTTGGTATCTTCACTGTGGGCGCAGGCAAGACACAGACAAGTCTTGACAGACAACAGCCGATGCCATGAGTAAAGCAGGTGAAACGCCGACAGAGTCTAGACAAGTGGTCCCATATGCAGATGGAACATTTGAAGGCACAGGGGGATGTGGAGGGATAGATGAGTTTCTTTTTTTAAAACCTCGAAAGCATCGGAAATGGGAATTCCTAGCCTATGCATGTCCTGTCATTATATTTTGAAAGTAGACCCATTGTTTACAAGTTTTACCATTCCACAGCTAGAGAAAAGTGTTCTCCCAGGATGGATAATATCCAGACTTTTTGCTCATATTTGATACAGATGACTTAGATGATGAGATTTTTAAAACCTCTTGAGTTGATGATATTTAGATTCGATTTTGGTCTTCTACGTGATGGAGCTATTGAGATGGTGGGAATATATCTTATATATGAAAAGGACATAATTTTTGAGGGTTGGACAGCAGACTCATGCATTAAACTGTCCCATCCCCCCCAAACAGGTCTTAATCCTAACTCTTCATTGTTGTAAATGTGAATGTATTTTAAAAAGGAGTCTGCAAATGTAGTGAAGACAAGATGAAGCTGTACCAGAGGAGAGTTATCACTAAGTATGATTGGTATCCTTAAAAGAAGAAAGATTTAGAGAGAAAGACATGTAAAGATGAAGATTAGAGCGATATAACTACAAGCCCCCAAATGCAAAAGATGGCTGGATAGCATCAGAAACTAAAGAGAGACAGGAAAAAATTCTTCCCACAGAGCATTCAGAAGAAGCGTGGTCATATCAACACCTTGATTTCAGACTTCCAGCTTCCAAAAATAAGCATCTGTTGTTTTAAGTCACCCAATTATGATAATTTGTCATGACAGCCCTCAGAAACTGAATGCTAGACAATTACCCAATTGAGGGTTTAGTTGTCTGGTATCTCCCAGTCAAGCTGCGTAGGAATGTGCGTGGTGATTATTCTCTGGCTTTCGGTGCCTGTTTCTCTAGGCATCTGCTCAGACTTTGGAGTAGAAATGCCAGTGGTCCTGGGTTGTGCTCAAGTCGATGAATATGAAAGAGCTGGCTGTCTGCATTCTGTTTGGCCCAGAAGCTACTATCTGAGCATTCAGTAGGATATAAAATATCCACAATTCAGTGGAATTTTCATAGCTTGGCCAATGTCTGCAGCTCAAAAACACTTTCATCAATAACAAAAGATCTGGTACTTTTCAGCTTCTGTAGAAAGATTTATAGTTGTGGAAGCTGTTAGAGCATGAGACCAGTGGACCCAACAAACAGACAATGAAAATAATAGACGCCCTTGTAAACTTAAAGGTCAGTTCCATGCGGTCATGTGGTCCAGCACAGGCCCACATGGAAGCGACCAAAACTTTAGCAATCAGACAGCTTGATTCCACTTCCTATTATCGCCTAATTGTGACAGACCTTTACTTATTCCATGTCCATCCATGTGACACTTCTTTATTTTCCCTGGCAGGGTCCACCCGGCTGAACATGAGAGGCACCAGACTACTGGGAAAGCTTGCCAATATCTGTGGCCTGATGGTTGACGAAAGCTGGCCACCTTGAACATGAGCGAGGAGAGGCTTCCTTTCTAACAAAAAAGCGCAGGTGTGACCTCATTTCTTTTTCAGTGGGGGTGCTTGTGTCTGCGTGTGGCACAGGAAACCTACAGGGATATGCTGAGATCCTGAGCGGTGACAACACTGACATGATGACAATAACAAGGTCAATGACTGAAGCTGAGAAAATGGTAGATCCTTCAAGGTATCACAGACCCAGGGCTCCGTCACTGGCCTGTCCAGCACCGATCTGTGCGAGATCATGAATCTCTTTTCAATGTATGCCGCTTTTCCGTGAAGGTGCTATTACTTGCAGCTCAAAAAAAGTTCATGCGATATTCCAATCAAATGAAAGCTCAAACGAAGGTAAATATAAGTCAAATGTGCAAGGACAAAACTGAGGACTTAACCACATTTATATAGCAGTATTTACTTTGCATTATGCTTGCTGAGCATTAAGTAAAATTGAACTATGATATAGGTGCCCAAATCAAAGTCTCATAAATGACAGCTACAGTTTTCTTTGTGTGTCTGAGCAACTGAAATATGATGGGGTTCCCAAAAGATTCTGGAAAGCTGGAGTTAAAAGATAATGGAATTTTGCCATGAATGTTGTGAATCCCCTTGGTATATTCTCTCCAGGAGAAAGACAAGGCTTTCTCCTCTCGTAAAAGTTACAATCGCAGAAACCCATAAGCGAAGTTCTATCCTGTCCTACGGGATCTCCGTGTGACAGAGTGGATTCAATAGCAGTGAGTTTGGTATTTTAGATTGCATATAATCATGTTGAATTATAATTTGAAACATTGCAGACTCTGTGAATTAAGTTAAAATACAAACTTGTGTTCTCAAGATAATTTAGTGAAGGTTTATACCCTCGTCATTTTATATTTAGAAATTAGGCCTCACTATAATCAACAAGAAAGGATTTCATGTATAAAAATCTGTCAAAAATAATGTAGTGAACCAAGTAACCAATATGATTTCTTTACAAAAATTTAGAATTTTAAAATAGGTTTTTATACAAATTTACAAGGAATCAAAATTTCTAATTCAAAATCAAATACAGGAACTTGTAAAACAACCATGAAAGTAAGGGACATTAATTTCTCATGTCATTAGCTTCTTGCTTCACCCACCTCTGATAGTTTTGAATGAATTAAAAATAAAATCCTCAATCCAGTTCTTCAGCTATCCATATTAAAGTTCACAGTGTAGGCTCAAATCTCTACAAACCAAAATAAATATAACTAATCTCAAAACTTGATCTGTGGGAAAAGGCCGTTAGGTGAACCAGCTTCAGGCACTTTCTTCTTTTTCAGAACGGTGCACCATTAATTTTCTTCCTATAGGGTCTACTGTCTGAATTTTAGTCATAAAATATGTCCCTAACAGAGGAGAGGAATGAGGACATCATGGCATGAGCTATGCTTCCTGCCAAGGTGGCTGCTTTCCTGATGAAGGTGCTTTGTCCTCCTGGTGGTTATTATATTACAGAATCAGTCCCTGGCTGGCCCCCACCTGGGAGCCAAGTGCCCTGCCTTTATTCCATGACCCTGGTGTTTACACTGCTTCCCCTTTGTGCTGTATTTTCTTCAGAGCTATCAAATATTTCTAATTCCAACCCTCAAACTCACTGCATCCTGCTAACTCCCAAGGGCAACCAGAAGACTCCTCACTTTTTAGACTCTGAATTTCCCATTTCCGGATCAACAATGAACTGTTTTTTCTACAAATATATGCAATTTATAAGTCTTTACTTTGAGCTGACTCTTCTAAGGGTGAAAAATTTTGAAATCACTAAATGTTTACCCATTCCTTTAACTACTACAAAACAGTCTCCATCTTCAGTCTTGTTCATGCAAATGAGCACTCATCCAGAGTAGTATTTCACAGCTGCACCTTCCAAGAGGATTCATTTTGAATAAATGTTCCCAGGAAAGGTGGACTTTATATTTTCATTTCCTTATAGCTTCCATTTTATTTGCATACTCAAACCTTTTATTTGATTCATTTGAAATGAGTTTTTTAATGGGTAAAAATTTTTAGTCGTTGGGAAAGTGACAGAAATAATTGCTTTTCTGTTTGATTCCCCCTAGCATTCCAAACACTTTATGAACTGTAATTGAACTACTGTTTATTGTTTTGGCAGGATGATGGTCTTATTCATATGCATATATCCTTACAACTAGGTCCTATGATTAGAACATAGAAGGTACTTGTGGAGCTTTGTGGAATGAAAGATAAATTGTTGCCAACATTTTATTTTCTCTTAATCATCAGAGCAATTAATACTATCGAAGGGAATTCTAAAAATATGAAAATTTTAGTTCTGCTATAAAATCTGAAAATGCCATAGATGTGAGTATAAATAATTTTTAATATTGTTATCTAAAATATCTGAGGTGCTTATGGTTAGTTTTTACTTAGTTATAATGTCTTTATTACTTTTTAAAGGAAACATCATTTTACTTATACCTCAGAGATATAACAATTCATTTATAACTTGACTCGTTACACACTACCCTATGTATGGCCTATGTTTCTTCCCCCTGTAATATGGTATCACTGATACCACAGTGCTAAAATAAAATACATGCATTCCTTATTTGCAAGAAACATTTCACTAGATAACTTTTTAAATGATAAATTCAGATTTTATTTAGAAAGTAAATGGATGAAATATTGAATCGATACTCTCTGGATGGCATAAGAGATGGCCAGCAACAATATTAGCAATCTCTCATGCAGGTGTAGGTGGAATAAAAGGTCAATAGTTATAATAATAATATTGTAATTAAGGGGATAGAGGGTCCTGGTTGAAGGAAATCAGCCAGTGAAGCTTTAGTTTTGTGAAGGAAGCCTAAGATTACTGCACCTGCTCATAATGGACATTCTCTGCCCAATTTTAGTGAAAGTTAAATAATGGGTAAGTATGTGGAGAATGAGTTCTAAAATATTAGTTGAGAGAATGAACTTTGGCTGAGCAAGATAGTAAGATCCATAAATGTCTTGTAAGAGAACAAATTATTGGAAAGTTTGGAACTCAGTTGGCTTCAAACCCAGCTCTGTCTTTTGCAGTGTGTGATGCGAGCAAATATTTAACTTTTCTTAAATTATTTTTTTAATTAGGAAAAATTGGTTATTCAGAAACTTAATGATAGTAAAATACACCAAGTGCTTATAAGGCATCTCTTTATTTTCTATACTTGTGGGGAGGGGGCTGGTGAGAAAGACAAGGAACTGAATAACCGAACTTGATTTTTAAAAAGAAAAAACTATATTTAAATCATCTTCCCAAATGGCGTCCTCATAAAAATTTTGAGGTGTTATAATTATTCATAATTTCATGTTTTATGTAACTTTTGATATTTTGTAGGAAAAATAAAGATATGCTGTTATCAAGAAATTATTCCTACAGAAAAGTAATATGTCAAAGAAGGAAAGTGCTTCAAATAAAAATTATACTTCTACAGGAATAGCCAAAACAATATGAAATCAAAATGAGTAGAGATTTTATAATAATTTTGAATATTAAGCAAACTTGAAAAAAATTTTTTAATGTTATGCTTTACATTAAAGGTTTAAAGTTTAGCATGGTTAATTTTCATTTAACCTATGGCATTTCAATTCTATGAATGTAGCAAACTCTTTGGAATAAACATTTTAAAACATTTTTCAACCTTCTGGTGGAAATTCCAGTGCTAAACTACAATATTAATCTTTCTATACTCATTTCCAATTAGGGAAGCCTCTGTTACTCATTGCCACACACACACACACACACACACACACACACACACACACACACACACACACACACAGTTGACGTGACTGACCATGGCTGCCGCCAAACAGAAGAGGGACTTTTCAGAAGGACACGGTTCTACAGTCTTTCATCTTCTCACATCACACTCCTTCCACTTGGAAAGCAGATGTGAGCCTGCAGGAGGAACAACCTTCTCACAACCTTGAGACCAAACTGCACATGCTAAGAATTATTGGCAAGAGAAATGAAAAGTCCCCTGGCACACCGGACTTATAAGCCCTGACTTCTTACTGTAGGCGAAATAAGCCATATGTGTCTAAATCAGAACAGTCAGAATTTAATTGCTTGATTCTAAATTTAATCCTACACCTAGTTGCCGTGATTTTCCTCCTGAACACAGACTGCAGAGAACAACTTCCAGACCTTCTTCATCCCTTGTCCAGGTTGAAGTCCATCCCTTCTTCAGGAGAAGCCCATCCCTTGTCCAGGTTTGAAGTCCATCCCTTCTCCAGGTTTCCACAAATGAATTCCATTCTAGATGCACAGAAATGAAGCCAAGTCATTACTGAATATGGATGACTAGAGTATCCATCCCTACTTCTCTAGTTGAGTTCAAGGTGAGGAAGCCAACAGCAAAGCTTTGCTGCCTAAAATATGGCTCAATACTACATTTAAATTATAGTCCCCAGGTGATTCACTGTACATTAAACTTTGAAAACACTGACTAAATTGTGAGATCTTTGAGGCCAGTGAGCTGGTCATTTCTTTTGTTTTCCTTCCTGGTTTAATCTCTTGAATCTCTATTTCCTGGGATGAAGTCTGAATGAAACATGATTAAGTCCAATCAAATATTTGATGAGTGAAACATAGCACTGATTTGGGGTCAAGTATTAAATTATATGACATATTTGATCATCAGAAGTCTGTTACTTATAAAATAGTGTTTATGGCTATGAGGGTATGAGTAAGAAGTTAAATATAAAGTGAAAAAGAAAGAAAATAGTTGAAAAATACAAGCAGAGGATGAATACAGAAAAGATTATAATTACATGCTGAAACCAAACATTCTGAAAAAATGAACCCATTTGACAGGAGTTAAGATAGAAAATTGAGGGGTAATTAATCAGAGAAAAGTAACTTTTGCAATATTTATTATTTTCTCTGGCAGCACCTTGGTTGATCTATTTGAGGTCAGTAGTTTTTCTATTTAGGAAGCTAATGGAACACTTTGAGACGTTAAGAAAACTGGAAACATTCCCTTAGAAAATGCACATATGCACACACATGAACACAGTATGTTATTTTTAATTAGTATCCTATTTTTTTTCATTTTATTGGGGACTCGTACAATTGTTATCACAATCCATCCATCCATCCATTATGTCAAGAACATATGTACATTGGTTGCCATCATCATTCTCAAAACATTTGCCTTCTACTTGAGCACTTAATATCTGCTGCTCATTTTCCCCCTCCCTCCCCACTGCCTCCTACCTCACGAACCCTTCATCATTCATATATTACTATTATGTTGTCATATACTACACTGTCTCTTTAGGTTCTAATACATTCATTGCAAATGCTACATAGAATTAAATTACACATAGAATTAATTATTAAAGTCTTCATTACTGAAGTTAACTAGTCAAAATATAGCGAGAAACACTCAAGATAGAGTTGTTTATTAGAACATTGTGCAAGTTCTTTCCGTTCTGTTAGTAATGCCCAAAGGGCCATACCACCCTTTTACAAGCCCCGCCCTCTAGTTCCCGCTTCTTGGGTCAGCAAACTTAGGTCCTTGATTGAAGTGGCCAGAAGCACCCCACTCCTGCAAGACTCTTCACCCAAAGGTACTCAGCTCCAATTTTTTTTTGGGGGGGGGGCGCTCACAAATTCCAGGTTTCCCAAGTTAGTGCCGAGGCACCCAGCTCTGCAAGCCAATCTGCTGCATAAAAGCACTTGGCTGTACTGGATCCGTGAAATGGGAAGTCCGTCCCACTGTCCCATGCTCTCTGCGCCTCTGCTGTTATAGTTATCTTCTTCATGCCGGAGGCTCACGCAGCACAGGGATTGGAGGTCCAGAGAAGAGTTCCACACAACTCTTGTTGGAAACAAGATCTCTCCTCCTACTTTTCAGTGGGTTTCCTTTCCAAGCAGCAGGATGTCAGTCCAGCAAATCCTGTTCACAATTACTCACAAATGAACCCTCTCAGCATCTTCCTCCACCTCCTTACCTGACCCATGCAGGAAAACATCATTCGGTGGGAGTTAGAAAATTTGACTAGAAGAGCCATATTAAACAGTTCCCTGTCTCTGTACACATTTAATACAATTTTAGGAAGTGTATGCACTCCCTGGTGTATCAAAATCACAGTAGGCTTCAAGTAGAGAGAGCTCTTTATGAATCTTTAATTCCCTGTATTACTAGCTGGGCAGAATGATTAGCTATTAAATCTAAAAATAATTCACAAAAATAGGTCAATGCTAATCCCAAATTCTAAATTATTTCCCAGTACAAATTTTGACTTAATGGAATAACGTCTCTCTTATAGTTTGCCAGATTAAAAAAAATTTTGGTGAACTTCTTGTGACTAATGAATGAACCAATATCCTGTAAGAAATTAATGTGTAGATGTGTTTGGATGTTGGACTGATAGACACTTCCTGGACTCTCGCAAAGATGCAGTGAAGTAAAGATTAGGAACTGTCTTTTACAATCACAAGGACCTTATTATAAGTGGTGAAGGCAAATTTTAAATTATAATAAAAATTCTATCATTGTTATTAAGAAAAAATCATTCTAAGAATAATTTATTAATCATTAAGATGAAGACATTTTGTTATTTAAAATGGCAAGATAACTAAGCAGTACATTAATATATTTAACTTATTGATTATACACATTATGACTGCCATATAAAACTCCTCTAAAATATGTTATTTTAAAGAATTGTAATGAAGACAATAAAAAGTTTTTATCCATCTTTATGACCAGAGAAGCTGGGTTACATGAAGAGAAATGTGGCATCAGATTTGGAGGAAGCTTATTAACAACCTGTGATCTGGAGGTGACACAATCTTGCTTGCTGAAAGCGAGGAAGACTTGAAGCACTTGCTGAGCACGATCAAGAATGACAGCCTTCAGCATGGAAGACAGCCCAGTGTACGAAAGACCACAGTCCTCACAACTGGACCAATAGGTCATATCATGATAAACAGAGAGGATTGACGTTGTCAAGGATTTCACCTTGCTTGGATCCACAATCAATGTTCATGGATCAAGAGTAGTCTAGAGATCAAAAGGCACATTGCATTGGCTCAATCTGTGGCATCGTAAGAGTGTTTAAATGCAAGGAGATTACTTTGAGGACAAAAGTGCACCTGATCCAAACCATGGCATTTTCTATTGCCTCATTGAATAAGGGAGACAGAAGAATTGATTCACTTAAATTATGGTGCTGGTGAAGAATATTGAAAGTACCATGGATTACCAAAAGAAACAGGCAGATCTATTTGGAAGAAGTGCAGTCAGAGTGCTCCTTACAGGCAAGGATGGCCAGACTCACATATTTTGGACATGTTGTCAGAATAGGTAGCAGGCTTGGGCAGTGGGAAATAGATGAAGTGACCGAGGGGCTGCATGGATCGGCTCTAGCAGAAGAAGCCTTGTGAATGTAGCAAAGGGCCAGGCAGAGTTTCATTGGGTTGCAGATAAGGTTGCTGTGCATTGACAGACTCAATGGCACCTAGAAAAAACAAGTCCCTGAGTATACGCCGTACTCGGTGAAAACAGTCTAATTTCTCTATCAAATCTCCTAGCTGCTGAGGTCTCAGTTTTTCATAAGTACAATAATTTATTTTAAGAATATTGTAAATGCTGCAAGGTATCTTTGGTAGTTAAGGTTTGGGGTCAACTGGTTTGAACTTGGATTATCAGTAGTTTGGCAATTAACACTTATGAAGCTTTCATGATTTGATCTGGCACAACAGAACCGGAGTCAATCAGTTGTGATCCTCCATAATATAGGAAGATTAGAGCCTCTGCCTCGGCCTTGACACAATTAAAAGGAAAGTTCCTTGTGAGTGTCACCTCGTTCCAATTTAAGGAGACTGTGGGGAAACGTTTTACTTCTCACTCTGTTTGGTTCCCGCATCTGGTTCATCAACCTGGTTCTTCGGACTTGAACTAACAGTCTGCCATATTGTCCTTATTGTAGGTCCTTTTAATATTTCTTTGGCTATTATGAGTCTTGGTAAAAATTTTAGAATTTTTCTTTCACTAAAATCATGATGTTAAAATATACTGTTTGAATATCAGAATGGAGAGAATGAGAAAAAACACTCATACAGTCTAAAAATACATTTACAAATCTTAATTACATTAGATACTAGCATTATAAACAAATTACATAAGTTATCTGAATAGTATGCAGAATTGCTATCCATACATAGTGGCCACAACTCTGTTTAATAATGAAGTTTTAATGACATGCCACTTTTCTGCAAGTAGTTTTTTAAAATCTTAATCTAGATGCTACAACTAAAAAAAAAGTGATGTGTTTTTTAAAAATGAGACAATTGGTGCACAAAGTAGTGGTTACACAGTGGGCTGCTAACTGCAAAGTCAGCAATTTGAAACCAGCAGCAGCTCAGAGGGACCTAGTAGGGGATTTCTGCTCCCATAAAGAGTTGTCCTCTCAGAAACCAAGAGTTGCAATTCTGCCTTGGCCTACAAGACAACTTTGCATCCAAATTGACTGGATAGGAATGAGTTTGGTTGTTTTGGTTTTTTTAGAGCCATAGAAAAATTCCTAGTTGCACAAATAGGTAAGCTTCTGACAGCTAAGCAAAAGGTTGAAACCCAGCCATGGGAGAAAGGCCTGCAGATTTGTTTCTGTGAAGATTAAAGGCGGGAGAACTCTGGAGACAATTCTACTCTATCAATGAGGTCCCTGTGCATTATAATCAGTTCTAAACCACCAACCAACAATTAAAAACATAGACAACTAGTGTGGTAGGTACGTATTTCATGTCAACATGAAGATATATGAAAGTGTAGGGGTGATATTCGTCCTGCCAATCAGGTCACAGCCTGACGGTGCCTCCTGGGGGGGTGGTCTTCTCATAAGGAGGACCCTGACAGCCTCCCCTTCCTCCCAGGTCTTCACCTTCTTGCTGAATGACCCTGCTTACTGACAGAGCCCTGTGATGTCCAACCATCAAATCCACATGCCTTTGCAACCATTGGCCTGTGATCTTCCTGCATTCTACATCATTGCATATGGCTGTGTGAGTCTGAAGAGGGACTTGTGGACTTGTCTCAGACTTATGGACTTGAGTTGGACTGGACTGGGATGTTTTCCTGATATATAATTACTTCTTGATATAAGCTCTCACTTATACATATATTAGTGTCACTGGGTTTGCCTCTCTAGTACATCCGGCCTAACACAACTAGTTACCCTTTTCTACTAATTAAAAGACATTAATGAAAAATATTTGGCAGCAGAACAATGTGATGTTCAAAGATACCATACTTTGATCAGGACACACGGCACATAGTTGGACAAGAGTAAATAAAAGTCAGATAAACACAGCAAGAAAAATATTTAAACCATGCCTGCTGATCTGCATTGTGAGGATATGTGAAGTGGCCAAATGAACCACAAATGTTATTGACTACCTAAATGTTATTGACAGGGCGCTCTCCTGTCAACTGCCACACAAAAGTATGCAATACAGACTCCTACGAGGCAGACAGACCCACCCGGTAGCAGAGGCATGGCATATTCACTCAAGAGGAAGCGCTAGCCAAATAACTCATGATTTCACAATATTCTCAATAAAGGGAAATTGATTAAAATTAACAGAATGTAGAGAGAAGTCTGTGAATATTGATTGTGCACATGTGCCGACGTGTGTGTCCACGGGCTCTGTATCCCTGGTTCTTAGCCCCACCTAATATTGATGGATATCAGATTCCCTAAGTCTTGTAGACTTTATGCATGTCTCCAGGAATATTTCTCTGCAATATGAAGAAATAATGTGAGATTATTGAGAACATCAAGCAATTGTTCCTCTGTTCCAGTTATGGTCTTCTTTGTAGGATTACACTCTGATTTTCCAACCGCTGTTGTCACTTGCTCTGAGTTTCCCCACTAATTCCTCTTGACACTCCTATCTCCATTAGAACATCCACAGGTGAGTCTTCTGGATCAATTCCACTACTATACCTGTTGGAGACCCAGGAAAACCTATCAGCACTGCAGATACAGTGCTGTTTGCAAGATGGTGTGACGACGTTCTTCTCCATAACCTCCGTGGGACACAGTTGGGCCCATGCTGTCCTCTGTAGGAGCACAGCTTCTCACTCAGGGAACCAAATGTTGCAATTCACAAAGCAAGAGTTGACGTAGGTTACTTAAATGATATGTGCATTCCATAAATATATCAAGGAGATACCATATAAATTGGTCAAATTCAAATAGGGAGATGATTTTTTTAAAGCGAGATATCACTAAGCAGCAGAATACAATATTATTCTGTCTGATGTCTCCCCCCACCTTCTTCTCTGCTGTCCCCCCCCCAAGGGAGGAGGCTATATGTAGATTCTTGGACAGTGTCATATATGACAAAATAATAATAATTTATGAATGATGAAGGGTTCATGAGATAGGGGGCAGTGGGGAGGGAGGGGAAAATGAGCAGCAGGTATTAAGGGCTCAAGTAGAAGGCAAATGCTTTTAGAATGATGATGGCAACAAATGTACATATGTTCTTGACACAATGGATGTATGTATGGATTGTGATAAGAATTGCATGAGGCCCCAATAAAATGATTAAATAAAAATTTTTTTAAAAGAATACACTATTATTTCCCAGTTGGAAGAACGTATTCATCACACAACACTGAAATAAAGTTGATAATCAAGTCACAAGTTTGTAATCAGCTCATACCCCATTTTTGAGTGCCACTCTGAGCTGCCTGCACCAGCTGTTTTGCAGCTGCAGTGAATTTGACATGCTTTACAATCACCGTGCAATGGTCCAGACGCCTTAAAAGCATACAGCAAATCCAGAAAAAAAAACAATGCAACATTTCATACCGGGAAAAGTTATGAGAGGCATTTTAGACACTCTGTGCATGATTATTTTTGAAAATTCCCACTATGAGGATCTGTAAGGATTTGGAAGACCCCCTTGCAGACAGAGGAGCCTCAGTAGCTCAAGTGCTCAGTGCAGAGTTGAAATGGACCTGACAGCGCCTAACCGAAACCCCAACGTGCGTGTGTTATGAGCATGTGTTTGTTGGTAGAGGTAAACACTTGTTCAGGATGTAATTTTTCACCATTTTATTATGCACACTTTCCACTACCCAGTAAAGATAAAATATGTTTACAATAAATATATATACCCCAACTCCTATGATTAACAATTTAATATACTTGCTTTACCACATATTTTTCTATCCAGTTTATCTTATTTGCTCATCAGTTTATCTTATTTGCTATAGTTTCAAATATTTTCATGTTTTCATCGTGTCAGTAAACAATTGTAGAGTGAATGTAAAAAAAGAAAAGGGAAAGAAAAAAAAAGGAAGAAAGAAAAGAAAATGATTAGGGCAAAGAATGTACAGATGCGCTTCATACAATTGATGTATATATATGTATGGACTGTGATAAGAGTTGTATGAGCCCCTAATAAAACGTTTAAAACAAACAATTGTAGAGTGTCTGTAAATCCTATTCCTAAACACAAG
Organism: Tenrec ecaudatus; assembly: GCF_050624435.1. Taxonomy (NCBI): domain Eukaryota; kingdom Metazoa; phylum Chordata; class Mammalia; order Afrosoricida; family Tenrecidae; genus Tenrec; species Tenrec ecaudatus. The sequence goes on along the minus strand of NC_134532.1, from coordinate 94,554,970 downwards.
TTTTTGAATTTTTAATATTGGAAGAAACCTTTATGTTTCCTTAATGTGAATGTTTACGAGTGTATGAGTGCCGAACTAATCGGAAATTAAATGAAGATTAGAATTTATATTCTATATGTTTTTAATAAATATACACTTAGTAAGAAAAGCTTCAAGGCAGTTAGATGAGAAAGGGATTCCTTGAAGTTGGCTTTTGCTAGAAAGTTCAAGTAACTCTATATTAATAAGTAATGCACAGACGAATTAAGAGTAAGATTACAGAAAAACAATGGAAATGAGTGAGTTGGAGCAACTGTGAAAATCCCCCCGCTGGGTAATCAAGAGGGGGAGAAAAATTAAGCCTACTAATTCTCACCCAGTTTCTGAAATTGTGGAATGCCACAGGATGAAGAATGCAAAGCTCACTGAGTGCTGGAAGCAGGGACTTGTGTGGGAGACAGAAGCACCTGTTGCCTAAGTCCAGGCTTCAACAAACCCACAGCCTGTTTCAATGACCACGGGCTAGAGGAACTAGAATGTATATGTGTAGACACTGGGGCTTATGCGGCCTCTTGACAGAAACCCCCAAACTAATTACAGTCATTTTGGATTCCTCGTGGCATCAGACTTTACAGAATATAACTGACCCATAGGGGTGTTTAGCTTTGTTTTTTGGCTGTAATCTTTATAGAAGTAGATTGCCACATCTTATATCTATCTTCAAGGAAATCTAATTGCCATATCTAATATTTATCTTAAAGGAAATCCAATCAAGGCAACTATTATTCAAATGTAGGCATCAACCAGAAAAGCTAGTGATGAAGAAATTGAAGATTTCTATCAAAGACTTCAGTCTGAAAACTGACCATCGTTCAAGGAATATGTTAAAAATCATTCAGGGACTGAATATATCATAATTTCAGGCACTTATTTTTTCATTCCTTTTTTATGTATCCACGTTTTCACACATTTTGTTTGCGTGTTTGTTTCCTGGTTCACAGAAATTTAAAACCAATTGGTGAACGAGTGGTAAACGATGTATTTCAGCTAAGAGTTCAAAGGTGGTAATGATGCACCGTGGCCCTTTCTCACTGCTTCCTTTTACATTCCTTGAAACGTCCCTCTGGTCTCAGCTGAGCAAACAGTAGAGTTTCCCTGAAACAATGATTTTAGTCAGTTAAAGTGCTTAAGGGATTTATAGGAACTCATTGAAAAATTAGTTTTTGAAGTTATGCTCTTAAAGAGTCCAGCAATATGTAAAGTTTCAACAGATTCTATAGGAAACTCATATTTGAGAATGATTAATGTGAAGCGTTCTATGTCAGAAGTCAAGGAGTTGGTTTCTAGTTCTGGTCCTACAGTTATTATTGATTTATTAAGTTGTCCAGGTTAAGTACTAACATCTAGAATTTATTCCTGTGGACACATTAGATTCTAGACCCACCTAGTATGTTTTGGTGGGTATTGGAATAAGACACTGAATATAAACATTTTGTAAAGAATAAAACAACAAATATATTTTATTTGCTTTTGAGACCTCTTTTCTGGATTTGGATATTTAGGGTTTTTGTCTTATATTGGTTTGTCTCATATTCTACCTCAATAGGCCCAATCTTGAGGTAACTGTAAATCATTCACACGTTATGACAAAATATAAAGTGACCCCTGTTTTGGGGGTGGGGGAATATTTCAGAATCTTTTCCAATTGAATTTTCAAAACTGCTCTTTAAAAAAAATTTATATTCTATGTTCTGTTAGGGATCCAGTAATGTGGTTGGCTTCTTTGCCCGAGTGATTTAATTGAAAATGCTTTAAATATTTAAATTGCTTTTTAAAAGATTTACATTATAATTGTGGCAGTTGCTCATCTTCTGTGTAGAAAGCAATTAACGTCATGGAAAAACCGCTCTATTCTATTAAAGCTCATAATATTACTAGCACATAGTTACTTACACATTTCCTATTTCTGTCAAGCAATGGTTCAGCGTTGGTGATACCATATAGCGGCAGCAAAATTAAGAGCAGCAGTGAACATGGAATCTCAGAAGGTTTCTGACAATGGCTTAAAATATGCTGAGGCACTTGAGAAAATTACTTAACTTCGCTGAACCTCGAGATTTTTTTCTTACCTACAATACTATTACTGATTTTTCAAGGCTTTTTCAAAGTTTAAAGTCATGTGCATACAAGTCTAATATAAGGACTAGTATTTATTGTTGCTATTAATTGCAATGTTAGAGATTAAACCCGAGCACCCTGATTTGCAAAAGGCTATGGATGGTGAGTAGATTGCCTCCACCCCTCTCTGGGCTGGCTACTCTCTTACATGCTTGCCTAAATGTGTTCTTGATAGATTTCCTAGTACTGGGGAGAGTACATGGCGTGGCATTGTCACTGGGTCTGATTGTCTTGATTAGGAGGCCTGCGAAACCTTGCAGGTTCTTATATCTACCAATGTACCTGTCCGAGTCATGGTCCCATTTCTGTTTTTGTAGTCCCACCTGTAACTGAGATATATTGGTCTGCTACCAATCATACTTTTGCGACAGTTTCCTTAAGCACTCCCTCACCCCCTCACCACCCCCAGGCCCCTGATCTCCATTTATCTAGAATCTGAATTGTGAATCTTTGGATGCCACTTCAGCCTCCTGTTGGTGATCTCTCTCTTCTGGATGATGTGCCTGTGTCTTTGTGTTCTCTCTGTCTCTAAGACTTAATAAATATTCTCTTTTACCTATATTCGAGTTGGGGGTATCTTTTGTATTCAAAATTATGGTCATCAATTGGTTCCCACTCATATCGAGTATACCAGAACCACGATGCAAAGTCTCACCTTTCTTGCTTCTAAGAACCATTCCAACTGTATTTCTTCCAAGTTGGTTCACGAAGTCTTCTATTCCAAGTGCAGGAATTCTTTCCCGTCTTCCTTATTCACTCTCCATCTTTCACATGCTTATGAGACGATTGAGAAAACCATGACTTCGGTTACGCACACCTTAATCCTCAAAGTAACATCTTTGCTTTGCCTAATATTTAGTAGTACTCTATAAGTGATAACTATGATAACCACAATAACTGCCCATTGTGTTATGAAACATGCATTAAAACTCACCCATGGTTCAAGACTAATCCAAAACAAATATGCTGATATGACTAAATTACACAGTAGCAGCAGTGTTAGCCTCTCTGTAAATGCTTCATTGGTTATTGAATTATTAGGACTACTCACTCAATGTGGAAGGTGTGGTCTAGTTAAAGTAAACAAAAGGTAGCAAGGAAAATTTGAGGTCAATAGCCCATGGAGAATGATTTCAGGAAATGAATGAATTTCATCTCAAATGGTGAGGTACAGAGCATATCACTCTCTTTGACCTTTAATTTCCTCATTTTCTAAGTTGGGATACCGATTCTTGTATTCATATTCAGTAACCAAACAAAGCAATTAGCATCAAATTTTACCATGTGGTAAGTATGAGAAACTGGGTCAGCAAGATTACTTATCTAAATCTCAATATCTTTAACTAAAAGTGTAAGCAACACTAAGGATACTATATATATTTGTGAGATCTTTAATTGTATTGAAATTTAGTAGCCGAGATGTTTATTAAATGATTAAATGTTTGCTAGTGTTTGACTAGGCTACTGTCTATCAGAATAGCTGTGAGCAGTATGTAAGACAAGACAAATGATATACTACATATGTAATTATATGAAAATTATGTATAAGGCTTTTCTTAAAGCTTCCATATAAATGAGAAAACTTTGGAGTGATAGAAACTCCAAGGGGAAATATGTATAAGTCTATTTTAAAAAGAGTGATTGAAATCACATTTTAGAAACCCATGCGAGGGATGAAATCTTCGGCTTTGGAAGTGGGTATATTGCAGAATGCTGGCATATGGATAAATGATGTATTTGGTATCAGGAGATGATGCTGGTTTAGAAAGGCAGCATGTGTGATTTTACCACTCCAAATTGTACATTTTATCACTTTTTCTTCTAATTATAATAAATAATAGAAAATAATAGCTTACAGGTGTAGGTCAATTTCTTTTTAAAACTTCCTCTCACAAATCACTCATATACATATTTTTCTTTCTGAACTTTGATTGGTTACTATTGTATTCCACCTTTCGATTTTCTGTCAGAATGGGAAAACATATGAAAAATCGCACCTATGATTTCATGGTTAATAAACTAAAATTTTAAAATTCTAAATCAGCATTCTGATACAAAATCCTGTCTTCCCCCTCCCCCTTCAGTTTGTGCATCTTTCATTTTCTTGTAGCTGGGGTTTTGTTGACTGTTCTTGAACACCAGTTAGGCTGCAGTAAAAGCAAACACACAAGATGGGAGCTTTGCTGAGAAGTACACAAGGGATGATATACATTCATCAGGGGAAAGCCTTTTCTGTGCTGGAAATGAATATTTCCAATCACTTATTTACTTCTTAACCCATGTATTAAATTAATATACAATTACCTAGTAAAAAAAGAAAACATTCTGTGGTAATACTTTGTTCAAATTAAATTATAAATATGCACATATATATGGAAAGCACTGACTGTTTCATGTGTGTGTAGCAACCAATAATTTATATGTGGTTTTCTGTTTATTAGAATCCAACCATAAACTCAAAGGGATATGAACTAAAGTCAGGTACAGGAAACAGCATGTCCACGTCACCATGCTGCTTCACAGAGTCCCTGGAGAACGCTCAACCAGACTGATACCATCATTTTCCTAGAGCGGGCTGACTGAGAAAAGACCTTTTCTGTACAACACACGCACATATATGGTCACCTTGGGAAAACATACAGATCACCCCTCCAGAAGTTATTTCCACCTGGCTTTCCCTAACTAATTCCCAGTGATTGGACCAAATACATGTGTAATATGTGAAGATGCAGAAAAGTTCCAAGATCCTTAGAAACATCTGCAGAGAAATCACAAGCCAACATAAAAATATGTGCATGGTTATTGAAACTGTGAAGCTTGCATTCTTTTGGATTTTTCTGCTTCAACGGATGTTCTTTATTCATAATCCTTCCGAGGCATTTTCTTCAGAAGGAGAAAGGATGACTCATATTCTCATTTTATTCTCTTAATTTATTCATCAGCAATCTGATTTAACAGTTCTACAATCATGCTTTATTTTCATTTTACACCCACTCACCAAAACCTCCTTAATTTTTAAGAGAACAATTGGAACATTTAAGCACCAAATATTTTCTACAGTCCTGAGGAACTGATTACTGAAACAATGATGGAATGTATTAAGGTTCATATACTATTTGGCTGACAGTCTTTGCATAATTTAAGTCATTGTGTCTGGCTGGCAGGGATCAGGTATTGAAGATTGCGACATAGGTAGCCTTAGCTTGGAAGGATCTTCTCACATCTACTTGATCGCCCTTACTTTACATGGGCTTCATCAAGGTCATCCCATTTGACTCATTTATTTACTCAACAAGCATGCACTGTTTACTGGGTACCAGGAGCTGTAAAAAGTGCAAAAGTAATAGAAATGTTGGCTCCAGTCTGAGGGAATTAAAATCTTCTTTCCTTCCGTTTTAGCAACCAAAAAACATAAACATGAAGAAAACAAATAATTCAAGTCACTATTTGATGACAGAGTGAATTGTATGTGGTACAAAATATAGGAGGAGAAAGGAATTGATGTTCTTTAATATTAAGTTAATATTTGGGGAAGTTAAGTAAAGGACAAAATTTAGTTCTAACAAAATCAGCAAAGTGTTTTCTATGTATTTCATTGGGTTTATTTTTACTCAAATATACTTTCTTAGTTAAATATTTTACTTATTAACTTTTGAGGGGAAATGTTTTTATTTTAATTTTAAAGAAGTGGGCAAAGATATTTTTGGCCCTACACCGAAAAAAAAGGGATTTCCCCCCTCCATTTCAGGCTTGCTTATAACTTACAATCCTGGATGGGACATCATAAACCAGACTAGATTAGCTATTCCTGAATCTGTAGTATTTAGAGTTTTAAGCCTTCCTGCTGGATTTGAGATATAATCTGTGGTAATTGCATAAAATGCTATCAAGTTGAGAAGATGAAGAGTGAAGGGGTGGAGGTTAGTCTGTCAATCAGGTGGCAGCTTGATGACATCTTTTGGAGGTGCTAAGGTCATAAATAGCTCTTTGGAGGCGAGACACAGGCTCACTCCCTGGGAGACATTGCTGCTGACAAGACACATGAAACTATGCTTGTACCCTGAGCTGGAGAAGCTACGTTGACCCCTGCCAGTGCTGAGATGCTTACCCGACCACTAGATCCAGAAGACTCTCCACTCACTGTCCTGGGATCTTCTTGCATTCGGCGTCATTGCATGTGTTTTTGTGAGTCTGAAGAGGACTTTATAGATTGGTTATGAACATTGGGCTAATATAAGACTTATGGACTTGATCTGCACTGGGCTGGGATATTTTCTCAATGTTCAATTCCTCTTGTAGATAAAGCTCTTTCTTATACACATGTGAGTGTCTATGAATTTGTTTCTCTAGTCTACGCACACTAGCACATAATCAAATGGTTTCTTCTGACTGTATCTTAGCGCGTCAGTAATTTGGTCTAATTTATGGTATAAAGGGGTTGCTAGTGGTTGCTTTGGTAGGTAGCAGGGAATGAAATTGGTATCCTGCTATTTCTTTTTCAATGAGTGTTGTATTTCCTTTCAAAAGTGTCTGAACCTTAGGCATCTGTTTACATTTGCATCTTCAACGCTCCGCTTTACTCAGTCAGGCTGCTGTCCTAAGTCAGCTTCTCCTACTATTTTACTTGATCCTGTCAGGCAAGAATGGAAAATGTGGAAGAGCTAAATCGCTATACATCAGATCTCCCTTTTACACACTCACACCCCTCAATATCAAGACTTGTCATTAGAATGTTGTTCTTTACTTTCTCTTCCATGCTCCTTCGAAACTCTTCGCTAAAGAAAAGATATGACAAATCATTCACAGTAAGATATTTTTTGATCAATCATTTCCAACTATCTTACCATTCAAATTGGTAGATTTGAACTAGGCTTCCTCAAAACAGGAAACTCATCTGTCTGGTTTCAATTTGCCAATGAGTTTGTACCAACTCACAAAGATCGAATGTATAGCAGCACAGAACGATGCCACTCCTATGTCCTCTGTATGATGGTCAGTATGTTTTAATCTACTGCTAGAACTATTCTGTCTCGTTAGATCTTTAGGCATCAACTCATTTTATTGATCTTGTCACTACTGTATCTTCAGTGTCTAGGGAAGACCCTGGCCTACAACGCATCTTTCCTAATTCCTTGTTAAATGAATATTAGAGACGAAAGCTTCAATGAAAGTTATTGAAAAACTGCAGTAAGGACTGACCTCTTTGTTACCTTGAGAGACTTCTCTCAAAGCTGTGCCCAATTCTTCCTGGGGTATGCCTGTGCACACTCTTCCACTCTAGCATTGAAGGGAAGATCGAAAATACCATCTCTGTCCTGAACCTCAGCTTAAAAACCCTCTGGGAACACTGACCAGACAGTATGTTGGGTATATTTTAGCAAAGATCTAATGCATAAATCTCTAAGCTTTGCAGAGCCAATATGCCTTATTCCCTTTGTGAATTAGAAGAACCAGTAGCCTAGATGATATATCTTTTAGGATTCATAGGATTGACAAAAGAAAAGCAACTTTTTCTGATTGTAGAAGATAAAGTGATGCACTGCACCTAATCGCTCTGTTGTACGAGACCTCAAACTATTGAAAATGAAGGATGTTACTTTGAGGACTATTGTGAGTATAACCCAAGCCATATTTCAATGACATCCTACGGATGTGAAAGTTGGACATTGAATAAGGATGCCCAACGAAGAATCAATGCATTTGGATTGTGGTGCTAGCTAAGAATATTGAAAGTACCATGGGCAGCCAAAAAACCCCAATAAATATGTCTTGGGAAAAGTGCAGCCAGAATACTCTTTAGAGCCAAGGATGGCACGACTTTGTCCCATCTCTTTTGGACACATTGGCAAGAGTTACCAGTCCCTGAGAAAGACATCATGCTTGGTTAATAGAGGGGCAGTCAAAGATATAAATACTAGAGACAGAATGGATTTACATAGTGACTGCATTGACGGACTCAGTCTTAAAAACAGTTGTGAGGGTGACTAAGGGTCGCTAGTGGTTTTTGTATGTTGTGCATTCAGTCACTTTGATTTGGAACTAACTCTAACCACAACAATAACAACAACATGCAACTCATATAAAGTGCCCTGGCAGAGCTGTTTGTTAAACACTGGGCTTCCAAACCACCAGGCACTCCTCCTGGGAAAAATGTGGCTTTCTGCTTCCCTAAAGGGATCCAGCATCAGAGACATTCTGTAGGATCCCTCCAACAGAAGGCCAGTGGCGAGGCTGGCACAGGCTGGGGGGTGGTTGTGCTTTACATAGAGCTGCTATGTGTCAGCATCGCCTCTATGATGACAACTGATGGGACTGACTGATGGTGTTGCATGAAAGCACCTAGATAGCATCTACTAGTAAGAACCTAATGAAATAGCCCCACTGCAAAGGCACAGCGCTGACGCACAGGTTGTGAGATTCCAGCTCTCTTTGTATCTCTAGTTCTTGACTTCTTTGGTGGTGCCCCGGTTCAGTGCAAAGCTGTGAACAAAGAGGGTGGAAATTCAGATCCACCTGGGGAGCTTCATGGAAGAGAGATTGGGTGATCTGCTCTGGCCAACGTTAAAAGAAAAACAAAACAGATAAACAAAATCCACTGCCAGTGAGTGAATCTCACCTCATAGGTACCCTGTAGAACAGAGGCGATCTGTCCCTTTGGATTCTCGAGGTTAGACACCTAGTACAGAAGCAAAAATCCTACTCTTTCTCCCAAGGTCGATGGGGAGCTTTCAAAGCGCTGACCTAGTAATTAGCAGCCCAATGGGTAGCCCACAGACCAGATCCCCTTGTGGCAATAACTGCAGTCTAAGGAACCTTCTGGAACAGTGCTACTCTGTCCCATAAGGATGCTTTGAGTCAGAATGCAAGGAAACACACCCCCAAAACAGTAACAACCCCAAAAGGAAGGGGACCGTCCTGGGTCAGTGTTAGAATTTTCACATTCCACGACGGAGACCCTAGTTCAATTTCCAGCCAATGACCTCATGCATAGCCACCACCCATCAGCCAGTGGAAGATTCCATGTTGCTATGATGGTGAACATGTTTCCGTGTAACTTCTAGGCTAAAATGAGTTAGGGAAAAGAAAATGAAAAAGCCTACCAAACTACTTTCAAAATAGCAGCCAACAAAAGCCCTAATGGATCACAAGGGCACAATCTGCAACAGATCCCAGGAATGGCCCAAGACGCAGAAGCATTCAGTTCCATCGTGCCTCGATGGAGTGCCCATGACACCTAGCTGACTAAAGGACCACCGGCGATAGGAACTATGCAATTCACAAGCTCACTCTGCACAGGGCCATCACTGAGGTGGAAGATGTAAGATGGAGCTGTATCTGTGCCATTGATTCTTACCTCCTGAGTTAGAGGGGCCTAAGGGAAGGAAATATCAAGAAATCTCACCTTGTTAATCTTCCCAGGAAGTAGGAGGAATTTCTACCACCGTTAAGTCACGAGCATTAAGAGCACGGAGACTCAGAAGCGTGCAACAAAGCAGTCCTTTCTTCCCGGACTGACTACTCGAGATGAAATCTGTCCTAATGCACAGGACCTCCAAGCAACAAAGACACAAACCTTACATTACAGTGTCTTCTGGCTCAGATTACAGCCACTTACCCCACATTTTCTTTTTCATACCAAATTCTAATCTCGAGCATCTCTTCATCTTGAAACAGAAATTTATTCATGCGTCCAAAGAGTTAACTGCTACTCAAGCGCTCTAGTTTTCAGTCAGTTGTGGGCACCCACCCCCTTCCTTTCCTCGACATTGTCTGAGAACCGAAAGCAAGAACTCTTAAAAAAAAATTTCAGACACACAATGGAAATCCTTGAAGGCAGTGCATGTCTGTGTCTGCCTTTGTCAAGGAGAACACAGCGTGTTTGTAAACATGTGGCACGGAAAAACGATTTCAGCAATGACAGCAAGCCTGGGCCCCTCCAATTTCCTGTTTGTCTCTGTCATTATGCTGCCCTGGCAACTAATGGGAGAAATAAACTGAGAGAGCAGTACTCTTTTTCCTTATGAAGTCGCCCAGCCTTTGGCGAATAAATTAAAACTATTTTCTTAATTGTGGAAAGTTTTTGCTTCTTTTCCATTCACTTTCTTGAGCTGAGAGAGGAAAGGAGAGAGAGCAAGAACTCTCTGCCTTTTAGTTTGCTGAAGTCTAAGTTGTCAAGGATTTCATCTTACCCAAAGTCACAAACAGTGCTCATGGGAGCAGAAATCAAATGACATATTGCACTGGGCACATCTGCTGCACAAGACCGCCTTAAAGTGTGGGAAAGCAAGCATGTCATTCTGAGTACTAAGGTGGGCCAGATCCAACCCATGGTATTAGCTCCTCATCCGTCTGGGAAAGTTGAACATTGGCCTAGGAAGACCAAAAAAGAAGTGATGCATTTGAACTACATTGCTGGCAAGGAAGATGGAAAATATTATGAACTGCCAAAAGAACAAACACATTTGTCTTGGAAGACGCAAAGCCAGGATGCTCCTTAGAAGCAAAGGGGGGCGTCTCCCTCCACCTCATGTACTTTGCACAGGTTATTAGGAGAGAACAGTCCCTGAAAGATGGTATCAGGTTTGAGAAAACAGAATGGGCAGTGACAAAGAGGAAGCTCCTGCATGAGCTGTTGACCCAATGGCTTCAACAATGGGCTCTGGCCTAATGACCCAGCCTGGTGCAGCACCCCCGGAGTTTTGTGCTGTTGTACATTGGGCACTGTGAGTTGGGACTGAATCCAAGGCACCTAACAACAATGTGCTCTTGTGACGGATCCCTAGTGGCACAGTGGCAAATTGCGAGGTAGCTATCTCAATAGCAGTATTGGATACCACCAGCCACCCAAGGGAGAACAGTGTGCGGCTATAAAGATCTATAACCCTGGCAGCCCTATGAGGCAATTCTACTTGTCCTACGGTCACTGTGAATCAGAAGTGACTGAATGTCAGTGGGTTGTACGTCATTTAGTTTATACTAGAGGATCATGCCCGAAAGCTCACAGAATAGCTGCAGAACTTCCATGGATAACTCTCAGCTCCTAATCATAGGACAATGTGCCTCTGGGTGAATCACTATGTGATTTTTACTTGTCATAAAGACGGAGAGAAGGAAGTTGCACACATTGATTCTTGTCGCATTTGGTTGACACTTGTTGCATAAGAAGCAGTCAATGGGCACGGACATTTTCATGGCATCCTGTTTGAAGGAGGTTACCCAATGCAGAGATGGAGCCTTCCAGAAGAAAGGTCACTTGCCTTTGGTCCCACGCTGGTAGACTTAAGCTTCGATCTGTCTGTCTCTAGAATTGGTGTTTCCTCACATGCAGGTGTCAACTAAGTTATCCCATGCTTAATTTCTTCATTTTGATTTATTTCCCTGACATTTTGCATTACTTCTTCTGTTTTCCCGCTGGCTTTAGCAGCAAATTTCAGAGGATCTTCTCACATTCATTTTGATAATTATTTTCTTTCCCTTCTTTTAAAAACGTTTCATTTTTTGTCATGAATGATGTTGTTGACATCCTCCCATAGCTCATCACATCTTCAGCCATTAGTGATCAATGCTTCAAATCTGTTCTTGAGATGTTCTCAAAAATTCAGATGGGATAGACTCAAGTTGCCTTTTGGACTTGCTTCAATTATATTCAGCTTCAACCTAAATTTACAAGCAGTCACCCTCAAAAACAAGATTATTTTAAGCTATGTATTTAAAATTTTTTTTTTACAAAACAACCCATCACCTTCAAAGTAATCTCTAGTAAACTTATATATTATTTGTTAAATACGCTTATTCCATTAAACACTTTTAAAAATACATCTCTTTGGATGACTGACAGCACCTCTCTTGTTTTTGTCTTCATCTCTTCTAAATCATCAAATCACTGCCCTTTTATGTCACTCTTCATTTACTAAACAAAAAGAAGTTGCATGGAGTCAGGTCAGGTGAGTAAAGTATGTGGGGCAAGAGAGGCATGCTGTTCTGTTTTCTTTGCCCCAAACTGGCACAATGAGATGGCTGCATGAGCCAGTACATTGTTGTGGTGGCAAAACCAGTCCCCCATCTGCCACAAATAAGGCTCCCACCCCACCTCCCTCCTGCACATTATTAGGCAATCTTTAATCAACCTCTAAACAGAAAGCTTGATTAACAGTCTGACCTGGTGGAACAAACTCCAGATGCACTGCAGGTCAACATTTTTGTCTGTTTCAGAAGTTGGCGGTCATCCATACTGAGGTTTGTTGTCAATCAACATTTCATCTTTTATGAAATGAGAAAACCACTCTTACACATAGTGATGTCCTTGTAAGCTATGCTCAACATCACAACAGTTTCTGCAGCATTTTCCCAAACAGGAAACAAAATTTCACAGCTGTGTGCTGTTCTCTTAAATTGGCCATCACAAAAAATGAGGTTCAAGTGAAATTGCTTTTATGAAAAAATTCACTGTGACCAGAAAGAACTAGGTGCTCTAACTCAAGTGAGTTGATGGATGCTCACCTAATGGGAAAAATGCATACTAAAAAAGCACCGCCCCACCCAGTGAAATTCCAGGTTTTTCTTTCTTTCTTTCTTTGATTCTCCCTTGTACATATTGATGTTCCACAATCAAGCTCAGACAATATTGTACTTCATGATGTATTTAGCAAGATCCTTTCTGACAATTAATGCCATGTCATTCCCTTTGATTGTGTTTTTCTTCATGATGTTGTTATTCCTAGCATAGTAAATCCTAGGATTGATTAAAAATATCCAGGACCAATCCCCTTCAGATCAGTAGCACCTCGAATATTGATTCTTATGCCGTCCATTTCAGTTGTACCTACATCTAATTTTCCTAGATCCATAAATTGTGTATTCCATGTTCTAATTATATATTTATGTTTGTAGCTGCTTCTCCTGACCTTGAGTTGTGCCCCACCAGCAAATGAAGACCCCCAAAGCTCCATTCCCACAGGCTTTACCCGACTGGTGTCACCACGATCGACTCCACACTGGGAAACCAGCTCCTCCCCAGTCACATTGAGTCTCTCTGTCTGACAATGTTCTCTCCTATTCATTAGACCTTCAGTATCAGGCAATTTTTGAAGCTATGCATAAGCATTCAGCAGCTCCTTCCTCTGAAGTGGGGAGCCGTGTCCTTTGTGTTGTCTGTTCTTATTCTGGAAGCTCTGCTGAAACTTGTTCACTTTGGGTGACCCTGCTGGCATTTGAAATGCCAGTGACGCAGCTTCAACATCACAACCACGCAGAAGCCATCAGAGTATGGCAAACTGACAGACAAGTGAGTGCTCACAAAAAGAATAATGAGACATAATAAATTAATAAAAACAAATAGGTTTAATAAAATTAATTTTTATATTGCTTTATGATACTTATTTTCATCATAGCCTTAAAAATGACCACGTATGTTATTATCTTATTCGTAATAGATATTAACATGTAGCTAGTGTTGTATTAGGCAATTTCCCTGGTGGTGTAGTACTTACACATTACACTGCGATTTGAAACCACCAGCCGCACCGTGGGAATAAAAACGGGCTTGCCATTATTTTTCCCCTTCAGAAAACCACGTAGCCTCTAGGTCGCTGCAACTGAAATTCCCTACTTCTTAACAGGAAACCAAATTAATTAAACTTGTGTTCCATAACGGGTTACCTATTTAAAAGGGGGAAATGGCAATAACTATATATTTAATAATAGTTTAGGCTGCCAAAAATAAAGAATTAATTTTCCATTTTATTTTAATTTATTCTACCAAGATGAAGCACATTGGGTTTAAATAGTTCTTTTCATACAGAAATTCTGTTATTTCTGCTTCATGGCCTAGAAAATGAAATCCAAGCGAATAGATAGGTTGTTCCATATTAAATGCCATCCCTCTGGTCACGAGTCTTGCTGTAAGAGGCACAATGTCCATCATCAATCATGTTGCATATTTTAACTTGTGACACGGTTACAATTTCTCTGCTTTTTAACTTTCCAAAACTCCTGTGAGGGCATTGACAGATGCCTTGCAGCAATGCTGAAAAGGTTAGAAGAATGAAACCAATATGAAGAGATTAGAAGATAAGTAGCCTTCTAATATTGAGGTATTGTGATAAATTATATTTCCTGAGCAAATTGGATTATTCCAGAATGGCTGTAGGCCCTGAGTTTCATGAATAATCCTTTAAAAGCCAAGAGTTAAACCCTCTGGGTCAAGTTACAGCTGATGGAATACTTGAAATGACCAAATTTGAGATTCGGATCATGTCACACTTCAGAGCTATGACATACTGACTACTACCAATTCATGTGTTTATCTAGCATAATGTCTTTTTGTTCTGTCCTCCCTACATAAATTATAACTTTATTAGGTTAATTTTCTACATTAGTCTTACAGGCATCATATGCGTAGTTGCTCTCATGTGAAAAAAGATACTACATATATTTTCTTGAGACCTTAGTCATAGCCTCAAACATCTACTTTTTTTCTGGTGTTTTCCTGCCCACCCAGCATTTAGGAACTAGAGGAAAGTTGCACGTTTCATCGATGCTACACTGCACCCTAACTGGCTCATCTCCTTCCAGGGACCCTTCTGTAAGGGGGTGTCCAGTTGCCTACAGATGAACTTTGGGTTCCCAATCTGTACGCTCCCTCATTCACAATGATATGATATTTTTGTTCTTTGATACCTGATACTGCATTCCTTTGACACCTCATGATCACACAGGCTGGTGTGTTTCTTCTTTGTGGGCTTTGTTGCTTCAGAGCTAGATGACTGCTGTTTACCTTCAAGCCTTTAAGACCCCAGATGCTATATCTTTTGATAGCCAGGCACCATCAGCTTTCTTCACCACATTTGCTTATGTACCCACTTTAACTTCAGGGATCATATTGGGGAGGTGAGAAGACAATGATATGATTTTTTGTTCTTTGATGCCTGATAACTGAACCCTTTAGCACCTAGTAATCACACAGGCTCGTGTGCTTCTTCCATGTGGGCTTTGTTGCTTCTGAGCTAGATGGCCGCTTGTTTACCTTCAAGCCTTTAAGACCCCGGACACTACATCATTTGATAGCTGGCACCACCAGCTTTCTTGACCACATTTGCTTATGGGAGAGGGAGAAGTGGGGGGAAAGGAAGTGGTGTTAACAAACCCAGGGACAAGGGAATGGCAAGTGACCCAAATCGATGGCGAGGAGGGTGCAGGAAGCCTGGTAGGGTATGATCAAGGGTAATGTAACTGAGAGGAATTACTGTACTCGACTGAAGGCTGAGCATGATAGTGGGACAAGAGGGAAGTAAAAGGAAATAGAGGAAAGAGCTAGGAGGCAAAAGGCATTTATAGGGGTCTAAATAAAGGCATGTACATATGCAAATATATTTACATATGTACATGGGGAAATAGATGTATGTGCATACATTTGTAGGTTTAGTATTAAAGTAGCAGATGGACATTGGGCCTCCACTTAAGTATTCCTTCAATGCAAGAATACTTTGTTCTATTAAACTGGCATTCCATGATGCTCACCTTCCTGACACAATCGCTGAAGACAAAGTGGGTGCATAAGCTAATGCAGTGGAGAAAGCTGATGGAGTTCGGCTATCAAAAGATATAGCATCTAAGGTCTTAAGGACTTGAAGGTAAAAGAGCGGCCATCTAGCTCAGGAGAAACAAAGCCCACATGGAAGAAGCACACCAGCCTGTGTGATCATGAGGTGCCGAAGGGATCAGTTATCAGGCATCAAAGAACAAAAAAATTATATCACTGTGTGCTCACCTCCTAGATATGATCGCTGAGAAGAAATTTTAATAAATATAACCATAACAATAATTAAAAATTTTAAGTAAATTTTCTTTCTTTTAATTTTTATCAATTGCATAAATTAAATCTTGCTCTACCTCACCATTTTTCTACGTTCAAAGTCGTTTTTAGGCATAGACCCATTGTCGAGTTCTAGTGCTACTAATTTGTTACTTTAAAACAACCTTTTTAAAAATAGTTTTCACAGATAAGTTTATCTAAATTGTTGGGAGGCATTTGAAAGTACCATTCATAGCAGATAAAGAAAAGGTGTTCCTCTTTTACAAAGTGCCTTTCAGTCACTTTGGACTCATGGCAGTTCAGTGGTGTCAGAATAAAACTGCTCCATCAGCTTTTCCATGGTGGAGTTTTAGGAAGTAGATAGCAGACAGTTCTTCTGAGGCACTATTGGTAGACTTGAACCTCTAACCTTTGGGTTAGCAAGCAAGTCTCTTACGTAGTTACACTGCAAGGGATACCAATTTCACTCTTAGGACTTCTGATTAGCTTCAATTCTCTCTTAGCGCACTCTGCGTGGCTTTCTAAATCTTTACAGCTTCTTCCTTTGTGTGACTTTGAAGAAGATTTATGGACCTTGTAAGGAGGTAACATCACTCTCCCAGATTTTCTCAAACCTCTCTGGGGCCCTCTGCTTATTAAGGTGTTATTTAATCACATTTCCCTTCCTTTTCAGGAATTTTCTATCCTTTAAAGTTATCCAGAAGCATAAAAGCTAATATACACTAAATTACTTTCTTTTTAAGATCTTCAAGCTGCTGCTGTTTTATAGCGGTTCCCTTCTCCAGACTCTCTGGCATTAATTCACTTCTTAAAAGGTCCTTAGTTTTTGTTTGTTCTCCAAAGATTGTATTTGAAAAGTGATGACAAAAATACTCCATTTTTGAAGAGGCAATTATAGTATTTTTATCTCTTCGCTACAGACACCAGGGTCGAAATCAAAATTTAAGTACAAAGGAACACTGATAACCAGGAAAAAATGACATTGTTGGAAATTGGTTAGATTCTGACAACGCAACCTATTCTAAGTAAAATGAACATAGGTGTTCATTCATCTTCCCATGTAACACCGGTTTGAGCTGCTCTTGGTAACAGAATTACAGTTATGTGTATAAATATAATTTTCTCTGATGCAAATATCCCTTCTGTTATTTCCTGTTCTGCTCATTTACAATGACATATTCCTTTATGCACCATCTGTAATACTGTTAACTTTTTTTCTGCAAGTAACTGGGATCGTTTACTCTAGCTCTGCTACAGTAGTGTGAAAAGTCCCCACTAAACAGCCAGGTATCTTCCTAATTAAAGGAGATGCTGAACTCTTAAATGCTCACCAGAACATTCCTTAGCTGGTTGATGAGCCAATCAGTGAGGATGGTTCCTGTGTTTTCTTAAACTAGAAAGACTTCTTCAGAAGTTGAACTGGGTACTTTGCTGGGATATACCTTCCTAAGAATTCCATAAGTAATCCTAAGACCCTTGGATTGGTAAATATCCTTCCTCTAAATGAGGGCTCAAATGCTCTAATGAAATTTATCTAAGGAAATTGTTGTTAGAAGCTCATGGCACCATGATTTGTTGTTTTAAAAAAAGAAGAGAATAATTATGCTTAATTGAAATAATTCTTAGTTGAGAGAGTTACCTGGCTGGTAAACCCATGTGGGATTAACTGTAGGGCAGAGAGATAGATGGCTTGGTGAGCCTCACCTTTCTAGTTCTCGGGTCTCTTGCTTTCTGATGGTCAGACAAGGGTGTAGCTGCCTTAGCCAGTTCCCTGCTTCAGCTGGCAAGGCTCACTTCCTGCAAGACATCCCTGAGGAGAAGCCACATGGACCTACCTCAATGCATCCCTGGGTGCTGGAGCAGCCGTGTGGAGAACTCAGCCAGTGCTGAGATGCTTATACATTCACTGATTCAGCTTTCCTCCTGCAGTCTGCATTATTGTGTTTGCTTTGTGAGATGGAGGAGGACTTTGTGGATTGGTATCAGACATATGGGCTAATGTTGGACTTGTGGGCATGGGCAGCACTGGGTTAGGATGCTTTCTTAATGTGCATTTACCCTTTATATAAAACTCTCTCTTATATACATATGAATTTTTGTAGATTTGTTTCCCTAGTTTACCCAGACTAACACACACATTTGTGCATATTTTGTACTCATAAAAGAGCAACATCTGAACTGCTGTTCTGTTATTGATTCAAATAAACTTGAAATTTGTCACGATCCTTATGATTCAATAAAGGAAGTCAGTCACATACTCTTGATGTGCTTTCTTCACGATGTTAAAAAATTTTTTCAGGTTTACTAATTGTGAAGAGAAAGAACAAGATTTATCTTTTGGGGAGGTTCCCAGTGGACTAGTTCATATTTCCTTGCTTTTTCTCTAGTAGATGAGAAAGACTCTTATTGTGTGCATAGGAAGACTCCTATTCTGGTACCACAGCCACAGCCCCTGGTGCCTCCCTGTCCTGAGTTACTCCTCATGCCAAGTCATTCTTTACACTACCACCAAATTTTCTTCTGAGCGTATTAACTTGGCTGGAAAATCTTAAAAGGTTTCCAATATCTTATAGTTATCAGCTTGATATTCCAACCCAGTTCAGGTTTTTCTTTTTCCTAAATATACTGCCTTTTTTCCTTGTACCCTCGTACCCTGTGCTATTTACACACTGCCTACAATTCCCAACTTAATCCTCTTAGCTGAAACTTTTCATTCTTTCAACCATCCTTGATCTCATGGTGTGAGGTGTCATGGAGGAGTTCTCACCCAAAGCTACCCCATACACAGCATAAGGACACCTGGTTGATCTTGAGATATTAGACATCCTTAATGTAACATTTTCTCCAAAAGAATAACATTAACTTTTCCTCTGCAAACAAATATTTTCTCTCATATATTATAACATCTATTATAGGAAGCCTTGTAGTTATTTAAGTATGTTTCTGTGAATTCCACATTATTATAATTTTCTTTTCCATTATCAGTTTTCCAACTACTGATCCTTTTTTTCACTTTTCCTATTTTAATTTTCCAATCACTACTAGTTGCTATTTCATCTTGGTTGCATGTGTGGTCCATTTCTGATTGAAGGAGTTGGCAGAACTCTTCAATTTCTTCTTTAGTAGCTTTAATGTTTGGTCTGTAATTTGAATAATAGCTGTATTAATGGGACTTTCTGAAGGCACATAGATATTATCCTGTCACAAATTAAACTTCAAGATGCATCCTAAAATGTTCTTTGACAATGAGCATGATGTCATTGCTGTCATATTAAACCACATGCTCTTCCGACTCAACTGGCCAATCCATTTCAGCTCCTGTTGCCCAAGATACTGCTTTCTATGCATCCCATTTCATTATTGATTACTTTGCTTTGGGGTAAATCTGTTGCACATGATCTCCTCAAGGTGTTGAAAAGCAAGGCTTTCACTTATGCCTACGCCACACTGTGGCATTTCCGATTATTTCATGTGCATGTGAGAGGTGGCCCATGAATAAGGCAGACCAAAGAGGAACCAATGCGTTTGAATTGTGGTGCTGGAGAAGAAGACCAAAAGTACCATGGACAGCCAACAGAACTAGCACATCCATCTTGGAAGAAGTACAGCCGATGGTCCTTAGAAGTGACGAGGGCAAGACTTCAACTCGCGTACTTTAGACATGTTATTAGGAGAAACCAGAAACTGGCGAAGGGCATCATGCTTGGTAAAGTAGAAGGACCACAAAAAGAGGAACACCCTCCAGGAGTTGGTGTGATTCAGGGGGTTCAATAATAGGCTCAATCATAACAAAAATTATCCCGATTGTGCAGACCCGGGCAGTGTTCTGTTCTGTTGGATAAAGGGTGGCTCAGAGGAGTAATCTACTCAAGGTGCCTAAAAATAAACAATAACAACAGTCTTCTTAGATCCACACTTCATATAGCCTATGTTCTAATATGGAATTATGAATGTTGGCAGAATTTCCTTCTGATTTTGGTGTGTCCAATCAGCAGACAGAGGTACCAAGTGCTATCCTCCATCCTCGTCATCGTAGTCCACTTTATTGGAGAATGCATCCTTCGTTGCGTTTTTATTGCCTTCTAACTGGGTGCTCATTTTGGAGCACGATATATGACAGTGCTCTTCTGCTCTTCATAAGCTTTTCAATGACTAATCCCTCTGAAGTGGACAACCTGTTCACCTAATGGTGTTGGAAATACTAGTGAGGTAACTTCTAGCCTCACAAGCACACACGAGCCACCGAAGTATGACTAACTAAGAGACAAGTGGTAAGATAGTACCCAGAGAGTACTAAATCATACCTAAATGTATATGGATTTAACAATTACCTCTTTCCATTATCTCCTACACGTGGCTTAGCAAACGTTTTACAAATATATTTATAAAATACATGCAGTTTAGTTGAATTGCTTTGCAAAGCTGCCTCTGGTGATAGTTTTTCAATGCATAAAAATTTTAAAACGTCTTAAATGCCTAAAGCATAAAGGAAACTTTGATTAATGAAGAGCTATGAAGAATATATGTGATAAGCTTTCCACCCTTAATTGATTCCCTATATAGTACAGACTCCCCCGCCAAAAAATATTGAATCCTTCAAAACTTCAACACATGCATTTGCCCTCACTGTAGTTGTTCAAGCATATATAATTAAATATTCTTTGGATTCTTTCAGCATCTCTTGTAGGAGACAAAATAATGAAAAGAGAAAATTATTATCTATTGAATGATAATAACATAGTCAATATACAAATTTCTCTATGTTGTGTCATTAAATCCTCAGTATCTGACTATAATTCAGTATCTTTTTTTTTCTGAGGATAATGCAAAACTGATTGCTGCAGTACATTGTTGGGAGCTGCCAGAAACTCAAGCTGGATCCCGAGGAGGACATGGGATGAGAGAGAATTACTGACAACAAATGGATCTTGGCTGAAAGCAGAGAACATCACAAAAAAATGTTTACTTGTGTTTTATTGACTATGAAAGGGCATTGGACTGTGTGGATTATAACAAACTACTGGTAGCACTACAAACAATGGGAATTCTAGAACATTTAGTTGTGCTTATTCAGAATTTTTACATAGACCAAGAGTTGATCATACTATCTGTATATACAACAATTAATGCTCATGAAAGCATCAGTCAAGAGATAAAGAGGTAAATCTGCTACACAAGACCACTTTAAAGTGTTGAAAAAGTGTTCCTTTGAGGACTAAGATATTCCTGACCCAAGGCCTGGTATTTTCCGTTGCTTCATATGCATGTGGAAGTTGAACACATAAGACCAAAAAGAATTGATGTGTTAGAATTATGGTGTTGGGGGAGAACATTAAAAGAACCAAATATGTTTGGGAAGAAGTACAATCCAAATGCTCCTTAGAGGCATGGATGGCCAGACTTAACAACAACAATATTTATGTATGTATCACTCCCATATATATTTCTGTACATGTCTGGGGGAGACTTGTCGATGCTGTTAGTACCGTCAAGTGTGTTCTGACTCATAGTTACCCTTTGCACAAGAGAATGAAACATTTCCCATTCTGGCACCATCCTCACAATTGTTGCAATCGCTCTGTCACTGCATCCTGCCGGTCTTCCTGGTTATCTCTGCCCCACGACTTTACCAAGCATGTTTTCCTTCTTTGGGGACTGATCTCTTCCGACAACGTGCCAAGTATGTGAGACCAAGTCTCCCCATCCTTACATCTAAGCAGCATTCTGGCTGTACTTCACCCAAGAAAGAATTGTTGGATCTTTTGACAGACCATGGTATTTTCAATATTCTTTGTCAGTACCATAATTCACATGCTGCTATTCTTCCTCTGTCGTCCTTATTTAATATCCAACTTTCACATGCATATGAGGCACTTGAAAATATGTTGGTTTGGTCAGGTGCACATTAGTCCTCAAAGTAACATCCTTGATTTTCAATGCCTTAAAGAGCTATTGTGCAGTAGATTTATTCAATCTCAGTCATCATTTGATCTCTTGACTACTGCTTCCAGTAGCATTGATTATGAATCCTTTGGTAATTTAGATATCTTCTCAACTTATCATATTAACTACTGGTTGGGTTGTGAGGATTTTGGTTTTTCTTTACATTGAGTTTTAATCCATCAAAGGCTGCCATGCTCATCAGTCATCTCTTCAATCTTCCTCACTTTAAGCAAGTACTATTGTTTCCGCTGCAGATTGCAGGTTGTTAATAAGCTTTCCTCCAATCCTGATGCTGCCTTCTTCCTCATATAATCCAGTATCTCTTATTATTTGCTGAGCATACACATTGAATAAGTATGGTGAGAGGATACAACCCTGATACACAATAGTATTTTTAATCGCTTTATTAGGCACTCATACAACTCTTATCACAATCCATACATGCATCAATTGTATAAAGCACATTTGTACATTCATTGCCCTCATCATTCTCAAAGCCTTTGCTCTCCACCTAATCTCCTGGCATCAGCTCTTCATTTTCCCCCTCCCTACCCCTTCCCTCATGAACCCTTGATAATTTATAAATTATTATTTTGACACATCATTCACTGTCTGACATCTCCCTTCACCCACTTTTCTGTTATCTATCCCCCAGGGAGGAGGTTATATGTCGATCCCTGTAATCAGTTCCCCCTTCCTACCCTAGGCTCCCTCCACCCTCTCGGTATCTCCACTCTCACCACTAGTCCTGAAGGGATCATTTGTCCTGGTTTCCCTGTGTTTCCAGTTCCTATCTGTACCAGTGTATATTCCCTGTTCTACCCAGATTTGTAAGGCAGACTTGGGATCATGATAGTGGGGGATGGGAGTGGAGAGGAAGCATTTAGGAACTAGAGGAAAGTTGTATGTTTCATCATTGAACAATAGTATTTTTAAACCATGTAGCATTCCCTTATTCTGTTTGTTCAACTGCTTCTTGATCCAAATACAAAGCACAATGAAGTATTCTGGAATTTCCATTCTTCTCAAAGCTTTCCATTGGTTTTTATGATCCACACAGTCTAAAACCTTGGCATAGTCAATAAGACACAGGAAACACGTTTCTGATATTCTTTCCTTACAGGTAAGTTATGTCTGATGTCATGGTATCCCTTATTCCATATGCTCTTCTGAATCCAACCGGAACCTCTGGCAGCCTCCTGACAGGGTACTGCTGCAACCATTGTTGAATGAGCTTCAGCAAACATTTCAGTGTGTATCCCCTCAATTCTAGAGCTTTGTTTAGGATAACGCTTTCCGTGCAATTAAAGTTTATTCCTTCAGCATCATTAGTTCTCGCTCATATGCAGTCTTCTGAAATGGCTGGATGTTGACTGGATCTTTTTGGGGCAATGACATTGTGCATTTTATCCATCTCCTTTGATGCTTCTTTGTTTCTTGAATTCTTTCCATTTAAGATATGCTGAGTGTATCCTTCCCTTTTGGTTTTCTAACCCTAGGTCTTTGTGCATTTCATTGTAATGTTTGACTTTGCCTCCTTGAGCTATCCTGTGATATTTTCTATTCAGATCTTTGACTTCATCTTTTCTTCCATTTGCCTCAGCTAATCTACAAAGGAGATGAAGGGTTTTATGGCGTTTTGTTTGTTTTTTTTTTTTGTTTTTGCTTTGTGTGTATGAATTATTATATATATCAGAAATCTCCATGATCTTTCTGTTTCTTTTAATATTTTATGCATTTATTATATGCATACAAAAATGTGATGTACCTTTAAGAAGTTCATTAAAAAGAATTAAACAAAAATTCATTAATCTCATAAACTTTTTTGAAGTCTTTCCTCACGTATGCATGCATGCACATGCGTGCACACACACACAGTAGGGTAAACCAAAATATATTACTACTAAATTTATAATTAATAAATGCACAGGTTTATTCAGATTTCTCTGTAACTAGTGCTTGCCTATAGACTATATTTCTTAGTAATTGAGGGCTTTGAAAAGATGGGAAAGAAAATAAGATTATAAGATGGTGAAAGCGGTGCACAAACTTTCAGAAACCCCTTGTATAACTAGAGAACTTATCTGCAGTCAACTGTGGTCACCGAGATGAGTTTACATAAGCTTTGTTTGGAATAAACTGGTGCATGCATTAACTGGAACCGTAGTTGCAATATTGTTTTCACCCACTTTAACATAAAAGGGGCTTTCATGTTCAAAGTGTATGGAAAAACTTTTTCATTATCTTTTAATCCATTTCCATGAAATTATATATACATACATACAAATAGTAATCATTGCCTCTCTTCCATAGTGATTAAGATGTTTTACAAGATTGATTATTGGCTAAAATGTAATTCACCACAATGACTTCAATTTTAATTATAACCTTGGATTGTCAGCAATGAATACAATTTCCTAATACTTTCTTCCTTTTTGTCTTTCACCCTTTCTTTTGAAATTAATCAATATCAGTTAATGTCACTATTGCAAAAGTCCAATAAATTTGATAGAAATATTTTTTAATATGATCGGAAGAATAAAATCTAAAAGGTTTTCTGGGCAAAATTATGTTTAATATGTCACTTCTCAATTTAAAAGTATCCAGAAGAAAATAAGAGCACTTCTCTATTTGGAGCTCTTCTCTATTTCTATTTCTCTTTTCTCATGTTGAGATATATTTTGTTTTATTTTTCTGATTTAAAACAATAGTCATAACTAAATGTGGTAAAAAGTATTTTCTTTCTGTAACAAGAGGTTATAATTAAATATATGGATTCCACAGAAATGTTAAAAGACCCAAAGCAAGATCAAACTCAAACCAAATGAGTTGTTTCCAATTAATAGTTACCCTATAGAGCATAGTGGAACTGTTCCATGGGACTTCTGACAATAAATACTTACCAGAGCAGATAGCCTCATCCTTCTCTAGTAGAATGGAGGGAGGATTTGAACCACTCACCTTGCTGATAAGAGCCAATCCCTAGTCGATAGCACCACCAGGGCACCTGAAAAGCAAGGTAATGCAGCACAAAATGTGTTGACATCTAGCCTCATGATGTGATATGTATATATACATGCATACATTTATTCTTTCCCTGTTCATGTATTCACTATATAATAGTAAAGTAAATCGCTGTGCAGTAGAATGGATCTATTCCAGCTATGATAAAGAACGATCCATTCGTTTCTGCATGGGGCTGCTAAGGCACAGAGAGGACTGCAGGGCCAACAACAGCTCAAGACAAGATGTCCCTCACTGGAGCACACTGTGACAGAGGACAATACTGAGGACACATGGCAGGGGCTTAGTACAGTCTGAACCCCCCGCCCCAGTGGGGTGAACCAAGAAGGGAACATAACACATCAGCAAAAGGAGTAAAGCCAAGCCACCAAACCCCCGAGGAGCCCCCAAAATAGACTTCAGGCTAGGAGGGGCAGTTCCCAGAATTTTCCAGGAGCTGTGGGGAGATAGTCAGAAAGGTCAGCCACAGACCTGGAATTATGAATGCCTTTTTTGGGGAGGGGGGTTTGCCAGTTATTAGTATTATTATTCTCTTTTTGCTAAGTGTTGTTTTCTTTTTGTTTTGTCTCCATTATTGTTGGTTTGCCTACCTCTATAAGACAGGTATGGGGAGCAAGCTCAAGATGAAAGCAACGGGGCCAATAGTTCCAGAGGGACTTGTGGGGAGGGGTAGGCAGGGCATGGGAGCTGTGAACAAGCAACGTCATTGACAGGGGAACAACTAGGGAATTAAAATAACAAGGAGGAGGACATAGAGATGCTGGGGGTGTTGGAGCAACAGCGATCTAGCTGAGAGGAATTACTAAGAGGCCAAATAAAGGGGAGCATGATAGTGGGGCAACAGGAAGGTAAAAGGAAACAGAGGAAAGATCTACAGAGCAAAGCTAAGGATAGAGGTATAAATATGTACATATGCAAATACATTAATTAATAAAAATAGAGGTATTGGTGTATGTACATATATTTATATGGCATTACATTGGAGGTAGTGGACAGACTTTGTGCCTCTGCTCAAGCCCTCCCTCAATGCAAGAACAATTTGTTCTAACAACCTGGCATTCTGTGATGCTCCCTCCTGACATGATCGCTGAAGACAAATGGGCACATAAGCAAACGTAGTGAAGAAAGCTGATGGTGCCCTGCTATCAAAAGATGCAGCATCTAGGGTCTTAACGGCTTGAGGTTAAACAAGTGGCCATCTAACAGAGAAGCAACAAGCCCACATAGAAGAAGCACACCAGCCTGTGCGATCATGAGGTGTCAATGGGAGCGGGTAACAGGCACCAGAAGACCCAAAACAAATAAACAAAACCTATAGTTGAGAACGAGGGGGGTTGGAGCAGAGACCCCAAACACATCTGCAGATAATGGGACATCTTCTCACACAACAATCACAAGGAAGGGATGATTCAACCAGGGTGAAATATAGCACCCATGAAACATACAATATTCCTCTGGTTCCTTGAGGCTTCCTCACCCCCCACTATCATGACCCCAGTCCTGCTTTTCCAGGATGGCTAAATCAGAGCACGTATAATGGTAGAGATAAGAGAGAAGAGGTCAGGACACATGAAATCCAGGTCATACACACCCCTCTGGAACAGAAACGGGAGTGGCAATACCAGGAGGGTAGGGGGAACTGATTGCAATGATCAATATATAACACCCCTCCCCCGGGGGTGGGGTGGGGAATGAACAACAGAAACCATGGGGTAATGGAGACAGTGGTTGGTGTAAGATATGAAAATAATAATAATTTATAACTTATCAAGGGATCAAAAGGGTGGGAGTGGGGTAGAGAGGGAAAAAAGAGGAGCTGATACCAAAGGCCCAAATAGAAAGTAAATGCTGAGAAAATAATGATGGAAATATATGCACAAATATGTTTGATACAATTGATGTGTGGATTGTTATAAGAGCTATAGCAGCCCCCAATAAATGATCTTTAAAAAAGAGTGATCCAGTGTTATTATTTTTTCCCAGTATTATTATTTTGATGTTTCTGTTTTACACCTTGGGTTCTTTATCTGAAGAAAGAGAGCTCTGGTCCAGCTTAGTAATGACCAATATCATTTCAAAGACTAACATTGTAGTTTCATTTTGAGAACTACTGTTTTGAAACCCTCTGCAACTGGAGACTTCTGGGAAGAAAAATATTGCTGTACTTGTACATGGCGCTTCCTAATGGCAAAGAGCGTTCACTCTGTAGATTCCTTGAGCTCTGAAATTCATTTGGAGGCTGAATCCCCCTTGCTGTCTATTCTCTAACCAAAATAAAACACTCGATATCAGAGGAATCAACAGTAGAGAGTTCTAACAGGAAAACCATTTAACATCTCCAGTTTGAATACTTGGTACTATGACAAAACAGTTGTAGCACCTCATCTCTGAGGATTTGAGGGTACCATCCATTCTAAAAACACATTCTTGTCCTCCTTACACAGTATAGGTGTACCATGAGTCTGTCACACCTTATTTTAGGACACACTTGATTTCTCCGAAAGACAGTAATGCCTAACGATATTAGATCTGCTTTATTAGGACCTTGTATGAATAGCTTTAAATATTTTAAATCAGATATGATAGAGGACTTCCTATAATCACCACACCCAGTCAATTAAGAAATGCTCCTGGAAAATATCTAAAACCTGTCATAACTAGGTACCCACCTGACGTCTAACCAAAAGGTGGGTGGTTCAGACCTATCCCAAAACACTGAAGAAGGCAGCCCTGATGATACACTTCCATAGAGATGAAGATGGAGCAACACTGAGGGAGTTCTACTCTGCCACCACATGGGTTTACTGTGAGTCAGAATCCACTCAACGCCTCTTAAGAACAGCTACCGTATTATCATTGTGTTAATGTATTATTGCAATCATTTAGAAAAGGCGGTTCATTTGGATAGATATTAAGATACTAACTTGGAAGCTAAAAGATTTGACCTTCTTGTGTCCCTGATGTGCTAAAACAGGTTACCTAGTGAAACATTCATGCAGCAACAACGAGAACACCCACGAGAGCCACCACTTCCTTGGGAATAAGATTGATTTAGACACGTCAAACTCTGAACATTTCAAATTTGCCACAGGCATGGGATCTTTCTTCAAATATGTAAAAAATATTTTATACTATCTTTTATCCATAGTCTGAGTGTTCTGCCAAGCATTCAAAGAGTATCATTAAATTGATAAATGACCTTTAAGGCATTTTCCACAATCATTCTATAAACTCTGCTGAATTAGCCTTTCCTAAAGTGGGTTGTTATGAAAGATTTTAGAAGCCAGTCAAATTTTGAGATTTAATCAGGAAAAGGAAAGCTATCTACATTTAAAGCTATATATTTTATCTATTAAAAGCAATTCGTTTTTATTTTTCCTTTTGCTATTCATAGTTGGCTTTGCTGAAAGATATTTATACTAATGCTGTACATACATAATAAACTAAAATTAGTATAAAGGTAAATTAAAATTGTACTTAAAATTCTGCAACTGATTAGTATTCATAGAGTTACTGGGACAAATTATAAAAGCTAAAATGTGTTCTTTTTTTCCTATTTTGTTTCACTGCTTCCTACAGTGCAGTTTGATGTTTACCAGTAGAGTGTTGACATCACCCTTTCTAACTATCCTTGGTCAAACTCTGGAGGAGGGTCCAGAAAGAGGACAATGCATTTATTTATATAGAAGGCTTTAGTGAAGAATTTTTTCTTGAGAATTTTTTTTTTGCTCATTACAAGTGTGAAGTACTTAGGGAAAAATAACACTATTTTACATATAACAGAAAATCATGGTAGTTATTTTTACAATATGGAGTTTTTCTTTATCTCTATCAGCTTTATAAGACATTTTGCTTTAGTGCTTACATTTAATTCTCTCCTATATGTTCCAGAGATAATTTTTTAAATCAGGGTTCTCTAAAATTTAAAAGAGAGAGAGAGAAGGAAAAACAAATACCGCATGCACATATATTTAGTCAAGACTGAGTTATTTTCTGTAATTCAACAGTATATTCTTAGCGCAGATCCAGATAAAAAGGAGAGGACTAGTCTTAGAAATGTTCCAAATGAGTGGCGAAGCTTCGAGTTTCCGAAAGAGTTTAGACTGTCCCTTAGAAGGCAGAGCGGATATAAGAATGCCAGGAAGTGAATTATTCCTGAAATGTACTTAATGTCTCTTTTCTTCACATTGCTCTAATCTCAGTCTCAGAAATAGGTTCAAACAGTGTGATCTTTTGAGTAGCTGACATATCACATCTTCTTTGTCTTTAAGGACGGCGTAGTGGGAGACATGCCCCTGGGAGCTAGCGAGTCTCTGGTTAATTATTGGACATTGATGAATGCCTCCATGTCTTTCTACGTGTAGTGACATGAATTTTGTTCATCATTTCCCCGTGTTGTACCCCACCACAACTCTTTTTCATTTTTCAGTTCCATTAGCAGAAATTAAGTAAACACTTCTCTGTCCTCCCCATTCCCTTCTCCCACCCACTTCTGGTAATTGCTAACAAACTTTGATTAGTGTTCACACCCCTACTCTAGATAGTTCAGATACGCAATTTCAGACATAGCTGTACTTTGGTGTCTTATACTTTTACTCAGTACAATGTTTGCAAGGGTCACACATGTTGTAGCATGTACTGGAATATAATTTAGCACTATGGCCAACTCATAACCTAGTACCAACTTCTGTTTTTATTATTATTAAATACTTGTATTGGGGACTCTTAAATCTCTTATCACAATCCATACATTCATCCAGAGTGTCAAGCACATTTGTATATATGTTGCCATCATCATTTTCAAAGCATTTTCTTTCTACTTGAGCCCTTGCTATGAGCTTTTATTTTACCCCACCTTCCCTGCCCTCCTTCCCTCATGAACCTTTAAAAAGTTAGAGAATATTATTTTTCATATCTTAACATCATCCTCTGTCACCCTTCACCCACTTTTCCGTGTTCGTACCAACTTCTTTTGCTAAATCCAAAGTGCTTTAATATTCATGCCACATCCAAGGCAAATCAGTTGAGGTTCTGCCAATAGGACGATTGCTACCGTCACAGTGGAAATGTGCTTGGTGGGAATGCTAGTGTAAAGTCAGGGTGAAGGAGACTATGTTCACGTCTTTCTATTTGTCCTTGTCCTTTTCAGATGCAGTTGTCCAGAGGACCGAGGCTGCCTTTTACTCTCCTGCCACTGAATGTTCCTCCTGGAACCTCATGGCAGAAGAATGGGTATTCACTTGCCTATCCCTAGCCATCTCCCAGGCCTGTGGAGAAAGACGACTGGTATCTTCTTCGGAACTTTTGAAATGCAGCTTCTTAAGAGCCTTGAGTGTAGCACAGGAGGCTTGCACATCAAATCATTGTCTTTTCTTCTCAGTATACTGTCAGTAATGTCTGCATAACTCAACTAAGGCTGACCGGGGCCATGCTTTGATCTCTGAACTGATCTGCATTTAAAGAAATGGCAACCCAATACTTCTGAGAAAAAAAAAAATATGTAAGTCCACTGTGGGTTTTTCTTCAGGGAAAATTCAGAGGGTTTACAGAGCACCTTCTTAAGCATGAGTTCTTAAGCAGCATCTGCAGTCATTTCTCCATCTTCATAGTTAATTTCTGTGCCAGGAGCTAAAAATGCCTCTAGTCCACTCTGTCCCCATACACCACAGCCCCTCTCTTCTCCTCTCTTTCACTCACTTCCAGCTTTCTCACGCTCACAACTGTATCAGTCCCTCAAATGGGAAAGGTTATCCTTCCCATTCTGATGTTATTAAATCATAGGTCACTGTCTCCATAATTAGGGGGGAAATCCTCCACCATCTTGTTATGGTAAGTTATACTTATGTTCACTATATATTTTGATTCCCCCCCCCCAAACCCATAAGTTTAAAGGAAAAGAAATGTCAAAGAATTATTTTTCCCAAGGTCTCTGGGTGGGTGTGTTAGTCTTGGTAGACTAGGGAAACAAATTCTTAGACACTTATATGTATATAAGAAAGAAGTTTATATACAAGAGCAATTGAATATTGAGAAAACTCAGTCCAGACCAAGTCCATAAGTCCAATATTAGTCCCTATGTCTGATACCAATCTATAAAGTCCCCTTCAGAATCATGAAACACATACAAAGATGAGAATGCAGGAGAATCACAGGCCAGTGGGTGGGAAGTTTTATGGATCCAGTGGCATTGTAAGCATGGCAACATTGGCAGTGATCTCCAAGTGGCTTCTCTGGCTCCACAGGTCTGGTTGCATCAGGGTAGGTCCACGTGGTTTCTCCAGCTCCCAGGGTGTAGGGTCATGTGTCCTGTCTGCAGAGCCTCTCTGGGGGAGTGAGCAGAGAGAGAAGTGTTTCCTGCCTCCAAGCAGTAAAATTCAGGCGTTTCTAGAATTCTCAGGAGAAGGCCATGCCCACACAGAGGCCTCATGGGTTATATCTCGATTGACAGGCCAGACTCTAACCCCTTCACTCTTAATCCTCTCAAATTGACACCAGATTATGTAACTACCACAGAGGAACATGTGGTTTGTATTCCAGTACCAACAAAAAGACTGATGGTTCGCAGCATTCAGGTATCATGGAAGAAAATTCCTGAAAATCTACTTCCAAAAATTACAGCCAAGAAAACCCTGTGGTGCTCAGATGGACTGTGAAAATACACATGAGGTCCTGATGAGTCAGCAGTGTTGGTAACACAAAGGCAAATTCTCAGATAAGAAAGAGACTTCCCACTGAACAGCAGCCACTAAACCCTCTTCCTGAGTCATAATTCTGGCAAAGGAATAAAACAAAAAAATCAAGATACCAGAGGATAGTCAGGCATTTCTGGTTGGGAGTCACCATGAATTATTTTTTTCTGTGTGGGTTGGCTGTTCATTCATGTATCTGTTTCCTTGTGAGAGCTCAGAGGTGGTACTATATTTTATCACCTTCCTCCTCCCCTGTCTTCCTAGAATTTTACCTAGGAACAATTGGCCAATAGATAAATGTTTGGGAACTGATGGGTTGATTGGAATTGCTTTTTATAGTTACGGAGAAGCAAAACCCAAGCCCATTGCCTCTGAATCTAATACTGACTCACGGTAGTACGTTTGAACAAATAGAACTTTCCATAGGGCTGCTCAGGTTCTAAATCCGTAAGGAAGCAAACTTCAATATCTTCCTTCCACAGAGAAGCTGCTGAGTTTGAATTGACAATCTTTTGACTAGAAGTCAAGCGCTTTACTGATGCTCCACCAAGGCTCCCCGTACTGAGAACCAAATCCGTCAAACTTACTGCCATTAAGACACAGTAACCCTAGCATGGCTTCATCTCATGTTGTCCCTAGAGACACGTCTCTGGAAAAAGAACATCCTGTTTGGCGGTGCAAAAGAGGAAGGCTCTCAACAAGATGGATTGACACAATGGCTGCACCAATGAGTTCAACAGAGCCCCAATTTAAAGGGTGGCCCCGGACTGGGTGGTGTTTTGTTCTGTTGTGCACAGGGCCCCTATGAGTCAGGAGCTACGTGATGGCGCCTAACAACAACTAAATGGGAAGAGGCAGTCTAACTTTCCCCTGTTTGAATTACCAACCTAGCAGTTGGCAACTCATGGCTTAGTGGAAAGTGCCAGCCTGTTCTCCTGAGAACAGGGGAACAACAAAAGAAAGATCCCCTCACATTGATAGCCCCCTTAGCCCAACGGGAGGCTTCCATCTGACCTGGGCTGTGTCAATCACAGCCCTTTCAGATTCAGACACTTTTTCCTATTTAAAAACTGATGCCGGGATTACCGTCCCACTAGACACCCACCATCTCTAAACTCACAGCATTTTGTCTTTGGGGGTCTATTGTTAGAGTCAGTGTTAGCTAACAGATCCCATCTGCCTGGCTCAGGACTGTAATCCTTGATGCTGGGCTATTAAATGTGGGACACCTCTCAGCAGGGTCAGGTGGGGCCCTATCAGGCACTCGCAGCCCAACTGCTTGTTTCCTGGCAAGCATGCCAGCTTTGGGGCATCCCTCTTATTAATAAATAGCTAATCTACCAAGAAAGCAGATTCTTTGATCTTTGCACATCATATAGTGAGTAGCCAATGTAGCAGAAATCTGCACCTTCCAAGCCTAATCTTCTCGCTCCTTCCCCTCTGCTGTTCAAAGTTAACACAGTGTTTCCTTACAAGGACAGATAGCTGCCAGCTGGGCAAACAGAGAGAAAGTAACAGCTCGCTCAGCCAAACAGCTCAGTAAAGAGGGAAGGATGTGGACAAGATGGGCTGTGGCTGCAGCACCTAGATTATGAATCCAATTTTGAAACTGCAAAGGTACTTTCACGATATAAACAGATACTATAAACTTTTTAAAAAACAAATTCCATCTCTCTTATCTGATTGAGACTGATCCAGGTTATCTCAACAGCTAAATGGCAATGCATTTGAAATGAAACAGGAGGCAAATCTAGATGCTTTATAGAATACAGTATAAATAAAATAACAGTATTGGAAGGAGAAGAAAAATAGCCCACATGCCTTATCTCACACAATTCCTAGAAAAAAATAGTGTTAATCTCTCTCTTTCTCCCCCCCCTCTCTCTCTATATATACAATGATATATATATATAGATATATAGTGTTATTTCTCTCTCTCTCTCTGTATATATATGTATATACAGAGAGAGAGAGAGAGAGAGAGAGAGAGAGAGTAGTGGGTAGTTCTATGGCATTTGAGTAATTTAAATGAAGTGAAATAAACTGATTTTAAAATCAAATCAAATAGCGTTTGAGTCAAGATGAACCGATAGACTTTTCAAAATAACTTTCCATGCTCCCAATTCACTTCCCACGGTTATCAAAACCCAGTGAAGATTAAACATAGGAAAAAAATCATTTGAAGATCTAACATTTGACATTCTGAGACATTTTTCTTTTATACATGTAGGGTTAACAGCTGCATATTTGCATTCTGATATGCAGGAAAGTAATTGTAAGAGCTTCTCACCTGGATGCATAGCAGACATACCTGGCCCATGGGAATTCCCAAGAACAGGTTTTCTGTCTGTGATGTCTAGTTTTATCTTTTCTAGTCTAAAATTGAGAATGCTACTTTTCTGACAAAAGCAATGATATAAGTAGTTAGCAAATACCTACATGCAAAGAAAAATATTATTAAAGGATTGATTTCAATATGTGCTTATTATTGAAGGTACAGTATCCAAAAGACAACCATTTAACTTTATATTTCACTTGTATAATTATATCAGATAATAATACAGGCAGGTTTGCAATCATGAACTTTAATTTTTACTCATTTAGATAGTATATCACCTTCTGGTGAAGTCTATAAATCATTAAATGTACATGCGTTCAATAGGGAATTTAAATTCAGTCATCGTATTGAAAACAGAAGTAGTAAAAAAACAGATTTTTTAAAATGTTGGTTGAAAGACAATGTCATCCTTTAATGTTTTAAGAAACCTCATTTGAATCAGAGGTCATTTGTAAGAGTGATTTTGTCCTACACTCAATGGACATGGTACTGGCCGCTCGATAATTTTGTAAAACTGCTGGTCTCCAGTCAACAGGAATATGAACATTATAGTCTGGAAATTTACAGGAATTTTCTCAGAATCTTAAATTGCATATAACTCTTGCTTAGTTGAAAGTGCTACAAAATACACAATTACATAGAGAAATATGTATATAACACATGTTGTCCACCCAAGAGTGTAAAAGAGAACTACTATGTTAATTTCATAATTCTTTTATTAGAAAATACTTATTTTTCATAGTAACTGAATTTCTTAGATGTGATCTTCAGTGATTTTCATCTCTCTTTTCCTGCTCTAAGGTGTTGTACATAGCTTCTCCAGTTAAAACTGTTTTATCTTATTAAATTCAATCTTAAATAACCCTATTCATTGACATTAATTCACTAGACATTAATTCTGTCAATAACTACTGAAGTCATTTTTTTCAATTAGGCACATCAACCCTTAAAAATAAAAACCAGAGAACATTGTGTGGTTGGTGGCAGAAGGTGAGCACCTCAGGTGGGAAGGCAGGGAAGAGTGCCTCCGGAAAGCAGACTTGACCTTCAGGAAGTGGATGGAGCCAAGATTTCAAGACTTTCACTTGCTTATGGGGTATAACTGAAAATAAGCAGAAACAGCTGCAGACATCAATTAACCCTGTACATAGACCAAGACGCCATCATGAGAACAAGCATTTAAATTCAGGGAAGATATGTGTCAGGGTTTTAGCCTTTCACCATGCTTATTCAAACTGATTGCTGAGCAAATAATCCAAGAAGCTGGACTACGTGTAGAAGAACGCAGCATCATGATTACAGGAAGGCTTAATATGGAGCTATGATATGAAGATGACACAACCTTGCCTGCTGAAAACTAAAGGGCTTGAAGTAGTTGCTGTGGATGATCAAGGACTGTAGCCTTCAGTATGGATTGCAACTCAAAAAAAAAAAAGAAAATAAAAATCCTTGCAAAGGCATCGATAGACAACATCTTCATAAAGGGAAAGAGAGGGAAGTTGTCGAGGATTTAATTTTGCTTGAATCTACTACACAAGACCTGCTTAAGGTGTTGAAGAATAAGAATGAATTGCTGAGGACTAAGGTGCGCCTGACGCAAGCCTCGGTGATTTCAATCGTCTCACACGCATGTGGAAGCTGGAAAATGAATAAGGAAACTCAAAAAGGAATTGATGCGTTTGAAGCATGGTGTTGAAGAGGATCAGAGTGCTGTGCAGTGTCCGAAGAACAAAAACTCGATCTCGTAAGAAACACGGCTGGAAGGCTCCACAGGAGACAGGACAGCGAGGGCGGGACTATACCAGTGGCCCTCCTTTCTTGTTGGTGCGCCATTCTCTCGTCCGAGTCTGAGATGCGTCACTCTTATGCGCAGAAGGATGGCAAAAGTAACCAATCTTCTGTGCTTTGTTTGCATGCTCCCATACAGTCATTTGATAGGATTTATAAAGTTTATGAACAGAAAAGCCATGTTAAGCTGTTTGTCTTCACCACATTATGTAACAAGAAGTCAATAAATTGTGTAACTTTTGCAAAAATTGCTACATGTATGTATATGAGGAGATTCCTAAAATGTATACGACATAGTTTTCTCTGAATACTGAAATATTACAGATTATATTTTTGCACCCCTGTTAATATTTTTTACAGTAATGATAAATGGATGGTTTTTAAAACTTCCTAAAATACAATTTCACTCAAAATAGGAATTTATTACTGGCAAATTTATTCATTCTCCACTTAAGAAAATATTAAGCAAAATGGCTTCCTTTCCCAGCTGTCCTTGAAACATGTCTGTAAAAAGCTCTATACTTGATCTTGCTCACCTGTGTAATGACCATACGCCTCACTTGGCTGTGCATTCTCCATAGTTTCTTCCAGGCCATCTGTGGAAGCAGTGATGAGGGCTGCCATCTATCACCAAACCGTGCAGCAGTGGTGAAATTCGACAGATTCCAAGAAGTTATTAATGATTTGAAGGAATAGCAAAGGAAAGAAAGGCCAAAAGGAACATCGTCAAGTTCACAATCAGGGCTGCTGCAACTCTCTAGCACTTTCCGGAAGGAAAAAAGCAGCTACCATCATGGGCCGTGCCGAAGAAAAAAGAATTTAGCCATTTTAGAAATGCAAGACCTTCGACAAGCTATTCAAGTTTATCATCCGTTAGTCTAAAAGAAGTCCACGTTCTCCAGGTGGTCAGTGCGATCAGCGAAACACAGCATTGCTCCCCTCACCGATTGGAAACCTTGAGAGGCATTTTCTCACTAGGTAACGGGTTTCCTAAACAGAATCCTGAGAACCTGCCTGGCACTGCAGGGCTGTATCCACCACGCATCGGGTTGCTATTTTACCTGAAGCTATGCCATGTTTGTTTCAAATACAAAACAAAACAAATCAAAAAAAGATTTAAAATGAAGGTTGCTATGGGTCACACCCACATACTCACTGCCTTTGATTAAAGCTGACTCATAGTGACCTTTGGTGGATTTCTAAGGCTCTAACTGTTCACGGGTGTAGAAAGTCCAGTCTTTCTCCCTTGGAGTTGCTAATGGTTTTGAACTGCTGATCATGAGGATCGCGGCCCAATTGTAACCAGTACACCAGAACCCCTCTGTTATGGGTTACAAATGGTAATTCGTCGGGGAGGGAGAGGGGCATATTTTTTAGGTAGCAACGTAGATTTTACAATTTTTCAAGTACACTAAAAATGCTTCTAGACTTTGTTCTACTCAATGCAATTTTTAAGATTCACCTATTAGAAAATAATATAAATGAAACAGCATTGTGTACAGCTCTACGTTGCATTCATATTTTTGAAAGTAAAAAGTAGAAGTAGCAAACTATTCCAGAATAGAGAAGTATTCAATAATTAAGGTATGCATGTTCAAATGAGTTAAATTGAAATGAGAATTATAGAACTGTGTTATTAAATATGTACAAAGCACAATGTTGCCTGCATACCATGCTTAGACTTATGTAAAATATATGCATCTGGGAAAGATGAAACAAACATGTTTGTACATGAGAACATGAGACATCTTTTCCTTATTTCTTTACTTTTCTATCCTGTTGTCTGTAATAAACGAGTTGTCATCAACTCAACTCCAACTGATGGTGACCTCGTGGTTGTCAGCGTGAAACCATTCTGAGCAGTTTTCATTGGTGAAATTCTTGGAAATAGGTCATCAGTTCTTTCTTTCAAAGTAACACTGGATGGACTAGAACTTCCAGCCTTTCAGCTAGCAACCTAGGGCATAATGTGTCCAGAGGCCTCTCCCATAGAGTTCCACTCACAGATGACCCAGTTTGCAGTTTGAAGCCTGAGCCCCAGAAAACTTTATGGCTATAGGTTAGCAAACCTGGATTAACTGCCTCAGACTACTTATCTAGGTTTTATTTTATTTTGTTTTGCTTTTTATTTAAGCCAGGGCTATTTGTGCTTTTTTTCCCCCACTTCTCTTTTTAGAGTTGGTTTATTTTTGTTTTATGCAGCTGAACCTTTTCTGAACCAATATGATTGAAATAATATTGGATTCTATGCTTAGGTTGAATAAGCAATTCCAAGTTTTAATTAAACATTTAAACTAAACAAATTTTTTTTTCAGAGCACAGTTTACTGGATTACTGAATGCACTATATCTTACATCAGTTCTAAATCCCCTCACATGCTACTCTTTAAGATTTTACCAAAACATTTTTAAATGGTGCTGTGTAATATTTTCTTATTATTAATAACCATGTAATACAAGATTTTTGTAAGTAATTAAACAGATTTCTTTCATATTTTTCTTCTGTTCCCAGTTTATTCCCACCCGAACAATGAAAGCAGCCCTTTATTTTCAGTTTTATCGCTTTGTTTCCAAACCATCATGTTCCTTTCATGGGAACTGGCTAACACTGTTTAGTCTTGGCAGTCACAAAATATGTTCCCAGGACAAATGGCTCATGTACACTGTGAAGGATACACAATTCCCAGATCAGCAAAATGCTACATGTTAACGACCAGATGCACACAGCTGGCTTTTGAAAAGCCTTGGCAAAGTCCACTCTGTTTAGTTTTCTTACACTTAATCCATACAAGATTTTCCTGAAGATTTTATACTGGCCTTATTATATAGAAGAGATCTTAAGTTGAGAAAGAAAAGAAATTAAATACATACATGGAAACATACTCAAAATCAAGTTCCATGTTTCTCTCTGTGTTAGATGATCAAAATTTCAGTCTTTCCCTTCCTAGAATTAAATATTGAAAATACTGTTTACAATAAGTCAACTATGAGATGTTAAGAATCATCCAAAATGTTTATTAAAATAGGTGCTAATTCAGTGGAATTAAAAAACAAAAGGTGGATTTTATTTTGACCTGAATATTAGAGAATGCAAACTTTGCAGTTTTCATTGGATTACACATCAGGAGAAGAGCAGGGGTTTTTTACAATAATGTTCTATATGGGGTTTTTCCTGTAATGAGTTGTTCATTATAATTTTCTCCCACCAGTTTTATGCTACAATGTCAAAAGAAAATCACTCCTTCTTTAAGGTCTATCATCAACTTGATCAAACCTTAAGAGAACGAGAGAAGTACAGAAGAGGAAGAAGAAAAAAGGAGGGGGTAAATAATGTTGCACCATGTGTGAGTATCGCTAGCTTTAATTTCTCCAGACACCACAGTGTATATTACTCCAGTAATACTCAGAAAACAGTACATGCATCCATGTATGGGCTTAAGCACAATAAAAAATCACAATCTCTTTTGAGAAATCATAAATGTCATCAACAGGATGAGGTTTTATCTTTTTTTCAGTTTCTTTTTTAAAATCATTTTATTAGGGGCTCATACAACTCTTATCACCATCCATATATACATCAATTGTGTAAAGCACATTTGTACATTCATTGCCCGCATCGTTCTCAAAACATTTGCTCTCCACTTAAGCCCCTTGCATCGGGTCCTCATTTTTCCCCCTCCCTTCCCGCTTCCCCCTTCCTCATGAACCCTTGATAATATATAAATTATTATTTTGTCATATCTTGCCTTGTCCAACGTCTCTCTTCACCCACTTTTCTGCTCTCTGTCCCCCAGGGAGGAGGTCACATGTAGATCCTTGTAATTGGTTCCCCCTTTCCAACCCATCCTCCCAGTATCGCAACTAACACTACTGGTCCTGAAAGGATCATCCGCCCTGGCTTCCCTGTGTTTCCACTTCCTATCTGTACCAGTGTCCATCCTTTGGTCTAGCCAGACTTGCAAGGTTATATCTTTATAGGAGCATGTACAAAAGACTATTCAAGGCTGCACCATGAGGTATTTTTCCTTTTTAATGAGTAATGGCAGGCATCCATGTTTAAGGTCATTGCTTCTACACAGGTCCTAGGAAGCAAAACTGCAGTTGAGAGATCCACCAAGAAGACGGAATAATCAGTAGTCACTGCTTATCAAGCTAGTAGTGGAGCACGCATTTTCAAAGCCATGATCATGAACACAGATTTGAAAAGAGTAGCACAGAGGACATGTAGAGTTGAAGAATCGACTCTGCTCAACTGGTCCTTCCTCTGAAGAGTCTGACTTAGGCACGGCTTACTGTTTTCCCTTAACCAGCATGGCATTGACCTATGCCTCTGAGAGAACACCCGAATCTTCTAATGACGTAACTATGTGAGTGTGAATCCTGGCTGGGTCCATGAAATGTTATTTTCATAACCAGTGCATTAGAGAAAGAAGGCTATAAAACATAGCTAAGGACGCTGACGAGTTGTAACCCCTTAAGTAGTCTTTATTATACACCATCTCTATCCATGCCCCACTTCCCTGTCAAAATCTATTTCTTGTCCATCCATCTCCTTCTTCACACTCAAGTCGCATGAAATTGTATTTGAACTCTGGTATGTGATACGCATCTCTTTAGCGTTTGATGTCTCATCTTTCTGGAGCCTGTTTTTCTTCTTTGCCTACCCATCCTCACTTATATTTCATGTATCAGATATTTGTGACTTCAGGAAGTCTTTTGTGTCTCCATAGGAAGTATGGTCCTATGCATTCCCTTGGCATTCTCTTCTTATTTTAGTTAAATAACAACCCAACTTTGCCACATTGAATTAC
Organism: Tenrec ecaudatus; assembly: GCF_050624435.1. Classification (NCBI taxonomy): domain Eukaryota; kingdom Metazoa; phylum Chordata; class Mammalia; order Afrosoricida; family Tenrecidae; genus Tenrec; species Tenrec ecaudatus. The sequence goes on along the minus strand of NC_134532.1, from coordinate 94,514,408 downwards.
AAAGGAATAATGGGTAGGGGCAACACCCTTCTAGGTTCTTACTATATAGCACAAGTCTTCGTGTGTACTAAGAACTCGGCAAAGATGTGTGGAATAATTGAATGAGCATTGTCCCAGCTTACATTTCCAGCTGTAAACTTAATGGTTGAAGAATCTGTGGCTTGAATCATGTTTCACAGCCTTCTCAACAGGCCCTTTGTATTAGTCTGGGTAGACTAGAGAAACAAATTCATAGACACTAATATGTGTATATAAGAAGTGTATGTACAAGAGCAGTTGAATATTAAGAAAAGTCTCAGCCCAGTTCAGATCAAGTCCATAAATCCAATATTAGCCCATATGTCTGATACCAATCTACAACGTCCTCTTCAGACTCACAAAATACATGTAATGACACCAAATGCAGGCCAATCACAGGTCAGTGGATGCAAAGTCTTTTGGATCCAGTGGCCTTGTAAGCATTTCAGTGCTGGCAGGGGTCTCTACGGGGCTCCTCCAGTTCCAAGGGTATGGGGTCTCTCAGGATCATGACATCTGTCTTGTCAGTAGAGTGTCTCTCAAGCAGTGAGCAAAGAGAGAGGGTGTCTCCTGCCTCTAATGAGGGAAATGCTGGAGTTCCCAGAATTCACAGGAGAAGGCCATGCTACCCAGAGGCCCCATCAGTTATATCTTGATTGACAGGCCAGACTCCACCGCTTCACTTGTAATCCTCTCAAATTGACACCAGATTATGTAACTAACACATCCTTCCACACAAAACATTCTACATAGTGATGATTTCGATAAAGAAGATGATTGGGTGTAGATATGGTGGGTATGAAAGTATGGTGGGTAGGTACAAAGGGGAATCGTGGTAATAGGATTTACATCATCCATAGTAGGTACAATATTTAAAGAATCTAAATATATAGCTTTCCTGTTAATTGCTAAAACAAACATACAAAGCAAGTAAACAGACAAAAATATCCATGTACTCAATGCAGTTAGACTAGAAAATAAAACCAGTAAATATCAATCATATGGAACAAAAATAAAAATATTCCAGAGGTTTTTCATCACCTGGAAGTTCAAGACCTAATCCATTAAATTATAGAATAAAAATATGTCTGCAAGAAGGATAGGGAGATATCTCCCACCAGAAACAACATCACCATTAATAAAGGAAACGATAACGCTACATTATACTTGTTTAAGGAAAGGAGCATATCACAAGACTATTCAGCCTCAGCAGTGGCTGCCATCTGGTAGGTCATAGTGGGGGGACAATGAGAGCTGTGATATAGGGGAGTACATCAGGAGTGGTAAACTGGAACCTCAGAAACCTGCCCTTGACTTTAGCAGCTCAATTTCTATATGACTTTGAACATGCTGAGTGCTTTAGTTTCCTCACCTATGATGGGGAGCTAATGAAATCTTCAGTAAGGATATGCAGGGATGTGCAAATTCTGTGAATGTGAAAGCCCTCTGGACATATTACTATGCTGAGATGATGTTTTCAGTTTTCCCGGCACTCAGCTAGGGCTAAACTTCCTGCTATTTTGCAGCTTTATGGAGTTTGTGCAATATAGATGTAATTTCCCAAGCTGCTCAATACAGTGATCATTCTTTCTTTCAATGAGAAATTCTGCAGATAACAGAAATCAATGGAACTGAGCAGCTGCTGGCATTCTCAGTTTTAAAACAATTATGAATGGTTTCATTTTGTGCATTGTTTGCTGCTCTTACGTTCTCTTTCCCTGCAATCTAGGACTAAAGCCTGTCTGTGACAAACCCATAGAGATTACGGATTTAATTAAGAAAGAGTGGACTTGTTGTTGGCACAACCCCAGCAAAGATGGCAAAAAAACTGAGCAAGAACAGCAGCTCTGTACCACAGCCACTCCCCCAAACCGCAGTGGAGTGCAGGGAAGGAGCCCTGGAAAGGAAAATGTTGGCACACCTGACAAAGTGCCCGATTCTCCGGGGAGCACAGCAAATGATTGGGAAGACGTAGGTAATAAAGAACACGGGCTTTTGTTTTTTTTCTAAATGATTTTATTGTAATTATTAAACCATTTTATTGGGGGCTTGTACAACTCTTATCACAATCCACACATACATCTATTGTGTTAAGCACTTTTGTACATTTGTTTTGCTCAGCATTCTTAAAACATTTGCTTTCTATTTGAGCCCTGGGTATCAGCTCCTCATTCTTCCCCCCTTCCTGCCCTCCCCCCATGAACCCTTGATAATTTATAAATTTTTTTTATATATCTTACACCATCCGACATCTCCCTTCACCCACTTTTCTGTTGTCTGTCCCCCCGGGAGGAGGTTATAGGTAGATTCTTGTAATCGGTTCCTTCTTTCTACCCCACCTTCCCTCCACCCTCCCAATATCACTACTCGCACCACTGGTCCTGAGGAGTTCATCTGTCCTGAATTCCCTGTGTTTCCAGTTCCTATCTGTACCAGTGTACATCCTCTGGTCCAGCCGGATTTGTACAGTAGAACTGGGATCTCTTTAAGAAGCACACTTCTGGCCACCATGTGATTGTCTTGGCCTCCATTGTGACCCAGGCTGGTCAGCCTTGCAGGGTGTGTACTTGCTACCAAGTCAGATGTTTCCATACTGATTATGTCCATGTGATTCTTGCAACCTGACATGCCACTTCTTTCCATTCCCTTTCTGCATATTCAGCACCTCAGTGAAGATGTCTCAAACCCTTCGCAGGATGAATTATTTATTATCTCCGGAGTTAGCATTAGCCACATCCTATCTATAATAGAATAAATGCATTATCAGTGAGTATTTACTTTTTTGCCCAGTATCTGTGATGTTAAGTTTCTTGGGAATAAGGATTTTATTCTCCCTCATGTTAAATGGCTCTGCCATTCAGTAGATGCTCTATAAATGCTGGCTGACCGCTCCGCCTTTGGACAGATGGAGCCTTTTTTTTTTTTTTTCAAAATAGAGAGTAAAGTCACTCCATGCACTCAATCTACCATCATTACCTGCCCCGAGACTAAGTATCTTTCGTTCACGTAACAAATGCTGTCTCTGTTGGGGAAACATGCACACGACCCCATTCAAATTTCAGAATTAGCTGCCCTCTTCTTAAATTACTGCAAAGTCAAAATAATAAACATGTCTTACATCAGAGATCTGGCATCAGAATCACCCAGCAAGTGCATTTTCCAACCAATGATCAATACATGACTACTAATTAAGTGGCAGGATTTTTTACTTTTAATTCAGAGCCAAATGATCATTTTTTTCTTGGTAAGATAATTCCAGTCTTTCTCTAGCAACAGGCTCTAATTTTCAGGAAACTGACCATGTTGAATTTTCAGAAATATTTGGGGTACTCTTATCTTCAATGAGACAAATTCAGAACAGTTATGGGTGGCAAAATGCTTTGCTTTCTATAGTGGCCATTCACTAGACAACAACACACTTGAGAGCTAAAGTTGATAAATAACTTTAAAAGCAGTTTTGGCCATGCCAGAATAATTGCTGTAATTTCGAATCAAAGTGACCAGACATGCTGCATTCTTCAGCCAATCACTAATGGCAGTGCCGATTTCTGGGTGGTAGAAAAGTCATTTTGTTTATTTACTTTACATTTTTCTTATTTTATCACTTCCTCAAAATGCATTTTGTCCTAAGTTATCTGGGACTCCATGCTTTCTGGAAGATAAACAAATGAAATCATTTTCACTAATATCTAAACTAGGTTGTCACTTCACCCAGATGATCAAATGATTTATCCTATTAAACATACAAATTTCTCCACAATGCTTTTTGGATTAGTCAAAGCAGATTCCCAGGGATGATGGTCATACTAACATAAAGACAGGGGTTTCCAGAGTGTGGGAAGGGCACAGAGCGATGTTGGGGAAAAGGAGAAAATGGTCCCTAGGTGAGGACTGGATGTGTAAACTGTTTACACAAATACAGGGTAGCAGTGACGAAACATAGAACTTTCCTCTAGTTCTTAAATGCTTCCTCCCCACCACTGTCATGATCCCAATTCTACTTTACAAATTTGGCTAGACCAGAGGATGTACATAGGTACAGATAGCAACTGGAAACACAGGGAATCCAGGACAGATGACTCCTCCAGGACCAGTGGTGAGAGTGGCGATGCCTGGAGGGTGGAGAGAATGTGGGGTAGAAAGGGGGACCTGATTACAAGAATCTATGTATAGCCTCCTCCCTGGGAGATGAGATGGACAGCAGAGAAGAAGATGGGGGGAGATGACGGACAGTGTAACATATGACAAAATAATAATAATATATGAATGATGAAGGGTTCATGAGGCAGGGGGCAGTGGGGAGGGAGGGGGAAAATGTGCAGCAGATATTAAAGGCTGAAGTAGAAGGCAAATGTTTTGAGAATGATGATGGCAACAAATGTACATATGTGCTTGACATAATGGATGGATGGATAGATTGTGATAAGAATTGTACGAGCCCCCAATAAAATGATTTAAAAATTCTGCTAACTTGATCAAGAAGTAGAAGTGCAAAGAAGCATTGGATTCAGTAATTAGAGGCATGCCTGGGTGGTATGTGAGTAAAAGGGAACATGTACACTTGATGATAATTTTGTCTGTATAATTAGAGGTTTCTAAGGCTGTAAGTCTTTATGAGAGCCAGTAGCATTCTCCTTTCCCCACAGAACATCTGTTAGCAGGCCGACTCTGACTGGATGGCGTCACCAGGGCTCCTTGAGATGAAGGCTGTCCTCTGAAAAGGGTCTTAGTCAACCCCCAATATGGCTACGATTTCTCTCCCCTCGGGGTGCTTGGATACATAAACTGGTGGAATCAGTGGTAGTATGATGAACTGGATACGTTTATATCTAGTGTGGGGGCCGTGGGGGCTTGGTGGTAGAGTTCTTTACTTTAACACCAGAGACTCAGGTTCAGTTACTAACCAATACTGCTCCAGGGCAGCCACCCCCCAGCTGTCAGGGGACGTTTGACATTTGTGGGCTGAGGAGTTTTGAAGACAGCGACAACCTTGACAGAAAGGCTGGGAGATCTACTTTGAAAATCAACAAGTGAAAACCAAAGGGATCACAAAGAGCGCATGCCATTGTGCCTGGGGTCACCGTGAAGCCGAAGCCACCCCACCCCAGAGAGCAGCCACAGGGACAAACATGAGTGGGCTTCAAGAAATCTGTGATCTATCAACTCCCATTTCCATGGATCGTGGACCCCCCTCTTAAAGGAGAGTGTGACACAGTTAGTGGGGGCGGTAACTTCTATGAAGTAGAACTTGAGGACCGATGTATAAACTATTCACACAAATGAGGACATTGTCTGAGTTTTGCAGAAAGCCCATTTATTTTCGCAGTGTAAATAATCAAAATGGGTAACAGTGAATATGAATGGCCTTCTATGTTTACTATGTTGTGATCTGGGTGAAGGTTTATAGAGCAAGGTATCCGTTGTACATTCAATAATTCAATTGAATTTGGTTTCGTCTCATTTGTTGCCATTCCCTCAATGAGCCATCACCTTTCCCAATTCTATTTGCATGTCGCCTTCTTTGTTCCTAACCCTTCCTACCTTTGCCCTTGGGTGCTGTTATTGTTAGGCACCGTTGAGTTGATTCTGACCCATCGTGACGTTTATGAGTCATGCAGAATAGAAGGAAACACTGTCCAGTCCTGCACCATCCTCACAATTGTTTGTACACCTGAGCCCATAGTGGGAGCCAGTGTGTCAGTCCATCTTATTGAGGCCTTCCTCTCTGATACTGCTCCTCTGCTCGACCAGGCCCGATGCCTCCATCTAGGGACAGATAGTACATCCACAGGAGGTGAGATAAAGTCTCAGCATCCTTACCAGTGAGGAGTGTTTTAGCTATACTTCTTCCAACATAGGCTTGTTCGTTCTTTTGGCAGTCTGCGGTATTTTCAACACTCTTGGCGAGCACCAGGATTCAAAATCCCTTAATTCTCCATTGGTCTTCCTTATTCAATGTGCAATTTTCATGTGCATATGAGGCCATTCAAAATACCCCTTTTGCCTTTGGGGAAAATGTCCTTCCTTTTTTCAGTTATTTTTAATAAAAGTATATTTTTAATTAGAAAAATATGAAAGTACACATAACCTAAAGAGGAAACACTTACAATGAAGTAGCCTGCAAACATCAGATCATATCTTACAGACTGTTTTGTGTATATTAAATCATACATGGAAATTTCTTTGTCATTAATAATTCTTCCACATTATAGTTTCAAGTAAAAGAACAATTTCCTTCAGAGACCTTACAATAATCTTTTTAATCTCTGTATAGACGATCATTTAGGAAGCCATGTTGATGTAGTAGGTAACACCTTGGGCTGCTAACCACAGGCTAGAAGTTCAAATCCACCAGCCACTCTGCAGGAGAAATATGAGACATTTGACTACTGTAAATGTTTACAGCCTCAGAAACCCATAGAGGCAGTTACACACTGTCCTAGAGGGTCACTATGACTTGACAAGAACTCGATGACAGTGAGTTAGTTAAGTTGAGTAGACAGGGGATAATTTATCTTGATTTTCTTTTTTTCCATTATAAGAAATACTCTGCTGAACAGCTAAACAGATAAGTATGTCCATTCAAGCCTTAATTAATTTTTAAAAGATAATTTCCAGGAATGTAATTTAGGAAGATAAGTAGGTGTTGAGAGATATACTATTTATCACCATGCTGTAACATTGTGATTTTTAATTTATCCAATCAAATTTTATATTATTTACTAAAATGTTCAATATGCTCCTTTGGTTGGTTTCATTTTAACATAATCTCACAGCAGAGTTTGTACAGCAGAGTTTGCCCATTAATTCCTGACAAAGTACACTAGTTTGGATTTTGTGAACATTGCACTGTAAATCCCTAGCTGTTCTGCTAAACATCAACAACCAAATTTTAAGATCTAGAGGTAAATCAAGTGTGATTTAAATACTAGAGTAGCAACATATGCAAAAAATCCATATAGAATAGAAAGGTATTTTAAAAAATACTTTTAATACCATTTTTGATGAGTTAGTTTCAGATAAACTTTTTCCTATTAAAATAATTTAGTTTCCTCATTATTGAATGATATTGTCAGTCAATAGAATATATTTAAATGTTAAGTATTAATATCGTAGACAGGTATTGGGTCTCTACTCAAGTACTCCCTCAGTGCAAGAACACTTCCTGACCCAATTGCTGAAGTAAAAATGGGTGCATAAGCAAATGTGGTAAAAAAGATGATGGCACTCGGCCATTAAAAGATACAGCATCTGGGGTCTCAAACATTTGAAGTTAAACAAGTGGCCTTTTAGCAGAGGAGCAACAAGCCCAGATGGAAGAAGCATACCAGCCTGTGTGATCATAAAGTGTCAACAGGATCAGGTATCAGGCATCAGAAGACCCAAAACAAATATATTGATGCAAATGATGAGGGTCGAAGAGTAGACCCAAAGTCCATCTGTAGACAACTGGACATTCCTACACAGAACGGTGACAAGGAAGGGATGAGTTAGCCAGGTGCAGCATAGCACAATTGAGCAGACAACATTCCTCTAGTTATATAATGCTTCCTTCTCTCTGTTCCCCTACCCCCTGCCATTATCATGACCACAGTTCTACCTTACACATCTGGGTAGACCAGAACCTGTACCCTGATACAGATAAGAGCTCTCGACACATAGAATTGAGAACAGATAAAATCCTCAGGAACAGTAATGGGAGTAGCAATACCATGAGGGGAGGGCAAAGAGGGGGGGAAGTTGGAGAGCAGGGAACCATCTACAATGATTGACTTATAATCCACCCCCAAGGGGTCAAACAACACAAACATAGATGGAGACAGTGGGCAGTGTAAAATATGAACATAATAATAATTTATAATTTATCAGGGGTCCATGAGGGTGGGGGTTAGAGGGAAAAATGAGAAGCCAATACCAAGGGTTCAAATAGAAAGTAAATGTTTAGAAAATGATGATGGCAACATATGTACAAATGAGTTTGATATAATTTATGTAAGAGTTATACGGGCTCCCGATAAAATGATGTATTAATTTTTAATAAAACTAATACAATGATATAATGATGGGTAAGAGCTCCATTTCTATCCTAGGTAAAAATTTGAAGTATAGGAGAGAGAGGATTTTAAAAATATTAAATATTAGTTGTGCTGAATGCTCTAACCAAAGTTAAAACTCACTGCTATTGAACTGATGCCAGCTCATCGAGACCCTATAGGACAGGGCAGCCTTCCCCATGAGTTTCTGGGCCTGTAACTTTTGACGGGAGTTTTGAACTGCTGGCCTTGCAGCAAGGAGCCGCCCCTGGAAGGACTGTGCCACCCGGGCTCCTTATGGCAGAAGTTAAATCAAGCAAAATGCTGGAGAGACACAGGAATGACAGCCTAAGTTACTAAAATATATTCATCATAAGTGAAATATTTTGAAAAGTGATAACTATTCCAAAGTATTAGAAAATATTATATTTTTACAATAAAAATGATACCAGGAGGGAGGAGGGAGGGCGGGATGGAAAGGGGGAACCAATTACAAGGATCTACATATAACCTCCTCCCTGGGGGATGGACAACAGAAAAGTGGGTTAAGTGAGACGTCGGACAGTGTAAGATATGACAAAATAATAATTTATAAATTATCAGTGGTTCATGAGGGATGGGGGAGTGCGGAGAGAGGGGGAAAGTGAGGAGCTGATATCAGGGGCTCAAGTGGAGAGCAAATGTGAGAATGATGAAGGCAATGAAAGTGCAAATGTGCTTTACACAATTGATGTATGTATGGATTGTGATAAGTGTTGTATGAACCCCTAATAAAATGATTTTAAAAAAATAGAAAAATATCATTTTTCAAAACTAATAAGTTAAAATGCCAAGAAGGAAGTTACCAACAGGCAATACATAGGACTTTCGGTTTACTTTCAAAATCGAATGCACATAGAAATGCAGTTTTAATTATTCCTAAATTTGAGAGTATTAGGAAGAAATTATTTTGAAGACTCTAAGGGTAACCCCCAAGATCTCAGAATCTTTAATGGTTAATGAAACTGACTCTTGGCCACATCAAAACCTATATGAAATTATGGTCTTACTTACACTACTAACCCTGTGATTATATCTCTGAGTCAGAGTCAATGTGGAATTTTGATTGACAATCATAATGATAAGTTGAAAAGAAAGGGCAAGGGGAGTAGATTCCACTAATTAAGGCAATTAACCAAGCATTAGAGACAAGAAGGGGGACAGGAAGAAGATTAAAAAGGAATGCAGGTACCTTGTGAAAAAATGTGTGAAAGAGAAAAGGCATGGTCATATTTACATTAGGCTCTCCAATTGGTTGTCAATTCCTATTAATGTGGAACCCATGTAGTTCAAAGTGGGCCTGGTCGTTCAGTGAGGGCCCTGGTCATTCAACAAGGGCCCTGGTCATTCAATGAGGGCTCTGGTCATTCAATGTGGGCCTTGGTCGTTCAACGTGGGCCCTGGTCGTTCAATGTGGGCCCTGGTCGTTCAATGAGTACATGCTCAGCTGGTAAGGGAAACATGGGTGGTTGGAAGCCCCCAGCCGGTCTACAGGAGAAAGATGCAACAGTCAGCTTCTGTAAAGATGGCAGCTCAGAAGTCTGTGGGATCACTCTATTCCGTCCTATGGAGTCACTATCAGTTGAAATAGACTCTTTGGTCTTGGGTTAGAATACTTTTTGTCTTATGATTTCAATAAGCCTATCAGTTTATGAAGAGTTTCATAAGTTGAAGCTCTCTTGGTTCTCCCTGATACCTAGCCAAGCAGATATCGTTATGACCGCTGACAAACAACAAAAATTCAAATTCACAATCATGTTGATAATGCAAATCCAAAGCTATCCAGCAAGTCCGATCTTATACCTGGAACTTTGTTCCTAAATTCAGTAGTCTTGTTCCTAAATTCACAGTAGTTTCGTTCCTAAGTTCACAGTAGTTTCATTCCTAAATTCAGTAGTTTCGTTCCTAAATTCAGTAGTTTCGTTCCTAAATTCACAGTAGTTTCATTCCTAAGTTCAGTAGTTTCGTTCCTAAGTTCACAGTTTTGTCCCTGACTTCATTAGCTCTGTTCCTAAGTTCTCAGTCGTTTGGAGGAAACTTGGGCGGTGGGCGCCATTTGCTGTATGCGGCCGTTGTCCTTTGTCCTGCGTTACGCAGTCCTTGGCACTCACCCGGTGCTCTCGAGTCAGCACTGACTCATAGACGCTACCTGACAGGGTAGACTGCCCACGGGAGCTCCTGCAGCTGGCACTGCTGGCAGGAGCAGAAATCCCCGTCGATCTCCCTTGGGGATGCTTGTGGTTTCGGATTGCCAACCGTGAGGATGGCAGCCCAAGAGCAACCACTGTGCCAGCAGAGCTCCTTCTAATGTGCCCTGACGTATGGCTCATGCTTGTTCCCACGGTTTACTCAATATTCCCATAACGCAGTATTCCCACACTGTGCTAGTCCGTTTCCCTTCACCCGAGGTCTGTGACAGCACAACGTGCGACGCTTAGTTGATTGCAGAATAATCACTGCCTAAGTCCAAGAATTATTGCACGATGAGAAATTATGATTACTTTGACGGCTGTTTTGCTGTCCTGATCAATTGATTATCATCATAGAGACCAAATAGGAGCCTTGGGCTGCTAACCTTAAGGTTCGGAGTTCAAACCCACCAGTCATTTCTCAGGACAAAGATGAGACTTTCTGCTCCTGTAAAGACGTTCAGCTTCAGAAATCCAAAGAGGAAGCTTTACTCTGCTGTCTAGGGAACATATGATTTCAAGTTGACTTAATAGTAGTGAATTTGGTTTTCTGGTGCCATAGGAAGAGGGTTCTGAGCTTATGAAAGATAAAGAAGGTGGAATTTTATTCAAATTCCTACCTCTATAACACAAGCCTTCAGGCATATGTTTTCGTGGCCATGGAGTCTCTTATAGTACATGTATGACCGAGCAGAGCCACTGCAGAGTGCTGGCATGACTATAGCCCGGACAGGAGCAGACTGCCACGACTTAACTTCACCCGTGCAGCGGGGCACCCACCACGATTTGTTAGTTGTTATTGTCAGGTATCATAGAGTCTGCCTCGACTCGTAGTGACCCTATGTACAAGAGAGGGAAACGCTGCCCTGTCTCGTGCCATTTTCACAATTGTTCTTATGTTGGATCCCATTGTTGCAGGCACTATACCAAACCATCTTTTTGAGGTTCCGTCCTCTTTTTCACCGGCCCTCTACCAAGAGTCCTGATGGTGCGTGGTTATGTGTTGGACTACAATGTGCGTGGTTGGTAATTTAAAATCACCAGAAGCTCTGGCATTCTACTCCCATCAATAGTGACAGCCTCAGAAAGCCACAGAGGCCACTACGAGTTAGCAGTGAGCCCATGGCCGTGAGAGAGTCTACTTTACCAAGTATGGGGTCTTTCTCCGGGAACTGGTCTCTCCTCACAACACGTCCAAAGTAAGTGACACCAAATCTCACCATCCTTGACTGTAAGGAGCATTCTGACTTTACTTCTTCCCAAACAGAATTGTTTGTTCTTTTGACAGTCCATAATATTTTCAATAATTCTCCAGCACTGTAACTCAAATGCATTGATTCTTCCTTGGTCTTTCTTATTCAATGTCCGCTTTTCACATGACTCTGAGGCAATTGAAAACACAGCGTGGGTCAAGCGCATCTTAGTCCTGAAAGCAGTGTCCTAGCTTCGCAACACTCGAGATGTCTTGCATCGCATAATTACTCCGTCCAGTAAGTTGTTTGATCTCTTGACTGCGGTTTCCATCGTGGGTTGTGACATTGAAAATCTTTGACAACTCCGGTCTTTTCTTCATGTATCATAATATTACCTACTGGCCCGATTGTTAGGATTTTGGTTTTCTTTAAATTGAGTTGTAATCCGCACTGAGGACTGCGATCCTTGACCTTCCTCAGCAAGCGTTTCAAGTCCTCTTCACTTCCAGCCAGCAAGATTGTGTCACCTGCACATCACAGGTTGTTGATAATGCTTCATCTAATTTGTAGACAAGTGCACAATATTTTCACCATCCAGAGGCCAGTGACAGAGAGTAGAAATAATTGTTCAATTTAACATACTAATTAATGACTTATAATGACAAACTATAATCAAATTATTTTGCAAAATAACTTGGGGGGGCAGTGGTTACAAGTTGAACTGACAACTGCAAGGTCAGTTCAAAACCGCCAGCTGCTCCAGGAAAGCAAAGCAGGGCTTTCTGTTTCCCACAACGAGTTAGACAGGGACAGTTCTACCCTGTCCCAAAGGCGGCTATGAGTCTGCATCACTACGAAGGCAAGGAGCTGAGTGATAGAAACCCTAAGGCAACCCACGGACTCCCAGCGCCCGTTTTGTGATTCTGCGCTGGATGAGTGGCTGGTGGGTTTGAATAGCTGATCACGCAGTTGGTGACTGTCGCTAATTATAATCACATGCTTTCTTTCTATTCTTAGAATCTCTGAGTATCAAAATAAAAGCAAAAATAACCTGAGTGGGCTGGTGGAGTACTGAAGGAAACCAGAATCTGGCTTTTATTTTCTGACATGCTCACGGGATAAAAGAAGACATGAGAAAGAGCTCTTCCCTACTGTCTCATTTGGGTTGGGGCTGCCTAACTCAAGGTAAATTACTATTTATGCCATCGGACTCTTCCCACAAATGTGCATTCATCTTGTCAATACTGTGATTAATTTAAGTAAATTTTTTTGAATTGCAGCAGATGTTTTTCATTTGAAAAACTAAAAAAAATTACATGACTGTAAACTTTTAATCAAGAAAAGTACCACTATCTTAAAATAGTGGATGATCCCTCCAAAATTTCCCAATAATCAGTTCCACCAATTAGGATAAATGCTTTCTGACCCAGATCTTCTAAAGTGAATCTTTCTTTCCACACTCCTCCTGCCAAGCAGGTTCTTGTTCTGGCCAAGAAGGGCAGAAAACCCACATGGCTGTTTGATATATTTGAGTTACAATAAACATATTTTTAAAGAAAATATTTCATGGTTATAAACATCTGTGTCTTATGCATCGCAGTCGGCACATACACAGGTATGCTGAAATCTAGGAGAACACGCCGCCTAAATACTTATCCCAGAGGCCCAAAGCTCTGGTGAATTTTGAGTTTGCTTTCTTTATCTCTCTCTCATGGTTCAGCTAAAAAAGAAAAAGAAAAATAGCCTACCATGCCACCAATGTCCTTGCATCCCCCTTTCCTTATTACCCCAACTCCCTTCCCCTTAATCTTTATAAGCACAATAAAACCTTGAGGAAAATGCCAGGGACACAGCTAGGAAAAGCAACCGAGGTTTGCTCTTCTCCCCACACTGCAGATTTGGACACATTGGGAAATTAATGTCTGTTAACCCATGTGATCATGGCTTTTGGGAAGCTAGTGTCTGAAAACAAACCATTTCCCCTAAATGAAATGTGAGAAGATTCCACTGAGAAATAAAACACAGCTATTAGAATGGCAATGAGCATAAGGGTGTCTGGGGAGAAACCTGTCCAGAATCCTTAATGTGTCTGAGAAACCCCAGTGTGGTGCAGCAGCCTGAGACTGGGGCTAATCTGGAAGAAAAGATTACAGCTCCCATGTGCAGCTCCTAAAATCACCTTCTGCATATGACATTGCTTTAAACGTTTGCTTTCCATTTTGCAGACTAAAAAAAGGCTGGCCAAACAAGAAGGAAATCATAAATCAAAGCAACAAGCAGGACACAAGTCAGAGTGGGGCCTTAGTGATAAGAATTTCCACAGCAAAATGCACAGTTCATCAACATTCAGATGGCTGAATGCAATGGTTCAGATGGCCACCGAACAAAAAGATTCTTCTGATTTTTAAATCAGTGCCCTCAACCGGAGCTCGACCTATTGTGAGACTAGACATCATCCTCCCAATGCTCCATTCACATTATGATGCATGAATAATCTAGCCTTTCCTAATGAAAAGCCAGGCCCCCTAATTTTTTTTTTTGCTTGTTAATTCTAAGTGCTGATGCTTACTGAAGGATATTGCTAGGCGAATTTTGTGGTCTATGTCTCTCTCCAACCCCCAAAATAGAAAACACAATTAAGAAACAAAGAAAAGAAAATAGAATCAGTATCACCCCTTAAATCAATTAAAGAAAACCACTGAATACTTTTCAAGGATTAGTCATTATCAGAGGCAGCAAGAAAATCTGACAAAGATGGTTAGGAGGGTTTTCAGACATCCTGGCAACCATGAAAAGATGTGGTTTTTTTTTTTCAGTGAAAATAAGAGTGAGTTAGAGAAGTCTTAGGAACCTACCATTCTTCCTGTATGTTGAAGTCATCTTTGAAGAAGCCTTAATAGAGCTTGTAAATATTGAACATGTCATATACACACATCGCTGCTTTAGTGACTGGCCAAAAGTGAAGACAGCTGGATGCACTGACTGATGAAGAGAAAGGACTACAACCTTCAGTGGGGATTACACCTAAACATCAGTAAAATAAACATCCTTAGAATAGGATGTATAAATGATGTCATGATTATTTTAAAAAGCTAATGTTGTCCAGTGTTTTGTTATACCTGGATTCACAATCAACACCCATGGAAGCTACAGTCAAAACCATCAATGAACATATTGCATTTGGGCAATTGGTATTTAAAGTGTTAAAAAGCAAAGACGTCACTTTGAAGACTAAGGTGCACCTGATCCAAGCCATGTTATTGTCAATTGCCTTTTATGCAAGTGAAAGTTGAACATTAAAAAGATAAGTTGAAGAAGAATTGGCATATTCTACGTGTGGTGTTGGTGAAGCATATTGAATACACCACGGACTTCTTGAAAAATGAGCTAATTTATCTTGACCCAGTTCCTGCCAGAATGCTCCTCAGAAGCATGGCGGACTGCATTTCATGTTCATTGGGCAGGTTATCAGAAGGGTCAGTGGAAAAGAGGCAGACCCTCAACACGACACAGAGACACAATGACTGCAACAATGGGTTAAATAGGCCCAGTATAGTGAAGATGGCCCAGGACTGGCAAAATTTTATCTATTACAAACGCGGCGACTTAGAGTCAGAGTTGCCTTGATGACACACGACAGCACCGTAGTCCAGAAGTCCGCACAGTTTTCCCTGTAAAGCGTTGGAGAATAAATATTTCAGACTTTGCTTGTCAATGTTGCCTCTCTCTCAACTCTCAAGTCTGCCCTAGATAATATGTAAATAAAGGAGCATAGCTAAGTTCCAATAAAATGTTACTTAGAAAAGCAATTGGAGAGCTGTGTTTAGCCCGTGCATTGTACTTTGAAAACAACTTCTACATTGTTTTATCTACAAAATGTTTCATGGTATCAATGAAGTAGATTATCTGAACCACTTCTACTTTCCCATATGCCATAGAAAACAAAGAATAGGGACAATAGCAAAAATAAAGCCAAGCCTTTGGGTCAATTCTAATTCATCACCACCCTAAAGAAGAGAATAAAATTGTTCAATAGGGTTTCTGAGACTATACATCTCGAGGGACGTAGATTGCCATCACGATCTCGCAGTGGGACAGCAGTGGGTTTGAATCACTGGCTTTTTCGGAATCATCCCAGTACTTTGTTGCCACCAGAACTCCATAGAGAAGGTATAATGGACCCGTTCTAACGTGTATGCATACAGAGGTGAGAATTTAGAAATAGTTACAGCACCTAAAAACATCCACAAGGTATTGAACAGAGAATACAATCATTTTATAATGGCAAATACGACCTTTGAGGGAAGACACGACAATCTTGGACTACAGGTAACCATACATTTGAATGTACAATGGGCACAATAGTTTTCTAAAACCACAACTTTAACTTTTCTCAACAGTTTAGACTCAGAAGGAATTATAACAAGATCAGAACAAATCATCCATTGATAAGAGTTCATTGTGCACAACATATAAGAAACTATGGACTTATCAAAGGAGTCCTAGTGGAGCTGCTTTGTCAGCATTGAGCTGCTAAGGGAAAGGTTGATGGTTCAAACCCACCAGTTTCTACAAAGGAAAAAGAAGAAGCTCTCTTCTAGGAATACTGGAAGCATTGAGTGGTTTAAAATCAGGAGAAGTGGGCTTCAGGCCTCTTCACACTATGTGTATTCAGTCTGTACGTTGGGTGAGCAATCCAAGCAGCTGGACTCGATGAAGCAGAAAGCAACATTAGAATTAAAGGAAGGATTCTTATCAACTCTTAATATGCAAATAAGACAATCTTGCTTCCTGAAAATGCATAGAACTTGAAGAAGTTGAAGGAAAGCAAAGATTACAGCCGTCCCTATGGATTACAACTCAGTGTAAAGAAAGTCAAGTGCGCACATCTGGACCATAGGATGTCATGATACATGGGGGAAGATGGCGCTCAAAGGGCACGCTGCATTGAGGAAATCTGCTGCTCGCTGTTAGGTGCCATCCGGTCGATTCTCAAATCGTGAAGATGATTAATACAAGCGAAGGGAACGCAGCGCGATCCTGTGTCCTCTCCACAATGCCTCGGATGGTGGAGTTCCTTCCTGCAGTCACTGTGTCGATCTATCTCCTCCAGAGGCTGATGGCTTGGGGCTGCCCTTCTGCTTAACCAAGCACTTGACTTAACTGCACACTGCAGCCTGCATAAATGAACTCTCATTTTATCCTAATGCAGTACATGCATTACCAGAAAAGTGGATGTTTATAAAGGAGAACATAAGCTTAATTACAAGCATAAAAACTAAACAACACACATTACCTTTTAAATAGAAGGAACTGGATGTTTAATTCCATGCTTTAACAACACACATTTTATAAATATGACTAAACTAGTACTAAAGTAGTAAAAGGATATGGTTTGTAGGAGAAACTTAGTTCCTATTTCAATAAATAAGTACATTTTCAATGATGTGTTCTCTCCCATTCTTTTCTTCTTGTCCTTTCTCCTCCATTTCTAAGGAAATCAATAGTGTAATGCTGAGCAGAGTTTCAGTCATCAATTGCCAGTTATGATCATTTTCATCAGATACTTAATTAGTGAATACCTGCTGGATTTCAGAAAAGAGATTTAGCTCTCAGGTTTAGGACTTTCTTGGGATAGTTTCCTTGAAAAATATGTTTGGGGTAACACAAAAAACAGCAAGGAGATATGGAAAGGGAGAGTGAGACAACCCTGGCTTACTCCACTAAGGAGCCCAGTCTAAGACAAGCAATGTTTACATTGCCCAAAGGGTAGGTGTGCCTCTGCGACCTCACTCAACTCACAAATGAGAAAAACGCTCCCAATCAATATAGTTGATTTTGAGAAAATCTTAACCAGTCGATCTTTTTCATTACAATATGCTAAATCCCATTTCCTTGTTCATTTTTTACATTTCCTATCACTGTCTTCTCAGCAATTGATAATTCATTCCATAAAATGTCAAGCCCTGAACTGAAATGAATAAAGACAATGTTAAATAAAACTACACCAAACACTCAACTGCTATTGCTTTAATACATGTACATCTCTACATGTAATCCAATGGGAATATTTCAAGAAACTGAGGAAGGATTCGAGGATTTTGGAAGATAGCTAACTGGAAGAGATCCAATTTTGCACCCATTCCAACAAAATACAGAAATTATCAAGTACTGGCATTAATATAATATATGAGTAAAATGTTGCTGACCATAATTTACCAAGAGATGTAGCCATGCATTGATAGGCAGCTGACAGAAATTAGGGACAGATTCTGCAAAGGATGTGGAATAAGAGATATCTTTGTTGGATCTTGGCTGAAAGCAGAGAATACCAGAAAAATGTTTACTTGTATTTTATTGCCTATGCATCGACATAAGGTTGTGTGGATCACAACAGACTAACACTGAGAAGAATGGGCTTTCTATAACACATCATTGTTCTCAAGAGGGACCCATGCACATATGAAGAGGTAGTCCTTTTAACAGAACGAGGGAATATTGCATAGTTTAAAATCAGGAAAGTGGTGTGTAAGATTGTGTTCTTTCATCGTATTTATTCGGTCTGTAGGTTGAGCATGTAAGTCAATAAACTGAACTGTGTAAATCAGAATCGGGTATCAGAGAAGGCATACTAACAGCCCTGATGAAATAGTGGGTTCCTCATCGGGTTGCTAATTGCAAGGTCAATCATTCATCGTCACCAGTGATTCCACAGGAGAGAGATAAAGTGTTTCTTTCCTGGAAACCCAGCAGGGAAGTTCCACTCTCTCCTATTCTGAGTTGAAATAAATTTGATGGCAGTGCGTTCGGTTTTGTTTGAGAATATACAGATGACAGGAATGAGCTTGCTGAAAGTGAGGAGGACCTGAAGTACTTGCTGATGAAAATAAAGGACGGCCTGCAGTGTGGTTAACAACTCAATGTAAAGAAAAGCAAAATCCTCACATCTGGACCCATAGATACCATCTTGATATAGGGAGAAAATATTCAAATTGTCAAGGATTTTACTTTGCGTGGATTTACAATCAATGCTCCTGGAAGGAGCTGTCAAGAAGGCAAAAGATGTATTTTAGAGGACAAATCTACTATCCAAGGACTCTGTGCTAAAATGTAATGCTAAAAATTTAGTGCTAAAAATGTAAGGATGTCACTTTGAAGACGAAGGTTTGCCTAAACCGAGTCAGGGTATTTTCAATTTTCATGTGAATATTGGACTTTGAAGAAAGATCTATGCACTTGAACTATGATGCTGATGAGGAACATCGAAAGTACCATGACTGGCAGAGAACAAGCAAGTCTGTCTTGGAAGAATTGAAAGCAGAATGCTTCTTAGAAGCAAGGATGACAAGGCTTCATCTCACATAGTTCAGACGTATTCTAAGGAAAGACCAGTTCCTGGGAAAGGCCATTATACTTGGTCAATTAGCATGAAAACGAGAGAGACCCTTGAGGAGATGTATTGAGGCAGCAGCGGCAACAATGCCCTCAAGCGTAACAAAAATGGTGACCATGGCACCGGCTTGGGCCACATTGCATTCTGTTGTCCAGAAGATTGCTATCAGTGGAACCTGCTTCATTGCACCTAATGAGACAAGAGGATTGCAACATTTTTCCCTTTAAATGATCAGATAAACATTTTAAGCTTGGTGAATCATCAATCTCATTAACGACAGCCAGTCCGCTGTTATAATCCCAAAGCAGTCATATACAATTCATAAATATATGCGCAAGACTCTATAGTAACAAACCTTGGTTTATAAAAATGGGCAGCATGCTTTAGTTTGCTGCCACCTGTATCAGATCAATCATTTGCTAAGTCAACTGCCCCTCCGGGGTCCTCCTCATAGCATGGTGCCACGCTACGAACCCCAACCATTTACTTGAAGGAGACTTCCGTTTGATCACTATTAAAATGATATATCATTGGATCTTGTGTACACATCCAATGTCTGCTGAATTCCCTCTGACCACAGATGCGGGATAAGAATGGCCTAGCCATAATGCAGAGTGCATTGGAAAGTGAATTACTGCAAATCCACTCATTTTAAAGTTTAACACCATATCATTTCATCTCCATTTCATCTCATTTTACATTTGTTCTAGTTTTTAATATATCTGCTTTCTTTGAAATTGAGGTTTGGTTGTTGCTTGTTTTGGGTACGTTTTTCTGTATATGAGATCAAGCCTAGGCAAATCAACAGGGATAGTAACTGGATTTCTTGGGGGTATGCCAGGGAGTGGGAGTGGGGGGAACGAGGAGCTAATAACAGTGAAACAAGAAAGAAGAAAATGTTTTAAAATAGATTGTAGTGATGATTGTACAGCTTTTTTAATATGATGGAATGATTGAATTCTATGATATATGAATTAAATATCAAGAAAACTGGAGTGGGGGATGAATCATGGGGGAAATAAAACCAGGTTGTTCCCTGAAAATCTATGAATCTAAATGTTTGCTTAGTCAACCAATCAGCAAAATGTGAAAACAGAACCGTCTCTTGTCTCTCTACTCATATCTTCTAAATGGAAGGTAATTTAAATTCAAAGTAAATTGTTACAGTTCATACCTCACTTTCATTATAACCCTTGGTTTCTACAGCTTCTGCAATTGCACTGCCAATGGGCCCCAAAGACAGTATAGAGTCAGATTGAATTTCTAACTACCTGAAAGCCATGAAGTATTTATTTCTACATAGGAAAAGGAGACATGGGGGTGGTTCCTTGATGGCCTTTATTAGAAATCTAGCCATTACAGTATTGTTAGCTTCAAGAGGAGTAATTTAAAGGCCACCAGCTATTTCCCTTCTCACTTGGTTTCGGAGATTTCTTCCATCATAATTTCTAACAAGTATACTGCATCAGTTTAATTAATAGCATTTATTATCTGAATTGTGTGTAACTTTTAGAGTTCAGTAGCTGGATCAAGGTAAAACCATTATTAAAGTTAAACAACTTGATTTATGATTACATATAAGAATTTCATTTACACCATCACTTATCAAAGCTATTTTATCAAAATCATCCCTTGGATGAAAATAGCTTTCCTTGAAAGCAAACTAGACAACAATAAAAATATACAATCACTATCTAAATCCTGAAATAATGACAATATTCAAAGCAACTTGATAAACATGCAATCATTATAATTATTTTATCAGAATTTTCTTTAAAATATATATACTGCTTGATTGCTTAATATTTTTGAATTCATGTAGTAATATACATAATTGGCAATAATCTCCATATTATTATTTCTATTATCCATGAATAGTCACAAGAATGAATAACATGATTCATTCTTCTTATGTATTGCCTTCCCCTCCCAGCAAAACCTACTAGAGGTGTTACAGATCAGAGAATTCCTAATTCAAGTTTGCACATAGCATTTAGAGTTGTGAAGCTTTTATAATAATCATGGAATATGAAACAAGAAAAAAAGCAGAATGAGGATACTATACTTTTCTACTGCTTTTGCCAAGTCGTGAATTATCAAACTACCAGAATTATTTCTTAACTACTTCTATGGGCATTTGTTATTTTTGTCTATTCAGAATATCATGCTACTTTGGGAAAAGCATTTACCTATGACGTCAATCATCTGGTCCAAGTGGAGGCTGTCAAGCTACTTCCATTTATATTTCCACCAGACTGCCCAACTCAAACAACAAAGGAATACTACCATTATCCTACTTCGTGGTGTAGGACATGCGCCTCTGACTTCTCTGGGACCATTATGGATTTATCCCAGGAATTCTGAATTAGGAGTTAGTTCTCCAAAGAGAGACCAGACTTTATAATGGGAGCCATGATTTAGATTCAGTGGAGAAAGGAATTACACAGCCCACCATTTATTTTTCTTGGTGTCTTGGTTTTTAGGCCTCTTTCTGGGATGATTTGGGGTGCTCGTTCAGAAGATCACATTGAATAGACTGCATCAGTTCTAATTTCTTAGATTTGATGTTCCGCTATATTTTCTGCTATTTAGTTGTACTAACATTGATTTATCATTGTAGTTAAAAGAAGAGAAGAATTAATACCCACAGATTATAGGATAAGACATATATATGGAAGGTGTGAAGGGAAAATTTTCATAAACATTTTGAAGACCTAGATGTTTCTTCTTCAAATTATGCAGTACACATTTCTGAATGCATTTTAATATATATGTCAATGGATGATTCATGTTAAATGCTTCAGGGGTGAGGTTGACTCCAAGCTTCAACCACATGGCCAGCCCCACTATGAGACATGACGACCCTCACTGACCCATAGCCCTGCGGGGGACAGCACCGGAGACACAGTGTGGGAATTGCACCCGACCTGATCCCACCACACCGAGGCAAAGCAATAGGGGAGTGCAGCGGAACAGCAAGGGAATGGAGTGGCAAGGTCCCCAGGGAATACTGAAGGTGGACTTTGGGGCCAGGGCGTGGTGCCCCAACAGACTGGACTGGAAAACACTCCTAAAGGCCAGCAAGTGATCCTTGAAATAACTACAAAAAGAAAAGAACAATTTGAGATTTAAGAATTTCTGTGAACTGGTGGAGAAATTATGCCACCTTCTAACAAGACTGGAGCATTTAAACTTTAACACAGGAGTTTAATAAAGGGGCAGACTCATTTCAGATTTCAAAACATTTCAATTTATATTTCTTATACCAAATTCACTATCCATCAGTAGATTACAAATCACAGTGATCCTGTATGGTAGAGTAGAATTTCTCCTGGGGTTTCTGAGGATATAAATTCTTATCGGAGCAGAAAGTCTTATTTTTATCTGTCTTGCAGATAAAATCTTTTCTCCATATCTTCTTTACATTGGTTCATAATCCATACTGAAGGCTGCCATACTTGATCTCCATCAGCAAGTGCTTCAAGACCTCTTTACTCTCAGCAAGCAATGTTGTGTTATTTGCATATTGCAGTTGTTAATAAGCCTTCCTCCAATCCTGATACTATATTCTTCTTCATATGATCTAGTTTCTCTAATTATTTGCTCGGCATACAAACTGAATACTTGTGGTGAGAGGATACAGTCCTGACTCTAACGTTTCCTTACTTTTAACCATCCTGTGGCTCTATGCCCTTGTTCAGACCCAAAAATGGTCTCTTGAGCCAGGCATGAGCACCATGAATGTTCTGGAATTCCCGTTCTTCTTGAGGTTATCAACCACACAGTTGGATGCCTTTACATAATCAATAAAGTACCAGTAAAAATCTTTCTGGTGGTCTCTGCTTTCAGCCAAGATCCATCTGTCATCAGCAATAATATCACTTCTTCCATGTTCTTCTCTGAATCCGCGCTGGACCTCTGGACTCTCCCTGTCAATGCACCGCTAAACCATTGTTAGATGATCATCAAAAAAATTTTACGTACATATGATATCAATGACGTTGTTTTATAGAACATTCTGTTGGGTCACTTTTCTTTGGAATGGGTACAAATATGGGATGGGCAGTGAAAAAGGGGAAGGCCCTCATCGAGATGAATTAGCACAGTGGCTACAAGAATGAGCTCAGGTATAGAAACAATTGTAAGGAGGCCACAAGACTATGCAGCGCTTCCCTCTGTTGTGCATTAGGTCGTTTGCTATGGGTCAGAACAGACTGGATGACACAACATCAACCTAACAATGGATCTCTTCAAGTCAGTTGGCTAAATCGCTGTCTTCCAAATTATCTGGCACAGATGAGTGCTTTCAGTGCTTCATCAGCTTGTTGAAACATTTCAGCTGGTATTGCATCAATGTCTAGAACCTTTTTAACAAATGTATTCAGTGGCATGTGCGACCTTATATATCATGGGTTCTTGCTCATATGCTACCTCCTGATAGTGGTGGGTTATTGACTAGCTCATTTTGGTACAATGACTCTGTGTATTCTCCCCATCTTCTTTTTTGATGATCCTGCATCATTTAATATTTTGCTCTTAGACTCTCATTGGTTCAAGTTGAGGCTTGAATCTTATCCTCAGTTCTTTCCATTCAAAATATGCTGAGTGTGTTTTTCCATTCTGGTTTTCTACCTCTAGGGCTGTGCACATTTTATTATAAAGTTCGACTTTGTCTTCTCCATCAGACCTTTGAAATTTTATACCCAGGTCTTTGACTTCATCAATTTTCCATTGGCCGTAGTTGCTCTATGATTAAGAGCAAGTTTCCGAATCTCTCTGGACATCCACTTTGACCTTTTATTTCTTTCCTGTATTTTTAATGACCTTTTGCATTCTACATGAATGATGCCCTTGATGTCTTCTCACATATCATCAGGTCTTTTTTCATTAGTGTTCAATGTGTCAAATCTACTCTTAAGATGTTCTCAAAATTCAGGTAGGACAGACTCAAGATCACATTTTGGTCCTTGTGGAGTTGTTTTAATTTCCTTCAGCTTCAACCTGAACTTACATATGAGCAAATGATTGTCTGTTTCACCATCAGCCCCTGGCCTGGTGTTAGCTGCTGATATTGAGTTTCTCCATCATCTCTTCCACAGTTGTAGTCAATTTGATTTCTCTGTATTCCATCTGGAGATGGTCATATGCAAAGTGCCACTTGTGTGTTGAAAAAGGTATTTGCAAAGAACAAGTCATTGTTTGTTTCAAAATTCTATCATGTGATCTCTAGCTGCATTTCTATCACCAGAACCATCCATATTTTTTCAATTATTGTTTCTTCCTCTATGTTTCCAACACTTGTATTCAAATTTCCAATAATTATGAATGTATCATGATTTCAAGGTTGATCAATTTCAGACTGAAGATGTTGGTAGAAGCTTTAATTTCTTCATCACTAGCTTTTGTGGTTGGAACATAATTTTGAATAATAGTTCTATTGATTGGATTTCCTTGATGTCAGATAGATGTAATCCTATCACAGATGGAACTGTTCTTTAAGACAGTGCTTGAAATGTCCTTTATGACACTGAATGCAATGTCATTCTTCATATTTGTGTCATTTCCTGCATAGGAAATCATATGAATTTATGAATCAAAATAGTATATTACCAACCCACTTCAGCTCATTAACCCCTCAGATACAGATTTTGAGTTTGATGTCATTTTTGATTTTTTCCAATTTCCCTAGATTCATCTTTGCACTTTCCAACTTCTGATTATCACTAGACTTTTATAGCCATTTCTTCTCCTCTTGATGTGTGTACCATCAGCTAATGCAGATTCCACAGTCTCCACTCTCGCAGGATTCACTCCATCCATGTCACCATGGTGAATCGACTGACAAACCAGCTCCTCTTCAGTCACATTTAGAATGCCTTCAAACCAGGGGTACTTTACACCAGTTCTGCCATTCTGATGCCTAATTTTTGTGAATTTGGTGAACCAGCTGTTAAAATGGCACTTGTAATCAGGGTTCCCTCTAAGGTGGGTAGCTGCGTACCCCCCAATGTGGAAATCACAAATTTACATTCCTGACTCTTTTTAAACTTTCATCTGCACAGCAGCATGGTCTACATACCCTGAATGATATTCATTCCATCCATAGGTATAAAAATTAGATGGAACTAATTAATATTTATTTATTCATTTCACACAACTTGTTATGCCTTAGATGAAATACTATATTTTTATTCCCATGTGTGTGTAAGTAAACAAAGACATAACATAAAGAGGAAAAGTGCCATGCCAAACAACCAGAGGGTGACACACAGTCATTCTTTTCAGCTTTGTTGTTCCGTCCCCAATTCCCATGAGATATTATGAGTGAATTGTTTGATTCCTGAAAGTGTTCCAAGAGCTAAAAATAGTACCAGAACATTTACTGTAAGGTCAGCAGAAGCAGAAAGGGATTCTTCAAAGATGAACATAATATGTTCAGAGAAGAGACTGTTTCCAATCTATCAAACATAATGACTATTGTCTAATTGACCTATCTCTACAGGAATGGGATATTAATCCTACAATGAAAAGATGGTGAAGGATAAATTACACATCCAATGATGCTTGGGTAGGAATGAAGAATATTGCAAGAAAGGATGCCAGTCAAGAAGCAATATAAAAATACCTTATATAACAGTTTTATTGCTTTTTAGGTATAATTTATTATATTTTAATTAATATTTTAATGTTCTTATAATGCTGTTTGTGTACTTTCTTTATTGTTCTTATTTAAGTATTAACTGCATAAAATAATAAACTACCTTTCAGTATATAATTTTTATACTTTAAAGGGTCATTAAGGCAGCAAACCAGTTATTAAACTATTTGAATTCCACCGCTGCTTCCAACTCAAGGGGCCCGTCTCTCCCCTCAGTCTCTCCAACAATGCATGCTCCACTTCAGCTCTTCAGTAACATTTTCAGAGGCAACATCCTCCAGTCTACAGCTGATCCCTTCTTCATGATCTGTTTTTAGTTTGGAAGCTCTGCTGAAAAATGTTCCACTTGGGTAATATTGTTGATGTTTGAAATACTAATAATATCATTCCCAGCCACACACAAGCCATGATAGCAGGACAAACTGACAGACATGGGTGATATTCATACTTTTTGTGCAATACTAAATACTTTAAATAAAACCAGAATTAGTATCCTCATGTCTATGGGCAAGCAGGATAGTGAAGTGTATGTAGCATATCTTCTGCATCTCAAAAACTAGAGCTGACAGGTGGAAAATTTTGACATTAGTTGGTCAGATATAGTGAGAAGCAAGTCTAATATTTGAGGCACCAAAATGTTTGCTGGCTGCAAGTGACAGGGGAACACACTGCACACACACAATTTCGATGAGGGTCTCTGGATTGCTCATGATTTTCTTTGAAGTCTGCTTTTAAGTCTAATTTATATTTAAGTCAGAACAATTAAGCACAGTTCCTATATAATGCTAGTTAATCAAATATTTGTATTAGTATATAGTATAATTTTCTATGCATAAAACACATTTTAAAAACTTCAAGACCCACTTAGAAACAGCATTAGCTTACCAAAATAGAAAGAATAATGATTTATGTGCACCCATTTGTTATTGAAAACCATTGTATATACCTCCAGTTTTTAATGCAATAGCCTTTATCTGGTTTGGTTTGTTCCTGCAGGTTATATGTAGATTCATTTTCATAACCCAAGGACTGCCTATTCAGAAGACAGCAGAGGGAGGCGGCATCTATGGGAATGGTAGACTTAGAACTTCTGAGGAGTATCTGTTCCAGAAAAGGAATGAGAACAGTAAGCAAACATTCCCAATTCAGCTTTTCAAGAACTCTGGAATTTAGCGAGAGGATGCAACTAGCGAAGGACAGTGCCTGAAGCTGGAGACGAATAACGGCTCTTGTGTTTTAACTTGCTTCTACCCACCTCCTCTTCCAAACGCCATCCCACCGATGCAGTCCCACAGTGTCAACTGACTCACAGACACCCTATGTAACATTGTACAAATATTTCCAACACTCGCTGGCCTTATCTTCTCTCCGGCACCAGCTGTTGGGCTTGAACCAGTAACCTACCACTTAACAGTCAACTGCTTTCCTCAACAGTGCTGCGTGAGCTCCTTCCCAAACTCAACGATGGTGTCCAAAACCCCAAATCATGGGGCAAACCTGTCGCCTTGCAGCTATTTGTGGAAGCAGAATGGGAATGGAGCCCCCTTCAAATGTCTTCCCATAAAACAATATCATTTTACCAGTCTGGATAGGTTTACTTGTGTTTTCATGACAATACCAAAGCATTCAATTGTGTGGACCTTAACAAGCTGTGGAGATAGCTTGAGCAGAATGGAAATTCCAGAACACTTCTTGGTGTTCACGCAGAACTGTGCATGGATCAAGAGGCTGTTTGGGGACCAGAACAAGGGAACAGACCACAGCATATTGTGAGTCCGGGTTGTAGCCTCTCACCATCCTTACTCAATCTGTGTCCTGAGCAAATAATAAGAGATGCTGGATTATATAAAGAAGAATTTGGTGTTGGATTAGGAATGGTTATTAAATATCTGTGATCTGCAAATGACACAACCTCTCTTGCTGAAAATGAGGAGGACTTGAAGCACTTGCTGATGAAGATCAAGGAAGGCAGTTAGTTCATAGTACGGATTACAATTCAATGTAAAGAAAACCAAAATCCTGACAACCGGACCAATCGATAAGCTCATGATCTATGGGGGAAAGATGAAAGTTGTCGTGAATTCATCTTGATTGGATCCATAATCAATCAGCCTTGAAGCAGCAGTCAAGCCATCCAAGGACATATCCACAGGTTAAAACTTCTGCACATGACTTCGTTAAAATAATTAAAAGCAAAGATGCTCCTTCAAGAACTAAGGTGCACCTGACCCAAGTCATGGTATTTTTGATCACTTCATGTGCATGTGAAAGTTGGACATTGAATTAGGAACACTGTGTTAGTCTGGGCAGACTAGAGAAACAAATCCATGGACACACATATGTGTATAAGAGAGAGATTTATATACAAAAGTAATTGAACATTGAGAAAACATCCCAGCCCAGTCCAGATCAAGTCCATAAATCTGATATTAGCCTGTATGTCTGATACCAATCTTCTTCAGACTCACGAAACACATGCAGTGATGCCAAATGTAGAAGATCACAGGCCAGTGGGTAGAAAGTCTGGATCCAGTGTCATTGGAAACATCTCAGTGCTGGCAGGGGTCCCTGCATCAGGGTGGGTCCATGTGTCTTATCAGCTGCTATGTCTCCCAGGGTATGAGGAGTCTCCCACCTCTAAGGAGGAAATACCTGATTTCCCAGATTCTCAGGAGAAGGCCATCCCTACACAGAAGCCTCATTGGTTATGACCCGATTGACAGACTAGACTCCACTCCCTCACTCTGATCCTCTCAAATTCACAATTATATAAGTACCACAAACACTAAAGAAAAATCAATGCGCTTGAAGTACTATGTCCGTGAAAAATATTGAAAGTACCATGGGCTGCCAAAAGAACAAACTTTGTCTCAAATACTTAGAACATGTTCTTAGAACAGACCAGTCCCTGGAGAAGGACATTATGCTTGGTAAAGTAGAGGGACAGCATAAAAAGGAAGGCACTTGGCAAGATGGATTGACACAGCGGTTCAAACACAAGAACAGCTGTGCGGCCTGCCCCGTGTTGGGTTCTGCTGCAACCAGGGTCCCCCTGCATGGGAACGGACCCAGCAACAACCGAGATTTCCTGAAAAATCTCACTTGCAAGGCTTTTCTTTATTTGACCTGAGTCAAAGTTCACACAAGGAAAACAGCCTTTTCCCAATGTTTCAGGGAGAGAAGGAGATAGCAAGGAAATAGGTGACTTTAACAAGATTCACACGAGGTCTACAGTCATCATTAAACCATACCATCTAACAAAAAACAGAATAAAGAATTCTCTCAAAAATACCTGGGACATTCTCCAGAATAAACCATATGTTAGGCTATAAAGCCAATATCAATAAATTAAAAAGAATTGAAAACATACAAAGTATGTTCTCTGAAAATATTGGAATGGAATTAGATATCAATAGCAGAAATAAATCTGGAAGTTTAACAAATATGTGACAATTGAGCAACATCCTCCTAAATAACAAATGGATACAGGAAGAAATCACAAATGATGTTATAAAATGTTTTGAGATAAATAAAACAAAACCACAATATACCAAAATTTATGAGATGCAAGACAGAAGGGTTTACAGGAAAATAAGGAACATCTCAAATCAGTAACCTACACTTCTCCTGTAAAGCCCTTGGAGAAAACCATAAACCTAAAGCATACAAACTACATTCAAATCCATGTCCATCAGTCAATACCTATTCATAGAAACCTTAAAGGACCGATCAGCGCTACCCAGAGAGTTTCCAAGTCTGTAATATTTGTAGAAGCTGACTCCCATTTCTTTTACTTACAAAGCCGGTGGTGAATGGAAACCACTGACTTTTGGGGTAACTTTTGGGGAAGTACTGTGTCTTCAGAGCGTCTGAAAATAAATGAGCAAATAAAATAATAAATGGCAGATTTTAAATACCCCAAATAAGGAGCAAACATACAACAGAGCAAAGAGCCTCATCTTTCTCCTTCACGGTGGCTGCTGGGAATAAACCACCAACCTCGGTGTGGTTAGCATCCTAATCTTAATCCACCGCGGAACTTCAGCTCCTCCTTGAAGACATGCCGCACTAAGAAGATCAGACACAAAAGGTCACATATTGTATGACTCGGTTTATAGGAAAGATTCAGCATAAGAAAATCCAGAGAGGAAAAAAGGCAAGCAGTTTCCCTGGGGTTAAGGAGAAAGAACAAATGTAAAGTGACTGCTAATTTGTACAGCGTTCCTTTTGTGGGTGACAAATTATTCTAGAATGAAATAGTGGAGATGGCTGCACAACTTTGTGACTGCAGTCGAAAACAAAACAACAAATGAGAGCAACATATGCACAATAGCAGGCCGCTTTCATAGCGTGAGAATTATCGCTGGAAAGGAAGGAACTACATTGTTATGTACGCAAGGTCATTGGTACATTCGGCTGAAGGTACACTCGTGCGAACATGATGGTGTCGGCACATGGTATCTGGGAGAACGTCAGTATTGCAGCATCCCCGGCCACTCAAGCAAACCAGGAAACGTTGTGGGAAAGAACGCAACACAGACAAAGGCCCACAGTAGAGTCCGTCACTGTGAGAGGACATGGCGTTAGAAGCAGGGAAAGAGGCTGAGACGAAGGCTGTGACAGCTATTGCTTTCTTCTCAGGGCTTAGTTATCAGAGCCGAGAGTGATGTTTTTGCCCACTCAACCCATTAGCTTGATTTTCTGCCATTGGATAGCAAAACGCTGAAAGAACACCTGCATTTAAAGAAAGATGGTGCTAAAAGTGGCTTAAATTATTTTACAACTAAAGATGGGGGGCATATTGCTTGGTGATGAAAGAAAGTGAAGATACAAGAGTTTTGTATTTCAATCGTACTGGCCAACCACTTGTTCATGTATAATTTGACCCCACATTCTTAATACAGTGATTTTGAAACTTGAGGAAGAGTATATGGATAGGATCAAAGCTGGAAATGTTCAGGAAGGACATGATGGTGATTTGTAAAGCTT
Source organism: Tenrec ecaudatus (assembly GCF_050624435.1). Taxonomy (NCBI): domain Eukaryota; kingdom Metazoa; phylum Chordata; class Mammalia; order Afrosoricida; family Tenrecidae; genus Tenrec; species Tenrec ecaudatus. Next base: position 94,483,896 of record NC_134532.1, on the reverse strand, counting down.
GATCCTTCGGAGCAGAGAGTGCTCATACGCGCTCCTGCATTTTCCAGGCTGTAGAATAACCTCAACTATTTCATTACATCAGCCTGGCTGATTATCTTAATGGTTTTGAGAAATGAAAATGTTTTTCACTACTTTTCTTTAACTAAATGAAATTATTTGGTATACATATATATTTTTAAACCAGATAATTTTGTTAATAAAATAGAGTTAAACTGGTACTTAAACAAAAAGTACTATGACTTTTCATTATATTTCCTCCAAAAATATGTTTCTGGGGTTATGATTATCAAATTGTTATTTTTAGAAGCGATACTTAACTATTTGTTGTACTGCATTTAAATATACTTATGCTATCTATTTAAAGAATGATTCATTACTTTCTTATGCATAGGTACAATTTATTTTAAAATTAAATTACCGTGTAGCCCCTTAAACTTCTGCGGAGAAAAATGAGGCTGTCTACTCTGGTAAACTTTCAAAGTCCCAGAAGCCCCAAGATTTCAATCCTGTCCCTCGAGTCAAAATTAACTTAAGGCCAATGAGTGAGTTAAACGTTCAAGAGGAATCCATGTTTTAAAATAGCCAAATGAACAGTTTAGCAGCATATAGGCAACAAAGATTAAAGCAGTGCGAGCCAGAGCACAGTGTGGTTGCAGTTTTCAGGTGCAATAGAACTGGTTCCAATGCACAGCAACCATCTACAACTGAAGGAAACGCCGCCTGGCCCTGCCTCGTTCCCACGGCTGTTCCTGTATTTGCGCCCATTGTTGCAGTCACTGCCAAGCCATCTTGTCGAGCGCCTTCCTCTCTACTTTATCCACACGACGGACTCCAAGCACTGGCACTCCTGATGAGACATCCAAAGTGCCCGATGCAACGTCTCGCCAGCCTCCTTTCTAAGAGCCTGCTGGTGAAACTTCTTCCAAGTCAGATTTGCTGGTTCTTTGGCAGCCCATGGTATTCATCACCAGCACCATCATCAAATGCCTTGATTCTTGGGCTGTCTTCCGCATTCAAGGCGCAACTCTCACGTGCATTTGAGGCAACCGAAAATACCATGGTTGGGGGAAGTGTACCCTAGTCTTCAAAGTAATGTCCTTGCTTTCAACACTTTAGAGAGGTCCTGTGAAGCACAGCTCCGCAATGCAATGTGCCCTTTGATCTCTTAACTGCTGCTTCTGTGATCATGGAACATAGCAAAATGAAACCCTTGACTCCAATCGCTCCCCACTTATCCTGATGGTCTGTAAGTTTTCTTTCTTTGTCAGGGTGCAGACTTTCCACTTTGTATAGCTCCTTTCAGTGAAAAACAGTTGCTTTTGTTTTCATTTAGGCTTTTTTTTTTCTTTCAGTTTTCCACCTCACACAAACTGATTTTCACAGATTTTTTCCCCTAATAATTTTATTTTGATGCCAACTCATAGCTCCATAGCGTTTGCAAGGCTTTGGCCTTTCTGAAGCAGATCACCATTTCTTCCATGTGCTCTATGTGGGTCTAGACTGGCAACTTTTCAGCTCTCGGTAGGGTACTTAACTTTTTGTACCACCCAACAACTTCCTAGCCCCCCCCCCCCTAAATAATCAACAAAATTCAAGAAATGAGTGGATTATCTTAGTTGATGAAAGACAATGAGCATGATTGTGTTAATCAAGGTGGACTAGAAGGACAAATTCATAAACACGCATGTGTGTATAAGAAAGAACTTATATAAAGAGTAATTGTATATTAAGGAAACTTCCCAGTCCAGTTCAGATCAAGTCCATAAGTCCAATATAACCCAAAGGTCCAATACCAATGTATAAATTCCTCTTTAGACTCATGCAACACATGCAATGATGCCAAATGCAGGAAGATCACAGGCTAGTGGGTAACAAGTCTTGTGGATCTGGTGGAAGTGGAAGTATTTCAGCACTGTCAGGGGTCTACAACTCCAGGGCTCTAGTGTGGCTCCATGTTTCTTCTCAACAGGAATGTCTCACAGGGAGTGAGCGTTTGTCTCCTGCCCCCAGCAAGCTATTTATCTCCTTAGTGCCTCCAATTGAGGTCATTAAGCTGCAATCTGATTGACAGACTAAACTTCACCCTTTCACTCTTAAGTCTCAAATTGACAACAGATCATGTAACTACCACAATGATATATAACTATTGATGTTAAATTTCCTAAAATAAGCAGCCAATGATAAATATATAAATATACGATATATACATATTTTTTTTTCACGCACACACATACAATGGCCAGCAAAGGCAGATATATAGTTGATAAAAATTGTGATGAATTATAGAAATTTTGTAAGACAGCAACTAAGTACTAAAAGTTATAGATTTGTTGGAAATTTAAATCTGATCTCCCAGGAATGTGTGTGTGTGTGTGTGTGTGTGTGTGTGTGTGTAAGACAGAGCTACAGATGAAAGGCACAAGAAGGTAGATAAACTTTGCTAAAGTTTCGTCTTGGGCTTGATGAAATAGGATGAACAGAACTGTTGATTGGCAGCTGGAAGGTCATTGGTAAGGCAGATGGACCTAAAAATACAAAACAATGCTTTAAAAATAATGTGTAGAAAGAATAAAAGCCCTGCTGGTGTCATGGTTACATGTTTCTTTGCTTACCGCCAGGTCACCTATTGGGAACCAACCATGACTCTGGGAGAAAGACGCTTTCTACTCCCATAAAGAGTTACAATTTCAGAACCCCACAGGAGCAGTTCTGTGCTGTCTTACAGAGTTGATATGAGTCAGAGTGGACTTGATGGCAGTGAATTTGGATTTTTTTCTGGGAACTGGAATATAATATAATCTAGGGGTAGCCAGATCATTATAATTTATTTTATAATTAAAATAAAAACTTACTGAAATAAAGTTACCCATAAAATAGATTGATTCCTTTAACATATATGCAGAAATTGCTCATTAAGTTTCACATGTGATAATTTAATGATACTTTGAACATTCTGTTCTTATTTAAGAGACAGATATAGGTCACAGATTGATCAATCCTGATTACTTAATCATTAGGTATATTTTTTGGAGAAATTAATGGACCACCCTGACCATATTTGTAGACATAGTAATAGATCAATATGGACATATTGACTTTGGAAACCCTGGTTTAAAGGTTTTGTATATAATTGGGTTTTGCTTTGTCCAAAAAGATTTCATTTATATAGTCTGTATATTTTGTATATCTCAATGAGCCTTCTTTCTCGCCTGACTGTGGCATTGACGTCTTCTGCTGTTCATGAGCTCAACAGAGTAGGGACGGACTTGACAGCACGTAATGACCACGTAGCAGTCATAAATAGGACAATACATCCTTGTGGGGTCAAAAGGATGGCCTTGCACAGTGGAAAGAACAGAACTGAGAGCTGAGGTGATCTTTGCCCTAATAAATACAACATCTCTATTTGGAGATCCTATTATGTGGTGGGAATCTCAGTACCTACAGGTTACCCTGGAGATCTAGATATGCCTCATAATTCTGTCCTGTAAGGTCACTGGAGTCCAAATCCTCTCAAAGACGGTGTGTTTGGCTTGTTGTTTTTTGTTTTATTTTTCCTTTAAGAACTATAAGGTGGTTTTGCAAGCCGGTTCTAGTCAATTATTTGTATCCTCATTTCATGCAACCTCTGCACAATTTGTTTGTTGTGCTGTTGGTAAACTGAAATGGAAAGCTACTGAAGCCAGCTGAAATTGACACCAATCAGCCTTCAAATCCAGAATCTAGTCCAACACTCTGTTGTCTGACTAAACTTATTTGCCATTTAACCAAATAAATAGGAGGACTGGTTAAATTTATTTTTAATTTTTGTACTTCTCATTACATTTATCAAATTGAAGTTTAGATAGAATATCATAAACTATATTAAAGATAATATTCAAATAAATAGATTTTGATGGAACAAATGATGAAACTATAAAAGCGAGAAAGAAGTCTATATAAGAAGTTTGGGGTACATCATTTTGACCACATACTCACTAATAATCTCAGTCCTAACATCAACAGTCTGATATTTTAAAACTTTTCATTATTAATTAGGTAATAATGTACAGAGAAAATTATAGGTTACATTTAAAAATACATATACATTATGATTCAACTTATCCATTACAATACCCTTAAGAATATATATATCCCCTTTCATCCTTGTGCTTCCTGTTTCTATTACTCCTTTTCTCTTAACCCTCTGAACTTTCTGACAACATACTGCATGAACAACAGCAAGGCAATATGACAGAAATATGGGCCTGGGTTCTCGAAGAAGCAAATTCAGCAACACACACACACACACACAGCATCCTTTTAGAGAACAGAAAGTAACACCAGCCTGCGCTGCCCCATCCTCACCATTGGTGTTTTTATGTTTGCCACCATTGGTGCAGTCGCTGTGTCAGTCCGTCTCATCAATATGGTAGGTGCATGTGTGTATGAAGGAAATTCCTAACAAGAATGTGGATCACACAGTTGTAGAAGTAGGTAAGTTCTATCTAATTCAAGTCCATGTGGGAGCCAGGTAGTACGTTTGAGGTCTTTCCTGACTCGGGTAGTGCATGGACTGATGAACCAGGAAGCAGGACAATGAAGCTGGAAGACTATGACTGTAGTCACAGAGGCCGATGAATCCGAGGTCAGCGGTTGAGATGACTAGTCAGATGGCGGCTCTGATGGCGCTCAGAGTCATATAGCAACATGCCTGGGCCATTCGCTCAAATCAAAGGAACTAGGGAACCACAAGCCAGGTACAGGATCTAGCCCCACAAGAATCTAAGAAGCTTTCTACCGATTGTCTAAAGTCTTCCCCCATATTTTAGGGAGTTTAAACATATTCAGATAAAATTGAACTCACAGAAATCACCAACTATCTAGCTGTGTAAGGTTATCTAGTATGGAAGAGAGTCGGTGGAAACCAAGGATATCCTTTATGAGAAGGATGGACATAAAAGCCATAACAATGGACGCCGACATACCCAAAGTTTGAGGATGGTGCTAGACTCGGTGACGTGTGGTTCTGTTATACAGAACACTGTGAGTGAGAGCTGGCAACTAGCAACAGAGGCAACAATGCATAACAGGTAGTACCAGCCAGGTTGCTTCACAAACGTAGATAGACATAAATGACACAGGAAGTTATGAGTCACATCTGAGGTATACCCAGAAGTAATCATTTTAGTCACATATTTGCTAAAATGTTAGATATATTTAAATATATGCTGTTGGTTTTGTTCTTAATAAAAATTCGCATGAATGTGAAAGATGGAATTAATTGAGTTTTTTAAATGAAATGCATAATTCCAAGAAGATACCAGACTTTAGAGAGTGGTTGACCTATGTGTCACGGCATCCACCCTGCCCATTTTGATATTAGAAATTCACCCGTGATCATGTTTGCAAAGCACAAATACATATCTTCAAAAATCACAAAGAGCAAAAAATAATTTGTAAAGAACTATAATACTGCTTAGGGAAACTAAATAAAATACAACGCAATTAGAGAAATAAGCACTCTAATTGATGCTATTAATGACTATATCCAGAAGACCTTTCTCCTAGTCAATGTGCCTATTGCCCACCTCTGGAAAGTGGGGCTGCTAATCGCCCACGGCTTCCCCCTAAAGGAGAAGCACCCTCAATCCAAGGACACAGTCTTACCTGGAATGGGACAGCAGGTCTCAGGCAAGGGGCTGAGGGCTGCATGGAACCCTGCTGCCATCAAGTCAATTCAGGCCCATAGGGAGCCTGTGTCACAGCCCATGTTCCAAACCTTTCCCACGGGGAAAACAAAACTATTGGCTAAGACCAAATCCTTATTTAACTTTCTCCCTGCTGCCCTCCCTTCCTTTCTTCCTATCAAATTCCCTCAATTAATGCTTTGTGTAAGACTCTACCTTCAAGACTGGCTTCTAGAAAACAAGACGTGTTGTTATTGGCTTTTATTCGGCTACAGCGCATGCTGATGCGTGTCCGGCAAGCAAACCACGGTCTGCTTGGGCATCGCCTTCACAGTAGTTGGTGTGCTTGAGGCCACTGTATACTTTGGATGCTTTCCAGTCTGAAGGGTTCTTCATCCAGAACTATATTGGAGAATATTCTGTCCCCAGGAATGCCTGGTGCAGTGGTTATTCACAGCGCTGCTAACGGGAAGGTCTGTGGTTCAAAACAACTAGACTCTCTGCAGGAGACAGATGCGGCTTTCTATGTCTGTAAAGAGAGGCAGTCTCTACTCCCATTGGTAGCCAACCAGACACCCCCTTCCTGAAGGGTCGTGGGGAGGAGATGAGCCAGTCAGGGTGCAGGGTAGCAACAATGAAACATATAACTTTTCTCTAGTTCTTGAATGCTTCCTCCACCCCACTATCATAATCCCAATTCTACCTTACAAATCTGGCTAGACCAGAGGATGTACATAGGTACAGATAGCAACTGGAAACACAGGGAATCCAGGACAGATGATTTCTTCAGGGCCAGTGGTGAGAGTGGCAATACCTGGAGGGTGGAGGGAATGTGGGGTGGAAAGGGGGAACTGATTACAAGCATCTACGTATAGCCTCCTCCCTGGGGGATGGACAGCAGAGAAGAAGGCGAGGGGGGGGCGTCAGACAGTGTAACATATGACAAAATAATAATAATATATGAAGGATGAAGGGTTCATGAGATAGGAGGCAGTGGGGAGGGAGGGGGAAAATGAGCAGCAGATATTAAGCAGAAGGCAAATGTTTTGAGAATGATGATGGCAACAAATATACATATATTCTTGACACAATGGATGGATGTATGGATTGTGATAAGAATTGTACGAGCCCCCAATAAAATGATTTTTTTAAAGTGGCAGTCTGGGAAGCCCCAAAGAGGCAGTCGGACCCTGCGCGACAGGGTCTCCAGGAGTTAGATTCTACTGGATGGCAATCCCTTTGTTCATTGTTTTTCTCTTGGGTCTGTCTGTCCTTAGACCAAAGGGCTTTCATTGGTTACTTTTTGTAGGTAGACCCTGAGGTTTTTCTTCTTAGTCTGACTTATTCCGGAAGACCCCATGAAAGCTGTCCACTCTGAGTGACTCTGCGGGTACTGGAAACTGATGAAGTCGCTTCCAGCAGCATGGGAATGGGCAAGGCACCACATTGGTAAGTTAACAGATAGGTGGCAGGAACCAGTCATAGGCATTATACTTATGTCTGTATGTCCATCTCTGTACTTCTCTCAATATCACTGCGAAATGTTTCCACCTTAGGGGTTTGCTTTTACTATGCCCAGCCTGTGAGTTCTGTGCTCTTGCCTGGCCCTCGGATACTTCTGTATCTCTCCAAGCCTTTCTCCAGCATCGAAATGATTTCTTAATACCTTTTCTTTGACCGAGATCTCTTCTTCTCTGGGGAGTAAAATTGGATGGGCGATCACCTCATGAGCCTAAAAAAGAACTTCACTAGTACCTCTGAGCCAAATGTCCAAGAATATAGAAAATTAACCTACTTTAAGATGTTATCCTTAAAATGAACATATTTGTCCTTAGATCCAATCGAAATTGGTCTTTCCCTATTTCAAGTTCATTTGTTGTTGTTGCATCTGGTCTTTGGGGAACATAAAGAATAGCTCCCTAGCAGGTCTCTCAAAGACCACGTACTTGAAGACTGTGAAGTTGACTTAGTCAGGAATAGGTCTGGGTCATTGCGCTGAAAGTCAGCACTTCAAAAGCCAATTCACCAACCTGGCAATCTGCCAAATGACCACTCCGCCAAATTCACTTTTTCCTTTCACTAATTTTAACTGAATGTTTTTCAAAACAGAACTAGAAATCCATACAAATTGAAAATATATTATACCATGTTTATGGACAGAAAGTACACACAAGTCAAAATTAAATGTGTGAATAAAGTAAACCGTTCTGATTGATCATTCTTAGAATTATATTTGACTTCTTGCAATCCAGAGCATTATTTAGTATATCTTTTCTAGCCATGGTCTTTGTTATTCCTGCCACATGATCTTCATTTTCCTGATGGCTCTGGTTGAGAAGTGGGGGAAAGAGATTACTGATATATAGGATTATATGATTCAGCTCTGAGTGATGGTTAACAGGGTTGATTGCAAGTACCATTCAGCTCAGTATAAAATCAACCACCTCAGAAGCAATAAGGTTACCTTATTACCAGCAAGAGAGACATGCCCATTATAGAGCAAGAATCCTTTAGAGCCTCAAATCCCCTGCACATTGGGCCTCCTTGATAAAGGAGTCAGCTGTGACATCAGAGAAGGGACAGGGGAGCAGTAACTGAACCAAGAGCCAGAGCAGGAGACAAATTGGTAGAGCCCCCAGCCTGCAAGGCCAATCAGGCTGAGTGCCTTCAGGCAGGAGGCAGCCTTGCGAAATGGGGTATCTCTGGCACTGAATGGTGAGAGCTGAGTTTGCTGACCCACAGATCTGGAACTGTGTCTCTTTGGAGTGAGGTTTTGAGCAGAGTGGCATGCTTGTGGATATTTATTGGAAGCCCTAAATATGTTTGGAAATATTGACTGAACAGGTCACAGACCAAGCTAAGAGGCTGAGGGCTAGAGAGAGGCCGGCCTCTAGGCAGAGCAAAGAAGACACTGCCCAGATGGAAAAAACTGTCTCCTGGGCATCTCTTACAGGAACCATTGGGACATCTGTGTCCTTCCCTAATAAAATCGATAATCCTGAGCATTGTCTCTGAGTTCTCTGTGTGTGACCATTGCAAGGGGGTCTCCACCCCAGACACAGAAGTGGAAAATGCTATGGGAGGGACAGTTGTTATCAGAATTGATAAGGAAGATCAGAGGGCCGGGCAAGGTCTGACCTTAGCTTCATAGGAATTGGTCTTGGGTAGCTGATCATGCTGATGATTATTCTCTCTTCCCCTAAAGTAGCTGCAGCAGGTCAGATGCCAGCCTTCAGCACTTCATTTCTTAATTTCTGGACAATTATATGTTGATAACTGGTTTGAGTCAGTTAGACATTAGATACCTGGGCCACATATTCTTAATTTCATCTGTCTTTCTAATATCTTGAAACTAATTTCCAAGCATTCATAACCATCTAAAAGTCCTTTATGTTGAAAACATTGAGAGGTAATGTGTACTTCAATTTCCTTTTATTTTTTCACTTATTAATAATATATAGAGATCCCTTTCAACCTAAATTTTAATGTTTATTGTGCAAGGTAAAGATATTGTCCCTTCTGAGGAGGACAAAAATTGATTTGAAAATGATGTTCTCATAAACTGTGTGCAGGAATATAGATTACTACAAACTTTCCTGAAACAGTTTGACAGCTTGTATTTAAAGATTTAAGAAACAATCTGACACTTCAAAACAACCCAATTTCTAGTATTTTTCTTTAAGACATAATCAGGCATGAGGACAGGATGGATCATGAATTTCTTTATGGAAAGGCCAGAAGCAGGTTTCATGCAGGAATGGATGGACTCGGAGATTTAAACTGGCAATAACTTAAGCTCTCTTCATCTTCAGGGTCTACACTTCCTGGGAACTTACATGATGGCTCAAGAGCAATCCTGTGTCCACATTTCTTTAATACAGGCTTGTTAGATGACCTCATTTCAACACCTCTGTGTTTAAACTATGGAATCAGAATCTGCCTCTGGCATTTGAGTTGAAACAAACTACCAAAGTCATGAGTGAAATGCAGAGGAAATTTGGTGGTTAATAAGAAATATTTCAAAAGAATGTTTGACAGAAACTAAAGATGCTCCCTCTTTATTGCTAAAAATTTCTGATGACCTCTTATTAAAAATCAGGTGTTCTATTTTTAAAAATATTCAATGATACAAGAAAGTACTTGAGATACAGGGAACATTACACAGAGGAAAGATCTAGGAAACAGCTATGCATAGAGGAATAAACATAGGTGTGCACATATGTAAATATATTAATTTGTAACAATAGAGGTATTGTTGTATGTATATATATATGTATATGACAGTACAATGAGGAAGTGGATGGATTTTGGGCCTCTGCTTATGCTCTGCATCAACACAAAACACTTGGTTCTAACACTTTGGCATGCTATGATGCTCACCCTCCTGTCACAGTTGCTGAAGACAAAACGAGTGCACAATGAAATGTGAAAAAAGCTAATGATGTCCAGTTATCAAAATACATAGCATCTGGGGCCTCAAAAGCTGGAAGTTAAACAATTGGCCATTTAGCAGAGAAGCAACAAGCCTGTATGGAAAAAGCACACCAGCCTGTGCAATCATGAGATGCCAACAGGATTCATAAGACTCAAAGCAAGCAAGCAAACATATTGTAAATGAGGGGGGTTGGAGCAGAGACCCTAAACCCATTTGTAGACAATGGGACATCCTCACAGAATGGTCACAAGGAAGGAATGAGTCAACCAGGCTGTGGTATTTCACTGCTGCAACACAAAATATTCCTCTGGTTTCTTGAGGCTTCCTCATCCCCCACTCTCATGACGTCAGCCCTGCCTTTCATTGTGGGCATGTACAGATAAGAGCTCAAGACACATGGAATCCAGGTCACATAAACCCCTCAGGAATAGCAATGGGAGTAGTGATACCAGGAGGATAGGGGGAAAGTGGGGGGAGGGGGAAAGAAACCATGGGGGAAGGGAGAGAGTGATTTATATAAAATGTGAAATAATAATAACTTATAATTTTACCAAGGGGTCACAAGGAAGGTAGTGGAGGAGGGAAGGAAAAAAAGAGGAGCTGATACCAAGGGTTCAGATAGAAAGTAAATGCTTAGAAAATAACTATGGCAACATATGTACAAATATGGTTGATACAATTCATGTATGGAATGTTATAAGAGCTGTCAAAGCCCCCAATAAAATGATCTCTTAAAAAAATGTTTAACTCTAGAATAGCAAGGGTGATCTATGAAAAATGAAGAAGTATTAGAACTCAGGAGCAGTGCAAACGATCACTGAGGTTGCTAAAAGACTGAAGAGGTATGCAGAGGTCAGCTCATGAAGTGTCTTATAAATCTTATTACTCATTTCAGTCTTGGCCCCATGTCAATGAAAGCCAAGAAAGACGTTTGAGGTAGAAAATGTATGGTATGATTTAATTTTCAAACAGACACTGTGACTCGTGTGTGATGAATGGATGACAGAGGGGAAGGACGGAGAATGTTCTCGGTGGTGAATGTTGTCCATTCAATTCTGAATCTTAGCAGCATGAAGGGACCTAGTCAAGGTGCCAGAGTGGCATCTTTCTGGAAGCAGAATCCTGGCTGTTCTTCTCTGTAGAACAGCTGGTGGGTATAAATAGGCAGTAACCATATTTCCTTGTGAAGATGAATACTCTTGTCTCCATACAGACGCCTCACTTACAACATAGCAAGTTCAAAAGACCAAGCCACAGGACAAAATCAGCATTATGCAAGTGTCAGGGCCCACTGTCCAGCCTCAGCTGGTGCTTCCCCCATCATTCACTCTTTCTCAGGCTCCCTGGCCACATCTCAGGATACATGTGGATTAGAGCAGCCCTTCCTCGCCATGCCTTCCCCACAACGTAAGAGCCCACATAGGGTAATGGGATATGGTAGCCCTTCTTACCTGCCACCAACTACCCACTGGCTCCTTCTTGGGACCTAATTCATTCTTTATCGACCCTAGTCTCCTCCTTCCCACTCAAGACTTAGACCTTGTGCCATCCCATCATCACTTAGTACCTCCCATGTTTCAGACAAAGCAGAGGAAGCATCCCGTGAGAGTATCTCTCATTTCACCATTGGTTGCTGGGTCTCCAGTTTATCACTGAGGGTGCTTTGAGGAGGATGCCAAGTCGAAGCCTACTCCTTGTGGTAACTGGAAAACCAGAGACAACTCCTCAGATTATTTATCTACTTGGTTATAAATGCAAAAGTTTGTCTACTGAGTATCTGCCATATAAATCTATGATGAGGTCTCCCAGGACAGGTGGAGAGACCTATCAGAGGGATGTGGGATACTGATTGGAAGAGCAATTCAGGTGCGGTTGGTGGAGAGTGGGCATGTCTGGGGAAACATAGGTGCTTGTATGTTGGTGGGAAGGGAATGGGGCCGACTGCTAGTTGTAGGGAAGAATGATTGAAAATTATTTGGGGACACTATGCATGGGGAGTGTGTTTGATGGTCTGCACCTAATGGGCCCCATTAATTTGGGCTTCTGGGTGCATTTGGGGATTCCAGACCAGGTCTTGGGGAAAACCGGGACACTGAATTCTGGTTCTTCATGGTGCACAGCATGCTTCTGAGTCTGCATAGGCGAGATCCCATGTGGAAACTCCTCCGGGTGAATTGGCCTATACCTCAGACATGCTTGTAACCCGAGGACATAAGTTGGAAGATGCCTGGTGTCTGCGGAAGCAGAAGACAGCTGTAACAGGATTGTTGAATGGTTGGGAGGTGGACAAACAAGGCCACGCTACATCTATCCTGTATATGTTATATTGAGAGCTGTATTATTCTGACAAACCTGTGACTGATATTCTCAGTGATTATTATGGTAAAGCTGCATGATGGCTAAGCCCCATTGCTTGTGTAAGTGGAGTCCATCCATGAAAGGATTTCTCTTGACAGGTGAAGAGTTCAGGTGCTATGATGAGGAGTTGTCCTACATGGGCACTGTATTCATCTCTCAACAGGGCTGTGGGAAGGTGGGTACCAGGGGCTAATCAAAGACATTGTTGGTGGAGGGTTGCGATACCCCAGGGGGATGATTTATGGGGCTCTATCACAGATTAACAAGAAGATTTTGAAAGGGAGCATGAGGCAGATTATAAAGAAACAACAGCAAAAACATAGATGGGTTTTGGGCTCACACTAAATCAAAGCTCCAACTTAAGTACAATTATTTCTTATATCATGACCCTGCTCAATTTGTATAATCTGAAGTCAAAGGAGGGACTAGTATCAGAGTCTAGCTTGGGAAAATCCAATGTGCAGAAGGCGATGGAGGCCAAACGGAGCCCAAGATACACCTGTGGTGAGTACATAGGACATAAGTCTCCATGACCGCCCTCTATCCACAGCTACGAAACTGAGTGCATTGAAGAGAGGAGCATACAGCATCAACCTGACTGGAACAGCTAAAACTTTGTCAGTTGATCCCCCTCTGATGCACGCTGGACCTGATTGGGCTTTCAATAGTTTCTGTACTTCTGTTTTATTTTTATTTGTTCATATGAGGGTGTATCTCAGAGGTGTGATATCATTGGGTGACCCCTCTTGGAGTTATATGTTTCTCTGATTTTCAGTATATGAACCCCAGAATTTATGTACCTATATAGGGACAGCAAGTGGAATAAGGGTTTTGGTGGGTGGGGGATGAGGGAGTGGCATGGGGGGAAGGGTGGTAAAAGGGAGAAGATGTCAAGCGGTCCATGAAGAAAATGAATATTTGGAAAGTGATTGCAGTAGAAATTGTACAATTTTGCTTATAGTGATTGAACTATGGAATTATATTTTCACTCCCAATAAATAAATAAAGTCAAGTATAATATATAACTATTAAAAATTGGCAAATAATGAGAGAGTAATTAAGTGAGGAGCATGTGTATTGCCTATATCCTGTCATCTTACACTGAACCATGTACACATCAGTCTCCTTGAGCACAAGGATCTATTTATTCTCTGCATCTCTTTTAGTGCTTAATGTATTAGTGTCAATTATTGTTCCACTAGAGAAGACAGCAACAGTAGAATCTTGCCACTTATGTGTGAAATATTCGGTAAACTCAAATAATGAAACAGTGCTACTTTTCCATGGAAAGAAAACATGGAGTACCTTTAAACAAACACACATAACAGTTTGATACGTGACAGCTATGGTGCAACTTTAAAGAAGCCCCGTGAGGACTGATCTCAAAGCCCGATTCTTTAAAGGAACAGAAAGTGTTGATACATGAGACAGGAACCTGCGTACTGGCAAATTGGCAACCTTGGATCATGTACAGTATTGGAGCCAAAAGAGACTCAAGATGATGCTGACATGTACAAAGAACATTGAATGCGACTTATGGGAGTTTCAAAATTTCATGGAAAAATAGTTCTAAAGTTCCATATTCGATGCCATGAGCTATTGCTAGGGATGAGAAAGTGTCAAACCTATTTGAATTTTGAGGTCACAATATCCAATTTACCTAAAATGAAATCTGAGCCCATCCCTAAAAATACTGGCTACTTAAGTATCACACATTGTGTTGCTTATACATTATTTGTACTTTCAGAAATAGCATTAAAAACTGATTCTGAATGTATTTTTTAGGTCATCAGATCCTCTTTCAATGGAGTTTAGTTCCTTAGCAAGATGATGATTAAAAAACAAAAAAACTCACAGTTGTCAAGTCAATTTTTCATCATAGTGACCCTGTATGAGAGAGAAGCCCTTTGGGTTTCCAAGGCTGTAAATCTTTACAGGAGCCTAAACCTTCTTTATCGCCCCAGGAGAATCTTGGCCTATAAGTTATGATTGGAAAAGAATGCTAGATTGATCACATTACAGCCTTCCTATAAAGTCTTGTGCAGCAAGGAACTGACCAAAAGGATCCAGTAAGAAATGCATCTTTGGAACACTACAAGTTTCTACGAGTCATCAATTCTGTGGCTCCATCAGACTCATAGTTTTCTGTCTTCAAATCCCATTTAGCAGGACCGACTGAACAACATTCATAGTAAAGCAGAATGACATGGACAAAATCAAGCCTAGACTAGTGTGTTAGGCTAGGTAGACCAGAGAACCAAATCCAGAGACACTCACATATGTATAAGGAAGAGCTCTATTTGTATTAAGAGAACATCCCAGTTCAGTTCAAGTCCATAAATCTGATATTAGTCCACAAGTCCAATACTAGTCCAAATATCAATCTTCAGACTCATGCAGTCACATGCAATGATCCAAAATGCAGAAAGATCACAGGCTGATGGGTGCAAAGTCTTGCAGATATAATGGATGGGGAATTATCTCAATGCTGGCATAGGGCTCCCCAGGGCTCCACCCGGTTCGGCTCCTCCAGCTCTCTGAATGTGGCTCTTCAACAGAAAGGTGAAGCCGAATGAGAAAGTTCCCAGAGTCCCCATGAGAAGACCACGCCCACAAGGAGGCGTCACTAGGATGTGACCTGATTGACAGGCTAGACTTCACCTTTACATTTAGCAAGTTGCCATGAAATTGGGAAACTGCCACAACAGACTAGGAGAAAGTTAAAGAAAAGAAAGCTAACAGAATTGCTCTTTTACTGACATTTATGTTTCATGAGGCACACACACTCCCAGTCGCTTCTTGTGCAAAGCTAGGGTCAAATTTCCTTCAGCCCACCAAAAATGAGTAGTTTTAACTATATACCATATCTTAATTTTTACCAGTCAGGGCTCACTATCGTAAAACTTAAAAGCTCCTTTTTAGGGCACCATTCTACTTCTTTTCTACCCAAAAAAGAAAGAAAATGCACAAGACACACAGTCCTAAATGTTTTCTCTCTTAAATTACTAGCTAAAATGTCTCAGAACTTAGCTTTCTTGGACTCCTAAACAAGAGTTGGTGGTGACTAGAACAACTGCAGGTACGGTAAGTCTCAGAATTCTTCCACAGTTCTTCAAAATGATCCCCAGTCAGCGCTTAGGGGTTGCCACAGATCCTCTTTTGCTTGGGGAGTTATTCCATTTGATTCTGTAATATCCCACACACAACTACTCATTGCTCTGGCCAGATCAGAGAGATTATAGGTTGATTCCTTTTAAACCATAGTCTAGCTTATTTATTGTAACTATGAGCATCTGATGATTGAAATCCATTTTAACTTTTAAGTCAAGAGAGCAATTAACACTTTCTAAAATCAATGTATACTGAGGAGGACAATTTGAGGGTAAATAAAGTGTATCCAAAGCTCTTTGAATTATATTATGTATGAAAAATACAAATCGGTTTTTAACAAGCCAAAAATTTCTGCTATGAATTATTAATATAGGCATAAAAGTTCTAAGGTAGATAATTATGATTGTAAAGCTCTCAGGGAGCTTTATAAAATATAATATAACAAATATGAGTACATCTGAAAGGTTAAAATAGAATATCTCTATTATGGATGATACAGTGTTACTGGTATAAACTTAGACCCACCAAGTCCAACTACCACCATCAAATCAATTGTGATTCCCAGCAACCATACAAAGGGTTTCCGAAGGCGCAGTCTTCACAGAGAAGAGGACTAGCTTTCTCCTGCAAAGCAACTGGTAGGTTTGAATTACCAGCCATGAGGTGAGCAAGGCAAAGCCGACCTGTCAGCAGCACCAGGGCAACTTTTTTAACTGAGCAAGTTGCTTAGGGAGGCCTGGTGGCTTCAGGTTCGGCTGCTCACCACAATGTCTGCACCTCAAACTCACCATCTGCTCCGTGGGAGAGAGAAACACTTTTGACTCACATGCAAGTGTGATTGAAGTTGTCAAGGCTTTCATATTGCTTATGCACATAATCAGTACTCCTGGAAGCAGCAGTTAAGAGATGGAAAGACACATTGTATTGGGTGAATCAACTATATTAGACCCCTTTAAAGATGTTACTTTGAGGATTAAGGTGCACCTGACCTGGTATTTTCAATCACTTCATATACATGTGAAATTGGACATTAAATAAAGAAGACTGAACAACCTCGATGCATTTGAAATATGCTGGTGCACAACATTGACAGGGTCAAGGGCTGCCCAAAGAAGCAGACAGGCCTGCCTTGAAAGGAGCGAGGCCAGCGTGCTCCTCAGAGGCACCGATGCAAGATTTTGTACTTTGGCGAGGACTTTGGTCATGTTTGCCGGAGAGATGAGCCCCTGGAGAAAGCGCGTATGTTATTCCTTCCCCTGGGGATGGGGAGGCTAGCTATATATCCAACCTTGTGATAGGTTCCCCTTTTTTCTCCCTCCCTTCCCCCAGTACGACCATCCCCCTACCCTCATGATCTCACTATTCCCACTACTGTTCCTGAGGATTTTATTACTGTCCTGAATTCCATGTGCTCTTATCTGTACCAGTGTGTGTACTCCAGTCTAGCTGGACTTGTAAGTAAACTGGGTCATGGTAGTCGGGAGTAGGGTGGGGAGGAAGCATTCAGAAACTAAAGGAACTGTGTGTGTTTCCTAGGTGCTGTACTGCACCATGGTTGAATCATCTCTTCACATGACTAAATTATATAGTGAATTAAATGTTAATAATTACAATAAGTGAATATATTGTATGTTTTGTTTTGTTCATGTGCAACAAGCACATCTATTTCTAGACTCTGTTGTCCACAGACTTGTAAGGAGAGGGAAAAGCACATTACATCAATAGTTCAAGTCCACCAGCCACTCTGAGTGAGGAAGATGAGGCTGTCTCTTCTGATAGAGATTTGCAAAGCCTCGGAAACTCAGTATGAGATCACTGTGCGTTTGAAGCTAGGCTGTTTAAAGGAGAATGGAGCATCAGGATGGGAAGAAGCATGATTAACACACTGTGATACGCAGATGACACAACCTTGCTTGCTGAAAGTTAACAGAATGCAAAGCACTGAATGATGAAGATCAAAGATTGCGGTCTTCAGTATGAATGATGTCTCAATGTAAAGAAAACCAGAATCCTTAAAACTGGACCAATAGGTAACTTCATGATATTTGGGGGAAAGATTGATGTTGTCAAGGATTCCGTCTTGCTTGCATTCACAATCAATGCTCATGGAAGCAGCAGTCAAGAGACCAAAAGATATACTACTGGCTTAGGCAAACCTGCGGCACAAGACCACTTTAAAGATTTGAAAAGCAAGGAACTTAGTTGGAAGATTAATGTGCATCTGACCCAAACAAATATTTTCTATTGCCTTTGGAAGTTGGATACTGAATAAGGAAGAATGAAAAAGAATCAATGAAGTTCAATTATGGTTCTGGAGAACCATCATTCAGAGCCAACTCAATGGCACCTGACAGTTGACAGTGAATGGACTTTCTAGCGGTGCTTTTGTTTCTTCATTGGTACACCTGTTGGGGAATTCCCTTAGGAATTAACACATACTTTTGACTAGGTTTAAAGTGAATTTTATTGAAGCAACTAATTTACCAATTGTTGTTTTTCTGCAATATCTTCCTTTTATTCCTCGCTGGACTTTTCTCCCAAGCTGTTTACTAAGAACAACTCTATCTGTGAGCCTCTGAAATTCCTGCCATGGTTCACACATCTCTTCTAATGCTCCTCCAGTTCGGAAGATTTGAATACCATGTGCGAGGGCAAACTTTTGTGAAGGTGAAAAATGATTTGAACCTAAACATGAACAGCATGGCCAAGGGATGCTGGAGAAGAGGGGAGGACTTCGCTTGCAGAATAGAGGAAGGGCTTTCTAGAAGTGTCTCCACTGGCAGCTGCCCATTGATTCAAAAATGTACATGCATATTTTAATGCATATGTTTGTCTTAGGTCAGTGTATCAACCATATGTATCTCTCAAAAAGCCTATACGGAACCAATTACCATGTTTCACTTTGTGGAAGAAAGGAAATGCTAGTTTAGAGTAGCACATTCCTTTTCCAAGCTGCCGTGAGAGTACATGTGATCCCAAACTTCCCTTTTAGACTTTGAAATCACGTTCACTGACTCCATCATGTCTGAATTTCCTTAAACTGTGATTGGAATGATAATCTCCCCCAAACCATAGCACTATTGTTAATATTAAATGGGAGACGATGGTACAATTAACACAGAGGCTGTAACCATGGTCCCAAACATATCAGAGATTGTGAAGATGGCGCGGGAGCAGTCAATATTCAATTCTGTTGCACATAAGCTCACCTCGAATCAGTCAATTTGGCATAACCTAACAAGAATAGCACCGTCTAAATCAATTATTAAACATAATTATCATTTTAATGACTCTGTGTAATTGCAGGCCCCAAGTATTGGAAAGACAGAACAAAAGGCCCAAGTAGTGTAAGATGGGAAAAGATTATTGCGGATGATGTTATATGTCAGGAATTTCCCCTAGAAGGAGATCTCTGTCTGCTTCTCATTTTTTTTTCTTTCTCGTGACAAAATTTATACAAAACTTGTGTGGTCAAAATATTTCTTGAAGATACTTGAAAAATTAAGTTCTCGTGAAACAGGCGGCCCCTCAGCAGTAAGCTGTAGAGAAAGCCACTAACTTTCTCTTTGACTTCATGGCCACCCTCCCTGCTCAGCCTATATCAGTTTCCATGCACACCTAGCTAATTATCTTACAGTTACTGATACATTTCAACATGTGTGTTGCTGTGCTTAGAAACCCGGAAGGAAATACATGATGGCTCTAAATAATCACAAGGCCTTGTTTCCCAGTGCTGCATCCTGCAAACAACCAGGTGCTCAGAACGCAGTGATTGCAATCACCTACATCTGAGATTCTTCCGTGAAAATCAGAAGAGACAGTGTGCTGGGAATACATAAACCAGGTATATCTCCGCCATTGTGGTTCCGCAGACAGCTCCACGGGGGGTGGAAATGTGGCATGAGCCCAGGTTAACTGATACCCTGAGAGACATCAGACACAAAGGAAGCGCTCCATTTCCTTTGTTCTCTCTGTGTTCTATAAATATTTCATGTATTTGTTAAAGCTGTGTTATTGCTGGAAGCCAGCCTTCTCTCGTTTAATTTCTCCCTCACCCTTGAAGGCTAGAAATGTTTGAAATATTGAGCGTCTGCATTCCATGTGTATGTTTTGTTAATAGACAACACATGAAAATTAGGGGTGAACATTTCTTAAGAGGGAAATATTTAGGATGACTTAGGGGTGGAGAGTTTCACAATCCCCTGTAGCAAACTCCGAGTGTGTTGGAATATGAGCAGTGCTCGTAGGAATGAGGGTCAGCTTTTCCTTTTGCAGATACTGTTTGTCTTCTTTGGCCCCTGTGGCAGGAACATCATGGATTGAGGGTCTCCATTAGAAAGCTGCCTCTGGGTTGTATTTATTTCCATGCTAAAAAAGACACATTTCCTGTTTTTAAAATGTGCGTCTTTGAGGGCAAGGACCTCCCCTGGGAAAATCAACAAAATCATTCCCTCCACTAACATTTTGAAGCCAGAAGCTGGAATAATGGCATGGATAAATAAAGCAGAAGCAAACATGGAATTCTCGTATGATGCAGTTGTTTCAATCCTGCTTTGGTTGTCACATGAACAGAAACATTTGGAAAGGTTGACTTTGGGCTTGGTAGGCATAACTTTCAACTTCTCCTTTTGCCACACTCAGGAACACCAGCCCACCCAGCCCAGTGCTGTGAAGGCAACTCTGACTCATGGCCGTAGAATTGCCCCATCTGATTGTTAAGCCTACAAATCTTTAAGGAAGCAAATTGCCATGTGTATCTCAGTCAGAGCAGCTGAGGGGTTAGTGGCTGAAATGCCATCCCCGTGGTTAGCGGCCAAACGCTGAACTGCTATGCCATCAGGGCCTCCTAGTCAACATCAGAATGGATTTAAATGGTTTAATTAATTTACTGTGAGATGGGAGTGTAGTAAAGTACAGACATGGATACCAAAACGAATCGTGGACATAACAAAGTACCAACATCCACGATCAATTGCCTGCTGTATTGTGTCTTCGGAAAATGGATATTCTGTTTATGTGCTGACGGCAGTCTACGTTTGAACATTGCTTTACTGTTAAGCAACTTTACTATTTCCATTTTAATTAAGAGTAAATGGAAACTCAAAGAGGTTAACAGTCCTCATCCAAATATACAAAGCTGAACCACAAGGGTTGAAACACTAAGGGCGTGCAACAGACAGCCAGGGGAGCACAGCAGCGAAGTCCCCGAGGAACACCAAAAATAGACTTTGGGGCCAGGGTGTGGCACCCCATCAGACTCATCTGGAAAACACTCTTAAAGGTCAACAGGCAGACCTGGAACCAACTATAGGCTTCTCGTTTTTCTTTTTGCTGTTTAAAGTAGATCTTGACCTTCCTTCCGCTAGGTGAACGCAAACAGTTTGCACCAGGATTGATTAGTACATAAAGCCCAGTCCTGGAGGCTGGGATAATTTTGTAAATAAAAATCATCAAAAAACCAAACTCACTACCATCAAGTCGATGTGACCCTAGATGACAGGTTAGAACTGCCTCTGTGAGTTTCTGAGACCATGATTCTTTACAGGATTAAAAAGCCCTGTCGTTCTCATGTGGAATGGCCGGTGGTTTCTAACCACTGACCTTGCGGTTATCAGTCCAACACATAACCATCAGAGCTTTTGTAAATAAAAGTATGTGTTAATAATATTTGACTGAGAAAACATGTATAAACAAGGACAGGCCCAGACAAACTGGAATGTTTAGTTACACCACTTCTACAAAAAAAAAATCAGGACATTTCTAGAATTATAGCTAATATTGGCAAGTAAAATAGAATGTTTTCTGACAAAAATCAGTATTTGCTTATATAAAAAGCTTTCTCTTCCGTGCATGAATCTTCCAGATAGGATTATTTTCCCCATGTTATACACAAGGGGACAGGGGTTCACTGGCAAATGGACTTTTAATTGTTAATGGACAACCTGGGATTCAAACTCATCATTTAAAATATTACTCTTTTGGGGTTTTGCTTTTATTTTTCTTGTCTCCTCTAACCCTAAGGAAAACTTGGCAACTAAGTATTCTGCAACATCTCTCAACCATTTCAGCCATGTGAAATGTATCCGTTAAAGGGAACTCCAATAAAGAATCCCTTTAAAAGGTTGGCTCAACGTTGGTGGAGTAAACCCATGTTCCTATCTTTCTTTCCACTTCAAATTCTTAGAAAGTTTAGAATATTGATTTTTAAATAGCATCCATCAATATTGGGGAGCAAGAAAGTGCCACCAGCAGACTTAAAGTGATGTAGAGTTATGAAAACTAGAGCGTAGGTGGACCAGATTCACATCTCAAGATGCTTTCCAGAGAGTGGCTGCAGAGCTGGAGAGGACGCCGGGAGTCTGCCTCCTGAGAGACACACCAGAGCAGGAAGACTGGCTTGTCAATGGTCCGAATGAATAATCAAATTAAGATAGCACAAGGAAGCCCATAGACTTTTCCTTCAACTTGGGTTTTACTAATTAACTGATAACAGGGATTTTCCTTACCGGGAAGATCAGGACACCTGGGAGGGAGAGGAAGAAGACAGGGCTGATATAGAGCTGCCAGAGACCAGCTGTGCTAGTTGTTTACATCTTAAAGGACCTCTCACAGAGAATAAATGAATACTATTCCACAGCCTCCTGAATGCTGCCCAGCGCCCACCACTGCTCTAACCTCGCTTCATAATTCAGCAAGCAAAGCACTGTGGGGAACTGTGGAGTCCCCGGGTGGTGTGGTTAAAGCTGGAGCTGCCATGGGTTGGAGTCCCTCTAGAGGCATCTGAGAAGAAATACCTGGTGGTCAACTTCTACGAAACCATTAAGAGCCCTATGGATCTCAGTTCTACTCTGATGCACTTGAAGTTGCATTTTGTTTAATTCAACCCAATGACCCTGGCATGGTTAAGCTGGAAGTAGGCTCCAGGAGCTCAGTGTGGGGTTATGAGAGTGTCCATTTTGACCTGAGTCACCCAAATTAGTTATTTATTAATGAAATGTTTACATTTCTCTTAACAGATGTTTGCTTTCCTCTCTTTGTACATATCCCTATATATGAGGTAGTACAATAGGATTAGTAGAAGAGATCAGAGCCATCATGATAGCCCTTAACAACAACAACATGGTAGGTTACGCATTAGGCTGCTAACCACAAGGTTGGAAGTACGAATCCACCAGTTGCTGCCTAGGAGAAAGAGAAGACGCAGCTAACATAAAGATGTATAGCCTCAGAAACCCACGAGTCAATGCTACTCTGCACTGCAGGGTCACTTAGCATCAGAGGTGACACATTTGCAGTGGGTCGTGGGTGGTGGTTATGTTCCTTGCTTTAGCCAAGGGAATGTGTGGGAGCATAAACTGTGTCGCTCCAACATGTAACCATTGAAGACATTAGCTATTTGTCATTTGATGTCCTTCAGATCTGGAGATCACCAATTTGAAATAGCAAAACATGATTTTGGTTAATCTAGCAATTATGTACTTTGTCAATATCCCCCAGTTTCCTGTGTGTTGCCAATAGCCATGCACTTGACTACCAACTGAAAGGTGGGTGGTTCAAAGTCATACATAGGTGCCTTGATACAAAAGCATGGTGATGTGCTTTGGGAAAGTCTTGCCTGAAAAGCATCGATGGAGCCAGGCTCATTCACACACAGGCTGGCCAAGAGTCTGAATCGACGTGGTGGCTATGAACAGCATGCAGCAAGGCAACGTCCTAGCTAGGGGCCCTTAGAGGAACGAGGTGGCCACACACTGAGGGGCAAGTTCGCTTCACTTAGGAGCTCGCTCTCGCCTCCCAGTGAACTGTGCATCAGATTTGGCACTCACCATCCAAATGAAATACTTTAATATCAAGATTTCCAGAAAAAATTCAAATCACAAAAATGTTGAAGGAATAATAACACCACAAAAGAGAAGTATTAAACTGAAAAAATTAGAAAAATAACATTAAACAAGTACAGTTAACAGATTTCTACGACATCGTTGGAGATATTTGAAGTGCTAGTAACAAAGCAAATTAAAAAAATGTTTACCATAATGAAAACTAAGACATAAGAACTGAGTACATATAGTTGAGAAGATAATTGAAATGTTAGTCTCAACGAATTTAGTGCAAAAGCGAACAAATAACGCAAAATATAGAAAAGGTCCATGGACTAAGAGATATGACTTGAAAATTACAACACCCATTAAAACAGACCTAGAAGGTACAAACAAGGGCTATGAAGGAGAAGTAATTCTAAGGGCTTAACTAAGAATGAAGTAATTCTGATTTATAGTAACCAGCTATTAACCATCAGCAAGAATAAGCAAAGGCATAGCCCATTTTACATTCTGAGTCCATTATACATTAAAACAGATAATGATAAAAAATAAATTTCAAATGTGCTCAAGGACCCTGGGGGTGGGTTTGGGGGGGGTCGGGAGCTCAAAAAGCAAGAATAAATATTTTGCTTTGTTTTATATTAAAAAACAAAGAAACAAAAACTCTGAGATCTACAGAAAATAGATCTTTGACTTCAAATTTCTAATTACAAAAGATATATTTTGATCTTAGACATTAGTCCTCAACTGCATGTAAAGCAACCCAGAGCTGGTACAGCATCTCAAAGAAATTAATATCCAAGCTCCTTCTGTCAAAGGACCAAAATCTTTTTAATGATGTTTTCACCTCCCTAGATATCTCATGGTCATAAACAGATGACCATTCTTGTTTTGTGTCTACATCCTAGACAGAAAGAAGCTGTGCCTCTGTTGGAAAGGCAAGCTTTCCTCGATGGGCCCAGAAGGACCTTCTACTCTCCCCACCAGACCACTGCTACATTCCTCCCGTAGTTTCAATAGAGGCTGAGAAATTTATCTTTTAGGAGAATATAACCTATCTAAACCAAGGCGAGATTACAACAACAAAGTAAAATGAGAGAACGGTGCGCAATTCATAGAATGGGCTGGTGATTTTCACTAGCACAGCTCAACAATTCTGGCGCACCTTTCCTTCAGGGAACACATGATTCAGCCATACATCTGGAAATTAAGTTAAGTGACCTCACAAAGTACATGCAAGTAATTCATTTGAAATCATAGTTCTAAATGTAAAATTATGAGAGTATTATAAATGTATCTTTAAATATTTCACTAAAATTACCAAAACTTCTAACACTAGAAAGATTGGCATCTTGACCACTGAAAATGTTACACTTCCCAGCAGCCACAGCGGCCAGCAAACGGAGACGATGGAGTGTTGAGGAAGGGCTCTCACATGTTCTCACGTGTTTCTATTTCTATCGCTCTTATTTGGCTTTGGTTGTTTCTTAAAGAGGCCACTCACATGTATTCTTTATACAATTATTTTAAACAAAAGACAAGAAATGCACTAGGATTTGTTTGATTAGTTATGAACCAATACCTATCTTTATTTATCTCCCATTTGTTGACAGTCAACACCAAACAGAACAAATGTAATAAGTCTTCTACCTGGACATTCTGCATATATTAGATGAGGAAAATTAGTAGGTCCTTCCTGAATTTTCTTTTGTCTAAATAAAGCTTTTAAAGTCTATTCAGTCATGACTTATGTGGATGGTATCAAATCCATTCACAGTTGCCTTCTCTGAAAGCAGCACCTCTGCCCCTTAACCTGTAGTGTAAACAAAATGTCTAGTATGATCACTGTCAGGACAGACCAAAGCAGGGGCTTCCCTCTTGTTACTACAGATAGCATGTTTTGATTGATGGAGACTAATTATCACTCGTGTTTTTAAGCTGCTCAGCTATACCATTAGTGCACATGAACAAGGGTGAAGCTGAGTTACCCAGGAATCAAAGTACACGTGGGTTAACTTCTGCTAATTTACCGAGCTGTTGTGAACTATATCTGAAACACGTGAAATCCAGTAATCTTACTTACTGGGTACTCCATCCCTGTCAGAGATTGTAAATTGAAACAGCTTTGATTTTGCAGGAACGTGCTTGGAGTTGGGAGGGAGACGGATACCAACCATATTTCAGAAGCACAATTTTGGGTGTGACTTAAAAATTTTTTTAAATAAAGTGAAATTGGTCACTACAGATTACCAAGCACAAATGAGCAGATACTTAACTCACTTATTGTTTACTGCAACATGCACTTAGAGGTCACTTTTACCCCCTATCTTATGCCTATTGATGGGTAACGATAATCAGTCATGTCTTATCCTAGTAATTTTCTTCACAAGGAGATTTCTTCCCTATCTTTCCTCGGATATTTGATGAAGATTCGTGGACATTTTTAGGGTGACCCTACTCCTAAGCATGCATGCTTTGGCATGCTTGCTTTCGTCCCAGTAGGTCCCTGTGTAAACCATTCTTCTAGATATACGGTCTGGATCTTGAGGGTGGCATCAGTCATCCAAGTCACCACATGAGTTATTTTGGACCCAACGCACTCAGAACGTGCTGCTTACTAGAAAGAGCATACAACTGAACAGAGCAAATGAATCATGGCTACATAATTACAGTGTCTTCTTGGGCACATTTTAGAAACCAGTTGTTATCAAGTTGATTCCCAGTCACGGTGACCTTTTGTGTGCCAGAGCAGAGCTCTGTTTCATAGGAGCCCCAGTGGAACTAGGTGAGTGTGCCTTTATTCTGAGGTGCCCCTGTGTCGACGTCACCATCCAACTTTGGGTTAGCTCTACCTGGGGACTTCAGTTCTCTAGCTACCAACAGAGACCATAAAGAGGAAAACTCAGCGGCATCTGGCAAAAAATATCCCCAAACAACAATTCTTATTGTCAATCATTACTGTTGTCAATAATTGAGGTAACAGATTAAAAGTATCTTGCATAATGACTAGGATATAGTTTAGTAGTAGCTATTGTTCACCCTGAGATAATAATTCCTATAACCAATCAGAATTTTTTTCCTTCTACGTAGTAGTTCGAAATTATTTTCTCAATGCCCCAGTTTATTCTTCAGGGTCAATAAACACGTGTCTAATATATTTACCAGTCTCCTGGGAAGACTGCATCTTCACATACCTTAGGCGTCTGTACCCAAGTTCCATTGCTACTGGCTCATACCTTCTTTAGAATATGTCTGGGGACCAAGTTTCTTCAATCACAATGGAGCTCACACTGTCCTTTGACCTTTTGATTGTTCCTTTGAAGTCTGCCTTCATGGCTGGATTGGTTCTGATCTCCCTATGGATTTCAAATTAGGTTCTTGGCCATAAAATTTTCCCTCTTTCTTCATTTTGATGTGGGACGCATCAAAGCTAAGGGTATACATGTCATGCATTCATGCAGTTGAATTCTATGTTACTCTTTTATTATATCTTTATGTTGCATCCCTCCAATAGGTTAAGGATTAATCCAGTGATTAAACTCTGGGACACTAATGGGAAAGTTCACGTCTGGAACCCACAAGCTGCTGCAGAGGGAAAAACAAATATGTAAGAGTCTGCTTCCATAAAAATTTACAACCTTTGAAATTCTAAAAGGCAATTCTACTCTGTCTTAAGGGCTCCTATGAGTCAGATTTGAAGGTTTGTTTTCATTATAATGTCTCTAATAGGTGGACTGTTTTACTCATCATTACTAACCCGTATCACTCCTGTACTGAAAAAGAATATTTAATTTTATACATGCGAGAAATGGTCTAACACAATTAGCAAGTCAAGGGCAGAGCCCCATAGCTCACCAATCGCATTTTCTTCTGAAGTGTGATTCCAAGCACTTATTTGAAGGTGCTTCAAAAAGTTTGTGGAAAAAACAATCAATGTAATCTACCACATAAACAAGACAAAGAGAAAGAATTATGTGACCTTATCAATATATGCAGAAAATTTTGACAATATCCACATGCATTTCTGAAAAACTCAATGAAAAAGGAATAGAAGGATATTTTCTGAAAATAATAATAACAACCATATACAAATAACCAATGGCCAACATCAAGCTCAATGGAGAAAAACTGAAAATATGTTCCCTGAAAATGAGAACCAGAGAAGGATACTCCCTTTACCACTCTTACTCAACCTTCTGCTGGAATTCTTAGCCAGAACCATTAGACAACCAAATAAATCAAAGGGATACAACTGGGCAAATAAATGAAACTATATATGGAGAACTCATAACGCTGAGCATAGACCAAAGAAACAGAATATATACCTAGAAGTAAATGCATCCACCTACAGGCAATTGATCTCTGACAAAGAACCCAAAACTCAAATGCAACAAGTAGTATTTGAAAAATTGGATTTCTCTCTGCAGAATAATGAAATATGACCCATACCTCACGCCAGGCACAAAACCGAACTCATATTGATTAATTGGATTAAAGACCTAAATGCAAACCCTAGAGCTTTAAGGATCATTAATAGAAAAATTGAAACAAACTTAAGGGCCCTTTGGTAGGGAACACACAGCCACCTAAGGTTAATAAAGGAAGCGCCCATTGTGGAAGACAAAATAGATGACTGGGACCTACTGATAAACAAAACACTAATCACATCAAAAGAGTCAAACAAGAGCCCACCGGTTTGGGCGGGGGGCGGGGGGGGGTGTATCAATGATACAATGGACAAAAATCTAATTACCAAAATGGAAAGAATTCTACAATATCAAAATAATAAATTACTCAATTAAAAGAGGGTAAAATACATGAACAGACAGTTTAATAAGAATGACACTGAAATGGCATTAACAAAACAAAACCAACACACACACGAAAATATGTTCACAATTACTAGCCATCTGGAAGATGCAAATCAAAACTACAATGAGATATCATTATACATCCACAATGACAGTTCAATTTAAAAAACAAAAACAAAAAAACCCCAGAAAACAACCACAACGTTGGAAAAGATGTGGAGAGATTGGCAGTCTGATACACAGCTGGTAGGTTTGTAAACAGGTACAACCACTGTGGATAGTGAAGTAAATAGAAATTTCATGCAACCAAGCAATACTGCTACTGGACATAGATTGCAAAGACATTAAAACAAAACAAAGCATCGATGAAACAATGATACCTTCATGGCATGGATGGGCCTAGAATCCATTATACTGAGGGAAATTATTCAACCTAAAAAGAACAAATATTGTACGAGACCACTACTATAAAAATAACCCAAGACAAAGACAGGCTTCTGCTCTTGGTAGAAGATTCGATTAGACAGTATCCAAGACAACAAGGTAGTGTGCCTGCCTAGAGCTCATGAACCATCTATCACCCCTTATTTGTACATCTTACAAAACATTTCAACAGGGAGGCCTCACTTCAACTGTGTCACTTTCCCATGATGCAGAGAGGGAAAAGGCCAATCAATTCCTGTCATATAACACTATCCTACACTCATAGCAATTTAATGGACAATGTTACAAGAATGATTAGTGAACCTTACTAGAAACCTAAGTCAAGGGGCAATGGGGTGGAGGGCATGTCTGTCACAGGGAAGGGGACTATGCTTCTGTCAATGGTCAAACCAAGAGGGGGTGCATGCTATTGGTAAAAACAACATTAAGCATACAGAGCACCAATGGGAGAGTAAGCACAGTATCAAGTCCCTAATTAGGCACTTTTGACCCAATTTGTATTCAGACCTAGGTGACACAGGCCATGTACTTAAGACGCAAGTACTTGAGACTGTCCTTTGGAGATGCACAATGTCCTTCATGAACCACACCAGAAGGATCTGATGTGGAATTCCTACTAAGTGAATGGGAATTTACCTTGAACACACCAGTAGTACATTAAGTAACTGAAATATTCCCATGGGCCCAAGGCCGAAATAACCCAGAGTGAGAAGATGATATATATCCCAAGGATACAGATGTGGAAGTCTTTGGACTTTGGGTCAAAATTCTTCCCTTGGGGGTTCCCAATAGGTGACAACTTAAGAATACTATATATGGATTATTTTTATACTCCCTTTGCCTTTTTAAGGCATGCATGACCCAGTTATGCCTTTGTCAATAAGTACTATTCTATCAAAAGATATAGCATCTGGGGTCTTAAAGGCTTGAAGACAAATAAGCAGCCATCTAGCTCAGAAGCAACAAAGTCCACAGAGGAGAATCACACAAGCCTGTATGATCACGAGGTGTTGAAGGGACCAGGTAGCAGACACCAAAGAACAAAAACCATCATTGTGTGATCACCTTCCCCACATAAATGCTAAAGACGAATGTGTGCACAAACAAGTATGGTGAAGAAGACTGATGGTGCCTGGCTATTGAGAGATAGAGTGTCTGGGGTCTTAAAGGCTTAGAAGTAAACAAGAGACCATCTAGCCCAGAAGAGACAAAATCCACATGGAAGCAGCACAACAACAAGTGTGATCATGAAGGGCCGAGGGGACCAGGTTTCAAGCACCAAAGGTGGGAGGGAAAATCATATCGTGAATGAGAGGAGCGCATGATGGGGACTCAAGGCCCATCTGTAGACAACTGGACATCTCTTGCAGAGGGGTAGTGGGGAGGAGATGAGTCACTCAGAGTTCAGTGTAGCAACAATGAAACTTATAACCTTCCTCGGGTTCTTAAGAGCTGCCTCCCCACTCCCCCCACTATCATGATCCCAATTCTACCTTGCAAACCTGGTTAAACCAGAGGATACACAGTGGTAAAGATGGGAACTGGAAATACAGGGAATCCAGGACATATGAACAGTGGTGAGAGTGGCAATACTGGGAGGCAAGAGGGGTATAGAAAGGGGGAACTGATCACAATGATCTACATATAACCTCCTCCCTGGGGGATGGGCAACAGAAAAGTGGGTGAAGGGAGAAGTCAGGCAGTGTAAGATAAGTTAAAATAATAATTAATAAATTATCAAGGGTTCATGAGGGAGGGGGGAACAGGGAGGGAGAGGGAGGGGATAAAGGAAAATGAGGAGCTGATTCTAGGAACCCAAGTGGAAAGCAAGTTTGGAGAATGATGAGGGCAACGAATGTATAAGTGTGCTTTACACAATTGATGTATGTGTATATCATGATAAGAGCTGTATGAGCCCCAATAACATGATTAAAAAACAAACAAACAATAAGTTTTGCCTTATCTCCAACCATTATTGTTAGTGTAAGCAGTTTACAGTCACTTAGGTTGTCAATCTGTACAAATCAATAATCTATGTATTTGGATCTAAAATACTCTTTTATACATATATTTTTTCTTTCTCTTGACAGTGTTTTAAATCCTATACCATTGGCTAAACTAATGATGATGTCAGTATGTCCCATGGGGATAATTTCAACAAAATAATTATGTCTTTAAAGGGAACCAGGGACATATATCGACCACAGGTGTATGAATTGATTGTGAGCTCACATTTAAGCATAGGTCTAATCGAAGAACAATTAGTTTTTATGATATGGCCCTAGTCAATACTGACTCTCAGGACATGATTCCTGACAATGTGGGCACTGTAACCGTGTGATGAAGAAACCAGATGGTGCTGTCTGAAAGAATAGGGTCTGGGCTTTTAAAGGCTTGTATTAAAAACAAGCAGCCAACGAAGTGAGACATTGACTAAATCTACGTGAAAGCGCCACAGCAGCCTGTGTGATCCAAAAATTGCAAATCATAAAATCCAAACCGAGCAGGGAATGGAATTGGAGCTTACATTCTTAGCAGGCAGTTGACAGAAGACTTCTACCGCCAGTGAAAGCCCAAAATCTATTTGCAGGGTTCTCCACGCAAACTAAGCCTGTGGTGAATTCCCTCTGACTATGGACCACAGGAATTCTGCCAATTTCTTAAAAACGTGAGTAGAGCTGTTGGGTTTCTGAAGTGGGTCACACCTCGGTTCTTTGCTGAGAACTGATGCCAAAACACGTTGTGTGCTCCACGTGGGTTGTTATGAAAGACAAGACAAGTTGTAGGTTTTATAGTCTCAAAAGGGCACATGCCATTTCTGGGAAGCATGCCAAGTTGTGCTGAAGCCACGCTGGGGTTCACAAATGGACACAAAAAACCACGTGGAAAAGAGCACCCCACACATGCAGAACTGGGGAATCTTGGGAGACCAGAAGCCCAAGAAACCTTGAAGCTAAGAGAATAGGGGCCCAGAGACTAAGAACATGTGGGCCAAGAGGTCAGGTGCACTGAGCAGACCCTGAACAGGTGTACATGTGCCTGTGTAGGGTAAGGAGACACTCACCCTCCAAATTTCTTGGACCAGGAGCAGGAAAGAGAGAGCGCAGCCTTCACACAGCCAGGATATTTCAGACCTCTGGCAGGGGAGGTGTGGGTGATGGTATTGATTGACCCCATTGGCTGAGTTAGGCCCACCTGTGTGATGTACCTAAGGTGGGGGTGTCCATGATATTGGTTTTACCTGTGCCTAGGGGGCTTGTGTCTGTGCATGCTCAGTTTGGTGTCTTCCCATAGCTGTCTAATGGCTACCAGATTTCTTTCCAACATCCTCTAAGGGGACCTTTGCAGGCATGGGAGGGACAAACCCCAACCCTAAATCTAGCTACCTAACACAGTGGGTCTCAATCTCCCTAATGCTGTGACCCCTTAATACAGTTCCTCGTGTTGTGGGGAGCCCCAACCATAAAATTATTTTCATTGCTACTTCATAACTGTAATTTTGCTACTGTTATGAATAGGGTGACCCCATGTGAAAGGGTTGTTTAAACCTCAAAGGGGTTGCGACCCACAGATTGAGAACCGCTGACCTAACAGAAGTGTATATATATCTGAATTGGAGAAATACTGTGAAATGTTAAAAAATAATCAGTGTTTTATACCAGATAGATATAGCTTGATCTTCTGTGTGTGTCCCCACCTTGACTCCTTAATATAACTATTTACATACTTTATTTTGCTTAATCCTGGGAGGGTAAATCTTACAATGAAGCAAAAAGTTCAGGAATATATCTAAAGTAACACAAGTATAGGGGATGGTGGCTTAGTGTGATCCCCCCTCCACTGCCTCCCTTCCTTTTATGAAGAGGGCCTGGGTTTTCTTTTTACCCACTAAGCCTCATGTGAAGCCTCCACCTCACGGTCAGGGGAAGCTTACATGTTGTGATGCTGCTGAACAGGTTTCAACACAGACTCAGGAGAAAGGCCTGCTGATCTGCTTTTGAACATCGAGCACAGCAAATCCTGCGGATCACAAAGGCACCCTGGGCACGGTGCACGTTCCAGCAGCATGTTGGTCAGCCGTGCATGGGAACCTCATGCGTCACAGGCTGGCTAGACTATAACGAACCACAACAAGGAAAGCAGGAACTAGGATGTGAACCCAAACCAAGCTGACAAAGCTCGCAGTTCACCACAGAGGCACTGGCACCTTACAGGCGTTAGCTCTGGTCACCTCCACAACTATAAAAGTGGGACGTTCTTGTTTGTTTAACGTTTCCACTAGGTGAGAGCTTTCTCTCTATTTGGAGAGCGGTTTATTTTCTATGTCTCAGTGTGACAAAACAGTATTCTGCATCTGGAGGAGCTCGATGAACCAAAAACATTTGTCCCCATCTTCTCTTGAAGGGGTGACAGACAAATGAGCCTATCTTGCTCAATGACATCCAACCCCACTAGATGGGGACTCAGGATAAGAAGCAGTAAGTGTGCCTGATAACTCGCAGATATTCAAGGTGTTTGTCCATTAAGGGGCAATGATATATGTTGGTAAGGTAAGTATTGGGATTTGGCAATGACAGCAATGATTTCCTTATCTGCCTGACTTTGAACATTGCTCCTGGCTGTTTCACTGAGTATCCGAAATATGTCTGAAGGAGGCCTAACATTGTATGGATGTACTTTGTTCGATTGCTAACCACAGGTCAGCAGTTCAAGCTCACCAGTCGCTTTTTGGAGAAAGATGAGGCTTTCTGCTCCCATAACACATACAGCCTCAAAAACACCCAACAGACAGGTCTACTCTGTCCTGAAGGTCATAATGCTATTATTGCTAGGTGCCATTGGGTCCGTTCTGATCCATAGTGACTCTGTGCACTGGGGACATACATACTTCAGAGGATGAATGAAGAAAAAGGTGGATGCAAGCATGCCAGACGAAAATGTGACCTACCTT
Organism: Tenrec ecaudatus; assembly: GCF_050624435.1. Classification (NCBI taxonomy): domain Eukaryota; kingdom Metazoa; phylum Chordata; class Mammalia; order Afrosoricida; family Tenrecidae; genus Tenrec; species Tenrec ecaudatus. The sequence continues at coordinate 94,450,294 of NC_134532.1, read as the reverse complement.
AATCCCACACACACCTCCGTTCTTCCCATTCTCCTCATGCAAACTGAGTGAAATTCTCCCAATACCGAACAAAAAGGACTGTCCATATTCAACGGCAGCTGGTGGGCCAAAGAGAAAGGTTGAGATAGAAAAGTATCTTTTGACTCCACAATGATTACATGTAGGAAAACTGCTACCAGACTGAAATTCCAATCCCCAATTAAACCACACACACAAAAAGTATATGTGTATAAAAGATATAGCTTGAACCCAATAACTTAATAACACTGTTATTAAAACTGTCTTGAAGTTAATCCTATTAAAGAGATCTAGTGCCCTGAAAGCAGACAAGATTACTAAAGCAGAATGTATATCTTTTTTTTTTAAAGGAAAAAACTCTTTTCCCCTCTCTCCTTTTCTTGGCTGCAGAATTCCGTGCACTGCAAATCTGCACTTTCTTTCTGATACTAAATGTAGCAAGGTTAGCAGGAGCTCTTGATAGAAGGGCTTATCTTTCTCCTGACAATTACCAGGCAGAATTTCATCTCTCTTGCTGTGACTGCAAAATACAAATGTGTGTTCTACAGGCGACAGTGGAGCATTTCACATTTGAGTTAGGCCTTTGTTGCCCGAGTAGAAAATGTTTTGTTCCTACGTGAAGGAAATCATCAGGCAAAGGGCCATCTTTTTCTGCTGGATGCTTTGCTTTGCACAGGTCCCGCTTCCAATGAAGCTTGTGAAATGATGTTTTCATTTCTCTCACGTCTCTAAGGGGAAGTTTGATGCTTTGATGGGAAATCCAGAAGATTGTCTTTTTAGTACACATTATAATTGAATCATTTACATACTTGCATGTAGAACTAATCATAGCGCATCATATGCCAAATGTTTTCTAAATTGTTTCTTTCAGACGGAGGGACATGGTTTCATTGTTGTTTTAAACAGTAAGTTCACTTTCTGAGTTATGCCTAGAATATTTTAAAAAGGAGGGAGGGCATTTCAATCATTTTCTAATTGTGAATACCTTTGTATCTGTTTTAAGTAGACATGAACATGATTTGACTTTCCCAATGTCCTAGCATCTACTGGAATCTGCTGTGTCAGATTCTAGTCAAGGACAATGAGTTTGGGTTGGGTTTTGACATTGAGTCCATTCCAACACACAGTGACCCTAGCTAGGGTTTCTGGGGCTATAAACCTGGATGAGAGCAGATAGCCAAAATTTTCAAATGCGTTCTTATAATGAGGGGGCTAATGTTATATTATCAGATGAGAAAGTTATTCAAGGAGACATTAAAGTGTATATTCTTACACTGTAGAATGTGGGGAAGGAGAGCAATGAATGGCAGAACTTGAAGCCAGTATTGTACAGCCCAGACCTAGTGCATTTTTCTATCATTTTCTTACTGAGTTCATGTGAGGGGTTGAAAGTGAAATCAGTTGATTTAACCAAAGGAACCTGCTCTGGTGACCAGCGCTATAGGAACATGTGTTGCATATGGAGACAACTCCCGACCCCAGCTATTCTATGGCTGAGTGATCACGGCAGTGGTAGCGGCCAGCTCTTGAGCTTTTAGAGCATGCTTGATGAGAAGAAGTCAATTAATATGGTTCTTTCAGCTGTAATTCATTATGTGACATATTATAATTCTAGACTCTGCCTATTGCCACAAACTCACTTTGGAGAGAGTTGTCTGATATATTAATGGACAAGATTAAGATGAAATTAAATTCTGACCTTAGTAAAGGATTTGAATCAGGTCAAACCATTTCTTCCTTGAGGGCATGTTCTGCCGAAAAACAGAAAGACTCATGTCCATCAAAACCATTCCTCTGTATAGAAGAGCCATCTAAGACAAAGCAAGAAAACCCAGGACCATCAGAATAGCAAGATCTCTCTGTCAAGTAGCAGAGGTCAAGAGTAGGGACACAAAGACATGAAAAGAGAGACATGGGGCAAGGCAAATGAGCCAGGCCCATACCAGAGGCTAAGTCAAGGAAACCATTAGAGAGAACAGAGGGGCAATACCAAGACTCTGGAACTCAGAAGCACAACCACAGACAGGTTTCTTGGCCCATGAAGGCAGAAGGCAAGGGACCATGTGATTGAAAGGCTGGGGCTCGGCTGCTTACAGAAAAGCAGTGTATTAGTCTGGGTAGAATAGAGAAACAAATTTATAGAGACTCACATGTGTATAAGAGAGAGGTTTATATACAAGAGCAATTGAATATTGAGAAAACATCCCAGCCCAGTCCAGATCAAGTCCATAAGTCCAATATAAGCCCATATGTCTGATACCAACCTATAAAGTCCTCTTGAGACTCATGAAATACATGCAATGATGCCGAATGCAGGAAGATCACAGGCCAGTGACTGGGAAGTCTTCTGGATCCAGTGGTGTTGTAAGCATCTCAGCACCGGCAGAGGTCTCCATGTGGCTTCTCCAGCACAGCACACTTGCATAGTTCCATGTATCTTGTCCCCTTCAGTGCCTCTCAGGGAGTGAGCAGAGAGTGTCTCCCGCCTCCAGAGAGGAAACCCAGAAGTGCCCATAATCTTCAGGAGAAGGCCATACCCACACAGAGGCCTCATCAGCTAAGACCTGATTGACAGACTAGACTCCACTCCTGCACTCTTAATCCTCTCAAGTCCTGAAGTGACACCAGATTATGTAACTACCACCCTGGGTATTATTGACCGTATCCTTCCAATTTACTGATGCTGACTTTTGGTAACCTAGTAACTGCCTTCCTGTTGATGTGGTTGTTAGGTGCCACTGAGGAGATTCCAACCCATAGAAACCCTATGCAACACTGGATGAAGCACTGCCCAGTCCTGCGCCATCCTCACAATTGTTCCTACGCTTGAACCCATTGTTGCAGCCACTGTGTCAGTCCATCTCGTCTAGAGCCTTCCTCTCTTGCTGCTCCTTCACTTTATCAAGCATGATGTCCTTCTCCAGGGACTGCTCTCTCTTGACAACATGTCCAAATACACAGGGTGAAGCCTTTTCACCCTTGCCTCTAAGAAACCCTCCGGCTGTACTTCCTCCAAGAAAGATTGGTTTGGCCTTTAAGCAGTCTATGGTGCTTTCAATATTCTTTTCCAGCACCACAATTAAAGTGCATTGATTATTATTTAGTCTTCCTTACTCATTATCCAACTTTGACATGCATACGAGGCAATGGAAAATATTATAACTCGCATCAGGGCATGTTAATATGCAAAGGAACATTTTTGCTTTTCAGTAGTCTAAAGAGGTCTTGTGCAACATATTTGCCCAATTCAAGTCATCTTTTTGTCTCTTGACTACGGCTTCCATGAACATTCTTCGTGAATCCAAGCTAGACCAAATCTTGGAGAACTTTAATCTTATTTCCAGGTATAATGATATTTTCTATTAGTCCTTCTGTGAGGATTTGGTCTTCTCTACATTGAATTGTAATCCATAGCAAAGGCTACAATCCTTGATCTTCATCAGCTAGTACTTCAAGTCCTCCTTATTTTCAGCAGCAACTTTGTATCATATGCATATAACAGATTGCTAATAAGCCTTCCTGCAATCCTGATGTCACATTCTTCTACATATAATCCACCTTCTATGTTGATTTTCTCAGCAAAAAATTGAATAATTATGACAAGAGGATACACCCTTGGTGCACACATTTCCCAATTCCAAATCATGCTGCGCCCCTTGTTTTGTTTGAACAGCTTCTTGATCCATGTGCAAGTTCTGCACGTGCACAATAAAAGGCAGATTTACATTCTTGCCTAGTTGGCATAGTCAATAAAACACAAGGAAATAGCTTCCTAGTACTCTCTGCTTTCAGTCAAGGTCCATCTGACATCAACAATGACATCTTTTGTTTCATATCCTCTTCTGGATCCAGTCAGAACCTCTGGCAGCCCCCGGTCAATGTACTGCTGCAACCATTGTTGAATGATCTTCAGAAGCGTTTTGCATGCATGTGATGTCAAGGTGATTGCTCTATGGTGTGAATGTTTTGTTGGGTCACCTTTCTTTGGAATGGGTACCAATAGGAATCTTTTCCAGTCAGTTGACTGAGTTGCTTTCTTCCGTATTTCCTGGCATAGATGAGGTAAGTGCTTCCAGGCCTTCACCAGCTTGTTGAAATGTTTCAGTTGGCGTGCCATCAATTCTGGAAGCCTTGTTTTGGCCTAATACTTTCAGGTCAGCTCGAATATCTTCCTTTGGCACCAGTGGTTCTTGCTCATATGTCAACTCTTGAAATGGTGGAATGTTGACCCGTCCTTTTTGATGCTTTTTTCTTTCCATCTTCTTTTGATTTTTCTTGTATCGTTTAAATATTTGGCCCATAGACTCTTTCAACAGTGCAACTTGAGTCCTGGATCTTTTCTTCAGTTTAAGATGTACTGAGAGTGTTCTTCCTCTTTGATTTTCTAGCTCTAGCTCCTGCATAGGTCATTATAATATTGGACTTCTTCTCGAGCTGCCCTTTAAAATTTTCTACTCAGGTCTTTGAAATGATCATTTCTTCCATGTGCCTTAGCTAGCTACAATTAAGAACAAGTTTCTGTGTCTCTTCTGACATCCACTTTGATCCTTCCTTTATTTCTTGTTCATGAACAAAAAGTCCACGAACCTTTATATTGATATTTCACTTTCTCTAGGAGTGATGTTCTGGGTCCTCCCATGACTCATCAGGTCTTCTGTCCTTAGGATGTAGCATGCCAAATCTGTTCTTGAGATGTTCTCAATATTCGTGTGAGACAGACTCAAGGCATATGTTGGTTCTCATGGGCTTGTTTCAATTTTCTTCCATCTTAACCTGAACTTAGATATGAGCAATGGCCTGGCCTGGTTTTATCCCCCTCCATTGTGACTTCTGTGTAATGATTGCAATGTATTTTCAAACCCAGCATACACGAACACTGCTGTGGAGATCGGAATCAGACAGGATGGAGGGGAAAGCATGTCTGGCCCTGTCTTGTAGCAGTAAGGAAGCCAGAAGAGGACAGCTAGGGCGACCCCGTAGTCATTTTGCACTTGGTGATTTCACACAGTAGAATAACAAGTACATGACAAGCACAATTATTTAAGTGAGTAAAAATAGAAGCATCAGAAGTGAAATTCATATTCAGGTCTTTTGATTCCCTATCCCTTTTCTCACCTCTACTTTAAACCAAATTCTGAATGTGTGCCATTTCTTAATTTTAGTATTATTTTGTGTGGGTTGGTTTTAATTTTCTTTGGAGTGGCAGGATTGGAGGATTAATTAATGTTTGGATTAATTCATTAATGTAATACCTTAATCATATATTGCCTTTTTCCTATAAGTGGCTTTCACATGACTATTCTTATGTAACTGAAAAAGAAACTGAAGTAAATCATTCAGGTTGGGATCAAATTTAGGAATGTGAGAAACTCTGAGGCATTAAATTACAATCTTGTCTTAGTATACAGAAGGAAATGCTTCCAAGTAGTTTAATCAACCTACCGGGCAATATAGCATGTCTTTCATCCATGGCCAAATTAAATGATCCTTTTGATCCCCAAAAGTTCATGAACCTTTAAAAATTCTTAACATACGCTCAGGGAGTAATGTACATAAAAAGGAACTTTAATTGCTATTATTATTTAGAAATCAGTAAGTAGTTTTTAAGTGCTAGGCTTGTGCCAGGTGCCAAGCCCATTTACCCCACATCACAAGAACAATCAAGACTTGAATATGTCTGCTAACTACTTATCATCCAAATGTGCTATAATTACTTGGAAGTTTCAGCTCTAACTTTCAGCTATGTAGTAGAAGAAAATAAATATTTAAATTAAAGACAAATCTCTCTTATGGCCTATAGACATTCTGAAGGTCAGGTTTCTCTTGGGGTGTCTGCTTTTCTCCTGAAAAGCAATGTTTGGTCTTTAGAATAGGATTTTGTAAGCTGGAGTACATATGATAGAAAAATGCCCTAAAGGAGTTTAATGAAAGCAATAGCCTGAGTCCTTGAAAAGCCCAGTAAGGCACTGTGAGTTTCAGGCCTTTTCTCACTCAAAAGAAACAAAGCAAGTGTCACATTGGCATAAAAAAAAAAACTACAGTCTGCATCCTTGAAATTGTTTTCTTAATCAGAACACAAAGCAGAAAATAGGGCAGACAAGCCTCTAGCATAAATTCTCTTTCTCAGATCAACAATTTCTTTCTCTGATAAAGGACACTTAATTTATACTGCTTATGTTCAGGTTTATGTATGAATGAAATGTTTGTTCATACATTAAACCAAATGTTTTAAAATGTTAAAAACCCATATAAAATGACAAGCTAGTAACAAAGACCCTTTTTGTTCCGGGATCTTTTAAATACTTCATTTTTCTTCTTTCTGTTAGCAGAGCAGAATTTGGTAAAGGGCACCTCATTTTTAATACTTTATATATGACAGGCAAGAATAAGGGAAGTGCCCCCCTTTGAGGAATTATGTTAGAACCATGGAGCTGTCCTGATCCTTTCCTGCCAGCACGAACAGAGACCATGGCATAAAAGAACGTTTCATTTGGAATATCTACCTCATTCCGCAGGCTGTATTCAAGGGTGAATAGAAACGTTCCAACAGCCAAGATGGCTTCTTCCTCTGAATGTTTTTAGCAATGCTCCCTGAATGGGCTGTCGATGAATGCAGTGGTCAGACTTACTGGCCTCATGACTTCTTTGAACTCTTTGAAATTATTAAGGATTCTAAAGAGATTTTGTTTATGTGAATTTGCTGCTGCCGTTGGAAGGTGCCACCGAGTTGGTTCCATTCTGACGTACTATCCATTATCAGTTTCTTCAGAAAAATCTACAGGAATTAGGAGTTATGGAGCTCATTGTCCTACATGCAAGATTATCAAAATTCTAATGTTCTACTTGATAGCTTGTATTTTATAATTGTTCAGTAAAGGCTGTTACTTTTTTTCCTTTGAAGTGAAAAGCTTATTTCAGCAATTTTTGAAAAATATCTGTCTGATTCGAAGTCTAAATAATTACAGTTTGTTTGCCTTTCATCCAAAAGAAAATGCACTTAGCTCTGCCTGGAATCCATATTTTATTACACAGGCAATACAAAAAAAATGCATGGTTAGGATTTAATGAAATTAGCACTACTTATGTAAGGACTCTCTCTCGGGGCTAGATTTCAGCCTCGGTCCTTGGTTCCGCAGGAGAAAGATTTCACACCGAAGCCAGGCTCGTGATCCAAGTGAATTTAATGAGAGTTAAAAGAAGCTTCAGGTTTTACGAGGCACCCATAGGATTACTTTTGACCATGCGGCCTGGCAGAGACTGCTCCTGGTCCCATAAGGATCTCTCTCTCTCGTTTCCTCCCAGGAAGACTACCAGAGCAGACCCCTCACTACCAGAGCAGACCCCTCTCCCTCCTGGTCCCTGCCTTTTCAAGGGTTCCGGGGGAGGCATGGTGAGTGACCCCAGGTCGCTCCCATTGGCTGAATTGCAATCACCTGGCCCAGTTGGGCTGCTCCAGGTGTAACACCCATCCGCACCCACCGAAGGGAAAATCCAGCTTTGTCTTATGCTGGCTCTCCTGGGCATGCGTCAATGGACTTCCCAATCCCTGGGCTAAGCTACCTAACACTTACTGTTTGCTCAGGTTGTTGCTTTCGTTGTTGTTGCTGCTGCTGCTGCTGCTGCCGTTTCAAGCACTCTCGGGTCGGTTCCATGTACAAGACACCCGTCCTGAGCCTTCTTCTGCACTGTTCTTGAGCCCATTGTTGCAGCCACTGTGTCAATCCGTCTTGTCAAGAGTCTTTCTCAACAGTTTTATTGACATATAATTCACATACCACACAATTTGATGGTTTAAATATATTTAAAAGAGTTGTGTCATGGCAGATTTTTAACTGTGATTATGTGATGATGAAGAATGTAACAGTTACTTGTAAAAATTGATGCCGAATAGAGTTTCCCACATCACTGATGCTCCATCATTAGTACAGAAAATGATATGGCAAAAACATGAAGACTATCATATTATTAAGGAAATAATTTAGAGTTCATAGATATCTTGTAAGATTTTCAGGAGCTCTAAATGATGCACACATCATACTTTTCGGACTATTGATACCATGACATGATCATAACTTTAAATCTTTCATTAGATGTGCACTAAAGGAAGTGTATGACTGACATATGAGTTAGAAATATTACCTCCCAAAATAGATATAGGTACAGAATACCTGCACGATTCTATCTGTTATTATATTAGAATACTTTTCATTGACAGATAGCAGCTCCTGATTTTTCCTCCTGTGAAAAAAAGTAGTTTCCTCAAACACCCTAGGTTGTTCTCACTAGTTAAATAAGATATTATTTCGTAGAGTTTGCTACTAATTAGACACTAGTGCTTCAGCTATTTACTGCACACTGGAGATTTCAGATGATTCCATATTAATCAGAGAGAGTTTCTATGTGCTGCTGTGAGTTAGAATCAATGTGACATCCAGCAATATTCCACTTCATCTACACCAAGTCCTGTTCTAAAATTTTTCACTTATTTATGCATGTATTCCTCATTATAATGCAATTGAGCAGCTCGAATTCTTATACCAATAGAATCAATGAAGAGTCTCAGTTTGAAGTCGGTTACAAAGCTGCTCATGGTCACGCAGTCAGTACATAGTTGGAGCGGGATTTAATGTAAGCAGTCCGGCTTCAGAATCTGTACTTTTGATCGCTGTCCTACTCAGAAGTCTAGAACCACGTGGCATCTTTCTCCTGCCTTGCAAGTCAGAGCGTTCAGTGATAGGGAGGATAGGCATGCTGGGGCTGAATAGTGTTGGGTGTGGCACATTCTGCTCCACTTTTGCTCCAAAGGAGAAGCAAGGTCATCTTCTGAGGGTGAGAGGAATTTTTAACAATGTTGGATTTGAACAGACAAATCAAGGTTTAGAATAGCTACTGTGTTAAATGAAGAAAGGGGGAAACTATTTATAAATACTGTTAAAGTCTTGAATACAATACTTTTAGTGGTCCAAATCCATATTACCATGGATTTTTGTACCGGATCTCACAGGTTGCCATAAATAAAATACTTTGACTTTTAGGCTAAATAGATATACCCCTGAAAAGAAATGCAAGTCTCTTCTCTTTCATCTCTGTCCTTTCTGCCTACAAGAAGGGTATTCAGTCTGAAAATGGTAAAGATGGATTTGATATGAAAAGCAAAGTCTAACATACTTAGGAAGATTGATTGGCATGAGTGCATAGTGTTTCTAAATAAATGTATGTTACCTAATTCAGAAAAGTCATATATGTATATATTTATATATGATATCTATGTGATATGTGTATATATGATATATATACTATACACACATGATTGTATATACATATACAATATACTATGTACACAGCCTGTATATACATATATACTATACTCTATACACATGACTACATCATCATATGCACATGCATGTGGTCATATACTGTATGCGGTCACATATACATATATACACATATAGCTATATACTGTATGTGTTTGCATATACATATGCATACACACATTTTATATATATATATGATTCTGTGGCAGTGAGTTTGGTTGGATACGTATATCAAAGTAATATCAGATCTTATATTCATTGGACTTGGTTCAAATGCCCGTTCTTTCGGTGATTTGATAACATTCCCGTGACTAAAATAAAGATGGTAGCTATAAAGCATCCCAAAGTGTTATGAGAAAAATTAACTACCTCTTTATCCATGAAATGGTCAGGTCAGTGCCAACTACAGATGAGTATTTAATCAATGAGCACTCTTATGTTTTCCATTGATGATGTCATTAATTTCATGGAATAAGAGTGAAAGTGTAGCAAAGAGCCCACTATAGGAGAGTTCTTTTCTGTTTCTTTCTGAATGTATCCGGTCATGGTCCAGTACTTGGCTTTCTTAACTAGAGAAACTGCCCTTGTTGGGTTCTAGTTCTCTTCCAATTCAATTAGATCATAAAAGTATCTTTACACCTTTTTGTAAATAAAGCTCTGCTTTGGAAAGCATGAAGGAGATAGATAGCAATATTTAAGCAATTCACTGAATATAAATTGTACTTCCAAAAAACTTTTAAATACATCACATTAGAAAAGGGAAAATATACTGAGGCAGGATGCTTGATGTCTCCGATTTCACAATTCTCTAAACGGGTTTGCTGCAAGAAGCTTTAACGTTTGTGTAGGTTCCTGTTGTGCCCTCAAATAGAACTGCCTCTTTACATTGCTGTGATTCTCAAAGGTCAGAAAGTGTTTTCCTTTCGATAAAAGTAATTAGAACATCAGACAATGTGTAGTGTCTGCACAGACAATCCAAGAAATGTTAATCTGAGTCCCCTTGAATACATTTCATATTAATCAAAAAGACCTCCATACTCATAAATGTACCTGAATAAAACAAACAAAACAAAAGCGGCATGGAGCTGATTCTGACTCCTGGCAAGGCCAAGTGCATCCAGTAGAACGATGCCTGACTTGGATTTTAGTGGCTGATTTTTCAGAAGTAGATTCCCAGGCCATTCTTCCTAATAGTTCTTGGGAGACGTGAACGTGGCAATTTTCAAAGCATTTAGTCATCTGCATCCCTCAAACACTTTTACCCTTTCCTCCCTGCTTACCTCTACCTTCACGAAAACCTGCTTTTCCTAGATTGGTTAGAACCTGTTAATGGTCCCAACAAGCATTCTGCCTTTTCTCATTTTAAAAACAGAACCTCTTGAATTTCAACCATGTATGCAGTTCCTCAGCTAGAAACTCATATTCCCAGCTTCTCTTGTAGTCTGTGTGACCTCGTAATTTTTGAAAGTTCGTAGATACATCTAGATAAAATCACCTATCGCTTTCCTGACCTGAGTAATATAGCTCTACTATTTTACTTTTGAAAGTACAAGTAGTCCTCTCTACATATTCCAGCTAGAACAAGGGACACTTCAAACCGCCAGGGAATCCAGATGATTGCAACTTCCTGGAGGAAGTTATGAGTAAATGCATTAAGAGGCTATGGGTAAATTGCTGAGTCATGTGAATGCGCTCCACACATTTCGTCAGGATAACATAATGGAAAAGATCAATGGGGAGCATTGTACTGCGGAAACAACAATGATTCTAGAACTTGACATTGCTGGTTTGAGATAGCTCATAGATTAGGACGAAGGAGACTTGATAGGTTACCACAGAAGGGATGTTGAACAGGAAAGAAATGCTGAAGAAGAAGGAAAGAATGAGGAAGAGGAAGGAAGGAAGCGGTTAAATTCTACAGTAAAAAATTAGATTTTTTTAATAAACTAAAACTGGGGCATTAGTCGCTTGAAATCATGAACCCAAAAATCCTTATTATTTTGCCAAAGCTGATAAGCAGATTTGGGGAGCAGTGAATTGTCATGACATACATCAAGATAGAGACAACGCCCTGATTTTTCTGACTAGGCACACCATCTCCATTCCCAGGGATAACCCAGAAAACCCAGTACCATCCGCAAGCGGAGTTATTACACACCTGATAAGATGCAAATGTCATATAATTCTTCTTCTCTGTTGGAGTCAGTTTGTAGACGGTTTATTGACATATAATTCAAGTAAGTGTCAATAGTTTAACTAGTTAAAGAGAGATATGCCATCATCAGCACAATTAATTGTAGAGCAGTTTCTTCATTCTTTTTTCTTCATTCTTGTATCTTATTACCCTTTAAACTCCCCCACTGCCCTCTAAACTCCCCTGCTGTAACCCTAAAGAACTTATTAATCTAGCTACTGTCTCTATAAATGTACCTATCCTGAATTTCATATAAAGAAATTAATACCAGGATCTGGGGGAAAGCTGTGTTCTTCATCGGTGCTACATCACACCCTGACTGACCCATCTCCTCTCCCAGATCCCTCTGTGAAGGGATCTCCAGTGGCCGACAAATGGGCTTTGGGTCTCCACTCTGCACTGCCCCCTTCATTCACTATGATATATTTTTTGGATGATGCCTTATACCTGATCCCTTTGGCACCTCGTGATCGCACAGGCTGGTGTGCTTCTTCCATGTGGGCTTTGTTGCTTCTGAGCTAGATGGATGCTTCCCCCCACCCCACCCCACAACTACCATGATCCGAATTCTACCTTGCAAGTCTGGATAGAGCAGAGGTTGTACATTGGTGCATATAGGAGCTAGAGGCACAGGGAATCCAGGGTGGATGATACCTTCAGGACCAGGGGTGTGAGGGGCGATGCTGGGAGAGTAGAGGGTGAGTGGGTTGGAAAGGGGGAACCAATTACAAGGATCTACATGTGACCTCCTCCTTGGGGGACAGACAACAGAGAAGGGGGTGAAGGGAGATGCCGGAAAGGGCTACATATGACAAAATAATAATCTACAAATTATCAAGGGCTTATGAGGGAGGGGGGAGGAGGGAGGGAGAGGGGAAAAAAGAGGACCTGATGCAAAGGGCTTAAGTGGAGAGCAAATGTTTTGGAAATGATAAGGGCAAAGAATGTACAGATGTGCTTTATACAATTGATGTATGTATATGTATGGATTGTGATAAGATTTGTATGAGCCCCTAATAAAATGTTTAAAAGAAAAAGAAAATAACACCAAATAAATGAACAATAGCACCAATGAAACACAACATTCCTCTAGTTCTTTAATGCTTCCCCTCTCCCACTATCATGACCCCAATTCTACCTTACAAATCTAGCTAGACCAGAGTATGTTCACTGGTACAAATAAGCACTCCCACCACAGGGAATTCAGGAAAGATACACTCCTTAGGGAGGAATCCAATGATGAATTCAATGGAAGGGGAAAGTATGGGGAGAAAATGGGAACTGATCACAATGATCTACATATAACCCCCTCCCAGGGGATGGACAACAGAAAAGTGGTTGAAGGGAAAAAACAGTCAGTGTAAAACATGAAAAAAAATTATAAATTATCAAGGATTCATGTGGGAGGGAGGGTGAGGGGGGCTGAAAGTGAGCTGATAACAAGGGCTCAAGTAGAAAGAAAATATTTGGAAAATGATGATGGAAACATGTACAAATGTACTTGACACAATAGATGGATGGATTGTAATAAGAACTGTAAGATCCCCCAATAAAATGATTTTAAAAATAGATAAAAATAAAAAACACAGAAAACCTCAATCCAAGAGAGAGAAGAAGATAATACAACAAATTTTAAATGGGACAAAAGATAATATGAGTGTGTTAACTTTAAACCTAACATATCTACAGTAATCCATTTCCCAATGCACTCTGACAAGACTATTGACACCCATGGTCACCGGTGAGGGAATTCAATGGAAGCTTAATCCACATGGGGACTCTGTAAATGGAATTTGGGCTACACTGTCAGTTGGAGTCCATGTTTATGATTTGTGGATTTTCATGTGTCTATGAAAACATATGTATAAGTTTACATGTACTGTTTCCAACCCCTAAAGACAAAGATTGGGTTTATAAAGATACCGATAATATAGTAAATAAAAATGAAAACAAAACAAAAGTATTCTGCTTCTGTCCAAACAAACCCAAGTAATTAAGTATCTCTTAAACAAGCATTTTGACCCTATCACAAATATTTCATACCAATAGCAGGAGCTCCCCATTTCCATTTGATACCTCCATTGAAGTGTCAGCAAATAGAAGCCTCTAATTACATCAATAAAATCTCACAATATTCAGAAAATGTATTTACAAGTAAGACTAGATCAACTAAGCATCCTGTGAGTATATGCAGACAATGTTGATGACTTGCAGACTTCCTGACTTCCTTCTCTTTTCTATATAAATACTACCCCTTAAAGTTATTATGTCTCCTAAATATGGTGATGTAAGCCTATTACTGTCTTAGATTTTCTAATGAGTGTCTAAAAAGGGAAATTAAAGTGAATCAATTGATTTTCAAATTTATACAATCTTTCAATGACTAATTATTTGGGGGGAGATTATTAGTTCATACATAGAAAGGTTTTTTCCTGGTTCCTATTTGTACCCAATTTTCTTGGTTTATATATATATAGGATTGTTTTTATCATAATAATGACAACTTGAAAAATTTTCCACTTCTTGATATATTTGAAAACCTAGAATTAAAGTTCAAATACCAGTATGCTGTTTTCCACTTTAATAAATGTTATCTTCTCACATCTGCCTTTTAACAAAGTATAATTTATCTATATGTTGGGCAGCTAACCATAAGGTCAACAGTCACCAGCACAAATTCCTCAGTCTCTGCGAAGAAAGATGGAACTTGCCACTTGTGTAAAGATGTCCAGTCTTAGAAACACGCAGGAGCAGTTCTGCACTGGCCTACGTTGTCAGTCTGTCAGAATGAACTCGATGGCAGGGAGTTTATATAAAGCTTGTGTGCGATAGTCAACAGAAATGAGTTAAAATGGTAAAAAATGGACTTTTTAATAATACTTTCAGTCAGGAATTTATTTAATTATAAAAGAGAATTGACCTCAAGCTGATGGAATGTAGTATGCAAGGAGAGGACATAGAAGACGAGTCAAATGTTAAAGTAAAATGTTAACCCAAGAGTTGGAGCATCGCAGTGTAAAACCATTATTCTCAAGGCTATCTGTAAACTAGGAGTCCAAGGTCCGTAAAGAAAGAGGTAGTAATAAATGGTAAGAAATAAGTTGGAAAACATAATTGAAAATTAAATTCCTACTGAAAGAATATTATCCAGAATATATAAAGATGCCTCACAAACCAATAATAATAATAATAAATAATTATTTGTTGCAAACAGCTTGTTCACAAAGGTGATGTTAAATGCAGATAAGCACCTAAAAATGCTCAACATCACTATTAAAGAAATGCAACTGGGAAAAACCCACAAGAATGGGAAAGCAAGAAGGGAAGACAAAAGGACGAGATGGAGTAAGAGGGGAAGACGTTGATAACCACGGGTGGAGGGGAGGATGTAGAGAACCACATGACTCTGGGGCATCCACAGTGGGAATGTGTCCATTTCTTTTCAAATTAAGCATGTGACCCAGCAATTCTATTTTAAGTATTTTCCCAGTGAAACGAAAGTATAGTCACATGAGAATGTGCTGAGTATTTATAGCAGCTTTCATCACAACGGCATAAACCCAGTTCTTCAGCTGGTAAATGAATAGCCTGTGATCCATCCATGTAACGCATCTGTGCTATGCAAGAAGCCCAGGTCAAAAGGCTAACTACTGTTTGAGGATATGTATTTGATATTCTGGAGAAGGCGGGATTAAAATGACAGAACATGGGTAAGAAGTTGCCAGTGTTTGAAGACCACTGACAATGCTGACTCCAAAGGACAGATGAAATTCCCATCGTGGTGATAATTGTTCCACCTCTCGATCTTGGTGTTGGCTACGTGCTTGCATACATTTATTACGATTCATTAAATTATTGCAAATAGGTGAATTTTACCCTCTGTAAATTGCAGTGCAAATTTTAAAATGAAAACCAAAAAACACCTAAATAGCGAGAATACTAAATCTTTAATAACAGGAAGCAGCTAGTCAGTGTTCGTTTTGTTGCTACCCACACCTGCAAGCCTTTGTAGAACCGAGATCTCGGTTAGCACAACAGTTTACACTCTACATCTAACCGAACGTGCAGTGGTTCAAACTCACCCACAGGCTCTAGGAGAGGAGGCTTTGCAACCCGCTTTCAGAAAGACTGCAGTCAAGGGAACCCTGTCTGGTGGTTCTAGTCCGGACCGTCCCCGTGAGTTGAAATTAGCGACACAGCACCTAGGAGCAATCTTGCATCAGTCTATAATTAGGTGTATATAGGGATTTTGTAATTTATTTCTTAAATTTTCCCCTTTATATTTTTTGAGAACTGTCTTAGTCACTAGTTGTATCATCCTGGTGTGCTCACAATTTATTAAGAAATATTTTTTTAAACAATTTATTGGGGCTCATACAATTCTTATCACAGTTCATACATATACATAGATCAATTGTATAAAGCACATCTGTACAGTCTTTGCCCTAATCATTTTTTTCTCCTCTTTTCTTTTTTTACATTTTATTAGGGACTCATACAACTCTTATCACAATCCATACATATACATACATCAATTATATAAAGCACATCCATACATTCCCTGCCCCAATCATTCTCAAGGCATTTGCTCTCCACTTAAGCCCCTTGCATCAGGTCCTCTTTTTTTTCCCCCTCCCTCCCTTTTCCCCCCTCCCTCATGTGCCCTTGGTAATTTATACATCGTTATTTTGTCATATCTTGCCCTATCCGAAGTCTCCCTTCCCCCCTTCTCTGCTGTCCCTCTCCCAGGGAAGAGGTCACATGTGGATCCTTGTAATCATTTCCCCCTTTCCAACCCACTCACCCTCCACTCTCCCAGCATCATCCCTCACACCCTTGGTCCTGAAGGTATCATCCACCCTGGATTCCCTGTACCTCCAGCCCTCATATGTACCAGTGTACAGCCTCTGTCCTATCCAGCCCTGCAAGGTAGAATTCGGATCATGGTAGTTGGGGGGAGTAAGCATCCAGGATCTGGGGGAAAGCTGTGTTCTTCATTGGTACTACCTCGCACCCTAATTAACCCATCTCCTCTCCTAAACCCCTCTATGAGGGGATCTCCATTGGCCGACACTTGGGCCTTGGGTCTCCACTCTGCACTTCCCCAAGTAATATTTTTAAAAGTAACTTCTGCCTGTGTCAGGGAAGGCTTATCTTGTGTGTGTATGTGTGTGTGTGTGTGTGTGTGCATTTCCTACTATTTTATTATGTGTTGAAAAGACCACAAAATAATACGAATGTGGCTTCCGGTGAGTAGGAAATACATAGTTTATATAGAATTTAGGTTGGGCAAATACTGAGAAATTGAAATACAATCTCAAATCAAAACTCCTCTGACGACCTCTTCCCTGTGCGGCATAAACAGCCCTTCCGACGATCAGCCGGCATCTGAAAAGCTCACATTCTGTAGTTCTGCTGGCAGAGGGGCTGATGATCAGGCTCCTGACCTCAAGCTCAGCTGTTTGAAACCATCAGCCACTCAGAGAAAGATCGGCCTCTCAGAACCCTGGGATATTTTCAGCCTAAGAGACCCTAGAACACAGTTCTGCTCTGCCTTATCGGGTCTTGATGAGTCACAACTGACCCCACAAGTTTGTGTGAGTTTTAAATAAACATTCTGGTATTGTCTCAACACCACAATGCAATCGAAATAAATAACACAATTTAGCTAAATCTTACTGAAATGTGATATCTAGTGTAATTCTACTTGCCTCCAGTCAAGATGAACTTGTCATCTCATGATGACAGGTTGAAAAAGTGTGCTGTACAATAGGGACTTGGCTTTAACCTTAGTTATATTTATTCTGTATTTATAACGAAAAAAGAAAAGAAAAGATATTTAAAGTCCAAGGCATGCAGTCATCCTTCATCCCAAGTAAACTGGAGCAGCGGTGTGAAATATTCCAGCTGAATAGCCATAAGAAAGCTGAGTCTGGCTACTTTTTGTTAAGAAGCAAATCACTCTTTTCTGAATACAGGCAAATACTCAAAGCACAATTCAGAAAACTCTGAAAGTAGAATTAGGACTACCATAAAACACATGGAATTTTTGGATCTCTTTTTCCTTCTAATTTTGAAGTTGTAAAAAAACCCCACATCTATCCTTAGATCCGCTAGCTTCAGAAGAAGAAAGAAATGTGCATGTGCAGGCCCAACTTTGATAAGGATAGAAAAATTAGATTCATAAAAGGTCTTGTATGATGTATCATTTAGAGAAAAATAATGCAGCATCTAGCTAGAAATGTCAAATGACCAAGGAAAATTTAATGGAAAGTAAAAATAAAATGCCAAGTACGTTTAAATATATATGGTTGCTTATATATTATATAAATCCCTGGGTGGTAGTCACAGTTAAACCTTCAATTTCTAACCTAAAAGCTTATGGTTCAAATGTACACAGAGGAATTTGGAAATCAATCCTGATATCCAAGTGGCCATAACCGAAAATTCTTGCTGTGCTTGAAGGGAGTGTCCAGGGGAAGGAACGACTCAGTTAACCACAACAGTACCTAAGAGAAGGACAGAAACGTATAGATGTATTTACCACTGCATAGATTTGCAGTGCAATGGATTCCTCTTCTATCAGGCCTTTAGAACTTTAGTTTACAACTATGCCAAAAATGATTCACTGGGATGCAATCTTGCAAGCTATTTGACAAATATGCTGTACAAATGGTGGTGGTGGTAGTGTCATCGAGTCGGTTCTGACCCATAGCGACCCTGTGTACAGCAGAAACAAAACGTGACCCAGTAAAGGCCCTTTGTTCAGTAGACCCATCACCCAAAATGCAGAGTAAGTGCATGTTGGAAAATAATTCATTAAAAGGCCACAGATGGTACAAAGTTTGGGAGTCATGTACTGTGCTATTTGCCTCTTCCCAATTTTCAAGAGATAAAATTTCTACTGCAGAATGGCTTAGATTTAAAACAAAACAAAAATCTCTTATTATATCTGCCTTCTTGGATTCAACATTGCTGTTTGGGAAGGTTAAACAAACTCCAAATCCTAGTAACCTCATGTACAACACAACGACACATTGTCCAGTCCTGCACCCCCCCTCACAGTTATTGCTAAGCATGTTGCTAACCTCGGCTTTACTAAATGCGATGTGCTTTCCCAGGGAGCTCTGGTGGCCTGGAAAGCACAAATCTGGCCCTTCACATTCACCAGATACTGAGAAAGATGAGGCTGTTTGCTCCACTAAGGATTTACAACCCGGGAAACTTACCATGGGGTCACTGTGATGATTAGACCCTATCGATATTACCAAAGTACATGAGAAACGTTATGTCATCCTTATTTCTCAGGAGAATTCAGGCTACACTTATCCCAGCAGAGACTGGTTCATAATTCTTGCAGTCTATGGTCTGTTCAATATTTTTCACAAATACCATATTTCAAGTGAATCAATTCATCTGTCTTCTGGATTCATTATCCAGCTTTACCATTCATATGAGGTAATTAAAAATACTTGGCTAGGGCAAGACGTCTAATACTCAAGGTGACATGTTGGCTTTTTTAAAGGTGTCCGATAGCTCAGTTCCACAATGGAATCTATGT
The DNA here is from genome assembly GCF_050624435.1 of Tenrec ecaudatus. NCBI lineage: Eukaryota > Metazoa > Chordata > Mammalia > Afrosoricida > Tenrecidae > Tenrec > Tenrec ecaudatus. Next base: position 94,431,207 of record NC_134532.1, on the reverse strand, counting down.
ACAGCCTGATTTGTTGACTGCTGTTTCCATGAGCTTCGATTGTGGATCCATGTAAAATGTATCCTTAATAAGATCAGTCTTCTCTTCATTTATCATGATGTCATTAATTTGTCTCATTCTGAAGACTTGTGTTTTCTTTCATTGAGATGAGTACTGAAGGCTGTACTCATTGATCTTCATCAGTACATGCTTCAAGTCCTCTTCGATTTCAGTAAGCAAGGTGGTGTCATTTGCTCGTCACAGGGTACTAAGTCTTCCTACCATCCTGATGTTGCCTTCTTCTCCATATAGTACATCTTCTCAGGTTAGTTACGCATCCAACACTCTGGATAAGTATGGTGAAAGGATACAGTCCCAAAGCATACATCCATGTCCTGATTTTCAGCTGTGAAGTAGTCCCTTGTTTTGTTCCAGCAACCATCTCATGGTCCATGGACAGGGTCTGAATCAACAAAATTAAGTGTTCTGGGATTCCCAGTCTTCTCAATCATATCCATGGTTTGTCTGGCCCACACATTCAAATGCCTTCGCATAGTCCAAAAAAGTGACATCTTTCCAGCATTCTTCGCTTTCAGCCAAGATCCATTTGGCATCCCTCATTCCACATCCTCCTCTGAATGCAGCTCGGTTTCTGGCAGGTCCTTATTCGTATGCACCACAACTAACTTTGAATTACCGTTACCAAATTTCTTCATTCTAGGAAATCATCTTTCTTTTGAATTGGCACAAATATGGATTTCCTCCTATCTGTACGTTATCTTCCAAATCGTCCAAATTTCTTGGTATGGAAAGGTGAATGCTTCCAACTGTCTTATCTATTTGTTGAGACATTGTGGTTGATATCCTGTTAATTCATGGAAGCTGTTTTTTTTTGTTTATTTGTTTGTTGTTTTATAGTTGGCTAATGACTTTGGTTCAACTTGTATTATATCTCTTCAATACCATTTTTTCTTAATCATATGCAAATCCAATGGAGTGAGATAACCCCTCAGGCTGACTAGAGTAGTCATAGTAATCTACTTTCAATCTCACTATCCTTGAAAGAAAAAGTTTTAATATTGCCAATGTATGGTCAAAATGAACTCCATGGAAGCTGAATTTATATCAGTACTCAAATAGAGCTAGGGATCCCATGTTACATCATACTCTTCTGAAATCAAAGAGCTTAGAATTTTAACTGCAATACATCTCCTTCTGTGATCATAGATTTTATTTAAAACCTTTTGATCACACTTAGGTTAATGTTATTTCTTCTGCATAGACTTGTTCGTAAATCCTTTAGCTGGCTACATATTTTAGGACTAGCTTTTATGATCCCAGTTTATATCTTTTCTTAGCCGAACACAGTCTGATTATTTCATCACACTTTATTATAAGTGGGTTTATAAGCACCTGAAGGTACACAAATCATGAGAGGCCTCCAGCCTAACATCTGACTCACAGACTTTGAACCTGCTTGCACTTGAAATTCCTTGCTTCTATAACTATATGAACCATTTAATTGCTAAACATGTTTCTATGTATATATAAATATCAGATTTTATCCCCCTACAGAATGCAGTCTAAGAAATCATAGCAAAATTCAGTTTATCCTAGTGGGGTCCCAATGCAGTCATTTTGATGTCCCCTTCAATATATAATATTTTAGGATCAAGACTCTCACCTATCAAAAATGTTAGAACCCTTTGCAAAGAAAAATCTAAAATCCAGGTAGCCTAAGTCTTATCTCCCAGATAATGAAAAGCAGGACAAAATCCAGTCCAAAAATACTTAATTAGCAAGATAATATAGGTTGAAATCGTCCTCTTGGAAGTCTGTATAAATATTTGAAAAGTCAAAAGTCACATTCTCAGAGACAAAATGGGGTACAAGCCAAATGATGTGTTAGTCATTTTGAATAAGCCAATGTGGGGTCGGGTTGTTTAGGGTGCCTGCGTCTGTCCTCCCTTCTCTGACAGGGAATTTTACATGGAACTTTGGTCACCATAATGAGTGCCTTCTACACTCTTCGAGCTAGGTAACTGCAGGCAGAGCCATGTTAGAAAGATCATTTGTTACCTCCCTCCTGTCCAGAACCACAAGGAAAACACCAACTCAAGCCAAGGTCAAACTTCTGGTCAGCTTCCAGATGTGTGACACAGGGGCAACAGTTAAAATTATGGCCATTAGTTGGGCATACCATATAACATTGTCTTAAACTGGCGGCAGTTCTCAACTTGTGGGTCTCGACCCCTTTGGGGCTGAACAACACTTTCACAGGGGACCCTTACACAGTTATGAAGTAGCAACAAAAATAATTTTATGGTTGGGGGGTCACCCCAACACGAGGAAATGTATTAAAGGGTCACAGCATTAGGAAGTTTGAGAACCACTGTGAGACTAAATAAAACGATCACTAATCTGCCCTTTTGCCCCTTTAGAGAAGCAAAAAAGAATTATGTATATGTATATATAAGGAAATGCACATAAAAAATAACAAACACAATTGTAGAGGCAGGTAAGTCCAGTATGTGTTAAGTGCTTTAACAGCATTTCGATTAAAAACAAACAAACAACACAAAAAACACACACCTTCACAGAATCTCAGAAAACCATGAAAAGTCCAAGATTACTTCCTTCAAGGGTCCCTGGCATCTGTCAACTACAGTGGGACAGAACACCTCTCATTTGGTGCCACGTCAGCCCTCGTTCCCCAGACGTCCTGCTAGACAAGAAGGCTTCGGTTCCGACCAGCTAAACAAAAATGCTCTAGGGGATTAAAGACCTCAAATTCAAGTGGTTTTCTAGATACCCCTTTATTTCATCTGAAACAAATAAAGACAAACCACAGAGATGCAAGAGACAAACCACAGAGATGCAAGAGACAAACCACAGAGATGCAAGAGACAAACCACAGAGATGCAAGAGACCATCGTTAGGAGGCCATAATGCTGTCGAATACTCAAATCCGCTTTGGATATTTTCCTAAGTCCGGTGAGCTATATCAAGGGCGTACTCAGCCTCTCCTGGACTTGCTTTACTTTTCTTCAGCTTCAGTGCGAACTTTCGTCTGAGCAATTGAGAGTCTGATGCTCAGCCAATCCCTGGCCTTGTTCCGACTGACCATATTTAGCATCCTGATCATCTTTTCCACATATGTAATTAATTGTCTTCCTGAGTAGCATATCTAGTGGCGTGTAATGTTTCTCATCAAACTATATCTTATTGAAAACTGGCATCTGCCATGACCACTGGTGGTGGTACAATGGTTGCCAGTCGGGCTGTGATCCTTATGGTCAACAGTTCAAAACTCCTAGCAGCTCCGAGGGAGAAAGATTCTTTTTATTTCCAACTTCTACATTCCAATTACTAATAATTGTCAATGAATCTTGATAGCATGTTTGAAAATTTTCAGACTACTGATATTGGTAAATAATAGTAGTATTGGTAAAAAAAAAACACCTTTCATTTCTTCCTCTTTGGCATTAATGTTTGCATGTATAAATTTGAAAAATGGTCATGTTAACTGGTCTTCCTTGTCGGCGTATGGATAGTATCCTGACTCTGAAAGCATTGCACTTCAGGACAGATTTTAAAATGTTCCTTTTCAATTTTTCATTCCCAACATAATGTACTATGTGATTACTTGATTTAAAATAACCAGAACCAATTCATTTCAGTCCACCAATACTGAGGAGATCCACCTTTAGGCATAGAATATTTTATGTTAATTTTATATAGTTGTCCTTCATATGTCCCACATTCTAATTGCTAATGGGGCTTTCAGCAGTTTCTTCTCATGTTGAGTCACACCACATGAGCAGTTGAAGATTCCAAAGTCTTTCTTCCTTCTTGTCCCTCAGGTCACGCCTGCTTTATGGAGACAGCTGTATTTTGAGAGTGCCTTCCAACCTGAAGGATTCATCTTCCAACACGCCATCAGACAATATTGTACTGTTAATGATAACGTTTTCACTACTCAAATTAATTTTCAAGTGCTCCTAAAATATTGTCAGAACAAGTACTGTGTGTTCAGCAAAAGCGGAAAGGGGGTTTTCAAAGGTGAGCATAACATGTTCAGAGAAAGGAAGTCGACTGCTTCTAATATAACAAAAATAATTATTGTTGTCTGAATGGCCTCGCTCCAAGGGAGCGGGATCCTGCTCCTCCAGTGAAAGGACGGTTAAGGGCGAATCACACAGCCAACAATGCTCGGATCAGAGTGAAGACTATTGCCAGTGAGGATGCCATCACTTGGACGTCTCATACTTACGGCATCTTCTCCTTACCAGCTTAGTGCCATTTCCGTTTCATTGTTTTCTGTGGGGTTTCCCAGCTGTGAAGCACAGGAGGAGTGGATGTATAGTGGTGACGGCTGATACAGAATGTTGTAGGGGATGCCCGGGTGAGCGATGGGAGGAAGGGAAAGAAAGGGGACTTGGGGAGTAAACAGTGGGTGTGACAGCACTGGAGCTGATTGTGATTGGGCACTTCACTTTATGGGTGATTCGATCTTGGGGAGAAGGTATGATCTTGGGTGGATTTGGTGGTGGTGTGCAATTCCCCTTGAAATGATAGAGTGGCTGAACTATTCAATTATATAATATGTAAATTATACACCAATCAAATTGTTGGGAAAATTAAAAGAAGAGGATGGAAGAAGGGATATCATTACTGATGACAAAGGGGTATTTACTAAGAGCAGAGATTATCAGACAGATGTTCACTTGTGTTTCATTGGCTAGGAAAACGAGTTCAACTGTGTGCATCTAAACAAACTGGCTACTGCTCTAAGAACAGGAATTCTAGAACACCAACAAAAAAAAATAAGCGATACGGAAATATCTTAAATAAAAGTTTATTTTTTGTCAGGTACTATTTAATATCTTTTCATTAATATCTTAAAACTCATATTCTAGTTTGTGTACCTCTTTTATTGTTCATATTTAAGTATTAACTGTATGATATATTAGATTACATTTCAGAATTTCTTTTCTATATTTAAAATGGCCATGAGGACATTGAACGAGTAGCTAAATGATGTGAACCCCAGCTCTGAATTTACTTAATGCAATGTATCATTTGATATTTTCAATGAGCATTGATTGTAGATGACAGAGAAATGAAATCCTTGACAACTTCAGTTTTTTTCTCCATTTATCAGGTTTATCTTAGCTACCTGTTGGTCAGTTGTGAGGATTTTGTTTTCTTTACATTGACTTATAATCCATATTGAAGGCTGCAACCTGTGACCTTTATTGGCAAGTGCTTCAAGTTCTCCTCACTTTCAGCCAGCAAGGTATTTCTTAGTTAGACTGTAGAAATATGGCCCAAAACTTACTTAACTTTTATTTTCTTTCTTGATACAGGTACATTCTCCCAACACTCCCAGTCTTCAGCTTGCTGCTGAATAAGAAATGATTAAAAGATAAAGGAATTACAGATTTCCCTATTGTTTGATTTCTTTGCATCCCTTTATATTCACTATAAGTGTTCGTAATGCAGGGAGACAGCAGAGAGGAATAATGTAAGGACCTTCTTTTCTGTTTGTGCCTCTTAGGATGCCATCGCCTTGCTTCTGTATTCAGAACAGGTTGGGAATTTTTATGCATTCATTTATCTTTTCCATATGTTCAATATTTTTGTATCTCCTTACATACATATAATAGTCATGATAATTGTTTTAATGTCCTTGTCCATGTATTTTACCATTTGTTTCATTTAAGAATTACTTTTGATTGGTTGGTTTTTCTGCTCATTTGGGGTTGTATTTTCCTGATACTTTGCAAGTCCATCACTTTTTACTGAATACCAGTCATAGTGAAGTTTACCTTATTGGTAACAGAATCAATCTATCTATATTATTTTCTACTAAAATTCTGAGATTTGTGCTGAGACACAATTAAGTTATTTTAAAAATTTTATCTCCTTGAGTCTTGATTTTAAACCTTGTAGCATTGTTAGGCAAGACCAGAGGTACATGTTTTAGTGTTAAGAAGTGCTTTTTTCCCCCATTACTGACACAAGAAATGGTCTTTATATTTTAGCAAGAATATATAATATTTCTACTACCTAATGTAGGAACCTTTATACTGCTAGCTTAAGAGATTTTCAGCTGGGGGTAGTAGAAGCAGTCACAATTCAGAGCTCTGTGTGAGCTATTACCACTGATCTTGGAAACTCGTTTACTCCTGCTGCTTCTCCTGGCTTGAGGTCATCCTGCATGTGCAAGCTGGTAACTAGCTGAAGCTACTCAATGGGAACATCTACACGTCTCAGAAGCACTGTGTTCACACTCTCCTCCCCGCACTCTGCCCTGTGAGCTTTAGGCTCATGTGGCTGGTGGTTAGACGCCGTCAAGTAAATTCTAATGAGTATCAACCCTGTGCACAGCAGAACAGAACACTGTCCTGATGTCAAGGCTTGTGAGATCATGTTTTTTTAAAGTTTATTTTGTCAAAAATGCATCTTGTTCTTCTTTGTTTAGCAGTAAGATCTACCGATGAGAAGATATATTGACAACAAAGGAAATAACTTTTAAAAGGGAGAATCTCTGACTCACACAGATGTTGATTTGGAATCTGCATTTTAATAAGATTCCCAGGTAATTCATTGTGTTGTAATTGTCAAAAAAATTGCATGGACAGGTCAATTCTGGGTCATAGGAAACCTTTAGCACAGAGTAGAATGACCTCATAGAAATTCTGAGTTTATAAGTCTTTACAGAAGCACATTGTCCCCAGCTGTCTCTCAAGAAAGTACTGGTGTCTTCAAAATGTTGACGTTTCTATTTCGTGCTCCAATCTTCAGCCAGTACACCATGAGGTGGGTTCTCGTGTCATTAGGTGCCACAAAGTGGGTCCCACGTCCTAGCAGGTGTAAGTACAGCAGGAAACACTGCTTGGTCCTTTGACATTCTCACCATCGCTGTGATGACCGAGCCCATTGTTTGAAGCCTGTGTCAACTGTTTCATTGAGAAGCGTCTCTACTTTGCTGAGCACCTGATTTACTAAGCACCATGTCCTTTTCAGGGTTCTGGTATCTCCTAATTGCTTGACCGAAGTTCAAGGACAAAGTAAGCCATCCTTCCTCTCAAGGAGCATTCTGGCTAGCCTTCTTCCAAGATAGAGTGATTCATTCATCTCAAAGTATATTCGGTGTACTTCTCCAATACCATAAGTAAAAGAAACGCATGTATCCTTTAATCTCCTTTCACGTGCATATGAAGTGACTGCTGATACCATGGCTTTGGTCAAGCACACCTTCGTTTCTATAATGGCATTTAAACAAAATAAACTTACATTTAAGGGGTATTTCCAAGTAGATTCCCCCCAATGCTATACATTGTTTGATTTCTTGACTTCTGGCTGTTGTCCGAGGATCCAAGGAAAATGAAACCTTCACCAACTTGCTTTCTTAATTTTTATGTTGCTGATTGGTTCAAAGTGGAGGTGGCTGTCTTTGATCTTTCTCACGCAAGCTTCAAGTCCTCCTCACGGTCAGCAAGCAGCATTGTGTCATTAGCATCTCCCGGACGTGATGAGTCTCTGAAGAAGAGCACATTCAACATGCCTGTCGGAAGTGGCTGAGGTCGAAATCAGAAGCACTGGAGAACAGGGCAAAGAGACCAAATAGAGGAGGCAGGCTGAGGATATGAGTCTGTGGGGCCCAGCGGAGGCTCGCTTCCTGAAGCACTGAGGCAGAAGCCCAAGGCCATGTGGCTGCCAGGCTAAGGAGTAGAGAGAGGCTTGGTTGCTGGATGAGGAGAGGCACTGAAGTGGCCCAATGACTGAATCCTTACTGTTCACTTACTCTGCCTTGAGGGAACTTATTGATTTCCCTAATAAATCTCATCATTGTTTGTTCTGTTTGCCATGAATTATTGAACCAAGCCAGAAAGCAGAATGCCGTGATCAAACGTGGTGGTGTCAGAAGCAGTGCAGGAGGATGGAGGGGGCGTGGCCGGTCCTTGCATCATGGCATCAGGGCAGCCGGAGACGGTCAGGTATGGCCCCTTCGAGCCATTTTCTGCAGTCGTTCGGACGCCACTTCTTCCCTGTGTATCCCAGCTTCTCGGATTGTAATTCAGCATCCAGATTAAAATATATATAGTGGATGGGAGCAACCCCGACACACACTTTCCGGCTCCATGAGCATATTACGTTCACAAAGGCACTATACTGGAGTATATCATTGGAAGGCATCAGAAGGTTATTTTGAATTCCTGATTGTATTGGATAATCAAGTTTAAGAACTAAAGCTTTGTATACCAGGGCATTTTGCGGGGTGGGATTTTACCATTGTGCTGTCACATTCCAGCTCTGAAAATTGCATGCTGTCTACACGTTGATAGGCCTTTTCAGTTTGCATTTTGTGGTCCATGAAGTAGAACTAATAACAACTGTTTCATAGGAATGGTTCAGATTTATGTTAGATAATACAGTAGATGGCACATACAAACTCATAAAAAAGAGTGGTTATGAGTATTACTAGATTATTATCTTGTGTGTTTCTAAAAAGAAACAGCCATGTCCAATTATCTTGCACTCTTCACACACCTAAGTAGGCATTTAATAAAGTTTGGCTGATTGATCGTCTGCAATGACATTTAAATAATCCTCTCAGTAATTAAGAAAAGAAATAGAAGCTAATGAGACGACCTCAATGAGTAGGTTATATGACTCATTGAACAGCCATAATCACCAGGGGAGAAAGTAGACTCTGCTTGGAACCATGTACAGTAACCTGTTTTCTTCGTTAAGCAGGCACAATAAAGAATTACTGCATCAGCAAAAACATAGAAACCCTAAAAATAAAAAAAACTCACACTTGATACTTCACATATGTTATTTTTGTGCATAGCTTTTGGATAACGTTTAAGAGATTTCTTTTCTGATATAAAGCAGATATTTGCCAGATCATTCTGTGCGAGTGGCTGTATTAACCGTTTCAGGCCTGTGGTCCGATGGTCTGTGCGGTTTTCCATAGTCACAAACATAGTACACGTAGGAAAGGACAGTAAGCTGAGAGAGTGCTGGAAATTAGTTCCAATCTTTCAGCAAAACATAATAGGAGAAGAGAAAACTAAGATAAACAATCTTAAATGTTGTCAAAGTAATTGCAGAACTTACATCATCTTTGTATTTCTGTAATAGAGCATCTTTGTATTTAAAAAGACACTGGGCAGAAATTTTCCTGATCCCTGCAGTTGTGGTCTTCTCTTAATAAAACAATTTTAGGCAAATATAATGAAGGTGAATCATGGCTCTAAAACAGGGGTCATTACACATTCAATTACAACTTGGTGGGCATATTGAATTAAAACAGTCACTAAAGCATAGTGCCTTTTCTGCTTAAAATAGAACCAGAAGTGAAGGAATTTAATTTCATATGAAGTTGTATTGATGAACACTGAGAGCTAATGAGTTGATCATACTCTGAGATTAAACATGAATGGAAAGTCTATTTTCTCCTCCAATGGTTATGACTGTTCAGTGAGTCGTATAACCTATGCATTGGCGGTCATTTCATTAGGCTTCTATTTCGTTTCTTTATTACCTACAGAAGTATTTAAATGCCATTGCAAGCAATCAATCAGCGAAACGTAAGGTGTGTGGAGAATGCAAACAAGTTTGACATGGCTGTTTCTTTCTAGAAACATGCAAGATAACAATCTACTAATTATAATCACTCCATAAATTAATCTGTGCCATATACTGTATGTATGCTCTAACTTATGAAATAATATTAATGACCTATCTCAGAATGCACTGTAAAATACAAAGACTGCTGCCAGGTAAAAGTACATAAGAACATGTGTCAAAAGGTTTTTTTAAATCTTCGGTAATATTTGAAATTAATTTTCTAAAAGGAAACACCACTACAAAATGAATTTAAGGTTACAATTTACTGTATTAAAATCTTGTTATCAGTCAAATATATTTTCTACGTTGTTACCTTTTTTCCTCAATCTGAGTCAACACGTATAAAAAAAGAAGTCAGATTTAGATATAAACTCATTATCCTTAGGAGAAGCCATTGACAATAGTTACCAGCAAGTTGTTTTATAATATTGTTATCTCTTATAAATGTGGAAAACAACTTACCTCACATTATTTTAATGAATACAATTTTAGACAAAAAGTAATATGCCACTGATATAGAATTTAGTAAGAGTAAAGATAAAAAGGCCAGGCTTCCCAGAGTGAATATGAAATATGATGCCTCCATCAAGGAGTTGCAGGGCAGCGCTAGGGGGGGCAGCACCAGAGACACAGTGCGGGAATCGTACCCAGTTGGACGCCCAAGCCCCCCTACACGCCAGGCCTAACACGAAGGGAGCACAGCAGAGCAGCAAGGGGAGCAAAGCAACAAAGTCCCGGAGGAATTCTGAAAATAGATTTCAGACAGGGGAGCAGGGCTTAACATTGCACCAGACCTGATCAGAACACATTCATAAGGGTCAGCAGACAGACATGGAACTATTCATAGGCTATTTTTTTTCTTTCTCGTGTCTATGTATATAAAATAGGCTAAATAATCCCTAGTATAAAACAATAGGACTGACCATTCCAGGGGAACAAGGGTGAGGAGGAGATGCGGGAAGGTAGAGGGGAGCCAACAAACTCGGGGACAAGGGAACAATAAGAGATCTATATTCCATGGTGAGGAGGGCATAGGAAACCTGGTGGGGTTCAATCAAGTGCAATGTAGCCAAGAGGATGTACTGAGATAGCTGAATGAAGATTGAACATGATAGTAGGGCAGGAGGAAAGTTAAAGGAAATAGAACATAGGAGGCAAAAGACATTTATGGAGGTATGAACATAGGCATGTACATATGTAAATATTCCCATTCTTCTCAAGGTTATCTAGTTTGTTGTGGTCCATATAATCCTGACATAGTCCATACAAATCAAGTAAACCTCTCTATGATATTCTCTGCTTTCAGTCAAGTTCCATGTGCCATCAACAATTTTATATATATGTACCTGGTTCCAAGTCTTCTGAATCTGGCCTGATCATCTGGCAATTCCTTGTCAATGTTCTGCGGCAAACGTGGTTGGATTAGCTTCAGCAAAATTTCATTTGCATGAGATATCAGTTATTTTGTTCGGTAGCTTGAGCATTCTGTTGCGTCACCTGTCTTTGGAATGGACACAAATATGGAATTCTGCCAGTCAGTTGGCCAGGTAGCTGTCTCCCAAACGTCCTGGCATAGATGGAGTGCTCTCAGCGCTTCATCAGTTTGTTCAGACATTTCAATAGGTATTCCATCGACAACTGGTGCTTTTTTCTTTTGAGCTAATAAATTCATTGCAGCACCATTGGTCCTCCCTCGTGTCCTCCCTCCTGAAGTGTGGAATGTCCCCGAGTGATACTGTGTATTATTGCCATTACCCTTTGATGCTTTCTGCATCCCTCAAGATTTCCCCCATAGAATCGTTTAAGGTTGCCACTGGAGACTTGAATTTTTTCTTACGTTTTTTCCCTTGAAGATGTGATGAGCATGTTTTTCCCTTCTGGTTTTCTAATTCTAGTCTTTGACTATTTCACAATATTTGGCTTCATCTTCTCAACTGCCCTTTGACATTTGCTATTCAGCTCTTTGACTTCGTCCTCTCCTCCATGTCGTTAAGCTACTCTACACTTAAGAGTAAGTTTCAGATTAATGCATGGGAAAGGTTAAATAACTAGACAAATGATTAACAATATATGAGTTAAGCCACTCAAATGTGCAAATTGAAAGAATTGCAGCGTTCTAAGTTGCATTGGGGAGGAAACCTAGGGGTAAAGATCTTGAACTTCAGATAAACAAGAATATACAAGTTTCTAGGCATTAAAAATATATCATTAAGGTAAAAGAGTTCAGAGAATTTCAGATTTCCTATGTGAGATGTGGATGTTAGAAAAGGATAAAATCATTGTTTGTTTATGAAGAAAAATAGTTATAACTAATAACTTAATAAGTGATTCCAAATACTATGGCCATTTAGTCTGTTCTGACTTATAGTGACCCTGTATAGAGTTTCTGAGACTACAAATTTATGTTTTCCTAGAGAAAGGGGAATTTTAAAATTTAAGATCAAGTAGACTAGAAAAGATTAATAGTATCATTTATTTTCTCTTCTGCATTTTTAGAGATAAAGTTGACTGATTTATTTCCCAAACTTCTTTTCAGAAATATCAAACCTATAGACATATTGAAAGAATAATATATTGAACACCAGCATATTGTATTTAATCTTTTATTATTAACAGCTTTATTGTAAATAATTATGTACCATACAATTTAATGGTTTGAAAAGTTGTGCAATCATCACCACAATAACATTTTCTTGAGCATCAGTGCGTTTTAAAAGCCACCGTTTTCAAAATGCTGTTACATTTGCTTTTCTTTCTCTCTTTCTGTGGATTTTTCTTTTCACTTAAAGGGATCAGACAGCCTCATCATTTCCTTCGGAGTGCATCATGGGTTGAACTGCTTGTGTTGAGGTTAGCAGTCCAGCATGTTGCCCACTACACAACCAGGGATCCTAAAGATGCATATTGAAGCCATTCATAGAAAAACAAACTTCACTTACAACATGCCAACTTTAATCCCTAAATAAAAAAAAATTGATAGCAAGTTTTATTCATCCAAGGTCTGTTAAGAAGAATCGGCATCAGTTGCAACATTTGTTGTGTTTCTGAAATTTAATGAAAACCTTGACTTCCATTCATCTGAAAAAGGTGCTGAAGTAACATGTATCAGTGCCATAATCTTGACTCTAGACCCCCAAATTTTCATTCTTTCTAACAATGAATATTTAAATATAAATAATTTTACAACAAAGAAAGTCTGAAGGGATTTTTAAGAACTTATCTAGGATTTATATTTATACCACTCCATATTCTTGGCAGGGAGTTGACGTTTAGTAAATACTTGGTGATGAAGATCATAGACTCTGTTTTTTTTTTAATCCCCACAGCCATTTTCTTTAAGTGTTTAACACCAGATTCACTAGTTTCTTTTTTTTTCTCAACTGTGCTGCCTTTCTTTCTTTATTTATTTCTTCCTTTATTTTTGAAATCATTTTAGAAAATCATTTTGTTGAGGGTGATTCACTATTTTCATTATAGTGTCAAGAATCCTTTCATGGGTTTGAACTGCTGACCTGACAATTAGCAGCCCAGCTTTTAACTACGACTCTACCAGGGGTGTTCAGTTTGATAACAAATAAGTATTTATTGGATTCATAACTAAAGAGAACTTAAATTAAAGCACCAAAGTAAATTATCAACTTATGAAACAAGAAACATAATGGTCAGAGTTGTTAAGTGCCACTTCATGTTTTGTTTTAAAAAGAGAGAAAACATGGATTGGGGTTGGGAAGAGGTAGAGGTTAAGTTGAGTGTTTTGTTGTTGCTGCTGCTTTGTTCTTTTATGTAAAGCCTTGAAAATAGCCTGTGAAACCCAAACTTGGTTGTTTTTGTTGTTTTAGTTTTTTAATTTTTTTGTCTTTAATGTTTCCTTCCCAGACCTGTGAGAGCCTTCAGCTTAGTTACCACTCTGCTCAGCACCTTCCAAAGTCTTTCTAATTTTATTCACTATTGTTCAGTTGTGCAAACATGTATAGAAACAGGAACTTAGGAGCCAAGTTTCCCTGTTGTATTTGGAACCATAAATACCTAAATTAGAAGGAAGAGGCTATTCATTCACAATTGTTCATTGCAGGGTCCCAAGATGTCAGTGAAAATGTTCTCACTTTTTTGTTTCATGTTTTTGTTTGAGGTTTGTTTGTTTTGTTATATATGGCCAGGGATGCTTGCTTATTTAGAAGGATAAGAGAAAAAGAAAAGTGTAACTCATAATTCTATAAGGACAAAACTCAAGAAGTTTTATTGTTTTTATCATATAGGAAGGCTAAGGTGAAATAAAGATGAACTAGCAAAACCCTAACGTGAAAGCTATCATTGCTGATGAGCTGAGTCATGTATGTTAAAAGCAAATTTTTAAAATGATTTCTGAACTTCTGTACTACTTTATCTTTTAAGTTCCCTTCTTCATGGACTATGGATGGTTTTGTATTACTAACCAACAACAGTAACAAAAGAAGCAGAGGAAGAAGAAAGAAAAAACATTGCAATGGAGTTGATTCTGGCACACAGTGGGTCTAGAGGACAGAGCTCTTAAGATCCTAAGAACAGATGTGATGCAGAACACTAGTAGCAGAAGATCTGATGAATTAGGAGAGGACATCGAGCGTATCAAAAATAAAGAGCAAAAGGTCATGAGAATGAAAGGAACGAAAGGAAAGACCAACGTGGATGTCATGAGAGACTCTGCCCCTGGCTCTCATCATGGAGTAGCTAAGGCAAATGGAAGAAAGCAAAGATCAACGTGGATGTCATGAGACACTCTGCCCCTGGCTCTCATCATGGAGTAGCTAAGGCAAATGGAAGAAAGCAAAGATCAACGTGGATGTCATGAGAGACTCTGCCCCTGGCTCTCATCATGGAGTAGCTAAGGCAAATGGAAGAAAGCAAAGATCAACGTGGATGTCATGAGACACTCTGACCCTGGCTCTCATCATGGAGTAGCTAAGGCAAATGGAAGAAAGGAAAGATCAACGTGGATGTCATGAGAGACTCTGCCCCTGGCTCTCATCATGGAGTAGTGAAGGCAAATGGAAGAAAGGAAAGATCAACGTGGATGTCATGAGACACTCTGCCCCTGGCTCTCATCATGGAGTAGCGAAGGCAAATGGAAGAAAGGAAAGATCAACGTGGATGTAATGAGAGACTCTGCCCCTGGCTCTCATCATGGAGTAGCGAAGGCAAATGGAAGAAAGGATAAAGTCAAAGAGCTGAACAGAAAATTCTGGAGGGCACCTCGAGAAGACAAAGTCAGGTAATACACGAAATGTGCAAGGCCTAGCGTGGGAAGGCAAGAAAGGAATAACACGCAGCATATCTTAAATGGAAAAAAAACGAAAGAAAAACCCAGCTGGCAAGTTGCAATATTGAAAGATTCCATGGGCAAAATATTGAATGATGCAGGAAGTACCTATAGAAGATAGGAAGAATACACAGAGTGACTGCAAAAAAGAATAATTAGTCATCATGCAACACTTTCGGGAGGTAGCATATAAGCAAGAACAGTGATATCGAAGGAAGAAGTTCAAGCTGCATAAATGCATTAGCCAAAACATAATATGCTCAAGAAATTAATGGAATGCCAATTGAAATGTTTCAACGAGTTGATGAAGCACTGAAGAACTCTCTTGCTAAGAAATTGGAAAGACAGTAAGTTTTCCAACTGATTGGAAGAGATCCATCTTGGTATCCATTCCAAAGAATGATGACCCAACAGAATGCTCAAATTATAATTTCAATATCTTTGAAACCACTTACAAGTAAACTTTTTTGAAAATCATCAAACAGCAGTGGCAGCAATGCATGAACAAGAAACTGCCAGAAATTCAGGCTGGATTCAGAAGACTTGGAGCCAGGGATAAGCATCGCTGTTGTCAGATGAAACTTGGCTGAAAGCTGGGAATACCAGAAAGGTGTCTCCTTGTGTTTTACTGGGTATGCCAAGGCATTCGACATTGTAGATCATAATGAACTGTGGATAACTTAGAGAAAAAGAGGAATTCCAGCATACTTCATTGTGCTCTTGTGGAACTGTACATGGATCGAGAGGCAATTGTGCGAACAGAACAAGGGAATCCCGCATGACTTAAAATCAGGAAAGGTGTGGGACAAGGTTGGTTTCTCTCACCATATTTTTTCATTCTGTACGCTAAGCAAATAATCAAAGAATCTGCATTATATGAAGAAGAGTGCAGTGTCAAGTTTGGAGGAAGTTTGTTAACAACCTGAGACATGCAGATAGATGGCACAACCTTGCTTGTTGAAAGTGAGGAGGACTTGAAGCACTTGCTGAGGCAGATTAAGGATTTCAGCCTTCAGTATAGATTACCTCTCTCTCTCTGTCTCTCTCTCCATAAATCCATATATATATAATATTCACAACTGAACCAATAGGTACATGATAAATGGAGAGAATATTGAAGGTGTCAAGGATTTTGTCTTGCTTGGATCCACAACCAATGCTCATGGAAGCATCAGCGAAGAGTTCAAACACTGCATTACATAACATTAGGTAATGCTGTACAGTATTGAAAATCAGGGATGTTACTTTGAGGACCAGGGTAGGCCTCTCAAGTCAGGTATTTTTAATTGCATCATAAAATATTTTAGAGTTGAATATTGAGTAAGGAAAACTGAAGATAAATCAATGTATCTGACCTGTGGTGTTGGTGAATATTAAAATTGCATGGACTTCCAAAAGAACAAACAGGTCTGTCTTGAAAGAAGGACAACCAGAATTCCCCTTACAAGAAAGAGTGGCCAAACGTCATCATACATGCCTTGGACATGTTATCAGGGAGGAAGGTCTTGGTACAGTGGAGCAAACAGGAGGCAGGCCCTCGCTGAGATGCACTGACACAGCGGCTGCAACAATAGACGCAGACGTAAGAGCACACGTGAAGGTAGCACGGGGCGGGCAGGAATTTTGTTCAGTGTTACACACCATCACTCTGAGGTGGACGTGCTTTAACAGTACCTAACAAGAATACTGTACAGAGTAGAACTTGTCATTGGAGTTTCTGAAACATTAAATCTCTGTGGGGAAGACTGTCTCACCTTTTATCCTCAGGGGCAAATACAATGATCAAATGGCTGACCTTATGAGTTGAAGCTCAATGCTAAATCCACTATACCCCTGGAGCTCTTAGAGCCAGCAAAAACAATCAAATAAAGATGATATGAATTATTGTTTAAAATCATCATTGTAAATAGTCTACCAGTTACATATACTTTGACATGATAGTTACATAGTTCCAAAAGGCTTATGTTTTATGTTGCAAGTAATACTTTTCAGTTTAAGATGTCTTGTGCAGAAGATTTGCCCAATGCAATGGGTCTTGTGATTTCCTTACTGCTCTCTCATGAGTGTTACTGCATAGGATTCTGTGCTTGATCTTACTTACCAAAGGTAAATTGGATTGGCATGACATAATGAAGGCAAGAAATAATATGTCTGGAATCCAGGGTATTCCTTGGGTTGTCTTTAATACTCTCATGCCCTGTGATTAAAGTCAATGTTAAACTGCTGCAGTACAATTTTGACATGGTGCAGACCCTTCAGGAATGATGGGCTAGGCCACACCACCAAGTTAAGAACCATGACCAGTTGTGGAGGCCAATGAGACTCTGGAATGGGCAGTAGGAAAAAGTAGCTCTAATCACCAGCTACAGCCACATGATCAGTTGCAGAAATGGAGACCATTAGTATGCGCGAATAAAATATTTTTGTCTCGTGGATCTAGAAACTATAAAACGTGAATGAATCAGTGCATTGGGGCTGTATGTGTATTGTATGATGTTAGGTGCAATTATGACTTTCTTGTAGTTTTTCCGTTTTTTGAGATTAAATTTGGCTTAAGGAGTTGTGCACAGAGACAAAGCTGACAAGAGGTGAGCTGCAATATTTAAGTTTAGTGTCAACTTCACTAAGCCAGGATTCCCAGTCCTTTGGCAGTTGAGGTCTCCATTACGATGTGATCTAGCACGATGTAGGCAACTCTATGGATGGGTTCACTGAGTGCGGAAAAGCAGTTGTCAAAGCAGAGGAGGGCGGGCAGCCTCCTTACTCAGGTCACAACCCTCATGCAATTGAAAGGAAGATTCCTTCAAAGAGTGACCCAAACTATTTTTTAGAAGACTATGAGAAGGTTTGGTTCTTTCTGCAAGGATCCTGCATTTCTCTCATCAACCTCCAACTCTTTGGACTTGTGCCAAAGGATCATTTTGTATAAGCATCACGTATTTTGCTAAAAAACAGAGAATCCAGCCTAACACAATGATCATCGATGGTGGGTAAAAGCAAAATAAAATCCTTGGCAATTTTGATCATTACTCTGTTCATCCTGATGCCGTCCATTGGCCCAGTTGTGAGGATTTGGGGTTTCTTTCCAATGAGTTGCTATCTATTCCAAAGGTTGCAATTCTTTATCTTCATCAGAGATTGCTTCAAGCCCCCGACTCTGAGCAAACAAGGTTTGCTCTACGTATCACAGGCTGTTAATACGCTTTGCTCCAATCCCAGTGATCAGTTCATCTTCATATAGTCCAGCTTCTCAGATTATTTGCGCAACACACAGATTAAATATATGGTGCAAGACTAGATCCCTGATTCATTCCTTTCTTGATTGGAACCACTCTGTATTCCCTTGTCCTGTTCAAACCACTGCCTCCTTGTTCATGTGCATGTTTTGCATGCATAATAAAGTGTTGTGAAAGTCTCAGTCTTCTCAATGGTATACATAATTTGTTGTGTTCTACACAGTCAAATGACTGTGCATAATCAATAAAACACATGCAACCATCTTTCTGTTATCCTTTAATCTTTCAGGAAAGATTAATATGACATCAGCAGTCAGCAACGATAGCCCTCTACATGCCCTCTTCTGAATCCAGCATAAGTTTATAACAACTCACTGTCAATGTACTACTGCAACCATTTAAATTGTCTCCAGCAAAAGTTTACTTGCACATGATATTAATAGTGTTCCATATTTTCTGAATTATGTTGGGCCACATTTCTTTAGTATCATGTTACATTACAATTGATGTAATTGTACTATGTGTGATAAATCCTGATTTCTATTATGCTAACAACAGGAAGCTATGTTAATTAGAGTGAATACAATCTACAGGATTGTGGTTGTATTGTTGTTTTTACATGCCATAGGATCGGTTCCAACGTGGTGAATTTATGAACAACAGAGAGACTCACTGCCCGGGCCTGGGCCATTCTCACACTTGAGCCTATTGTTGCAACAACTGTGGCAACATATCTTGTTGCGGCCCTTCCTCATTTTCACTGTACAAAAAGAACTAGCGACATTCAGTACATCTTTGTCTAATAATATTTCAGTGATATTCATATAGTTAGTGAATGCATATAAATGTCTCTGTGATTCACAGCTTCCTTGGAGTGCTGAACATACAGAATTTAAAGTTCAAATTAATTTTATGTCAGTTTCCCTTAATGGCTCACAGGAAGACTTAAAGCCAAGACCCGTGGCCGTCAACTCAATTCTGACTGTTAGTAACCCCATGGGACTGAGTGGAACTGCTCCTTTGGGTTTCTGCGGCTGTCAGTCTTTACAGAAGCAGACTCCCATAGGGCAGAGTGATGGAATCAAACTACTGACCTTGTGGCTAGTTGTCCAGTGAAGAACCCACTATGCCACCAGGGCTCAAAGAAAGACTGAAAATGTTTGACTAGTTTACATATGCACCAGGTAGGTATATTATATTTGGGAAAGTGCATCAGGATCAATTTTTCCCTCCTTAAAAATATTTGAAATAGCAAAGAAGATAAAAAGACGAGTTTATTCTAAATCCCCAATACATTTGATATGTTGAGCAAAATTTCATAATACTCAAACTTATCGATGACTCTGCCTCTCCATAACCATGCTGAAGTTCAAACCCACCAGCTGTTCCACGAACATTCGTCTTTCTTCAAGATTACAGCCTTGGAAATCCGTGTGGCGCTTTTAGTCTGTCCCACAGTGCTGCCAAGGGTCACAATCCACCCTGTGGCATGAGATTGGGTTTGGTTTACTTTTAAGCATCAAAGATTCATTTTAAAGCTATAGGTATCTTTGGTTTAGATTTGGAAAACTGATTTTGAAAAGTAAAGCTATCTGAATACTCTATGGAGCCTTTGGCTTTGGAGTGAAGCACAGGTGGGGGGCAGTGCTGAAGGACCCCCCTTGGGTCTAGTACCCTTGTTATTTTGTCACCTTTTACCTGTGAAGGCATTTTCTGGCATGACTCTGAGATGCTTCCAGAAACTGTATTTACATTAATTACCCTAAGAGGCATAATTACAGCTCATGGCTAATTTGTTTTTTAAAACAGGAGAAAGAACCATAATACGGAGCATGTTAAAAATAGCACTCAAAATATAATTTGGGTATTATACTTAAACCATTCAGTATCAAAATATTAGCTTCCATTCCTAAGTAACTTTAGACCTACATCATTATAACATGACCTGATTTGCCTGAACAATAAAAGACTAAGCTTCTACAGGAAATGCCCCATAATAAAATGCCTCTGTGATTTTCTGTGCTTCACTCAAATAAAATACTTATCTGCATTAAGCCTTTTCTATCTGTATACAATTTAATTTATGAAGAAATTCATTGACTTTGGTCAGTTGTGAATATGCCAGTCAATAGCTTAGAGGAGCAGTCCTGGTGCTGTAAGGTAAGTAAGTGTTGGACTGGTAACTTCAAAGTTGTCAGTTCAAACACAGAGGTGCTGTCCCTGAGGAAAGTTGCAGCTAAACACTCCCATAAACATGTACAGCCTTGGGTGTCCTATAAATAAGATCGCTTTGAGTCAGAATTCACTCGCTTTCAATGGGTATTCAATAGCTTACCTGCAAGAAAGAGATGAACTTCAAACATGGAGTTAGAAAAATTAGCACAAGATGCACAGTATACAAAATATGCAAGTTATTGATAATTTTTTAATGGAGTTGTTTTTTATGTTGTAAATATAAACAAATAATATTTTAACTTCAAGTAAGTTTAAATCCCTTGATTTGCAACTGTTTAAAATCTTGATTTAAATGTCACTGTGCTATGTTAACAGAGATTAAAATGCACAATTCTCTTTATGGATGTTTTACATTTTATAACATTTAATAACCTCTTGATCTTTTTCATTTCACTGACTCTCCTACAGCGTTAACTAGTTCTAAAATCTCAGTCATAAGATAAATGCTGTGAAAGCTTTGAGTCAGCCCTCAGCCATCTTGCCTTCCCTTCCAGGCCTTGAAAGTCTTTTGCCTTTGGCAGGCTACAGTCTCAGCCTACTGCTCTCTTTAATGGAGAATAACAGTATTTAAGTTTTCCTTCTCTGAAAGATTTCCACCTTACACAGGTTCTAGTTTTCACAGGTTTTGCGATATTACACATTTTAAAATGCTATTTTGTTATTAATCATGCTGAAAAATTAATAAATTGGACTGCTTAACTATAAGCCAACTGAGCTATCTGAAGTATTGTCTGTTGCTGCCAGGTAAATCTTCAGGATGTACTTCTAAATAGAGTGTTTAACCTACTCCCTAGTCCTGAAAATAAGTTCGAGTGAAGTTTGTTGTCTTCAAATATGGCTGTTTCTTAAGCTATAAAAGCCAATTACCACTAGTCAATCTCTACTTAGAATGACCCCCAAACTGTGGTTCTGTCTACACATGAATATTCTGTCATTGCTCTTGCTGTCTCTTGGTAGGCATTACATAATTAATTCTGGCTCACAGTGACCGTCTGTACAGCAGGACAAAGCATGGCCTGGTCCTCCACCATCCCCACACCCCCTAATTGCTATGATGCTTGAGCCCGTTGCTATAGTCAGTACGTCAGCCTGTCTAGGTAAAAGCTTTCCTCTTTTTTGCTGACACTCTAATTTCTCAAGCATGATAGCTTTTCCCAGGCACTGTTCTCTCCAGATAACGTGTCCAAAGTAATGAGACGAAGTTTCACCGGTCTGACTTCGAAAGAGCCTTCTGCCTACACTTCCTCCAACACACACATTTTTCCCCCTCTGGGCAGTTCATGGTACTTTCAATAGTTCTCACCAACCCCATAACTCAAATACATTCATTCTTCTCTGATATTCTGTATTCATTGTCCACCTTCGCATGCATATGAGGCCATTGAACATACCGTGGCATGGATCAGGCACACGTTAGCCCTTAAAACAGCATCCTTTTTTGCAACACGTTTGAGTTACTGACTGCAGAAAGACAAACTCCTTGGCCACTTCAATATTTTCTCCATTTATCATGATGGTACCTCCTGGTCCAGTGGTGAGAATTGTAGTTTTCTGCATTGACTTGTAATCCGTAATGAAGCCTACAATCCTTGATCTCCATCAGCCAGTGCTTCAAGCCTTCCTCACTTTCAGCAACAAGGTGTGTCATATCCATACTGCAGGTTATTAATAACCCTTCCTCCAATTCTCATGCTGTGTTCTTCATATAGTCCAGCATCTCATACTATGTGCTTGTCTTATGGATTGAATAAATATGGTGATACCTTGCAATCAACAGGGAGAGATCCTTCTTTGTTCCCTTTTCAAAGAAAATGACTTAATACACTATGTAAATTATAGAACAATATCATTAACGTCATATGCTAAAATACTCTGCTGAAGATCATTTAAAAACGGTTCCTGCAATATCTCCACAGGGAGCTGCCAAAAATTCAGGCCAACTTCAGAAGCCAATGTGGAAAAAAAGCATACTATTACTGCTGTCAGATGGATCTTGGCTAGAATCAGAGAATACCAGAAAGATGTTTACTTATGTTTTATTGACTCACAAAGGTATTTGACTATGTGGATCATGATAAACAATAGGCAGCCTTAAGGAAAATGGAAATTTCAGAACACTTCACTGCATTATTGTGGAACATGGACATGAATCAAGAGAGAATAATTCAAACAGAACAAGGGTTTAAGTCAAGGTTCCAACCAGGAAAGGTGTACATCAGAATTGTAGCTTCTCATCCTCTTTATTCAATATAATTACAAATGCCTTATTCTTATAGAATACAATTACAAATGCCTTATTGATAAATTTTAAGTGTTTGACTAAGGTTTACTTATTGATTATTTCAGATCCAGAAACAAACAAACTCAGCACATGAATTTCAGGGATGATGAGGACAATGCCAGTTGAATATAGGTGTATGTACATAATTACAGAAAATATGGAAACACTAAAGCCCAACATGAAAACTTTCTTGAATTTGATATAATGTCAATATATGTGCATGGATTAATTTCAGACCTATCAGAATATATCAAAACATAAAATAAACTTCAACTAAATGCAAGGGGCTCAAAAACTTTCGGGGAACATCCATTACTTTTCAATTCCATTTGTTCGCAAACGTTTTGAAAATCCTCTTGTAAAATACACAGCCCTACACGAGATCCACAAAAAGGGAATGAGTACACTTTGTGTACTGATGAGCCTTCTTACAGCTCTGTGGGTAGGAAGGGCACTCTGTGCTTGGATACTGGAGAAATAAAAGGGCTAAGCTCTAGTGGGCAATCGAGACTGATTTTTGCATATACAATATGTTGATTTACTACTGAGTAGTTTAGAGGCATTTGAATAATCAAGATCAGCCCACGAGATTAATTTTTTTATTTAAAAATAGATGTTATTGCCCATCTTCTGCCCATTATTGATTAGTTTAGGAATTAGCATGTATCCCATTTGGGACGTATATCATAAAAAAGTTTCTGCGGGATTCTGGGAGAATTTTTCCTCATCCCCAAGAGACAATAAGCAGCCATTTTCTTCTCCACTACACACAAAGAATGAAGGTTGGTTGACCCTAATCTTACCGGCAGTCATGAACATATGGCTACTCAGCCTTAGGATAAACTGAACGCTGGATGTAAGCAGATTAAAACCACAAAACGAACCTGGGATCTTTTAATACTTGAACTGAATTCAGGTCTACCTCTGGAGAACAAATTATATGAGTAAGCAGTGTCTACTGTTAAAGCCAAGTTGATTCGGGCATCCCTTGCCATTTCCGATATAGTGACTGATACAGAATTAAAAAGCTATTTGGCTCCAGGGTAGAATGAAGCATGAGTTTGCCCAAACTATAACCTATAAAGGAGAAAGCCACTGGAACAACTGAAAAGTATCTAGAGTCTATAAAAGAAAGCCTAATGTGCAGGCACATTTGCATTTTTTTAGGCAGACAGTCCTGGAAACTTACTTAAAACACCAGCTGCCGTTAGAGCTTTAGTGATCACCAACTCTGTGATTACCTTCTCCCTGGGATTTAATATGTAGATTGCAACCTCGATTCTGGGTTTTGTGGAGAATTCTATGATTTGAATTTTGAACTCTTCTTGAAAACCTCTTTAAAAACCATCCAGGAAATAATGGTAGTGGAAATAAACTGCAGATACTCACAGTTGTCCTTCCTTGGTTCATGCAGAGCAAGGAGTCATTTCACAAAGGTGATAAACTAATCAGTAAATCAGATTACAGTGAACATTACTTACCACTTTTTCATCTCAAAAGTAAACTCATTTCCTCTCTAGTTTTCCTGGTTCCCACAGCTGGAAAATCCTAAAAGTAAACTTTCATTTTAGGAAATGCATGTGATTCTTACTCAGAATGAAGGGTTCTTTGTTTATTTTGATTAGGTAGCAACCTAAATAAATGATCCTGAATGCTCAAGATTTGCTTGGTTATTTTGTTTTATGCACAGATGATTGGCCATGATATATTATAACTTCAATTAGATGTAACCTAGTATTGCATTTTTTTCTCAAGAAAAGATTGTAACATTTCCCTTGGCAGCACTTTGAAACTATATTGATTTCAGAGTAAATAAAAATGCATTTATTTTTTTAAAGGCTGCATGGTTTAGAATTCTTGTATGGATTCAAAACTTCTTCAAAATTTGGTTCACTTCTAAAGCCAAGAGTGCCCGAGTGCTGGAAATGATTGAGCAGTCCCTGTGTGGCAAACTTAATAAGTGTAAATCTAGAGTAATTTGAGTCTAATTATAATGAGGTAATTCTTAATTAAAGACCATAGGTCAAATTAAAATTCAAAGCAATTTGAAGTGTCAAGAGGAACGTCTTTTTAATTCATACTCTACATCATCAAAAAAAATTCACTACCCTTGCTTTGTGGTTTAAAATATTGAGCAAAATATAATATTGTAAGAAATAATAATGCCAGTTCCCCAAAACAATATCTGGATACAAACCCTCTCAAACTTTCACAAATGAATGATTTTAATGAATAAAATAGACAGTTATATGCACACACATTCAGGTTTCAATGACAGAACAGAAATCAGTTTCTTTTTGTCTGTTATTTAAAACAATATTATTGAACACCAAAGCTATCGGTATGCATAGGACACACTGTTGGTTCGGTGATAGAATTCTCACCTTCCATGCAACAATCCCAGGTTCTATTTTTAGGCAAACTACCTTATGTGCAGCCAGCAAGCACATGTACAGCCATCGCCCATCTGTCTGTGGACCATCGTGTGGTGCTATGGTGCTGAACAAATTTCATGGAGCTTCCAGACTAAGACAGATTAGGAAGAAGGACCCAGTGATCTCCTAAAATTCAGTTAATGAAAACTCTGGGTCACAAAATTCTAATCCACAACCTACTGAGAGATGGTGCAGGATGGGGCAGAGTTCTGCTCCATTGTTCTGCAGTCATCATCAGTGGGGTTGACAGGAGGCAGCTAACGGCAGAGAAAAAGTCACCAACGTATATTTTGACATCTGCTCCTAATACACAGTTCATACCTTTTACATTTTGTCTCCATCATGTTACCAAACAGGGAACTTCATGAAATCTAAGATTCATATATGATGAGTATAAATAATATGGTTTTTATTTAAAATTACTAGGTGCTTTCAGAGAAAAAAAATGGAAAGGTGGGGCTTAGCACTTTGTAGAATACATGGCACAGCCTTTCATTAATGAAATTATGAAAAGTTTTAGTAATAATCACTTGAATAATAACAAAGAATTATAATGTATTACAATATTTATATAGAATACTTAGGAATGCTAACTCTATAAATATGAAAAAGATGAACAATGAATGATTGTGTTTTGTCTCTTTAATGATCAATTAAAAGCAGAAGTTGTCACAGTTTTATTGGCAATTAATTGACATTCCATACAGTTTAATAATTTAAACCTATTAAAAAAAGTTAGCAGTCATCACTACAATTAATTGTATGGCATTGTCCTCATACTTGTACTCATTAGTTCCCAATTTTCCCATATCCCACCTCCCCTGCTAAAAACCTAAGAAAATATTAATCCAGTTGCTGTTCTACAAATTTGCCTAACATGGATTTCAAATAGAGAAAACATACAAACACAAAAAGTAAGACAAAAGCAATAACAAACATAGAAAAATCTCCATTGAAAAGATAACAGAAAATTTTAAAAACAGAACAAATTTAAAATGGGTGAAATGGGAAAGCAAATTATAAGGTGCTAAATTTTAATGTAATGAAAACTGCATTAGTTGACTTCTCAATGCACTCTGTCTGCTAACAATGCTGTTCACATCCCTCATCAATGGTTAGAGGGAATTCCCCAAAAGCTTAATCCAAGTGGGGGCCCTTAAAGCAGCATGTTTAATATATGGAAAATTCAAACATATAGGTAAATGATGTGGTTGTTCTCAGGTGGCATCAAGTCAGTCTGATTTTACAACAAAACAAAATGATGCCTCGTCTTGTCCCATCCTCACGGTGATTGTTATATTGAGTCCATTGTTGCAGCAATTGTTTCAATCCATTTGGTCAAGGAACTTCTTCCTCTTTGTCGCCCTTCTACTTAACCACGCAGAGGTCTTTGTCCAGGAAGCAGTGCTTCTAGATAACATGTCCAGCACACATGGGATGAAGTCTCACCATCCTCCATTCCAAGGAGGGTTACTGCTGCATGTCTTCAAAGACAGGTCTGTTTGCTCTTCTGCCAGTCCACGGTAATTTAACATTTTTTCATCAATACCAAATTTCAAATACATACAAGGCAGGGGCCAAAACGGAATATTTTCTAAGCTATTTATTTAAAAAAAATTTTTACAAACAACCTTATAATCCTTCAAAGCACTCCCTATGACAAGTAATGTATTTGTCAAATCTGTAATTCCATTCCCGGAAACATTTTTCAAGCTCATTTGTTTGGATGACAGCACCTCCCTAGTTTATTTTTTCTTCTTCTCCTGTTCTAAGTCATTAAATTACTCTCCTTTCATGTCCCTCTGCATTTTCAGAAACAAAAAGAGGTCACACGGAGTGAGGTCAGGTGAGTAAGGTGTGTAGGGCAAGAGAGGCATCCGATTTTTGCCAAAAACTGGTGCCCTGATATTGCTGCGTGAGCAGGTGCACTGTCATGGTGACAAAACCAGTCCCCTATCTGCCACAAATCAGGCCTTTTTTTGTCTTACACTGTTACACAATCTTTCAGACCCACTAAATAGAAAGCTTGATTAACAGTCTGACCTGGTAGAACTGCAAATGCACTGAGTCGACATCTTTATCTATTCAGGAAGTTGACAGAAGTTCAGAATGAGGTTTGTCATCAATCAACATTTCACCTTTTTTTAAAAGAGAAAACCACTCATGTACTTGAGTTTTTCCCATCATGCTGGCCCTGTAAACTGTTTGACATTACATTTTCCGTGGCATTTTTCCTAGGCAGGAAATGAAAGTCCACAGCCACACGCTGTTCTCTTAAATTGCCCATCACACACACAAAAAATGAAGTTCATGTGAAACTGCATTTACAAAAAATGTCAATGTGACCAGGGAGAACCTCCCCGGAGATGCCACTGGGTGCACTAACTCAGAGCAAGTTACTTGATGCTTTCCTAGAGGGAAAAATGCATACTACAAAAGCTACAGCCAGCAGAACCTTTTTCTGTTTTTGTGGGGGAGGGTGCCCCCTCATATATGCTTCTTCAGTCTTTCTAATTCAATGCCCAATTTTTAAATACATAGTAGATGAATGAAAATAACATGGCTTGGGGCAAGTGCATCTTGGTCCTTAAAGTGATAGTTTTGTTCTTCAACACTTTAAAGAAATCATGTGCAGCAGATTTGCCAAAAGCACACATTGTTTGATTTCTAGACTGCTGCTTCCATGAACCTTGATTGTGGATGCCAGCAAGATGAAATTGTTGGTACATCAATCTAACTCAGTTTATCATGAGCTTACCAATTGGTCCAGTTATGAGGACTTTGATTTTCTTTACAATGAGTTGTAATCCATAGACTCTCCTCACTTTTAACACGTAGGATTGTGCCATCTGCCTATTGTAGGTGATTAATAACCTTTCTTGCAATCCTGATGCCACATTCGTTTTTGTATACTCTGACATATCTGATTATATGTTCAGGATACAGATTGCGGAATACTACCCTGATGCCTATCTTTCCTGTTTTTAAACCATGTGTTCCCTTGTTCTGTTTAATCAACTATCTCCTCCTGGTCGATTTACATGTTCTGCAAAATCACAATGAAGCTTCAGTTTCCTCAATGCTAACCATGGTTTGTTATGATCCACATAGTCAGCTGCCTTTTTGAAGGCATTTTGAACTTATTTCTGGTGTTCTCTGCCTTGAGCCAATATCCATTTGACATCAGCAAGGATATCCCTTGTTTCACATCTTCTTCTGAACTTGTCTGAATTTGTCAGCTCCCTGTTAGTGTGCTGTTGCCGCTGTTGCTGGAGGGTCTTCAGCAAAAATTTCCTTGCAAGAGACAAGCCGTCCAGGGTGCAGTAGAGCATTGTTGAAACACACGACTTTCCTCTAGTTCTTTAATGCTTCCTCCCACTCCACTATCATGCTCCCAATTCTCCCTTACAAGTCTGACTAGACCAGAGCAGGTACAGGGGTACAGATAAGAGCTGGAAACACAGGGAATCGAGGACAGATAAACCCCTTAGGGTCAGTCATGAGGGTAAGGATACCAGAGGGTAAGGGAGAAAGGAGGAACCAATCACAATGATCTATATATAACTGCCTCCCAAAGGAATGGAAAACAGAAAAGTGGATGCAGAGTGTAAGACATGAAAGAATAACAATAATTTATAAATTATCAAGGGTCCATGAGGGATGGAGGGTGGGGGAGGGAGTGAAAAATAGATGAGGAGTTGTACAAAGGGCTCAAGCAGAAAGTGTTTTGAAAATGATGATTGCAACAAATGAACAAATGTGATTGAAACAATGAATGGATGGATGTATGAATTGTGATGAGAGCTGTACGAGTTCCCATTAAAATGATTTCATAAAAAGTTTCCTTGCTTGTGATATAATGCTATTGTTTGATGACTTCGGCACTGTGTTGGGTGACATTTCTTTGGAATGGGTACAAATATGGACACTTCCCAATCAATTTGGGCAAGCAGATGTCCTACACAATTTCTTGGCAGAGACGAGTGAGCGCCTCCAGTGCTTCCTCCGCTTGTTAAAGCATTCCCATGGGTACTCTGTCAACTCCTGGGTCTTTGTTTTCCTCTTATGCCTTCAGTATAGCTTGGCCATTTTTAATCAGTACATTCAATTCTTTATCATATGCTATCTGTTAACATGGCTGAATGCTGACCAGTTCTTGAACCACCCAGTGAAATTTCCCTCTCAGCTCTTTTATATTATTTGTTTCATTTGCTGAGCTACTCTCTTTCCAAAAGCATGTTTCAGTCTCTTATGGCATCTACATTGATATTTTCTTTCCAGTCTTTTAAATGACCTTTCTCTCTTTATGCTTTCTTTATGTATGATGTTTTCGAGGTCATCTTGGAGCTTTCTAGGTCTTCTCTCACCAGTGGACAACAAAGCAAATCTATCCTAGGGATGCACTCTACAGCCATGTGGGATAGACTCAAAGCTGCATTACGGATTGCTTGGACTTGTTTTAGGTTCCTTAAGTTCACCTTGGCTTTGCCTCTGACCAGTTGATCATCTGTTTCACAGCCAGCCCTCGTCCTCATTTTCACCGGTAATATCAAGTCTCTTCATCTTCCCTACCCAAACTGATGAAGTCAGTTGGATTTCTGTGTATTCCGTCAAGTGAACTCCACGGATATAGTCATCATTTATATTTTTGTAAAACAGCATTTTCAGTGAAAAAGTCATCTATCTTTTTGAAGTCTATCACGGATACAAGCTTAATTTCTGTCACCAAGGTGATATTTTCCAACTATTCCTTCATTTTTGTTTCCAAGATTGACATTTGAATCACCATTGATTATCAATACATCTTGTTCGTATGTTTGATCAATTTCAGACTGAAGTAGCTGGTATAAATCTGTAATTTCTTCATTACTATCTTTTGTATTTGGTGAATAAATTTTAATAATAATTTTCTTAACATTCTAATTGGATTTCATAGTATACGTATACCAATTAGCCTATCACAGACAGCATTATTCTTCAAGATAGATCATGAAATGTCTGTTTTGTTCATTAATTCAAATGATTTCTCTTGAATTTCTCTTTTCTGACCTACTAAACCATGTTATTTTCTGATTTAGAATGGTCAATAGCAGTGTATTTCAGCTCATTAATTCCTAGTATATCATTCTTTAAGCATTCCATTTCATTTTTGATGAGTTCCAATTTTCCTAGATTTATACTTTGCACATTGAACATCTAATTATTAATAGGCATTTGCAATTTTTCCTTTCCATTTTGAGTCCTGTCCCTATCAAAAAGGAAGTCCCACAGTACTTACTCTATCCACACCATTATGGTCAAATCAACCAGCAGAAGGCTGCTTTCCTTCTGTTGTATTTTGATGCCTTCTCACCTGGGATGGTGGGGGTGGGGGTGGGGGGTGGGGAGTGGAAGGGTGGGTGCTCATCTTTTTTAACTATCTCTTCTAACAATCTATATGACAACATACAATTCTAGTATTACATTCGAAATTATATCTGAGAATGTTTCATTCTTCCTGTCTGTCAGTTTGCCCTACTGTGGTGACTTGCATGTTCCTGGGATGCTAGAAGCTATGTCACTGGTATTTCACATACCAGCAGTCAGTCACCCAAGTGAACAACTTCCAAGGGAGCTTCTAGACTCAGAGGAAGAAATAGAATGTCTACCTCTGAAAGCTTAGCCATTGACAACCATCTGAAGAGCATCAGACCATTGTCATATACAGGTAAGTAACAGAATTATACAAAAGAAATTAAATGGGGTAATTACTAAACACCTAAAGCTTATAAGACAAAAATGTAATTTGCTTGTATCAAAGGGTTATGTTACTTCACCCCATGTGTAGTGTGTTGTTTTGCCAATTTTGGCAATTTGTTGCAACCAGTCATTTCCCATGGGGACACTGCTGTGCACCTGCATACGGAATGCATGGAATACCAGTTCCTGAAATAAGCTAACCCGTACTGCTACCAAATCTGTCATATTTACCTTAATAAAACCACAAAGTAACCAAGTAAGTGAAGTAGTTCATAGTGTCACACACGTACATTGTTCCAAACACATGAATAAACAACAATGTAGTGCTCAAACATTAACTACTTCTTAAAACCAAATAAGTATGCATATGATAGAGTGGCTAGCAGTCTTAGAAGCAAAAGAAGCCATCAGTCCTTTATGGGGCAATGGATGTGAAGGAAAGTGAAGCCCCACAAAAAATGTTAAGTTCCTGTATTAAGTTTCTAGCCCAGTTGCCACACCAGGATGGACATAGGGACAGAAGTCTATTTTCGCGTAGTTTAGGAGGCTAGACATCTAAATGGAATGCACCAGCTTTTGGGAAGGGTGCTTCATTCCAAGAGGAGATTCTTGCCTCTTTCAGTTTCTGCAGCCCTTGTGTCCCTCATCTTTTATATATAATAAAATTTTGTTTATACAATAAAATAACTGGTTAAACTTTTTCCTCTTTCACTACTTCTATTCTTCTTTTAGTATTCAAGCCCTTCCTTCCTTGATTCCTTTCTGTCATCAAATATTTAATAGAATGCTTTTATTGTGTAAGTTATCTTGTAAATGAAGATGAGATTACTACAGAAATTTATGAAATGGTCTGTATGTTAGGCTAGGTTGACTAGAGAAACAAATTCAGTGACACTCCTATATGGGTAAGAAAGAGCTTTATATCAAAAAGTAATTATATTTCAAGAAAGCGTCCCAGCCCCGTCCAACTCAAGTTCACAAGTCTGGTACTCATCAAGTCCCTCTTGAGACTCACGCAGCCGCATGTAATGATGACGAATGCAGGAAGATCACAGGCTTGCAGTGGGTGTAGAGTCACGTGGATTCAAGGTCAGTGGAAATAGGGAAAGGTTGCATCAACTCTCACGCTCAATAGAAAAGTCCCAGCAGACATAAAAGCAAAGTGGCAGAGAGGCAAGGGAATATTCCCAGTGTCCTCCTTATAAGAAATCCAGCACTAGATTGTGACCTGGTTGGATTCCATCCCTACACATTTATGCATCTTCAAGTTGACATAAGATTATCTGAATGGTCTGGTTAGGTTTTATTTTCAAAGATAAATTGGGCTGTGGTGTGGATGACACACATGACGAAGTGCGTATTATCATGGGGGCAGCAACCATCCACACAGGGAGAGAGAGATTATGTCAGCAAAGCTCAAACACTGGAATAGTATTCCAAGAATAAATAAAACAAGTAGGTCTATACCTGTTGGCTTGGACAAAGGATTGCATTCATGGGTGCAACTGTGTCCACCAACACATGTGTCAATTTGGCTAAGCCATGATTCCTAGGCCTGTGTGATTGTCTTCCACTCTATGATCTCTTGTAATTATTCTCTATTTTGTGATGTGTTTTTAAATCCTAGCTTCTGTCAGTGTTTAGTGAGGTAGGATTAGGTTATGTTAGGTTACATTACAGAAGATTCGACGATGCGTCTTATGTTAGTAAGGAAGGATTAGGGTGGGAGGGATGTAGGTTGCAAGTTTCATGTAATATAAGGAGAATTTCCTTTGAAAGTGCCCTGCATCATCTTTTAATTTGCAAGAGATAAAGGAAGAGGGAAGAGACCAGAGTGAGAGAAGGACTTCGGTACCCATCAAGAATAAGCACATACTTTGGACCAGGGGTTTCTGAGTTGAGAACTTCTTAGACCCAGGGGAAAGTGATGCTAGACTCCTGAGGATCTCCAAGGAATCCTGAACCCACATCTGCTGGAAGGAGACAAGCATCTCCCTCCTAAACTTTGAGTCCACAGAGTGAAAGCCTAACTGGGAGCTGATGCCCTGAATTTGGACTTCTAATCGTCAAAACCGTGAAAGAATAAAGCCATCCTCTTGTTGCGGTATTGTCGTTATCACAGTCACCAATAACCTAGAAGATTGTTCTAGATCAATGTTAGAAAAGGAAAGAATATGCATAAACTTATGCAGAAATACATAAACATTTCTGTCCAGCATGGGTAGCAAATATTTAATAGCAATCACCTTGAGTCAGTGCAAGTAAAGGTTCTACAGAATGTAGAGAAGGGATGTCATTTTATATTCTAAATTTTATAGGTTTTTGCATGACTCCCATTCTCATAACATTTATTTTAGCATAACATTTTTATAAACCTTTATTTTTAACAGAATTAGCTGTCAGGTTATGAATAATTTTGCATTCATAATATATTATAAATTAAAAACTAATCTGACTACCATTTTTAGAATTCATTAGCCAATTTACCTTACTCTGACAATTTTATTCAAAAAATATTATCATTTTTAGAATGTATAAAAATTGTAATTTGCTCTTTTTTCTTTACAGGAGAAAAAGGATGGATACAGCTTAGAAAATAAAATACAAACTAAAAGAAGAATGTGAACTTAAAATCAGACATTTTATTACAGTTACTTTAAAATTTATTAACTTAGCCATATCACTATCATATTTATTCTCAAAATGGAACATAGCTTCTTGCAAGAATTTAATCTTATACAATCCCTATAGTAATATAATTCAAATACACATCTTGAATTGCTTTTGTATCCCAAACCCAGGAAAACATACTAACTGCCTTCACTATATTCTATTACACTAGATCAAAGAAGCTTACAAAAAGAGGGGGAATTTCATGTTTGAAAAGATTCACTCTTAATATAAAGGATAAAGCATTCTGAAAGAATCCTTTCTGATATCTTTTTTTACAATCTCACAGTCTTTGGCAGCCAAATATAAAAATACTGCTCACTTTAATAGCACCTGCAAACTCTGATTCTGCATTTCTGTTCTCTGAACTAGCCTGTCTACTGTGTTTCCATCAAGTCTATTTTTGCTGTCTTAGCATATATGTACATAATAAATCTCCAAACTTTTAACAGAATCAACCCCTTCCCACAGTAGCCTGGGGTACGAACTGCTCCCGTTGGACATACCACCTCCACTCGAATTAGGTTGATACCATCAACTGTGATTTCTCTAGTTAAATAACTCACTGCTCATGGAAAGGTTATCCATATAAGCCTGGCTAGAAGTACCCTCAAAGAAAGGTCTGGTGATCTAATTTCAAAACATCAACCATTAAAAAGCATACAGAGAACAATTCTATTCTGACAGGCATGCGGTTACCATGATGAGTGTCCACTCCATAGTAATTAGTTTTATAAGTATATATATTTTTAAGTCTGAGTTCACTATTTTGGTCATTTGCTAAAATGATCTTGAGTTTTAATCCATTAATATGGCTCTTCCAGACATAATTCCTTATAGGGTATATTATAATTCTGGACTCTGTGCCTGGGCTATCATTTCATTTTGGAGGGTGTTCTTAATTATGGACACGTTTAAGATGGGATTGAGACTTGCCTTTAATAGAGGTATGAAACAAGTCCATGGGAACATTTTAGACTCTACTAGAGGATGTGACTTAAGACATCATCAGTTGTTCCCTTGGGGGGTTGATCTGCTAAAAGACAAAACCACACCTCCACCAGTCATCCCTCTGTTTCCTGATGGAGCTTTAGTAAAAGCAAGAAGCTGACGGTCAGGTACTTGGGGTTTCTGGCTCTGGACTCTGCATTTGGCTTGCCTCCGCCTGACCCTCTGATTGGGATTTAGCAATATTCACAACTAGGTAAGATATTTTCTTAACATTTTGTGAGTTTCTGTAAAGACACTGCAGCAAATCACAGAACCCAGGATAAGAGGGAATATACTTGAGTGGAGGAAGCAGAATAGCCTCTTGGAAGAAAAGTTAGACTTTGGAGACATCTTTAATCTCTGACTCTTTGGGTTTTAATTCTTCCCAAAGAATTTGAGGAATTTATTCTAAAGGAATAAATTTAAGAACATCATTTCCACTGATATATATTCACAATTACTTAAATTTTAAATTCTCCATTTTCGCATTTATTCATTGTTAAATAATTTAATTATTGTTAACTAAACTTTCAGAAATCTCAATTTATGCATATAAAATTAATTTTGTACAACAAACATGTATTGGCAGCAACAAATATTTCCCAGTAACTCTGCCAAGTACTAAAGTACAAAGAGATCATGGCATGTATCCATTCTTAAGGCACCTACCATTTCCAAAAACCCAATTCACTGCTTTTGAGTAATTCCAACTAATGGGATGCTCAACTGTCAATCTTTATGGGGGCAGACAGCCTCATCTTTCTCTCACCAAATGGCTGGGGAAGTAAAAATAGCTACTCCATATGCTTTACTGGGATAAAGTGGAAACTGTTTTAAAAATAATCCATGAGAAAGGGCCTTGTATATTTTAAAACCTTAAACACCCGGCATGTGATTAAGTCACTTTGGCCCTCTGCCACATTTAGTATAATCTTCAATTCACACAGGAAACTGGAAAAGGAGACTTTAGTGGCAAAATGAAAGAATGACATTCCTGACTTGTACAGAAAAAAGAATGTGTGTTTGTGTATCTGTATATATATGTGTGGATACACACACACACACACACAATCGTCTGCTAACCACAAGGTCAACAGTTTGAAACCAGCAGCTGCTCTACTGGAGAAATATGAGGATTTCAACCTCCACAAAGAATGACAGGCTTGGAAACCCACAGTTCTACTTGGTCCTTACAGGGGCACTATGAACCAGAATCAGCTCGAGGGCACAGCGAGACACACACAAGAGTAAGTATTGCTACAACATAGAAATCATTAGTAAAGAAAAATATCAAAATGAGAAGCTGTCGTTTCTTGACATCTCCTCCCTTGAAGTCTATACGCTTCTGTAAATGAAGTTCCCGTTTTCCTAAGCTTTCTCTGAAGAATGTCATGCTCTTGGATTTACACTACATCACAAATGTAGCTTTACATCCTTGCGTGATGCAAATTGTGCTCTTTTCATTGTTCCTTGAGTTTAGAGAACCAACAAAGTCTGAAACAGTGAGAGGTAGAGGGCAAGGGCAAGGTGTCTCAAAGAAATTCTTGCAGGACAGTTCTTGCTGCCACCGCAGGAGGAGCAGTACATTCAATTGTGTGTGTGGGGGGTGTGGGGGGGGATATCCCTTAACGCAACTTTCTGACCTTTTGCTCACCAATTCAGCTTTCAATCTTCTTAAACTTCTCTTCCTAACACACCCTTTTGATCAGTCTGTTTCCTTCTAGTAAATTTATCAGAATGACCATTTTATAATCCCCAAAACCAATCATCATAACCTTCTGATTTGTCTTCTGTGCCTTGAAGTTAACTGGCATAGCAGATCGCCTCTGGAGCTACTGTTTGGATTGAACATCTTTTCAGATCTCTTCAAGCACCTGCGCGGTGGAGGAATATTACGGAGAGACCCTGTCTACAACAACCAAGGGGGTATTTAAACATGTTTCATTCGGAGGAAACCTGTCAGTGTATGCACTGGAACAATACATTTGTGCATATCTTTCTGCCTCAGTGGGAGTTTTGCCAACTTATCTGGAGCAGCGTGGCAGCAATCGCCCGTGATGGGTTTTAACGGAACCCAATCAACTATGTGAGCAGCCAGCAGACATGGTGGGATGCCGCCCCTTGGCCAGGTCGTGGTCTGATGCAATGGGGTGAATGACTCCCCAGGAGTGTGGCCTCTTCCTTTTCAAAGCCGACCCGTGGGAAGCTTCACTTCTGCTAGATCTGGATCCTGCCCCTGGCTCCTCCACATCCTTTCTTATTGCCTGCCAACCACAGGAGCTGTTACTGAGTGTCTGATTTTGGGCTCAATGAATGACATCCACCGTCCTGTGGTCTTCCTGCTTCCTGTAGCTAAAGGAGTCAGGAGACGCTTCCAGTGTACCATCTACCCACAGACTTTAACCGGGCTGGGTTTACCCACTACTACACCTGTGTGAGACTTGCTTGACATAAATTTCTTTTTATATACAAACTCTGTGATAGTCCAGGTACACTAAGGAAGCAAATTCATAGAGAATCATATGCGAATAAGAAAGAGGTTTATATACAAGAGTAGTTGAATATTGAGAAAATATCCCAGCTTAGTCCAGATCAAGTCCATAAGTCTGATATTAACCCATATGTCCAATACAATTCTATATAGTCCTTTTCAGATTCATGAAACACATGCAATGATTTCCGAGTACAGGAAGATCACAGGTCAGTGGTGGGAGTCTTGTACCTCCAGTGGCATTGTAAGCATCTCAACACTGGCAGGGGTCTCTACGTGACTTCTTGTGCTCCAGAGGTCTGGTTGCATCAGGGTAGGTCCATTTGGCTTCTCCAGCTCTCAGGGTGTAGTGTCATGTATCTTGTCAGTTGAGCGTCTCCAAAGGTGTGAGGAGAGAAAGTGTCTCTCTCTCCTCCACGGAGAAAAAGCCAGGATTTCCCAGAATTCGCAGGAGAAGGCCTTGCCCACACAGAGGCCTCATTGGCCATAATCTGATTAACAGACTAGACTCCACCTTTTATTCTTAATCCTCTCAAGTCCCAAATTGACACCAGATTATGTAACTACTACATACTCATAAAACCATCACTGGAGAACCCAGCCTCACATACCTCAGGTGAACTCTGATTTATATTTTATAGAGATTAAAAACTATAATCAGACTGAAAAGATTTGATTTATCTAAATGTTTTTCTCTTGTCATAGGCCACATACTTACATTTATCCAGTGTAAGTTTACATAAAGGGAAGGGCTGTATCATTTTCTCTCCCCTTACTTAAAAATAATAACAATTAGATAATAAGAGAGGACATATTCCTGCATCAGGGTGCATTCATTATGTCAGAAGGAGTCCGATAATCATAAACTAAAAGGGAACATTAATTTCATGTTTAATATCCACCAACAAAGAACCGTTAGGTGCCTCCATGACTTTAGTTTTGGTGTTCAGTGTATCAATGCAAAAACAAGCGGGCTCTGATTTCTGTTTTAAAATGTGATAAAACAATTAAAATATGCTAAACAACCATTCCTAGTGGGGTGTCAGCCCAGTTTAGATATTGTTGACAAAGACACTCTGCCACTGAGGAGTTTACAAACATGATGGCATGATGTAATTTGAATTGATCAAATATTAAACCAACTTGCAAGCTAATGAAGGAAAACAGGTGAAAAACAACAGGTCAGTTGCACTATTCAACAGAGAAATGTACAGATGAATTTGTTACTTGTTTTCCATTTCAGGAATTATGAAGATTATTTGAGATAATTAATATTTCTACCTATAGGCAATATTTGCATTAGTCTTGGTCAACATTGAACTGCATCTTCATTTAATAAACATGGAATCACAGGACCGTGCAAAATGTTAATAGGCTGCGCTACTAGCCAGAGACACCTAACAAGAAAGGTGTGGAGAGCTACATCTGAATGATCGCAGTCATTGAAGATGTCATGGAATACTGCTCAACTCTGACATACATGGGATTGCCATGAACTAACTTTATGAGAATGGTTTGTGTTTTTTTAATCAAATATGTTTTCTGTGTACTAATGCTGTTCCATTATGAGTGTCGCCCAGGGAGCTGTGGGGGGGGAGAGGGTTCAAGGTGCACATATAGTTAAAACTTGGAAATTTAAGAAGGGCTTTCTGGAGAAAAATGTACCCAAACTTCAGCAGTTATGCTGTCAAAGTCAAAGGAGCAAGCAAACAGTTCAGCTATGAAGATGAAAGCAAGTGTGATAGGCAGGAAGTGTACAATTGATAGCACAAATTTAAGAATAACTCAATATTTGAATACTGAAGATCAAGGGGGATATGGTAGAAAATCTAAAAGAGGAATTTTCAACCTGTTCAAGAGTTTTAACTTCTTTCTAAAAGCTATGAGAATCTCGCAAGACATCTTAAAGCAGGAGGATGACTCCGAGTTACAACAATAAGATGATACTTGTGTTCCAGCCATTTTAGAGACACACCAGGTGACTTCAAAGCAGAAGAGCCTAACTGCAGCCTCCCGTGGCGATGATCACGTCAGAGTTATTGTGCTAGGAAGGCAAGTGTGTCTTTCCCTCCAAAATAACAGAATTTGCGTCAGAAAATAAATCACTCTCGCCACCACCCAAAGAGACAGCCTGGAAGAAACTGCAGGGTGGAAGTGCAACAAAGAGAAGCCTCATTTGCAGTTAGAAGCGTGAGTTAAGAACGAAGCCACGGAATGGCAAAGATATACTTCCAGACATATGTGTCTGACACATGGTAGGTGTTTAATAAGTACTTGTTCCCTGGAGAGGACAATGAGGCTGGCTGTAGGAAGGAGAAATTATATACAAGACAGCGGATGCTTCTTGAAGCTACAGAGACTAGCGTGTAAAAAAAATGCTTTAAAATGGAGGAAAATAGAAAGGAAAAGATATCAAAAGAAAACTAGAGAGAAAAAGAATGTGCAATTCTGGTGTGTAATTAGAGCACCCAAGTCCTAGCAAAGGCAGCAGAGAATATTGGCTCAATTTTAGTGGGTTATAAACTATTTTCATTACAGTAAGAAGGCAGAAAAATAAAGGTACATAGCACAAAGCAGAAGTGGCCAGAAAATTTATAGAAAGGAGCAGTTGGTACTTAAAAATGAAACAAAGCTGGAAAAAATGTAATTGTCTGTGGGGCTTTGATGTAAATGTACAGATTCTGTTTTACAAATTTTCCATGAGTAGATTAAATTTATGCCAAATAATCACGTTTTAGGAACCTATTCAGACTTACTCACAATCAGAAATATCCAAAGTGGGTAGATTTTATAGGTAAATGGGCTTCTTATTTTACCCCAAGCCTGCTGTACAAAGAGACCACAAAGACAGTAGACAGTAGGCCAATCCTAATTTTATACGCACATAATCACTGTGGATGGGCTAGAGCACCGAATGAGTGGAAAGAAGAAAATTCAGGCATCCAGGCAATACTCCACAACCTCAAAATACTAACATTCCTATTTTAAGTTCCAGAAACCAACTCTATATCCAGAATAAATTAAAGAGTATCTAGATTACTTGTCATATGGATTCTTCTCTTGCAGCCTTTTTTTAGGTCTGTTTTTGTCAGTAAAGTTAAAATATTAGCATTATCATTACTTCTAATATTATCCTTAATTGATTAACACTTATCAAGTACATACTCTATTCTAAAGAGTGCATAAACTATTTTAAAGCACCGTTCCTTGATTATGTGCAATCCCTAGTCTCTTCACATAAATTAATAATCGTATGCCCATTTCAGATGAAATACCACTCATCTCCCCCTTTGTTTTACTCTAATGCTCTTTGTCGTTAATTGAATTTTCAGGAGAGGCGCTTCCTGTCTTACAAGACAAATTAACTGGACTGAATTGCCATAATTACTGAAGGGCAAAGGAGGGTCGAAGAGAACAGCAGTAAAAACTCATTGAGCACGACTTTGCAGAAAACATCACTTGCACGTACCCGGCCTCTCGTTTGATGCACACAATGATCCAGGGAAACCACCGTAATTTACTACATGCACAGATAATGACACTGATTTTGTGAACTTGACACTTGCTTGAGGTCTATCTCTTACTAAGCAGCAAAACTAGAATTTGAATAAATATCTCTCTGAGTTCAAATCCCACAAGAGACAACGGTGCAAGAACTAGGCCGGACACTTTGGTTGCACAGCGGTGAAAGAGAATCCTCCATCACATCTGCCCAGGATGATTCAGATACGCAGCCCGTCCTCAGCGTCCTTTCCCCTGTTCTGACACCAAGCCTCCCTGCCATCACACTATTTCTCTGCTGGGTTGAATCACCCTTTGTAATGGCCACACAGCACTCGCATACAACACTCCCGATTTATGGGCCGTAGTTAATAGGTTCACACAAGTCAGGATCAGAAAACATTAAAATACAGTCCTTTTGTTTCAACACCGCTAAATGGCCAAATGAAACCTCGCTGTGCAAGCCAGCTCCTGCCCGAAGGCACTGAGCTGCACTCGTGTTGTGGCTGGAAATCCCCTGCTCTGTCTGATGAGCTCAGACAGGTCTGCTCGGCCTCCTCCTGGCTGCACTGTGGTCTCTGGTGCTCCTGTGACGCCACCCTTTCAGGAAGGGCTCTCGTACCCACTCTCCGCTGGTGCTGCTTCTCTCTTGGTGATTGTCCTTATTCTCTAATTTTGCTTCTCAGATGGCTCACTCAGAACCAGTGAAATGGCAAAACTAGCCAATCCCGTGTTAGTCTACTACACCTTATTTGCATGCTTCCCCCAGATCCAAACCAGTAAATTCATTTCACCACACCAATAGTAGGCACAACTAGGGGTTAATCGATTTTTGCCAAATTATTCTTACACATTCAACATTAAATTGTGATTTGTAGTTGCCCTAGAGTCGATTCTGACTCAGAATAACTAGTATTAGTATATTTCTGTGGTTACCTGCCAGTTCATATTTCCCAACCAAAATCCATTGCCACAGACTCAGTTCCACTCATAGAGCCTGGGTGACAAGGTGGAAGGGCCACAGAAGGTCTTTAAGGCTTTAAGAACACTTGGATATTTCAGACGCAGACAGCCACGTCTTTCTCCACCAGGTGGATTTGAACCACTGGGTTGGCTATTGGCTAGCAGTTGCACATTTTAGCTCCGTTGCCACCAAAGTTCCTTTCAGCATCCAAGCAACTCAAGTAATTACCCCTGATGGAAGCAGTGGTTTAGGGATAGGATTCCTGCTTCCAGGTGAGCGCAGCCACCACCCATCCCTCAGTGGAGGTTTATGCGCTACCATCCGCTCATCAAATAAAGCACCAACCACCCTGCCATCCAATTGATGGCAACTCAATCTGTACAGAGGCTTGCAAGACGAAATATTTATAGGCGCAAACAATTTCATCTTTCGCCTGCTATGGGGCTGGTGGGGTTAAATGCCAATATGTGGTTAGCAGACTAACACTGAATCCACAGAAGAACCAAGGCTCTGATTCCATTAATTAGCTATATCTAATGTTTATCTCTAATGGGATTAGTAAATTTGTACACATCCTAAAGCCATCTCAGTTTCCATACAGTCGAGCCCTAGTACTTGACCACATCAGTACTCGACATGTCATCGGATTTCTTTGCGAAATGTTGAGAAAATTTTGTATCGGAGCTTGAACAAAACATTGGAATCCGACCCGATGCACATGATTTTTGTAAACAAAAAGACTTTGTGTTTCTGCCACTGGGCGTTAGTTGGCATTGTTGGTAAGCATGGTTTAAACCTTTTGAGACTGTGTTCTGAGCATTTTGCTATAATTTTCTTACTTTTGTGGCTTTTTGTCTTGCTTTTAGATAAAAAAAACATGGGTCCTAAGAAAGAGTTTTTTGAAAAGAATCATCAGGATAAGGGATTGTTATTGATATTATTGATGATAATTTAGTAAACCCGTTCAAAAAACAGTTAAGGAAATGCCAACAGCAGACCACATTAGACAGATTTTGTTTTGTTTAGTTTTGTTTTTTTGAGAAAGCCAGCCAGGTCGTAGTGAAAAAGGCCAGGAAGGGAACTAACTCCTGAAAAGTAGCTACCAGTTGATTTTATGGAAGAGGATTTCCCTTCTACACAATGCCTCTCTTTCCATACTTCCTCTCCACATCCATGTCCACAGATCCAGGTCCTCATCCATCTCAAGGTAGGGGTCTTACTGTAGTTGTTAAACACTTTTTTAACGTTGTATTTCTAATTTAAATTATGTTCCTTAACTCTGAACTTTGAAACTTACTTTGAAATTTCTGTGTAATGTTTTGTTTAAAAAGGCAAGGTTAGGGTAAAAATGTGGTGGTTGAGAACAGATTAGTCCATTTTCAGTTATTTCTTGTGGGAAAAAATGCTTTGGAACTCGACTGCCTCACAGCTCAACACTCCTTCTAGAACAGACTAGCGTCGAGGTCAGGGTTCTACTGTATTGCTAGGTTTACTTATTTATGTATTTAATACCTCATATTTTGTTTTTTATCAATCATTTTGGGGGGCTCTCACAGCTCTTATAACAATCCATACATCAACCGTATCAAGCACATTTGTATATACGTTACCATCATCATTTTCACCACATTTTCTTTCTACTGGAGCCCTTGCTATCAGCGCCTCTTAAAAATGGCTTGGGCTTCGGCTGAGTTGTGTGTTAGCCTAGAACCACCACCTCTAACACTGCGGTCAAGGCTATCATTCTCAGAATCCTCTTCCCTATACACTTCTAGTTTATAGTTTGACAAGTAAAAGAACTCCCAGGGGAGGTAAAAGAGGAAATGAAGTCGTGATGGGAATCGCATGGAGTCACACTCTAAAGCTTCCTTTGTCGCAGTGGCTTCTCAGACCTCTCCGTGACCTTCTACTCCACTGGTGACCTCTTCATGAGTTTCAAAGACTTGCCCCTGAGCTCCAGTTTCTGCATCCCACCCCCAGTTCAGTATTTCCTGCTGAGATATTCACGCCCCGTGTTTTGGTTCCAGCTCCCACCTCTTGCTCCAGGGCTTTAGCTTCTAAAATAGAGTTTCTCAACCTTGAAACCATTAGCATTTTGCCCTAGATAATTATTTGTTGGGGGAAGAAGGGGAGGTGTTTCATGCACTGTGGATGTTTAGCAGGATCCCTGGGCTCGACCCTTTGAAAGTCAGTAGCTTCCCTCCCTACTCCTGGCTGGATAATAAAAGAAACTATCTCCACACATTGCTGAATGTGCCATGGGGAACAAAGTTGCCTCCCTGAAGGAGAAACTCTGGTCTAAAATGCTCACTTTCAACCGCCAACCATCATGCCAGCTGCCCTGATATTCCTTACGCAGCTGTCCAGCCTAGTATAACTTAATTCTAAACTAAGTCCCTTGTCCCGAGTTTACATTAAATGGTTTGTACTTTCCTGATGAAGTCCCAACTCCATAACAAATATGTGTGCATGTTAGAAAGTTAAAATGTGTTTAATTTGGTCACATAAAATACTAACTATAACATGCAAACCCTTTACACAGTTCAAGATATAACTTGTTCCTAGCCCACAGATCAGCTTTTTTAGGATAATAGAAAACTTACTGTAAAAAGATTATCGCTTTAATATTGGGAGAAATACTTGTCTTACTCAATCTAGTACACATTAAAAGAAAATATGATCTACTCAGAGAAATAGCTGGCGGAATGTATTTTGAGAGTATGTTTGTGCAAGAGTTAGATTATAATTTACCAAAATGTTAAATATAAAAAGCCAACCAAAAATAGAAGTCTTTGATGTGGTTGTGGTACAGATTATGGATGTGCGGGACACATGAGAGGGAAACTAGTATTTTCTCTTGTCGAGGGTCTAACTGGACTACAGTCAAAAAGAAGTAAACAGAAAG
The DNA here is from genome assembly GCF_050624435.1 of Tenrec ecaudatus. Lineage (NCBI taxonomy): Eukaryota > Metazoa > Chordata > Mammalia > Afrosoricida > Tenrecidae > Tenrec > Tenrec ecaudatus. The sequence goes on along the minus strand of NC_134532.1, from coordinate 94,386,840 downwards.
AACTTGCTAAATTATGCATACTTCACATTAGATCTTGCTGACAAAGCAAACAATTCAAAAAGGATCTTTTCTTTTTTTCTTTTTTATTACGCCTTCCTCAAGGCAGGTCAATTAATCCTACCAGATATTTTTTTAATTGACCTACTTAAACAATTGTGAGTTTTCGTGGGTTTTGAAATTGTCCTGTGAAGGGTATTATGCAGGTGCTATGTAATAGAGATGCAACATACACCTTGACCTAATATTTAAGAGCAGAGAATTCCATGCCATTCCTCCATCCATCCTATAACCCTGTTACTCAGGAAAAGAAGCACTGGGGCACTTCACAGTGTGGTGCAGAAAATGCAAATAAAGGTTAAAAAAAATCTCTTCTCCAGTAAGTCAGTACCCACTGAAGTCATGCCAGGCCATGAATTAAAGTTTGGAGAAGCTTTAGAAATGAGTATAAAATTGCAGGATATTATATCCCATATGAAATGGAGAAATGTTTTTGCTTGTATATGCCACATGAAAAAAAAAACTCTGCTCTAAACATGCACCTCTTCTAAAATGCTCAGTGTCTCTGAGCCTCCAGTATGTGCCACTGATCTTCCTCGGTGTATCATCTCATAGCTTTCTGGCCATGGGCCAAACAGAGTGCCATTTGTGTACAGAGATCTTTGAAGATGTAGCCCCATCCCTGGGGCTGCCTTACATTTAAGAGCGGCTCATTTTAAGTTTATTTTTGTTATCTAGTGCTGCTATACCGCATTATCACAAGCGGTTGACTTTACGACACAGAAATGTGTTCTCCCACCATTTAGGAAGTAAGAAGTTCAAATTCAGGGTGCCAGGTCTAGGGGAAGACTTTTTCTCTGTGCTAGGCCTGGGGAAGGTCTTTGTCTCCTTTCAACACCTGTAAACCTGCCACTTTCTCGAGATCTCCAGATGTCTCCACACCAATCTTCCCCTAGTCCAGGAAGCTTTCAGCACAAAGAATGTGAATCCAAAAGATCCACCCAGCTCCTAGCTTTCCTTTCTTGATTATAGTCCATTGCTCTCTGATTGTACTCGCTGATTGCTTCTTTCTCCTTGTGTTTCTCTTGGACAAAAAGTGTGACTCAGCAAGAGTGTAGCTTGAATAGGGAGTGTGCCATGAGTAAGGAGTGGCTTGAAGACTTGAGTAAGGGTGGTGACAATAGGACTTGAGTCCTACCCTCATGGAAAGTTATGTGAATGACTCAGATACACTCCCCTAAGATGGCTTCATTGACAGATAGAGGTCAATTTTATGACATATATCTCAAAATGAAGGATACATCAGATCAAGCAATGGAGGACAACCACACAATACTGGGAATAATCATCGACGTGGCCGGCACCTATGGAGGAACCACAATTCAATCTATTACAGCTTATGAAAACTAAATGACTACATGTTGAAATTTGATTTCATTCCATGAACCTATTAAAATATCAGTTAATAAATGTCAAGTGTATGGATTACGGATTCTGTATTTTTATTAATGAAACAGAAATACCATAAGATGAAATCTCTATAGATTGTCTCAGAAATGATTTCTTGGCTGCAATAAATAAAATTACAAAGACATCAATTACTTTTGACCTGAAAAGTATCCTTCACTTTTTGTCACAAATCTCACAAATATGTTTTATGACATAACTCTTACAACTCCCTCATTCTACCACAAACAAATAAGTTTTCACATTTTTGTGTTTTAATTTATGTATTCAATAAATACTTGTTGACTTTCTCTGTGTAACTGGCTGTGTTCCTAGGATTTACTAAGAAAACTAAGATATAATTCTTACCCTAAATGTCTTACATCGTAGTATAGGGAATACAGAGTTAGCAGAACAATATTTTGGTATATAAGCAATTGTTCTATTCTGTATGGATTTCTATGACCTTCTTCTAACTCCAGGTACCACAAATCACTGCAGGGAAGTGATGTCATAACAGAATCACAGAAAATTATTTGAAAGTGGAATAGCCTCGCCCTTCAGAAGACAAATATAAAGAGTACAAGAAGAGTATTAGAACAGTGTCTCCTTTCTTTCATGCTAATATTCCCCTGGACTGAAGAAGAAACACAAAAACCTTACAACCGCATGGCAGTCGCATGTGTGCTCCATTGAATTTTCAATGACTCATTTGTTTGAAAGTGGGTGGTCTGGCCTTTATTTGGGGGCCCCACTGTGACTTAAGCCTTCAATATTTTGGCTACTGTGCAATCACTATTTACATTACTCATTTCTCATGTTTAGTATAGTAATAAGAACAGTAGATTAAGAACACATGGTGAATCCCTGAGAACAGACAATCCAGCCCTTGGTTGAAATTTTTAAAAATTGGCAAGATGATAAAAAGAAAAAGAACAAGAAGACCAAAGTTAATTTAAAAAATGAAATGGAAGAGTTATACTATATAATGATGATAAATGCATTAATCAAATAATAGTGTTCATAAAGAAAGGATGCATATATAAACAAGGGGGAAAGAATTACATATAGAAACATGCTGTTGATAGGCTGGGTTGTCCAGAGAAACCAGTGATACTAATCTAAGAATAAAAAATAATTTTATATCAAGAAATAACTTAATATTAAGACAGTATTCCAACCCAGCCCAACTTAAGGCCGTGGGTCAGTACTAGCTGGGTCCTTCCAAAGTCTCATATGCCTGCAGGCCAGTGATGCCGAAGGGTGAAGTTGAAGCAGAAAGACCGCAGGCCAGTGGGTGCAGTTGTGTGGACCCTCGGTCAATGGAAACATGGCAGGGCACCTACAGGTCTCGGGATCAGAGGGCCCACATTGGGCTGCACTTTGAGGCAGACAGAGTCCACGTGACATCTCACTGTGGAGGAAGGAGAAGGAACAGAGAGAGAAGGAGAAGTTACTAGTTTCTCTCTTATAAAAAGGACTGATTGACAGTGTGGACTCTCCCCCTGCCCAAGTGCAAGTTGACATAAAATCTCACTGCCCCAGACCACCCATGTCAACATGACACCTTTACACAACTCTTCAACCATACATCATCAGCAAGCAAAGACAATCATAAAATCATGTTTATGCCCAACAGGATATAATTGCAACCTTGAAGGAAAGATTTGGATAGTCTCTGATCTTAGAGAGAAAAGGTAATGCTAGCCCTTATCATCTGCGGTAAAGTGAAAATGTCATATATACATATAATGGGCACAAGAAGCACAAGAAGAGTATGAGAACAGCATCTCATTTCTTCAGGCTAACATTCCCCTGATTAATATATATATTCATTTCCTGAAAGCGTGCACTGGCCAAAAGGATCTCTCTAGACTCTTGCTGACTCTGAAGACCAAGAGTATGCTGAGACTGCTGGCCATCACTGCTGAGCTGACCTTCAAATTAAGCTGAGGGACTTTTTTAGATTTCCTCAAAGGGAATCTTTCTCAGCCACTAGAAAGCAGCCATTCATAGTCTTCACCTGAAATCTGAATACTTAGACTTTAAAGGTTTACCACCAGGCTCAAAGATAGCAACCACTTGGACTCTACCAATGAATTCCAATATAATAACAACGGTGGGATGAGGCAGGGCGGTGGAGGGTTCCGTTCCGTTCCATTGTCCACAGCATTCTCGGAAGTCAGAAGCAACTTGATCACACCTCAAACGACCCCAGTTGAACTGAAATTGAAATTGCTCCTTCATATCACCCAGTTCTGAACTTGAACTCGCCAGGTCTTACTTGAACACTTTACCAACAACAACTTGCTATAAACTAAATGAGCTTATTCATAGAACTCAGAGTATTTAGCAACTCACTTTAAAATAAAAGCCCTATAGGCTAATAGGCATGAATGTAGAAGCCCAAAATATAAAATGTCCATAAGAAAACAACTTTGTGGCCTTAGATAAGGCAATTTTTAAAAAATATAACACCAGAATCACAATCTACTCAAGGTAAATTAATAAGTTGAAGTTTATAAAAGTTAAGAATTTCTGCCCTTCATCAGATACTGCTAAAACAATGGAAGAAAATCCAAACTACAGTCCGAGAGGAAATAGGTGGAAATCATATATCTAATTAATGCATTCAGATTTTATAGGTACAATGTACACAATCTTAAAAATTCTCAAATTTAATACTTATGACACAAAGGCACAATAAAGAAATGGATAAGATAATTAAATAGATGTTTCTCATACACACACTAGACAGATAAACTAAGTACATGAAGAGATAACTAGCATCATCATTTATTAGGGCAAAGCAAATGTTAACACCACAAAAATATGTCCCTACCTACATATTTTGGTCATTTCAACACTTTCTAAAATATGCAAGCTTCTTAATTGTAGTTGATTATAGTGGAATCAGCTGTCTCCAATGAGAACGCCATAAGCCACATAACTAAATGCACCAGATCATCTGCTATCTCCAGGCCAGTTGCACACACAGCACTATTACAACCACCTGCACATATAGAACTAATACAACCAGGTGCACATATAGAACGATTACAATCAGGTGCACACACAGAACTATTACAACCAGGTGCACATATAGAACTAATACAACCAGGTGCACACACAGAACTATTACAACCAGGTGCACACAGAACTATTACCATCCATATGGTTGTCATTGTCTAATTTCTGGAAGTGAATCTACAGAATTTACTTCAAAAGAAAAAGAAAAAAATGCATCTATATGTCACTCCACATATACATATCAAACAATATATTATGTGTGCATTACATATAAACTATATATTACATATGTATTACAAGTATACTCTTTAGATTATATCTGTATCTATATGTACATATTATGTGTATCTTTTTTGGTGTGTCTGTATGTGCTCACCAAGACACACAACAACTAAATTGTCATGTATTTCTCATAATCCTGAAAACTAGAAGAGCTTCTTTGAAAAAGTTTCCCCTTTATTGTAAAATTAAACATCTACTTACCATATAACTCAGAAATCCCATTTTTAAGTGTTTTCCAAGTGAAATGAAATTCTATGATCACACTGGCCCCCAACATGGGTATTTATAGAAATTTTAATGCTAACATTCCCAAACTCAAAACAGCCCAAATATGGCTCAAGGTCGCTACATCCATAAAATTGAGTGTCCATAGCAATAAGAAGAAAGATCCAGAGTCCAAACGCTACATCCTCTAAGAGATCACAATGTATGACGTTCTGGAAAAGGTAAAATTTTGAAGGGAAGTCATTGCCAGGCACTGTGGACAGGGGCTGTACAGGGGCTGTGGGAAGGCTACACGGAGACATATGGGAATGCAGGGTGGTAGCAAAGGTCTGAGGGAACTCTGGAAGTCGTCTGTATGATCATGATGATTTCCCACAGGGATGCATTTGAAAGATTCTGGAGAATGCTGTACTTCAAAAGGAACTGTACTGCTCATGTCATGTCTTTAAGGAGAAACATTGGAATGTATAGCATGAGCAAGTAACCAGTTTTGTCTTCAAATAAATTATCTCAATGCAAAGTACTGCTTTTACTTGGCTTGCCTATTAAATACTAAAAAACAAAATAATCAAATTCACTGCCAGCAAATCTATATGGACTCAAAGTGACCTAATACGACTAGGTAGTACTGCCCTTCTGACTGTATTTTTTTACTAGAGTAGAAAGCTGCCTCTTGCTCCAACAGAGTTTTGATCTTGAACTTCGTATATTGAGTATCACAGCCTAACATGTAACCATTAGCCATCGGGGCTCATCTATTAAACACTAAGCTTTGAGGAATTGGAGGCTATGCTATATTTGTCTCCAAGTCTCGGTTCATAACACGTGGCGAAAAGAAAGTTCTCAATAAATGTATCTCATGAGAATAAGTTGAGTGACTCAATTAAGAGGTTTAAAGCTAACCCAATAGGTCTAATTAAATAACTTTATAAAATCACTATCAGGAAAAATACAGATGCAAAATAAGAAGATACACTACATATGGATGATAGAAGAGAAAATTTGAAGCATCTCAAATAGCCATTGAAGAAAGTTATTATATGCATCCAGTATCCAATCAAGAAGATTCTAGATTTTCCTCACAGGATTAATATGATTAAGAAAAGCTATATTGCCACAGCTTATATTAGAACCTGGGAGAAATGATATTGCCTATGATAGCATGTGATTATTAAGCTCTTAGAAGTATGAAAAGGCCAACAGAGTCTATCTTAAAAGAATTGCCAAAGAATTACACAGAAGGTAGATGTAACTCCCCCACGAAAATGATAAGGAAGCATCCGAGAAAACTGAAGATCACCGAAGCTTGATCAAAGGATTTACAAAGGATTTTTAATTTCACCTCCTTAGGCACCATGGGGTCCTCTGAGATTCTTACTGCCCCAGCTGTCCGTAAAAGTGATTCTGGTGTGCAGAGTTGTGCCTGGAGCGCAGAAGTCCACTCCAGAATATGTGTGGCTTTTCTTAGGCATCATTTACTGACAGACGTAAGAGAGCTGTGAGTTCATTCAATGATCCTACATCATTAGAGAATTTGTCTAGAATCACAGATAGAAAAAATATTCTAGCAGAAATTGAAACAACTGTTGTTTGAATAAGAAATGGATAGATGAGTGAATTGATGAGTGTATGAATAAGTGAGCATGGCAGAGAATTTGTATGAGTTCATGTTGAACACAGTAGACACAGAGAGATTCATGGTAAACAATGATTAACTTGTGTGGAGTTAACTTTGTGATGTAACAGAGTAAGCATTGGTAGCTGTTCGAACCTACCAGCCACAGGCTTTAGGAAGGAGAGACTGTCTGTTGCCATAAAGATTGACAATCTCAGAAACCCTGCAGAGAAGTTATACTCTGTACTATAGGGTTGCCGTGAATCAACAGTTAGCAGGTAAGCGGACCTCTGGTGAAGCGTTGGGTTGTGATCCACATGGTCAGCAGTTTGAAACCACCAGCAGCTCTGCTAGAGAAAGACTGGGCTTTCTACTCCTGTAAACAGTTACAGTCTCAGAAACCCACAGAGGGTTGCGGAGTCAGGAATGAGTCTTTGGCAGTGACTTTGGTTTGGGGAGTAATTGAGAGCTAGGAGCTCAGTGATGCTGTCTAGTACGTTTTAGATTGCTAAGCCCAAAGTGGCCTGTTCAAGCCCACTAGCCAGTCTGAAGGAAAAAGATGAGGCTTTTCGCTCCCACGAATATTCATAGCCTACGTCGGGGTTCTGTCCGTCATCAACACCATGGCAATGTGATTCCGTATGTGAGAATTAAAACCTGCTCTTCATTCACTGTTGTTAGAGGCCTTCTGGTTGGTCCTGACTCATAGTGACTCTGTGTAAAAAAATCGAGTCATCACCTCATCCTGTACCCTCCTCATTCTTGCTGCTTTGTTTGAGCCCAGTTCTGTAGCCACAGTGTCAATGCATCTCCTTGAAGAGCTTCCCCTGCATCAGCCACCCTCTACTCTACCAAGCCCTGGGGCCTTTCTCCAGGACTGGTTCATCCTGATGCTAATTTTGTCAGTTATTCCCCATAGCTACCTTATGCACAACAGAATGAAAAATTGCCCAGTCCTGCACCATCCTCACAAATGCAGAATTCCACCTCCTACGAGGCATCCCTGCAAGGGCTATGTAACATTGCCCAAGGATGGCAAAGGCCAGACCAAGTATCTGAAGGCCACGGAAAGACCAGCCTCCAGGGATGAGAGAAGAGAAATTGTCCTGACTAAACAAATGCACCTTGAGCATTTCTCATTTGAATTTTAACCTATTAACTTCCCTAATAAACTCATAATCGTGTGCATTCTCTGTAAGTTCTGTGTAGCCATTGCAATGAATTATCAAACAGAACCATAATAAAGTGCCAGGAGAGGAATAGAGGTCCGACTAGAGTAAAAAGGGATGAGGGTGGAAGCATTTCGGACCTCTACCTTCTGACAATCAGCTTTGGGATCCAGAGGTCAGAGCAAGCTCCCCGAGCCGTTTTCTCACCAGGACTGACCAGATCCAGAGGAATGCATTGCCCATCAGCAGGCATTTCAAGACCCTTCTGCTATCTGTGATAGGATAGTGCACTGACAAAGAAGTGCAGTGAAATCCACTATTATTCAAATTCATGTACCCACCACTAAAGGGATGATGAGGAAATAATAGAGTTTCATCAACTTCGCCAGTCTAAAACTGATGAAAATTGCAATCAGAATGCACTTGTAATTACCGGTGTTTGGAATGCAAATTTGGAGACTAACTGGAAGGATGTGCTGTTGGAAGATAGGGCCTCAGCCATAAGGAGAGAGGTAGAGATGACATGATAGGATTTTGCTAAATGAATGACCCCTTTCTGGCAATCAATCAATTCCTGCAGTCTTATTTTTCTCTCCCCCCTTCAGTATAGTTTGACTTGCTCCTTGGCAATTCCGATGACCTTATAGAAGGCATTCTTATCTACTGGGCCAGCTGTGAAGCTTGTTTTCTTTATCTGCAGTGGAAGGTTGCTGTCTTCGATCTCCAGCCCTACAGGTTTCAACTTCTCTGCACTTGAGCTAACTCAGTTGTGTCATCTGCATGTCACAGATTGGTAATGAGTCTTCCTCCAAACCAGATGCTCTGCCTTCTTCCTGTAGACCAGGCTCAAGATTCTGAGCTCAGCAGACACAATAAGTCGATCCAGTAGAAGAGCACAGTCTCAAATGCATCTTTTTGCATGTGAAGCGTTCGGTAGCTACTCCTTCTGTCAAAGGATTGCATGTTGGTCTCCTTGGAGTCTCCACACGAGCACCATTCCGTGCTGGGGAGCTTTCTTGGCCACAATGAGATCTATAAGTTGGTATGGTTCACGCTGTTGAGTAACTGGACAGTCAATAAAGCCAGATGCACATCATTTTGGTAATATTTTTATTTAGTCAAAATCAATCTGAACTCTCCAAAGACATTCCGCATTCCATGTTTGCCACGGAATGCATTCTGACAATTTTCTGTTGATGTACTGCTACAGATAATTTTTAATTATTTGGAACAAATTGTACTCGTGTGGGAGTTTAATCATTTTGTTCAATAATTTCTCTCTGTTGTTACATCACCTTGCAAAACTCTATCCTTTAACCTGCAGTAGCTTTTCTCCAGCTGTTTCTCCTTCCTCCAGGGCGCTTGGGGGAGGTGTCAATAAGGAGTGGGTTGCTACCAGCAGGACTGACTGCTCTGCCGGAGAGAGGAGACTCTGGGTCCCTGTAAAGATTTCCAGCCTCCTCTTAAACCCCATGAAGGATCCCATGTATCAGAATCCACTCTGCGGGACAGGTGTGAGCTCCTTCCTATTTGTTTCTAACACATACATTCCATTCAGCAGTCTTTAGCAGAGCATCTCATTGCTTTCGTGGTCATTTTAGACTGCAGGGTGTGGTAAAAAAGATCTTCAGTTTCATCTTTGGCATGAATGGTTGCAAATTTGTATAATACTCTTAGCAATTGGTCTCCTTGTAGATGTCTGGATGTTATCCTACCAAGGACAGCATTGTACATCAGGACAGATCTTACAAGGTTGGGTTTGATAATGAATGTGACATGTTCCTCTTCAATTCCTGCATAGTGGACCATACGATTAGCTAATTCAAATTGGCAATACAAGTTCATCTCATGGAGCTTTCCATTTCATTTTAAATGACTTTCAGTCTTCCTCAACTCATACGTCATACCTTCCACATTCAGATCTCTAATGGATGTTTGCAGTGGCTTCTTCAGCTGAAAGCCCTGAGCGCTTTACTCCAGGGACATCATTAAAGATGACTCTACTTTGATATGGCGGCTTTTCGGCAGGAGAATTTGAGTGCCTCCCAACCAGCGGGGCTCATTTTCTAGTACTACATGAGACAATGTCCACAAGGCTGCCACTGGCTAGATTTTCAGAAGTTAATCATCAGGTTTTCTTCCTAATCTGGTTTCGTCTAGAAGTACCACTGCAACATGCCCACTGAATATGACACTTCTGTTATTTTAAATCTCACCACTATATGATCAAAGGACAGACAAACGCGGCTCTTCATTAATCTTCCTCATTTACATATAAACTTGCTTACAGATTGGTTCATTGGCTTCTTCTGATCAGTTTAATTCTCAATCTTGGTGTGCCTTCATTTTCTTTTGATACTTTGAAGTTATATGCATTTTTATTTTTCAGGGTTTTTTAAAAATCATTTTATTGGGGGTTCCTACAACTCTTATCACAATCCATACATACATCCACGTGTCAAGCACATTTGTACATTTGTTGCCATCATCATTTTCAAAACATTTGCTTTCCACTTGAGCCCTTGGTATCAGCTCCTCATTTTGTCCCCACCCTCCCCACCCCCTCTCACTCATGAACTCTTGATAATTTATAAATCATTATGTCTTACACTGTCTGATGTCTCCCTTATCCCACTTTTCTGTTGTCTGTCCCCCAGGGAAAGGGTTATATGTTTCTACCCCACCTTCCCTCCACCCTCCCGGTATTTCCACTCTCACCACTGGTCCTGAGAGGTTCATCTGTCCTGGATTCCATGTTTCTAGTTCCTATCTGGACGCGTATATATCCACTGGTCTAGCCAGATTTGTAAGGTAGAATTGTGATCATGATAAGGGGGGTGGGGGTAGCATTTAAGAACTAGAGGAAAGTTATATGTTTCATCATTGCTACACTGAATCCTGACTGGCTCGTCTCCTCCCCATGGGTCTCCTGTAAGGTAATGTTCAGTTGCCTACAGATGGGCTTTGGGTCTCCACTCCATACGCCCCCCCTCATTCACAATGATACGTTTTTTTGTTCTTTGGTGCCTGATACCTGATCCCTTTGACACCTTGTGATCACACAGGCTGGTGTGCTCCTTCCATGTGGTTTTGTTGCTTCTGAGCTAGATGGCTGCTTGTTTATCTTCAAGCCTTTAAGAACCCCAGATGCTATATCTTTTGATAGCTGGGCACCATCAACTTTCTTTACCACATTTGTTTATGCACCCACTTTGTCTTTAGCAATCGTGTCAGGAAGGTGAGCATCATGGAATGCCAGTTTAATAGAACAAAGTGTTCTTGCAGTGAGGGAGTTCTTAAGTAGAGGCCCAATGTCCATCTGCTACATTAATACTAAACCTATAAATATATGCACATAGACCTATTTCCCCATCATTTATAAATATATTTGCATATGTACATACCTGTATTTATCTATAAATGCCCTTTGCCTCCTAGTTCTTTCCTCTATTTCCTTTTACTTTCCTCTTGTCCCACTATCATGTTCAGCCTTCACTTGGGTTACAGTAATTCCTCTCAGTTACATTGCTCTTGATCAAGCCAAGTGGTCCAAAATCAGAGGCAAGAGGGTGTAAGAGGCATTTTTCTTTTTCTGTGTCTCTTACCAATATGTTCTCACACAGCTTTTCTGTGAATAGATTCTCACCTCTGTAAAGCCATAGCCTGTTCCTGTGTTATTCTTCCTATTTAAAAAAACAGTTTTTAATAAAAGATTGTCTTCTTGATATTAATTAGAGAATCCATTCACTACTTACATGACTGCATTTTCAGTTTTACACATTTTAAAATAAATTTAAAACAAAGCAGCCACTTTTTATTAATTTACTGATGTAGAATTCCCATGTCATTTATGAAGAAGATTAAAACAGAACCAGATGTATGAGGAACTATTGTCCAAAAATGACTTAATTTACCCTATCAACCAAAATTGTACCCATATTATTTTGGTACTACAACACAAATCATTAGCTGAAATAAAATAAATGATTGGTTGAAACAAGCAATAGAAATTAACACCAAACTACATAGGCTGAGTTTGATACCATCTAAACCTCTACTAAAATTTAATATCCCAAAGGTGTGTTTAAGGTATTCACTCTTGAGAGATAAGACACTAATAATGTAATTACTAGTGCAGTGAATTGGGAATTATTCAGTTCAATTTTAATTTTGTAATTGTCTCCTTATACTAATTTTATAATGAGGTACATATAGAATCCTATAATAGAATTGAAGAAATTTGGTCAAATTCCATTTACTTAATCATTCAGATGGATGACTCATCACCTCTCAGCTTGCATCTCCTCCCATTCGAATGTAGATACTCAACTGTGCCATGTACCTACCTCCAGAGCTATCAAGAAGTTTTAATGAAAATTAACTCAGAACAACAAATTCCTTAAAATGTGCTATCAAGGAAGGAGATTTAGACATACTGTTGAGGAGATGTTTATCTCCAAATATTTCATATTCTGAATAGATATTAGATGAATCATTTGTCATTACTAACATATTTGCTATATTACACATAGACAATGCTATTAATCACTATAAGCTTCTTGCATGATTTTTCCATGTTTAGGTTCTTACAGCAACATGAAAAAGTATCAGATTAAAATGACAACAATAACAACAAAATCAATACTAACAGAAGATGAGGGATTGCTCAATCATAAAACTCACAATGAGTACAGACTGCATTTGAACCCAAGCCTGTTTCTGTAGGACATAATTCCTAACCAATTGCAATTGTTTCGTGTAAGTGCCTGCATCTAAAACATAATGCATAACAGAATGATCAGTGTGATCGTGGGAATTACCATGATTTTAGCATTGCCAGGCTTCAACTATCAGGGTTGGACTGCTCAAGGGGAAAGTATGGACGATTCCAGCTGTTGGGGAGTGTATTCAGTGCAGAGAATTATATTTCTTCCCTGTAGTCTTAATCATCACTGTACACCGACCTGTTGTTCCGATGGCATGAGAGTTTTCAAGAACTGATCCAGGATGACTGCACATCAACAGTGCAAGAACAAAGCTTATGATTTCTTTTCTTTAGAAGGCCATCTGTAGGTCTGCAGAGCTCTTTCTTTTCTCTTCCCGCCCCCCCCCCCAGCCCTTGCTTACATGCTTGTTTACTTATATTATGATTCTTTTCATTTGTGTTCCTTCTAATTAAAAATTAAATGACTGTATAATAACTTTTCCAAGAAATTCTGGTGGTTCAGTGATCAACTCCTACCAGAAGAGTCCATGGTTCAAGCCCATGAGCTGCTCTTCGGGAGAGCTACATGGCAATCTTGTTCATCAAGATTACAGTTGATTGGGTCAGATGTGCTCAGTCCTATAGAGCCATTATGAATTGGAACCAACACAAAGTCAACAGTTAAAACCTTTTCCATCTGATGTGAACAGCAAATTGATTTTTAAAACAAATAAATAAAACCAGTCAGAAAGTAGATGTTTCATTCACAATTTAATATTATTTCATCTAATCCTTAAAATAAGAATATTTTTTGCTTTTATTTCTCCAGAACTTGATTTTTTTAAGTTATTTTTTTTCTTGAGTTAAACGACATTATGTTCTAAACAACTAAGATTGAAAAATGAAAGTAACATTCATTGTTTTATTTATTTCAGACAACAAAATATCTGTGGTTATTCTGAATTACAACAGTCTCTTTTCCAATAATTAAATACTGCCAATTACCAAAGGATGCTTTTACTATTACATTTGGGGAAAATTGGGATCACCAGATAGAAATAAGGTGAATGACGCCGTACCTAGTAGGCCCAGGACCTTAAGGTGAACAACTTCGGAGACTCAGTGTCAGGACTGGCCTGGACTGATCCTGCAACACCGAGGCAAAACACTAAAGGCTTGCACCAGAGAAATTGGGGGAGCAGAGCAGGGAGCTCCCGAGGAAGTACAAAGGACAGACTCTGGGGCCAGAGCATGGCACCCTATCGGGCTTGACTGGAGGACACGCCTAGAGGTCATAAATCAGACCTTGATCTATTTACAGGTTTTTCTTTGTTTCTTAATTTTTTTCTTTTAATTAATTTATTCTTTTATGGGTCATTGGTTTTCTTTTTTGTTACCATCGCTGTGTTTTCATTCATCACCTGTCTTGCTATGCCTTGTCTTTTGGTGCACATTATTATCTCTAAAGATCTATCTAGATAAGATAGGCTGGATGAACAGTCTGGAGGAGAAAACAATGGGACCATTGGTTCCAGGGGGACATGGAACAGGGGGGAGGGGCGGTTAAGGAGGTGGTGTTAACCAACCCAAGGACAGGAGAGCAGCAAGTGATGCAAAATCAGTGGCAAGGAGGGTGTGAGAGGCCTGCTAGGGATTCAGCAAGGGCAATGTAACCCAGAGAAATTACTGAAACCCAAATGAGGGCTGAGCATGGTAGTGGGACAAGAGGAAAGTAAAAGGAAATAGAAGAAAGAACTAGGTGACAACGTATATTTATAGAAGTCTAAATACAGACATGTACATATGTAAATATATTTATATGAGTGTGGGGGAAAAAGATCTATGTGCATATATTTATAGGTTTAATATTAAGGCAGCAGATGGACATTGGGACTCCACTCAAGTACTCACTCAATGCAAGAACACATTGTTCTATTAAATTGGCATTCCATGATGCGCACTTTCCTGACACGATCACTGAAGACAAATGGGTGAATGAGCAAATGTGATGAAGAAAGCTGATGTTGTCCAGCTATCAAAAGATATAGCATCTTGGGTCTTAAAGTAAGGTGACCAGATTTTAACATTGGTAAAGCAGGACATCATTGACCAGGTTGGGGGGGGAGGGGTTCTTGATTAAAACTTTGGTCCATATGGAGCAACAAAAATTTTCATAGAATGCAAAAATAGTATTGTAATATATATTTTTAATTACAACATAAGCACAATTTACAAATATAATACATTAAAAATTATACATAGTATTATTTTATTCTTTGGCATATTTCTCATTTGAGTGAATTTTTTAGTAGATTGCTGTTGTTTGAAAGGTCGTGAAATATTTCACAAGAATTTGTTAAATTATATATCATGCATAAAATGACTTTCAAAGTCTCAACACTTAATTGTGATTTTTCTGATGTGCACACTTTATTTATCACATAAAAACATGTTCAGTCACAGCATTAGTTCCTGGTAAGGACAATGCATATTCCACAATTTTTAGTGCATTATTGTATGGAATATAGTTTGTTTTAAAATTATTAAATATTTCTAACCATTTTTTCTCTATTGTGATTTTTGCTGATGCCCAAGATTTAACCTTTTCCTTATCAATATGTATTTTAATAATGATACCTCATTAAAAAGATCATCTTCAGAAATATTACTATATGGGAAATTTTAAGTAATATGATCGACTGATTTTTGCACACCATTCCAATTATGTTCTTGTTTTAATGAAACCCAATAAAAATGTTCAATATCATTGTATTGTAATGTCCACTCTTCTAAATAATCTATGCAGTTACTATAGAACATTTAATGTGATTCATGATATCTGCACGATTTATTGCGCCTTGTTCTTCTAGCTGGCTTATACTATTACAGATAGTTAACGGAAAAAATTATTTTCTATCAGCTCCACACTGAAATTTTAAATTAATTTCATTTGCTACTTTGATTACTGAAATTTTGTCACCTTCAATAAGTTTTACAGCATTTTGAAAATGAGCTGCTTGATTGTGTACAAACTCTAGCCAAATTTTTGAAGACTCTTCTTCAAAAAACTATTCTGAAATTCTAGGACATTTATCCTGTGATAGAAAGTAGGATTTCAAAGGATCGTATATTTTCAAAATAATTTCAACAGCTGGCAAAAGAGCTAACAAGCGCTTTTTACTGTATCCAAGTATTTTCTGATATTAGACTTCCGCAGTTTCACAAAATTCTTTAAGCATTTCAACGCGCACAGTGTATATATAGAAATAGGAATACATTTTAATAACAATATTTTCCACATCTATGTGCAACAAATCAGAAGCTGTTTGAATGGCATTATGTATTATGCGTGCTGCACTACCAATACCAATAATGTTTTGATTAAGTTTTGTTTAATTTATAAAAAATATTATTTGTACATCTTCTCGCTTTTTCTCCAAAATTTGCGTTCATGTTGTCTGCACAATATGCAATTATTTTATGTTTTGAATTGTTTTTTATCAAAATATTAATAATGGAACTGAAAATTATTTCAGAACTTTCGCCAGGCACAGAAATGAAATCTAAAATTTTAATTATTATTCCAGTTTCCGAATCAAAAAATCTAATAATGGTTGGAAATAACTTTATATCCTTATGATTAGATGCATCAGAATATATGGATATAAAATTAATTTTTTCTAGATTTTTGTTTAATTCTGAAAATGCATATGGGGAAAGCACATTACACACAATTGCCTCAGATTTTGTTATAGCACAGGCAAGTTTTTTGTTGAATAACTTTTTGACTTGTAATGTACAGTCCATAGATCTAAAGGAATGATTGCGATTAATAGCATGTAACGACATAAGTCCTTCTGCTAATGCTAATTTCTTTTCTTCGTCTCCATAAGTTGTTTTCTGAAAAAATTCCTGCATTTTGGAGGAAGATGCAGCAGTATTTAAATATCTTTTATGTTTCTGTGTCTCCAAGTGCTTTGAAATATCATTCTTCCTTCCGTGCAAAATAGAAAATTCACCATTACATTTCGCACATTTTACCATGTAATTGCTTTTGGGTTTTTTTAATAAAAGGAAATTCACTTCTTAAATCATTGTTGAATTTGCATCTTTTCTTACTCATTATGTTAAAAATAAAAATTTTTTAATTATATTATAATTATTATATACATATTGCTTAAAAACACAACAATTAGGTACATAATTACATGAACATATTTTATTGTTAGTTTGTAAATTAAATTATTGATTGTTATAAAGTAACTATATTTTTTAAATTATTTTAACTATAATCCTATATTTCTTTCTAAATAATAACAATACTAACTTGTATTATTCGTTCTCTGAATTTGTCGTAACGTAAGTCATGTCACTTTCAAGGCCAGCGCTAGATGTTTTGCTGCCACAATAAAATATAAATAATACAAGTGCTGTCTGCTAAATTCAAGAAAATTTATGTATTTATGAAATAAATAAATAGCTTACCTAAATTATCTGAATAGTTGATATGTTGACATCACTTGTTTAGCACTAGCACGCAGTACAGTGTGTATCATCTGAGAGACAGTTACAAAATGTTTTCTTCATTGCCAATGCCAAAACATGCCATTGTTCATGAAGTCCAAACAATGGTGGTCAAAGTCTAACAACTGATCAACAATGTGACTTGGATAAGCAGTTCTTGATAATCAGTTCTCAACTATTATTTGTTACTATTAAATTTAATATTATAAAATAATATAAAACTCATATCCTGGCAAAATAGCCACATGGCAGCCAAAAATTGTATATTCCCTTCCTGCTCTCCCGCCGTTCCCTAGCTTGTGGTGGATTCTTTCCAAAAATCAGAACTATTTTAAAACGCCGCGGGGCGTGGGACAAATTGATAAAAATCGGGACTGTCCAGCCAAAGCAGGTCCTCTGGTCACCTTATCTTAAAGGCTTGAAGATAAACAAGCAGCCATCTAGCTCAGAAGCAACAAAGCCCACATGGAAGAAGCACACCAGCCTGTGTGACCACAAGGTGTAGAAGGGACCAGGTGTCAGGCATCAAAAAACAAGAAATCATATCAGTGGGTGCCCATCTTCCCGATATGATCACTTAAGACAAACGTGTGCATAAGCAAATGTGGTGAAGAAAGCTAATGGTGCCCAGCTATCAAAAGACAGAACGTTTGGGGTCTTAAAGGCTTGAAGATAAACAAGCAGCCATCTAACTCAGAAGCAACAAAGTCCACATGGAAGAAGCACACCAGCCTGTGTGACAATGAACTGTTGAAGGGATCAGGTATCAAGCATCAAAGAACAAAAAAATCATATCATTGTAAATGAAGGTGAATATACAGTGGAACCCCAAAGCCCATCAATAGGCAACTGGACACCCCCTCACTGAAGGGTTGTGTAGAGATGAGCCAGTTGGGGTGCAAGGTAGCAACAATGAAACATATAACTTTCCTCTAGTTCTTAAATGCTTCCTCCCCCCACCCCTTCCATGGTCCCAATTCTACTTTACAAAACTTGCTGGACCAGAGGATGTACATTGGGTATAGATGGCAACTGGAAATACAGGGAATCCAGGACAGATGACCCCTTCAGGACCAGTGGTGAGAGTGGCGATGCCTAGAGGGTGGAGGCAATGTGGGGTGGAAAGAGGGAACCGATTACAAGAATCTACTTATAACCTCCTTCCTGGGTGATGGACAACAGAAATGGGTGAGGGGAGATGTTGGACAGTGTAACATATGACAAAATAATAATAATTCATGAATTATGAAGGGCTCCTGAGGGATAGAGGAGGGTGAGGGAGGGGAAAAATGAGGAGCCAATATTAAGGGCTCAAGTAGAAGGCAACTATTTTGAGAATGATGATGGCAACAAACTTACAAATTTGCTTGACACAATGGATGTATGAATTGTGATAAGAATTGAAGGATCCCCCAATAAAATGATTTAAAAAAAATAAATAAATAGGGTGAATGAATACTTTAAGATATTAATCATTTATTTATAATAAATAATAAACAAAGCCAATAAAGTATTATTGAATCTATACAGCCTCTATCATCAGACATCTATTCATATTATCTGACTCAGAGAGCACACACACATGTAAATTGAGGTGACATATAATATTTTAATTATTAATCTACATTTATTTGTTTTGCCATAGTTTTTTTTGAAGCTCTGAGTATGAAATATTTATGTCAGCATCAACCACACTATTTAGTCTTAGGATTTTCTTTCCAAAACAATATGTTCAAAGTTTAGCTTCTATATACTTCTGATATTAACTTATTTTAGCATTTAAAGTGTATGTTGTATGAACTATAAAACTTAAATATATATCATAAAATGCTTTATTGGCAAAGACATATTTATATAATTCTGTAATATTGGAGAATTCACCAAAAATAGTAAGCCATTTTTAATATTATGCACCATGCCTCTGATAGATTTTCTTTGCATATAATAAAATTTTAAATATTACTATGCCACAAACGTCACTTTATAAATGCGAAAATATAGTCAAGGTGTCACTAAATAAATCATCTGGATGATAATTAGAAAAGCGATGATTTCACACCATGCTGTGGGACTCCAGATTCACACGTAACCAATTCACCAAAGTTCTAAAACTTTAAATAAGATAGGCCCTTCATTTTACTTAAAAGATTTATCAAGAGGCCTTAAAAATGGCCGTGAAAGACACCGGGAGTAGTGCAAGGGCTAAAGGCAACACAATGCTTACTTAACCAGAAGATGGAAACTGGATGCTTCAGTTGCTTAGTGATGTCAGGGTCTGGACTGAGAATCTATGTGTGCAAAAGCCCTGTGGGGGCACTTCTGACCTACTCTGACTTCACAAGGAGGAAGCAGAATCAAATTCAATATCAGCCCAAGGCCAACTCCTATAAAGCAGAGAGATCAGACATACTTACATCCTCCAAACGTCGTTATCGATTCTAACACCAACCATCTACTTCTACTTCTCTGTGGGCTCTAGAATCTGTTGCAATGGCCACAGAGAATTCACAGACAATACTCAGAATTATGGTACTTATAAGGAAAGTTAAGAGGTTAGAATTGGAAATATTAAGGATACAATTCTTCCAGTCCAGTCAGGGGTGCCCCTTCTCGGCCGTGCCCACAGGCCAGCTGCTCTCAGGTCCTCAGCCGCTATTGTACTTGGGCACCTGTCACAAATCTCCTTTAATAAGCCTCAGCCTGAAAGCACTCCGCTCCAGCTTCAAATCTACATCTTCTCATAGGGACCCCCCACTGCACAAGTGTGCCTCTTCTTCTAAGGCCCTCTATTTACTGTCCATGGACAGGAAGCGCACTGCCCTGTCCCGTGTTGGCTCTTAGTTCTGCTACTGAAGACCTCCTCCACCTCTACTCTCATGTCACAGCTCTGTCTCCTGGATTGAGGAGATTCAGTGTGCTAGCACCTCTATGAAATGTAGTGAAAATACTGAGGACTAGACTGGAGAAAAATTTGTCAATGACATATCAGACGAAGGAACAGACATATGCAATCCCATGTTCATTGAAGCACAGTTTACAATACAAGAAATTGGAAAGCACCCGGAAGCCAATCAGTTGAAGAACGGAAAAGAAACGGTACATACACAATGGAATACTCCATATTTCAGAAAAAATCATGAAGAAACCCCAAAGTACCTCATCACATAGATGAACCTGGAGAACATCACACTAAGTGAAACTGGTCACTCACACAAGGGAACATATTTTGTGAGACTATTACTATAAAGACAAAAGCCAAAACAAAGACGTACATGCCAAAGAGAATAGAATTTGGAGGTTCCCAGAGATGGAGAAGAAGGGTGAGAAGATGAAATGACGAATAAGAAAGTTGACAGGTATATATTTGTGAGTGAAGGAAACAGAGGTATATAAGAGAGAGAGGAGAAATCGGGAGAAGGGGAGAGGATAAAGTTGAGAGGTAGAGTGTTAATGGGTGGTCTGAATTATTGATTGCAGAATTGATAGTGTGAAATTCACATTTAATTCACAATTTAACAAAGAACATTAAAATGTGTACAAAACACCTTAACAACTTAACAAAAACCACAAATAATCTATTTAAATATGGGTTGAAGGCATGAATAGAAACTTCATAAAAGTACGTATTGAGTCAGCCAACAAACATCAGGTATGCTCACGGTCATTAGCCACATGAGAGAAGCAAATCAAAACAATGAGATACGACCTCATCCCAGTTTTGATAACAAAATTTATAAAAGAAAGAAAGCAAGTGTTGGGGAGAATGCAGAAAGACTGGAACCTCACACATAGCCGGTAGGTTGTTTTAAAAAAAGTGGAGTGAGTGGCGATACTGGGAATGTAGAGGGTGAGTGGGTTGGAAAGGGAACCCGATTATAAGGATCTACATGTGACCTCCTCCCTGGGGGACGGACAACAGAAAAGTGGGTGAAGGGAGATGTCGGACAGAGTATGATATGACAAAATAATAATTTATAAATTATCAAGGGTTCATGAGGGAGAGGGGGGCAGGGAGGGAGGGGGAAAAATGAGGGCCTTGTGCCAGGAGCTTAAGTGGAGAGCAAATGTTTTGAGAATGATGAGGGCAATGAATGTACAGATGTGCTTTACACAATTGATATATGTATGGATTGTGATAAGAGTTGTATGAGCCCCTAATAAAATGATTTTTTAAAAAAACACTGTGGAAAGTCATACGGTGGGTCCTCATTAAGTTGGGTATAGAAGTTCTACTTACGCAACAATTCTTCTACTTGATATTTATCCTAAAGGAATAAGAGCCATGGCAAAACCAGACACTCACACACACACACACACACACACACACACACACACACACACACACATACTATTCACTGACACTATTCACAGTGCAAGTGATGGAAACAACCTACCGTTTATACTCGTGTTTAAGCTGAGTTTTCCAGCACATTTTTCATGTTGCAAAAGCCCCCCTCATCTTATACTTGAGTGAGGGTCCAACTTACGTGTTCTCCGGTGTAGTGGGGGATTTCGCTGGTCCCTCCTGATCATCTGCGGGCACCTGCAGCCTCTGTGGGTGGTCCGATGACTGCTGATAGCCCCGCTCTTCTTTCCTCCTGCACACCGGCAGCCTCTCTGTTGTCGGTGCCGTGCTGGGCAAGAACCTGCCCGCTTCTGTGTGCCGGTACCTGGGGCACACGGCATCCTTGTCAGATGCATGTTGGATGCGGCTGCTCTTCTTCTCCCGCTCTTCTCCAGGGCTGTGACCAATGACTAGCCTTTATCATCATCGTACCTGTGCTTGGGCACGCCCCCTGCTCCGCCCAACCATATTTAAGAGAACAGCGTGAGGCTGGGAGATTTTGTTTCCTGCTTGTGAAAAATGCCACAGAAATTGTAGTGATGTTGAACAAACCTTAACAACTCAAGTTTATGAGTGTTTTTTTTTTTCATTTCAAAAATGGTTTTTGAAATGTCGATTGATGGCAAAACTCATGTGGACATCTGTCAACATCCTGAGTAGATGAAAATATCAACTTGTAGTGCTGTGGAGTTAATTCCACCAGGTTAGACGGTTAATCCAGTTTTCTATTAAGAGGTTCTGAAAAGATTGTGTAACAGTGTGTGAGAAAAAAAAAGCTTGCTATGTGGTGGACGGGAGACTGGTTTTGCCATCACAACAATGCACCTGCTCACACAGCCATCTCGGGGAGCCAGTTTTGGACCAAAAGCAGCACACCTTTCTTGCCCCACGCACCTTTCTTGCCTGACCTTGCTCTGTGTGACTTCTTTTGTGTCTGCAAATGCAGAGGGTTATGAAAGGACACTGATTTGATGACACAGGTGAAGAAAATAAATAAGGGGGGGTCCTGAAAATATTTCCAGGAACGGAATCACAGATTTGACAAATGTATTAAGTGTAATGGAGAGTTCTTTAAGAGTGATAAGGTGGTTTAGTTTAAAAAATTTTTAAACACAAAGCTTTGGGGGGAAAATTGGACTTGGGGGGGGGTAATCCCCATGTATATCACATCATTTCTTCATTCTGTCACATCCAGCAGAATTGTACATTTGCTACCACAACCAGTTTCCAAACACTTCTGGAGTAGTCAGCATCCTCTACTTCCAAGCGACTGGTAGTTCTGAACTACTGACCTTACAGTGAGGAGCCCAGTCCTTTTTCTCCATTTATCATGATTTTATCTCCCAGTGCAGTCATGAGGACCCTGGTTTTTGTACATTGAGTTGTGCTTCATAATGAAGTTGCAGGTCTTAATCTTCATCAAGTGGTTCAAGTCCTTTTAACTTTCAGAAAGCAAGGTTGTGTCATCTTCATATAGGAGGTTGTTGATAAGCCTACCTCCAATCTTGATGTTGTGGGCTTCTTTATAGAGTTTGGTTTTTCAGATTTTTTTCCTCAGATTAAAAAGGTATGCTGAAAATATTCCTGATTGACAACTCTCCTGGTTTATAATCATATAGTTTTCCTTGTTATGTTCAAATGACTCCTCTCGGTCTGTGTATAGGCTCTGCAAGAGTATGATTAATTGTTCTAGGATCCCCATTCTTCTCATTTTTATGCCAAGTTCGTGATGATCCACAGAATGGGATGCCTATACATAGCCAATAAACATGGCAAACGCCATTGTAGTGTTTTCTGCTTCCAGCGCAAATCACTCTTACTTCAATGATGTTCTCTCTTATTCCGCATCCTCTTCTGAATCTGGCTTGAATGTCTGCCAGCTCCCTGTTGATGCATTGCTATATCATTTAAAAATATTTTCAGTGAAATTGTCCTGGTAAAGTTTATGGCCCAGCAAACGCCCTGGGGCAGGTCTGCTCTATCATGGAGTTGCTACAAGTTGCAAATCAGCTCAGTGGACCACAAATACAAGAAGATTGTTTGTTCACTGCCCTTCTCTCACATCCTTCAAGTTCACCTTGTCTGTTGTTATAGCTAAGATACAAACTTGCTTCTTATTGCTTCTAAGTCAGCAAAAAAAACCCTCAGAGTTTAGTTCTTTTTAAAATGCTACACTTAATTCAGCTCTGCATTTAACTACAGAAAATTTAAATACTAAACTTAATATCTATTACTATGACTGTATTACATTTCGACTGATGTTGACAATGCACTGGAAGCTGCTGGGTGGAATGTGCTGAAAGTGGAAGGGAGCTAAAAACACTCATAAATACTAATTGTATTTACCACCTTTGCTATATGTTCTAGAGTCTACGGTTATTTTTCATAATTACCTCATTTCAAATTTAGTCAGTGTTCTTATAATTCATGTGTACATTAAATACAATGTACATTTACATTTCCCCCCAAAAGGCTGTAGTAAATGGATTGTGAATATTAAACTAAATTAATGCTAAATTTATTAAACTAAATAAAACCTAAGAGCAACCTATTATTGAGGATGTTTCTGAAGACAGTATTAATAATAGCTAATATTCAATCATTCTTAGGTGCCAAGCTTATTACCTCATTTAATTCTATTTATAAACCTAGGAAGTAGATGATATGATTGCACTTACTTTATACAAGGGAAACTGAAGTTTGAGGAGCTGCATTTGCAAGATTCTGCAATTAGTAGGTATGAATATCAGTCTTTCAGCAAAATATAACTAGCAATTATATCCCGTTAACTACCATGTGATCTAAGCCAGTAAATAAACGAAGGAGACGTATGAGACATTTGTCACCACCAAGGGCTCAAAATTCAAAACTCACCATTAATCAATGCTGACTCATAATGGCTCTGTGTAACAGGTGAGCTTCCCGAGGGTTTCCCACTGAGGAGCAGAAAGCCTCATCTTCTTGCTGGTGGGTTCAAACTGCTGACCATGAGGTTAGCAGCTCAAGATGGAACTCACTACATCACAAGGGCTCTGTGTTAGTCTGGGTAGACTAGAGAAACAACTCCATGGACACATGTATGTGTATAAGAAAGAGATTTATATACAAGAGCAATTGAACATTGAGGAAAAAATTCAGCCCAATCCAGATCAAATCCAGAAGTTCAATATTAGCCCATATGTCTGATACCAATCCATAAGGTCCTCTTCAGACTCATGAAACACATGCAATGCCGCCAATGCAGGACGATCACAGGCCAGTGGGTGAGAAATCCTTGGATTCAGTGGCGTTGGAAACATCTCAGCTCTGGCAGGGGTCTCTGCATCAGGGTGGGTCCATGTGTCTTGTCAGCTGCTATGGCTCCCAGGGTGTGAGCAGAGAGTCTCCCACCTCCAAGGAGAAAATACGGGAATTCTCAGAATCCATTGGGGAAGACTATGCCCACCCAGAAGCCTCATTGGCTATGACCTCATTGACAGGCTACACTCCACCCCTACAGTCCCAATCCTCAAATTGACAGTCATATAACTACCACAGGCTCCTTAACCAATAAGGGCCAGGGAAGTTCTATTGTACTTTCACCCACCAGCTTTCAATGGATCATAAACAATAATCTATTACCAAGTTTCTATTAAACGCTAAAGAACTGGAGAAAAAAACTCCTTTCTCAATTTTTCCTCCCCAAGTATCCTAGAAGGCAGTTGTGCTTGATTGCTAAACTAAAGGTTGGTCATTCAAGCCCACAGAAGAAAAGACCTGGCAATCTCCTTCCATTAAGCTCACAGCCAAGCAAAGCTCCCAGCACAGTTCTACTCTGTAATACCGCATCGTGCGGCCCTGAATGGATGGCAACGAAGGACCACTGAAATGCTTTCACCTCCTTATTTTGCCTAAATACTCATTTTACAATTCAGGGTTTGATTTATTGGTTTGAAACTGGTTTATTTTATGCGTGTGTATATGAATTGCCATGTTCTAATATTTCTCTAAAGAAACCCTAGTGGTGCGGGGGTGGCCGGGGAGGGGGCTGGTGTTAAGCATTGGGTTGTTAAACAAGGTCAGCAGTTCAAACCCAACAGCTGCTCTAAGGGAGAAAGATGAGACGGCCCACTCCTGTTAAGATTTACAATCACAGATATGCTAGCAACGGTCTGAATCAAGGTAGACTTGTTGACAGTGAACACATGGAATATTTCTTGAAGGAAATAAACCTCGCTTTCTCACTAAACCAAACCAAACTCACTACCGTAGAGTGACTGCCGACTTGTAGCGACCTCAATTTATTTTCCACGTGTATGCTTTAATGATTTCAACTTCACTCTAAATCATTTATATGATTGTGTGGTGTACGGGGAAGCAAAGCCTTTAAATGGAATGGAATGCATTTATTTCTATTTAGTGTTGAATTTCATCACAGAAGTACTGACAATCTTTTAATCACAAAAATTATTTTTAATGCTCACACTGCATGAGATTCAATTTGTTTTGTCTCTTAGATTAGACCAATAACGTGATTATTAGATGAACACCAGACATAATAATATTTTTTCAGTAGATCCAAAGTGATCACAAAATAACTCAAATTCTAATTTAAAAGTAGAAATTGTCCTATGTTTACATTTTTTATTACCTGCCACTTACTTTGTAATTACAGTTCCAGGTAAAGTACTTCTAGTCATTTAAATGCAACGCGACTTTTATGCCCTGGAGCCCAAATCTCCTACCTCATTTACTGGAAAAACTACAACCCTAGGAACACAGAGAGAAATGCGGATATTTATAGTGAAGTTTTTCTCTTCATCTAGATTTTTAATTATAGGGTTTGAAGCAGCGTTGTGGAAGTAATCTTAAATGGCTACTAAGGCTAATTATGCAAGATTTGTTGGTTATTAAAATATAGCTTGCCTTTCGCTATGAAAGTGCAGATGAAAAACTGCAGAGACAGATAATTCCCCAGAGGTATGCCTTCCTGTTGCCTTTTGGCTTTTGCTTTTTCCTCAACCTTTAATCAAATTCTTTTTAAATGTTGGACTCTTTTAACTTAAAATATTGTTGTTAATATGACATCTTTAAATCTTAAGGAAGGTACATGTTAATGAACCAAAAGAAACCTAGGATTGTTAATGACCTAATTTTTTAATCATTGGTTTCAAAAGTTAAGAGTTAGTTAAGCAGAATAAATCAGATGGGATTTCCCTCGATACAGGAAAACAAAATCTCTCTGGCTCCTTCGATCTGGTAGTTATGGGTGTAACAAAGGTCAACCGACATATAATTCCGAAGATAACAGTTACCAAACTGGAATTGAAAACCCGGTACAGCAGCAGCCACTTAGTCACTAAGAAAAGTAAGATGGAAGACAGCCAGCTATAACCAGTTATGGACGTTTCTGGGGTCCTGCCTAACGGTTTCAGCATTAATTTCTATGAGGACACTTCTATAATGATTCTAACTTGAGTCAAAGATTCTGTGATTTATCAGCTTTGTGGTGCAAATTTTAATTTGTAAAGAAACAATACTATATATAATTTGCGAATTTTGAGATTTCATTGAGCAGTCAAACTAAACTTAGAAGTCTTTCGTAAAGCAGCCCAATGATGTATTGCTGGAACATTTGAATTTTCTATGAAGTGACCTATTTATTTCTACTTGTTTAAAGTAAGATGAGAATCGGCTGCAATTCACAGACAGCTCTAAATGGCAGGAGCTTAAACATAAGACATGCTATGCTGTGGCCACGACCACTTGAATCCCAACAAACTCTCTCTCTCTACCTTCTATTACTCTCGACACTGCAGTTCTGAAACACTCATTTCTGCCAACCTCATTAAGCATGGTCCTGCCGCGGGGCTTTCTCCTTGTGGTTTCCTCCCAGCAACGTGCTCTTTTGTCAGTTATTTGTGGGTCTCAATTCGTTGTTTACTTCAGTTCTCTGCTCAATCATCAAGAGTTGTTTTTATCATTATTCTAAAAAAAGATGCAACACACTGTCCAATATTTCATATCCCCCTTCCCCTTCTTTCTTTTTCCTATAGTATTTGTCACTATACAACATGGTGCATAATTGAATTGTTTCAGTGATTCGTTTATAGTTGTATTTCCACTGGGACACAAATCCCAGGAGGAAAGACACTTGGCTTGGTTTGCTGCTGTGGAACAGTGCCTAGCATGCCCTGGTGTTCAAAAAATAAGGATTAAATGAAAACGTGCATGCACATTCCTGCAGGGGTCTTGTGTGGACCAATGAGAGCAGTGTTTGTTCTTATGTAGCAGCATCTTCAGAAGGGACAAGAGCTGAACCAGGCCAGGCGTTTTCCTCAGGTGCTCTATGAGCATCCAACTGGGTTTTTCTAAAGACAGTAAAGAAATAAAAATATTCTCAAGGCTTTTGTCAGTATGCAGCTAGGAAGGAAAATTCCGTTTTTAAGATTGTGCCCTCTAGCATCTTTCTTCTCTGAGTTTACCTTGTCCATTGTCCCTTGTACAGTCCAGTGAGGCTCAGCCACTAGAATGGACTGGTTTTTAATCTTGGACAGAACTGCTTAGTTTTAAACTGCAAACAGTTTGAAAAAAATGAAAGTTTATTTGAAAATGCCATTTTCCCCTGTGATAACTCCTTTATTTACATTTCACTCCTCATTATTGTCATATTTTCCTTTGTTCTGTCGATAAGCCCTAATCTTCACCTTTTAAATATATTAATTTAAAAAAGATTTCTGTTTGTCTTTATATTTTATCTCTAATGTTTGTATCTTGACATGCTTCTCTTCTAAAAAACGTACCAAACCTGCAATCTCTCTCTCTCTCTCTCTCTCTCTCTCTCTCTCACACACACACACATACACACACACACACCCCACACACACCCCATCTCATTAAGTTGATGCAGAAGCATAGCAACCCTCTAGGGCAGGGTAGAACTGCCCTTGTGAGTTTCTGAGTCTGTTACCGGGAGTAGAAAGCCCGTCTTTCTCCCAGTGAGCAGCTGCCAGTTTTGAACTGAGGACCTTGAAGATCACAATCCAGCACGTAATCATAACACCTCCAGGGTTCCAAACCTGCAATAATGACATCAACTGCAGTGTGGTGTTTTCTAAGTAATCCTGTGTTGGTGCTCATTTCCACATCGTCAGCCTGACCCCTGGTAACCCATGGCAAAATAGAAAAGAAGGAGTCTCTGCCTGTGCCTGAGTTCTCCCTCGGGTTGGCTGCAAATGGGACCCAGTGATGCATAGGGTTTCCATCTGAGTGTTTTCTGGAGGTATAGCGCCAGGCCTTTCTTCCTATGCTGTCCTATGAAACCTGGTTAGCATCCTAGGAATCAAAAAGCCTCCTGACTGGTGCATGCGCCAGAAGTCGCCTTGGGCTATTTTCCATGGAAGGCAGGACTTCTGCACTGAAACACCCCTGCCTCCAAAATAGCACCGAATAAAACCACATATGTTTATCTACAAGTAGGCCTTGGTTTATGACATAAACAAGTGATGATGAGCCACATTTTGACTGAAACTCCTAAGAATTGCTTTTTCTTTTTCATTTTTTCAGATATCAGTAAATTGTGAATTGCAACAATCTATGTAGTATATAAACTAGCAAAAATATATTTGCTGTGGACAAAACAGGTTTGTTTGGAGCTGAGAAAGGATGTCCAAACAGACCTCTAATCACAAAGAAGCTGAATCCAGGACTGGTTTCAAGATATTTCAAGACCGAATCTCACTGATGAGCGGAGAATATGCTGCTGGGTTGAAATTAAAATGTAGATTTACTTTGTTTGGGGTTTTTAATTACCATGCTGAACAACTCAATCATTCAAAAACATTGACAAAAATAAGCAGCTGGTCAACAACGGGCAACATCAACACCTGTAGGTTGACTGTGTTATTCAACAACCAACATTTGAATTCCTTCGTCCCAGAAGCACAAGCCTATGATTTTGAACAGAGTATCCCTGTCAAGATTACCGTGCAGCTTGATAACGCTCCAGGACGTCCTCCTCCCGTGACGTGCTCTAGAGTCAAATCAGACTCATCACATCCCCACAGGGCAGGTTAGAACCGGCCCACACGGGTTTGAAGGCTGTAATCTTTATGGAAGTCTTTTTGGTTAGCATCCAAATACTTACCCAGATCGAAATCAAGATATGAAAATGTTATATCTCATGAAATGACAGCCGTGGCGGATGATTAAGGTGCAATCACTACCTTCCAGACAATATTTGCTCAAGCAATGAATGCAACAGACGGAGGTATGGTAATTTTGCACAATTTCTGGGGAAAATAGTATATATATATAACTCAAATCTCAAGTCACTGAGTCAATGCTGACTCATGGCGACCCCTCTGTGGGTTTCTGAGAGGAGAGGAGACAGCCCAGTCTGATTTCTGCTGAGCTGCCACTGATAGGAATTGCTGACCGAGTGGATCACAGGCCAACGCGTGGCCGCCACACCACCTGGCCTGAGGTAGATAACATTTTTTCAGTGTCTCTGGAACATTGCATAAGCCCAGGGGGTGTTAAGAGGCAAGGCATTCACAAGGGATTTGGGGGGGAAATTGCTGAGTTGTATAAACATACTCTAAGCATTTCATCAGAATATTATGTTGGAGAGGATCAGTGGAAAAATCAACGATGTGGCAACAACAGTGAATTTAGAACTTGATGCCATTGATGTGATATCACCAGTCCCTGGAAATGACCAGCAAGCTTGGTAAAGTAGAGAGCAGCAAAAGCGAAGAAGGCCTCCCACGGGATGGATTGCCACAAGGGGTGTGACAATGGGCTGAAGCATAGGGACAGGGCAGGACCGGACAGTGTCTCATTCTGCTGTGCTTGGGGTTGCTGAGCATCAGATCGACCGCGCTGGCACCTAACAAGTCAGAATCCGTGATGTGGAAGAGCTCGGAGACCACGACAGAGGGGAATGGACATGCTAGAACCCAATGAATTTTGAAGAGGAAAGAAATATTGAAGAAAAACGAAATGATGAGAAGAGGAAGGAGAACACCAGTCAAAATATTTTACAGAGAAAAGATCGACTGAAATCTGTTTATCTAAGCTAAAGCAGTAGATTCAGTTACTAGAAAGCACAGCCCCAAACACTAATTGCTTTGTTAAACGCAATAGTCATGTTCAAGAAACAGAGAACTGCTACCTTGAAATGTATGAGTCAAAAAAGAAAAGAACCCGATAGCTGTTTTCTGACCAAAACCATCAATCAGAAGTAATCCCACTCCAATTCCAGATAACCGAAACCTTCCACAAGTGGAGTTATTATTCCAGCTTAAAAAATGCAAACGCCATCCAACCTTTTCTTATCATTGGAGTAAAAGTTTGTGGTTTGTAGGTTTCTTTAGATATCATTAAATTCATATGTAATGTTTCCAATGCCCAAAGGAAAATAAAGGCTGATCTACAACCCCACACATCCGAGTTGAGAACGGCAATACATTGCTGTGCTGGTTTCCTAATTGGAACCTTCTATTGGCTGAATTTAATGTCTGCCCAGTTCTTAAAAGACAGAACTTCCTTTTGTGTAGAAATGGCAAACAATTAGGCAGCACCTTTACTGGGAGCTGTTCTCTTGGGTGCAAAGATAACCAGAGTCAGTCCCCTGCCTTCATTTTCGCAGCTCAGTTAGAGGAAACGGGGAAAGAACCACAGAAAGAGATACAAACAGCAGAGACTAAACCTTCTCTCTTATTATTTATTATACAATTACCTTGAGAGCAGAAAGTGATGATGAATACTTTTCCATATGTTGAAGGAACATAGTAAACAAATATATCTAGAAATTATTCCAAGCAACGAACTGTCACTCGACCATAACGTGATGGCTAGTGTGTTACTGTGAGGACAGAAACCAGGGCTCTTGTATTTTAAGTACCAGCAGGCTCACCCATGTTGGACAGATTTCAGCAGAAATTCCAGACTAGAGAGAATGGCCTGAAGCTCTAACTCTCAAAAGAAAAAAGGCTGGTGAGAACCTTATGATTGGCAGCCGAACGGTGTTTTATATAGTGCTGGAAGATGAGCCCTGCAAGTTGGAAGAAACCCAAAAGAGGCCTTGGGAAGAGCTGCCTTCTTGGAGTAAAGTTGACCTTTATGACATGCCAGGAATAAATCAGGAAAGGTGTGCATCAAGATAGTATTCTCACCATACTTATTCAATCCATATGCTGAGCAAGTAATTCGAGAAGCTGGCTACATGAACAGCACCGCATCGGCTGAAGGAAGGCTCATGAACAATCTGTGGTGTGCAGATGCCACGACCTTGCTTGCTGAAAGTGAAGAGAACTTGAAGCACTTATTGGTGAAGTATTGATCACATCTCAATACAGGAAAACAAAAATCTTCACCGTGATACCAATAAGCAAGATCATGATAACTAAACAGGATTGAGGTTGTCAAAGATTCCATTTACTTGGATATACAATCAATGTTCATGGGTATAGCAGTCAAGAAATCAAATAATGCATTACATTGGACAAACTGTTGAAAAAACCCTCTAAAGTGTTAAAGACATGGTATTGTCAACTGCCCCATATGCATGTGGACATTAAGCAATGAAAAACTGAAGAATTTGTGCTTTTGAAGTATGGTGGTGGCAAATAATAATCATTCTTATAAGCCATAGACTACCAGAAAATGAACAAATTTGTCTCATAACAAGTACAACCAGAATGCTCTTTAGAAACCAGGATGGTGACATTTAGTCCCATGTACTTTAGAAATATATTTATATGGCAATACACTGAGGTAGTGAACGAACTTCGGGCCTCTGCTCGTACCCTCCCTCAACACAAGAACACTTTGTTCTAACAAACTGGCATTCTGTGATGCTTACCCTTCCAGCACAATCGCTGAAGACACAATGGGTGCATAAACAAATGTGGTGAAGAAAGCAGATGGTGCCTGGCTTATAAAACATATAGTGTCTGGGGTCTTAAAAACTTGAAGTTAAACATGCGACCATCTAGCTCAGAAGAAACAAGCCCACATGGAAGAAAACACCAGCTGGTGAGATCATCAGGTGTGTTGGGCTGGGTAACAGGCATCAGAAGACCTATAACTAACAAACAAACAAAAATGAAAAATATATTGTTGAGAATGAGGTGGATCAGAGCAGAGACTCAAAGCTCTTCTGTAGACAGAGGGACATCCCCCCACAGAGGATTCATAAGGAAGGGATGAGTCAACCAGGGTGCAGTAAAGCACTGATGAAGCACACACTATTCCTCTGGCTCCTTCAGACTTCCTCACCCTCCACTCTCCTGACCCCAATGCTGCCTCTCACTTTGAACTAGACGGGAGCATGTACACAGGTCCAGATAAGCGATACGAGCTTACAACACATGGAATCCAGGAACAGGAATGGGAACAGTGATCCCACAAGGGTAGGGGAGAGGTGGGGAGAGGAGGAGAAGGGAGAACTGATCGCAATAATGATCAACACATAACCACACACACCCCTCCAGGGGCAAACAACAGAAACCATGGGGAAAGGGAGACAGCGGTTGGTGTGAGATATGAAAATAATAATAATTTATCATTTATAAAGGGGATACGAGGGTGGGGGAGTGAGGGAAAAATGAAGCTGATACCACGGGCACAATAGAAAGTAAATGGGTAGAGACAAATGATGGCAAAATATGTACAATTACGCTTGATACAATTGATGTATGCATTTTAATGAGCTGGAAGAGCTCCAAATAAAATGATCTTTTAATAACATTTTTAATCCTCACAACTCAAAAAGAAAGAAAGAACAGAGACATATTGTCAAGTGCCTCTAGTCCTTGGAGGCTATTGCTTGACATAGTAGATAGCCATGCAAAGGAGACCCTCCAAGAGGTGGGTTGTCACAGCAACAACAACAATGGCCTCAATACACCCCCATTATGCGGACGGTGCACACAGGGTCACTCTGCGACAGAATGACCCAACAGCCCCCAACGACAGCTTCTACATTTTCACTTGTGGATGTATAATGATCTTTATTCTGTTTTTATTCGTGTACACAAATCTAAATGAATAAATCTACTTATAATACTCTGGAAATTTCAGCGAAATAAAAAATTGGAATACTTGCTCAAATTATGTTCTGTAATTTATGCCTTAGATATAATTTAACTTCCTCTTCACCAGAGCTTCACCCAGCCCAGCCAGTTTGTCCAAAAATAAGACTTAATTATTCAAAATAGAAGAGAAAGAAGGAAGGAGGAGGGAGAAGATTGGAAAGAGGAATAAAAGGAAAAGGGGAGAATGAAAAAATACAAAATGAATAACCAAAAACACACTGCGATTGAGTCGATGCCAAATTAAAAGGAGTACCTACCTTCCCTGGGGAATAAGTGAGCTCTTCCAAACAAACCAACCCCAGTTGCTCTGGCAAACAGCTTGGCAATGTAATTTGCTTTGGCTCTGGGAAAGGGCGGAATGGAAGCGCTCTGGAAGGAAACTTTTCATTGTGTCAATACAGATGTGCGGAATCTTTCCATGAGAAACAGGTGATAGAAATGCCTGGCTAATTGCAAACTTAATTGACAGAAAATATGTTAGATGTGCAAGAGATGGGTAGACACAAGGTTCCACACGCTTCTTGAAAGACATTTCAGGGATTCCACTGAATTAGGAAACTGTAGGCTTCCTTGACTGATTTTATTTTTCCTTTTGGAAAATATAAATAGTGCCACCATTCATGCCACCTGTGTGGGCTGAAGTGGGAAACAAGCGAGCACTTGTTAGTATTCGCACGGGACAGAAGGACAGGAACTGAGTGTCCTTGCCCTAAGGCTGAGCCCACAGGAGGTTCTCTGGGAAAAGCTCAATGTTCACTGCTCCCCTGTGGGTGAGGAAAACCCCTCCTAAGATGCTCTACTGACTGTGCTTTCTCTCACTCTCCAGTCCCGCCTTCTTTCTCTCGCCTTTTTGCAAACAAGCCAGCAAAGGGTCAATATGCTCCTTTTTTTTTGGGCCTCCTACCTGGAAGCCTGTTGCCATTCATTTGGTTGGTGGTTAAGTGCTGCCAAGTCGGTCCCAACTCATAGTGACCCTATGTGCGTGCAACAGAAGGAAATGCCACTTGGTCTTGTGCCATCCCCACCATTATCATGTTTGAGCCCATTGTTGCAGCCAGCGTCCATTACGCTTGTCCAGGGCCTTCCTCTCTTAAGCTGCCCCTCTATTGACCAAGCACGATGTCCTTCTCCAGGGAGTCACCACCCCTAACATGTCCACAGTATGTGAGATGAAGTCTTCTCACTCTTGCCTTTTAGGAGCATTCCAGGCATACTTCTTCCAAGACAGATGTGTTTGTTCTCTCTACAGTATTTTCAATATTTTCCCCAGCACCATACTTCAAAGGAATAAACTCTTTTTAAATATTCTGTATTCAGTATCCAATTTCCACATACACATGAGGTGACTGAAAATATCATGACTTGGGTCAGGCACACCTTAGTCTTTACAGTGGCGTCCTTGCTTTTAACACTTTAAAGAGATCCTGTGAGACAGATCGACTCAACACAATGTGTCTTGGTTCTTTGAACTGCTGCTTCCATGAGCACAGATGGTAGATCCAAGCAAGATGAAGTTCTTGACAACCTCAATATTTGTCTCCATGTGTCACGGTGACCGATGGTACAGTTGTGAGGATTGTGTCTTCTTTACATTGAGTTGTAATCCATATTGAACGCTGCTATTCTTAACCATCCTCCACAAGTGCGTCAAATCCCTTTGGTTAGTCAATTGTAATACATTTGCCCCATCTTGGGGCCATCTAGTTAAAAGCTGTCTTTTCTCTCTCTCTCTCTCTCTCTCTCTCTCTCTCTCTCTCTCTCTCTCTCTCTCTCTCTCTCTCTCTCTCTCTCTCTCACACACACACACACACACACACACACACACACACACACACCATTTTAAAGTGTCTCATTTCTCCAGAGGGGTTTGCTGCCTGCTTCCATAAGATATTGCTCACCTGGGGAATGTTCCCTGCTGCAACACATGTAGGCAGTCCAATTTATGACAACTTTTCATTTGGGATACATTAAACTGTATTGTTCTTATTGCCTTTAGATTATTTTCTTAACTAACATGTTTTCTTGCTTGATCATTTCTCTGTTTTCTGTTTCCAGAACACACATATCTGAGCCCAGACATTTTGGCTAATTCAGTAATTTCACTTAGAATAAATAAATGTGTAGGGTTATCACTATCTCTCCCATCCTTTCCTAGAACAGAGATTATGTTAACCTCAATTAGAATAGTCTTCATTGTTCAGGGTAAGAAATGTCCTTCCACACACTCAGCAGGAAGAAAGAAAATGCTCCTAGCAGAAATATAAAAAACTACTGCTTTGCAAAATTTGCAAGATTCTGCATACCTATCATAAAATAGTAACAAATCATGTACATAACATAAAAGGCCACTGCCACCAATTCAATTTTGACTCAGGTCTACCTGAGGTTTCAGAGGCTGCAGATCCAGCTTCATCTCTCTCTGACAGAACAGCCGGTGGGCTTGAATTGCTGACTTAGCAGTTAGCATGCCCACAGTGCCTCTGTGATTATCTTGTGGTTGTCATCATCATCATTTTTGTTGTCGTCAGGTGCCATCAAATTGGCCCCGGCTCATAGCAACCCCGTGAACAACAGAGGGAAATATTGGCTGATCCTGTGCCATCTTCACCATGGTTCCCGTAGTTGAGACCATTGTTGCAGCCACTGTGTCACCCCATCTTGTCCAGGGTCTTCCTCTCTTTGGGCGCCTGCTACTCTATGAAGCATAATGTCCTTTCCAAAGACTGCTTTCTCCTGGCAACAGGTCCAAAGACCGTGAAACCGTCTTTCCCATCCTTGCTGCCCCAAAGCATTCTGGTCATACTTTTACCAAGACAGATCTGTTTGTACTTCTGGCAGTCCGCGTGAGACTCAAAATTCCTTGCCAGCCACATGCTTCAAATGTGTCGATTCTTCTTCAGTCTTCCTTATTCAGTGTCCAACTTTCACATGCATCTGAGAAAATGGAAAATTATCACGGCTTATGTCAGGGTTCATCATCAAAATAACATCCTGTTTTCAACACTTTAGGGCTTATACAACGGATTACCCAATGCCACTCATATTGTTGCTAGGTGGCATAAAATAGATGCTGGCTCACAGTGGCCCTGTGTACAACAGAACAAAATACTGTCCAGTCGTGTGGCATCCTCATAATTATGATGCTTGAGAGGATTGCTGCAGCCAAATGTGTCAGTCAATCTCATTCAGCATTTTCCACTCCATCACTGATCCTCCACTTTACCAAACAAGCTGTCTTTTCCAGAGACTGATCTTTCCTGATAACATGCCCAAAGTATGTGAGATGAAGGCTCTCAATCCTCGCTTCTAAGGAACATCCTGACTATATTTTCTCTGAGATACATGTGCTGTTCTTTGGGGAGTCCACGCTACTTTCAATATTCATTGCCAGCACCGTAATTCATATACATCAATTTGTGTATGGTCTTCCTTATTCATTGCCTAGCTTTCACATATGTGGGGAGAGATTGGAAATATCCTGGTTTTGAATGAGGTGCAACTAAGTCTTCACAGTGATATCTTTGCTTTTCAGAACTCTAAAGAGATCTTGTGAAGGAAGCAGATTTTCCCAATGCAATGCTTCATTTGATTTCTTGACTACTGATTTCATTAGCATTGACTGTAGACCCAAACTAGACTAAATCCTTGACAACTTCTATCTTTCCTCCATTTATCATAATGTTATCTACTGTCCAGTTGTGAGAATTTTGGCTTTCTCTACATTGAGTTGCCTTCCATACAGAAGGCTGTAGTCTTTTTTTAACTTTTTATTAGGGGCTCATACAACTCTGATCACAATCCATACATATACATACATCAATTGTATAAAGCACATCAGTACATTCTTTGCCCTAATCATTTTCAAAGCATTTGCTCTCCACTTAAGCCCTTTGTATCAAGTCCTCTTTTTACCCCTCCCTCCC
This sequence comes from Tenrec ecaudatus, assembly GCF_050624435.1. Lineage (NCBI taxonomy): Eukaryota > Metazoa > Chordata > Mammalia > Afrosoricida > Tenrecidae > Tenrec > Tenrec ecaudatus. The sequence goes on along the minus strand of NC_134532.1, from coordinate 94,349,499 downwards.
CGCTCCCCCCTCCCTCATGAGCTCTTGATAACTTATAAATTATTATTTTGTCATATCTTGCCCTATCCAGAGTCTCCCTTCACCCCTGTTCTGTTGTCCGTCCCCCAGGGAGGAGGTCACATGTAATCGGTTGGAATCGGTTTCCCCTTTCCAACCCACACACCCTTTACCCTCCCAGTATACCCCCCCACTACCATGATCCAAATTCTACCTTGCAGGACTGGATAGAGCAAATCTCACAACTGGACCAGTAGGTAGCCTCTTGATAGGAGATGGAAAGATTGAAGTTGGCAAGGATTTTGTCTTGCTTGTGTCCACAATCAAGGCTTAGGGGAACAGCAGTTAAGAGATCAAAATACGTATTGCATTAGGTAATTGTACCTCTTAAGGGTGTTGATAGGTAAGGGTGTTATTTTGAGGACTAATGTGTGCCCAACCCAAACCATGGTGTTTTCATTTGCCTTATATGCATGTGAAAATTGGACATTGAATAAGGAGGACCATAGAAGAAACTATGCGTTTGAATTGTGGTGCTAGAGGAGAGGTTTGAAAGTACGAAAGACTGCTAAAAGGACTAGCAGATCTGTCTTAGAAGAAGTAAAGCAAGAACAGAAAGACTTGGTCTTACATATTTCAGACATGCTATCCGGAGAGAAGAGAGACCAATCTCTAGAGAAGGACATCATGCCTGATAAAGAAGAGGGGCAGCGAAAGGGAGGTCCTCAATCAGATGGATTGCCACAACAAAGGGCTCGGGCGGATAAAGGCCTGGGAAGACAGTGCAGGACGAGCCAGTGTTTGTTCTGTTGTCCATCGGGTTGCTATGATTCAGAACTGATGGGAAGGCACCTAGCAACAACAACAAACAACATAGAGACAGAAAAAGGTGTCTTTGCTTCCTGTATGGGCTCGGTTTGGGGCCAATGTGTCACCTATAAGAAGATCATGGTACAGTCCAGCCTATCCATCAGGTCACAGCATAAAAAATCATCCTGGGGTTGTGGCCCATTTGGAAGAGACCCTGGGAAGGTCTGGCCTCCCTACTCTTGCTCTTTTCCTTACTGAGTGTCTAGCTTCTGGGGCTAGAGGCGCATGGGGCCTGCCACCCTGGGAGATATTGGTGTCCTACTATGTTGTTGCTGAGCTTAGAGCCAAGGCACTCTGCCCCCACTGGCCTGTGAGGCCCATCTTCACTCCTTACCCTCGTGCTTCCTTACACTGCAGCTGCATGAGCAGAAAAGTCTCCTGCTAGCATCTGAACTACGGACTTCAGTTGAACTAGGTTGGGCGGTTTCCTTGATATACATTTATTTCTTGATATAAAATTCTCATACATACACAAGTGTCACTGGTTTTGTTTCTCTAGAAAACCCAGCCTAACACACCTCCTCCCTCTAATCCTTGATTCAAACTCTCTTCATTTAGTGAGGGCATCTCAATCTATATTCATCAGGTAGGAACTACGATAATTACACATATGTGATATAATTAATGTTACAGGAAGAACCTAAAAGAAGTAAATTTTCTCTAACTTCACATTTTCAAATTTCAAGAGACTCATTTAAAGAGAAGTTCTAAATCCTGGGCAGTTTGAAATGGTTCATTTCTCCAATTGATGTCATTTTAAAAATATATCACATAGTCTTTTTTCAAATGACATGTGAAGGTCTAATGAGTTTTTTTTAACTTTATATAGACAGGAAGTCTAGGAACTGGATTCAAATCAGTTCTGTTTACTCTAAGCCCTATTCTCTCCATAATAATCAGAGCTGTCTCAAAAGAAAAGAGAGAGACATTTTCATGACCCAACTTAGACCAACTATATGCTTTAGATTTTCTTGTTTAACCAAGGATATGGCAAGATGAATAGGTAAGAGTCTTGTAGTAGGGAACCTGACATTAAAAATATGTATGCAGAAATATAAAATAATCTAATGTTATTTTTAATGCAGGAAAAAAGAGAGTCATAGGATTCATAAGTGGGAAAAGGTTAAACGCTGATTTACATCAGTTTGAGAGGTAATGCTATGCATTTAACCTCAGAAATAAGAAACAAGAAGAAGGTTTAAAGCAAAAATGCTTCTTTTGCAATGTATTCTGTCCATTACTGCCAGACCGTCTCAGTTTTTTTCATCAACGATCCACAGTTTCCATTTGGTGCCTTTGAAGTTTGCTGATTTAGCACAACATGGCAAATTTGCACTGTCTCTGCCAAGGAGAAATGACAGCAATTACACCCAGAGTCCCGCTGCCTCTCCTAGCAGAATTGGCAGTATACCTCATTTCTCACTTTCTCCAGTCTTCACAAAGCAAGCCCAGTGTTCTCACAGGACCGCTCTGACTTCCCTGGGGAACAAAATTCAAATACTCTTCACAAAAAGTGACAAAGAAAGAGAAGCTGAAACCTATGGCTATGGATTGAATGGAAAATGTTTTGGGGGAACCTGGAATGATTTGGTGACCTTTCAAATCCTAAGCAATGCAAGAAATAGAAGGATTTGGGGAGAAATCATCCTTTCCTTTATTCTCCACAGAAACACTGGCTCCAAATTTGAACACCCATTTAGCAAACCAGAATCCTATAGTTAAATGACCCAATTCCTCTTGGAGAGAGAATGTTGACTCTCATTGATAGAGGACAGGATGCCAGGAGAACCTCGTACAGCTGTCACTCTCCCAAGAAGACTTATGACACATCCAAAGCTATAACATTTTTGTAGTTCTAGCAATGATAAATGTCCTGGCATGAAGCACCCCTTACAAATTACAGTCCAAGAGCAAAGTGATGGTCCATACCTTCGTCATCCCTGAAAATATATGCTTACATACATGCCTTTCCTTCTGAGCTAAGACTCATATAAACTCATCCCAAATAAGCATTGCTGAGGTATTTTATGAACACAAGTCAATATGTCTTTTAAGTTTTCCTAATTTATCAAGGTTAACTCTTCCAGTTTCTACAGACACACGTGATTTATTCTCGGATCTTATCATCACTATAATTATTCTACTTACCAGATACTTACTAATGCAACCTGAGATATAGTCGAGTAATAGGTCCCTTCTAGCCATAATCCTGCACTCTGTGCCCCTGGCGATAATCCTACTTCAGAGAAAGCTGTTACAGCATTAAGGTGGAGGTCCATTTCTAACCTTATTGGAAAATATGAACAAAGGCACATTAGTTGTTACCTTGGGGAACCTTTTACACAACTTTATTAAAGAAAGCAACTTAAAATAACTTCCTTTATTTTCCTTGGAGGTGTGGCCAGCTAAAATACAAACCACACCTCCATCAAAGCCACGCCTTGGTACATACGAGCCATTTCAGACACAGAGAGACTCCCAGGACCATTTAGAAGAGCATGTTCAAGATTGCTGTCTGAAATGGTGCCTTTATGAAGCATGACATGCTCAACAAGAGACTTCATTAAAAGAGTCGACAGAGAAGCCACAGATTGGGAAAAATATTAAGTAACAATACAACAGATAAAGGACTAATCTCCCAAATGTATAGAAAACTATAATATCTTAACAAAAAATACAAATAATCCAATCCAAAAATGGACATGAATAAGCAATTTACCAAAAATGACATTCAAGCAACTAACAGCCATATAAAGAAATGTTCATGATCATTAGCAATAAGAGAAACACAAATTTTAAAAAACAATGAGATATCACCTCACACTGATATTTGCGGCAAAATTCAATAACAGGAAATAACAAATGCTACAAAGAATGTAGAGAGAGAGGAATGCTTTTACCTTGCTGATGGGACTGTATGTACACCCACTACGGACACAGGTATGACACTTCCTTCAACAAATGCAAATACAAATACCTTATGATTCAGCAATCTCTTTAGTAGGTATACACCCCAAATAAATTAACAATATAACATGAATGGACATATGTATACTTATATTAATTGTATCAATTTCCACAATAACAAAAATATGGAAATGACTAAAAACCCCAACTATAGAGGGATGCATAAACAAACTCTGGTGTATTCATATCATGGAATTGTATGCATCAATGAAAAACAATGAGATCTCATTTAAATACCACAAGACATAGCCAAAACTAGAGAACATTATGCTTAGCAAACTCAATCTTACAAAGATAAATCATTATAAGATAAAACAGAAATGTGGTTTATAGGCAAGACTTTGACATCTGCCAGGAGGCCAGGGAACAAGGAGAGAGGAGGGGTGCAGGAGGAACACAAAAACTGGAGTGTTTAACACGAAAAATAAATTTAAAAAGCCCTCCAGATTCCTGACCCCTCAGATGTAAGCATTGGTCTCAGTGCCTAAAAAGGAGGGAAGTAAAACTAAAGTGCATTGGAGTCTTTAGTGACATACAAGTTCAGAGATGAATTTAAAAAAGACTGGTGGAGGCTGCCAAGACCAGATGCACAGAGACTGTGGCACAGAGGCTCAGAGGGGCAGTGCTGAGCCTATTGGGGTACCTTCTCCTCCTAAGGCCTGAGATGGGGAAATTGTGAGACAGGGCAGCAGTCAGGCTGACTTCCTGGCACCTGGAGGCAAAGGCCGAGTGACCACGTGGCGGAGAAGCAGGATTGGAAAGAGATGTGGCTGGTGACTGGAGAGAGGTGCTGCTGGGGACCAATGACTATATCCTTACTGTTTGCTGATCCTGACTTATGGTAACCTGTTGACTTCCCTAATAGCCTCCTTAATTCTGAGTGCCGTCGGTGAGTTCTGTGTAGCCCTTGAACAAAATTGTTGAACCCAGCACAGAAACAGCATGTCACGGGGGCACAGCCTGTGGCAGAACAGGTAAAGAAGGCTAGAGCCTGGAGTCTTCTCTTACTCAGGCCTGTGTCAACAGGGAAGCCAGAAGAGATGAGACATCCACCCCACCCCCCATGTCGCTCTTGCACCCACTGTCCCACTCCCCTTCTTCTCCTTGCACTCGTTTGTCCAACCAAACCATGAGCTTTCAGTGTGGGTTCTCCGTCTTTTACATCCCTCAACTCTCACCCACCCAATATTTCTTCATTTCCCTTCATATCTGACTTAAATACCTTGGTTCATAAGTTCAGTAATCTTTTTCTCAATATCCTGCATCCATTTTATGTTACCAGAAAGGTCTTTCTTTTCTTTGATAGATTCTGGATTTCTAGTCTTGCTTAAAAAGTTCCAGCTCCTCTCTACAGTGCACTTGTTTGGGAGACACGCCGTCAAGTGGCTTCTGACTCATAGGGACCCTGTGCGTACAACACACCAAACAAAACCAAACCAAACCAAACCACAGCCAGGCCTGTGCTGTCCTCAAAGAGGTCTGAAGTCTGAGTCTGTCGATGCAGCCACGGTGTCGATCCAACTTTCCAAAGATCTGGTACTTTTACTTCTAGTTCCCTAGATTTTCTTACAGAACTCTTATTTGATTAATTTTATATGCAACGCCTCAATTCCTCTGGAACTTATTTTTGTAAGGTAAAAGCTAATATTATTGGATTTCAAATTGTTATTTACTGTTGCCAGAATCAAATCATCTACCTTTGTATATACCTCTGGAGCTCTATTCTAGTCTATTCTACTAAGCCATTTGTCTAATATCGCGCTGATACAATATTGATCTGCTTACAGTAACTCTCTTGTATATCCTTACTCTAGGAAGATAAGCTTTTCTGTGTTATTCATTTTCCATATGTTCTTGGCATTTGTTCTCTATATAAAATTCAATTTTTCTCTATCTAATCTTCATACAAAAGAAACACATTATTGGTAAGATAATTAGCACCTGGACAGTACGAACATCTAACACATCGCTCTGCTAAATAGAAAACCTTAGAATCTTGAGTCTACCCAGAGGCACATGGGAAGAAAGGCCTGACGATCTATTTCTGAAAAGTCAGGCTTGGAAGGCCCTGTGGATCACAGTTCTGCTCTGACACACATGGGGTCTCCTTGAGGCAAAGTCAGCTCCGTGGCCAATGTTAATCGATAACTAAGTAAATATACAACTTTGTTTTGAGCAAGCTACATATTAAAATGTTAAATCAGTCTATGTTCAGCATGCTAAATCTTTCTATTATACCTACTCACAGCCAGAGATCTAGTCCTCTTCTTGCTGCCTCCTGAATCATAAGTGTTTCTCACTTCGAGACATCATGGTGGCGGGAGCCGCTGTCTTTTGTGGAGCGTGCAGGGTTAGCAGGCGGAGATGAGTTCACGGACATTCTAGAGCCTGCAGGCCAGACATCCCCACCCTTATCTACATGAAGAAGATTCTCACATTCATGCCTCCAAATAAAAAGTAATTCAACTGCCAACAAGGTGATTCCAACCCATAGAAGTTCCCTTGTAGGGTTTCTGAGACTGCCCCTCTTGATAGTGTTAGAAAGTCTCATATCTCTCCCTAGAAGTGGCTGATGAGTTTGAACTTCTGATCTTAGTGTTAGCCGTCCAATGGATAAGCCAATAATACACCAGCAGAGTTCCCACCTCCAGAATGTCTCAATTTTCCAAAGGCAGATTTGTATATGTAATTTAACTGATAATTTGTCTACATATCTCATTAACCTAAAGACAAATCATCATCGTCATAGGGGGCTTCAAAGGAGCTTGGGGGAAATTCCATTATCATTAAATTCCATTTTTCAGCCAACTTTTTGAAGTACCCTCTTTTAACCTACTGAATGCATTGGTTTCCAGAGCTGTCTTAGCGAAAGAACGGGGCCTAGTGGCTTGGCGAAGCAGAAATGGATATCTCGTAGTCTATGGATGTGAGTCGTGCGAATCTAGGTTGTCAGCAGTACCACGTTCTCTGTAAAGGCTCTAGGGGTAAAGCCTTTGTTTGCCTTTCCCGATTCCTGGCAGCCCCAGGCATGTCTTTACTTGGCAGCTTAAACCTTTGCTCGCTTGTCCATCTTTGCTCTCTCTGTGTGTCTTTTCTATAGGAAATCACACAGATTAGTCCGACATCCACCCTATCCCAGTAGGAACATCTTGATAATTTAACTGTGACAATTTTCAAAGATCCTTTTGCCAAACAAGGTTACCTTCACAGGTTCCAGGGCTTAAACTTCAATATACCTATTTTTCTTACTGCGATCCAGCTGCTTAGAACTCAGTGTCCAGAATAGAACACTGTGGATTTAAACTAACTTAACAACCAGCTTGGTGCCCTAATGATCATTTTATATATGTGTGTGTGTATGTAAATTTAAAATGATGTACATATACCAAAAGGGAGTTTATTCTTTCATATGGTTAATACTTAAATAAGAATAATAATAGAGGCACACAAGCTAGATTATAAGTAAGAGTTTTAGCATATTCATGAAAAATATTAAAGAATACCTGGCAAAAAAAACAATAAAACTCTTACTTCAGATATTTCCATATCACTTCCTGATTGGCATCCTCATCGGCAATATTGTTTACTTCTCTCTAAGCACAATTGGCTACGTGGTTTATCCTTAACTATCTTTTCACCATAGAGTAGGATCCCCTTCCTTTGGAGGTAGGCCATTTAGACAGCAATTATGGTGCTTGATATATTAAAAATAGGCCGCTTGTCGTCTCTGAACATACTGTGTTCATGTTTGAAAAAAATCCCTTTCTACTTCCATTGAACTTACAGCAATTGTTATAACAATATTTTTGAGCTTTGAACACTTTCAGGAATTGTATAATTCACTCATAATATCTTGTGGGATTTGCGGTGTAACACAAAGCTGAAGCAAATGACAGCACATCACCCTGTGACTGTTAGGCACTTTTCCCCTTTGCGTTAGAAGTTTGTTTACGTAGTAATGTTCATTCCATTCATAGGATTAAAAATTAGGCAGAACAATGATTTTAATATTTGTTTATTCATTTCATAAAACTCAGTATCCATTTTATAAAATACTATATTTCTATTCCCTTGCATTTATTACTTTAGTAAACAAACATATGAGTATTACTGGTTTTATTTCTCTAGATAACCCAGCCTAGGACAAGTATATTACCTCATTTTTTTCAGTTCCAGGAAGGAAAAAATATATTACTGGTTTAAATTTCAGAGATTATAATTACTCAGGATTATTTTTACTGCCACTAGAATTTTTGAAATGGCACACATAACTTGGAGGACATTTTCCTTGTGAGACCAAATAACGTATTAAAGTCAGTGTTTAAAAAATCCATGAAAATGACCAAGTTTCTTTGCAATATGATTTTAATTGTTAGCTCAAATGTGCAGCATTTTCCTGTCCCATGTGTGGCCAACTTACTTGGCACTGGTTTGCTGTTGCAGGTCATGTGTGTGTTTTCCCTCTTGGTCACAATTAACATATATACCTCAATCTGTGTCATACTAGTCCTTCTATATTTGTTGACTTCTAAAATCAAAATGGTTGGGTTAGCACATCCATTTCCTAGAAATATAATTTATCAAATGACACATTTAATATGAATTTAAATCCTTCTGTCAAGAGTTATCCTTTTCAATTTATGTCTATAAAGTAATTTCAACTTTAATGATAAGAATGCCATCCCTCATATTATTTTACATAAATAAAACTTTCATATCTGAGATAGTTAAGGTTTATTGTGCCAACCTAGCCGATAAACACATTTGGGGTTAATTGAAGGGCAGAAGGATAAATGGCTCAATGAGCCTCGCCTTTCTAATCCTCAGGCCTCTTGCTTTCTGATGGTTGCACCAGGGTGCAGCTGCCTTAGCCAGTTCCCTGCTTCAGCTGTCAAGGCTCACTTCCTTTGAGACATCCCTGAGGAGAGGCCACATGGACCTACCCTGATGCAGCCCTGGGTGCTGGAGCAGCCGTGTGGAGATCCCTGCCAGCGCTGAGATGCTTACATGCTCATTGATTCGTCTTTCCTCCTGCAGTCAGTGTCATTACGTGTGTTCTGTAAGATTGAGGAGGACTTTGTAAATCAGTGTCAGACATATGGGCTAGTGTTGGACCTATGGGCTTGGACGGCACTGGGTTGGGATGCTTTTGTAATGTACAATTACCCTTTATATAAAACTCTCTCTTATATGCATCTGAGTGTCTATGGATCAGTTTCTCTAGTCTACACAGACTCACACAGTATCTAAATTCATTCTTTTTATGGTCTCTCTTCCTTCGATGTAGTCATAACTCCTCTTTATTTAAACAAACACGAGTTAAGGAAGCAGTCTTTTGCTTCCTTTACTTGAGTCCCGGGGATATTTTTGCAATGGATGGGGAGTGATAGGGAATACGTTTAACTGAGGTTTTGATCTCTCTACCCATAAAACAAATCACTCATTACACAATGATATCAAAAACAGGGTCTACATTTCAGAGCTTATAAAATGCTTCATTGTGATCAAGTCAATTCCAACTATATTGACCCTATAGAGCAGGGTAGAACTTCCCCTGTAGGTGACCAAGACTGTCACTCTTTGTTGGAGTAGAAATCCTACTCTTCCATAGAGTGGCTGCTGGTTTCAAACTGCTGGCTTTATGCTTAAAGCCCACACTATCTAACCACTACTCCACCACTTAGATGATGAACTGAGGTATTTCACCATGACTCTGGTAGTTATATAATCTAGTATCAATTTGAGGATTAAGAGTGAAGGGGTGGAGTCTAGCCTTTGAATCAGATCATAGCCAATGAGGCCTCTGTGTGGCAGGGCCTTCTCATGAGGATTCTGGGAATTCCACTATTCCTCCCTGGAGGTGGGAGACACACACACTCTCTCTCTCTCTCTCTCTCAACTCACACCCTGCAAGACATCCCTGTGGAGAAAACACAGGAGAGATGCTGATGGAGCCAGATCTCTGGAGCTGGAGAAGTCATATGGAGACCCCTGCCAACACTGAGATGCTTACAATGGCACTGGATCCACAAGACTTCCCACCCACTGGCCTGTGATCTTCCTGCATTCAGCATCATTGCTTGTGTTTCATCAGTCTAAAGAGGACTTTATAAATTGGTATCAGACATATGGACTATTATCAGACTTATGGACTTGATGTGGACTGGGCTGGGGTGTTTTCTCAATATTCAATTGCTCTTGTATAGAAAGCTCTTTCTTATACATATATGAGTCTCTATGGATTTGGCTCTCTAGTCTACCCAGACTAACACAATGACTTAGATCCAGAACAATGGCACCAAAAGGAGTCTCTTTAAAATATCTAGGATCTCATCTGCTGCCGAGTCTCATCGGCTTGATTATTCACTACCATTTTCCAAAGGTAAAACTTCCATGGAGGAATTGCTCTGTGTGTAGTCACCAGTCACCAGGCATGCTGGGTAAGTGCAAATTCACTGACCTCATTTCTAGGGTTTTTGTCTGGATCAGGATGAGGTTACAGTTACTTTTATGATCTTGTCATGCTACCCATTCCTTACTACACCTGCCACATGTAATTTTGAGTGGACCAATTGAATCACGTAAGGGAACCTCTCAAAGCCAGATTGACAATATTTTTGCTCCATAAATAATCTAGATCTCTTTATGAGAAAAGCATTTTTACTTGCTATTGTACCCTTGAAATCCATATTTCAGCCTTATATTTTAGTCACATTTGAGTTTTTGAGTTTGTGATTTTTGATTAAAATATTCTGTGCCTCATTCATTACCTCAGTGAGTGCTATCAAGTGTCTATATTAATTGATCAACAAACATATGTTAAGTGAGTTAGATATATTATAAAATTTCAATGATACAAAGTATATTTGTAAGTCATATAATATGTCATTTTTCCCTCTGGGGCCAAATCTCTTTTCAGTCCACCAAATGTTTCCCCAAATCCCATTTATCATTTTTGTCTGTGTGTTTCGGTCAAAGGGTCAATTAAAAGAAATGGCCTAGATGGGCATTTTGCAGATTCAATAAAACGTGGTGCATTTGTCTTTGAATATGGAAATTCCTCTGGTTACAAAGATTCACCATTTGTAATTGCCCTTAATACTGCAACCAGATTTTATCTGAATAGATCTCTGTAGTGGTAGCACTTCCAGATACCTGGTGGCATTCTGGGCTGCTAACTACAGAGTCAGAGTCTCCATCAGCTGCTCTGTGGGCAAAAGATCATTCGGTCTGCTCCGGGAACGAGTTAATCCTTCAAACCCTAAGGACCTCTTCTATGGATGGGATCATTCTGAGATGTCACTATGACATCTACTGAATGCCAGGTGAGTATGTAAGACAATGACATTGATTTTAAGAATGCATCACTAATTTGAAGGGGAGCACTCCTTCAGGTCTGGTTAGTGGGCTGGTTGTGGGTGGAGAATAATAATCAAGTTAACAACCATCAAGCAGCCAGGAGATGAAACAATTTACACTAAAGTATTTATCTGCAGGCTGATATTCTTTGGCTAGTGGCACAGTGGTTAATGTTGTGCTGCTAACTACATATTCCACAGTTTGAAACACTCCAAGGGAAAAAGAAGAGGCTTTCTACTCTGTTAACGAAACGGGAAACCCACTGGGTAAGTCCTACCCTGTCCTAAAGGGTAGCCCCAAGGAGGAATTCACTCAAGGGCAATGAGTTTGGTTTGGTTATCCTGCTCTTTGTCTCTCTCATTGCTGTCATTGGTGAAAATTTCGCAATTGAATAAAAAAAAAACAAACACAAAAAACCATTGGGCCCATGTTGACCAGTGTGAGCTTGGGATGCACTGTTGCCTTGCACCTTCTTCATGCACCTCACAAGATAAAGAAATGGGATGGGACACTTGAAGCCAAGGTACACGGAAAATGTGAAAGAAAAGAACATGACTATCCATCTTTTAGCAACATAAAAGTCCACACAAATAACATTTCTATCACTAATACACTTGAATCCAGATGTTTGCTTTCAATGAAAAAAAACCTAGATACATTTTAAAGGAATATAGTTCTTAAAAATACATATATGTGTCACAGAAATATGTTCTTGTTTGGTTTTTTAATAGCCTATAAAGAATATAAAGAGCAAGTGTTTACTTAATACTTGGATAACTAAAATTCCAAGGGATCATATGCCTTCTCTAATCGTTCTATGGTCACACGGGAAAAACTAGGGTGTGGTAGATACATAATCTGGTGTCAATTTGGGACTTGAGAAAATTAAGAGTGAAGGGGTGGCGTCTAATCTGTCAATTGGATCATAAGCAATGAGGCCTCGGTGTGGGCAGGGCCTTCTGAGAATTCTGAGAAATCCTGTTTTTCCTCCTTGGAGACGGGAGACGCTCTCTTACTATACTCAGTTCCTACAGGACATCCCTGAGGACAAGACACATGGACCAACCCTGATGCAGCCCTGGGTGCTGGAGAAGCCATGTAGTGACCCCCTATCAGCACTGAGTTGCTTACAACACCACTGGATCCAAAGACTTTCTACCCTCTGGCCTGTGATTGCCTGCATTCGGCATCACTACATGTGTTTCATGGGTCTGAAGAGGACTTTATAGATTAGTATCAGCCATATGGGCTAATACTGGACTTATGGACTTGGACGGGACTGGCTTGGGATGCTTTCTTAATGTACAATTACCCTTTATATAAAGCTCTCCCTTATACACATATGAGTTTCTATGGATTTGTTTCTCTAGTCCATCCAGACCAACACATAAGGGAACTAAAATTAACTTTCGAAAAATGTTCTTGTTCAGTGCTCCATCCACTAAGAAACCCTATGCTTTTGTAAGAATTAGTCACAGGCATCTCTTAAAAATCTGATTTTATGGAGCATTAAGTATTCCAATAGGAAACATTATGCTTTCAACCTAAAAAATGATGCCTATCCAGCTATTATCTCTCTACCTATATACCTGTGACAACTTGACCTCATTTTTTCTTCAAAATTCCATCTAGAATTGTGATTTGAGTTATATTGTTTGGTTGAAATAGAGACACATAAAAGATAAAGAAATATTTGAAATTTCAAACAGTAATCATCTTTCTTACATAAAACTATTTTTCTTGTCTTCATATATTGTCTTTGCATGTACTTAATATTATTATCAGGTGTTGCCTGACGACAAATAAAGTCTTCCCTGTCTAAATTAGAGCACAGAAGAAACCTGACTAAGCTGAGGGGATCGTTAAATTGCATTTTCAGCATAATTCGTTCTCTAATTGTAAGGTCCAGCTTAGTTGATGTATCCAGAAGCAAACTTAATTCTGATTTATTTAAACACCATTTAAAACGCATTGTTCTTCACTTTCTAAACGCTGAGTTACAGAAGGGAAATGCAATTCTGAATGCAGTATATTTTTAGAATGTTGATTCAGTAAAAAGTAATGAAATGTACAGATGTGCTTTATACAATTGATGTATGTATATGTATGGATTGTGATAAGACTTGTATGAGCCCCTAATAAAATGTTTTTAAAAAATAAACTAAAAAAAAGTAATGAAATAATTTTTAAAAAGTAAAATCATCTCAAAGAATAAAAATACAACTAGTACTCTGTATGGAGAGAAACAATAGATTTTTGTGGAGGACTCACCCCAGACTAACCTGAGAGAGCAATGGTAAGATATCAAATGCTCCAAAATCTAAGAGGAGGGAGCAATTCTCACCCAGAAGGGCTGGAAGTCCACAAGTCACAAGAACTTCTGGGAGCAGCCTACGTAAGAGACTCTTCTGTATTACAGACATATACACATACTTTTGTGGTACATATTTTCATCATTTGTTCAGAACCATACCGATCTTTTGTTTTATCCTCAATCAATAACTCTATATGTGTTTTTTCTCATAATGCAATATTATAGTAGCCAAGTAAGTATGCCCACCTGCTTATTCATTTGGGGGAGGGGTGGAGTTTGCATACTCTGAGTCAGCCTTTTGTCTGATTTTAGCTATGCCTGGCACTTCACTTTTGAAGTATGTGTAGACCTTCTCTGATTCTAATCATGAATTTTTGTACAGATTCCTTGATCACTTAATATAGGAGTATTTTCTTTGGCATGAACATACTCTGGGTATTTTTTCTCCTGTATTTATCACACTATAAGACCACCGCCAAAAGCAACCAGGCAAAGGGACTGGAAAAGATCATTATCTGTACCCATTCCAAATATAGAAGTAGAACCCAGCGAAATGTGGATTTATTTAACAATATAATTAATAGCACTTGCAAGTAAAATTTTGCTGAGGATCATTCAACAGTTACAGAGCACATTGTCAGGGAGCTGCCAGAAATTCAGGACAGGTTCAGAAGAGGACATGGAACAAAAGCAAACACCAGTGATGTCAGATGGACCTTGCTTTGAACAGAGAATACCAGACATATGTTTACTTATGTTTTATTGACTATGTAAGGGCTTTTGACTGCGTGGATCATAACAAACTATGGATAGCCTTGAAAAGACTGGGAATTATGTAACAATGGATGGTGCTCATGCAGAACCTGTACCTGGATCAAGAGACAATCTGTGAAAAGAACAATGGAATAATGCATGGTTTAAAATCAAGAAAGATGTGTCAAGGTTGTATCCTTTCACCATATTCACTCAATGTGAATGCTAAGTGAATAATCAGAAAAACTTGATTATATGAAAAAGCGTATAAAGACTTGTGATATAAAAGCATAGGAAGAAGGTGCAATATGTAAAGGACAGCAACTTGTTTGCTGAAAGTGAGAAGGCCTTGAGCACTTGATGATGAAGATAAAGGAGTGAAGCCTTCCGTCTTAATAACAACTTAATCTAAAGAAAAACAAAAATCCTAAAAAAATGGACAAATAGCTAAAATGACATCATGATATACCAGAGAAAAGATTGAAGTTGTCAAGGATTTTGTCTTGGTAGTACCCACAATCAGACTCATGGCAGCAGCAATCAAAAGATAAGTTCCAGGAAGTAAATTTCAGAGTATTGAAAAGCAAGGCTGTTACTTTGGGAGCTAAGGGGCCTGGACCAAGAGCTGTGGCATTTTCCATTTCCCATGTACACGTGAAAGCACGTCATTGAATATGGAAGACCAATCAAGAATGAATGCATTTGAATGGTGATGCTGACAAAGGATATTGAACGTCCCATGGACTGCCAAAAGAGCAAGCTGATTTGTTTTGGAGAAGTGCAGCCAGAGTGCTTCTTAGCGACAAGGATGGTGAGAATTCCTACACACTTTGGACGTGTTATCAGGAGGACATCATATTTGGTAAAGTAGAGGGGCATCAGAAAAAAAGGACGGCCCTCAAGGAGATGCATTAACGGTAACAATGGCCTCAAGGACTTGTGTGATGGGCCAGGACTGGGCAGTGTTTTGTTCTGTTGTGCACAATGTTGCTATGGATTAAAAACAACTGAATGGTACTAACAAGAACTACTTGCTTTAAAAGTGCTTATTTATCGATACATGTGTTAGGCAGGGTTGACTAAAGGTACAAATTGATAGGCACTCATATGTGTCTAAGAAAGAGCTTTATATACAAGAGCAATTGAATATTGAGAAAACATCCCAGCCCAGTCTAGATCAAGTCCATAAGTCCAATATTAGCCCATATGTCTAAGACCAATCTATAAATTCCTCTTCAGACTCACACAACACATGCAATGACGCCGAGTGCAGGAAAATCACAGGTCAGGGGTTGGAAAGGCTTATGGATCCAATGGCAGTGGGAAGCATCTCTGCACTGACCGGGGCCTCCAGGTCTCTAGCACAGTTTCCATGTGTCTTGACCACAGGAATGTCTCGCAGAGAGTGTGTCTAAACTCTGCCTCCAGCGAGCAATAGCGCCTCCAAATGAGTGCACAAAGCTGAGACCTGATTGACAGACTAAACCTCAACCCTGAATTGTTAAGTCTCAGATTGACAGCACATTATGGAACTACCACAATACACTAATCAGCCATTTAATAAAAATCACTCTCCAAGTGGAATTTGTTATATTTTCATAACCTAGATGTTTCTATACATTATGTGATCTCTTAGAGAAGCAATATAGAATAATTTGTTCCATTTTAAGGTATTGGTATACCAATTTAAAAATAAATGTATTCTTTTTCTGTGCACTTTTCAAATAGAATGACTTCTATCAAAATTTCTTAGAGTTACCCTTAAAAGCCGAGATTGCAAAACAGAAGTAAGAAACAGTTTTTCTTAGAAGAAAAAAATAACTAAAATTTTTAGATTACACTCTAATTGTAGTGATGGCTTTCCAGTTGAAAGAAAAACAGAAGTTAAGATACAGCAAGCTCTCAGAAGAAATAGAGCAAAATTAAAATCAAGCTTATAAAAAAATCTATAAGATAAGCATATGAGGGGCCCAGTTTCTTAAAATACATATAATAATTCTTTGACAAGATCTACCCAAATTAAAGATGTCAGTCCTGTTTAAGGTTCTATATAAGTTGAATGCTATCCCGAAACAAATACCAACATCCTTCTTCCAAGAACTGGAAAAACTGACTACCAACTTCCTATGAAGAGGGAGGAGACTCATAAGTAGCAGCGAACTCTTCAAAAAGGACAAAGTTGGAGGGCTGGCTTTACCTGACTTTAGCACCTACTATAGAGCCACAGTTGTCAAAACCACATGGTACTGGTATAATGACAGATATTCAGACCATTAGAAAAGAACTGAAAACCCAGAAATAAAATCAGCAGCATATAGACAACTGATCTTTGATAAGGGCCCAAAAATATCGAAGCAGAGCAGATGCCCTCTTCAACAAGTGGTGTTGTAAAAAAAATGGATCTCTATCTCCAGAAAAATGAAACAAGACCCTTACCTCACTCCATGTACAAGAATAAACTCAAGGTGGATCACAGACCTGAAGGTAAAATACAAATTCTTAGGGCCATCAATGAGGTAATCAGGACACAACTAAGAACTTTGGTGCAGGGAATACATAGGCTCTTGGACAGAGGGAAGGACACAAACAGGGAGGAAGCATAAATTGACAGATGAGATATACTGAAGATAAAAGACCTGTGTACATCAAAGGACTTCACCAAGAGGGTAATAGGAGAGCCCACAGACTGAGAAAACATCTTTAGCAAGGAACATCAGTGCATTAGTCCAGATAGACTAGAGAAACAAATCCTTAGAAACTCACGTGTGTAGAAGAGAGAGTTTTATATTAAGGGTAGTTGTGCATTAAGAATGCATCCCAACCCAGTCCAGTCCAAGCCCATAAGTCCCATATAAGCCCATATGTCCAATACCAATCTATAAAGTCCTCTTCAGACTCACGAAATACATGCAACGGTGCCAAATGCAGGCAATCACAGGCCAGTGGGCAAAAAGTCTTTGGATCCAGTGGCGTTGTAAGCATCTCAGCGCTGGCAGGGGTCTCTACATGGCACCTCCAGCTTCAGAGGTCTGGTTGCATCAGAGTAGGCCCATGTGGCTTTTCCAGCTGAGAACACTAGCATGATGCCATGTGTCTTGTCAGCAGAGCAGCCCCAAGGAAGTGAGTGGAAAGAGAGGTGTCTCCTGCCTCCAAGGGGGAAATTCTAGAGTTCCCAGAATCCCCAGGAGTAGGTCAAACCTGCACAGAGGCCTCACTGACTGTCATCTGATTGATAGACTAGACTCTACTCCTTTACTCATAATCTCTCAACTTGACAAATGATTATATAACTACCACAATCAGACAAAGCCCTTATTACTAAAATCTACAAGGCTCTGCTAGCCTATATTAAGAAGAAAACAATAACCCATTGGGAATTTGGGCCAAAGACCTGAACAGGAGTTTCACAAGGGCAGAAATCCAATGGCCAGCAAACAAATGAGAGAATGTTCCCAATAATTAGCCATAAGGGAAAGGCAAATTAAAACAACTAGGAGATACCACCAAATACCCTCAAGATAGCCCAATTCAAAAAACAGAAGACAGTAAGTGGTGGAGGGGCTGTGGTGAAACAGGAACTCTCGTCCACAGCTGGTGGTCCTGTAGGTATGTGCAGCCATTATGGAGATCAGTATGGCGATACCTAAAGCAAATGGAAATTGAGCTACCATATGACCCAGCATATGCTTCCTGGCATAAACCCAGAAGAAGCAAGAAACAGACCATGACCACACATGTGTGCTCCAATGTTCATTACAGTGTAGTTCACAATTGCAAAGAATTAGAAACAGCCTGAATTTCCATCAACCGATGAATGGATTAAAAACCTCTTGTACACACATACAATGGAGTACAATGCATCCCTAAAAAGCAGTGTTGAACACATGAAGCACACTGTCTCATGGGAAGAGTTGGAGGAAATTATGCTAAGCAGAGTAAGCCAAGTTCAAAAAGATAAGTACAACATGAGTCCACTGAGTAAGCTTAAAAAGCACAAAGGCATCGGGGGAAACCAGAGATGTATACATTCCCAGGGCAGGGTCCAAGCACTCTGGCAGGAGTCAGACCCACCCAGGGATGCATATAGCAGCCAACTGAACAAGAGGGGGAAACGGGGGTGGGAAGTGGAGGATGTGGATAGTGGGAAAACAGGGCACTAATGCACATGTGGGGAGGGTACTGTTTATGTCTCCACAGAATGCTAGAAAGGGACCAGACCTCCACCTGGGGCACCAAACGTCGAGGGCAACATACTGGCATGAAGCAGTGAACTAACAGGAAGATCTGCGGGGCCATCACCAGTCCCAGCTATATTGACCTCCCCTTCTCAGCAGAATGCACTACAGAGGACAGCACTGAAGATCCAGCCCAGGGGAGCAAACTGAGAGGGAAGGTGAGAGAGAGAGAGAGAGAGAGATGCCTCAAGGATGAGAGTCCTGCACTGGAGACACAGTGTGCAAAGTGTGCCAGGTCTGAGCCCACACACACCTAAGCAAAACATGAAGGGAGTGCAGCAGAGCAGCAAGGGGAGCAAAGCAATGGAATACTCAAGGAAACCTGATTCAGTGGAACTTCTCCAGAACTGATTGGAAAACACACAGGAGGGTCAGCAGACAGAATTGGGAAAGTTTATTTTTCTCTTTTTTTCTATTTTCTTTTTCTCATGTCTATCCATATTAGACAGGCAGGATGACCAATCCCGAGGAGGAAACAACAGGGCTGATGGATCCTGTGGAACATGGGAGAGGAGGAGGTGGGAGAAAGGGAGGGCAGAGCCAACAAACCCAGGGACAATGGAACAATAAGAGATCTGAAATGGCGAGGAGGCTGTAGAATGCCTGATGGGGCTTGATCAAGTGCAATGTGGCTGAGAGAAAGTGCTGAGAGCAGAGGGGAGGTCAAACATGATAGTGGGCAGGAGGAAAGTAAAAAGAAGTAGAGGAAAGAACTAGGAGGCAAAAAGCAGTCATAGAGGTATAAAATATTGGCATGTACATATGTATATATACTAGTATATAATGATAGAGATATGCCTATGTACATATATTTAAATGCTGAATATTAAGATAGCAGATGGGCATTGGGCCTCTACCCAAGTACTTTCTCAAGACAAGAACACTTTGTTCTAATAACCTTGCATTCTGTGATGCTCACCTTCCCTACAGGATCCCTGAAGTCAAAATGGGTGCATAAGTAAATGTTGTGAAGAAAGTTGATGGTGCCTGACTATAAAAATATATAGAGTCTGGGGTCTTACAGACTTGAAGATAAACAAGCAGCATCTAGCTGAGTAGCAACAAAACCCACATGGAAGAAGCACACCAGACTGTGTGACCATGACTTGTCGACAGGATCAGGTATCAGACCTCAGAAAACCTAAAGCAAACAAATACATTGATGCAAATGCTGGGGGTCGGACTAGAGACCCAAAGCCCATCTGTAGACATTTGACATTCCCTCACAGAAGGGTTCCAAGGAAAGAAGGAGACAGCCAGGGTGCCGCATAGCACCAAGGGAACACACAATCTTCTAGTTCTTGAACGCTTCCTCCCCCAATCCTCCCACTGTCACTACCCCAGTTCTACCTTACAAATCTCACTAAACTGGAGCATGTGCACTGGTACAGATAAGAGCTCTCAACACACGGCATCCAGGACAGATAACCCCACAGGAACAATACTGGGAGTAGTGACACCATCAGGGGAATGGGGTTGGTGGGGGGAGAAGGGGGAGAAATGGGGAACCAACTATAATGATCAACTTATACTGCCCCCACCCTGCATCCCGGGGTTATGAACAACAGAAATGTGAGTGAAGGGAGACAGTGGTACAATCTATAATTTATCGGGGTTACATGAGCCTGGGAGTGGGAGAGGGAGGGAAAATATAGGACTCAAGCAGAATGAAAATGTTTTGAAAATAATGATGGCTACATATGTACAAATGTGCTTGATACAATTGATGTGTGGATTGTTGTGAGAACTGCAAGAGCCCCCAATGAAATGATTTATTAATTTAAAAAATCTACCCAAATAAATAGAAAATAAATTCTAAATAAAATCTGTTGTGAATTTGTCTCAGATGGCAGGATTTTATTAAGAAACTCTTATTTCTTATTAGAATAATATTAAATTCTTTTTCCAAATATTAAAGCTTTTTATAAAAACCCTTTTATTAAAATTGAGCATTAATGTTCTCTAAGACAATGTACATTGGAACTAATTAAAGAGAATGGAAAAAGCAGATAGAAACTAATTTTCTCAAAATCATTATTAGAATTCCAAAGTCTTTTCTGTGTATTCCATTTAAAATGTTTTGGAATTTGAACCTTAAATCAGCATCCCATTGAAAAGAGGGCTTGTGTATCTGAGATATCATAAAATATAGTTATTAGTACAGTGATTTCAAGACCAGTCAACATAACTTATCCTGAAGGGCTTTTTGTGTGTGTCTTTCGCTTGTACTGGAATATTGGGTCTGGGGACTGTGGGCAGTTTTTGCAGGGAGCCGAACTCTTGCCAGTACTGTAAGCCTCTTCTTACTTCTTTATGACGCTTGTCTTATCTTTCACTGTTCAAATTAGAAGGTCTTCCTTTTGCCCGGTTATCGTGTACATTAAACCAAACCCACTGCAGCAGAATAGGTTCCAACTTGTAATGATCTTGTATAGGGTTTCTGAGACTGTAAATACTTTTATTTATCTATCTATTTATTATTTATTTGACCATATTTTGAATTGACAATATATTTTAGCCTTGCCCCCTCCTCACCTTATTCCCTCTCACCTGGTCCTGGCCTCCACATAGCCCTCAAAGTCTTGTTGTTTTGTGTGAAACCTTTTTTATTTGTTTCTTTTTCTTTTCTTTTTTAGCAGCTATGCCATGCAGTATTTGTCTTTATTTGCTGAGGAGAATGGCTTTCAAATGTGTCTTTGTCATGAGGTGTTTGACAATATCATCATTGTTTTTAGAGCGGCACACTATTCCACTGTATGTATGTATGTATCAGAGCTTATTTATCCATTCCTCCACAGAGGGGCTTTGGGGTTGCTTCCATCTTTTTGTTGTAAAGAGCACGGTGTTAAATCCGGGGTTGTGTCTGTTCATGCTTTACTCTTTATTTCTTTGGAGTGTGTACCAAGTAGAGAGTGTGCTGGGTCATAAGGTATTTCAATTTGCACTTGATTCAGGAAGTGCCATACTGTCTTCCCTCAAGGTTGTACAGTTCTGCAACCTCAACAGCAGTGCATGAATGTTCCCATCTCTCTATATCCTCGCCTGCATCTTCATGTTCTGTTTTATGGAAGTGTGCTACCAATTCTTGTATGAGGTGGTATCACATCAGAGTTTCATTTGAATTTCTCTCATGATTGTGACATCTAGGTAGCAAACAATTATGTGAAGAAATAGCCTTGTTCATTAGTGATGATGATGATGATGATGATATATCTTATTTAATATAGCTCTTACATTCAAAGAGAACAGAAGACAGGAGGGTGCCTGGTGCCTAAATGCCGTTTATTCTTAGAATAAGTCACACTTTGCTGCCCGTAGGCAATCTAGACTTTCAATAGTCTCTCCTCAAAGTAATATAAATGGATTTCTACTGCTTAGAAACCAAGTGACTCGTGACTAATAGATTTGTCAGCTGTGGTCATTGAATCACCATCCTTTCCTAATATTCTAAATTTGGCTTGCTCATACCTTAGCGCTCCTTTGCCTGTTTAGCATAATATTTCTATGAGGTTTCCTAAAAGTATATAAAGCAAATAAACCTTTGGGGTCCTACAAAATGTCTCCTGGAGAGCAGATTTTCAAAGTTATTTCAAGATCTAACATTTTCTATCAGACGGGATCTATAACTAAAGTGGGCCTCTATCACCCTGTATTTAGAAGTCCTCACACTTATCTGTGATCATATTTCTGAAGCAGGATCTGTCTATTGTCCTTGTTCTCTCAAACGAATGCAAGTTCCAGTACAGTGTGAATGGGTCTTTGAGGACTAAGGTGTGCCTAACGCAAGCCATGCTATTTTCAATCATCGCAAATGCATGTGAAGACTGGAAATGAAGACGAACGACTGCAAAAGAATCGATGTGCATGAATCTCAGTGCTGATGAAGACTATTGAGAGCACCGGTGGCTACCAGAAGAAGAAACGTTTGTGTCTTGAGGATGCTCCTTAGTAGTGAGGATGGCAAAACGCATAAAGGATTTTAGACGTGTTATCAGGAAAGGCGGTCTCTGTCAAAAGACATCATGCTTAGGAGAGCAGAGCTCAATGAGACAGAGGAAGGCCCTCAAGGAGATGGACTGACCCAATACCCGCACCAATGGGTTCAGACAGAATAACATCGTGAAGATGGTACAGAGCCAAGAAGTGCTTCTTTCTGTTGTACATGGAATCGCTACAAGTGAGAAGTTATGGCACCTAAAGATACTAACGTGGTTGGGTCAGTCTCACATCTCCTCTAGGCTCCCACGAGCTTACCTGATTTGGGGCTCCCCATGGGTTGAAATGAACTAAATAGAGGACACCATGGACAACTACCACCATCAGGGATCAACACAAATTCAATATTCAAAGTCTAGTAATGAATACAGTCTGCATCTTCCCACTTCACTGGTATCCTCGTTCCTCTCGTAGTCACTCACTGGGACAAAGCTCACAAGTTAGAACGACCCTGGTTTTCAGCCCACCTGTCCATGAATCATTTATTGAGTCACCCAGAGCTAGAGAACAGTTTACAAGTCAGAAGTACATTTTCTTTTAGACTACCAAAAAAGTAGATTTCATGTTCTGATGCCTCTCACTAAAGAGTGATTTTGTAGGGTCGCTGAATGACACATAGAATTTCAAGGAGAGTACACAGTAGTTCCACCATTCGTCTTTCAGTTGTTCACACAATGGTGGTGTGTGTGGTTGTCATGCTCAAAGCTAGGTCACTATTATTTCAGATACTAGCAGGCTTACCTAAAGTGAGGTTTACACCGGTTTCGTCAGAGCAGCCAGGGTGAAAAATAGACTAAAACAAAGTTATAGGCTTGCCAACTTCAGAAGGATTAGGCACTGAACACCCTATGGATAGCCTCAAAATGTTGTCAGTTACTGAACACCTCATGTTTATAAACAAAGCATTGTCAGAGATTATATCAGAAGACGGGCCCCTCACGCTGGATGGCGCTCAAGCCATCACTAAGGAAGAGCTGCCTTCTCAAAGTCAAGTCAACCACAATGACAGCAATGGAGTGTAGCCTCAGGGGGGGTGGGGGTGGAAGCTTTGGGGACCTGCATTTGCTGGTGGAGCATGACTAAAATGAGAAGAAACAGCTTCAAAAATCTACTAATAATCAGAATATGGAATATATGAAGTACGAAATTAGGAAAATTAGAAGTCATCAAAGACTAAATGGAATTCATTAAGATCAATAAACTAGGGGTCAATGAGCTGAAATGGACCTGTATTGGCCATTTTGAATATAAAAATCACATGTTATTTTTATGCTGAGAATGACACAATCAAAAGAAATGATCAAGATGTATCTTGAAGTTCAATGCTGTTTGTGATAGGATTGTATCTATCCACATTCAAGGAAATCCAGTCAACACAACTTTTATTCAAATTTAAGCACCAACCACTAAAGCTGGTGATGAAGAAACTAAAGAATTCCATCAATGTCTTCATTCTGAAATTGAGCATACAATCAAGATGAATTGAAAATCATTGGTGATTGGAATGCACAAGTTGGAGACAAAGGGGAAGGAACAGCAGTTGGAAAATATAGTCTTGGTGAGGGGGAAAGAAGCTGGAGAGCACAGGATAGAATGTTGCAAGAACAACAACTGATTTATAGCAAATTCATTTTTCAACAAGAAAAATGGCAACTATTCAGATGGAAGACACAGAAATCAAATTGACTATGTACATTGGAAGAGAGGTTGGAGAAGCTCAATATTCACAGCTAAAATGAGGCCAGGTTTCTGCTGGGGAAGAGACCATCAATTGTTCACATGTACGTTCAGGGTAAAGTTGAAGAACATTAAAACCAGTCCATGAGGACCAAAATACCTTGAGTACATCTCACCTGAATTTGGAGAACATCTCAAAACAGATTGGATGTATTGCACAATAATGGCATCAGACCTGATGAATTGTGGGTGACATTGAGAACATCACACATGAAGAAGGCAATAGGTCATTAAAAACGTAGGAAAGAAAGATCAAAGTGGATGTCAGAATAGACTCTAACTTCCTCTTATTCTTAAAGTAGCTAAAACAAATAAAAAACATTATGAATCAAAGAGCTGAACAGAACATATCAAATGGCAGATCCAGAGGCCAAAGCAAAATATTATCATGAAATGTGTAAAGGCCTGGAGTTAGAGAACTACAAAGCAGAAACATGCTCAGCGCCCCTTAAACTGAAGAAACCTCAAGAAAAATTCAAGTGTTGAGTTGCAATCTTGAACTATTTTGATGGCAAAATATTGGCAGGAAGCATCAAAAGTCCATGGAAAGAATACAGAGAATCAGTGTATTAAAAAACTAGTTGACATTCAACCATTTAAAGTTGTATCATAGGATCAACCACTAGTGATACTGAAGGAAGAAGCCCAGCTGCGTTGAATGCATTAGCCAAAAAACAAGGTTCCAGGAATCAATGGAAAACCAACTGAAATGTATCAACAACCTGATGAAGCACTGAAGCACTCGTTTGTCTATGCCATGAAATTTGGAGGACAACTAATTGGCTAAGAGATCCATGTTCATGCCAATTCCAAAGAAAGATGACTCAAATTATAGAATAAAATAACATTGGCCAAGTTAATTTGCACGTGATCATAAAAGTCAAATGTTGCTCAAGATCACTCCCCAAAGGTTGCAGCAGTACACCGACAGGGAGCGGTGAGAAGTTCAGGCCAGATCCAGAAGAGGATGTAGAACAAGAGATATTGGATCTTAGCTGAAAGCTGAGAATTCCAGAAAGATGTTTCCTTGTGTTCCATTGACTTTGTCAACTTATGCAACCACACGGATCGTAGGAAGCTCTGGGTAACTTTAAAAAGAATGGGAATTCCAAAACACCTCATCGTGCTCATGTGGACGTATGCATGGAACAAGAGACAGCTGTGGGACCAGACCCAGGGACTACTGCATGGTTTAAAATC
The DNA here is from genome assembly GCF_050624435.1 of Tenrec ecaudatus. Lineage (NCBI taxonomy): Eukaryota > Metazoa > Chordata > Mammalia > Afrosoricida > Tenrecidae > Tenrec > Tenrec ecaudatus. Next base: position 94,324,071 of record NC_134532.1, on the reverse strand, counting down.
AGGAAGGGTGTGCGTCAAGGTTGACCTACTCTCACCGTGTGTCCAAACTCTCTGCTGAGCAAATCATCAGAGAAGCTGGCTTATGTGAAGAACACTGTGTTAGGATAGATGGAAGGCTTATTAACAACTGGCATGAAGCAGATGACACACCTTTTTCTGAAATCGAGGAGGACTTGAACATTTGCTGATGAGGATCAAGGATTACACCTGCAATAGGGATGATACCTGAAGATAAAGAAAATAAAAATCAGGTGTGTGCGCCCTCTCCCTCCCCCACCACTTCTGCCTCCTGCTGCTGCTGCTACTACTCTTGGCGGTGCCTGAATGCGACCCAGGAACCTCTGTGGTGAAGCAGCAGCTGTGGAGGCTCCAGCACTCACCGTGGCAACAAAAGCCGATTGTGAATGACAGGGTTGGGCCATGAGCTACATCAGATTCCCCTTTATGGGAGAGCCAATCAATGAAACAGACCCACCTGCACAGTTGGAAGTGGCGGGGTGAAGATACAACCGATGTGTTCCAGCAGCCGACAGGAGGAGTCTTCTAAAAGGAGGCCGGCTCTTTTCCTCCAGAATTTGGTCCCTACCAAGTAAGAATCCACCACCTCCTGATTACCACCATGTAGATTTCTCTATTGTTTCATCTCCCCTCCCAATTCCTTTGTTGGACATCAAGTAACGAGGCGCATGTGTGCACGCATACTGCATGCCGCCGCCTCCCCTTTTGTTGCACTAGATGGCCAGTGGTGGGTGGGGATGGCATCCGGTGGCGATGGGATGGGGAAGCAGTGGTTCTGTGCCCGCAGCCCCCTCTCCATTAGTGGCGTGTTTCTTCAGCGCCTCTCCTTATATTCCAGTGCGTTATTTTGCTCTCACTTTTAACAACAACAACAAAAACTGACATTAAAAAAAAGCCTTGCGTGCCGTGCTCAATTAGAGAATGTTCATTCTTTTCAGTTATCATTGTAGAACCAAGGATAATTTTATAACTTTTTGTACCTAGCTGTTACACGTAGGGCAATCTGTCTTTCAGCAGGGGTAAATTACTCTTATAGAAACGAAGCCTAGAATGAAGTTTTCCCTTCAAGTCAAGGATATTGTTGTTTAAATTAAATTCTTTTTTGAAATTTGAAGAAAAATGAAAATATCCTCACAACTGGAACAACAGGTAACATTATGATAAACTGAGAAAACATTGAAGCTGTCCATTATTTCATCTTGCCTGGATCTACAATTAATGTTCTTGGGAACAGTCAAGCGGTCAAAAGATACATTTCATCAGTTAAATCTGTGACACAGAGGCTTAAAGACCTCTTTAAAGTGTTGTAACACAAGGATGTTACCTGAAGCATTAAAGTGAATCGGGCCTAAGCCATGATATTTTTAAATTTTCTCATAGGCATGTGAAAGTTGAACAATTAATAAAGACCAAAGATGAATTAATGCATTTGAACTACAGTGTTAGAGAAGCCTATTAAAAGTACCATGGACTGCCAAACGAATAAACAGATCAGTTTGGGAAAAGTACAGCCAGAATGCTCCTTAGAAACAAGGATGGTGACACTTTGTCTCACTTACTTTGGACATGTTCTCAGGAGAGACTAGTCCCTGGAAAAGAACATCATGAGGGACATCAAAGCAAGAAGGCCCTTGAAGAGCTGGATGGACATAGTGGCTGCAAAAGTGGGTTCAAATATAAGAGCAATGTGAGGATGTACATGGACCAGGCAGTATTTCATTGTGGTGTGCACAGGGTCATTGTAAATCAGAACGAACTGCACAGCACCTAACAACAATGATAACACAACATCTAAGGATACAGGTTTATACAATCAACAACGTATGCAAAGGTATGCATATAGTGAAGTCTATGAGAGGCCACAAGCTAAAGCCTTGTCCTAAAATAGCATGGGGTACCTCTCATAGTCATTGACCAGAAATCTTTGAGTTTAGGGTCTAGGGTCTTATTGACCTGACCTTGGGCCCATGACAGATTACATCATGCCCTCTGAATTTAGTTAATATGGACCTTCTTTCTCTGAGCAGCCCTCAATTATTCAGCTGCAAATAATCAGTCTCACAGCTCACAAGAAAACAACTTTCTGATCAGCTCGGGGTATTAAGAGTAAAAATTAGAATGGCGGCTAATTAACCAGCTGCCATCAAGTAGATAGATTCTGACTTTGCACATGATCTAGAAGAACTGAGCACCATCAGGTTTTCACGGCTGCTTATTCAGAATTAGTATACCAGTTCTTTCTTCCAAAGCACGGTCAGGTGGATTCATACCTTTAACCTTACAGTCAGCAGCCAAGCATATTAACCAGAGCAAAACAAGGTAAGTTTCAGTACTATCGAATTGATTTGGAGCACTAAAGCAATTTGGGTTTCATTATCAATTTTATAATGGATGCAAATCTTTCAGGGGATGACTCCTTGTTTACTGCTGTAAATAAGTTCTGTTGGCATGTAAACATGAATGTAGAGTTTGTGCGATATGTACAACCAGGACTTTTAGAAGCTCATTTCACAGAACTCCCGCTTTGGCCAGGCTGTGATTCTGATGTAAGGAGATAGTTCGACTATTTCGTGAGAAATACAACTCTGTACACGTTCAGAAAAGCCTTTGTGTTCTTTGCTCCCATTAAAAATAATCCAAAACAGACAAAAAACTCAGGGCAACACCTCCAGTCATGAACGAATCATTAGTTTGCACCTCAGTATGTTCATGTAGGCTCCAGGCAAATTTCCATGAGAATTTTTAATGTTTTGATTGCTCAATAACCACTGACAAAATGCAACTGGGCCTGTGAGCAGCCATCTCAGGCCTGCCCAAGTGTTAATTTCCAAAATCTGTTTATTTGCTAGCAGCTGCAATCTTTTGATCTCCAAACTTACATGGGCTCAGAGCTCAGTCTTTGTTTGGATCAATGAAAGTGCCCAAGGCAAAATGCATGCCTTTTCCTTTAATCTAGTCTTTCTCTTGGAGGTGGCTTCAATGTTTTAAGAGAAACTAATAGATATTTAAAAAAAAAAAAAACTTCCTTTAGGGATTAAAAACAGAACTATACTGATCTAGAAATTCATCTTTCCTCGTGTTCTTTAATTCATGAATTAGAAATGTCATTGGACCTTTTTGTGGAAGAAAATGTGTTCTTGTATCTTCTGTCCAGTTGATTTGAACTCGTAGATAACACAGAGTAGAACTTTTCCATAGGGATTCTGAGATTTATGTAACTCCTGTGGAATGGCTGGTGGGTTTGAACTGCCAACCTTTCAGATAACTGCCCAATGTTTAACCCACTGAGCCAACAGTACTGTTTTTAGTTGCTAATAGAAACATATTGGTCTATAGTAAACATAAATACATGTTTTAGAACAAAAAGTATGTATTAAGAAATGCAATTTCCAACGTTCTCTTGCTTCAGAAATATATGCCTTTTCCAGCTTTATCAAAATTAGGGAAAGCTTTGAAAGTATGGGGGCACTAAATCAGAATTAATTCATTAGCAGTGAGATTGGTTTGGTTCGGAAATAATAAGGCCTAGTGTACCATGAAGTTGGAGAAAGGACCAACCTCAAGTTCAGGCTGGGAAAAAAATTAGAAGTGACAGTTAAACAAGAGGTCTAAATTAACATTGTAGCGCTCTAAAAAGTCTTATAAACAAAAAAAATTGTGTAAACACAAAGCAATATCCCTGTGACCGGGAGACTGACTTGAACAGAGCATCGATTTAATTATCAAATTATGTCATAAAATTATTTAAATTCTCTAATATTTAAATTCTTTTAGGTTTTACTCTTCCATGTAGCATTTTTGTCTTATTCACTGCAAATTTCTGAAAATCTTGTTTCTTGGTTATTGAGCATATAGTAGAATTTTATATGATTAAATTATAACAATAATTTTAAACTTATTCACTAATATCAACATTCAACAATATTTCAAATCTAGATAAGATATCTACCATCTTATACTTTCCAAAATATTTTCATAAACTCCTATGGACAAAGAGAAGAACAGACATTATCTTTATCTTCTAGATGATGGAGAAGTGGTACAGGGAGGGTAGAGAATAACTAAGCACAGATTACTTTCCAGTTCTCTTCCCAATACATTTCTTTCTTTCTTAAAAAAAATCCTTGTGAAATTAAACTACCAAGAAAATGATCCATACGGAAAGCCATGGCACAGTTTATATATTAGTGTTGATATGTTGATACTCAGCATAGTTTTTCCAGGAATAAACCATATATGTAGGTGTGAGTGATTTTCCACCATTACATTTGAATCCTTAGTGAACAGAATTTATGTTTCATGCCAGCTGAAAGCACAGCATCATTAATCTTCACATTCTTACTAAAAGACAATCAAAGATACATATCCTCACTAATTGATGGATCCGTTTGAAAAGGTGCAAACATACTGTTTGTTGTAGTTGTAATGAATGAAAACACTTTTAGTTGTGAATTGGTTTTGTAAGTATTTTGTTTTGGTCTTAGTTTGTTTTTGTATCAGTATTAGATTCATATCAACTTTGTTCCAAAATCAGGTTACTTATAATAGCTTATCATAATTTCATCTTACTTCATTCCCCATCTTCAAAGATAACCAACTGCCTATGGCAATTCTTCCACTGCCTGTATATTCAAAACCGTGTTGACAGCAAGCCAGGTCTCATTGTCTGAAAATCCTTGGGAATCTGCCAGGTGGTTTTCCTGGCTATTAAATGTCTCTACTGAAAATCCTGATTCATAGCCACCCGATTTAGGAAGGGTTTTAGTTAGAATTGGCAGATGATATAAAAAAATAATTTTAGAGAATGTAAAAAATAATTTTTCTACATGTTTTGGAGGATAATACCTACCTGTGGAAAGGATTTGGAATAAAATTATGTCATGGTTCTGAGACAGGAAAAAGTTAATTCATCAGAAGGTTTCGCAATGAAAGCGAAAAAAAGGGCAAGATGATCATATGAGTTACTTCTTATTTTCTGAAATTTTAACTGAAGTTTGGAGTTTTGGGGGTATTATATATATACATATATATATTTAATGTTACCATTTTAAAACATTTTAAACTTTGCTCATTTTTCTACAAACATGGCACAGAATAACTATGTAACATTTTCTTAGAAATTTGAGGAATTTTGAACTTTTATTTTCTAATATTTTGCCTTCTCAGCTTGCTTGATCCTGGCCCAAACCAAACCACACTAGTTGCAGTCAATTGATTCCTATGCATGACAACCCTTGGGTGTCCAAGTTGGCCAATGCTCCACAGGGTTTCAAGGATGGCCATACTTTTCTCTTCAGGCACCGGTAGGTGAACTAGAAACTTGAATCTTGGGGCTAGTAGCTGAGCACGTTAACCATTGTTTGCCTCCTGGCTCTTGCCCATAGATCCTAATCTTTGGATTTTTCCATCAATATCAACATTTGATAAAAATTAAAACAGAATTTAGTCTCTTAAATATAAAGCTGACTTTATTAAGCATGTATAAATTTAATTACTCTAAAACTATTTTCTTAATCTATAAAATATGATAAAGTAAATGTACTTCAGAAAAAATGTTAAAGTTTAAACGTAAGAAAGAAAATTGTCTAGAAGTCGCACATTAAGTACCAGATAAATAGCATGCGCTCCAAAGCTCCTGGGGAGATAGCTTATTTACTGCCATTGTGTCGGTTCTGGCTTATAGTGACCCTATCAGACAGTGTCAAACTGCTCCTGTGGGTTCCCAAGGCTGTAACTCTTTATGGGGCTTGAAAATCTCATCATTCTCCAGCAGAGTGACTAGAGAGTTAGAACCATTGACTTTGAGGTTAACAGCCCAACGCACAACCCACCACATCACCAGGGCTTCTCTTAAGGAGAAGAGTTCGAACCTTACAAGCTAGTTCTCTTTTTTAAAAGGAACGACGAAGAAGAAAACAAAATTTTCCTTTTGCCAAAATTCATGTATTCCCCTAAAAAAAGATTTTCTTCCCTCTAAGCTCATTTCACAAGTGCTGCCAGTCCTTTCACTATCCACTGTGGGGCTAGTTAACAGGGACTGGCTCTGTTTCTGAGTTTGTCGCTTGGACTCAACCTAAGTAGGCTATTTCTTTGCAAGCCCATCCTGATTGCTTCATGCCCATGTGTTCTGCCTGCTGTTCTCATTTCCCCAACTCCTGAGTTGATGTTACTATTCTTCAAATTGAGGGCACCCTGAGGATGGAAACCTGCAGGGCAGCAGAATGAATTTAATCCCATTGTTAGTTTCTATTCTAAACTGCACAGCAAGCAAAGAGCAACTCTTTACAGAAAGGGTTGCTCCTGTGAGTGAAAGGGTAATGAACTGTAAAGCCAGCTGGCTCAATCCCCTAAAGCTATTACAAGGTTAACTTCCCACATGCCTGGGGCAGCCAGGGTGCCATCTCCTGCTGATGATCTCCCGAAACTCCCAGTATAACTAGCTGTGGTTTAGAAGCCTCCTTTTAAGGAGAGGTATATTAAAAGTTATTAAGCGGAACAACAACAACAGAAAAGAAAGCGAAATTCCAGTTCCTTGTGAAAAACAGATTGGCATTGCTGTTAGCTGCCATTGAGCGGGCCGCCTGGGACTCCCAGGGACTGTGTGTGTGTGTGCACAAAGGAAGAAAGCTGATAGCAATGTGCCCCCAGGATTTCAACGAGTAGATACCACTTTGGAAAGGAAGATGGGAGTTCTTTGCCCTGTGGGTTGAACGAGCATACAAATACAGGTTACACTTTCAAAGATGTGAGATGTAAGATGTGTCATGTAAATAGCCTTATCTTTCTCATGACCTTTTGGTGTATAATTTGATTGAAATAATTCACCTTTCATGCAGACACATGTCCTCTATAAAAGATAATGGGAAATGCACATCCTGGGAAAAAGAAGAGGAAGCAAAAGGGAAAGCGAAAGCGGAAGGGAAAGAAGAAGAAGAAGAAGAAGAAGAAGAAGAAGAAGAAGAAGAAGAAGAAGAAGAAGAAGAAGAAGAAGAAGAAGAAGAAGAAGAAGAAGAAGAAGAAGAAGAAAAGGGAGGGAGGAAGGAAGGAAGGAAGGAAGGAAAACTTTCTTGATTAATAGAAGAAAATTTAACATAAGTCTGGTCTTTATTCCTTTTCTATGCATCTATTTGTAAGTAAAAGTACATTTTCAGCTTCATTATTGGTCGATGTGATTCCAACGTCATCTTCTCAGAACGTGTGACAAAGGATTATCAAAGGCAAGAGAGGAAGCAGAGCTTTCTTTGTTCAATCGGTTTTGTCTTTGTTTTTTGTTTTGTTTTGTTTAATATTCTGATGCTATAATGAATCAAACACAACTATAAGACTGCTATTTCTATTATAGATGATTCTCAAAGATGGCTTTGTTTATGGTAGACAATTTCAAATACTTCAGAAGTATATTTGGGGGACCAAGTGCCATCACTTTGAAAATGTGTCGTCCCTTACCATCTGTAAATCTTGGCTTTCAACTCTGATGTTCATCTCTTGTTTCTACAAGTCTCAGAAATCTAATAGTGGGAATTCCCAAATAAATCACAGCTACCCACTGAAGGAGCAAACCTGCAGTCTCATTTTCTTAAGTAGAATACTTCATAATAGTTATTAGTCTCTGAAGAGAGGAATTGTTGTTAATACTAATTTAGCTGTTAATCTGCTGTTTGGGGCAGATCTATAAATAACTATGAAATAGTTCTTACTTAGCTCTATTTCTCCTTCGTTACTAGCAGGGCATCTTTCAGGTATAAGATGGCATTCATCTATTAGTTCCTAATCACATCATCGAGCTGACTGCACGAAGGTTAATCCTTAGCAGCCTGGGAGAGAAAAGAGGTTGTCTACACACAAACATTCATTTAGTTGTTTCGGTGGAATGACATGTTTCAGAGAATCTATAAAGCAGCAATTAGTCGGCATTCATGAAATAATACACATGACATTAGTAAGACCCTCTTCTTTGATGCGAGTCAGTTAATTTAGACTATTGTTCGGCAAATTAAGCAAAGAAACATGATGGGGTGATAGCAAAACAGGAGAAGACAGCTAACATCTACGTAATGTCTCAACGGGCGTTTAACACACGCGAGCTCTTTTCACGTCCACAACCTTGCAGTGTGGTTATTACCATCTCTGTTTTTGCAAATGGGAAACTGAAGCCAAGACAAATTAAGTGAATTGCCTGAAGTCGTAATGCTACAAAAGGGTAGATACTGGATGCGAAATTGTCTGAGTCTAAAGGAAGCTGACACTTTCCACAGGATAGCATGTCAGCACGCCACCCAAACAGCACACCGTTTCAGATCCTCAGGTAATCCCTGCAATTGCAACCCGGTGACGTAAGAGTGGTGCTGGCAGGAGTCAGAGTGGCATGGGTCCAGCTGATACACAAATTGGCAGACGGGCCCTATTTTCATGTCACACAAAGATTAAATGGGCCCCTAATCAATAAATCATAGTCTAAAACAAGTTGGAGAATGCGAGCTGCAAAGACAAGTTTAAAAAATTCAGTTGGAACTTGGAATTCATATCATGTAAGTCTAAGAAAAGAGGAAGTCTTCAAAAATGAAATGAAATGCGTGGCGATTCATATCCTAGACATTAGTGAGCAGAATGACTGGTATGGGCCATTACGAATCAAACAGCCATAGAGTCTCCTCTGAAATTCATTTTAATTTTTTTCTTTCCTGTTTAATTATCTTTTGCTTTCTTCATGTATGAAGCTCTTGGTGTCATCTCATAACTCAAGTCTTCTGTCATTAATGTTCAATGTGTCAAATCTGTTTTTGAGATGTTCTCTAAATTCAGATTGGATATATTCAAGGTCATATTTTGGCTCAATTAGCTTTGTTTTAATTGTCTTGTTTCAACTTGAACTTAAACAATTGATGATTTGTTCCCATCAGCTCCTCACCTTACATGATAGGTAGGTTTATTGTGCCAACCTGGTGAATGAGAACATGTGGAATTTTAAAAAGTCACAGTTTGATTGGAGAACAAAGAGATAAATGGCTAGGCGAGCCCTGCCTCTCTCTCTTTGTCTTGCTTTCTGGTGATTGAGCCAATGTGCAGCTGCCTTAGCTAGTTCTCTGCCTAAACTTGTGAGCTGAAATACCTGTGAGACACCCAACCTGTGGACTATGTTGTTGGAGCTGGAGGTTCCTTCAATACCTGCTTCACCACACTGCTGGTGTATACATCCCTTGAACTGGGACTGTTAGATCCTGTCATCTGGCTGACTGTTGGTGACCTACCATGCTGTTTGCTGCCTATGAACAGATTGCCTGCATTGCACTACAGAAGACTCAGCTGTCTGCTTCCTTGACCTTGGACAAAGCAGCCCTCGTGAGTTGAAGGACGTCCAGCATATTAACGGTTTCATGGAAGTGAGTTGAACTTAGTCCTCTGTACTGCTGTGTGGACTAATTAGCTGCTATATTCCTTTGATATATGATTTTATATGTGTGTGTGTGTGTGTGTGTGTGTGTCCTGGTTTTGTTTCTCTAGAGAACCCTGTCTAAAACATTAGCTAAATGTGCATGGGCACGTGCATGCTCCAGGGCACTTTCTGGGATACTGTCATTGTTTTGATTCCTAGGGCTGTGAAACTCCATTGCATGCTTTTCCCTGTGTGTTGTACTCCAAACTGAAAGAGAAGGAATCAAGGCTGGAAAGAAAGAACAAAGGAAAGAAAGAAAGAAAGTAAATGCTATGTATTCATTTCTAATAAGGATCGCATCATTTCCATAATAAATGTTATGACAATCCTTTTTGCATATAAATTGTATACCCAAAATTGGGGGGATAAAGACAAGATGTGGCTGACTTTCAAACTTTAATAGGGAATATATTCATAGGATTATAGGATTAAGGTGTAGGTGTTAATTAACTACAATTGTTAGGGATAGGATATTTTTGTTGTGTTGCTTATAAAATATTTTTAAATTAGGGTGGCATATATTGAATTACATGCAATTTATTTTTTCCTGTTTGGTACAGATATGATTTTATTATTATTTAAAAATTATATATGGCTAATGAGTTTGTGAAAGTGTCGAATTGACAAGGGTGGTCTGTAGTAGTTACATAATTTAGTGTCAGTTTGGGACTTGAGAGGATTAAGAATAAAGGGGTGGAGTCTAGTATGTCAATTGGATAATAACCAATGAGGCCTCTGTGTGGTCATGGCTTTCTCTTGAGAATTCTGGGAATTCCTGTATTTCCTGCTGGTAGGTGGGATACAACCTCTCCCTCACCCTCTTTTCACTCCCTGGGAGACATTGCAGCTGAAAAGACACATGGAACTACACTAGTGCCCTGAGCAGAAGCCACATGGACCTACCCTGATGTAGCCCAGGGAGCTGGAGAAGCCATGTGGAGACCCCTCCCAGTGCTAAAATGCTTATAACACCACTGGATCCATAAGACTTCCCACCCTGACCTGTGATCTTCCTGCACTCAGTGTCATTGCATGTCCTTCGTGTTTCTGAAGAGGACTTTATAGTTTGGTATTGGACATATGGGCTAATATCAGACTTATGGGCTTGGACTGGACTGGGTTGTGATGCTTTCTTAATGTACAATTGCCATTAATATAAAACTCTCTCTTATATGCATATGAATTTGTTTCTCTACATGTGTGTAGATATTACCCTATCACAGATAGCAATGTAATTCAAGATAAATCTTAAAATGTACGTGTTGAGTATGAATGTGACACCATTCCTCTTGAATCTGTCATTCATGGGCAAGCAAAGCATATGACTATTTGATTCAAAATGACCAATACCAGTCATTTCAGGTCACTACTGCCTGCGATATCAATCTTCATGCATTTCATTTAATTTTTGAAGACTTCCTCTTTTATTAGACTCAAATTACATACATTCCAAGTTCCAGTTATCAATAGAGGTTTGCAGCTGTCTCTACTCATTTTAAGTCATTGTCCTTCAGCAAATGAAGGTTCCCAAGGCTTGTCTCCATCTCAGTCATTGTGGCTGATTCTACTCTGACGTGACAGCTCTTTGTTGGCCAGATTTCAGATGCCTTCTGACCTGAGGGGCTTCTGGGAATATATTTGACAATCTTCTGCTACTTTTTAGGAGGATTTCAGTGGCTATTTCCTCCCAAGTTGACAGCCTATTCCTTCTATGTAATTTCTTCTTAGTCAGAAGCTCTTCTGAAACTTGTTCACTTTGGGTGACTGTGTGGGTGTTTGAAAGTACCAATGACATAGCTTCCAGCATTACTGGAACACACAAAGCACCAGAGTGTGATAAATTGACAGACAAGTAGTAGAAATTTATATTTACATATATGCATGTATATATATTTACACACACATAAAAGCTCCATTAGTTTTGTTTCTCTTGAGAACCCAAAGACAGTTATCTCTTGAAGTAGTTGACCATTGACTACTTCTTTTTGTTACAGTGACTGTATTCTTTCCATCTTCTTTTATTGTTAACTTCATTCAATATTCTACCCACAGGACCCTTCAATATTGCAACTGGAAGCTTAAATTCTTTTCTTCAGCTCTTTTAACTTGAGATATGATGAGCACGTTCTTCCATTTTGATTTTGTAACTTTAGGTCTTTGCATACTTTTTACATATTTTATTATGGCACTCTATTTTGTCTTCCTAATATGCCTTTTAAGTTGTTTTTGGTTCAGTGCTTTTTTTTGGCTTTGTGTTTTTATTTTGAAGGAATACGTTATATGTATAGATGATGGCCTTGTTTTTGCCTTCATAGATCATTCTTTTTCAACCCTCTTCAGTGGTAACCACTATCTTAAACTTAAATTTATCTTTATCATTCCATCAGTGCTTTTATTTCATTATTTTTTTCATTTGCTGTAGTTCTTCTGTGCTCAAGAACAGTTTAGAGAATTCTGACATGCACTTTGTTCTTTTATTTATTTCCGGTCTTTTTCATGACTTTTTGATTTCTTCATTTTGGTGTTCTTGATGTCATCCTCACAGCTTGTCTGTTATTTGAATGCTTTCTACAGTGAGGTGGCATTTACTCAAGATCTTAATCTCTCATGGACTTGTGTTAGGTTTCTTAAGCTTCAACCTGAATGTGTATATCAACAATTAATGGCCTGTACTACAGTAGGCCCTAGCCTTTTTTTTGGCTGATGATATCTAGCTGGGTTGATTTGAAGATGGTAGAATTCTTAATATCACTTGGTTCATTGGCTGGTAGATAAATTTGGAGAATATTTGTATCAATTATTTTTTGTATGTATATAGATATTATCTTATCAAAGACAGTATCATACTTCAACAGATTTTAAATGTTCTTTTTTGACAATGAATTTGACCATATTGCTCTGTAATTTGTCATTGCTGATTCAAAATTTTCAATACCTACATATTTCAGTTCATTAATCCAAATGAAAGATACTGATATTTATGCAATCTGTTTTTCATAACTTCCAATTTTCCAATGTTTATACTTTGTACATTCTACCTTCTGGTCATTCATGAGTGTTTGCAACTGTGAGATCTCAAAGCTTTGCTTCATCTCTATCATTAAGATCGACTTTGAGGAGGCAACTCTTCCTGCTCTGTATTGAGAGCCGTTCAACCTGAGAAACTTTTCCAGTAATACAGGTGACAATTTTTCACTGACAGTCATAAAATTGTCAGTGACTAACCCCTCATAAATGGATAGTCTATTCCTTTTTCACTGTTCTTAGAAGTTCCAATTAAACCGATTCAACAAGGGTGACCCAACTGGTATTTGAAATACAGATTGTGTAACTCTCAGCATCATAACAACACACAAGCCATCACACTTGCACAAACTAACAGATAAGTGGTGGGCAAACCTTATAAACTTACTGCCACAGAGTCAACTTTGACTCTTATAGACCAGCTATCAGGTTTCTGGGGCTTTAAATGTTTACAGGAACAGATAGTTTCATTTTTCTACCAAGGAGTGGCTGGTGGGTTTGAACTGCCAATGTTGAGGTTAGCAGTCTAGTCCTTACCTGAAAGTACCACCAGGAATCCTGACTAATGTTATAGGACAGAGTATGTCTAGGCTGTAAGTCTTTACAGGACCAAAGACCTCAGCTTTCTTCAGAGGGATTCTGGTTGGTTGGCAGTGCTGACCTTGGGGTTAGCAGCCTAATGCTTAATTCACACCACCCCTAGGACCCTTCTCAGTCTCTGTCATTCAGAATTGACTGGATGGTAATGGATTTTTATAACTTATAGCTTTTTGAATACTAAAACAGGTTCATTTTTGACATTGAAATAAAATGTTTCAATTTGGTGTTGACTTCTAGTTGCTAATACTTACGTAAGATTCTTTGCATCAAAAACCTATTACGTTCTACTTTATGTATTTTCCAAATTTTGTTGTTGATGTTACATAGACCTGTGTTGTGATACTGAAAAAAAGATGGAAAGCTGAGACCCTCCAAAGCATCTTAAATTTGTGTAAATTCACAGCAACATCTTCATCTATGCTATCAGCTTCACCATATTACAACCATGTAACAACGTTAATCAATTCGGGTCAGCATCTGAAATAATAAAACCTACCTTTATCGAAAGGAAGATATGTATCTATTTCTAGACAGATACATACATACATACATACACATATGTAATTTTTTAAAGACTATCATCCTTGTTTCCTTTCAATGAAGCATGTAGCTTCAATGTTGTGACCTAAATAATAAGGATGTCTCAGAGGGAGAGAGCCGAGAGATAAAGTGTCTCCCACCTCCAAAGAGGAAATATAGGAGTTCCCAGAATCCTCATAAGACCATGCCCACAGGGAGACCTCAATGGCTACACATGATTGACAGGCTAGACTCCACCACTTCTCTCTAAATCCTCAAATTGACCTGAGATTATGTAACTACCACAAGAACTAAATGCTACACTTCAGTCATTGTAATATTCTGTTGACAGTGCAGTTCAATTGAATGCATGTCATTTTTTAAAAAGTCAATGAACTTCCTCATCTGGACCCGTGCATTGCTTTATGCGGGATTTGAGCTCATTCTAGCGTTGCCTTGCTGTCACTGTTTTCCAGTCCAGTGGGCCCCCATTTCCCTTCCAATGTTATCAAGTTCGTCTCTGTGTTGAACTTTCATCTTTCTGCTCAGTTCCCTCTTCTGATTATTCACCTGTTGTTTGATGCCACCTGGGCTCATCACTGCAAGAGAAGACGACATCACAACTACTTGCTTTGTTGTCTGTGTGTAAATAACAGATGCTCGGTGATGGATCCCAATGATTGATCACTAATCATAATGTGCATCTGTTATTTACTTAGTGCTTTGTGAACTAAAGAGCTAGCAGTGACATTTTTACTTTATGCAATTACTTCAAGTTAATAAATCACAGTGGCTGGAAGTTGAACTCTATAGTTGGGATGCTAGGGTTACTTAACTAAATGGTGTGAATGAAATCATGCCTGTTTGACCTTGCAATCTGAAGACGGTATAGAAGGGTTTCATTTGTTAACTAATGCACAAAAACTTTTTTAAAAGACATTGGCAATCTCTGCTTTATGTTGTAGATGCATGGAGTCCGCTCCAACCCATAGAAAGTCTCTGCACAACAGAATGAAACACTGCATGGTCCTGCCTCATCCTCACAATGTTTGTATGCCTGAGCTCATTGATATAGCCCATGTGTCTCGTCAAGGGTCTTCCTCTTTTGCTCTGCCCTTCCACTTTAGCCAACAGCCTTCCCTGGGGAATAATCTCTCCTGACAATGTCTCCAAAGTACACAAGACAAAATCTTGCCAGCTTTGCCTCTAAGGAGCACTCTAGCCTTACTTCTTCCAATACAAATCAGTTAATCCTTTTAGCTGTCCAGGGTACTTTTTAATATTCTACCCCATCACCATAATTCAAATGCATCAATTCTACAGTCTTCTTTATTCAATCATCCACTTTCACATGTATATGATGCAATGGAGAGTACCATGGCTCAGGTCAGCCACATCTTAATCCTA
This sequence comes from Tenrec ecaudatus, assembly GCF_050624435.1. Classification (NCBI taxonomy): domain Eukaryota; kingdom Metazoa; phylum Chordata; class Mammalia; order Afrosoricida; family Tenrecidae; genus Tenrec; species Tenrec ecaudatus. Next base: position 94,309,070 of record NC_134532.1, on the reverse strand, counting down.
AAAGTTACATCCTTCATCTTCAACACTTTAACGAGGTCTTGAGGAGCAGATTTACTATATGCAATGTGTCTTTTGATTTCTTGACTGTGGCTTCCATGAACATTGACTGCGGATGCAAGCAAGACAAAATACTTGACCACTTCAACCTCTTCTCCACTTATCATAATGGTAACTTTTGGTATAGTTCATAGGATTTGGGTCTTCTTTACATTGAGTTGTAATCCATCCTGAAGACTGCAATCCTTGATCTTCATCAGCACATGCTTCAAGTCCTCCTAGCTTCCAGCAAGCAAGTTTCTGTCACCTACATACCAAATGTTGTTAATAAGCCTTCCTCCAATTCTGCACTTGATTATCCGCTCTCTGAATATTTGCTCAGCAAGTAGATTGCACAAGTGTGGTGAATGGATACAATCCAATCTTGATTTTAAACCATGCAAAAGTCCCTTGTTCTGTTCAAACAATTGCCTCTTGATCCATTTACAAATTCTATATGAACACCAGGAAGTGTTCTGAATTCTCATTCTTCTTAAGGTTATCCACAGTTTATTATGATCTACACAGTTGAATATTTTTCATAGTAATTGAAACATGCCAAAATAGCTTTCTGGTTTTCTCTGCTTAGCACCAACATCCATCTAAAGTCAGCAATGATAGCTCTTGCTCTAAGTCCCCTTCCGAATCTAGCCTGAACTTCTTGCAGTTCCTGTCCATATACTGCCGTAAATGTTGTTGCATGATTTTAAGTAAAATGTTACTTGGTGTGATATCAATATCACTCTATAGATGGAGCATTCTGTTGGGTCACCTTTCTTTGGAATGGGCACAAATATGGAGCTCTTCCCATCAATTGGCCAGGTCTGCTTCCAGTGCTTCTTCAGCTTTGTGACACATTTCAATGGGTACTCTGTCAATTCCTGGAGCCTTGCTTTTGGCTATTGCACTCAGTGCCATTTGAATTTCTTTCAGCACCATTGGTTCTTGCTCGTATACTACCTCCTGGCATGGTGGAATGTTCACTGGATCTTTCTGGTTCAGTGGCTCTCTGTATTCTTTCCATCTTCTCTTGATGCTTCCTGCATCATTCAACATTTTGCCTACAGAATCTTTCAAAAATTTAAATTCAAGGATTGAATTTTTTCTTGAGTAATTTCCATTTCAGTTATGTCCAGCATGTTCTTCCCTTCTGGTTTTCTATTTCTAGGTCCTTGCATATCTCATTATAATACACATATGATTCTCGCTGGATTTGTTTCTCAGGTCTACCCAATATTGATCTCCATCTCATTTTTACTGCTTCCAATTTTCCTAAATTCATACTTTGCACGTTCCAAGTTCTGATCACTAGCATATTTTTGCAACTGTTTCTCCTTACAGTGAGCATGCCCCATCAGCAAATGAAGATCACTAAGATCAACTCTAACAGGCTTAGCAGAGTCATGTGACCAAAGTCAACCCCTCTCTATGAAGTCATCTCCTCTTCAGTCACCTTTCGAGTGCCCTCAGACTTAAGGGGCCCATTTGCCAGCAATATCTCAGACAATATTCTCTTTCCTTTTTTTAAGCTTTCAGTATTTGAAAATGCTTTGAAGCTCTGCGTCAGGTTTCAGTGGCTTCTTCCTTTAAAGTAGGTATCTGGGTCCTTTTTCATTGTTAATTCTTAGTCTGGAAACTATGCTGAACCATGTTCACTTTGATTGACCTTGCTGGCCTTGGAAATACTAGAGAAATGGCTTCCAGCAACACACAAGCCATCCCAGTATGACAAACAGACGGATAAGTCAGTCTGCTCTGTCTGGGAGAATTTGCCTGTGACAGCATTTACTCTTGTTTCACCTCAAGATGTTTCAGTTTTTTAAAATATCTTTTCTGTTTCAGTCATGTAAATGATAAATCCTTAGAAAATAATAGACTTCAAGTTTCAGGTTTTCAAGTTTGTCTGAATGAACAGCTCAAGGTGTGCATCAGGTAGGTATAAATTGTTTACTTCAAATCGAGCTGCTCACCTTTATGGAGCGCCCTCTATGCTGCATTATGTGCTAGCTGATACCTGTGCGTTGGGGTCATCTGCTAGTCACTTCCGGCGAGAGCTCCTTAGATGCTCTTCACCGCAGAAGCTTCTTAGCCACACTTGCTTGCTCGCTGTAGAGCTTGTCCTTTTACTGGAGTCTGGGAATAGGTATGTTTTCTAATTTCACTGAAAATGAAATGAATAAGTTTCCTAGTACTCCTCTTGTCAGTGTTAGTTAAAATCCAGAGGAGAAAAGGGAAAATGCTATCCTGAACTTCCATGTGTGTGTCAGAAACACTCCAAGACTTTTTAAATCAATCTAGAAATTCATTTATTTAGCATACACTTTTAGTGCAGTGTTACATTTTATAAATTAAACTATTTTTAAAAATCATCATTCTGACTTCCCAAGGATTGGTGTGCGGTAAGAGATAACTCAAGGAACTTTCTTTTGGGTAAAGGAACAATTCTCTCTCCTGGCTGTGGTGGCCATGATATAGAAGTGTAGATGTGTGATAAAGAAGGATAAACAAAATAAGGATGCATGCATAAGCTGGTGACATAAAAATAAATTCTATAGCATAGATAAAACACTGTATCAGTGTTGATCTCCTGGCTTTCATAAATGTACTAGGATTATTATATAATATTCCATCATGGAGAAGGCAGGTGAAACGTCTATGGGGATTCTGTACTAATTTGCAAGTGATACTGAAGTTTGTTACAACTTGAGCAGATTCTTATTCTAATTCTTAGACGGATTTCTCCATTTAGAAACTTAGACCTTTTAGATGTATAGATATGCTTATAGATATTGGGAAGCTCACTAATATTGTTTAATGTGCATATCCTCAAGTTTCATGATGTGTATTGTTAAACACATTGTTTAGGTTTCATTGTATGTTTTATACATAATGATTTTTCTCTTTCCACTCGTAAAAAATGGATAAAAATGATCCATGACTAACTTTTGTACATCCTCTTGTCTCTGATGGACAAACAGAATCATCTCTGTTCAGTAATGTGACAGGGAGAAGAAGAAATAGGATCCAGTCTTTGAAATAATGAGACTCCTTTGTGGATTCCTTTGTGTGGAAGGAAGAATGTGCACATAATCAACATGGGAAATAGAAATATGAAATCTTAGGGGTTGAACAGGATAGGAAATCACTCAACTTGGATTTAGAAGATTTGTCATAAAATTGAGGTTAAATTTTGTGAGTCATTCTATTAATGGAAGAAGTCGAACCAAGTGACCCCAAATGATGCTTCACAATCGTGACTGAATTTCAGAAAATTCTGGAAAGTTTCTGAAATGAATCTGATAGCCAGATGGGTTTAGAAATCCACTGATCCAAGATAAAAGCTATGTCACAGATTGTTGCTTTAAGCAAAACAATAACACTCATTTCAGAAATAAATGTTATTCTCCACAACTCAGTGGTTTTAAATGTGAGAAAAAGAATCCTTAAACTACAAATATTTTCATACATCAGAGGAACCTTTTATTTTTTTCACTTTATCCATTAGAAATTTCAGAACACCAACAAGCCCTCATTTATAGGTGTATATGCTTAAATATTTCCCTTGATTGAAATACACTGTAAAATCTGTGAGTATAATGAAGCAAAATTTCTCTCTGAGCTGTGATGAAGTACGATGAGTAATTCTTTATTCAAAATTAGAAAAAGACAGCAAAAAAGAGAAGAAATGCTTCAAACAAAGCTTCTATATGACTTTGTACATGATAATACCGTTTTTCCTTAATGGAAGATTCATTTTATCACCTCACTACCTCTTTACTGCTTCAGTTTCAAATCTTATTGAAATTTATTTGTTTCCCTTAAGATATTTATTGAAAAAATATTTTGGTATAAACGTCTGCCTACAGAGGGCTAACTGCTTTAAATCTTGATTCTAACCTCAACCTGCCTTATTCTATGCTTCAGCTAAAACCAAACACAGCAACAACAAAAATAAAAAGAAACCCTCTTTTATCTTTAAAACCAATTGTTTCCCTTAAGCCATTGATAAATTTTAAAACAGAAACCAAGAATAGTTTCTTCATACTTTCCGGAGAGACACATTACATGTGAGAAAGATATACACAAAATAGCTCGGGATCTTGCCCCCACTTGTTCACCTTCTCCCATTAGGGTTCTAGGGTGTCACTCTTGGCTCAAGTCCCACATTAGACTCTCATCCTTGCCCTGTGGGAAGGGCTGACAGTATTGAGATGGGCTGGCTTCAGTTCTCCCAAAGGATATCTATGAGTTTGTTGTTGTTGGGTGTTGTTGAGTCTGTTCCAATTCATAGGGACCCTATACACAACAGAGTGGAACATAGCTCTGTCCTCAGCCCATTATTGCAACGGCTGTCAATCCATCTTGTAGAAGGCCTCCCTCTTTTTCACTGCCTTCCCACTTGATGGAGCACGATGTCTTACACCAGGGGCTGGTCTCTCCTGACAACATGTCCAAAGGAAATGAGACAAAGTCTCACCATCCCTCTTTCCAAGGAGCATTCCAGCTGTACCTCTTCCAAGACAAATTTACTTGTTCTTTTGGTAGTCCATGATACCTTCAGTAGTCTTTGCCAGTGTCGTAATTCAAATATATCCATTCTTCTTTGGCCTTCATATGAATAGACACCCATATCTTGTATCATAAGGCTCAATGGTGCAGCCTTTCAATGCATGATGACCATAGTCTTCTTCCCTCTCATAACTCTACATAGTATCGAAGTTCCTACTGCTACATAGAATTAATTGCAAAAGCCAATCCACTGAGTGCCATGTAAAAGGCAGTATCCCTCTCCAAACAATTTTTTTTTCAAAATCATGTATTTAAATGTTACAAAACAACCTGATAACCTTCAAAGTACTCTCCATTACACTTAATACATTTGTCAAATCTGCAATTCCATTCTTGGAAACATTTTTCAAACTCATCTGTTTAGGTGGCTGACAGCACGTCCCTCATTTTCTACATTGTCAAATTGCTGTCCTTTCATGTCCCTCTGCATATGTGTGGAAACAAAAAAAAAAACCCAACTAGTACGAACTGAGGTCAAGTGAGTAAGGTGTATGGGGTAAGAGAGGCATGCTGATGTTTTGCCCAAAACTGGCACACTGAGATGGCTGCGTGAGCAGGTGCATTGTCATAATGTCAAACCGGCCAACTATCTGCCAAAATCAAGCCTTTTTCTGTTGCACATTGTTACATTATCTTTTCAGAACCTTGAAATAGAAATCTTGCTGAACAGTCTGACGGTAGAAGAACTCCAAATGCACTATGAGTGGACATTTTCGTCCTTTCTGGAAGGTGATGGATGTCCGCAACAAGGCTTGTCATCCATCAGCAATTCACCTTTTTTGAAACAAAAAAACTACTCATACACTAGAGTTGTTCTGATAGCACTGTCTTTGTAAGCTGTGTTCAAAATCACGCGTTTCTGTAACATTTTTTCTGAGCAGGAAACAAAATTTCACAGCTACACACGGTTTTCTTAAATCAACCATCACGAAAAACAAGGTTTGAGAGAAACTGCTTTTATGAAAAATTTCACTGTGACAAGAGATTACCTTCCCAAGTGATACCACTGGGTGCACTAAGTCACAGCATACTGCTCAATGCTTGTGGAGTGGGAAAATGCATACGATGAAATCTCCACCAATCGGTGCTTTTTAATATTTTTGGGAGGTACCCCCTCTTACTTTAGTAAAAAGCTCCATTTCACTAAGGTGATGGAGTGATGCTGACCTCTTGGTTGAATCCCAAACTGAGCCTTGCCTATTATCCATATGTTCTTGCACATTTTTCATATATATTGTGGTAGTTACATAATTTCATTTCAACTTGATAAAAGGTGTAGGGATGGAGTCAACCTGATGGAGCCTTCTTGTGGGCATGGTCTCCTCATAAGGAGGGTCCTGGAAACCTCCTCTTCTCTCTCTGCTTCACCTTCCTTTGAAAGAGCCATATTGAGAGCTGCGTGAGCCCTAGAGATGTGTCCACCGCCATTGGATCCACAAGGCTTTACACCCAACTTCTAGTACCATAAGTGTTAGGCCGGGTTGACTAGAGAAACAAGTGCAGAGACACTCATATATATGTAAGAAAGAACTTTATATCAAGAATGAATTATACATCAAGTAAACATCCCAGCCCAGTCCAGATCAAGTCCATTAGTCTAATACTAGTCAATAAGTCCCGCTTCAGACTCACACAGCCACATGCAATGATGCACAATGCAGGAAGATCACAGACTGGTGGGTGCAAAGAGAGATTTCATGACTGACATCAGATGTCGCTTGGTGAAAGCAGAGAATGCCTGAACAATGTCAACCTGTTTTACTAACTATGCAAAGGCATTCACCTCTTTGGATCAGAACAAATTATGGATAATGTTATAAAGAAATGGGAATTCTAGAACATGTAATTGTGCTTGTGTTGAACTTTTACATAGATCGAGGGGCAATAATTTAATTAGAATCTCAGAATACTGCTTCAAAACCAGGGAATATATGTATGACGTTTGTACTAGTTCCCCATACTTATTTAATGTGCATGGTGAGCAAATAATTCGGAAGCTGAACTATATGAGACAGGACACAGAATTAAGATGGATGGAAGATTTATTAACAGCCTATGATATACAAATGGCATAACCTTGCCATCTGAAGATCAGATTGCAGAGTTTAGTATGGATTACACCTCAATATGAGGAAAACAAAATCACAATTGAACTAATAAGTAGCACTTCAATTAAAGGAGAAAATATTAAATTGTCAAGGATTTCATCTTACTTGGAAAATAAGTAGTATGAAAACAGTAGTCTGGAAATCAAACAAGACATTGTATTGGGCAATTTTGCTGCGAAAGTTCTCTTTAAAGTATAAATTAGCAAAAAAATGTTACTTGCGGACTAAAGTGCACCTGGCCTGAGGTATGGTATTTTCAATGGCTCTTGTGTGTGACAGGTAGATAATCAAAAAGGAAAATGGAGGAAGAATTTATACCTTTAGGGTATGGTGTTGACAGTGACTATTGACTATATCCTGGACCGCCAGAAGAATGAACAGATCTGTTGTTTTTCATGAAGTACAGCTAGAATGCTTGCTCCTTACAAGCAAGGGTGCTCAGACTTGATCTCACATACTGTGAGAGGTTATCAAGAGGAGCAGTCACTGGAGACGGACACAATGCTTGGGGAAAGAGAGAGGTCAGTGAAAAAGAAAAAGCCCCTCGATAAGATGGATCGTCACAGCGGCCTCAGTCATAGCAATGACCATGAGAATGGTGCAGGATGGGGCAAAGCGTGGTTTTGTGGTGCGTAGAGGCGTCCCTGTCCCTAAGAACAACAAATCTCATTTCATCTGAACCCAAAAATATTTTGATCCAACTATGGATTCCTTTTTAAAACATAGTTGTATTTGTACTCTTCACATTTCTTTTCTATTAAATTATGATTGCGCTCACATTCTAGTTACATTTTGTATTGATTTATAATGAACACATATAACCCAAAGGTTCAACCACATCAAGAAGGACTATGCAATCATCTTCACAATCAACTTGGGAAAATTTTCCCCTTCTTTAACACAATGATGATGATGCCTCCTTTCCTCCTACCTCTCCTTCTAGTTAAAAATTTAATTAATAAGGAATGAGTTTCAGTGTTTATTTGATATTGGAATTTTATTTGCCATGTGGATACTGTGATGGTTGTTATGTATCATTTGGGCTGGGAAATATTTTCAGCGGTTTGGGAGACACTATGAAATCACCTTACGTTTTAGGATGAGATGGAAAGACTTTCCTTGGACTGTGGCCCGTCTGCCACAAACAAGTTCATGGCCTGGGAAAGCTTGCTCTCTTTCTCCACTCAGCAATCTTTTCTCCACCTGACCTCTCTTTCTTCGCATGTAAGTCTGCTTAAGTCTCTGGCTTGCCACCGGACCTGCACCTGGCTGGTGGATTCTGGACTTGCTAGTCCTCCACAATTGCTTGAGCCATTGCCTCTAAATTGCGAGACTCATTTTGTTGAAGTACATTGTATCTTTCTGTAGATACTTCACTGGTTTGGTTCCTCTAAAGAACTCAGAGTAGGATGACACCAACTGTGAAAACTATTGCAGTGTTCTTAGATACAAAGATCATTTTATTTCATCCCTTGTCTCCTGGAATTTTTATACTTTCATTCTTTATCTTGGACAGCAGTGCTTATGACCAATAATGCAGATGCTTCTGTGTCAGCAACATTCCATTTTAAGTGCTCCTTGTTTAGTCAATAAATATATATGGACTATGTATTGTCTACTGGGAGAAAGGCCAAGCTTTCTACTCCTTCAAGAGTGACAGTCTCAGAAACCTATAGGGTCACTGAGTCAGCATGGCCTCTATGGCAATGAATTTGGTTTGGAGTTAGTTATTGTCAACTAGTCACTATATTAGAAAATGATAAACAAGAGATACATCATTTCTGCCTAAAAGGGGTTCATATTTTAGCAGTCTCTTTTTAAAGAGATTAGAAACATTCATACTAGAACATAAAACATGCATCTATTTAATTATCAATATGTTTCTGAAGAACTATACCAAACAAGGAAATCAAACATAAATGATTGGTCAATAATATTTTTATTAAATGAAAGAGCTGGAATGAAATAATATCATATTGATTAACTGTAGGTTTATTTATTAATTGCATATTAAAATATCTTTTGCTATCTTCAAGTGTTCCTGAATACTAACTTTTGTGCGTGTGCCTAGTTCAAAACTTTGACCTTTTCCCCACAGCTAGCACTATTCCAATAGCACTATTGGAAGTTCTCTTCTTTATTTTGGATACTATTACATGCCGTAAAATACCCATCTAAAGAAATCGCTGCTAATCGCTTCCACTGCATACCTTCCTTTAATATGGTAAAAATTACTAATGCATATGCACTTACGAATGCATGCTTATTTGAAAATTGTGTTGTATGTAGAATGATCATACAATAAAGAAATCTCTATTGATAAACACGGAGACAGCAGGGCTAAACTGGAAGTCTCCCAGAAAGAGTGGGGCACATGACCACCTGGACTATAAGCCTCCTGAAGGCAAGAACAATGTCTCTTTGCCTTTATGACCTGTTGTGACTCAGCACAGAGCCAGGCACATGCAGTGCTCAATGAGTATCTGTCAAATGAACGGAAATAAAGAGAAATTATGAAAAGCAGGATCCCTATTGACACAGTAGTGAAGTTCTCAGTTTCAAAATGATAAAGTAGCAATTTGAATGCACCAGCTGAGTTCGATGGGAGAAAATGTAGCAGTCTGCTTCCATTAAAGATGAAATCTTGTGGGGTAGTTCTATGCTGTCCTATAGAGTCACTATGAATCGGAATCCCCTCTCATCTCCTCAACTCAACAGCAGTGGGTTTTACTTCATGAGCATTCAATTAGAAATGGAATAATAAACTGAGTTCATTGAATAATACAAAGTCAGTATGAAATATTTTTGTATTCACAATAAAAGAATCAATATTCACAATTAAAAAAAGAAATACCCCAAATCAAAAATAAAAAGTTGCCATGAGCAATAAGAGTTTTGTACTTATAAATGAGAAAAAATGTGTATTAAGATACAATTCATTCTTAGGTCATTTTGTTTTTCTTGCTCATAAAGGAAGATGAACATGTGTGAGTTTGAGAGACTGGCCTATGTTTAAGCTCAATTTTGCCAATTATTAGTTTTGCAGCCAAAGGCAAGAATTTAACATTTCTAAGTCTTAGTTTTTTCACCTAAAAATAGAAGGAATCCTTATAAACATGGAACTTAACCTTTGAAGAAGATCAGCCCATTGTAGGCCTTCAGTGCTTCTGAACATCTTCCTTCTTTTGTTTCACCTGAGAACAATTCAAATGTATGAAATGGTATTTGCATAAAGAAGATAAGCAGAGGGGGATAGTTTCAAAGGGAGTGAATGAAGAAGAGACCTTTTAAGTAAAAGTCAACCAAGCACTTGTAGTTTGGAGTGTTTTCATCCACACCTTCTTATTTAATTCTGAAGACAATGCTACGAAGTAGGTAGAACAGACACCATTATCTTCACTTTGTTAAGACGAAGACTCAGAGGCTGTGCAGTTGTGAGTAAGCTCCAGAGATAAGACTCATACCCAGGGCTTCTAACTTAAAAGCAAATGCTGTCTACAGACAGAGGGGTAGTGAGGGGGAGATGAGTCACTCAGGATTCAGCGTAGCAACAATGAAACTCAAAACCTTCCCCTAGTTCTTGAACGCTTCCTCCCCTCCCAATTATCATGATCCCAATTCTGCCTTGTGGACCTGGTTAGACCAGAGGATACACAGGGTGCAGTAGGGATCTGGAAACACAGGGAAACTAGGACGGATGAACCCCTCAGGACCAGCGGTGAGAGTGGTGACACCTGGAGGGAAGGGGGTGTGGAAAGGGAGAACGGATCTTGGGGATCTATGTGTAACCTCCTCTCTGGGGGATGGGCAATGGGAAGGTGGGTGAAGGGAGATGCCGGGAAGTGTAAGATAAGATAAAATAATAATTTTTAAACTATTAAGGGTTCAGAGGGAAGGGGGGAGCGGGGAGGGAGGGGGAGAGAAAAAAGGGAAACAAGCTGATTTCAGGAACCCAAGTGGAAGGAGAATTTTGAGAATGACGAGGGTAACGAATATGTAAGGGTGCTTTACTCAATTGATGTATGTATGGATTGTGACAAGAGTTGTATGAGCCCCAATAAAAAGATTTATTAAATTAAAAAAATACTAAAAAGCAAATGCTCTGTGAGTTTATCAAGTTGACTCTGACATTGGTAACCCCTGTAAAACAGAATGGGTCTTGTATCATGGTTAAGATCATTGGCCTAGCCACTGTGTATTTGGGGGACCTTTCCTTCTGGGGAGCTTGTCTTCCAGCACTATATATGACCACATTTTGTTTTGATCCATAGTGTTCTTGCTGACCAGTGGGTCTCAACCTTCCTAATGCCGTGTCCTTTTAATACAGTTCCTCATGTTGTGGCGATCCCCCAACCATAAAATTATTTTCATTGCTGCTTCATAACTATAATTTTGCTACTGTTATGAATTGTTTGACCCCCAAAAGGGTCGCAGCCCCCAGGTTGAGAACCGCTGTTATTGACTAATTTTCAAATGTAGAGTGCCAGGACTTCCTTTCTAATCTGTGTTAGTCTGGAACATCCACTGAAATCTCCCCCATCGATGAGTCTGCTGGTATTTGCAATAGCTTCCGGCATCATAGCAACATGAGAGCCACGGTGGTATAGTGAACTGACAAATAGGTAGCCACTCTCTGGGCAACGTAGCCACTCACCATGCTGTCCATGTAGAACTAACTCCACACCTACTGTTCTGTGATTCAATTTCAGGGGAAATTTTTACTTTGGAGAATCAATATATGGACCAGAATGTCAATCTTCCTTGGGGAAAGTTGACAAAACAGAAATATATTTTAAAAATTAATTGTGAAAATGAAGGGTCCCTAAAATAATTTTAGACCCAAACTATATTGAGAAAAAATAACAAGACTTGATATTCCTAAAGACTCAAACTCACTGCTAATGAGTTGATTCTGACTCATAGTGAGTCTGTAGGACAGAGTAGAACTGGCTTGTGCAGATCCCAGGCTATCACTCTTTCCAGGAGTAGTAAGCCTCATCTTTCTTCTGAGGGAAGTCTGGTGGCTTCAAACTACTGACCTTGTGGTTAGTAGCCCAACATGTAACCATTAGGGTACAGGCTAATTGCTTCTCTTTTTTCCCATAAGATTCAGAGGTTTTGCCTTCTTGTAAAGTTTCTGATTTTCTTTACAAAAGCACAATATTGGAAAATTCTTATAATGTCCAAACACAGATACTTCAGAAAGTTGGAACGTATCACAAGGGACAAGTTCTACAAGACTTCATACATATTTTAGATCTTAATTTTGGAAATCTACTCACCCTATTTAAGTTTCTCTCACATTAAACATTTTATTATTTATAGAACTTTATAAAGCAAAATGCTTCTGTCATGTTAAATATTCTGATATTTTTCTACTTCTCCAAGTCTTGTTTTAGGGGATTTATGACAATTAATTTGATCACAACACAACCATTAGATAGGAGACAAGAACTGTAGCTTGTAAAGGGCAGACGTGTTCTAGATGGCCAGCTTGCAACCCACTGTTGGTGCTCACAGATGTCCAAGCATCGCCATTGTTAATGGAACTCCACTTCCCATACATCTAGCTCAATGCACAGTTGTTGTTAGTTGCATGGTAACCATATGGACAGCAGAATGAGACAATGCCTGGTCCTGTGCCATCTTGGTTACGTTTTGAGCTGTGATCTGAAGGTCAGGAGTTCAAAGCCACCATCCACTCCACAAGAAAGAGACGATACTTTCTACACCCATGAAGAGTTATAGTCTCAGAAATTCACAGGCATAGTTCTACATAGTCCTTTAGGGTCACCATGAGTGGGACTCCACTGGATAGCAGTGAGTGGAGTTTTGAGTTTAGGGTGCCATCTTCACCATCATTACTATGCTCCATATTTGCAGCCAGTGAGTATTTTGAATGTCTCCCAACCCAGCAGGCTCATTTTCCAGTGCTGTACCTGACAATACTCCGCTGCAAGCCATACGTTTTTCACTAGCTACTTTTCAAAAGTAGATAATTAGGTCCATATATACATATCTATATTTATACATATATATAATTTTTACTTCCTACTTTCCCCTTTATTTCTTTTTTCTTTCCTCCTGCCCCACTATCATGTCCACCCATTGCTCGCCCCTCAGATACATCAAAATTGGTCAAGCACCACAAAGAATGCTATCAGTTTTAGGTCCCTTACTATTCCCCCATCCCTGACTTTATTGGCTCGCTGCTCCCCTCCCTCTGCCTCCTCTTCTCCCACGTATCCCCAGAACCATCGGTCCTACTGCTGGCTCCTTGGGATTGGTTGCCCTGCCTGTCTTATATGATAGACATCCAAAAGGGGGAAATAGACATAGTTCCAGATCCAACTGTGAATATCCCCCACACGTCAGAAGTCTATTTTCGAGATTCCTCGGGGACTTGGCTTTGCTCCCGTTGGTGATCTGTTGTATCCCCTCTTAGTTTGGCCATCTGTGGAAAAGACAGGCCGACCGCACTCCCAGCATTGTCTCCTCAGTGCTGTCCTCTGTAGCCCGTGATCTAGGAGGGGACATCATCGCTCTAGCTGGGGCTGGCCCTGCAGTCATCTCGGTGAACTTGCTGCTTGGAGCAGGAACGTTGTCCTCCAGGCTTGGTGCTCCAGAATGGGATTTACTCTATGCCCTTCCCACTTCATGCGTTCCGATGTGAAAAGGACAGACTGGCCGTTCTCACCAGACTGTTTTTTCACTACTGTCCCCTGTGTTGCTGTCATCGAGGGACGGGGGCCAAACCTTTAGTTCTCTCTGATAATGAGCTGCTCCTTCCAGGTATGTCACCCTCCGGGATTAGCCCAGTGGAATGAGGTCTGCTCACTCTCTCCCCTTCCTGTGGAAACATAAACAATACCCTCCCCATGGTGGATTAATGCCCTGCTACCCCAATGTTAACCCACCCCCACTCTTTCCCTCCTCCCTCTGTGGGCCTAAAAGGCATGATAGGGGAGGAAAAGATGTCTTTCAGCAAGAGGCTATCTGCTTCTTTTTCATTTCTTCTTCTTATTTTTGATGCCATATGCATTCTTAGGTTTGGTCTGACCCCAGTATTAGTACCTTGTCTTTAACCCAGAAACTATGCATTATGTTCCTTTTCCTCTACACCCGTTGTGCTATTTGAATTTCCCTCTGTGGGCTCATGTACTTACCCTTCTGTGCTTGGCTAACTTCACTCAGGATAAGTTCCTCCAACTCTTTCCGTGAGATGATATACCACATGTTTTCATTGCTGCTTTTCAGGGATGCATAATACTCCATTGTAAATCTATATCACAGTTTTTAAATCCAGTCACCTATTGATGGAAATTTAGGGAGTTTCCAATTCTTTGCAATTATTAACTATGCTCGAAGGAATATTGGAGTGCAGATGTCTGGGTGTGATCTGTTTCTTACTTCTTCTGAGTATATGTCCAGTGGGAGGGTTGTTGATTGTAAGGTAACTTGATTTCCATTTGTTTTAGGGATCACCAAATTGCTTTTCACAGTGGCTGAACCTATCTACAACACCACGAGTTGTGGGTGAGAGTTCCTGTCTCACCACAGCCCCTCCAACATTTTTTGCTTTCTGTTTTCTTGAGTTGGGCTACCTCACCTCGTGGGTGTTAGGTGGTTCTCATAGTTGTTTTAGTTTGCATTTCCCAGATGGCTAATCATCAGGAATACTTTCTCATAGATTTGTTGGTAAACAAACTCCCTCCCTCTTAAATATCCCTCTTGACCAGCTGAAATAGAGTCTCATTTTAACAGGATGTGATTTAGATGCACATTACAGTTTGAGTAGCCTCGGCCTACCTGTCTTCATTATGAATTGAAATAAAGCTATTCATTTTAGAAATTGTTCTGGGAAGACATTTATGATATCATCATTTTCTCTAGCTGAACACATTATACATTATTATTTGTAACTCATTTCTTAGTTTTTAGTTTGATAATATAAAAATGAATAATTTTCAGATATTAAGCAAATAAGTTACACGGTATAATAACTAGTATTTATTGAACAAATAACCCAGGTTTTGCTGGATAGCCAGTATGTCCCCAGTAACTAGATAAAAGATAATTTCTATTTTTAACTATGAACTTAATTTCAAAGAAGTTAACTAACTCGCCAATGTCATGGCAGCCAGTGAGTGCAACCACATGCAAACGTAATTTGTTTGGTGCTGGTATTTATATCTTTATCAATTATGCCATAGGGAGGAGTAAGCTAAACGAGGCTGTGATGGTGAGGATAGTGCAGGACTGGGTAGTGTTTTGTTTTATTATACTTAGGCTCACACTGAGTCACAACCAACTCAATGACACCCAACAATAATAGCACTCTGACTCCCCCTTGAAAAGGATGTGTTTCACACTGGCTGCTATCTGCAGGAATATAATTAGACGTCCAGGCCTCTTCTAGCCAAAGAACAGGACTTGACCCAAACTAACCTCCCTGGAATGTAAGCAGAGTGGCAGAAACAATGAGAACAATTGGTATTCTACTATCATCCCAGCAGTGACTCCCTAAACAAGCATTTCCTGCTATTTCTGTACATCCTCTTTCTAGAATCTATAGATATCTTGGACCCTGCCTGTGTCCAGGCCTGGTTCCTCACATTTCCCATGAATTGTTTGAATTTCTGATATCCCCCCAAAATACTTTTGTTGGTTTCTGTTTCCTGAAACCAAAGAATTCCAACATAATTAACCAGCTTCCTAGTAAGCTTGACCCTGTTCCCCACTAGATTATCATACATGATAGCTGTCTTTTAATATGGCATGACAATTTCAGTACTAGAATCAAAATAGTACTCAGCACATAAATGGAAATGATTACATTTCTAGGTTTTATAGATCTTCTTTCTGGGGAGAAATCTACTGCAAAGCAAAGCCGTCATCTAACAAATATTTCCTGAACACCTCCTGTATACCAGGCACCGATGAGACTGTGGCCTTGAAGCAGAGGAAATGCCCTAGTCTTCATAGGGCTTATGGTAGCATAAGGAAAGTACACACAAAGCACATACGTAGGTGTGCTTTTCTGGATGGCACGAGGTGCTGTGGAAAGATATAAAGCCGAGCGAGAGAAAACCGATAATACTGCAGGTGGAAGTGACATGCTCCTGTATCCAGGAAGTGATCAGGAAAGGCCTTTATCGATAAGGTGACATTTCAACAAAGACCACAAGGAAGTAGAGGAAACACCAAGGGTCGGGAAAAGCGTGCCAGGTTTGTTGTTGTTAGGTGCCGTTGAATCCGTTGTCACTCATCGGGACCCCATACACTGGAGAACAAAGCGATGCTGTGTCTTGCCCCATCCTCACAAGTGTTCCTGTACTTGAACGAATCATTACAACCACCACGTTAGTCCCTATCCACCAAGGTCCTTTTGTTTTCCACTGGCCCTCGATTTTTTCAGCCATGATATCCTGCTCCAGGGATGAGTCCCTTCTACTAACATGTCCAAAGTATTTCAGACAAAGTCTCATGATCCTTGCTTTTAAGGGGCATTCTGGTTGAACTTGGGATTCCGCTCACAAGGCCGTGCTGTCTGCAGATCACAGCTTGTTAACGAACCCTCCTCCGATGCTGGTCCAGCCCCGCATGCAGATTGCATCAATATCGTGAAAGCATAAAACCTTGATGCACAACTTTCCGGATTTCAACTCATTCGTTGTTCCCTTGTCTTGTTGAGATGACGGCCTCTTAGTCTATGAACAAGCTCTGCACGGGCACAACCAAGTGTTCTCGAGCCCCCATTCTTCTAAATGGTATCCATAAGGTGTTGTGATGCATCATCTTCTCGTTCCAGCTTCAGTTTCTGGAAGTCCTCTATTGAGAGTCTGCTACAGCCATTTTTAATTATCATTGGTAAAGATGCGGTTACATGTTATATCATTCAATAATTTCCACACTCTATTGGGTCACCTCTCTTTGGAATGGACACAATGATGAATCTTTCAAATTAGTTGACTAGGGAACTATCTTCCAAATATCATCAACTCGTGGACCCTTGATTTTCACTCTCACCTTCAGGAAGCTTGGTCTACTTTCAATACTATTGGTTCTTGGTCATATGCTACCTCCAAAAACAACGGACCCTCAGCAATTATTTTGGACACAGTGATTGTGCATTATTGCCATGGTTTTGTGATGATTCATACATCTCTTAATATTTTTCTCAGAGACTTTTTCAATAAGGCAACTACAGCCTTGGTTTTTCCCCTTTAGTTCTTTCCCCTTTAGTTCTTTCCCCTTTAGTTCTTTCCCCTTTAGTTCTTTTAGCCTGAGTGTATTCTTTTCTTTGGGTTTTCTAACTCTAAGCCTTTAGACTTCAACGTTACTTTGTCTTATCAAGCCACTTTCTTTATTGCTTTTCTACATTCCCTTTAATTTTCTACTAGCCCTTTAATTTAGTGATTTCCTACATTCCTTGTAACTACTCTACATTCAAAGATAAATTTCAGAGTCTCTTCTAACTTCTGCATTAGTCTTTTTCCTTCATTGTTTTTATAGTAAACTTTTGCTTTCATCATAAATGATGTTCTTGATGTCATTCCACATGTAGCTAGTCTGTGGTCATTATTATTCAATAAGTCAAGTGTTTTCTTGAGATGGATTTAAATGGAATATACTCAAGTTCATATTTGGGCTCTGGTGGACTTGGTTTACTTTTCTTCAGCTTCAACGTGAACATGCATATGCAAAATTTCATGGTTCAGTTCTCAAGTGCCCTCTGGTCTCTTTCTGACCATTAACATTGAGCTTTGCTATGATTTCTTTTCACAGATGTATTGCAGTCAGTTTGATTCCTAGGTATCCCATCAAATAAGGTGCATGTGTACAAGGAGGCATCAAAAATTCGTGGTAAAATTCAATTATAATTTAATTCCATTTTTCATGAACTTTCTAAAGTCCCTTCATATAGTTGCTGTTTCTGTTGTTGAATAAAGGTATTTACAATGAATAAGTTGTTGGTATTTAAAAATTCTGTCATCTGATCTCCAGTATCTTTTCCATCACCACGATCATGTTTTCCAACTACTGATCCCTTTTTTGTCTCCAGTTTTCACCAGTAATTGTCAAAAAGACCAGTAATTATAAATACATCTTGCTTGCATGCTTTCTCAGTTTTAGATTACAGAAGTTGGCTTAAATTTTACGTTCTTCTTTTTGTGGCATTAATGGTTGGTGCAAAAATCTGAATAATAGTTTATTAGCCAGTTACTAATTATCCTAGTCATTTGAGTATTGTCCTATCACTGATCACATATGCTTCGGGACATATCTTGCAGTACTATGTTTGATGAGCATGATGGATGAAACGGCATGCCTCCTCAGTGTGGCAATCCAGGCACAGTTGACCTCCTGATGTGCTATTCAAAATGACCAGTATGAGTTCACTTCCAATCACTAATGTCTAGGATATTGATTTTCTAGTGTTCCAATTCATTTTCTGTTATCTCCTGATTATTAATAGTATTTGAAGATGCTTCTTCTTTGATATGTATTGCCTTCAATAAGGCAAAGTCATACTCTTCGACTGACTTTTCTCATTGCATCCTGTTTTCTCTTTCGTTGCTGTCATCAGCTGCCAACCAGGAGGCGTGGATTCACAAGAGACGCACCTATGTACAACAGAAACAATTACTGCCCAGTCCTCTGTCATTTGCCCAATCACCAACATGCTCCAGTGCACCATTGTGGCTATTGTGCTAATCCACTTCACCGAGGCTCTCCCACGCTTGTCAGACCTGGATTGCACCAAATCTGACATTCTTTACCAGCGGCTCATCCTTCTAGATAGCATACCCAAAGCAATCGTGTCAGACAATGTTCCGTTGTGATCTGAATGGTTTTCATTGGCTTATTTTTAGTAGTAGATCACCAGGTCTTATAAACACGCTCTTTATTTTGATTATAAGGTCACACGTCCTCTTACTTTTCATCCTGGTACTTTTTTGGCTGGAGGGATCTTTTGTCTAGTAAGTATTTTTAATGAGTTACCTTTTCCACTGATATAACTGTTTCCATTTCATTTCAGGTTCTACTAAGATTTGCATTAAATGAATTATTACCAGATAAGCAGAACAGATGATGGATGTTCAGAGAAAGAATTAGTTAGTCAGAGAGATGAGTCTTCTGGGATGTAGAATGAATATGAGACCGCTCATACTTATTCTTTATACTTGTGTGGAATTGCTTTATGTATTCTCCATGTTGCCAGAGTGGGAACTACTGAATTATTTTTAAAATAATTGACTAAATCCAAAAATAATTTTCTTTAAGACTAATAAGTCAGGGCAGGGCTTAGATAGAAGCAATCAATTAATCCATCACCCGTGTCAAAACCAAGACTTTATGGATATCTGGTTTGCTTCTTGTTAACCCCTCCACAAGCGAATGAGGGAAACCGATGGGGAGGAGGCAGGAGGGAGCATATCGCTTTTGTCATAAGAGCTGTGCCCTCTCCGAGTTTGCTTCAGTGAAAAATATGACGTAAGCAGCGGTTTCAAACTCGGATTTTAAACATTTCTTATGATCATGCACCTGTTTCTGAATGAAGAGAATGTGCAACTAAAATCTAGGCATTTGAATCCTTCCTATGTCTATGACAATTCAAGAGATCCAGAGATGAGTAAGACGCAATTTCTCTCCGAAACATGATGGCCGTGGGAGACAATGTGCTGAGCATACAAAGCAGACTGAAAATCATAGAAGACAAAAATAAGACACAGCAGTAATTTTTTTTTACATTTTATTAGGGGCTCATACAACTTTTATCACAATCCATACATACATCAATTGTATAAAGCACATCCGTACATTCTTTGCCCTCATCATTTTCAAAGCATTTGCATCAGGTCCTCTATTTTTTTCCCCTCCCTCCCCGCTCCCCCTCATGAGCCCTTGGTACTCTATAGATTGTTATTTTGTCATATCTTGCCCTATCCCGAGACTCCCTCCCCCACCTTCTCCACAGCAGTAATTTTTAAAAAGTGATCTCATCTGACTGGGAAATGAGGACAAAAATCAATGCGGCAGAGAAATTTAGTTGTGAAGAATCATGATGTGTTTTCACAATTGCAAATATCTCTCTGAGGCTGGAGCAAAGGGTTTGTTGTATTTTTTTGTTTTTAGAGAAAAATGGTCTATGAAATTGAGGGAGAAAAATATGCAAATACTAGTCTCTGAACATGTTTGTGTGATGTGCATTAATCACAGAATTCTGTGAAGAAAGAAATATCGTGGCAGTTTAGAAGTAGAAGTAGACCATCGTCAGAGTGAAATTCTGAAAAGCTAACTGGTGATTCCATGAAGACAAATGATAAAGGAGGACGCTTGTAGAGTTGGCGAGGAGCACTAAGGGCAGGGATTCCGGGACATCAGGCAGGCCCTAAACTGGCGTGTGGAAATGAGCAGGGAAGAGAGAGGGAGAATGTAAGGATGTGGTAGTTGTGACTTTAGGTAACAGCAATGTAAATATAAACAGTGATGAGAAGACGGGTGACCTTAGGATGTATTTTCTAACCATAATTTAACAGAAATGCTTTATGAAAAAATCATTAGGCTACGCAAAGTCCAATACCACTGTTAGCACTCTTTTGTAGATGGGATTAAAAGTAATTGGACCACAGTGGGTTTTGAACCTGCACCTTTGTGGCTAGCAATCCAATGCTTGCCCAAGAGTACCTCCAGGTCTCCTCATTCATTATAAACAGAGGTGTTAACTAAATGAATGCACATTTGACTCCCCAAGAAAAATGTTAGCATTCACGAACCCTGTCACTGTTGCTGTTAGGTTCCTTTGACTCATTTCCAACGCATGGCAACCCTATTTACAACCAAATGAAGCCCTGGATGTTTATTTCATAATCTTTACTATGTTTGTACAAATGGTTGCAAGCATTGTCTTAGTCCTTATTTTAGAGTTTTCCTTTCTCTCACTGATAATTTACCAAGCATCATGCTTTTCTCTCTGAGCTGGTCTCTCCTGAAAACATGTCTAAAGATTATGAGACAAAGTCTTGTCATCCTCACTTCTAAGTGAGCATTCAAGCTACACTTTCTCCAAGACAGATTTGTTCCCTCTTTTGCCCCCCCCTACCCCCACCCAGACACAAACCCATTGCTACTGAGTGAATTCTAAGTTCATGGTAATTTCAATACTCTTCACCAACACCATAATTCAAATACATCAGTGTGTTAAGCTATGTTGACTAGAGAAACAAATTCACTGGCACTCATATATCTATAAGAGAGATTTTATATCAAGAAATAGTTATATATAAAAAAAAAAGAAATAGTTATATATCAGGAAAACATTCCAGTCCAGTGCAGTCCACATCAAGTACGTAAGGCCAATACCAGTTCATAAATGCCTCTTCAGATTCATGAAGTCACAAGCAATGATGCAAGCTGCAGGAAGATAAGATGCCAGTGAATGAAACGTCCCGTGGATCAAATGGTGGTGGGGGCACCACAGGGTCGGCACAGGTCTCAGCGTGGCTCATCAACTGGAAGTGAAGGCAGAGAGAGAGAGAGGGAAGTTCCCAAGGTCCTCCTAATGAGAAGGCCATGCCCACAAGGAACCATGATCAGGCTGTGACCTGACTGACAGGCTAGACTCCACCCACACTTTTATATCTTCAAGTTTACACACAATCAGCTCTTCTCATTCTTCTTCATTCATTGTCCAGCTTCCCTATTCATATAGCAATTAGGGAATGACTGGGAGGAGGGATGGCACAGGACCATCATTCTATTGTGCACAGGGCTGCTGTGGGTCAGAACTGACTTGCTGGCACCTAACAACAACAACGACAACAAAAACAATGTTCTTGGCAAAGTTATCTGTAGTTTGTTATTATTCACACAGTTGAATGTCTTTAAAAAATCAATAAAACAAGTAAATTCCTTTCTGGTATTCATGGCTTTCAGTCAAGTTCTAACATCAACAATGGTAAGCTTCATGCCATGTCCTCTTCTGAACCTGCCTTGAATTTGTGACAGCTTCTTATTAATATACTGCTGCAACTCCTTTTGAATTATGTTCAGCAAATTTCTACTAGCATGTGAGATCAGTGATATTGTTGGATATTTTTTTAATTAGTTTGAGTCACCTTTCTTGGTAATGGGTACGAATATGGAACTATTCCAGTTGGTTGGCCAGCTAGCTGTCTTCCAAATTAAATTTCCTGTCATGACCATGTGAGCACTTCCAATGCTCCATCAGTTTTATGTAACATTTCAACTGGTATTCTTTCAATTCCTGGAGCCTTCTTTCCCCACAAAGCCTTCAGCATAGCTTGGGATTTCCCCTTCAATACCTGTAGTTCTTGGTCATATGTCACCTCTTGAAACATCCGAATGTTCAACACTTATTTTTTGGTGCAGTGACTCTTTTTGGTCCATCCATCTTCCTTTGATGTTTCCTTCTTTTTTTAATAAATCATTTTATTGGGGGATCTTAAAGCTCTTATAAAAATCCATATATCAATTGTATCAAGTGCATCTATACATATGTTGCCATTGTCACTTTCAAAATATTTTGATTCTAGTTGTACCCTAAGTATCAGCTCCTCTTTTTTCCCTCCCTCCTCCACCCTCCCAACCCTTGCGAATTTTTGATAAATTATAAATTATTATTTTCATATTTTACATAATTTGCTGTCTTCTTTCACCCATATGTCTATTGTTCATCCCCCTAGGAGAGGGGGAGGAGTTATATGTTGATCATTGGGATTGGTTCCCCCTTTCTCCCTCTTCTTCCCTCACCTTCCCCTACCCTCATGGTATTGCTACTCCAGTTACTATTCCTGAGGGCTTTATCTGTCCTGGATCCCATGTGTCAAGAGCTCTTGTCTGTACCAGTATACATGCTCTGGTCTAGCAACCTTTGTAAGGTAGAACTGAGATCATGATAGTTGGGGGGAAAAAGTATTAAATAACTAAATGAATGTTTTGTGTTTCCTTGGTGCTATACTGCATGCTGGCTGACCTGTTTCTTCCTTGTGATGCTTCTGTGAGGAGATATCCAATTGTCTACAGATGGGCTTTGGGTCTCCCCTCTAACCCCTCTCATTTGCACTGATATGATTGTTTGTTAGGGGTCTTCTTTTGCCTGATAACTTATTTCCCATGGACACCTCATGATCACACAGTCTGGTGTGCTTCTTCCATGTGAGATTGGTTGCATCCCTGCTACATGGCCGCTTGCTTAAATTCAAGTCTTTAAGACGCCAGATGCTATATCTTTGGATAGCCGGGTACCATCACTTTTCTTCACCACATTTGCTTATGAACCTTTTTTTATTCAGCAATAGTATTGGGAGGATAAACATCACAGAATGCCAGATTATTAGAACAAAGTGTTCTTGCATTGAGGAAGTACTTGAGTAGAGACTCAATGTCCTCCTGTTACCTTAATACTTACCATTTAAATATATGTCCATAGACTATACCCTAATTATTACATATTAACATATTCACATATGTACATGCCTATATTTATACTTCTATAATTGTCTTTTGCCTCCTAGTTCTTTTCTCTATTTCCTTTTACTTTCTTCCTGTCCCACTACCATGTTTGACCTTCATTCGGTTCTTAGTAATTCCTGTCGGCTACATTGCACCTGATCAACCCACATCAGGCATTCTACACCTTCCTCGCCATCAATTTTAGATCGCTTGTTATTCCTTTGTGCTTGGGTTTGTTGGTTCACTCTTTCCTTTCCCCCACCTACTCTTCTTCCCTGTCCCCCAGACCTGCTGCCCCATTGTTTTCTCTCAGGATTTTTTACCCTGCCTACCTTGGATCAAAGCATTTTATGAATAAGAAATCAGAGTTCAGGAATTTCTTATCCTCTTGCTTGACTAAGCTTCAGCTAGATAGGATGTTTAATAATTTGAAGTTTAAATCTCTTTAAAGCAGCTTAAACAACTCTACTTATTCATCAAAGGGTCAAATAGAGACTTTATTCAAGATTAGATGGGGTGAGGGGGTGATGGCTTTAGGTGTGGATAGAATACTCATCCCTTGTTATCGAAAGGATTTGGTTCTAGGACACCAAATTTGGATACCAAAAATCCACAGATGATCAAAATCTTTATTTATAATGGCACAACATTTTCATATAACCCACATACATATTCTAGTAGATGTTAAATCATGTCTAGATTATTTATAATATGTAAAACAGTATAAATGCTATTAAAATAGCACTTTATATTTCCTCTTAGCCTTTGAGGGATTACTTTGACCACTGAACTGCTGTTTTTCACATGCACACTTTCAATCTGCAGTTGGTTAAATCTGAAGATTTAGAACTCATGATTACAGAGGGCCAACTCTACTGGGTTTAATATACCTTTAGAATATGCATATTGAGATTTCCAAGTGGCGTTTGAAAATTGCCTTTCCCTATTTGAATTGACCACAATAACAATATTTTAATTTTAATTGTGTGTATAAGAATGGTTATATTTGTTTTTCATTATCTCACTTCAGAAGTTTGTTAATGAAGTTATTCAATTGCTGTCAAATCTCACAAAAACCAACAGGTGTGTTTTAATATAACTTTTACCTTCACAATAAATATAGCTTCCATCACATGAGAAATTATACCATTTTAAAAGCATAATGTATTCTAAAGAAGTAGGTTAAAATGTAGAGATTAAAGAATATGGAGATGCCTTTGTCCTGTTCTGCCTCGCCGAGCGCCATAGAAGAGTCACACGGGTGCTGTTCTAATGACAGCAGTTATCTCACAATTACAGGACTATGAGAAGAAGACACCAAGCCCCTGCCACTCAGAGTGGTGCTATGGGGAGCATGGAATAGTCCCATAGGAGCTCAAGGCTGTAAATCTGTTTCCCAGATTGGCTAATGATTTTCCAACGGTAGCTGGTGCTGAATTTTCAGCTCTCAGATGAGCATTTTAACCCCCATTCCACCAGAGCTCTTTTGAGGGGCGGATTAGGAACAAAGCAAGAAGTAATAAGAAGTCTTAAGTAGAAGAGTATTGAAAGTGTGTAGGAAAAAAATGATGAAAACACCCACTTATTTGGCAACTTAATATATTCATCCCTAGAATGGTGTGGTAGTTACATAATTTGGTGTCAATTTGAGGTTTAAGAATGCAGGGGTGGAATCTAGCCTGTCAGTTGGGATACAGCCAATGAGGCCTCTATGTAGGCAGGGCCTTCTCCTGAGGATTCTGGGAACTTCTGTAATTCCTCTTTGGAGGTAGGAGTCTCTCTCTCTCTCTCTCTCTCTCTTTCTCTCTCTCCTCACTCTCTGCAAGATATTTGTGAGGAGAAGCAACAGGAAGATACCATGAGTTTCAGAACTGAAGGAACCACATGGAGACTCCTGGAAGCGCCGAGAGATACTTACAATGCCACTGGATCCACAAGACTTCCCACCCACTGTCCTGTGATCTTCCTGCATTTTGAGTCATTGCATGTGTTTTGTGACTTTGAAGCAGACTTTATAAATTGGTATCAGACATTTGGGCTAATATCAGACTTATGGACTTGATCTGGGCTGGGCTGGGCTGTTTTCTTAATGTTCAATTGCTCTTGTATACAAAGTTCTTTCTTATACACATTTGAGTATGTCTATGATTTGTTTCTCTAGTCAACCCAGACTAGCAAAAGCGGTGCAGGGGTGAGTGCAGGCCATACCAGGTGCCATTGACACCAAAATGATTATAAAACTTTTGTGCAGTGTTTCAGCAAAAATGTTTTTTTCTTATTAAAATATCTATGCAGCCACCAGTCACAATGAATGGCACATAACCACAAACCCCCACTCAGGGAGAAGAACAACAGAAACCAGAGGGTAAGGGAGACGGTGCTCAGAGTGAAAATTGAAAAATAATTAATAATCTACAATCTATCAGGGGGCCACGAGGGTTGGGGTGGGATGGGGGAGGGAAAAAAGGAGGAGCGGATCCCAAGGGTTCAATGGAATGTAAATGTCTAGAAAAGAACGATGGAATATATGTACGAATATGTCAGATACCACTGATATATGCTTTGTAACAAAAGTTGTAAGAGCCCCCAATAAAATTATTTTTTTTAAAGAATGCTATTCAGCCATAAAGAAAATGGCAGTTCTGATGCATGTTACAAACATGATTGAATCTTGAAAACATTATGCTGAATAAAAGAACTCATACACAAAAGGGGAAAAAAAAGATATCTAGCAGTTAGTTGTAACAAAACAGACTTGCCATAAGGCCAGCCTGCATGTGTCAACACAACAACAAGGCTAAACTTCTAGGCCCCTGTATTTCTCAGGCCTTCATCTGTCTCGTTAAAGTATTATCCAATCACAATGCTTCTGCGAATAACCTGGTTTTGCCTGCATGAGCTATAATCATATGTTGCTGTCCTCGTGTTTCCATTGTTTTAAGAGTTGTCAATTTTGCCAAATATTCTACAGTTTTCTTATGATATTGTGTCAATTAGCATTTTGAACTTATAAAAATGACTTTCTTTTAAAGGAAAAGGAGAAAATAAAAAAGGCTTTTCTTTCAGGTACTAATAATATTATAATTAAAAATATTTGATTCAATGTAGAAATATTTCACCCAACAATTTTTGTTGGTACTGTTCATGTAATCTAAGACATATTACATGTCAGAAATTTTCAATAATGTTTTTTACCTATTGCTCTATAATTAAAGGTGATCAATGACATTACTACTGATTGTCTATGGTATGGTACAAGAAAAGGCCCATGGCAGAGGGCTGATCCCATGAGTCACTGCATGGAGTGAGGGTACCACCCTTACTGATATCACTGCCCAATTAAAAATATATATATCTCCAAATATTTCAAGCAGGTTTTAGGGTCTACTAATACAGCTCTCCAGATGCCCAACTCCACCTCCACATCATACACATTGGCTCAGGAAAACAGGTGAGATTTCTAAATGATATGTGGTGTCATCTGTAGCTATCAAGATTCTCTGAAGACATAGAACCAGTTAGAGAGAAAAACAGATATGGATAGATGACAGAAAGACAGACAGATATAGAAATTTGAATGTGTAGCTATAAAGAAAGACAGGTGGACAGATATACCTCAGGGAACTGGCTAATGGGGTTGTGGGAGCTTCCAAATACAAAATTGGTAGGTCAAGTAACAGACTGGTAACTTCTGTAGGTTTATATTTTAAAATTAATAAGCCAGGTGACAAGAGAAGAGCAAGAATTCTGCTAAAATATTTATTTAAAATCCAGAAGTAGGACACATTCTTGGGAAACTCCTTTTTTCAGGTCATTGTTTTTTTTTTATTCTTTGATTCTAATAAACCATTTTATTGAGGACTCTTATAGCTCTTATAACTATCCATGCATCAATCGTATCAACCACATTTGTACATATGTTGCCATCATCGTCAAAACTTCTACTTGAGTACATTAAATTTCATTATGAAAAGTCATTATATGACATTACATTAGATATAAGATAATTATATTGCATTCCCTTATATTATGTTATATTATATTGCATTATATTATATTACAGAAGGTAATTTGCCCAAGGCCAATTGATTTAATCACACATAAGTACTGTATAAAAGTGCATGTAACTACTCCAAAGCAGGAACTGATTATTAACCAGCCACACAACTGAGAACCATGACTTGTGAAGCTGACACACAGAACCAATTATCACATCATCTTGGGTGTGACCGATCTCTATTTTATATTCATAGAGTTATATAGTGTAGCTGACTTTTTTTCTTCAGGGAGCTATGCATCATAAAACTGCAAATCCCTGCTTTTCTTTCCCTGAGCAAACCTAGATCCAGGACATTCTCCTCAATTCATCCTATCATAAGATTCTCCAGCTAGAAAACACTATCAATTTGTTTGCCTGAAACTCCGCAATGAGCAAGTGTATACGACTAGACGGATCCCCTGTGCCTTTGTCGATCCTGTGATGGGCTGCGGACCCAGGGCTGAACCATTTCCCTCATGTGCAGCTGCCGTGCTTCCGTTTTCTACTCGGCACACTGTTGCTCTCAGGGCTGTCGAGTCCGCTCTGACTCGCATTGCGGCTGGATGCTGTCAAGTCAGCTCCACGTCGCAGTGGTCCTCCGTGAAACAGCAGGCGACTCTGCCAGGGCCGCACAGCTCTGCCAGCGCGTGAATCCACGTTGACCACCACTATGTCAGTCACCTCCTGGACGGCCTTCCTTTTCCTTGTTTTTCCCTCTGGCCCAGTACCTTTCCAAGCGTGAGGTCCAGGACTGGGCGCTCCTGACGACTTGTCCCGAGTATGTGAGTTAGACTCCCTCCCCCTGCTTACAAGAAGCAGGCTGGCAGTATTCCTTCAAGACAGACTCATTCCTTCGGGCAGTTTAGGGTCTCTTTAATATACTTCACCCCACCATGAGTCAAAGTTACCAGTTCTTTCCTTCATTTCTCGGTGATCACGTGCACATGAGGTGGTTGAAAATACCGTGGATTGGGTAAGGCAAATCTTAGTCTTCAAAGGACCTCTTTTCTTCTACACACATTACAGAAATCACTTGCAGCAAATTTGCCCAATGGCAAATGACCTTGGATTCCCTGCTGCTGCTTCCAGGAGTGTTGATTGTGAGGCCAACTCACATGAAACTCTTGACCATGTCAATTTTTCTACATTTATCATGATTTTGCTTATTGGTCCCCTTGGCTACATTTATTTTGGAACTAACATCTTACTCACTACCACGACTCAAATGTATGCTTCATAAAGTTGGGGGAATTATCATACGCACTGCTGGTTTTTCAGCCTGTAGCATAAAATGAGGGCTAATAGCTACTTACTCTATTTAAAGAATAGTGAATTGTGGATTATTTATGAATTAATTGTATTTTAACAAGATATGGGAATGTGTTCTAAGCCGAAGAAATAGCACATACAAAGATTTAAAAGAATAAAGTGCGGTGTAATCCCAGGATTGCAAATAATCACCCGCTTTCTGCTGTGGTGAGCTTAGTGGATTCAACTGCCGGTCTTTCCGTTAGCAGCTGAACCCTTAGCCACTCTGCTGCTAGGGTTCCTTATTTTTGTTGTTGTTGTTATGGTGCATCATTTCCAACTCATAGTGGCCTTATGTACAACAGAAGAAAACACTGCCAATCATGACCATGACCAAACTTATGAATAGAATAGGATGCGGGAGATTTAGGAATCATTGGAAACAATGGACCAATCCAGGAAAGGAGCTGGCAGGCAAGAAGTAAAAGGTGATTCTGAATACCAGTTATAACGTTGTAAAGTTCAGATTTGGATGCTATATTTGACTAAGTAGAAAAGAAGCTTTGAAGTTCCTCAGAAATGGCGATTACACCATTTGCTAATGAATTCAGCGTGAGCAAAGCAAGTTGAGTCAGCGGAACCAATTCCACATTTGGGCTCTGGCTTTGGCGATGGCATTAGCTTCATTTTTTCAGGAAGCACTGCATAGGCTGCTTCAACAGGAACGTTCAGGAGTGCCTGTACAGTTTGAGGCCACAGGCAACATGTATTCATTAATGACTATGAACCGTGTATGGGAAAATGCCTCGATTTTGAACCATGGTGACCTGTGTCAGGGAACGGCTTCTTCGGGTTCTCAAGGCTGCGTGTGGCCTTTCAGGACACTGCCACATCTGCTTTCCGAGGTGCCTTGGGGCTGCTGGTCTCTCTGCTAGCAATTGAGCACTTGAGCATTTGCATATTCAATCGTGTCCAACAGAAAATCAGATCCCAGTATTCCAGGAAATAACGTAGATTGCATTTGTCAACAAACATTTTGTTCTTTTTTATAGTTTATTGGCATATAATTCATAAACTATACAATTCAATAGTTTAATCACATTAAGAAAGTTGGACAACCATCACCACAGTAAATTTTAGAACATTTAATTCCATACCGCTGAGGAACAACTAATCTTTATAGATTTAATATACAGAAAAACATTTTTAAAAGAAACAAAACAAAACAAAAAATTCAATAATAAGAGAAAAAACGTAATTAAAAAAAGCAGGAAACATTAAAACCTAAACAAATTTAAAATGTTTTGCCAAAAGGGAGACACATGTTTTAGATGTTTTAGATTTTAATGGCATCTTCGATAATGCACTTTCCAGTGTATCCTCACTGGATAGCAAGGCTGTTCACATCCCTGATCTATGGTCAGAAGGAATTCAACAGACACTCAATCCACATATATATCTTTTTCACTTGTTTTTTAACTGAAACAACTTTAAAACCGTCGATCATCGCACCCTGACTGACCCATCTCCTCTCCTAAACCCCTCTATGAGGGGATCTCCAGTGGCTGACAAATGGGCCTTGGGTCTCCACTCTGCACTTCCCCCTTCATTCACTATGGTATACACACACACACACACACACATATATATATCTACATATATTCTTTTTTTTTTTTGCATGATGCCTTATACCTGGTCCCTTTGGCACCTCATGATCGCACAGGCTGGTGTGCTTCTTCTATGTGGGCTTTATTGCTTCTAAGCTAGATGGCCGCTTGTTCACCCTCAAGCCTTTAAGACCCCAGACACTATCTCTTTCGATAGTCGGGCACCATAAGCTTTCTTCGCCACATTTGCTTATGGATCAGTCAGGGTGCGATGTACTACCGATGAAGAACACAGCTTTCCCCCAGATCCTGGATGCTTCCTCCCCTCAACTACCATGATCCGAATTCTACCTTGAGGGGTTGGATAGGGCAGAGGTTGTAAAGTGGTGCATATGGGAGCTGGAGGCACAGGGAATCCAAGGTGGACGATACCTTCAGGACCAGGGGTGTGAGGGGCGATGCTGGGAGAGTGGAGGGTGAGTGGGTTGGAAAGGGGGAACTGATTGCAAGGATCCACATGTGACCTCCTCCCTGGGAGAGGGACGGCAGAGAAGGGGGGGGAGGGAGACTCCGGATAGGGCAAGATATGACAAAATAACAATGTATAAATTATCAAGGGCTCATGAGGGAGGGGGGAGCTGGGAGGGAGGGGGAAAAAAAGAGGACCTGATGCAAAGGGCTTAAGTGGAGTGCAAATGCTTTGAAAATGATTAGGGCAAAGAATGTACGGATGTGCTTTATACAATTGATGTATATATATGTATGGATTGTGATAAGAGTTGTATGAGCCCCTAATAAAATGTAAAAAAAGAAAATGATAAGGGCAAAGAATATGCGGTTGTGCTTTATACAATTGATGTATGTATATGTATGGATTGTGATAAGAGTTGTATGAGCCCCTAATAAAATGTTTAAAACAAACAAAACAAAACAGTAGATCATATTAGCAGATGCTATTGTTTTGGGTCCTCCAGAAAGTCAACAAGCAAAATTCCTTGAGCATCCCCCTAAAGTGTTGCCATGAACTTTGCACTCGACTAGTTTGCTTTTTTTTTTTTTTTAACATTTTTAAACATTTTTTTAAACTTATACAACTCTTATCACAATCTATACACACATCAATTGTGTAAAGCACATCTGTACATTCTTTGCCCTCATCATTTTCAAAGCATTTGCTCTCGACCTAATGCAAAGGACTAGTTAGCTTTTACCCCAAGCTTCCACCTCTTACCAGCCTTGATGGCCACAGCTTTGATTGTGCGTTGTCTCAGAATTGTCTTGGTAGTGCCATGTTTCATTTCATGCTTCAGCATCTGGATTGCACTTCTCTCGGAAAATCTGCTCCAGTCCAGAGCTAATATAGGCACAACAGTTTTAGGAAACTTTGAGCACAGTACTCAACTTTAATATTTCCATATAAATTGTGTGACCTGGGCATCTATGGTGTCGGCGGTTGTCTCAGCGGTTATTTGGGGACTCTTTTCAACAAAAGTATGAACAAAATTATTTCCTCACAAACTAATGTGAATCTTCAACAATGTCTATTTCCTTTATTAATTGATTGATCTATTTGTCATCTGCTCATTTGGAATGGTCATTGTCCCCAATGATCTCACCATTTTTCCATTCAAGCACCAGCATAAATTGAATGTGTGTTTGTGCTTGTTTTAGTAGACTCTATGATAGCAGTCACACTCACCAGTCACTCTGCAGAAAAAAGAGGAGATAATCTACTGCCATGAAGATGTGCAGTCTTGGGACTCATAATGGGGACCCTGAGGAGCCTGAACCGAATTGATAGCTGTGTGTGTGTGTGTGTGTGTGTGTGTGTTGTCCATGTTGCTCTGATAGAAGATATTTTCAATCTGATGTCTTAGTGCATTGAGTTAGATATGTTCAGACATATGATAACAAGGGTTTATTTTGTTGCAAAAAAGAAATAAATCTCTGCACAGCTTTTCCCTAATGCATTATCTATGAACTTTTTGATGACCCTTTGGACATAATTGTAGTCCCAAAATAAGAAAAAAGAAAGATGTTATAAATAAAACAGTTTAATTTGTAAATGCCAGAACGTGTATATGGCAGAACCTGTCAAAAAGTGAGAACACACATTTCCCACTAAACTGAGTGACAGAAAAGCAGTAAGACTGCACCATGTCAAAGGCAGGACAAGACTTGACAAAGCAAGGCAGCCCTGTAGAGTTTCAGCTCTCACAGTTTTCCAACATTGTATGTGAACTACAATTTTCCAAAAGTAATGATGGAAAACAAACCATATATGTGAAGTCCTCAAAAAAACACCAAGGAGAGTGAGCCTAAAGAAAAGCATATTTAGAAACATCTTAGTCGAACTATTAAAAATCAAACAGAGAATCTTGAATGTAGTTAGAGCTGGTGGAGGGAGAGAGAAGCTAAAAATAGAGAAACAAGAACTACAGCATTACTCCTCATGGCAAAAGTCAACAAAACAGCATCTTTAACATATTGGAAGCAACATATATATATATATATATATACCCATATACATATATATATACACACACACACCCAACAAAGAATTATATATCGAATGACAATATCTTTAGAAAATAAAAGTGAAGTGAAAACATTTTCAAGCATAACAGAGGTGAGAGAGTTATTGCTAGGAGAATGAACTCTAGGAATTTTTAAAGGCGTTTTTGATGTAGATAAAATATGATAGCAAATGGAATTTGGATTAGAAAACAGAACTAAAGTGCTACTTATGGGTTTATTTTCTCATTTTTAATCTTTAAAAAAAAGTAAATGTCTAGAGAAAATAGATTAACAATACATTGAGGAATTTATATTATGTGTTGATATAAATGTATGACAAAAATTGTACAAAGCATGGAAAATAGAAATTGGAAATATATGATTTTCACATATAAAATGTAATCTTATCTGGGGGTATAATGGAATTTTATATGGAGATATAATGTGACAAGTTAATGTGTTTTTTATAGTTAACTATATAGCAACCACCAAAAAAACCAGTAAAAAGCTATAAATAATAAGCCAGTAGTGGGGACAAATGTCAATAATAAAAATATTCCAAAATAAAATAGGATGAGAGCAAAAATGAACAAAGAAATGATGGGGCAGGGAGAATAACAAGATGATAGATTTAAACACAACCATCACAACAATTATACAAAAAGAAAATTATATTAAAGAGAAGGCACTGATTTTAAAAAGAAACAATTATACTACTATATATACACATTTCAAATATATTTTTAAAATAGAAAACATGAAAGGATGGAATCTATTTTGTTGGCTGCATACCATGATCAATGGATTGATGTCACTAAAATGTCAATGTGAAAAATGTCAAATTGGAAAACATGTCATCCTTACTTTTACAACAAAGTAAAATGAAGGAAAAAAATACAAGAAAAAATGAGTTTGGAAAAAGTTGGAGTGTCGCAGTAATATCAGACTACAAAGATCTCAGGATAAGGAACTTCATTTTATTTTTTCTGTCCAAGGGGAGGATCATTTCACGATAAATCATTTTGAACAATGGTTGACGTATAATAAATTCTATATAAGTGACATAGATGATGCTGGTGCTGATGGCAACAAGTTCAAGCAAAATGAAAAAGAAACAGCACAACTTACTGGAAAACTTTTCAGTGATAAAGTAAAATCCATTCTTACAAACAGAACACATTTCTTTGAAGTCAATAAAGAACTGTAGAGCGGGGGTCGAGAGGAACAGTGGGTACTGGCATCCACTGCCATGGGGTAGCCTCTATTCAAGAGGACACGCCCTGCCATGGAGTGAATCCGGACGCATCGGCACCCTACAGGACAGAGCCGAGCTGCCCTGGTGGCTTCTCAGGCTGTGAATGTGTCCACAAGCAGAAAGCCTGTGTTTCTCCCAGTGAGTGGCTGGTGGCTTCAACTGCTGACCTTGGGATAGCAGCCCCACTTGTAATTCACGATGCCACCGGGGTTGCTGTTCGAGTGCACAAGGATTCTCAATGTGTAAGGAACGTTGTAAAGAACGGGAAAAGTGGAGGCCGGTGGTTACAAGTTGGACTGCTAACAGCAAGGTGATCAGTTTGACGCCAGCAGAAGCTCCTTGGGAGAAGACAAGGCTATCTGTACTTACCAGCCTCAGAAACCCCAGAGCGGGGCGATCTTGTCATTGAGGGTGGCTATGGGCTGGAATCAACTCGATGGTGGTGAGTTTGGCATTTTAATTAAAATTTGTAACATTCCTCTTTTTGAAAGAACAAGCAGATCAAAAAAATTTATTTTCTTTTAATCAGGAAATGAGCAGTCTATTAATTCACTTAGCATAATTGAAATATGTAGAACAAAGCACAATAAATATTATTTTCTACTGTAAGTGGAACATTTACCAAGAGAGACTATACTTTGACTTATGAAATGAACAAATTTCAAAAACTGAATTCATACAAAGTTTGTCCTCTGATGATAATGAAATTAAGTAGGAAGAAACAACTAGACACAGTTTTCCAGAAAGATAATGGAAAGACTGTCCAAATATTTTGGAAACAAACAATATATTCTAAATAATCTTTGGTGAGAAAAAAATGAAATAAAGTAATGAGAAAACTTCATCAGTTGATACTCCCTCTGATGCATGCTGCTCCGATCTGGTTTACAACATTTTTCTGTATTTAAAAATATATATATTATTAATTCGGAGTTAGTACATATCATATTATTCCATAGTTCAATCCTGTCAAGTAGTATTGTACAATTGCTACCACAATCAGCTTCTATACATTTTTTTCCTTCCTGTACTTCCCAATATCTTGCTTGTTTGTTTGTTCAATTACGGTTTATCTCAGATGTGCTACATTATTGGGGTCACTCTCAAATTTGTGCTACTATGTTTTTGTTTTTTGGTATATGAAACTGAGGGTTCATGAAACTATAGGGACAGCAAGTAGCATAGGGGTTTCAGAGGTAGTGGGGTACAGGATTAGGGGTGGGGGTTATAAAAGAGAGACAATGTCAAGGAGCCCAGGAAGGAAAGGCATGTTTGGAAACTGTGGTAGCAAGTATTCAATATTGCTGGCTGTGGCTGAACTATGGAATGATATATCTATTAACTCCCAATTAAAAAAAAACATAAAATATAAAAAAGTAATGAGAAAATATTTGACAATGCATATGGAAAACAGTATATCCAATATTGGTAGAATGTGGCCAAAATTTTGCTTCAAAGGAAGTTTATGGTTTTAGATTGTTATATCAGAAAAGAATCATCTCAATTCAATATGGAACACTTTTTCGGTAAAAGTAATGATAATTCCACTGCCACCGAGTCCATGGTGACTCATGGCAGTCCTGGAGAACAGAGAACTGCCCCTTTGGGTCTTTGAGATGTCACTCTCCACAGGAGCAGACAGCCTCATCCTTCTCTCCTGGGGTGGCTGGGGCTTCAAATTGCTGACCTTGCGGTTAGCAGCCCAGTGAGTAGCCATCTATGCCACTGGTCAGGATTTTTACCTCACCAGCTCTTCTGATCTCGGTTGCAATACTCAACCGTGCCTTTGTAGGATGAAAGCAACCACAAAAATATGCACATTATTATGTCCCAATACATCTCCATTTCCCAAAACAGGTGGTGTTTGGCCCCCGGGCTATCATTTAATAATTCCTGGTTTAATCTTTTACCTTAAGCAACCAGAAAAAGGAGAGTCCATTACATACAACATTAGCAGAAAGGAGCCTTTTTGGTCACACTGTAATGCTGTCTTTTCAAAACCTCTAAATAGAAAGCTTGATTAACAGTCTGAGCTGGTGGAACCAACGCACTATCATACACACACACACACACACACACACACGCATCAGCTTTATCTTTGAGCTTTTGGGGGGCAAGGTGATGATGGCATCTTCCACTGGCGTGACTAATGTCTGCTTTCAGGTTGTAAAAATAGCACCATGTCTCCTCACCAGTAATGACCTTGGGAAGAAAGTCTGGGTCACTTCAGAGCTGTTCTTTCAAAGCGCAGCAGGCTTCCACTCAGCACTGTCCCGGGACAGAACCTCACGCACAGATTTCGCAGCGACCCTTCTTATTCCCAAATCTCCCATTAAAAATTGCTGAACCGAGCTCCAAAATAGTCCAGATAGCTTCCCCATTTCAACGGCCAGTTGTCGTCGGTCTTTGAGCACAAGTGCATGGATTTTGCTGACATTTTCACCCATTTGGGAAGTTGATGGACGAGAATGAGGTTTGTCATTAATCAACACTTCATCTTTTTCAAAACAAGAAAACCACTCACACACTTGATTTTTTCCCATAGTGCTGTTCTTGTAAGCTGTGTTCAAAATCACAAGTTTCTGCGACATTTTTCTCAAGCAGGAAACAAAATCTCACAGGTGCATGTTGTTCTCTTAAATCAGCCATCAGAAAAAATGAGGTTAGTGATAATGCTTTTATGAAAAAATTCCCCGTGGCCAGGCAATGCCCCATGCGCACTAACTCAGAGCTGATGCTCGCTTAGCGGGAAACGTGCACTATGATAGCTCCACCCAGTGGGGTTTCTCTCTGTTTTGGGGGGTAGCCCCTCATATATATTTATATATTCCAGAGTAAGTTGACAGACTAAATGAGCATAGCAGACACAGCATTACACATGTAACATGAATTCTTTGGAAAGTATCACTCACTGCCATCGAGTCATTGCCAACTTGTGACAACCCGCAAAGATGGGGCGGAACTGTTCCTGGGAGTTTCAGAGACTGTAACTGTTTATGGGAGTAGAATGCCCCGTCTTGGTCCCAGGGAGTGGCTGGTGGCTTGGAATTGCTGACATTTCGGGTGACAGCCCAACTCTTAACCTCTATGTCACCCGTATTTAGTTGAAACAAACCATTGTTATGTTGATATAATGGTATAATTCTATTGTAACATACCATTTTATCAATTCTCACATATATGGGTTTTAGACTAAGTAAAAGCTGTTAAGTACAGAGTTTTTAAATGCTACCAATATGTTATTCTAAGAATAAAACTTGCTAAACTTAGCCGTTGCGGTAATAATAGGGTGAATTTATGAACGATATCTAAATATGCAGTGTATTTCAAATGACCCACTTTTACTGTTGCATGACGTATCCTAGGAGAAGCACTGGCACACAGAAGCCCTGCCGTACCAGTAAGATTGGTGTGCTTACTTCCATCATGGAACTTTCCCAGGAATTCAGCAATCTAATCCTTCAGTATGTATCTCATTACTGATAGCTGGAATTTTTCCATTCGCTAGGGCGAATAGGTGAAATCATTCAGTCATTGCCAAGTTGTGTATTTCTTTGGACACAGGAAAATCAATACACATTCATTTAGCCAACTTATTTTAAAATTATTTTATGTACACCATCTATTTTGGTTTAAATATTGCTATTTTCAAGAAATTCCCTGCCATTGAGTCAATTAAAAGATATAGCGACCCCGTAGGAAAGAACTGCCTTTAGGTTTCTAAGATTAAATTTTTACAAGTAGACCGCTTCACCTTTCTCTCAAGGAGTAGCTGATGGGCTTGGACCACTGACCTTGTGTGTAGCCCACTATGGCACCAGAGATTCCTGTTTATAAAATAGTTGTTCATGCTACTAGAACAATTAGAACATTTTACTACACCCAACAGTTTTCAAGAGAAAAATGAAAACATAAATCACTGCTGACATCGCTTTAGAGTACATACACCCACTCCTCACATCATCGGTTAGGTAACGACAATCAGGCTCTAGGAAAGCCAGGATCATGCAAAAATGGGCACACCAGACCCCCAGGGGATGATGGCAACTGACAGGCTACATCACTGTGTAACTACCAAACCACTGAGCACCATACTCTAGCAACATGAACACAAACCCTTAAACCATTACAATCAATGCTACCCTAGCTTAGAAGCATGATGTTTGTTACTGACACATCTACAAAACAGTTAGATGGTAGTGTTTTGGCTATTTTGAAAGTTTTCAATATTAGAAAACAACAGTTAATAAGGACTTAGGTAATTAATTATACATGCTATTATGTTCTGGAGAGGAATACTTGTAAGGTTCCAAAGTAAAAAAAAACCACATAGAAATTTTATTTAGAAAATTATGGTGTTTGGAATAAACCCCGCATGCCAACTATGAAATAATCTTAAATTTCTGACCATCAAAGGAGCATACATGCACTTAAGAGTATTTAAAGTCTAAGTTATTAAACCAACTTCAGTTAGTGAGAAATATTTTTAATCAGGAAAAATAAACGTGTAATGAATTTTTTAAGAGTCTAATATTTTAACCCCTTTCATATATGTATATCTCAAGTTGTCCCTTTGCAAGATGTCTTCAAATCATTTGCTTATTAAAGTAATTTAACTCTTTTACTTGTGAAATAAAAACTCCAAAACAAAATTTAAGCAAGACATGCATGTTCCACACATTCAAGGATGGAATTAAAACAAGATATCCTCTGTAAAGCAAATATATTTATTATGCATTTTCATATACATTGGGATTTTTGCATAATATAATACAAGAAATAAAATAAAACTTTTACAATGTGAAATTCCATATACAGTTGAGTATTTACAGACCTCAAACCAAGGGAAAAATAAAAAAAACCCAGCTTTTGTATGTGACATTTGCTGAAGTGTGTAAATGGAGGACAATAAGCAAAACAAACATTTGCATAGCCAAAATAATATTGAGAAAGGTATTGAATTTTTTTTTAAGTAGTAAACTCTGTTTTAAGTGAGGATTTTGGTGAAGGTGAGGAGGGGTGAGCGACAAAAGACATGGCTGTACTTTGAAGTACACACTTAAGAATTCTGGTCCATTTTCTTTTGAAAACTTTGCTGACATTGAGATGTTTATTCTTAATTACTACATTTTACCACTTCCCTTATTGTCAACTCATGAAATTTCAGGAATGGGAACAGATGGAAAGCTATAAAATGTTAATAAGCACATGGCATTGTAGTTGTGTAGTGGCAAGAGTTGGTTTACAAAATTTAAACATTTTCATTTCAAAAATAGCTCTTTACGTTTTATGTCTGGGGGACAATGATGTATTCTTCTGAATGGAGAAGTCATTGTTCGGTCAGGGCATTATATCCCACCAGAAAGAAGTAAGCAAAGCAGGGCATCTCAGCCCCTCCTTCTTATGCTAACTGAAAGCCATGTATTATCTATTCTAAAAAATAATTTATATAAAAACGTCCAGAATACTACTTACTTTGGAAAATCTTACTTTTTTCCCCAACTGGTTCTCTTCCTATCAGCTGCTTCAAGTGTATATAGTATGGATATGGAAATAATCCGCTCTTCGTAAAACAGAAATCCCTTATGTATGAATCCTATCTCTGCCCTTTGGCCACAAGGTGCATTTTCATAACAAACAATAAAATTAAATAAATACAGTTCCAGTAATTCAAAGTTAATAGAAAAACTGGTAGTTTTCAAGGTTCTCTCCCTAAAGAAAAATACACCTAGTAAGACATTAGAATTTTATCTTCTACAGTGTTGTAAATGTACTATGCTGGAGAGAAGAGTAAAGTTGTTCTAATAGGATCTGTTCATACTTTAATTAAAGAATTGTTTGACACTCTGAAGGCTACTTTGCAAGAGTCCTAGGAAGTGTAGTTTATAAATGTCCCATAGGGACAAGAACTCAACACTTGAAACATTCACACTTACCAATATTGCCAGGTCACCTTAACATTGACTGAACTTATCTTCATCCGTGACATAAACCAAATGAATTTGCTGACTTTAAAGAACAAAAGCAAAAACAAAAGCCTAACACTAAGATTCAAGTGGAATACTTGCCACAACAAATTACCCAACACATCACAGATCTGTGTCCTTCATATACTAAGATGACATTATCGACCTGTCATTAGGTCACATTATAGAGATTTTTCGAGTAGTAGCAATGGTTTTGTGCTGAATCTCTGACTTCTCTTTCCTTCTTATCAATGACACATGGGAAAAAATAGCTGTTTTTTAAAAGATGAACAGGGCTCATTCAAAAATCCACCCCATACCTTGGCTTCTAAACTTTTTGTGCTAATCTTCCCAGACATATACACAGCCATCTATCTAAAGGGAGCACCACTGGTTTGGAATACATCCAGGAGGTCAAGGCTCTGGGGTCACGCATGTGCAGTTGAGCCAGTCAACTTTGCCTTTTTGGGGGGTTGGAGGCCTCACCTTTAACCCTGGCACTCAGCTAGCCTGCATGCAATTGTTGAAAGAAGAAAACAGAAACAAAGTACGTGGTTAGAAAAGTGCAAATCCCTCACTATTATTTATCAAATAGCAATACAAAAATACATGTGTTCTATGATTGATGGTTTAGTGGTACAATCTGTGACACACATATTAGTTCAACAAGAATATCCGTCCAACAAAACCACCAAGATGGATCCAATCAACTCTGAGTGGGGTGTTCTTTTGGTCATGCAGTGATTTACAAAATAAAAATAGCTGAGAGATAGCCCAGCATTAATATTTATAATGGAAAGTTGAATATAATTTAATGTGAAGGAAGAGATAAATAAGAATCAATGAGTTGTTCAGGGATCGAAAATCTACCCTCAGAAAGACAGGTGCATCTCCCTCTGGACACACATGCAACTGAGGCATGGGTTTTCCCTGAGAATGGTCATGCCTCAGGAATGAGAGTCTGTCTTCTCAGAGCTGGAATGATGAGTGGCAGGTGAAATATAATCTCAGTAAATGAAGTAGACCTTTGTTCTGCCTATAGTCTGGTGTTTGTTTCCGTTTGGGACAATTTTAACAGAGATAAGGATTGTACTGGGAAAATCCAGATTTAAACTACTTAGAGCAGCTCCCTAAAATACTACAAATGACTGAAACCCAAATGTCAATAAACCATTTTTCACCTCACTATAGCATTTATATAGAAACTTATTTGTATCCAATGCTGAAAGGGTAGTGAACATAAAACAGTTGCAAATTTAATTTTATTGAGCAACATTATTTGTAAAGGTACAAGAAAACAGTCCATACACTACAACAATGCGAACATGACTGAAACAATATGCTTAGTTTCTTTTGCCATAAAAAGAAAAAAAGAAAATAAATACAAGGAACACTGCCTTTTTCACATATACTTGACCATGGCACATGCACATTTATCAAATCTTAACTTAAAATACTCAAAATTTTTTCAGCTTTTATCAGGGAACTGCAGCATACATCTGCAATTTTTAAAAGTGCTTACTCTTGTGTAGTGAATACAAAGCACACAAAATAAAATTTCCTAAGCATAAAGGGTTAACATTGAGAAGGCAGCCTTACTACTTAGGCACATTACAGTAATTAAGATAACTGAACTGCAGGTATCACATTCTTCATTTTTTTTCAGCAAATAAACAGGCATTTTTTATTTTCATCCAGTAGCTGAAGAGCCACTTCAATCGCAATGTCTTCTGTTTCCAAGAGTAGAAAACTAATATAAAAGTTAAAAGGAAAAAGAAAATACATGTTATACTTAATATATAACTACATACAGATTTAAGGCCTTATATAAGAATACACATATACATGTGTACATTTGTAGAAGAGCACGTCAAAAAGTTGATGGAAAACTGGAATTTTTTAAACAAACTTTTGAAGTCCTCTCCCGATGTATATACACACATACATATATGTATGCTTTATTAGATCCTAAAATGATATACTGTCATATAGTATAGCTATATTTATATGTGTGTGTAAATCACACAAACTACATAAACTTGCACATTAGTGATTCAATAGGTCTCTTTTAAAGCTTCTACAAAATGTTGGCTAAATTTGTTTTATACACACACACACACACACATTTGGCCTTTACAAAAAGTACTATCAAAATTCTCTCTCTTTCCCCCCCCTCTCTCACACACACACACACACACACACACACACACATACACACACACTGAGTTTATTCTGACTCATAATGTCCCTGTAGGACTGAGTAGAATTGCCCTTGAAGGTTTCCGAGGCTGTTAATTTTTATGGGAGTAGAAAGCCTCATCTTTCTCATACCATCACAACTAAATAACTTATAAATAAATCATGCTGGATAATCAGCAACTTTAGCATAAACTCAAAAATTCACTGAAATCACGTCAATTCTGTCTCAAAGTGACCATGTAGGGCAGTTTAAAACTGTCCCTGTGGGCTTCTGAGATTGTTTAACTGTTTACGGGAGTAGAAAGCTGCCTTTCTGCCATGGCGTACCCAGTGGTTTCAAACTACAGACCATGCAGGTCTCAGCTCAACATGTCACCGCTACTCTACCAGGCTCCAGCAAATAAAACAATGCTTATGGTTTTTGTTGGGGAAGGCAAATAATAAAACAAAAGAAGTGAAATATAGAAGGCATATGAAGATGTAAAATAAACGCTTCGTGTAAAACAAAGTGGGACGGGAGGAAAAGGATTTGTGAGGACGCAAGAACTCGGCTTTTAAAAGAACGCAAGGTCTTGCTGAAATGACACCTGGTGAGACATCCATGCTAGGTAGAAAGACCGATGCGTTAGCTATTTTTGTTGAGCTTGATGAAACTGTACCTTTTATAATGGGGTTTCCTTTTTGTAGTTGAAGCTAGGGTCCGAGCCCTCAATCTGAAGCTTCAGGGCTTGTTTCAGGCTGAGTTCCGTCTCTGAGGATGGGTACCCTTCCAACACCTCCTGATGCCCTCTATCTTGTATTGTTCGTGGGACTGAAACTCTACCGAGAAAAACCTGGTTGCTTTGAAGGTGATAGTTTGGATTCGTCATTATTCCATTTCTCTTCTTCTGCTCCCCACTTTGTTGGTGGATAAGAAACTGCTGTTGAGAACGCCCAATGTCCTGCTGATTTGACGGGATCACGATTTTGCTCTGAGGTTCTGCTGGCACCGGTTTCAGTGACGCGTTAGTCCCAGAGTTGCCTACAGGTCCTCTTTTGTCGAACTGAGTCATTTCATATTCTAAAACCTTTGGCTGTGATGAGTTGCTTTGCTTTGCTTTTTTCCCAGCAGACCCAGATTTGCTGGAGTTTTCTGACTTCCCTGCTTTATTTGCTTTTGTTGACTTCAAACTGGGCTTTACTTGACTCCACTCAAACTCGCTGCTCGGTGAATTATGACTTGGTCCTAAGGACTGCGTTGTGGACGATGGGGAAACAATGGACTGCCGGCTTCTACTGCGTGGCAATGAATGCTGCTGAATTTGCTCTGTGAAGGACAAGTTATGGAAGCTGTCGATCGGCACGGTTTGAGCTGTGGCTGTAGATGAAGTAGTTCTCAGGGAAGAATTTTTGGAGCTTTTCAGGGAGTTATTTGATAACGAGGACTTTTGCCTGTCAACCGTAGAATCTGGAGATTCGGAAGGAGAGCTGAAGGCGTGCGCTGGCCCGTTAGGCACACCGCGCAACGAGGGCTGCATGTCTCCTCCACCAGTACTGCCAGAGCTATTTGACTTCACTGTCAGTGACTGCATTTTTGAAGACACAGACTGCAGGGGTTTTTGCTCCATGGTGTGAACAGGAGACGGGGAGCAGCCATTCAAACTAGCTGCACCATACTTTTCTAATAATTTAATGATTTGGGAATGCCCATTTTTGGCTGCCACGCGCATAGCTGTGCGTCCAAATTGGTCAGCATGGTTCGGATCAGCACTGTGCTCTAACAAAACCTGCACCACGTCCATGTGGCCCTCCTGGGCTGCGATGCACAG
The DNA here is from genome assembly GCF_050624435.1 of Tenrec ecaudatus. Classification (NCBI taxonomy): domain Eukaryota; kingdom Metazoa; phylum Chordata; class Mammalia; order Afrosoricida; family Tenrecidae; genus Tenrec; species Tenrec ecaudatus. The sequence goes on along the minus strand of NC_134532.1, from coordinate 94,265,239 downwards.
TGCAGTGGCACCCTGGTTACATGTATGGTCAACTACAGCACCACGCTCAAGCAGAAGCTGGACCACTTTTACGTGGCCCTGCCAGGCAGCAGACTGCAGAGCAGATCGCTTCTCATTGTCTGCGGCATTGACATCAGCATGGTAGGTTATCAGAACCTGCACCATTTCCAAATGGCCTTGCCAGCAGGAAACGTGAAGGGCGGTCCTTCCCTCAGCATCACTTGCTTCTACGTTTGCACCATTTTCTAAAAAATACTCAGCCATTGTAAGTTGGTTTTCTAATGCCAAAATATAAAGCGTGGGTCTCCCGTCAGCATCTTTGTAGTTTACATCAGCTCCGTGGCTAAAAAGTAATTCCACGATGTCCCTGTGTCCTTCCAAGGCAGCCACCCGCAGTGCATTCCTTCCATCATAACCTCTTTGATCAACGTTGGACTTATTTTCCAATAATATTTGAACACAATCATAATGGCCCTCTTGTGAGGCTAAGATGAAGGGTATTCTGCCGTCATTGTCAATCTCATTTGTTCTAGCACCTTGCTCAATAAGTGCTTCACATATTAATCTGTGACCTTCAAAAGCTGCCATGTGCAAAGGTGTCCATCCAGCATCATCCCTGTGATTTTCATCTAACCCTCGATCCAGTAGAGTTCGTACCACTTCAACGTTTCCTTGCGCTGAGGCAATGCTGAGGACCGTCCTGCCTTCACTATCAATACTGTCCACAGCTGCACCCCAAAATAGAAGCGTGTTTACAACTGAAGCATGGCCCATAGATGCTGCCGCTAAAAGGGGTGTACGGCCATTGTTGTCTGTGTGGTCAACATCTGCCCCACCCTCCAGAAGCAGGTCAACCACATCCACGTGACCTTCATAGGCAGCTACCAGCAGCGGAGTCATGCCATCTTTATCACAATGATCCACCTCAGCACCCCGGTCGATGAGAAGGCTCACGACGGATGCATGCCCCTTACTGGCAGGCACGCAGAGGGCAGCCACAGAGAGTGCCGTCCTGCCATCAACGTCCTCGTGATTGACTTCTGCCCCGTGGTCTAGTAGGTGCTCCACAATCTCTCTGTGTCCCATGTACGCTGCCGCAATCAAAGCAGTTCTACCTTCGTTGTCGGCCTTGTTGACTTCAGCACCATGTTGCAGCAAATTCAGCACAATATCCTCATGTCCTCCCCAGGCTGCTGCTCGCAGGGCTGTTCTGCTATCAGCGTCTGCACAATCCACCTTCACACCAGCATAAAGCAGGGCAGACACGACCTCAGTATGGCCACCCCAAGCAGCAGATCTTAAGGCCGTCCAACCATCCTGGTCGGTGTGGTTGATATTTGCCCCACACCCGATCAAACAATTAACCACCTTGGTATGTCCTTGTCTAGCAGCTAGGGTGAGAGGTGTATGCCCATGAGCATCTTCTATCTCTAAGTCCGCTCCCCTAGAGACAAGTAAATTCACGACATCAAGATTGCCACTGTAGGCAGCATTAGCCAGCAATGTTCTCCCATTTGAATCGCACTGGTTCACGGAGGCTCCGTTATCTAATAATGTCCGAATGGAATCTTCTCTTTCTAAGGCTTGTCTGACTATGCACGACGTGCGGTCATCTTCACTATTGACGTGAGCACCAGCTTTGACCAGCAGCTGTAGGACTTCTTGCTCCTTGGGTATTAAAGTCGACAGAGAGTCTCCGACAGGTGTACCATTCCATATCATCCACAGAGCCAACTCAGCTGTTTCTAACTGTAGGTTTGAATTAATTAAGTGCAATGCAAATTCTTGTGCTTCCAGTGGCGTTAAATCCTTGGCTTGGCAGGTATAGCTCATAGCCAACATTCTGTGTCCTTCCGCCGCATTGCATAGATATTTCTGAGTGCAGTGTTTCACATCCAGAAGCCACTCTGCAAAACTATAATGAAACAATATTTTAGTGTTTCCCAGGCCGTCAACAAGAAGCTTGGAGAGGACATCTAATTTGCGTTGAAAGTCTTCCAAGGTTAATGACATATTTTTGGTCCATACTGCATGATACAGTTCTGTTATGGTCAAAGGTCGGCAGGCTGCAAGAATAACATTCAAAATAGGCTGAACCTTTGCAAACTGTTTTCTTACAAAAAGTCTTTGACACAGCCAGAGATAGAGACCATTTAGAGTTCCTGGAATATCACGGATCTCTCGTAACATAATAAAGTTTTCTACAACTCCATCTAGAACCCGTTCTAGATAAAGAAAGCAGCCACTGCTTTTAATGTGCAGCTGATTCAACATCTCTGCCGTTTCCTTTGTGAGGTGCTGTCGCAAAGCTTCTTCTTGATCTAATCGATGAAGAATATACTGTTGAACATCCTTGACAATGTATGCCTTCCGAAGGTCATCCAAACTTATCTTCCGAAAACCTGAAACAAAGAAACACAAAAGTAGACGTCATGGATCGAAAATTATTATAAAACTTGCCGTGTACTGAAAAAATATTCCTAGCCAACATCAATCCATCCTCCTTCAAGAGAGGGAGCTGTAGTGGTAGAGTTATGTTTGGGGCTTCTAGCGACAAGGTCAGCATTGTTCAAGCCCCTAGCCTACCCGCTGGAAAAAAGATGTGGCTGTCTGCTCCAGTCTTAGAAACCCCAGGGAGCAGCTCTAGTTGATCCTTTAGGGTCCTTAGTGGTAAGGACTTGACACAGTGCCAGTCGATTTGGTTTTCCGGAGTATGTAAATCACAGGTGCCCTCGTGACACAGTGGCTAGGAACTCTGCTGCGAACCAGAAGCTGGCAGCTTGAACCCATCAACGGCTCTGTCCTCCAGCTTCGACAGATGTGGAGTGTTGGAAACCATAGAGGGTAGTTCTATTCTACCCTGGAGGATTACCGTGAGTTGAAATATACATAATTGCAATGAGTTTACATTATAAATCAGTTTCTCCTACTACTCTGACAAAAACATTGATCGCTAGTTTAACTATTTTATTTTCCTAGCTACAAGTTGAACTATTTCTTATTCTTTCTGTAGCTCACTGCTCCTCTCGGCGTCAATAATCTAAGATGCTAAGCATAAAACAACCCTACAATCCATGAAAGCACATTGCTAAAATTTTCTAATCTCTCAAACAATTATCACAAAAAATTAGGTGTAACAAAGAAAGTTTGTTTTTAGAAACTAATCTTTTTGTTCCAATGAGTCATTTATATACTTAGACTCTACATTTAAATGCACACTGCCCAAGGGAGGGTGCAAATAGGGGCTTAACTATGGGATTGAATATTTTAATCCAATTAGAGTATCACATATCTGTGTCCAAATTACATTAATTTTACATGCTGCTAAATTAAGTACAATCTGATGATCAACAAATATTTTGGATAATTTGAGAAGTGATTAAGTAAAATTTTAACACTTCATGGAGCAGTGCTAAAAAAATACACTACAGGTATTTGAAGCCCACTTTAAGGTCTTTAAGAGGGATTGTAATTTTATTTCCAGGAAGGAGGTGACGTGTCATGATTTTTATTATAGAGCTGTGGGCTTCCGAGACTGTAAATCTGTACAGGATGGTCCACCATGTCTTATAGCCTGAAGAGACAGATTCAACTTAATGACAGTGAGTTTTTAAAACACACACACAAAATCTATATGTCAGGGACTGTATGAGAAGATGACAGTTTTAATTTTGTGATGAGAAGCTAGTAATACATTTTGACCATGGCAGTAACACGAAACAGCTTTGCACTTTGAAACAACATTATCAATCACCAATGGTTGAATCTGACAAAACAATGTAAAATCTTGTGACGATATCTAAGTGAGAATAATTAAGAGCCTGATCTACAGTGTTAGCAGCAGCAAGAATACAAGAAAAAGACGATAGAGTTAAAAAATATTAATATGAGCTGGATGGTCTACATCTATCTTTATGCCCTTTTTATGTGTTCCACCATATCACTTTTGATGACTTCCAATTCTTCTAGGTTCATAAAACATGATATCCCAGGCATGAGTGAGCTGAACTGAATTAGTTTGGGCCACTTTTAGTCCAACAATCATATAGTCGATTATGCCAGGAATGACAATTACAAGAGGAATGGTGTCACATTCATCATCATGAAGAAATCTATCTTGAAGTGCATTCCATGAAAAGATATATCTACAAGGAAGACTAGTTAATAGAACTATTATTCAAATTTAAAGTCAATGTTGACGAAAGCGAAGGATTATACCAAGTTCTATAATCTTAAATTGACCAAATATGTAACCAGATGCATAAATAACTATTAGGGATTGAAATTTGGAAGTTAGAAACAAAGTGGAAGAACCAGAGGTTAGAAAACATGACCTTGGTGATAAAGCAAAGGTGGAGATGCTTGATCAAAGCTTTCATTCTGAGCGAGCCCTGGCAGCACCCTATGTTCCTGTTGGACTGCTAACCACAAGGCAGCAGTTTAGAACCACCAGCCATTCCACAGGAGACAGATGAGGCTCTCTACCTTAATAGATGCACACTCTCCACACCCACAGAGGCAGTTCTACTCTGGAAAATGGGGTCATCATGAGTCAGAATCAACTTGTAGGCAATGATTTTACTGACTTTTTCATTGTGAATATCATTCCCCCCCCCCAATACCATCAATAATGACAATAAATGTGGGTCTGGCCATAGAAACATAAACCAAATCAAACTCACTGGCATCGAATGAATTCTGACTCCTGGTGACCCTACAGAGCAGGGTAGACCCTGGCACTATGTATTTCCGAGACTGTAACTCTTGACAGGGAGTAGAAAGCTTAATCTTTTTCCTAAGGAGTTCCTAGTGGTTTCGAACTGCTGACCTTATGGCTTAGCAATCTAGCACAAAATCACTACATCACCAGGGCTCCTCTATAGGGATAAACTGACTACAGCTATGGAAAGAAACAATGAAGTAGTACAGTATCATCAGTCAAAATACGGCAAGGGGCCAACTATGGAAAAGACCATCAATTGATCATATAAAAGTTCACGTTGAAAATGAAGAAAATAGAACAAGTCCTGGGGAACCAAAAGATGACTTACAATTATACCTAAAATTAGAGAAAATCTCAGGAAGAGATTTGACATCTTGAAGACCAATGACAAGTTGTCTGGTGGCCTCAACACCATTACACATAGAGAAAGCAAATGGTCATTAAAAAGACAGAGAGAAAAATCCCAAAGAGGATGTCACAAGAGACGGAAACTTGCCCTTGAATGACGAGTAGCTGATTCAAATGGAAGATATGATGATGAAAAGTTGAATAGAAAATTTCAAAGGGCAAAGAAAATTTCAAGAAGACAAAGTATTATAATTAAATGTGTAAAGACCTGGAATTAGAAAGCCAAAAAGGAAGCTCACGCTCAGCAAATGTCAAGCCGGAAGAAAAGAAGAAAGAACTAAAAGCCGAGGGTTGCAACACTGGGTCTACGGGCAAAGTCGAGAAAGATGCAGGAACCATCAAAAGAAGACTGAAGTCATACAGACTCATTTTACCACAGAGAACAGCTCAGCATTCAGCAATTTCAAGAGGCGGCATATGATCAAGAAGTGATGGTACTGAAGGAAAAAGTCCAGTATGCAAGAAGGCTTTAGTGAAAAAATAAGGCTTCAGGCAGGAATTGAAAGACTACCAATTGAAATTGTTCAATGACTTATAAAACTCTGGAAGCACTCACTGATTTATGCCAAGAAATGTGTAAAACAGCTTACCTGACCAGCCCACTGGAAGAAATACATATTTGCACCCATTCCAAAGAGAAATAACACAGCAGAACAAGGAAATTATCAAACAGTAGCATCTTTATCAAATGCAAGGAAACATGTTTTGATGATAAATAAAGCACCGGCTGCAGCAGTACAATGACAAGAAACTACAAGAAATTTAAGCCAGATTCAGAGGAGGATGTGGCATGAGGGTAACGCTGCTGATACCAAATGGATACTGGCTGATGAAAAGACATCAGACTGCACGGATCATAACAAATTATGGCTAACCGTGAGAAGAGCAAGAATTCTGGAACAATTCATTGTACCCATGCAGAACCTGTATACTGACCAAGAGACAACAGCGGAACACAACAAGGGGCTATTGCACGGATTAACGTCAGGAAAGGCGTGTGTCAGGTTCTTTCCTTGTATCACACTTACTAAAGTGCAACCTTCTGAGAAGCTGACCTAACAGAAAGACCTAACGGCAGGATTGGTAACAGTTACAGCAACCTGAGCTACACAGAAGACACCACATTGCCTGAGGAAAGTGAAGAGGACTTGAAGCTCTTGCCGATGAAGATCAAAGATGGCAGTCTTAGGTGTGACTTGCAACTCACTGTGAACCTAACAAAATTCTTCAAAACTGGATCCATAGACATCACGATAAATGGAGAAAAGATGGAAGCTGTCCAGGATTTCATTTTACGTGGATCCACAGTCAAAACTTATAGAAGCAGCCGTCAAGAAATCAAATGATGTATTACAGGCAAATCTGCTGCACAAGACCTCCTTAAAGCATATAAGAACAAAAGCACTTGCTTTAGCAGAAGGCTATGAATAACAGTGAAAGCCGGAAATCTATTTGCTGGGTCTCTGCGTGGATTAAGCCTCCACTGAACTCACACAGACAATTATGAAGGATGTTAATTAACAGCCCTGCCCTGAGACGGCATGCACTCAGGAAAGGGGATCGCTGCTTATATAGGTAGGTTAAAAGGTGATTCTGTGTTTTATTTTGTTCTCGTCAGTGGGAAATCCATAGAGACAGTAACTAGATTAACAGTTTCTTAGGATTATGGTAGGGGAGGTTGGGGCCTATCAGGGAGCTAGTAACAACAGTGACAAGAATGAAGAAAATGTTCTAAAATTGATTGTGGTGGTGATTGCACAATTCTCTCTTAATATGTTTAAACCATTGTGTTGTATTACTGTGAATTATATGCCAATAAATACAATTGTTAAAAAAAGGGCCAAGGTGGCACACTTTGAGGATTAAGATGCTTTGTACTCGAAACATAATATCTACAAAGTACATTCTCATTTTTTTTTCATTTGAGTAAGAAAATTACTCAGGGAATAAAGGTCATGAATTTCTAAGGGAATGAAAACAAAGTTCACTGAACTTTACAATGACTTCCCTATAGGATTACTTCTCAACCGGAGGAAAAAAAGCAGGGTAAGAGACTTAGTACTGGTGAGGGCACAACAGTAGAAATGATAGAACCTGTGGCGATATTTGCAAACTGAGGCTCATTGAGACAGTACACTTTTTAAAGGAACCTGCAGCGATCGGGGTTATGAAATTAAATCATAAGGATAAAGTTAAACTCTAGCATATTCATATAATAATAAATTATGTATATTCATACAATAATAAATTATGTGTTAAAGAAATAAAGAGTAATACTAAAAAGGCTTACATAATTTTAAATTTAAAAAGCAGGAAACCAAATAGTCATATAATACAATCTTACTAAAACTAAAATCAAACCAAACTCAGTGCCATCAATTCAAGTCTGACTCTGAGCAATGTACAGGACAGGGTAGAACTGTATAGATTTCCAAGGCTATATACTCTTTATGAGTAGAAAGCTTCAACTTTCTCTTGGTGGGTTCAAACTGCTGACCTTGTAGTTAAGAGCTTAACATCTACTCTACTATTACACCAGAGTTCCTACGAAATACTATGAAGCAGATAAGGCCAATGAACTAGATTCCGAAGCGGTATTAAGAAAAAGCAAACAAAGTTCCCATTGAATTGATTGACCCTATTGAACTGAGTAGTCTGCCCCAAGGGGTTTCCAAGGCTATATACTCTGTGAAAGCAAACTGCTGTATCCTTCTCCTATGACACGGCTGGAGGGTTTGAACTGCCAACCATTTGCTTAGCAGCAGAACACTAAGCAAGAACACTACCAGGCTCCTTGTCCTAAGAATACCCCCCGCCCCCACCATCAAGTTGATTACAACTCACAATGACCCTATCGAGGCTTTTCAAAATTGTAAGTCTTTCAGGAGCAGAGAGATGCCTCCTCCTTTTCCTGTGGAGGGGCTTGTGGGTTTAAACCATTGGATTTGCAATATAACAGCCCAACATTTATCTCAAAGCACACCAGAGCTCTTCTGAAACAAAACTAGGGCTCAAAAATAAAACTGGATTAAAAATGGGGGGATGTAATAAGAACAAGAGCAGCAACAATACATTTGTGAAACACTTAAAACACCTATATATTGGGCACTGTATTTTTAGTGCCACATATAATTTGTCATTTAATATAAAAATTCTATGAAGAAGGTAATAGTATAATCTTCATTTTATAAAGAAACAGAAACTGCGTTTAAGTTGCCTAATATCACACAGCCAATGAATATAGCATTTTACATATGTAAACTATGAAATTATGCTATATGCGTATATCTATATGTGTGTATATATGTATATATAAAAGCTGAAAGGATAAGGCATTAACTAATGCCATTGGTTGCCTCTAGTGAGAAAGAAATGGGCAGATGTAGAAGACCAAAAATGGCTTCAATTTCATCGTGGTTAGCATACTACCTGCTACACACACGCTAGCAATGATCATTTTAAGGAATCCGTTCCTTGACCTCTCCAGATGCACCTCAAACGAAAGGCCTGGTAACGGCTTCCAAAAAGCCAGATACCTGAAAAGCCTGTGGAGCACAGTTCTACTCGACAGCATGAATGGGAATCAACTGAGCTCAATGGACAGCTGACTGTGGTTTTGGTTGTAGTGCTTTGGATTTTCATTTTAACCCCAAACCCTTTCATCAACTCCATTTTTAGCCTTAAAGTTATCAGCCAGGAATCAACTGTCACTATTAGTCACCAGTCACTGAGAGAAAATAAAGCTGGCCACAGGAAATCACTTTGAACAAATATCTAAGTTTTCACTAATGTTGTACTATGTGTAGGGCAATTTTTAAATGATGCAGCCTAAATGAACTATTAAAACATAATTATTATCCAAATGCATAATAAACTCTGTAATTCCTTTTATTTCAGACCAGGCACTTTTATGTACATATAGATAGTTCTTTCATATTGAAAAAAAAGTAATAAAGGGTATAGTTCAAGAGATGTCCTACAAGACTATTGACTATCATTCTTCCACACCAAGAAAAATGCAATAAAGTAATTCCCATGGATTTTAGAAAAAGGAGTGGCTCTTACTTTCGCGATTCTCATGCTAATGGAGGAAATGGCATATGCTGATCATGAAAGAACAGCATAATGCCCCAGATAAGTGGCAGCCAACATGGCTGGCATGGGATGCCCTTATTCTTTATTAGGGGCATTTAATAAAAGAATTCTGGGGAAAGTATAATGTTTAAATGATCTGAAAACATCCTGTGGCTTAGTTTACCTGTAAGGAACATATATATATGCAAAAGACAAAGTGGGGGATAGCAGAAGCACCAATCAGGCTTCCAACTGTGCGCTTCCCGCTAAGAAAGAGACACATAATCTAGTTCACTGAGGAAAAACATTTGAGGAAGGCAGTAAGTAATTATGCTTACCGGTAAACATTTTCGTAACAGCCTTACTCTGTTTTCGGGCAGAACAGAGAAGTAATAGCCACGGTGGAAAGAACTCATGGTGACCAGCCAAAAGCTCTGCCACAGTCCCGGAGAAGCTGGTGGACGTTTGCTCCCCTTCAGGAATGTTACAGCCTTCATCAACAGAATCAACAAGCAGATACAGGCTTTGCGGGGGAGGTTTCATTCCCAAAAGAGGGAGTAGCACACACCTGTAAAACACATCCATAGGAGCCTCTGAATGTCAATGGCTACGATGTCACCTCTTATTATTCACACATTAGTACTGCCAATGATCCATCACAAATATATTCTAAGTAAACGTTAAGGTCTTAGAATTTTAAAAAATACTTATTGTACAAGTTTTAATTCATCACTTTAAAATGAGTTCTGGTCTTAAATAGTACACAGTTCCAGAAACAACATTTTCCAAAATAAAACATTTGTGTGTATTAATAATTCAGCATAATTAAGGAGGAGTGTAGGAGTACAAAGGAAATACATTTCCGTATTAGATTTCCTTCTTGATTTTGCGAGCCTATTATAAAAAGACTGGGTTCTTTGTAAAACATGTGCACAGGTTGAAATGGGTTGAAGTGAGGGAAAAGGAAACAAAAGCCCCCAAAACTTTGGAGATAAATGTGAACGAAAACACTTTCAAGAAATTGTTTTAGGGTTTGGATAGGACCCAGTCAGCAGCCTCACAGAAAACCTGGCGACTCCCTTCTGAAAGGACCAGTCACTACGACCCCACAGAGCAGGGCTATCCTGTCACAGGGGTGTCTATGGGTTGAAAATGATTCAACAACAGCCAACAAGAACACAGCGTTTCTAAGTGTTTTAGCATCATTTCTTTACGAAACAGTTGCACTTCATACTAGTTTATCACTGACAAAATTTTGAAAGAGAGGAGAATGATAAACTAGAGTCTAGGTCCCATTAGATGTATCTTCAAAGAAAACATTATTAGGCTTAATTCCACTGAATAGTGTATCTCCATATTTAATTTATATTGAAGGCGAGTATAACTTTCTCAAAAGTAAAACAACGTGCATTCTCAAAAATGTTTTCTTTGTGTGTGCCATGTAGAAAATAAGGCACAGAATAAACAGTGAAGAGACGTACTCTATCCACTTATAAAAACCCAAATTTCTCCCTCTCTTCCCTTATCAGGCTCTTGGGCGATTATCAATCCAGTGACTACCTCTATAGGCCTATTTATCTTGGACTTCATATACAGAAATTCAAATAAACATAAACTTAAAAAAAGCTCTCAACAATGACTAGAAGAAACATAGAAACTCTTAATCAAAAAGAAAGCAGAAAATATTAAAAACTGAAACAAATTTAAAAATGGGTCAAAAGGAGATCAAATGATAAGGCACTGCATGTTAACGTAATTACATCTGCGATAACCGACTTTACAATGCTCTCTGTCTGGTGAGAAGGCTAGCTAACACTGATGAGTACAAGAAGAAAATGTTCTGAAATTGATAGCAGTGATGATTGTACAGATCTTCTTAATGTGGCTGAATGACTAAATTGTATGATATGTGAAGTATATCCCAATTAAGAAAAACAACCAAACAATGAATCAGATAAGGAGGAAGCAGGGAGGACAAACTGGTAGGGAAAAAAGAGCCAAGTCTTGGGACAGGCTTCTTAAACTCTAAAACTAAAAATGTATCTAGATATCTCTCTCTCTCTCTCTCTCTCTCTCTCTATATATATATATATATATATATACATACACACACACACATATACATATACACACACACATATATACACATATATATATAATTTATATATATCTAAATTCCTGGGGGAAACTTTTTACAATCATTCTACATCACTCTCCTCAAATTCAGTCAATAGCTACCAGAACCCAAGTCATCATGCTACCTTATCATTATCTCTAAAACTATCTCAAACGCACCCGAGTCTCTAAATCACCACCTTCCTCCAAACAACTCACCTCTCCCTCACCTGGACTAGCATGGTAACATACATGGCACCTTCAAGTGCTCCCCACCTCTAATTAGTTAGCCTGGCAGCCACCTGGCAGTCACCTTGTTGAAAAGTTACTAGTCACACTAGCTTCTTTCAGTGACTTTTATTGGATACAATTACACAAGGGCCTTTTCATTTAGTTTCAAAGTTAAGTCTCTTTTAGATGCATTCACAACATCAAACATTTCTCTTTTCCAGAATCACCAAATCTGCAACTTGCTTAGTTAGGTCACTAACGTCCATTTCTCCCTTTAGACTGGTTCCCACCCTGAGTACAGAGATGCTGCTCATATGCATACAACCAGAACCTCGCCTTGCTCACAGTAGAAACTCAGTAAATGTTGTCAGTGTTTCGTCTAGATGGAAAGTAAATGTAATGCAGTGCCCTCAGTCCTATGATAAAGCCACAAACACGGCAGCTAAGAAAGGGCTAATTCCATCAAGGGACGGGAGGGGAGGCAGACAATGTAAAAATATTGAAATATTAGGTGTACAGGGTTTTTTTTTAATAAATCGTTTTATTGGGGCTCATACAACTCTTATCACAATCCATACACACATCAATTGAGTAAAGCACCCTTACACATTCGTTACCCTCGTCATTCTCAAAATTCGCCTTCCACTTGAGTTCCTGGAATCAGCTAATTTTCTTTTTTTCCCTCCCCGCTCCACCCTTCCCCCTGAACCCTTAATCGTTTATAAATTATTATTTTATCTTATCTTACACTGCCCGGCGTCTCCCCGCACCCACCTTCCTGTGTGCAGGGTTTTAAAGAAGGATTATAATTCTCCAAGAAGATAAAAGGAAAACAGAAATTCTGCACAAGAGCCATGCTATGTTTGGGGAGAAAGGGTGGTCTCAACTGGACTATTATTAAGGAATATCATGATATTGAGAAAACATGGAGTAATCAAAAATTTCATTTTAATTGGATCTAAAATGAATGCCCTGGTGGCAGCAGTCAGAAATATCAAATGACATAGTGCAGTAGCAAATCTACTGTAAAATAATTCTTTTAAAAGTTATAAAGCAAAAAATGTCATTTAGAGAACTAATGTTTGCCTTATCCAAACCATGGCATTTTTTTATCAGCAGGAAAATCAATAAGAAAAGACTAAAATACAACTAGTGTTTTTGAATATGGTATTGGGGAAGAATAGTGATTATACCATGGCGGTACAATACTGATTACACCAGGGAAGGCCAGAGGAATGAACACATTTGTCTTGGAAGAAGTATAGTCAGAATTCTCACCTCACTGACTTTGGGCACGTTCTCAGGAGGGACCAGGTCCTGTCGAAGGGCATCATGCTCCATAAAGTAGGGGTCAGAGGAAGCTCCCCACAAAACGGACTGACATAGCGGCTGCCACATGGTTCAAACAGCCACGAGTGTGAGAATGGCACGATTTAGGGTAGTGCTTTGTTTTGCTGTACACAGGGTTGTTGTGATTTGGCACTGATTCAAACAACACAACAGCAAATGTGGGGGAAATAGGTTTTGTTTCTCATTACACATGTATTTCTTTTGCTATGAATACAGAGATGATTTGAGAAGCACCAGTAATAACTTCATAGTATATTCAGTGCTACTTCAAAGATAATCACGGTGTTAGGAGTGTATACAGGAGGCTACCCTAACTTACTTTGGCAGGGCTGGAGGGGTGGGGAGAAGAAGTCAGGGAGGTCAGGTAGTAGCACTTGGCAAAGTAATAAGCCAGGAGGAGGAACTAAGTAGTTAAGGGGTAAAAATGCTTAAGGGAGAACACAGAAAACAAATAAAAATCTAGTAGCAGCAACAAAAGCACATGAAAAGGATTGAAGAGAAAGATCAGTGAACAAAGTATGAGAAGATAATGATAATAAAAACAAGTAATACAGAGCTTGGTGTGCATTTGAACAAATCTGAACTTTGCTGTACAATAGCTTTAGAAAAGGAAAGGGGGAAAGAAAAGCAAACACACCCAACACTTTGCTGTTAGGTGCTGTCGAGTTGGTTCGAATCCACAGCGACCCCATGCACAACAGAACAAAACGCCGGGTGGCCCTGTGCCACCCTCACGTTGTTCCGATGCTCCCGCCCCTCATCAGAGTCAGTGTCAATCCATCTCCTCAGGGTTCTCATTGACCCACCACCTTACCAAGCAGGATGACCTTCTCCAAGGACTGGTCTCTCCTCAGAACACAGCAAGCTGCATGAAACGAAGTTTCACTATCCTGAGTTGTTTGTTTTTAAAGCATTTTATTGGGGGCTCTTACAGCTTTTATCACAATCCATCCATCAATCAATTGTGTCAAGCACATTTGTACATATATTGCCATCATCATTTTCAAAACATTTCTTTCTACTTGAGCACTTGGTATCAGCTCCTCAGTTTCCCCTCCCTCCCACACGAACCTTTGATTATTTATTAAAAATTTTTTCATATTTTACACGGACTGATGTCTCCCTTCACTCACTTTTCTGTTGCCCGTACCCCTAGGAGAGGGTTATATGTAGATCATTGTGATTGGTTCCCCATTTCTCCCCCCACCTTCCCCTTCCCCTCCTGGTATCGCTACTCTCATTATTGGTCCTAAGGGGTTTAACTATCCTGGATTCCCTGTGTTTCCAGCTCTCATCTGTACCAGAGCACATGCTCTGATTTAGCGGGCTTTGTAAGGTAGAATTGGGGTCATGATAGTGGGGGTGGGTGGGCATTAAAGAACTAGAGGAAAGTTGTATGTTTCATCAATGCTATAAGACACTCTGATGGGCTCAGCTCTTCCTTGTGACCCTTCTGTAAAGGGATTTCCAATTGTCTACAAATGGGCTTTGGGTCTGCACTCGGTGGTCCTGGGTTGACACAGGAGAGGGGGAAGCGGGGAAAAGGAAGGGGGACAAGAGAACAAGTGATCTAAAATCAATGGTGAAGAGGATATAGGATGCTGGTGGGGCTTGATCAAGGGCAATGTAGCCGAGAGGAATTACTGAAAGGCCGAACATGACAGTGGGACAAGAGGAAAGTAAAAGGAAATAGAGGAAAGAACTAGGAGGTAAAGGACATTTATAAAGGCCTAAATACAGGCATGTACATATGTAAATATATTTATATATAATGATAGGGAAATGTATCTATGTACAGATATATATATGTTAAGTATTAAGGTAGCAGACGGACATTAGGCCTCTACTCAAGTACTCCCTCAATGCAAGAACACTTAGTTCTATTAAACTGGCATTCCATCATGCTTACCTTCCCAACACGATCGCTGTAGACAAAGCAGGTTCATAAGCAAATGTAGACAAAGCAGGTTCAAAGCAGGTTCATAAGAAAACTGATGGTGCCCAGCTATCCCAAGATATAGAATCTAGGGTCTTAAAGGCTTTAAGATAAACAAGTAGCCATGTAGCAGGGGAGCAACCAAACCCACATGGAAGAAGCACACCAGCCTGTGTGATCATGAGGTGTCAATGGGATCAGGTATCAGGCATCAAAGACCCAGAACAAAAGATCCTATCAATGTGAATGAGGGGAGTGCGGAGTTCATGGTACTGTCAACACCCTTGGCCACACATACAAATTGTTGTAGGCCACTGAGCTGATTCTGACTCAGCGACCCTACAGGACAAAACAGAAGTACCTCGCAGGGTTTGCTAGGATGAAATCTTTTGGGGGAAAGATCACCAGGTCTTTTATCTTATGGAGTTACTGGTGTGTTTAAACTGCCATCCATCCATTAGCAGGTTGACATAGCACTGTGCCCCCTCAGGGCTCCCTGTGTCACATACACATAAATAAATATTCACAGCATCCTTGCATGGTACAGTTAAGTGGTGTTGGCTTACTCCACCAAAAGGCACCTTTTAAAAAGGCCTGGGGGAAAAAAAAAGGCCTGGGGATCAACTTCTGAAACACCAGATATTAACAACTTTATAGGCACATTACTACTCTGAAGCACATGGGGTCACCATCAGTAAGCCCTGCTTCAACGACAATTGAAAGGTGGCACATAATATACAAACACACAAAAATACATATGCACAAACATAAGCTGGCTTTAGGAAGCTTGTGGGAAAACTCCATTATCTTTTAACTCCATTTTCCACAACGTTTTGATGCTTACTTGTGCATATTTGTTTATGTAACACGTAAGTATATCCTCCACAGCTGATTTTCAGTATCTGAGGATTCCATATTGCTGAATTCACGCAGCCACTAAAAATACTGTGTTTTTATGGTAACTGGTAGACGGACACATGCATAGTGCAGTGCAACATTCCCAGCTGAGTGTACAGCAAACTAGTTCTGGTTTGTTATTTGCTAATTCGGTATTCATGGGTCTTACACAGTATATAACTACAGTGAATAATAAGAACTGAATATAAAAATACACACAGGAAGGAGTCTGTGGAGGGGGCCAGCAGCTAGTGTGTTCAGCTATGAACTAAAAAGTGGGAGGTTTGAGTCCACCTAGGGGAACCTGGGAAGAAAAACCTGGCAATCCACTTTGGCACAATCAGTCATCCAAACCTTACGGAGAAGCAGTATGTATTTATGGTGATGGAAATGTGTCCATGAATATTAGCTGGGGTTGCACATCATGATCAATAGAATTAATATTATTAAACTAATATTAATTATGTACTCCTAGAAAATGCTGAATTGACTAATAAAACTTTTCAACAATAAGCAAAAGAACCCTACTGAGTGAGGCTCGACTTTAACGACCCTGGCGTTGTTATAAATCAGAAATAGCTCGAAGACAATGGCACATAGGTGTATACAGTGATCTTGAACACTATCATCCATACCTCCACTGATGATTGTAATTCATTATTTTACATGGTCTAAGCACTATGCTGTCTAGAACATATTTGATTCTCACATTGTAACTCTTTAAGTACTATTATAATACATATTTCCAGATATAAAAAAATCAAGGCCTAAGAACTAAACAAGCCAACAAAATAAAGCTAATGATGTTAAGTCGATTCTGACTCATAGCTACCTTGATGCAAACCAAACCCCCAAACCGTAGCCACTGAGTCCATTCTGGCTTAGAGCGATCCACAGGACAGCACAGAAGTGCTCCCTAGAGTTTCCAAGACTACAAGTCTATTAGAAGCGACTGCCGCATCTTTCTCATGTAGGGCACCTGGTAGGTTGAAACCACTGACTTTTCGATTAACCTTCCAACTCTGAACCCACTGGGCCACCAGAGTTCATAGCAACCCTGTAAGGGTAAGAACTTGTGTGACATCACCTGCAAATGGTAAGGCATTCAAGCTGGTTCCAGACTCTACACCAGCTACTAAAAAAAGCCATAAATAATTAAAATAATCAACTCTATTTCTCCAATAGACTTTCAAATAAATTTTATAATACTTTCAACAGGTCTGATTACCTACTTTAGACCAATCAAGATTAAAGAAACAAATTGGATATGGTAGTGACTGAGAGAATATTATCAAACAATACAGGATATTGTTAAAGAAAACACACAACAGATGAAAAACTAAAACTCAATGCACAAACGGTGCATTCAGAAAAGATGCTGGGACCCGAGAAGGCTGCTACAACCTGTAGATAAGGATCACGGACATTTCAGCACACAGAAGCACTTCTGACCATGACATGGCCAAAGTCAAAGTGAAGAAGGCGGAGAGTTTTTACTTACGTGGATTTAAAACTATACTTAAACAAGTTTTCGATTTAGCATCGACTTGGATTATACACATGCACACAGAATCATCAAACAGTATCATTAATATTATATACAAGTACAATTTTGCTTAAGATTATTAAAAATGGGTGCAGCATAACACCAACAGGAAGCTGCCAGGAACTCAAGCCAGATTCAGAAGAGGATTTGGAAAGATGTACATCCTTTTTACTGTCACATGGATCTTGGCTGAAATAAAATAACAATAGAAGGATATTTACTTGTGTCTTACCACTTACACAGAGGCATTCAACAGTGTGGCTCATAATAAACGATGGAAAACATTGAGGAGAACAGCAGTTTCAGAACACTTAATTGTGTTTCTTGGAACCTACACACACACAAATAGGAAGTCACGGAAAGAAAACAAGGGGATGCTGAGTGGTTTTAAAATTTGGAACAGGGTGCATTAGGGTGGTATCCTTCGTCCATGCTGAGCAAAAAATCCAAGAAGGTGAATTATATGAAGAACTCAGCATGAGGACTGGAAGGAGGCTCATTAAAAACCATTGAAATTCAGAAAACAGTCTTGCCAGCTGGAAAAAAAAATGACTTAAAGCGATTTCTGAGGGAGATCAAGGATTACTTGATGTACTGGTTCTAGTCGTTCTCGTCGTCACTACTGCCAGCACGTTACTCCGCATACCAATGTTTGTCTCGTATGTGTGTGTATTCGTCGCATTTGAAAACAAATGGCTGCTTTATTTATTTGTTTAATTTTTGTTTGTAGGGAAGCTCTCCCGCTTCCACGCATCCCCATAGTGCAACTACAAGGGAAAAGGGAGCAAGTTCGCTTCACTCAAACTCATTAACACATTATACTCAAGCACTTTAGTTCACGGATGAATGACACTTAATGAACAGGGTGTTACTTTCACACACTGAAACATGTCTTTACTAGATGCAGAATCCCGTATTTAGTTTGCTTACTGTTATTCCTAAAACATCTACTTGGGATGACAGCTACACTAGGGCAGCGCCTTAGTTTCCTACAGGAAGCTGTATGTCATAGGCGTCTAAAATGAAAACTCCACCACAGTATGTGTAACAACGTATGAGAACCATGTTGTTGTTGCTAGAGCCACTGCTTGAGCCAAACTTGGGGCAACTTCATGTGCCCAGAGTAAAACTGCTCTAGTTTTCAGGGCTGTGACTGTTAGGAGGCAGATCGCCAGGCCTGCTTTCTCAAGTGCCCGTAGGTCGAGTTCAAACTATCAACCTACTGCTAGTAGTGGAGCGTTCATCATTTGCACCACCCAGGGACTTTCAGTTACTCTAAAACAGGGTTTCCCAAAATGGGTGATACTGCCCTTTGGGAGAGAGCAGAGGAGGGTGCTTAGTTATCCACCACCACCCCTGGTCCCCAGAAAACGGGCCTGTAGACCAAGTACATTTTGGAACCTAGGATTTGAAACACATTTTCCTGGGTTGGTGATTGTTGTTCTTAGCTGCCATCCAGTCGGCTCCAACACATGGCGACTGTGTACATCAGAACAAAACACTGCCCAGTCCTGCACCATCCTCACAATTGTTCCTATGCCTGAGCCCACGGTTGCAGCCACTGTGTCACTCCATCTCGTCAAGGGCCTTCCTCTCTATGGCCCCTCCACTTTACCAAAACATGACGTCCTTCTCCAGGGACTGGTCTTTCCTGACAATATGTCCAAAGTAGGTATGAGGAAATTCTTGCCTCTAAGGAACATTTTGGCCTGACTTCTTCCAATACAGATCTCTTTGTCATTTTAGTAGTCCACGGTACTTTTGATATTAATTCTCCTGCACCATAATTCAAATGCACCGATTCTTCTACACTCTCCCTTATTTAAAGGCCACCATTCACATGCATATGACACAATGGAGAATACCATGACTTGGGTCAGGTTCACCTTAGTCCTCAAAGTAACATCCTGGTGATATTCTAAAGAGGTATTGTACAAAAAGTTGACCTAAAGCAATACATCTTTTGATCTCTTGACTGCTGCTTCCATGAACATTGATTGCAGATACAAGTAAGATAAAATCCTTGGTAACTTCAACCTTTTCTCCATTTATCGTGGTGTCACCTACTGATCCATCTGTGAGGATTTGGGTCTTCCTAACATTGAGTTGTAATACATACTGACGGCTACAATCCTTGATCTTCACCAACAAGTGCTTCAATAGCTCTTCACTTGCAGCTAGTAAGATCATGTCATCTGTGTATAATAGGTTGCTAATAAGCCTTCTTCCAATCCTGATGCTGCATTCTTCTCCATAAAATTCAGTTTCTGTGATAATTTGCTCAGCATATATATTTAACAAAGACAGCGAACGGATAGCCGTACCACTCACCTTTCCTGGTATTAAACCATGCAGTATTCCCTTGTGCTGTTTGCACAACTGCATTTTGATCCATGCAAAAGTTCCCAATGAGCAAAATGAAGTATTCTGGAATGCCATTCTCCTCAGTTATCCACAGTTTATTATGGTCCACACAATCAAATGCCCTTGCATAATCAACGAAACAAATAAACATCTTTTCTGGCATTCTCTGCTTTCAGCCAAGATCCATCTGACATCAGCAAAAATTTCACTTCTTCCATGTCCTCTTCTGAATCCGACCTGAATTTCTGGCAATTCCCTGTCTGTGTGCTGCTGTAGCTGTTGGTGGAGGATCTTAAGCAAAATTTTACTTGTAGGTAATGTCAGTGATGCTGTTCCACAGTCTGAGTACTCTGTTAGGTCCCCTTTCTTCGGAATGGGTACCGATAGGGAGCTCTTCCAGTCAGTTGGTCAAGTAGCTGTCTTCCTCATTTCCTGGCATAGAGTAGTGAGTGCGCTTCAGCTTTCGGCAACATTTCGGTAAGTATGCCATCCATTCCTGGAGCCTTGCTCTTCTGGCTAATGCACTCAATACAGTTTGAATTTCTTCCTTCAGCACCATTAGTTGGTGATTATCTCTATATATGTATTTTTTCAATTACAAACAATATCATGGTTTTAGGCTATCACAATCATAGCAAGATAATTATCATCTTTAAGAGCATCAACATGTTTCAGGTATATTTTTGTGCATATTCCTCTCATATATCTTAGCTTTAGTAGCATAAATTCAGTGAATATGTATTATGTTCCTAAATACTTTACTAACTCAATTTAAAATCCATGATCTGGATTTTCTGCTGTTCACAATTCTGTGCTAAATATGAGCACTGGCAGGACCATCATGTACCTGGTTTTTTGATTTCCTGTCAGAAAGTCAGTGAAAGGCAGCAATTGTCATTCATTTTCTTTGATACCAAGAGTTAACTTAATGTCATTAGAAAAGTTAATTAGCCTTTAAATGTTACTATATACAAAGAATATACTAATGGATGGGGAGCTACATATATAGACACTACATGTATAATACAGTTCCTTTGGAGTTTAAATTTTACTATTGAACATCACATTTCATCTCATTTGCTCACTTAAGTACAGAGAACTAAAATGACATTCTCTGTAAAACCAAAAAACTCAATGTCATCCAGCCCATTCTTGGGTGCTGCCTTCTATGGTTTCCCATTCATTAAAACAAAAAAAATAAGTCAGACAAACAAACTGCAAAATCGAAAAAAATTCTTGAACCTGTCAGAGGCCTAAGGTCACAGCACAATCAACTAGCCCCAAATCTAAGCAGAGACAGATACCATATATACTCGAGTATAAACCGACCCCGTTATCAGCCAAGGCACCCAATTTTACCACAAACACTACATTAAAAATGTGCTGGAAATCTCGGCTTATACAGGAGCATATATGGTATTTCAGGGAGCCACAGAGTACAAGCATGTCTGCTCCTGAGACAGAGACATAGCTGGATGATGGAAAGAGTCTGGGAAAAGTCAAACTGGTGAAGAGTCTAAGTTGCAAAAACAGTGTGGCCCTGTGGGGAAGAGGTCACACCCTCCTGCAAATCTGTGCTCCCTAAGAGCATTCAGGACAAGTCTGGCTGCAATGCCAGCTTTTCTCCCAAGTACCCCCTATGAAATAAAAGCTTTAGTGTGTGTGGGGGGTGGGGGTGGGGGTGGGGGAGGTTAAGGGTAATCATATTTCCCTAGGGAACTAGTAAAAAGGACTATAGCTAGGGAAGACAGCTCATTCTCACTACCTTCCAGTCAATTCTGACTCTATAGGGCAGAGCAGAACTGCTCCTTGAATTTCCTAGGCTGTAAATCTTTACGGGAGTCGAAAGCCTCATATTTTTCCCTTGGGTAGGCTGGTTGGTTCAAACTGATGACTTTGCAGTTAGCAGCCCAACTCAAACCCCAGTACAACACCCTTCCTTGGGCCCCCAAGAATGTGGATGGACTGGAAGCCAACTGCTATTATTTGTTTAATCCCTAGGGAAGAGGAAGGCGAGAAAGGGCCTAAACTACAGCCTAGGCAGCATCACTGAGATGAGCTCACCCTTACCCAGCGGCACAGTGTTTAATTGCTACGTATGAGCTCACTGTTGAAGCCACTGTGTCAATCCATTTCGCTGACCTTCTTTCCTTCAGGTAGTGAAGAAAGTAGTGACATCCATTAATTTCCATTAAATTTCTGTCTCCCAGAGAGTGACATCCATTAACTTTCATTGAATTTCTGATGAAGGACCTGTATCTAGAACTCTCAAAACTCAACAATATGAACACAATAATCAAAAAGCCAGGGCAGGGTTGCAAATGATCAGAATGGGCACTTTGGAAGAAGGTAGTGGGGTGGTGGTTAAAAAGATGAAAATATACCCAACATCCTTAGTCAATAAAGGAATGTAATATAATCTCCCCATAAGATATAATACATGGAGTCAAAATTACTCAGCACTAACTTGTCAAATTCTGGTTTTTAGACAATATTGGAATTCCTGAAATGATCAACCCAAAGCCTTGACAATATCAAGTGCTAGCAATGATGAATAAATGACGATGCAGACATACCTAAAGGGGATAGCCACCTGAAGGAGCCGTGTTACTACCTAAAAGGTTGGTGGTTGAAGCCTACACAGCAGCTCTTTAGGAGAAAGACCTGGGAATCTGCTTCTAGAAAATTCTATGAGTCACTTCTGTCACATGGGGTCATGCACTGAGTTAAAGTCTACAGCACTCAACCAATGCAATAAGCAACCTTAGAAAAAAATAGCTGGGCAGTTTCTAAGTTAAATATTCACAAACCACATAACCCAGACATCCTATTCTTGTTATTACCTAAGTGAAATGAAAATGTATAGCCAAGCAAAAATCTGTACATGGCTATTTACAGAAGCCTTATTCATGTTGTGCTGTTATTACACAGTGTTAGTTTGTTCTGATTCATTCAGCCATATGTACAACAGAGCAAAACACGGCTCAGTCCTGCACTATCCTGACAGTCACTGCAATGTGCCCTCCATTGCTGGAGCACTCTGTCCCGCAAGGCCTTCCTTCATTCACAGTCCTCCCAACTGCAAGCAAACTAAGGCCCTTCAAGTGGTGAATGACAAGCTAGTACCTCCACACAAGAGAACACTGTTAGTCATAAAGGGGGCAGGCGGGACTCTTGATTCACAGAACAATGTGGATGCACATAAATACATTTTTCTAAGTGAGATGTGTCAGAAAAGAAAGGCTACAGGAAACACAATTCCATTTACATGACATTCTCAAAAAGCAAAACTGTAGAGAGAATTCACACCAGTGGTTGCCAAGGGCTTGGGTGATTGGTGGGGCAGCAGGAAGTGGGGAAGGGGGTTTCTAAAAAAAAGACAGTAAGAAGGAAGGTGGGGGGTAATGGAGCTGTTCTAGAACAAGACTATGGTAGCTACATAGTTCCATACAGGTGTCAAAACTATAGGAATGTACTCCACAAGCAGAGAATTTTATTGTATATAAGCTATTTTTTTAAAACCAGGTTAATGTGAATGAAAAACCAGTTGGTACACAGCAGGGAGTTAGGATTCAGAAGACTGACTCGGTCCTTTACACATGGAATGCTGCGCAAATTATCACACAAAGAAGGTCTTTGTTAATGAGTTGTCTTCCAGTTTCCAGTTGCTACCCTGACTTTTTAATAGACCAATGCTCTTACGTCAGATCATTACCACTGGAATTACTGAAGCCTAGCCAGTCTTACTGGCAACCTGAATTAAAAATCTGGATTTCTGTTTCTTCAGACCTGCCCAACAACTGGCATCTTACCGAGTTCTCTAACATCACTACTTCTGCTCGGGGCTTTTTCAAGAGGCTTTCCCACCTATGCTGTTCCCTCTGGTGCTATTATTTTCACTCTACTCCTTAGCTTTTTATGCTGTCGAGCTCAATTCAAATACCACTAACTCAGAGAGATCTTCTCTAAACACACTCTCCACCTGATAATCCTAACTAGCAAGGTCCTATAAACATACACTCCCAGAGTAGCCTTAAATGTATTCATAGAAAATTTAATCAACTAAGAAATTGGTAGCTATTTCACCTTCAAAACTCTATCAGGGAAGGAACTACATTACATGTTATTCTCTACTGCATTTTTAGCACAAAGTGGATGGTCTATAAATATCTACTGAATGAATTTTCATTATTGATATATAGAACAATGCTTATTCATTCATTTCAGTGTCAGAAACTTTAAAATCAAACACAGAGAAAAGTTCAATGTTGGCCTGTATTTAGTTCACAGGGTCTTCTTATAGACCATCCAAAGCCACACACACAGTACTTCCTTAAATTATCCTTCTGCAATTTTGCTTTTTTAATGTCCATTTTATCTTGAATTTGTACCTAAAAAATGTACTTCTTTAAACCTTCCCATCTATCTTTGTGAATTCTCTCCATACTCAAAATTGCTGGACACATTTGTACTAATTCTAGGATTGGGGTCTGGAGAAAAACAAACTACTACCAAAGGAAGGGCACATTACACAGAGGGAGAACCAATCAAAGTGCATGTCACAGAGAGAGCGGTACCCCGCCTCTGTATGCATGGCATGTTGCAACTACACCAAAATATGGGGGGAGAGTTAGTACAGTCACTCAAAAGAGTAGTAGTATGGACTCAACATATTCCTTAGATTTCGGAAATATTTTGGAGTAACACCTTTATGTAATTTCAAGGGAAAAAAATGACACACAGTTACCATATTTCCAGCACCCGATAGCTGAATAAATCATAATTTTTCTTGTGTAAAAATTAAGCTGTACCATTTAAAGTCAAATTACGTCATCATTATTAGCTTTGGCCAATCCTAATGTTGAAGTTCCACCACCCCATCTGTCAGTTTGTCATACTGTGGTGACTTGTATTGTGCTGCGATGCGGGAAGCTTTGCCAGTACTTTCAATGCCAGTGGCGTAGCCCAGGGTAAACAGACTAAGACGGACTACAAAGAAAGGCCTGCTGATCTACTCTTGGTCACAACTGAGGTAGTACTAAGAGATGAACCTCCTCAGTTACTCAAAATACCATTTCCTTCTGCTACATGTGGTGTCTCCAGAGTCAGGGCCAATGAACAAAATGACATCTAACAACAGCATATTGAAGTTAATCTTTGAGAAATGGAGAATATTCTCTGTACATAAGTTCATGTCTATTTTTATATTACTATTTTCATGTCAGTAGGGCCATTTCCAGAAAACATAAAACCCCAACTAAGTATTTAAAAGTAATAAGCATAATAACAGTAAAAAATGGACAAAAACTATGAAAATAAAAACTATAGTCAAACATCAGTTACTTAAACTACGTTGTCTCTACAAGGAATTATACGAAAAATAAAGGTCCTGGTGTACTACCTCAGCTACAAGTTACATGCTTTCTCGCCTTTGCAGAACTGTTACAAAATTCTTACCAATTCTCATCAAAGAAGAGTATTTGAACACTATACTTTATTATTAATTTGAGGTTGATAGGTAAATTTCCTTACGAACTGCTGACATGTATTGGAAAAGAGAAAGAAAAAAGAGAGAAGGATGAGAGGAAAGGAGTGAGATAGAGAACAACTATCCAACTCATAGAGATCCTGTATTTGGTTTCCAAGACGAAAGTTTGACAGAAAAACAGCTGTATCTTTCTCCCATGAAACTGCTGGCGGGCTCGAACCATCAACCTCCAGCAGTCTGATCTCCACACGCCACCACCACTAATGCACACGCATAATCTACAGTGCTTTACACAATCGACTGAGAACTACACATACAAAACAAATTCATTTAAATTCAGTATACATTGTTCAACTCACTTGGCATTTCTGTTAAATAGCAAAAATATAAATGTAATAAATAGAAACCATCTCTTGCACTATTAAGAAGATGCTTGCTGCAATTAAATAAGCCTAATGGAAACAACCAAATAAGCCTATGGAAAAGAGGAGTAGAATTATAAGATGTATGTAAAACATTATAATTTACTTCCTTCTTCAAGAAATAAAATATTTAAAATATAAGAATAGGAAATAAACATAATGATTCCAATATTTTCTTCTGACTGTTCCCTACACACAAAGCATTATGCTAAGTGATCTTTATACATGTACCTCTGTATCCTATAAAGTAAATGATGTTTTTTTCACTTTGCAGATGGAGAAACAAAGGTTTGAAGAAGGATAAGCAGTTTACACAATATGGGACAGGTAGTAAGTGGTAGAAATACGAATGAAATTTAATCTTCATTGTTTCAAAGTTATATGTACGATTTTGAGGTACAATTTTAAACATGTTCATAACCCAAACCAAACTCTGCCATCAAGTCAATCCCAAGTCATAACAACTCTATACGACAGGGTAGAACTATAGGGCAGTTTTCTACATACAACTCTCTACGAGAGGAAGTCTCATCTTTGTCCCATGGGACAAAGCTGGTGGTTTCAAACTGCTGACCTTGCGGTTAGCAAACCAATGTGTAACCACTAGACCACTAAAGCAAACACACACACACACACACACACACACACACATTCACTGAGATCAAGTTAATATCATCTCATAATGAGCCTTTAGACCAGGGTAGAACTGCTCTTCAGTTTCCAAGATGATAAACTCTTTTAAAAAAATAATAATTTTATTGGGGGCTCTTATAGCTCTTATCACAATCTATACATAATCTATTATGTCGAGCACATTTGTACATGTGTTGCCATCATTATTTTCAAAACATTTTCTTTCTACTTAAGCCCTTGGTATCAGCTCATTCCCCCTTCCCACCCACTCATGGACCCTTGATAATTTATACATTTTTTTCATGTCTTACACCAACCGCTGTCTCCCTTCACCCACTTTTCTTTTGCCTGTTCCCCTGGGAGGGGATGACATGTAGATCATTTTGTGATTGGTTCCCTCTTTATCCCTCCTACCTTCCCCTTCTCATCCTGGTATCACTATTCTCTTTTTTGGTCCTGAAGGGTTTTTATGTCCTGGATTCCCAGTGTTTCCAGCTCTTATCTGTACCCATGAACCTCCTTTTATCTAGCCAGATTTGTAAGATAGAATTGAGGTCATGAGAGTGGCCGGGGAAGGAGGGGCAAGGAGAAGGGGAGCGGCAAAGCATTGAAGAACTACAGGAAAGCTGTAGGTTTCATCAGTGCTATACTGCACTCTGGCTGGTCTCTTCCTTGTGACCCTTCTGTAAGGGAATGTCCAGTTGTCTCCAGATAGGATTTGGCTCTACGTTCTGCCCCCACCTCATTCACGTTGATATGATTTTTTTGTTCTGGGTCTTTGATGCCTGATACCTGATCCCATTGACACCTCATGATCACACAGACTGGTGTGCTTCTTTCATGTGGGCTTGGTGCTTCTCAGCTAGATGGCCGCATGTTTATTTTCACACCTTTAAGACCCCACACAC
The DNA here is from genome assembly GCF_050624435.1 of Tenrec ecaudatus. NCBI lineage: Eukaryota > Metazoa > Chordata > Mammalia > Afrosoricida > Tenrecidae > Tenrec > Tenrec ecaudatus. The sequence goes on along the minus strand of NC_134532.1, from coordinate 94,238,144 downwards.
TATCTCTTTTGATGCCTGGGCACCATTAGCTTTCTTCACCACATTTGCTTATGCACCCATTTTGTCTTCAGCGATCGTGTCAGGAAGATGAGCATCATAGAATGCTGGATTATTAGAACAAATGTTCTTGCATTAAAGGAGTACTTGAGTAGAGGCCCAACGTCCCTCTGCTACCTTAATACTTAACATATAAATATATGTACATAGATCCATTTCTCTATCATTATATATATATTTACATATGTACATGCTTGTATTTAGACCTCTATAAATTTCCTGTGCCTCCTAGTTCTTTTCTCTGTTTCCTTTTACTTTCCTCTTATCCCACTATTATGTTCAGTCTTCATTTGGGTTTCAGTCATTCCTCTGGGCAGCACTGCCCTTGATTAAGCCCCACCAAGCATCCTTCGCCCTCCTCACCATCAATTTTCGATCACTTGTCCTTCCCTTGTCTCTGGATTTGTTAACACCCAATTCCTTTCCCCCACTTCCACCTCTTCTGTGGCTCTTCAAAACCATCAATCCAGTTGTTTTCTCCTCCGGACTGTTTATCCCACCTATCTTATCTAGATAAACATGCGGAGGCAATAAGCATAAAAACAAGACAAAGCAAAACAAAGCAACAACAACAAAAAATGACAAAAAAAAGAAAAGGCTATAACTAGTTCCAGGTCTGTGTGTTGACCTTTAGGAGTGTTTTCTAGTTGAGTCTGATGGGGGTGTCATGCCCTGGCCCCAAAGTCTATTTTTGGTATTTCCCTCTGAGACTTCATTGCTTTGTTCCCCTTGCTGCTCTGTTGCACACCCTTAATGTTTCACCCCGGTGTAATGGGGTCAGATTGAGCACAATTCCTGCACTGTGTCTCCAGTGTTGTCCACAGTAATGCTATAGCTCAGCAAGGGACTTCATGTCCCTATGGGGTTGGTCCAAAGATTAACTCTAGGAGTATAAAACCTTATCTTTCTCCCTCAGAGGCACTGGTAGTTTCCAACTGTTGATCTTGCAGTTAACAGCCCCCAAAATGACCACTGTGCTACCAGCTATATCATAAATAGACCAATCTAAATTAATTAGATAATTTTTTTCTTTTTAATCTAGTAAGTAAAACTGGTACTTATAATCAGATAAAGAGTTTGACTAAAATGCAAGGTAAAATTCTTCTCTAAACCACTGTGGTTAGTAAATAAAGGTTTGCTAAAATATATAGTAAGATAATACATCCACATTTAACTGAAAGCGATTTATAAAATCACTAAAGAACTTATTTATTTATAAATCATTTTATTGAGTCTCTTACAGCTCTTATAACAATCCATACAGCAATTGTATCAAGCACATTTGTACATACGTAGCCATCACCATTTTCTAAACATTATTTCTACTTGAGCCCTTGGTACCAGCTCCTCCTTTTTCCTTCCCTCTCTCACCCTCCCACCCTTGTGATCCTTTTAAAATTGTTATTTTCGTATCTTACACTGTCCGCTGTCTCCCTTCACCCACTTTCTGTTGTTTGTCCCTATGGAGGGTAGGGGGTTTACATCGATCATTGCGATTGGTTCCCCTCTATCCCATTTGTTCCTTAGGCGTTTATCTGAATGGATTCCGTGTGTTGAGAGCTCGTATCTGTATATATGCAATGTTCAGAAAAGTGAAAGAAGGGATAAAATTCACTTTAAAAAGGATCTAACAAGCACAGGCAAAAGTCAGATAAAACAGGAAAGAACCAGAGAATTTTTGTTCCTAGTGACCTCCAATGCCAGATAAAATGCGGTACGTGGCAGCAATCCAAAACTCCTACTGCAACAACTATGGACCCAAAAAATTTTAAATCATTTTTTAAAGAGACAGAGGGCTGTTGAAGCAAAAGGAATGATGCATGAGAGCTCTTATAAGGAGAGCAAAACAATAATGTGGCTTCTCTGCAGGGGCCATCCATCTGCGGATCATCACATGTGGACGAAGAGCAGGCTCGGCCCACTCTGAGAGACTCCACCAGGGGCATAAAACCAAGCAGGCCTTTCGAGGTCAGTGAGGATGCTTTTAGAGAGCAGAGTGCAAGTGGCAGGTGTGCCAAACATGCGGCTGCTCTTCCACAAGGTACAGTTGCTAACTTCTGGGCGGTGTTAAAAAGCTGGGGTACAGGCCAAGTGCTTCTAAAGTCAGTATGAAGTCGCCCACAATTGATAGCCTGGAAACAAAACTCCACTGAAGAGAGGGTATATCTTTGAAGATACAGGAAAAGAGCTAACCATATTTCTTGGGGAAAAATTATCAACAATGTTTCAGGGTTGAAAAGACATCTCCAGCAAAAGCTTGGGAAAAGCACCCCTTCTCTGCCTGTTCCTGCCCCACCCCAAACTCTCCCCTGCTCCCCTGCCCCAAAACAACCCCACAGAAATAAACTGGAGGTCTTACTAAGGCAATAAATCAGCTGATTCTTGATTTTATAGACCTCACCATCTGCCCAAAGTAGAAAAGGCTAAACCGCTGATGAAAGTTATCACCTGGGACTCTAAAATCATCTAAAACACTGTCTGATATAAAATTGTATATATACATATACATATATATATTACAAAAAATGATATGAAATTGGTAGCCAAGAGGAAAAAGCAACAATAAAAGCAGACACAGAGTTAATCCAGATAATAGAATCAAATGCAACAGCTAAAATAGCCAAAGGCTAAAAGAACTGTGGAATAACGAACCTGGATTTGGCCCACTGGCCTTGTGTCTCTGGTTTCTGAAACTAGTTTTTCGAATTTTCCCAGCAATGCAAATTGTTTTGGTCTTTCTAACACAGCCAAGTAACATTCAAATATGTGTACATAAATTAGAAGTTTTCAATTCATCATCTTTGCAACAGGCCCCCCAAAAGGAAGGGGACATAATGAGGTCTTAAGAGAACAAGCCCCTGGCAGCGCCCTGAGGTCTGATGTTTGTCAGTGGGGTTAAAGACAGAGCTTTCTGTGCAAGTGCCAGGGTGACTGACCTCTCCTGTTCTAGAGAGGACCAAATCAAAAGCCAAATCCATTGCTATTTCGTCAATTCCAACTCAAAGCGACTCTGGAGAACAGGGCAGGATTTCCCATCCGTTTCCAAGGTTGAACATATATACAGGAATAAAGAGCTCCACCTTTCTTCCCAGGACTAACTGGTGGTTTCGAACTGCCGACATGTGGTTAGCAGCCCGACATACAAGCATTACAACACCAGAGCTCTCACCCAAGACGACAGGTTTAAAAAATCTACATTCCACTCCATGGAGAGTATCATATAGACTTGGGGCTATAATGTGGCTAAGTTCCCTCAGTTATAGTACTAGCTAGAAGCAACATCTAGCATAAATTTTCAGCCCAGCTGACTCTCCTTAGCCAAGGGGTATCAATAGAAGATAGGTTCCTTTCTAAGTCCCTAACATAAGGTGTAAAGTGAGGTCATGTTCCAGATTTATCTAGAGAGCCTTTACAAATGAGGGAAAAGGCTCAAAAAAAAAATAAATGTTCCATGTGTTAATGTTCTGGGAGCATCTATTATGATAAGGCTCTGGTTGGAAGGACATTACATTGATGAAGGAATCACTATTAATGATTTGTTATTTTTGTCAAACTGTGTCATAGCTATTTAGAAATCTGGGACAACCTGTGAGTATACTGCAATAAACATGAATATATTAAGGTAAACAAAAGTATACAACCAAAACCCATCACCATTAGGACAATTCCAACTCCGAGCAATCCTATGATAAAGGGTGTCCAAGACTGTGAATCTCTGTGAGCGCAGAAAGCCTCATCTTTCTCCTGTAAAGCGTCTGGTGATTTTGAATCACCCACCAAGTCATTAACGGGCAGATGCCCAAGTTGCAGCATCACCGGGGCTCCCTAAATTACAAAGCAGGGGGGATAATAATAGATAAATCCACTAGAGAGAATTTCAACAAAAAAAATGGTATCTATAAAGAGATCCAAAATCCATCTGTAGACAATGAGACGTACCCTCAGAGAAGGTTCACAAGGAAGGGATGAGTCAACCAGAGCGTAATATAGCACTGATGAAACACACGATATTCCTCTGGTTCCCTGAGGCTTCCTCAACCCCCACTATCATGACCCCAGTCTTGCCTTCATTTCGGGCTACACCGGAGCATGTACACAGGTACAGATAAGAGATAAGAACTTATGACACAAGGAATCCAGGAACAGGAATGGGAGTAGAGATACCAGGAGGGTAGGGGAGAGGTGGGGAGAGGAAAGGAGAGGAGGAAGAGGGAACTGATCACAATGATGGACTCATAACCACACCCACACCCCAGGGGTATCAACAACAGAAACCTTGGGGATGGGAGAGAGCAGTCAGTGTAAGATATGAAAATAATAATAATTTATAATTTATCAAGGGGACATAAGGGAACGGAGAAGGGAAGGAAAAAGGAGGAGCTGATACCAAGGGCTCAATAGATAGTAAACGTTTAGAAAATAATGGCAATATATGTACAAATATGTTAGATACATATAATTAATGTATGGATTGTTATAAGAACTATAAGAGCCCCCAATAAAATTACCTTTTAATTTAAAAAAGAATGAAATGTCTATTATAGAACTAGAAAAGTATCTGAAATTCAGAACTATGTACAAAGGAAAAATGATTACAGCAGAAGGCTCTCTCACCGTCATGGAGTCATGCTGACTCATGGTGACCTCCACGGGTCTCCAAGCCTGCAATTGTTTACAGGAGTAGAAAGCCCAGTCTTTCTCCCTTGGAGCTGCTGGTGGGTCTGAACCACCAAGGCTCCTTAGCAGAAGACAAAATTAATAAATTCAAATAAATAGGTCAATTGACAATGTGCAAATTGCTGCACAGAGAAAAGAATGGCAGAGAATAAAGAACTCCGTGACACAAACATGTGAAACAGAATCAAAAAGTGTAAGAGAGATAAAACTGTGGTCACGAAAGGAAAAAATAGGAGGTAGATGGTGTTATATGAAGTAAAATCATTTACACTTTTCCAAGGTGTATGAAAATCATAAATTCATAAGAAAACAAATAAACCTAAAATAGAGTAAGTATTAATAAACCATACTTAGACACGTCATAATCAGACGACTGAAAGCCTAAGGTCAGAAAATCTTAAAAGCAATCATTACTGCAGAAAGAGCAAATACCTCAGGATGTGCATTAACAAATTATAGTCATAAAACAATAAAAAAATATCTTTAAACTGCTCAGGGAAAGAAACACACACCCCCTCACTTGTCTAAATCTATAATGCTATACCAAATGAAAATACCTTCAACATGTTAAGGATATTAAGCTTAATGAAAATAAAAGAATCGACTAATGAATTGATGAAGGTTGATAGCTTCATGGTCAATATAAATAAAGCATTTTCATTCCTGCACACAAGCTTAAAATATTAGAAAATAGCATTTATACACAATGCCTTTTACAATAGCATCAAAAATGCATCAAATAACTGGGAAGAAATCTAATCAAAGGTGTTTTAGATTCTCACACAGGAAACTATAAAACATTGCTACGGGCGGTGGGGGTGGAGGATGGGGGTGGTGGTGCACGGCTTTAATGACTGCAGGAATAAGTCATGCTCATGAGTCACTAGATTTAATATTTCAAGCAGGCCAATTCCTTCAAAGTAATCTACAGATTCAATGTAATCCTAATGAAAATCCCAGCCAGAATAAATCTGCATTGTATCTCTTAAAATATTTTACGTCATGTAACCTCTGGAACGACGCACTGGGGCCTTATAAAAGAACAAGAGTGTAAAAGCAAATAACGTCCTAGGATTATTATGAATAAGCATTTATTACGAACCAAACAATGGGTAGTGGAGCCCACCAGCTGCTCGGTAGGAGAAATGTGGCAGTCTGTTTCCGTAAAGATTTATGCATTGGAAACCCTGTCCTATATATAGGGTTGCTGACTTGGAATCAACTAGGATCACAAGTTACCCATTGTATTTGGCATACCAACTCCTTTTCAGAAAAACAAACAAAAAAACTTACTCAGGGTCTGCTGACCACTCGAAACGTTTGTACTGTAGTCCCCACTGCAGGGTAAAGTGTCACACACACTGTCCTATTGAGTCAATCCTGACTAATAGGGAAGGGAGAACTGCTCCTGTGGTCTTCTGAGACTGTCACTCTCCACAGCAGTGGAAAGCCTCATCGTTCTCCCAAGGAGCAGCTGGTGTTTTTGAACTGCTGCCTTTATGGTTAGCAGCACGACATGTAACCCACTACACCAGCAAGGCTTCTGCTGGAATACAATGTAGGTACTGCTTCTGCAGATCCCTAGGGTAAGTCCAGCGCTCCCCTGGGGGCTCGCCTACTTTAAACACAATGAACTAGAAAGCAATGGGTTTGTGTACTGATTAAAATATTTCTGACCTCACAGAGCTACTGAAAAGACATCAGGACTATTAAGATCCCCATATTGCACATTAAGAAATACAAAACAATCCATTCTCCTACCTGCCTAAACAACAATCCATTTTCTTTCTTCCTAAGTCCCAAATCTCTCTGCCCTCATCCTCACTAGCAGCTATTGATTTTGTATCCTGTATTTACAATATATAACACATATATTATAGGAATGTATGCATGTGTATACACACAAACACAATCAGGAGAAAGATTCCGCACGTTCGCTGTAATATCTACCACTGCACTTGCATTTATATCTACACATTGAGTCTTCCTCTTCTCCCTGTGGATGACGCATCCGTGCTTCCTTCCCATCCACTTACTTACTAGATCTCATTCCAATGACATAACGGCAACCATTTCCCATTTATCATCCCAATCGCCAATCTCATCTCTTCTTAATCACGCCCAACAACATATAATATCCTATAATACCTACGTTCTTAAGTCATGCCCCAATTCCATATTCCTTCACTACATATTACTCAGCACTTTGGTTCTCTGATCCAGTGCAATATCTTAGAAACTATGTTTATTTTTATGATTTGCCTCTCCTGTTCACTCATAATCCTATTACAATTAAGCTTTATTCCCATTCCACCAACACCCGAATACATCACGTTGCTACAGCCATTGCTTAGTTGTAAACTCAGAAGAAGTATTTGACGTGGTGTGTCACTTTCTCTTTCTAATGACACAGTCTTTACTTTCACATGTGGCTCTCTTCTCCTGGCTACTCTTTCTTTGTGTCTCTCATATCTTAAATTTTGGGATATGTCAATGTTCAGATCTAAGGTGTTCTCTTCTTCTTTTTACACTAATTTCTTACCTAAGCTCATTCATTGCCTTAAGTGCTGCCCAATCTCAAGATGATGATGAGAATCCCACCTTTTGATTATTGCACACCCAAATCATGGAAGCAACCTTCACTCCACTTTTCTCACATCCCACAGGAAATGCTATCAGATCCACCTTAAAGATAAATTAGAAGTCAGCTCTCCCCAGGTACACTACTTCACCCTACCTCAAGCACCACCATGTCTCACCTCAATATCTGCACTAGCCACCTGTTGGTTTGTCTGCTCTACTCTCACTAGACATTCAAAGTTTTGAATGAGAAAATGTTATTACCCTGCTTAAAATAGTCCCATGTTTCCAAACTATTCAAAGTAACAATGAATGTCCTTATACCCATCTCCAGCTCCATTCATTGGCTCTCGATTACCTCTGAATGTGTGTCTCCTACTACTCACCTGCTTGCTTCCTCTATTCTTGCTCTTGTCTTTCTGGGATCCTGTTATGCTAGCTCTCAACTCTGGGCTTGACACTTGGTAATTTTCAACCTTGAGCTATTCTTTGTTTAGAGATTTCCTTCATAATGTCCTAACCGCCCTATCACCCCCACACCCCCTCTAGCACCACATACCTAGGCACACCATACCTAGTCTCAATTTATTTTGCACATAGTGCTTACTGCCAACTCATATATTACACTGTCTTCTTAAATTCTCATGTTTCCACTTAACCACTGTGATAGTTAACATTATACATCAACCTAGGGGATGTATGCTTCTTAGTGGTTCTGTAGACTTAAATTTAATCACCTTCCATTTTGCTATCAGATATGAGCCAGTCAGCTGACAGGGGAGGTTCCGTGTGTGTGTGGTCTCCAGTATATAAATGGGCATTCTGGAAAAACTTGTTCTCTTTCTCAACCTTGCACTTTCTGTGTCTGACTTCCAGTACTGAAGATGGAAACTCGCAGAAGTCTCTGGCCTGCAGTTTTTAGATCTTCCAGCCGTACAATCCATTAGCCAGCAGAGGCCTTTAGCCTTTAGTCTACCATCCTGAACTACGTATTTTGGGTTTACCAGCCACTACAAACACTTGAGCCAGTTGAGATCTTCAGCCTATTGTCTGACCACAAATTTGAGACTTACTAGCCCCTACAATTGTATGAGCTATTTCCTTGAAATAAATTGTCTATCTACCCATCTATCTAAAAGGAGCCATGGCAACATAATGGTTATGCACTGGACTGCTAATTTCAAGGGCAGTGGTTCAAAACTATCAGCTACTCTGTGGGAGAAAGATGAGGCTTTCTACTCCCGTAAAGAATTACAATCTTGGAAAAGCATAGGGGGAGTTCTACCCAGTTCTATGGGGTCACTATGAATTGGAATTGGTTTGATAGCAGTGAGATTGACTTATCTATCAATCTACATATATGTTTCACTGGCTTTGCCCCTTCAGAGAATCCACCCTAAGACAACTCCCTACTCCAACCCTCATGAGATAAACTCCATATACCAAATGAAATCTGCTATAGGAATTTCCTCCTACATCGCAGTACTTAGTATGGTACCTGGTACACTTCATAAATAGTTGGTAAGTGAAGAATGAAACAACCAATGCAGAACAAGTGTCCCAGAAAAAGATTACATATGTGAGGGTGGCACAAATCCTTACGCAGTCAACAAATAGCCAACGATGGTTGGCGGTTAAAACAGCCTGGGGCAACAAGCCTAGCGTTGTGCTTCTGAAAGGTCACAACCTTAAACATCCTGTTAAGTAGTTCTATGCACACTGTGTCACCAGGAATTGTAATCCAGTTAATGGCAACTAATAACAACATGTATGGTACAGAGCATTGATACTCATTAATCAAGAACTCCATATTTCTGAATCCACCTTATCACTAACTAAATGCACACAGCTGTTGCACAGTATTCTTGGATTCTGTATTTGGAGCTTCCCTCAAAGTCCCACTGCCATGGAGTATGGTCCCATTCCCAGCGACCCCTGGGGCAGCGCAGACCTGCCCCTGGGGATTTCCAAGGCTGAAATCTCTACAGGAGCAGAAAAATTCTGTCTTTTCCCTGTGGAGTGGCTGTTGGGTTCAAACTGCTGACCTTGCAGTTAGCAGCCCAGCAAACAACCCACTATGCCACTGGAGCTGCTGAAAATGTGCCTACTCACCGAAATGTGTACCCTCGAAACCAGACTCGGCGTGATTTTGAAGTTATACACGCACATGTGCAGACAGCACAGACGTGCATGTTCCTAGCTGAGATCAAATAATGCAACACTCGGCCTTCTTGTTTGAGTTCTTACATTACAAACGTACTCTTTTTGTGGTCGACCTAGTGCCCCATTGTTTTTGTTTTTTAACTTTTCAGTGGATGTCTTCAAAGAAAAATAGCCAGAAAGCTCTTGAAAAGAGATGACAGCAAGACTCTGTCTTACGCACTTTGAACATGTTACCAGGAGGGACCAGCCCCTCGAGGATATGTAAAGAATAAGGCTGGTGAAAACGAGGAACAGTCTCAAGAGACGATGGGCACGGTGGCTGTAGGGGGCACAAATATTGCAATGATTTTGAGAGTGGTGGCAGGACCGGTCAGGGCTTTCATGTAGCTGTTCACCAGGGTTACCATGACTTAGCACCAACTCGACTGCACTTAGCAACATCATTGGTGATTCTTCTACTTAATATTGTCTCCAGTCGTTAAGCTAAAGTGCAAAAGGCCTGTGCTAAACCTTATGGAGAAACACATGTGCTACTTAAATTAGCTTCATTTAGGCATGAAGTATTGTGCTATTGGCAGTGAGTTCAATGTTAACAGATGAGGTACATCAAGTAACATCTCTTTAAATAGAAAGATGAAGATAACAAAGTGATGCTTTATATAGAAAACTGTATGGCCAGAGAAGCTCACAGAAACCTAAACCTTTATTTTAATAGGAGCAATATTTTATTGTTTAGTATTTCAGTGTTCATGGTACATTTGTAGAATGCAACGACTGCAAATAACAAAACAAAGGCTCTGAGTGTATACCTGACAAGATTTGGTGGCCAAGTAGAATAATGGAAACCCAAATACACACACCTACAAGAATGCAAACTCGTTCAGAAGAGCAATGTGGTACTCTCTAGAAATGAAATGATTTAAACATACTACATGATACTTCTAGGCATGTACTTTTAGTTTTGCAACTTAAATTTATCTTTTACGAATAAACTCCTGGCATAAGCACAGATGCAAGAATGTTTTCAGAAGCACTGTTTCATATGAACTAGCAAATGGTTGTCTGCGGTTGTCATCAACTTGGCTCTGAATCATGGCACCCTATGCTTAAGTTCTCAAATGAGTAACAATACAACAACAAATTGTAGTTAAAGAAACATCAAAAAGGAAGAAGAGAAATATAGTCACTAGCCCCCAAAAGACCCATGCCTTGGTATTTTTAATTACGTCTTATGCATGTGAAGGTAGGCTGCTGAATTAGGAAGACTGAAGGGAAATTGATATATTTGAACTATGGCGCTGGTGAAGAATATTGAAAGTACCAGGGACTTCCAAAAGAACACACAGATCTTCTTGAAAGAAGTACAGCCAGAATGCTCCCTTGAGGCAATACAGATGGTGAGCCTTCTCATGTACTTTGAACACGTTCTCACGGGAGACCAGCCTCTGGAGAAGGATAACATGTTTGGTAAAGTGGACGAGCCCTGGGCAAGATGGGTTGACACAGTGGCTGCAACAATGGGATCACCCATGAGAACAATTGTGAAGATGGCACACCGCTGGGCAGTGTTGCATTCTGTGCATACGGGATTGCTATGAGCTGCAACAACTGCATGGCACCTAACGGTAACAGCATCAACATACCAACAAGAAGTGGTAGACATTCAACCATTTCAGAAAGTAGTGTATGATCAAGAACTGCTATTAGTGCAGGAAGTCAAAGCACCCACAACTGCAGGCAGTCCTGGAAAAGGACGGTTCCAGAGGGAGTTGATATCAAATGGCATCCTCCGACAATCAAATGCAACAGATAGAAGTGCTGATTTGACTAGTTCAAGAAATGGGGAAACAGCTGTCTGACAAACCTGAAGCAATGCATGCTCATGCTAGTACAAAGGAAAGGTGATCAAGAGCAAAAATCATCAAACAATATCCTTAATATTGCATGCTAGCAAACTTTGAAAATAATTTAAAATGAGTGCAGCTACACGTTGGCAAGGATCAGTTAGAAGTTTAAATTGGATTCCGAAGACGATGTGAAACAGGGATATCATTGCTGATATCAGATGGATCTTGGCCAAAAGCAGAGAACATCACTTTCACTTACCTCTGTAAAGGCACTTGACTTTGGGGATCATAACAACTTATGGACATCATTAAGGATCAGAATCTCAGAACACTTTATTGCGCTCAAAAGGAATCTGCATATGGATCAATAAACAGTTGTTCAGAACTGAACAAGGAGATAGTGGCTTAAAACTGGAAAAGATCTGCCGCAAACTGTATGCTTTCAGCTTCCTCATTCAATCTGTATGCTAAATAAACTGAGAAGCTGGGTACCTTGAATTGGGTTCTTTAGAGAAACAAAACCAGATGCTTTTTATGTGTATGTATACAGAAAGAGATTTATATCAAGAAATGGCTTACACTATGATCGAAGTAGGGAAGCCCAGTCTAGATCAAGTCCATAGGTCAAATGTAAGCTGAGAATTTCTCCTGACACCTGTAGCTGTGGAAGGTGATGAATAGGAAGCAGGAGGGCCACAGGCTGGTGGATGCTGAGGTAAATGAATGTTAGGGCAGCCTAATGAATCCAAGGTTGGCAGATTGCCTACGGCTCCTGGGATTGGCAGTGACACAACAGGAATCAGAAAACAAGACTCAGAATTAGATCCAGCACTAGGCAAAGGGGTAAGAGAGAGCTTGGTTCTTCTCAGGGTTTCTTGTATGAAAAAAGCCACACCGAGCTATGTGAAGAAGAATTTGGCATCAGGATTGAAGAAAGATTCACTAATAACCTATAATATACAGATGCAACAATCACGATTGTTGAAAATGAGGGCAACTTGAAACACTGGCTCATAGAAGTAAAATACTACACACAGCTTTCAGTGTGTCCTAGGCCTGAGTATCAAGAAAATGCAAATATTCACACCTAGACTAGTGAGAAACAGCAAACTCCAAACAAAACTCATGCCATCAATCCAGTGTTGACTCATCGAGACTCCCTGTGGTTTTCTGAGGCTGTAACTGTTTATGGGAGCAGACAGTCCAGTCTTTCTCCCACAGAGCTGCTGGTGGTTTCAAACTGTGGACCATGCAGTTTATGCAGTTTTCAGCCCAGTGCTTACATTAGTATAAATGGAGAAAAACTTAAAGTTATCATTAATCTCATGCTATGTGGATAAAAAAATCGATGTCCATGTAAGAAGCAGTCAAGAAATCAAAGGATTTAGTGCACTGGGCAAACTTGCCTCAACAGATCTCTTAGATGTGTTGAAAGGCAAAGCTGTTACTTTGAAGATCACCTAAGGTGCACCTGGCAATCCCCAGCCTGATACAGTGACATAGACGAACTAACCCATTTGAACTGTAGTGTTATGGAAATTACTTCATGTGAAGTCAAAAGTATTTATACATAGTTCATACATACATGGGTTTATTCCAAGTAAAATATATTTAAATATTTCCCTACAGTAAGTGAATGCTATGGACATTTTTCAATAATGTGACTTATTCTCAACAGAATGTCCTCAAAAAAGATCCAATCACAACACTGGCTTCGGAGATAATTTACTGGGTACTTTACATGCAGGGCAGAGAAGTTAGCTCGCATGGTTACAGAAAACTCCAAACTCACTGCAACCAAGTTGAATGCTAACTCATAGCAACCCTGTAAAACAGGATGGAACTGTCCCTGGGAGTTTCCAAGACTGTAATTTTTTAGAAGAAGAGAACGTCCTGTCTTTTTCCCAAGGAGTGGATGGTGGTTTCGAACCTCTAACCTTGCAATTAGCAAACCACAGCATAATCACCACACCACCCGATGGTTATGGTGATTGTTTTTATGAATTCAGAAGAAGGCAACGTTGATAGATTTTCTCAAAGGACACCAAATGATCAAGAGGGCATATTAATGAAATTTTATGACACTGAAAATTGTCTTGCTAAGAAAAAGGCCAGAAACATGCTTCCAGGAATCTTTTCTCCCCGCTGCGGCCATAGATATGCTCATTCTTCTAGGGTGGCAGGAACAGTCTTATGAGAACTTCATTAGGAAACCTTGTCCCATCCACATTGCAGCCTGACTTTGCCCCTTCAGACTTTTTAGCTCTGAAACTCAAAGCTTATTGAGAAGGAAAACAATCCGAGTCCCCCAAGGAAACCCAAACTGCCATTTTGATTTGGGGCACAGAATTCTTTGAGGAAGGGCTAGCAAGGGAAGCAATGCCTTCAGACATATTGAAAAACAACAGTTCTATATTATGCTACTTTAAACAAAGGCTTCTTTGTGCACTTTTAAAACCTACATTCATCATCCATACACAATGTGTCGACAAAGGAATGCCCAAGTCAGCTTTAAAAGTATTACAACCAGAAAGAAAAAAAATATTACAACCACGATGTTCCTTTGCAGAATGGATGGGAAGGCTTTGATGAAAAGTCAATCACCAGAAAATGACAACCTGTTTGTTAAAGGTAAAGGTCTGCAAAAATGAAGGAAATCTTAATGCAAAGGACTGATACAATATAATACTCAAATTAATGCATCAAAATAATACAAAATTACAGCAATCATGTGGATGGCACAGGAAAAGGGAACAAATAACACCAAGGCAGTAATTTTCTTTTTCACTCTTAACATCTCCCAAGAACACAGTTAGGTTTCCCAGAGGCTATACAAAGAAATGTGCAAAATCTGGAGTTAAAAACCCAAAAGAAAGACCAGGCTAATCATTTCTCAAGCTAAAAGAACTAATGGAAAATTTCCAGCCTTGAACTGTGATGTTGATATTAGATTCTATTAGCAAAGTATGGAGTGATCTGAAGCATCAAAAGCAAATGAAGGAATACACAAAACTAGTGTACAAAAAGAATTGGTTGACATTCAACCATTTCAAAAGGTAGCATAAGATAGAACCAATGGAAATGAAGGAAGAAGTCCAAGCTACACTGAAGGTATTAGCCACAACAACAAAAAAATCAAGTCTCTAGGAAGTGATTGGACTACCAAGGCAAAACGATGCGCCTCAATGAGATGAACTGACATACCAGATGCAGCAATGGGCTTAAACATAACCATGTGAGGTAGTACTGCACTAGGCAGTGTTTCCTTCAATTGTACAGACTGCTGTGAATCAGAAATGACTTGACAGTCCTGCATTAGGCTGAGTTCCCAAGAAACAGTTAGTGATTCAATGGCTTACACCGTTGTAGAAGTGGGTAAGTTCAGTCTGGTTCAAATCTGTGGGTCAGGTGAAAGTTGAAGCTTCTCCTGATGCCTATAGCTGCAGGGGCTGATGAACAGGAAGCAGAAGACCACAGGCTAGTGGATGCTGAGCTGACTGAATCCAAGAGTGGCCAAAGAAATCCAAGGTCAGCTGCTAACGATGCCCAGGATCAACAGGAGGTTTTGAAACAGGAGGTTTCTGAGCTAGATGCAGGACATAGATCAGCAAAAGTGAGCTAGCTTCCACACAGTTGATCGATACAAAAGCCCCCTCAACTGTATCAAAACTGTGACCAGATTAACTGCCAGGCTGCAGAATAACTCATCATGGGGATGATCATGCCATGCTACATTACATCATGGGAGAATCTTAGTTCACCTATGTTGACACAAAACCTAACTATCACAGGTACCTAACAAACAATACAACCCATCGAAATATTTCAACAAGTTGATGTAGCATCAGCAGTACTCACTAGTCTAGGCTAAGAAATTTGAAAGAAAATTACCTGGTCAACAGACGGGCAGCAATGTGAAAATTATTGAGCAATGTTAATTTCAAATGCAAATGAAATTTTGTTGAAGATAATTCCAAGAATGGTTGCAGCAGTGCATTGACAGGGAACTGCCAGAATTTCAAGCCGAATTCAGAAGAGGTCCTGGCACAAGGGATCTCACTGCTGACCTCAGACGATCTTGACTGACAGTAGAGATACTAGAATGATGTTTGCTTGTGTTTTTGTTTTTTTGAGTACATAAATACATTCAATCATGTAGATCAAACAATAAATAACATTGATAAAAATGGGAATTATATACTACTTGTGCTCAGGCAAAATGCATATACAGACCATGCGGCAGTTTTTAAAAAATCAGAGAATACTGCACAATTTAAAATCAGTAAAGGTTCCAGGATTGTATCCTTTCACCATATGTATTCAATCTGTATACTGAGAAAATAATCCCAAGAAGTTGAGCTATATGAAGAACATGGCAACAGGAATGGAAGAAGGCGTATTAACAACAGGAAACATGCAAATAATACAATCATGTTGGTTGAAAGCAAAGAGAACTTGAAGGATTTACAGATGAAAATGAAACAAGTGTCCAGGATGGACTGCAACTCAATGTGGAAAAACAAAAAATCCTCACAATGGAACCAATGGACAACAAACATCGTGATAAATGGCAGAGTGGTAGAAGTTGTCAAGAATTTAATTTTATTTGGATCCACATGGAAGCAGCAATAAAACATTCAAACACCACATTTCATTTGGCAAATCCACTGCTCAAGGCCTCTTTAAAGAGTAAAAGAGCAAAGACGTCATTGTGAAGACTAGTGTGCCTAACCCAAGCCAGGTGAATAACTGATGAATGTGAATGAGGCCTTTGAAATTACAGAGTTCACGAAGAATCCTGAAAGTACCATGGACTGCTAGAACAACAAACAATTCTGTCTTGAAAGAAATCCAGAATGTTCCCTAGAAGCTAGGGGGCTTTTTTTCTTCACTTAATCCACTGTGCCCTGACTTCTTTGAATATGAATAGCAATAGCAATATCACTTACCAATGTGAAGAAAAGTATAAAGCATATTAAAACATAATTATTTATTCATGAACTCCAGGTCCTACCACATACTAACCTCTTCCAGGGAGCTCTTGTGGCATGGTGGCTGATGCACGAGGAGTCAGAAACCACTAGGGCACTGCACGAGGAGGAGGAGGGCTTTTAGTCCAGTATTAATGTGCTGCCTTGGAAAGTGAGAGGGAGTTCTATTCTGTCCTACAGGGAGGGTCACTATAAGTCAAAGTGACCTGATGGCTTTTGGTTGGTTATACTCTTCTGAATTATGGGGCCACAAGGGGAACTTTGTAAAGCATGCAAGGATTGTGCTCACATCAATACCTGGGCAGAATATCACAGTAAGTGTACAAATTCATTTCAGATTATGCAAATTAACAAACAAAGTGGGATGATGAGAGTTTTTTTAAATGACTGGAGAAGTAGAATTGTAACCAATCAATGGACAGGGAAAGTTCTCTGTGGGAGTAGCATTAGCACTGATGCCTGAGTACCAGAGGTAAGGAACCATACAAAAATCTGCAAGCCATAGTTTGACTTATGTCATAAAATAAAAAGGGCAATGTGGATGAAGAGCAATGAGCAAAAAAAAAAATCGTACAAGATGCTCATCAAAGATTAGATGAAGGCTAGGCCACGTGTAGCTAAATTTTATCTTAAAGTCAATCAGAACCCACTGGGGGGTTGTGAATTGGGGCATGCATAATCTAATATTTTAATTCTTTACAAGGGTAAGAGGAACTACAAGAAAACAATACTGTAACACAAGAAAATCAGTCAGAGGACACGGTACTAATCAAGGGAGATACTGAACTAGTGCAGCGAAGGAGTGGGGGCATAGAGGAGTAGGGCATAGAGGAGTGGGGCATAGAGGAGTGGGGGCACAGAGGAGTGGGGCATAGAGGAGTGAGGGCATAGAGTGCTGGGGCATAGAGGAGTAGGGGCACAGAGGAGTGGGGCATAGAGGAGTGAGGGCATAGAGGATTGCTGGGGCATAGAGGAGTAGGGCATAGAGGAGTGGGGGCATAGAGGAGTAGGGCATAGAGGAGTGGGGGCATAGAGGAGTAGGGGCACAGAGGAGTGGGGCATAGAGGAGTGAGGGCATAGAGGAGTGCTGGGGCATAGAGGAGTGGGGCATAGAGGAGTGGGGGCATAGAGGAGTGCGGGCATAGAGTGGGGGCAATAGAGGAGTGGGGCATAGAGGAGTGCGGGCATAGAGGAGTGGGGGCATAGAGGAGTGCTGGGGCATAGAGGAGTGGGGCATAGAGGAGTGGGGGCATAGAGGAGTGGTGGGGCATAGAGGAGTGGGGCATAGAGGAGTGGTGGCATAGAGGAGTGGGGGCATAGAGGAGTGGGGCATAGAGGAGTGGTGGCATAGAGGAGTGGGGGCATAGAGGAGTGCTGGGGCATAGAGGAGTGGGGCATAGAGGAGTGGGGGCATAGAGGAGTGCTGGGGCATAGAGGAGTGGGGCATAGAGGAGTGCGGGCATAGAGTGGGGGCATAGAGGAGTGCGGGCATAGAGGAGTGGGGGCATAGAGGAGTGCTGGGGCATAGAGGAGTGGGGCATAGAGGAGTGGGGCATAGAGGAGTGCGGGCATAGAGGAGTGGGGCATAGAGGAGTGGGGGCATAGAGGAGTGGGGGCATAGAGGAGTGGGGCATAGAGGAGTGGGGGCATAGAGGAGTGGGGGCATAGAGGAGTGGGGGCATAGAGGAGTGGGGCATAGAGGAGTGGGGGCATAGAGTGGGGGCATAGAGGAGTGGGGCATAGAGGAGTGGGGGCATAAAGGAGTGGGGCATAGAGGAGTGGGGGCATAGAGGAGTGGGGGCATAGAGGAGTGGTGGTGGCAGTGCTGTGGGCGAGAAGCTGCATGGGTGGCAGCTAACACCCACTGGTCGTTCTTCAATAGAAATTTGAGCTTGCCTGCTTTCATTCATTCTTTTAAAGCCTATATAGGGCTGCTCTGAATTAAAATTGATTTAATGGCAGTGGGATTGGATTTGGGTTTTTTTAGACAAAAATTGGGAGTAGCAACAATAGAGATGGAGAGAAATATAGGTATTTGTTTTATCTAAAAGACAAAATTAAACTAATTATCTCTAAGTTTAGTACCAATCCGCAGGTTGGGGCTGGCCGGCTCCACAGTGCCCTCATCTTCCTTGGAGCAGACCAGTGCGATGAGGTGTCTTGGGTGACAGCAGGAACACAAGTGGGCCAGCCCAACCAACCAAGCCCATTTTAAGCCCGTTTGTATCACTTCTACAAACAACACTCCACTGGTCAAAGGAAATCACATAGCTGCACTAAAATCCAACAGCACTGACAGATATTGTTTTTTCTCTAGTGGAGGGGTCTGTAATAGGCAAACACTATGAATACATGGAGAGGCATAGATTACAAGTTAACATTCAATCTACTACAGCATCATATATTCCAATATGGTGTACACCTGGAAAAGGCTCCCAATTTCTGGAAAGCTCCAAGCCGTTCCCTGAGATAATCATGAGTAAGTTCTAATTAGTTCTCTTAATTAATATTTACTTTCCTTAAGCAATTACAGGAACATACTCAAATTCCATTTTATTACCAAGATATCATAGTCAACTGCATGCAATAAAAATAAAGCAACTTTGGGAATATTTCTGAGAGGTGTAGCAGGAAAGAAATCAGCTTGAAATTAAATGCTTCAGAGCTACAGGTGGGCCATGAATTCAAAGGCAAGAATGGATAAACATCTTTCTGTGCACTTATAGAGAGACAGTCAGAATTTAGTAAATTAAGAAGAAACAAGGTGATAGGGAAGAGGAAGTAGTCGTTGTAGACACAAATCTGACGTAATATATAAAAGCAAGTCGGGGAGAAAGAAAAACAAACAAATACATGTTCTTGGTCAAGGGTGGCTTGGTTTTGCTTTTTCCTTTCCCCTCCAGAAGACTAGGAAGCATGGTTGTGTTTGAACATGTAAAAACAAATTAAGTGGCTAAGACTGATGGGCATTGAACATAATCATGCACAAATACAGTCGCTGATCCTCAGCCCCCCTGGAATTGTGTTTTACAAGTATAAGAACCTGGAATTGTCAATACTTCCAGTTTTATTTTGCCTTTCATTTTTTTCTCTCTCTAAGAAATGCCCAAAATTTGGACGTATACATGAATTTTTTTATTCAGGTTTTAAAAAACTAGATAGTAACTGATAGGGTACCAATTCACTCACTCTAATCTCAAAAGAATTTCTGAGTTAATTAAGAAGAAAATAAAGGATTTGTTTCACAGTACTAGGAATATGCCTATGGTTAATGTTAAATAGTATAACTCTGCAAACAAGCACAGTGTGCTATATTACAGGAGAAGTAATAAAAAGTTGTAGATTAGTTCAGCAAAAGTTAAGCATTCCCGGAGCCAAAGGAAGCATCACATATGAGGAGGCTTCAAAAAGCTCAACGAAAAATTCCATGATTTTTCAATTCTATGATTTTCAACTTTTTCAATTTAAGGAAAAGCTAGAAACAATAGACAATTTAGTGAGAAGTGAAGAATTAAGAAGAAAATACAAACATAAGTAAATGTTTTATTATAATTATAAAGATTCATCTATTTCATTAAAAAATTAAACAGTAAAGAAACTTTTATAAAACTTTGACTATATAAAAATAGATGAGAATATTCTTAATATTATTAGGTATAAAAAACAGATAATCTAAGGAGAATGTTTGGTTTCAAAATGATCCCACAATTAAGGGTAAGAGGGTAGCACATTTTCCAGCCCCTTTGTTTAGTTTGCCAAAAAATACTTGGAGCCAGTTGAGACAGGAGATAGACATCTGGCCACTTAAAACTCTCTGGATCAATGCCACATTCATACATGCTAAAGGAGAGACAGCAGGTTAATAAATTAATAATCACTGTACCAGTCTGGTCTCCATTTAAAACCTAAATTACATTTCATTTCAATTTCCTTTTTCATTCAGAGCTTCAGGCATCCTTTAGCTGTTGCACTGGTGAGGCTCTTGTGTGTCTCTGAGTGACTTCAGAATCACAGGCTCTAGCATATTCTAGATAGGCAAGTGGTAATCACTCACTCAGTACCTAGCTATACGCCAAGAGCTACACAAACCATAGTGCTAGATATAAAAAATTAATCTGTCATGAATAATGCCATGAAGAACATATGCTTAATGGAGAAGATAACAGAAAACATGCCTAAATAAGTACAGTATCAGTGCCATATATACCTATCTTATATCCAAGAGATACAAAATATTAGAAAAACTCCACGATTCAAGGCAGAGATCCACTCTGTTAGAAATAAAAAACAAATGTCACAGTTTAGATTCTCGGTTTTCGATGCATTTCTAGGAAACCATGGTGTGCTACCTAACACAACTTTTCTGCTGAATATCCAAGTGCAGAGTCATTTGTGCTTGACTCTTCATTACAATTTTTACCAGTTTTACCCTGTCCTACAGGGGTACGATGAGATGAGTTGGGTTTTGTAAATCTTGACAGGAGACAGGCTCACCCGATGCTTGCCCACCAGTAGTACCATCAACACTCCTAGATGTCTCGATCATCTCAAAACAAACTCCCCGCCACAGAGTCGATTCTGAGACACAGCGGCCGAGAGGGTAGCCCAGAACTGTCCCAGTGGGTTTCTGAGGTATAAGCCTTTACCCGAATAGAAAGCCACATTTTTCTCCCACATAGCGGCTGGTGGTTTCACATTATTGACCTTACGGTTAGTAGCCCAACATAGAACAGAACACGCTTTCCACTAGGACTCCCTTTCTGTCCAAAGTAACTGGCCTTGGCTCTACAGTTACAGGGCTGCTGGTAAACTCTACTCTAGAAAAGCCAAATTTTTCATAAAAGCCCGGCAGGGGAAGCCGAAGGAGAGAGGTTAGGTCAGAGATCTCAGTATAAACTTCAGTAACTTAGTTCCATTAACAGAAACAGGGAAAGGGGAAAGATTCAAACCACACAATAGCTTTGCACTTCAATCTATTAAAATAAATAAATATCTTTTCATTTATCATACTCTCTGGAAGACCACAAGATCAACATTTAAAAATGCCAGTGTTGCATTACCACAATACTATTTACCCCAAGTATTATTTTTGTTTATAGAAACAAAATAAGTATTAGTGCAAAATTTTAAGCTTTACGAAGGCAAGGGATTTCAACTATTGTACTCACAGATTAATTTCCTTTGCACAATACACAGAAGGCTCTCAATAAGAATCTACAGCAAGACCTCAATGAGTGAACATTAGGAGAAATGCACTGACAGCTAACCCTCAGAGCCCATAAAGTATAATATTATTCTAGGACACAAGGAAAAGAAAAAAATAGCAATATTAAATTAGATTAACACAAAGTACCTTCCATTCTTTGTTAGTTATTAAAGAAAAAGCAGTTTTGATAAATGGTAATTAGTAAAGTTACCACTTCAAGTAAGAAGTTGGGTTTCAGTACTATAAATTAATTCTATCTAGTATTATTAAGGGTAAAACAAAATTTTTTAATGAAGAAAAGTATTCATTACTGGGTTACTTCTCTCCAATTGGTCTACCTTTGTAGATCTGAGAGCAACTAAGATTTTCCTTTATCAATTTTAGCTTACTATTAAATTGTTTTATACATAGATATAAAAAACCACGAGTATTATCAAATTTTAAATATGTAAGTAACAATCACAAATCTGTCTTTGGATTTCATTTTTGTCAAAAGGTGAATAAAAGACTTTACTTTTCTTGGCTTACAGATTTATGTTTTATCTCCTGTCATATTATAACTAGTTACTTCCTCCACCTGTCTCCCTTAATATTGTAACTCCTTGAAATAATCTGCCCCACTGACTCCCTGTAGCATTATATATATATATCCTTGTATGAATAAAATATTAAACTTCTCTAAAGACTGATTAAAATGTCAATCATTAATAAAATCTACAATAAAATCTTTTAAACTACTGTCCAAAAGTAGAGGTCTCAATCACCTAATTGTCACAGACTATGAAAAAGGTATTGTAAATGCCATAGATTATGAAAAATGGTTTTCCAGATCCTCATGTTTGAAGTAGAACATGAATCTTAAGGGAAACGTATCCCTAACCGGAGTTCCTACTATAACTGACCTAATGATTACTGATAAAGAAAGTGATCCATGTTTTCAAGCGATCCAGGAGATGAAGTAAAATCCAGTTTTCACGGAGTAGATCCTTGCTCCTCGGGACCTACGTGCATGGCCAAGTAGAATTGTGCTGCTCCCTCATCTTCAATGGCCAATATTCACTGAGGTAGTGCATGAAACTTTTCTTCCAGCATTCCCTCCGGGTGAACTTGAACCCTCAACTTTTAGGCTGGCACTGTAGCAAATCGACCATAAACTCCAGGCGGGAAACTCCAGAAGATTAAGTTGGAGCATCAACAAGGCCCCAGAACAACTGCAAGGCTACCTCTAACAAAGGACAGATGGGCAATTCAAAATGATGAGTCCCTCTGTCAGTCAGAAAAATAATGCTTAAATGGTTTTTACATATAGCTTTAAACATGTATTTCCCTTCAATCAGTTAATAACTATATAAACCACACAAGAAAAAAAATTAACAAGAGACACATTTGAATAGGAGGATCGTTTCCAAGAAAAAGCTATGGCAACACAGAGGAAGAAGATGCTCAGGACCAGAATATAAAAAAAAAAAAAGCTATCAGATTTGATCTTAAATATTTAAAGGTATTGGACATTTACATCTGAATTACAATAAAATACAATAAAAAAGAAATACACATTATACACATTATAATTTCACAAAGTCCTTAGAAACTGATTTTTAAGGTATCAGTAAATCCAAGTAGTTAATGACTTATAACAAAGAAATGAAAATTCAGCCTTCAAAGAGCAATAATATCTTCAGAAGTAGTAAATCAGGAAGGAAAGAGTTGTTTATAAACACAGAAATTCAATGTCTCTTACAAACTATAAAAATATTGGTATTGTATTCCATTATTGCTATTAAATTAGTGATTCCATAATGAATGCTTTCCAGCTCTCCCTTTTCTGTCACACGCATCACCTAACATACATCCTCATTCATTTAAAAATGAAGCAACGGTTTGAAGCCTGATTTTGAAGGCTAGCAACAAAATACAACAGATTTTTTTCTGAGTTTTACTGAACTGTACTTACATATTAAGAAGTCTTCAACAATATCACACCCCTCCAAGACACCTCCTACTAATAGACTTGACTTAACAAACTTCCATGTTTCAACTCTAGGCCACTATTAAGTCTTACTCTAGAATACCACTCTATCACTTAATCTAAAATAATCTGACTCAAACCTCTGTGACACACCCCTTCCTAAACTGCACCACACACAAACTTCTCTTAAAGCACTCCTCTTCACTTCCTGTTTGCCTCCAAAAGTGAATTTTAAATCCCAGTTCTGCCACATGTTACTTAGGCTCTCTGTCTCAGTTTCCTCGCCTATAACTGGGTGTTCAAGATGACTACATTTTTTAAGTTGTTTCATTTTTGTATAGGACTTAGAAAACTGACTGACACACAATGCTTGCTATCATGATTTTAAAATTATTTTCCACATTATTTAAATATACATATATATATTTTCCCCATGCCAATATTCCAAAGGACCTCTAGAAGAACAAATGGCATCCTTTTAGTGGAATTTAAATCCTGTTCAGAACCCTCCCACAGCCACACTCCCACAGAGAGAGACACACAAACTTTCGCCTGCTAAAAGCGACACTGTGGAAGGAAAAGGCATTTATGGAAAAATGGGGGGATTAAAGTAGCTGTGAGGGAATACCATGTACCAAATAGCAATTTGCCTGCTTCTTTTACTCAAGATAGAGGGCTGGGTATGGTAGGAATGATTTCCACAAAATATTTTCTTGAACAGGTTTAGATTCTGAAACTACTTTGAACAGAAACTTGCTCACATCTTAGTCCAAGCCATTTGCCAGGAAAAACTGCTTAATTGAGGTTAGGTGAAAAATGTTCTTTGCACCACTCAGTGAAAGTACTTCAAGGATCCCAAATTGTCACTGTTTTACACTTGTAAATGTCACATATTCCAAAATATCACTCAATTTTCCAAAGACTTGATAGATAAAATTCCCAGAATGTATTAGCAAGAGTTTCTTCAGATTCTCAATGGCCAATGATCTCTTTTAAAGAAATTTTTCTAAAATAAAGGAATGTTAACATTATAAACTAAAAGACTATCAATCCTACACTTGAATTCCTCCCCACTCAGTTGTGTAAATTTTCTTTCCTGAAAGTGTAGCCCAGTTTCCACAGAGCTAGATATTCTTCACTGCCCTAAGAAAGATTTCCTTACCAAGTGATGTTAGAAAAGAAAAAGAACACTTTTCCTAATTTGGTTTTATACAAATTTCCACATTGCTTCGTAGTCTATGAATCAACACGTAAAATTTAAAACATCCGATGTCATCAATATAATACTGTTCAACACAGAGCATGTTCTGTTTCCTTCAGCTCTGAGTACCTTCAAGAAACAGGTGTATTCATAACCAGGGATTATGTCCGGCAGGCGACATTAGTAAAGGCAGCCCCCAAGTAAGAAAAAATAAATACAACTTTACTTTTCCACATGAAGCTGAAAACCATGGCATTCACACTGTTACCTTTTAAATGCTTCCGCTGGGTTCCT
Source organism: Tenrec ecaudatus (assembly GCF_050624435.1). NCBI lineage: Eukaryota > Metazoa > Chordata > Mammalia > Afrosoricida > Tenrecidae > Tenrec > Tenrec ecaudatus. The sequence goes on along the minus strand of NC_134532.1, from coordinate 94,213,159 downwards.
CTCACATTCTCCGGGTTGTAGGAGACCTTGGACTGCTGGGTCCTTTAGCTTGTCTTCGTATCCTTGGAGGAGTCCACTGCGGCAGATCTGGGCAACTAGACCTCGGACGAACCCTCCAACACACAAAGTGTCAGAGTCCTGGGCTTTGCAGAAATGAAAGGCCAAGGCCTGGCGATGTAAACCTCTCTGCAAGCTTGTAGGTGAACTTGGCCACAAGAGCTCAGTACATAGGGCAGTCTTGCCACTGCCAGGTCCTCCTACCAACAACACACCCCAGGCAGCCCCTTTGCCAGAGACGACACTAGCATTATTCCCAGAATTCATTGCAAGGGATGGTGTGTTGACAGTACTATTGCAGCAGTTAGTTTTCTCCTGGAGGCAATGCTGGAGCTTGTGGAAAACCCACTCCCTACAGTAAAACTGCTTCCCCTGCAGTAAACTGGTTTGAGCCATTTTGCAGACTTTTTCTTCCCAAGGATTAGTCATAATAGGTGTCTTATCTTCAACATTTGCTAGAATCTGGATACATCAACACAGGTCTTTACATCCCAAACTTGACTATTAAGTTGGCATTGAATGGCAGAGTAACCAGTCACAGTAAAATTCAACAGTGACAGAGTCCGTTTGCCACTAGAATGTGCATGGCTTTATTTGGCTCCTTATTCTCGGTTAGCAGAGAATAGATTAGCTTAATTGTTTAGCTGATGGGGTTGAAAAAGGGCCTGGTTCCAAAGCTCAGGAACACTTTTTCCATGTCTTGATGGCCCACATAACTCCATGGCTACATCTGGAGTTTATGTGATTGTGGATGTATACATCTGGAAAACTGAAGAGGAAGCCCAATCTTTCGATCTGTAAAAATGCCTCTCCAGATTCCAAGTGTTAATTCTGTTTCTGAAAATTAGATTTAGAAAAGACATCCATTACAGAAAATTCATCAAGGAGATTACACTTAACATCGTACCTTTCCATTTCTAGCAGAGAAACAGTCTTTCAAAATACTAGACCTTGACAGTTCCAGGCATCTGGGCAACTGCCAGGGAACTGTTTCACAGTATGATCTCTTATGTGGCAGAAATGACAGGCTACTGTTTGCACGTTTTTAAATCCAAAACCTTGATAAAATAAGTAGTTCAAGACAGTGGATGCTTAATGAACCTATTCACAGGTGTCTCGGTTTTCAGATGCCCCAATAAGAAACCATTTCTCAACTAAAATAAAACGAACAGAAACACCTTAGTCCCAAAAGCCACAAATTGATAGCGTTTGCTATTGAATACCATTTGCCAGTTAAAGTAAGCCAAAAAAAAAAAAAACAACCAATCTACTTCATCTTTGGCAGTTACAAAAAGCCAGGCAATTACCCCACCAAATCATAATTACAATTTTCTTCCCATAGTTTTCTCCCTCTGTGCTCATGCTTCCCAGAGTTCAATCCAGTTGTCCTGATTTTTAAAACCTCGCCAGAGTTGGAGGGGGAGAAATGCTTCTGCGGGGACAGTCACATGCTCAATGCTAGCCAGAAAGGTCCTTCCTACTAGATTTGTTGAAAGCTTCACTTAAGAGTGAGTTATTCACTTGCAATTCAGCCAGTCCAGGGACTCTATCTGCAGTGGCCACATTTCTTTGTTGATAGTTTGGAACATCCCAAAGATTACCAGGGTTGAGGCAGGATGAGAATTTGTTTATTTTTTTAAAAAAAGGCGTGGGGGCTGCTTCTGACACGCACGATGTGTGCATCCTTCTTACTCTGCAGCAAAGATGCAGGCTTGGAAATGAGTGGAAGGAAGGAAGCTGGGCTGCTGTGGGCTGAGAAAAGGCTGCCTGGGAGAGCTGCCTCGGGAGGCAGGAAAGGAAGAAGGACTGGCGTGGTGGCTCGGGACTGGGGGGTGTTTGCCTACAGTTCCGGCCTCTAGTTTCAGCTGATGGAGACAAAAGGCACTCCGGGATTCCCAGAGAGGGGAACTACGTCCGTTCACGGCCGCCCCGAAGAGCCACAGGGGGGCCACCTCGGCGAGGCCAAGGGTGGAGGTGCAGCCCTCACCCAGAGGTCTACCCCACCAGAGGGCTGGGAGCGCCTCCGCACCCCGCCCCGCCCCGAGATTGGGGTGTGTCTTCGGAAGGGGGAGGGGATGGCGGAGGTCCTTGCCAATCCCTGACGAGGGGTCGCCACCCGGTCGGGGTCCAGCCCCGCACCCGCATCCCGCGACCCGGCCCCGCCCCCGCCCAGCCTTCGGCGGAGCGAGGAAAAGAGGGCGGGCTGGCGCGGGGCTGGAGACGGTGGGTCAGCTCGGAGCCCCGGCGCCCGTCCCCGAGCTCGCGACCCGAGGGAGGGGCCTCGCTTCCACGCCGTCGCCGCCGCCCCTCGGTTACCTCGACCCCAGGCGCCGCCGTCCCCCGCGCTGCACCGCTGCCTCGGCGGACCTGGGCTCAGACACTTGCTCCTCTGTGAAGCCGCCGCCGCCGCTCCCTGGACTCCAGCTGCGGCCGCCTCCTCCGCCCGGCCTGGGACGCGCTCCCAGCTCCCGAGCCTCCACTTGGCCTCCAGCGACGGCCAGTCCCAGCTGCCCCGGCAGCCTTGGTCGCGCTCCTCCCAACCCCCACGGCGAGCCGCCGCCGCCGCTGCAGCCGTCAGGGCAGGGACTGTCTCAGGCAAGCCGGACCGGGTCGGCTCCGCCCCGCCCGCTCCGCGGCCCCGCCCCCGCGCCCAGGCCCCGCCCCCGCCCGGCCCCGCCGCTCGGCCTTTCTTTGCCCGCCGGCTCCGCCCCCTCTTCCACCCCTCCCCCACCGCGCCCGCCCAGCCCGCCGGCACTTGGGCGTGTGCGGCCGCCGGGGACCCGCTGCCTGCGCGGCGGGGAGACTTTGGGGGGGCGGCCTTGGGGGCCCCGCCTGCCCCGAGCGGGCGGAGAACGGGGCGGGGGCTGCGTTCTCACGTCCCCGAGCTCACGCGAGTCGCTGCCCCCACCCACCCCGTCACCGCTCGGCCCAGAGCCTGCCTTTGTCTTCCAGGCCGGAGGGACCGACGGGCTTTGGGGGCCCTGTGGGCTCCCTGGAAGGGCTCTGGGGCCTGGGGAGTTTGCAGCCCCTCGCTCCCGTCCCGCTCCTTCGCCGTCTGAGGTCCCGTCAATCCACTGCTTTCTGGGCATGCTTTGGCTTTTTTGCGTGGAACGGGAGAAAAAGGGAAGGACGGGGCATAATTGTAAAAATGAAGATAGTGGGGATTTAGGGCGACGTTCCTCAACCGCCTCCTGAAAAAGCCTTGGTCTCCATTAGACGGAGCATGAAGGCAGGAGTGAGGTCTGAGACCTCAGGCCCTCTGGGCTGTTTGGTGCCCCAGGGAGGTTACTCTGGGGTAAAGTCCATGGTCGTGGTCAGGGTGCCAGCCAGGGGAACTGCCCACCATGGGGCAATGACTTTGGAACCAGACTACCCAATGGTTGGCACATGTGAACCTGATTTACTTAGATTCGAAATTATTGCTGGATAGAGAAAAGTACTGTCAACCCATGGAGGAGGAATTGTGCTATCGTTATTGTTTGTATTGTTTCTTCTTCAACGGACCGAGCTGTCCATCCACATTCCCCATTAATGTGAATGTTTTCGTTTCCCCCAGCTATTCAGCCAGTCTTAGGAATTCAAAGTAGGGCTGCCACAATTACCAGAAAACATATAACAAAATCGTACTTGTGCTTACAACTTCATGTTCTTTCCCAGCCTCTCCAGGCATTTGGCAAAGAGATCAAGGGGCTGTTTGCCGCAAGGTTGGTGATTCAAACCCACCAGCCACTCCGTGGGAGAAACACGAGGCGTCCTTGTCTGTAAATCTTTACCAGCACAGACAGCCTCATCTTTCTCAGGGCAGCTGGTGGAGTGCACCACCAACATTGCACTTAGTAGTCCAGCGCTTCTTGACAGCGATACTAGTTTGGGCAGAACGGCATAAATTGTCCAGAATGAGATGAAAATGGACTTTTAAAACATCTACAATCTCGAATCATGTTTGCTTAAGCAATTTTAATAACCACTTAGCTTGTTTGCCATGCAGCTTTATTGTCAGTAAATACATTAACTCCTGTTTCATGGTTAAAGCTTAGAGAAAATTTTACACGAGAAAGATGCGCCTGGGTATCATTCATATTAAACCATGTAAGGAGCTGGTGGTATCCTTGGGTAGCTTTTGGACTGTTAGCCACCAGATCAATGGTTCGAGCCCACCCCCTGAGATGAGACTATCTGCTCCGTAAAGATTTACAGTCTCAGAAACCTGGTAATCACTGAGTGGGAAGCTACTCCATTCTACTTATACAATAGTTAAAATGTTTTCCCAAGAAAGCGTAAACTTGTAGAAAGTTTGGGTCAGTGTGCTTAAGTAATTAAACACCATCATATAATGTAATTTTTAATTACAAAAACAAAGCTGTACTTAATCCTAAAACCTACCAATAAGTCTAGAGAGCTTTAAAATGTACATTTTATTTTATAGTGTTTTGCTTTCCCTAATAAAACAGCTTCTGTAGGGAAATGGCCACATCACACATATACCTTGTATTCTCATCTAGCAAGATCCGTGCACTTTCATGCCAAATCCTTTGCGTCCCTGGTGGCAGAGTGGCTTATGTGATGGGCTGCTAACTTCAAGGTCAATCATTGGAATCCACCAGGCACTTTATCAGAGAAAGATGCAGCTTTCTGTTCCCCTAACAAGCCAGTGCTAGTTGGCAGTGAGGTTTCAGTTTTTCTTTTTCTTTTAATTCAGAATCCAAGAACAGTTTAGGTGCTGTGAGTAAGTGCTGGGCTGCTGACACTTGGCAGTGGTTTGGTGTGGCTTCAAGTTTTGCACAGGGTATTATAGAGAGCGTTGTGGCAGGCTCTAAAGATGGATGGGCCCCAATTTCTTAAGTTCTGGGAGGCTTTCCTTTTTGATGTCCATTTAATCTCTAGCTATTTATATGAACCAATGGTAGTTTTAAAGCATTTCCCTTTCTTACCCAAATTGTTGTCTTTCAGCTTCTGTCCACCAAAATTCTATATCCAAAAAGGAGTATGTAAATAAGGGGACCTGACAACTTATTAGCCAAATGGCCTTTTTGAGAACAAAAAAGCATCAACAAAACTAGTAGAAATTATGAAATTCTTAGATAAAACTACTGCCAGCAAGTCAATTCTGATTCTATATAGGGTGTCAAAGGCTTTGTAAAATCTTTACCTCATCTGTAGCCTCATCTTTTTCCCAAAGAACTGTTTGTGTGTTTGAACAACCAATCGTGCATGTATCCATCCAATGCTTATCTGACAGCACCACTAGGGACTATTTTATTGAATGGCAACTTAATTGTATTATGTTTTGTAGCGCACATAATTCAGACTTGGTTCAGGAAGCACGTGCTATCAGGAAGACAGAGGAATCCTGGTGGTTTAGCAGTGACAACAGCAGCAGTTTGAAACCACCAGCCACTCCACGGGAGAAAGATGGGCTTTCTACTCCTGCCAACAGTTACAGCCTCGGAGACTCACACCCTGTCCTGTAGGGTCACTGTGATTTGGCTTGGCCCCAAGAGCAGTGAGTTTGAGTTTTATCAGGAAAGACCACATCCTGAGAAGGACGGCACACTTGGTAATAGAGACTCAGTGAAAAAGAAGAAGACTCTCAGTGGGATGGATTGATTGACACAGAGGCTCCAATAGTGAGCGCAAGTAAAACAATTGAGCGGATGGCACAGGACTAGACAGTGTATTGTTTTGAAGCATACGTGGTGGGTAGGAGTTAGAACCAAATCAATAACCTAACAACAGCATCAACCATACGGAAGTTCTTTGAGCCTTGTGATACAATGTGATAAGCATTGGGTTACTAGGCAGGTCAGTGATTCCAATCTACCAGCTGCTCCGAAGCAGTCATACTGCTCTGTCCTTTTGGTCTCTGCTAGTCGGAATCAACTCAGTTACTATTGGTACTCAGAAGTGTTTTCTAAAAATAATGATAATATGTAAAAGTATATTAAGGCTAATTTGGAAAACAATGTTTATTACCTGAATGCTAAAATCTGCATAAGCCTAGTACAATATTACACGTAGTCATACACTCTAATCAATTTATTAGCCATATCCTTTTGACTATCTGTATTAGATAATACTGACCTGTTTTCCAGATAGTGTATTTTTTTCAGCATGATTTCCTGCTTGCTTGTTAATTCATGAAATCGACTGCAATCGTCCTCACAGTTACATAAATTTGAAATTGTTGGCACCTTCAGGCAATGTGTCTCTGAAGGCCAAGCTATCTTAATTGAGAAATTTTCTCTTAAGTGTTAAGGTGGCTAGTAAGCCCAAATCAATCTCAGTGAAGTAAAATACATTCTCAGTGCTAATTTCTTTGTATTGAAATGAAATGAAATCTTCCAGCCAAAGCATTTTTATTAGTGCTGTCCTTTTTAAAATCCACCTTCAAAGTGCCTTCTGTCAAACTTCTGACAAACCTCATTATTTTCCTGACTTGTGTAATTATGGTAGTTTCAGTCTAATTTAGATACTGTGGAATTGCAGGTTCCTTAATTTTAATTCATTCAGATAAAACATAATTCTATCTAATTTAAAATTGGAGGTTCATCAAAAGATTCATACTATACTATCTAAGTGAGACATCAGCTAAGACAATAGGGAAGAAGCACACCAACCAGTGTAATCGAAGGATTGTAAATCATCAAATCTGAGGGAGGAAATGGTGTCAGGGCTTAAATTATGTATTCCTGGTGCAGAACGCTATGGATGACAGTGTAAACCCCAAATCTATTTGCAAGATCCTTCTTAAACCTCCAACTTACACTAGAGTCGAGGGATGTGAACAAGCCTTGTTATCAGACAGAGTATTGTAAAGTTGATTATGGCAGATGTGGTTACGTTAAAATGCATAATCTTTTGCCCCATTTTAGTTGTTTCAGTTTTGGTTTTTCTTTTGTTTTGTTAGTGAAGGGCAGGCAGTAAGGCTACTGGGGAATCCTCTCTTACCATAGACTAGGAATGTGAACAGTTTTGTTATCATGTACAGTGTATTGGAAAGTGGATATTTGCTGTTGTAATTGGATTAAAACTTAACACCTTATCATTTGATCTCCCTTTTGACCAATATAAACCTTATTATGGTTTTTAATATTTTCTACTTTGGAAAATATTGAGATTTTCCTCTTTTACTTGGTTATTGTTGGGTTTGGAAGGGAGAGGCTAAGTTTTTCTGTGTATGAAATCCAGTGTAAGTAAATCTATAAAGACAGTAACTGGATTAATGGTTTCTTGGGGCGTTGGGGGAAAACTGGCAGCTAAGAACAATGAGTACAAAAAAGAAAATGTCCTAAAATGGATGGTGCTACTATTTGTACAACTCTTCTTGTTGGATGTAACTATTGAGTTGTACGGTATGTGCATTATGTGTCAATAAAACTGTTAAAAAAGATTCATACTATAAATGGAGATAGCAGAGCATAATTATAGAATTTCAAATTTGGTATTTTAAAACATTTGTGCTTCCATGTAGTACTTTCGGCTCTCTTTCTCTTTTTTGGTGTGGCTTAATTTCATTATCTTCTTATTTGCAAAATATGTTTTCAATAATTTAAAAGCTAAAATCTATAAACTGTGGTTAATTTGGTTTTAGAGTTCTAGTAATATTGAATAAAATAGTACCAAAATTTTGAGGATTCTCCTGCAAGGAAGTGCATGTCAGTCAAACCTCTTTAGAAGAGTTCTCTAAATTAAAAAAATAATTATTATACTCTCAAGTTCTTTAATTAGTCACTATTATTTCTAAAGGCTTAAGACTTAGCAGTCTTTCCCCCACTCTTTCCTCTTCTGTGTGTTTGTTTGGGTGACCTACCGGCTAGTGTGGAGTTATCCAAACAATATGGGGTTCAAGATTTGGATGAAGTTTGAGTCTTGGGGCTCCCCATCCATGGTTGTTCTCTGACAGCTAACAAGTCCCCTCTGTGTGTCTCAGATTTCCCACTCACTAAGTGAGGTCCATTACCCACCTTGTTCCTGTGGTGTAGCAGGGGTAAAGCCAGGCACCTGAGGATGGGGACTTCTGTGAGGGGGGATACTGGCTATTTCTACTTCAAGGTCTGAACACCAATGGACCCTGGGACCCATCCTTTGCCTCACCCAGTCACTCTCATCACTAAGGGCCTGCCTTCATGTCCCAATAAGTTTAGTTGTGTGTGAGATGGGAACACTTACTTCTAATGTATGAGTTTCCTTTTTCCACTTAGACTCTAGTTTGCTAGTTTAATTTTTCCCTTTCTCTCCATCTTTGCCTCTCCTACCTACCTGCCATCCCCCACCCCCAATATATTCTCAAAATCTGTTGTTTGGGATGTAAAAATAATTTTTCTAATTAAAAATATTTTATAATCGTGGTGCCATGCAGTAATTGTCATGAGACTGACTAACTGTGCTGAGCATAACGTAGTCCAAATCCATTCATCCACGTGTTGAGGCACTTGACAAGTTCATGATTGTGTTTTAGAGATGTATAATATTACCTATGTGTATGTACCAGAGTTTACTTATCCATTCTTCCACAGAGGGGCTCTTTAGTTGTTTCTACCCTTTACTGGTGTGGATAGTGCCTGGATAAACATGGGTGTGCATGTATCTATTTGTTTTCTTCTTTATTTCTTTGAGGTATATATGCAATACAGAGATTGCAGGATATGGCAGTTGATTTGCATTCATTTAAGGAAGTGCTATACTGCTTTCGATCGTGGCTGTGTTTTTATGTTTGATAGTACCTCTGTGCCTTAGATTACCCTAAATACAATTCCTCAATCCCATCAGCAGAGTAGGAATGAGGGTTCCAATCTCTCCATGTCTTCTCCAGCATTTATTATTTTCTGTTTATTTCTGTTGGTTGTAGTGGGTTTTTTGTTTTTCTTAATTTTTCTATCGGTATTAAGTGGTATCTCGTTATTTTGATTTGTATTTCTCTTTAGCTAATGATCAAAACTCTTTCTTTGTATGATTGCTGGCCACCTGGATGTCCTCATTAGTGAATTGTCTATTGTCTTCTGACATTTTTATTGGAACATTTCTTTTCTTATTGAGCTGTTGTCGTTTTCTATAGATTTTTTTAAAATTTGGTCCTGTAAGCAATATATCATTGCCAAAAATATTCCCCTCATCGTTGTGTTCTCCTTTTACTCTTTTGATGAAGTCAGTTGATGTATCTAAAGGTCGTACTTTTAGGAGCTCCCAGCCCTCCGTTTTGACTTCTATAGTGTGAGTGTTTTTCATTATGTTTAGTGTATGTTTAGCTCGTATATTTATGCCTATATTAGTTTATTCTTATTTTTCATTGGTGATTCCAGGGTTAATATTTTAGTCTTTAAACCATCCTGAGTTCATTTTTGTATTATGGCCTGAGGTATGGGTCCTTTTTCATATTTTTGCAGGTACAAATCAGTTTTTCCAGTACCATGTGTTGTATTTTTGTCCCCATTTAATGTGTTTTAGTCCTTTATTAAAAACCCGGTATCTGTAGGGGCTTGGTTTTGTTTATGGGTTCGCTATTCTGGTCCATTGGTACATATATCATTTTACCAATACCAAGCTGTGTGATTATCATGGTTTTATAAAGGTTATGAAAGGGAGGAGTCAGAGGCCTCCTATTTTGCCTGAAAATGCCTTTGCCTGGATTTAACATCAGTTTTATACCTGCTTCATAATATTATTTTGATAGTGTGTTTTCCTTTTCTATATTCTGAAATAGTTTGTGTTGAATCAATGTCGTTTTCTCTAAATGTTTGGTTAAAAAAATCCCTAGTAAAAGCGAATGCTCCAGGACTGTTTGTTGCTTGGTTTAGGAGATGACTTGCTGGCAGCCTTTAAGACTTCACCACAAATTGGAAGGACTCTCTCCACTGTACAGAAGACGTTAACAGCCTTGCTATATGTGCTGTTGCTCTTGCCGTATACCATTTAATTGATTCCACTCTTGGTGACCGTATATGAAACAGAATAAAATATTGCCCAGTACTATGCCATCCTCACAATTGTTCCTATATTAGAGCCCATTGTAATAGCTACTTTGCCAATCCATCTTCTTGAAAGTCTTCCTCTTTTTCTGAGCCTCTTCCTTACTAAGCATGATGCCTGTCTCCAGGAACTCACCTTCCTGATAACCTGGTCAAAGTGCAAAGCAGAAATCTTCCCACATTCACTTCTAAAGAGCATTCTGGATGTACTCTACCCATGACAGGTGTTTTTCCTTCTTCTGTTGTAGTAGGTCTCCTATTTTCCAGTACCACCATAATTCAAGACGGCAATTACTCTTTAGGCTTCCTTACTCATTATAGAGCTTTTGCATGCTTATAAGGACATTGAAAATACCACGGGGCCAGGTGCATGTTAGGTTCGAATTGATATCTTGGACTTGGACATTTTATAAAAAAAAAAAAGGATAAAACAAAATTTCCCAGTACAATAAGGTCTTTTGATTTCTTGACTGATATTTCCAAGGTTTGTGGAATCAAGTTAAATGAAATCCTTGAATACTTGAAAACTTGAATCTTTTCTCCATTTTTAGAATGTTGTTTATTGTTCCAGGAACATGAATGCTGTTTTCTCTATTTTGAGGTGTAAAATATAATGAAGTTTGCAGTCTTTGGTCTTCATCAGTGAATGCTTTCAGCTCTGTCCACTTTCAGTAAGCAAGCTTGGGTCATCTGTATATCACATGTTATTAATGAGCCTTCCTCCAAGTCTAACGCCACCGTGTTCCTCATATAGCCTATTTTCTCACATTATTTGCTCAAAATGCAGATCATATTAGTAATGGAAAGATACAGTCTTGATGAATATCCTTTCTGATTTAATACCATGCATCATTCTGATGTTCTGCTTGAGTGACTGCCTTTTGCTCTATGCCCAGATGCCACATGGGCCAAATGATGTGGTCTGGAATTCCCATCCATCACAATCTTATTCATAATTTGTTCTGATCCACAAACTCAAGTATCTTTGCAGAGTCAATAATACACAAGTAAGCATCTCCCTGATGTCTTTGCTTTTGGTTAAAATGTATCTGACATAAGAATTTATATACCTTGTTCTAAGTCCTTTTCTGAATTCAGCTTGCATTTCTGGCAGTTCCCAATGGATATGCTATTCTATAATTTTTTAACATTCTTAAGCAAAATTTTATTTGTCTTTGCCATTAATGATCTTGTTCTATCTTATCAAAATTCTTCTAGGCACAAATATGGATTTCTTCCCATCAGTGGGCGAGGTCACTGTCCTCTAAATGTCATGCTGTTGGCAAGTGAGCACCTCCAGCGCAACAGTTTGCTGGGAGATTTCCAGTGCGGTTCCATCAATTCCTGGAACCCTGGTGGCATAATTGCCCAAGTCTGGGGTTGCTAACGGAAAGGCGGCAACTCAAGCCCACTACCATCTCCATCAGAGGAAAGCATGAGACTTCTCTCATGTTGCTCTCACACATACTTCCAGTCTTGGAACACCCAAAGGACGGTTCTACTCTGTTCTACAGAGTTGCTAGGAGCCAGGAAGGAGTCGGGGCTGTGAGATTTGGAAGTTTGTTTGTTGCCAATACCTTCAGTGCAACTTGATCTTTTTACTTTTCCCCCGGCAGATATTTTTCTTCCTTCAGAATCATTGATTCTTGGTCATATGCTACCTCCTGAAGTGACTGAACATTGGCCACCTATTTTTGTACTGTGGCAGTGTGTATTCCTTCCATATCCTTTGCGTGCTTCCTTGATCATTCAAGATTGTGCTCCTAGAATCCTTCAGGGTTATAATTCAAGGCTCCTTAAGCATGAGAAATGCCAAGTGTTTTCTTTCCTTCTCCCTTGGTTTTCTAACCCCAGGGCTTTGTATATTTTGTTGTAATACTTTGATTTGTTTTCATGAGCCACCCTTTGAAAGCTTCCCCTCATCGTTTCTTCCTTTTGTACTAGAACAAGTTTCAGAGTCTCTTTTGCCATACACTTTGGTCTTTTCTTTCTTCTCTTTTTAATGACCATTTGCTTTCTTCAGGTGTGGTGCCTCAATGTCATCCCATAATTTATCCTCTCTTCCATCATTAAAGTTCAATGTATGGAATCTATTTTTGAGGTGGCCTCTAAATTCAGGTAGGATACACTTAAAGTCATGATTTCCTCTTGGTGACATTTCCATTTTATCCAGCTTTGATATGGACTTTAATGTAAGCAGTTGATGATCTATAGTTGGCTGCTGGTTATGAGTCATTCAGTACTAAATCATATGTTATCAGACAGTATTCAGCTGCTTTTCATAATCTTTTCAGAAGTAGATTGCCAGATCCTTCCTCCCTGTCTTGATCTGTAAGCTGCACTGAAACCTGTGCACCACAGCTGACCCAACGGATATTTGATATATAGTTGTCATTGCTCCCACAACCACAGCAACACACAAGCCATCATAGCACAACATACTGGCAGAGTAAAATGCTTTCTCAATCCTAACTGATTCCTATTTAAATAAAATAATTTTAAGCCCATGTATTTTCATAGGTCCTGTCATCTCCTAAATCCTCGTTCAATATATCGATCATCAAATGAGAAAATCAACTAAAGAGAAAGTCAGCCTGCTTTCTGAGATATTTTATGTATTCCTTGGAGTACCTGCAGGTTGCTATTAGTCTAGGCTTGTCACAGAAATGGTGGAAGTTGGCATCTATCCAGAAGTTCCTCGGGAGAAAAGCCTAGAAATCTACTGGTGAACAATTAGACATTTGAAAACCCTGTGGAGCACACTTGCACCCATCCAACCCTCGTCTGTCAGCTTGTTATACTGTGGTGGCTTGTGTGGTGCTGATGCTGAAAGCTATGTCACTTCGATTTCAAATACCAGCAGCATCACCCAAAGTGAACAGGCTTCAGCAGCGCTTCCAGACTAGGAACTGACTACAAAGAAGGACGTGGCAGTCCACTCCAGAGAAGTAAACCTCTGAAAATCCAATGGAGGGCATCAATACATTGTCAGTTACTGAAAACCTAATGAATAGAAACAGAAAATTATCAAAAACCGTGCCAGAAGATAAGCCCTTAGGTCAAGAGGTGCTCAAAATATGACTGAGGAAGAGCTGACTTCTCACAGTAGAGGCAATGATGGTGCCGATGGAATAACATCTCTGAGAGTAAACCCTTGGGGACCTTCCTTTGCTGATGGGGCATCACTCAAAATAAGAATAAACAGCTATAAAAATAAATTAAGAATCAGAACGTGGAATGTACAATAGATTAATCTAGAAAAATTGGAAATTGTAGAAAATAAGATGGAACACATAAACACCAAAGTCCTAGACATTAATGAGCTGAACTGGTAATGATGATTTTGAACTAGTCATACAGTTACAAGGCTGGGAATGATAAATTCAAGTGGAATGGTGCCCTGTCTATCTTCAAAAAAAGATATCTCATGATCTATCTTGAAGTGTAATGCTGTCTGTGATAGGATAATGTCTATCTGAATACAAGGAAATCCAATCAATAAAACTATTATTCAAATGTAAGAGACAATAGAGAAGCGCTGTATTAGAAGCTAAAACCAAGCCAGGGCTAACTGTGGAACAGACCATGACGTCCTCATATGTACAAGAGCCAAAATACAACCTTGAGGAGATCCACCTTCAACTCAAGAACAGATTTGATGTATTAAACAGTAATGGCAGAAGACTTGATGAGCTGCCAGATAACAGTAAGATCATCGTATGTGAAGAAAGCAAAAGGTCACTAAAAAGAAAGAAAGGCCAAAGTGGATGTTAGAAGAGACTCTGACGCTTCCAGAGTAGCTAAGGCAAATGGAGAAATGATAAAGCCAAAGAGCTGAACAGAAAATCTCAAAGGTCAACTCAAAAAGACAAAGTAAAATATTATAATGTAATGTGTACAACCCTAGAGTTAGAAAACCAAACAGGAAGAACACTTTTAGCATGTCTTACAGTAAAAGAACTCAAGAAAATAATTCTAGCCTTGGATATCAATATTGAAAAATTCAGTGTGCAAAATATTGAATGATGTGGGAAGAATCAAAAGAATATGACACTGATATATAGGTTCACTGTACCAAAAAGAATTAATCAACATTCAACCACTTTGAGAAATAGTATATGAACAAGAACCAATGTGTCTGAAGGAAGAAACCCAAGATGCACTAAAAGCATTAGACAAAAACAATGATCCAAGAGTGGATGGAATCTTACTTGAAATGTTTCAACTAGCAGATGAAACACTGGAAACATGCTTTCATCTATGCCAGGAAATATGGAAGACAATGCTTTCCCAAATGACCAGAAAAGATCCATATTTGAACCTTTCCAAAGACAAGTGTTCTACAGAATGCTCAAGCTATAGAAAATTGTCACTGATGTCACATGTAAGTATAATTTTTCTGGAGATCATCCAACAACAATTGCAGCAGTTCATTAATAGGGATCTTCCAGAGATTCAGAGTGGATGCAGAAGAGGCCTTAGAACAATGATTCTCAACCTTCCTAATGCCGCGACCCTTTAATACACTTCCTCGTGTTGTGGTAACCCCCCAACCATAACATTATTTTCGTTGCCACTTCATAACTATAATTTTGTAACTATTATGAATCATAATGTAAATTTCTGATATGCAAGATATATTTTCATTGTTACAAATTGAACATAATGAAACAAAGCATAGCGATTAATCACAAAACAATATGTAATTATATATTGTGAAATATTTATGTGTTTTCAGACAGTCTTAGGCAACCCCTGTAAAAGGGTCATTCGACCCCCAAAGGGGTCATGACCTACAGGTTGAGAACTGCAGCCTTAGAATAAGGGATATCATTGCTAATGTCACATGGATCTTGGCTGAAAGCAGAAAATACCAGAAAGATGTTTACTTGTAATGTCATTGACTATAATAATGTTTCATTTTGTTGTACATAGGAACACAATGAGTTTGAAGCACACAACAATAGTAACATATATGCAAATGAGCCATCTTTGCTTGCTGAAAATGAGGCAAACTTGATGACCTTGTTAATAAAGATGAAGGACCACAGCCTTGAGTATGGATCACAGCTTAATGTAAAGAATGTAAATGTAAAGTCCTATACTGGACCAACAGAAAACACCATTGAAAATGGAGAAAAGATTGAAGTTGTCTTGCTTGGATCCACTTAAGGAGATGCTCAAGAAAATAGCTGTCTAGAGATGAAGCACATTACAGTGGATTAATCTGCTTCATAAGCACTCTTTAAAGTGTTGGGAGCAAGAATGTCAGTGAACTAAGGTCCACCTACCTCAAACCGTGGTATTTGCCTCATATACATGTGAAGATTGGATACTGAATAAGGAAGAACAAAGAAGCATGAATGCATTAGGATTATGGTGCTGGTAAAAAATAGGGAAAGTCCCATGGAGTGCCAAAAAGAATAAACAATCTGTCTTGGATGAAATACAGCCAGAATGCTCCTCAAAAAGTGGGGATAGAGCGACTTTGTCTCACATACTTTGTACGTGTTATCAGGAGAGACCCGTCCCTAGGAAAGGGCATCTTGGTTGGTAAAGTAGAAAGGCAGTTAAAATGAGTAAGACTTGATATGAGATGAATTCACACTGACTTTAACAATGATCTTGTCAAAGCAATTGTAAGGATTGTGCAGCACTGGACAGCATTTCGTTCTGTTGTACAGAGAGGCACTCTGAGTCTGAATGGACTCAATAGCCCCTAACAACAGTGATAAATACGAAGGCTTCATTTACACACACACACACACACACACACACACACACACACACACACACCACTACTTTAGGTGAATCTGACTCGATGTAGTCCTAGAATATAGAAAGACTAACATGGTAAACACAATGTTAGGAATGTACAGCTTTAAATGACCTTTTAAAAAGAATGTTTATTTAAGACTTGCATCTTTAATGTGTCATTTGTATTAGTTTCTGGTGTTGCGAACAAGCCATTTGGGTTAGTAAATCTATGCATTCTAAAATTTACCTTTAAACCAAGCACAAAAGATTTATTTTTGCATCATCACCAAGCAAGAGTGATGAGGAATTAGTTTTCACTGCCCAAAAGTCCATTCTAATTCATCACTGTCGTGGTTAGGTGCCTCTGAAGCGGTTCTGACTAATAGTGACCGTATGTACAACAAAATGAAACGTGCTTGGGCCTGTGCTGTCCTCACAATGGCTGTTACATTTGACCCCATTGTTTTTCAGCCATCCCTGCACTAAGGAGCATTCTTTCAAGACAGATCTGCTTGCTTATGTATTGGTTTTTCTACAGTCTTTCTTATTCAATGTCCAAATTTCACATGCATATGAGACAGTTTACAATACCATGACATGGGTCAGGCACACCCTAGTCTCAACATATCAGTTTTACTTTTCAATTCTTTAAAGAGGTCTGGTGTGGCAGATTCACTAATGCCATGAGCACTTGATCTCTTGACTGCTGCTTCCATGAGCATTGACTGTAAATCAAGGAAGATGAAATCTTTGATAACTTCAAACTTTCCTTTATTTATCATGATTTTATTCTTGGTCCACTTGTGAGGATTCTGTAAATTGCAATCCATATGGAAAGTTACAATCTTTGATGTTTATCAGAAAGTATACTAAGCCCTCCTTACTTTCAACAAGCAAGTTTGTGCTATATTGCTTGAGCAGGTTGTTAGTAAGCCTTTCTCCAATCTTGATGCTGTATTCTTCTGCATATAGTCTAGCTTCTCACATTATTTTTTCTGTGTTCAGGTTGTGTTAGTAGACTAGAGAAACAAATTCATGAACACGCTTATGTGTATAAGAAAGAGCTTTATATACAAGAGCAATTGAATATTGTGAAAACATCCCAGCTCAGTCCAGATTAAGTTCATAAGTCCAATATGAGCCCATATGTCCAATACCAATCTATAAAATCCTCTTCAGATTCACAAAAAACATGCAATGATGCAGAATGCAGGAAGATCTCATGCCAGTGGGTGGAAAGTCTTGTGGATCCAGTGGCAGTGGAAGCATCTCAGCCCTGGCCGAAGTCTCCATGTGGCTCCTTTAGCTTCAGGGTTCTAACAAAACTCCACGTGTCTTCTCAACAGGAAGGCCTCAGAGGGAGTGAGTGCGTGTTCCACCTCCAGTGCACTATATTGCTCCTTAGTGCCTCCAAATGAGGTCATCAAGCTGTGACCTGGTTGACAGGCTAAGCTCCACCCCTTCCCTCTTAAATCCCAAATTGACAACAGATTGTGTAACTACTACCCAGGTTGGATAAGTATAATGAGAAGATACATCTCTAACACACATCTTTCTTTCTTTCAAAATACGCAGTATTCCTTCATTCTATTCACATAACTGCTTCTTGATCTGTGTACAGGTTCTGCTTAGTACAATGAAGTATTTCAGAATACCAATTCTCATCCAGGTTATCCAATGTTTGTTATGAAACACACAGTTGAATTTCCTTGCATAGTCAATAAAACACAAATAAATGTCTTTCTTATATTCTCTGCTTTCAGTCAAAATGCATCTGGCAGCAGCAAAAATATCCCTTGCTTGATGTCCTAGTTGGAATTAAATCTGAATTTTGCCCACTCCATCTGAACGCATTACTGCAACCATTACTGAAAGCTCCTCAGCCACATTTTACTTGCACGCAAGTTCTGTAATTTGCTCATTCTGTTGGATCACTTTTCTTTGTAATGGGTACAAATATAGATCTCTTCCAGTTAGTTGGCTAGGTCGTTCCCGTCTAAATTTCTTAACTTAGATAAATTGGTGCTTCCAGTGCTTCATCAGCTTTTTGGATTGTTTCAACTGGTATTCCATAAATTTCTGGAGACTTGTTTTTAGCTAATGCCTTCAATGCAGCTGGGACTCCTTCCTTCATAATCATTGAGTCTTGCTCATCTAGTACCTCCTGAAATGTTAAATGTTGACCAACTCTTTTTCGTATGGTGACCCTTTTGATGCTTTCTGCATCACTCAATGTTTTGTTCATAAAATCTTTCCACATTGCAACTCAAGGCTTGAATTTTTATCTTTGGTTCTTTCCATTTAAGATATGCTGAGCATGATCTCCCCATTTTGGTTTTCTAACTGAAGATCTTAGCACATTTCATTCTAGTATTGGACTTTGTCTTCACTAGTTTCCCATTGAAATGTTCTATTCAGCCCTTTACTTCATCATGACTTCCATTTGCCTTGGCTTCTCTACCATTAAGAGCAAGTTTCAGAGTCTCTTCAGGCCTTCACTTTAATCTTTTCTCTTTATCCTGTCCCTTTAATCATTTTTTTTTTTGCTTTTTTTCAGTATGTGGCATCCCAAAACTCATCAGGTCTTCTCTCATTAGTGTCCAATCTGTTCTTGAGATGTTCTGGAAATTCGGGTTGGATGGACTCATGTTGGCATTTTGGCTCTAGTGGGCTAGTTCTAATATTCTTGAACTTCAACCTGAACTTACATATGGTAATTGATATTTGATAATCAGCCTATGGCAGTGGTTCTCAACCTCCCTAATGCTATGACTTTAATACAGCTCCTCATGTAGTGGTGACCCCCAAACATAAAATTATTTTCATTGTTACTTCATAACTGTAACTTTACTACTTTTATGAATCAGACAATTCCTTTGAAAGGGTCGTTTGACCCCCAAAGGGGTCGCGACCCACTGGGTGAGAACCACTGGCCTATGGCCTCTTTACAGATACAGATACTGAGCTGCTCAATTGTCTCTCTCCACAGATATAGTCGATTTTACTTCTGTGTAATCCAGCTGAAGAAATCCAGGTGTATAGTCACTATTTGTGTTGTTGAAAAAAAGGTATTTGTGATAAAGAAATTAGTCTTGCAAAAGTCTATCATGCAATCTCCAGCTTTGTTTCTATAACTAAGACAATATTTTCCAAATACTCTTTTTTACTCTTTGCTTCCAACTTGTGCAGTCCCATCACAACCAATGCATTGTATGTTTGATCAATTTCAAACTAAAGATATTGGTAGAATTCTTCAGATTCTGAATCACGAGAGTTAGTGGTTGAGGCAAATTTGAGTAAACATTGTTTTGGCTAGATTTCATTGTATTGGGGTAAATATTATCCTATCACAGATAGCATTACACTTCAAAATAAGTCTTGAGGTGTCTTTTTTTAAATACAATGTAGCATTATTGCTCTTGAATTTGTCATTCTCAACATTGTAAACTATGTGACCAGTTGATTCAAAATGGTGAACACCAATCCATTTCAGCTCATTCATGTCTAGAATTTCGACATTTATGTGTTCCATTAATTTTTTACATCTTCCAAATGTTCTAGATGTATACTTTGTACATTAAAAATTCAAATTATCAAGAGGTATTTGCATGTGTTGCTTTTCATTTTGAGTTATGTCTTGTCAACCAATGATGGCCCTTAAGCCTGTACTCCATCCGTGTTATTGGACTCATCAATATCTATGGTTATTAACAATTTACTTAACTATGTTCTACCTTCATCCTATAGGCCCCTATATTATAAAGGCAAAAATATCAATATACCCTAAATTATATCCTCAGTACACTTGATCATATGAATTGAAAAAAAATCCTTATATGTAGAAAAGTATTTAAGGAAGCAAGCTAAGACCTAACATGTATAAGTTCATTGGATTCTCATAGCTGAATTTTCCTGCCATTTGTCACCTTTCAATGCCCACCAAGTCACCATCGACTCTGTAACCATGGCTCTGATCCCAATAAATGTCACTCATGAACATTATCTGAACTACATTTTAAACTATCTGAGTGCAGTTTGAACTGGCTTGCTAATAACTTACATTTCTGACTTGTATGTCATATGGTCATATGTAATAAAAGCAGTAATTACATGCAATTCAAGTAACTTTAAACTAATTCTAAATGTCATTTGTCAAGGTAAGCTTTCATAACTTTATCTTTATGTCCACTTTGAATTCTTTGAATAGATTTCAGTGAACTATTAATTGATCATCAGCTTTACTATACACACTTTGCTACCTTGACGGATACACAGGAAAATGAGAGACATTACGTTACTTGCTGTCTTAAGGTGTTTTGCTTGTCTAGAATTTCACCTTAACTCCCACTACTCGCCATCAATTCTCTGTTACATGCTAAGCCAATTGATCTTGGCCTTGGCAATCTCCGAAAGGTGTCATTGTTGTGATTACTGTTGGTTTCAGCTAATCTCCTTATGTACAAGGGTAGGAAACACTGCCTGCTCCTGTTTCATCCTTGCAATTCTTGTTGTGTTGAGCCTATTTTTGTAGCCACTGTGCCAGTCCGTCTCACGGGGGGGGGGGGGGTCTTCCTCTTTTTTGCTGCCCCTCTGTTTTATAAAGCAAAGTATCCTTTTCCAGGGACTGATCTCTCCTGATAACATGCCCGGTACATGAGGCAAAGTCTCACCATCCTTATATCTGCCTCAGAGAAGTGGGTTCACATAACTGGGAAGATGAGTGTTATACTAGGAAGCAAAAATTAAAGTGAAGAAATGGTGTGTGGAGTATCTTAGAGGACATATACCTAAGGTCAATGAGGCTTCTGTGTCTCTTACATTCCCAGCCTATGCACATTGCTAGGAAACCCATTTATGCTGCAGGATGCAGGCAGTGATAGCTGTATAACAAGAGGTCTATGATAGGGGGATAACTTTTCCAGAAGCTGATTTTTTCATTTATTAATTTCTTCTAAATTACACTGGATGTTGAATGGCTTAACATTTCCTTGCTAATCAATAATCTCGAGCTGCCTATATGTCATATAAAGAAATCCTAGTGGCTCAGTTGTTAAAACACATGCCTACCAGAGGTCAATGGTGTGAAACTCAGCTTTTCTTTCAGAGAAATAGTGGGCAGTCTGATTCCATAAAGTTGCATAGTTCTGGAAACCCCGAGGGACAATTCTACTCTATCCTCTAAGATTGTATCCTTTAGTGTTTTTTTAGAATATACACGAAGACACATTTGTACACTAATTCAACAATTTCTATAGGTACAATTTAGTGTACATTGATTCGATTCTTTGAGCTGAACAACCATTCTCCCCACCATTTCTGAATCTTTCCCCCTCATTAACATAATCTCACTGCCTCCTAAAATACTGTCTAATCTTTTAACCTGCTATTGTCAATTTGATATCATATAGTTAGTTCTTAAGAAAGCATAATGCAAAAAGGCAGACAATTTTTACTAATGAGGTTAAACAGCCTTTCACTTTTAAGAAACCTTCAGGGAGTATTTTTGGTTCATGCTTTCAAAAATATCTCAGAGTAATTTTTCAGGAGTCTCTTTATCGTCTGTTTCCAGAAGCCCTAGAGTACGTGAAAAGTTAAAATGTGGCTTTGCATTTTCCCTCTTTTGATCAAGTTTTCTATGAAATCTTTGTTCAAAATGTTTAGTAATGCCAGTGAGCACCATTCTGTTCTTCTGGGGATGGGAGATGCAAAAGGGGGTGATCCTGGACCAGATGGATTGGCACAGTGGCTACGACAATGGTCCCAAACATAAGAACCCACGTTGGGGTGGCATAGTGTCTTGGTCTCTTGTATCGAGTGTCACTGTGAGTTGAAACTGGCCTGACAGCACCTCGAAAGAACATTGAAAGGAAGTGGGGAAAGTTTATGAGGTAGATGATTAGCAGTTTTCTGAATTCTGTAACTATCTATAAAGATGTTTACTGTCTCCTTCAGCAGGAAAGGGAACAAAACGAAGATGAAACAGGTTGGCATTTTTATCTTCCATTTAGTATTCACTGAGAATCTTTTTTGTTTAACATTCTGAACTTTAAACATATTTTTTATCTAAAAATTTTTTGCTGTTACACTAGTAATGAATCATGATGTTCAAAATGAAATTTGAATTAGATAAGAAAGCACATAATACGCAAAGTTAAGCTTAATTATTTTAATATCATATAGCAATTTGAATGGATCACAAAATAAAAGTTTTTTCTCTAAATCATCAGGAACAATTCGAGTGAGAATATCATCTAATTAAGTTAGAACATTTATAAATTAATATTTTGTAAAAAGAAAATTGGTCTCAAAAGCACCTGAGGGCATAAGTCAGTAGCATGAGGGTGGCCTGCATTCCCAAGGTCTCCATTCTTGTCACATTGCCTTCCTCCTTCCAGTCTAAACTGATGACCTTAGGGAGAGTTAGTTTATGATCAGTTGATTGGAGAAGGGAAAATCCATTACAGATGGCTTTGTGTCATTTGCAGGTACCTCTTACCATGGACAGCAGCACTGCAGTCCCATTTTGTGACCTTCCTGCAGGACAGTGGTCAGGTTATCCTCCCAATTGACAGAACTTCAAAGAGTGGGCCTGATTGTTCGCTTTGCTTTGAAGGAGAAATTGTCACCTTTATAATTATATATTTATCTCTGTGATGCAGCCAATGGTCTGTATGAATGGTCAGGGACTTGGAAGGAACACAATTGAAATATGGTGACCATGAGGTATGGGGAAAAGGTATACAGATACCTCTTTGAATGGGTCAAAGAAGTAAATATATGTGTCCCACATGATTGGCCACTGAAGGCGGCCCTTGACAAATGAATACTTAACAACCAAATGGATAGGATGATCACATTCTATGGAAACTGGTCTTCCTCTTTCCCGAGTCATTCCTGACATTGCCAAATAAGCTCATGAACAGAGTTATCATAATGGCTGGGATGGAGGTTATGAATGGGCTCAGCAACATGGCCATCTTGGCTGTAGTCATTGATGAATCCCTAATCCATCAGGAGCGAAGACTGAGTCCACTTATGGCACCCTTCTTCCAGGTGATCAGCAACCTGGTGGCAGGTTATCTACAGTGGACACTCTGAATGACACCATTTTGTTCTTTTTCTGTTGAATTTTATTATTTTAATAGTTTTATTGGCATATAATTCAAATGTCACACAACCTAATTGCTTGATCACATTAAGAAGAGTCATACAGTCATCACCACCAGAATCAGTTTTGTTTCCGCATTCATTGTGTTAGTCCGTCATTTCCCCACCACCTCCCCTGCAATGCCCGAAAGTAATTATTCATCCAGTTACTGTCTCTATAGATGTATAGATCACCGTATAACAACAGAAACCAAAAACACAAAACCAACAACAATGACAAAACAAAAGAGGGGAAAAGCTCAATGGGAAAAAAAGCAGAAAATATTAAAAAATGGCAACAACTTTAAAATGGGAGATCAAATGACAAGGTGATACAGATTATGCTAAGTACATCTGCCATACTAGAGTTCTCTACGCTGTCTGATAGCCAAGCTTTTCACAGAACTGGCGTATAGTCAGGGGGATTCTTTGGAGGTTTAATCTGTGCACATGGACTTTACAATTGGATTTTAGGTTTCCACTGTCGTTCAGAGCCTTCTGCAAACAGAGTGTTCAGAATATAAACTTTGATACTATTTCTTCCTATGTTTTAGATAGAAGAAACGCTTATTCTGGATATACATTTACCATCAGTGCATCAATGTCTCTGCTTAAACTATCATCAGTGGTCTCACTGATTGCCTTACCTCTTTTCAGAGTACTCCACACAGCATTGCCTCAGATCCAGGGACTTACTTCATAGCGAATTAAATACAGCAACGAGTCCATTTTAATGGGATGCACTCATTTGATCACATTCTCTAGCATCTACCTTGACATTGCTGTTTTGAGAGAGTGGTGGAAATGGCTTCTAAATACAATGACAGAGCAAGCCAAGTGACAACGCTTGGCAGAGGAAGGCCGTGGTTCTCCGGGAGGCTTCATGAGCCCTTTATGAGCTCTAAGCCTCCGATACGTGGCCATGTCGCTGCGACGCTCGGGATTGGCAGTTTCGGAAACAAGAGGTGAAGTTGTCAGTGGCTCTATGCACTATTATTTCCATGACTAATGTTTTGCTTTTTGTACTCATGATTCCATGCTCTGCAGATCTCGTGTCTTTAGTTTAAAAAGAAAAAGAGAGAATGCTTTCATCTCTAGACAAAACACTGATTTCATTGAAATAGACATTAAGGATGGCACCCAATCACTATGGGCTCAACCTACTTCTGGATACACAGCAGGGAGAAGGGAGTTACCTTATTGACTTATGTGATTGACTTTAAAAACTAAGGGGAAATTGGGTTGATGTTGCTTTTAGGGAAAAATAGGTATATTTAGAATACAAGAGCTCATTAGCATATCTATCAGTGCTACAGTGCCCGGAATGAAAACTAATGAAAAACTACAGTAAGCCAATTTTAACAAGACTACGAATGGCTCAAATCCTTCAGGCAAAAACATTTGGGTCACCCCACCAGATCAAGAGCTACAATCAGCCTAGATGGCTACTGGAGGTAAAGAAAATACTGAACGGGGGGTGGGACAAAGTAGAACCAAATGTCACTTATTACAACATGACCAGTGAATACATAGGGACTACAGTTACTGAACTGTTAGGATAACTCCTTGTTTTATTATACATGTATGTATGTATAAAATGTGTGTGGGTGTTTTGTAAAAGATTGAGGTGGAAAAATTCCATATTTTTAAAACCCATTTTAAATGAACTCTTTGACTCCCCTTCTATATGATATATACGTATATTTGCTTCCCTCATTTATAAAATATAAACTGTAAATGGGGTTAGCATGTTTTTAGTTTTACTCATGTTAGTTATATCATGTGAGGTGAAAATAAGACTTTATAATTGTCTTCATGTAGATAACATGCGTAGTTTAAGGTGCCAAGTTTACGAGGGTTGCAGAGTGATACTTCAGGTTAAATGTATTTGTGTGTGTGTGTGTAATATATATAACTTTTCCTTAATGTTTTCAAGTCGGTGCTGACTCATAGATACCCTAAAGGACAGGGTACAACTGCCTTCATGAGTTTCTGAGACTGTAACCTTTTAGGGGAGTAGAAAGCCCCATCTTTCTCCTAAGGAGTGGCTTGTGGTTTCAAGC
Organism: Tenrec ecaudatus; assembly: GCF_050624435.1. Classification (NCBI taxonomy): domain Eukaryota; kingdom Metazoa; phylum Chordata; class Mammalia; order Afrosoricida; family Tenrecidae; genus Tenrec; species Tenrec ecaudatus. Next base: position 94,188,171 of record NC_134532.1, on the reverse strand, counting down.
TGTGAACGGTGTGATTACCAGTCCAATGTATACCCACTACTAACCACTATGCCACCAAAGCTCCACATATATAATATATTATTTCCAAATAATTTTTCTATCTCTTAAGTTTACAAGGGAAAAAAGGAGAGAGCAATCAGACAACAGAGGAAATATTACTTGCAAAAGTGACTGCCTAACCTTGACAACTTGAATATGAAATTTAGGCCTATCATCTTTTATATTGGCAAAAATGATCCAGAAAAAAATAATTCTTCGAAGGAAAAAAGTCTACATAGGATTTAAAATAAATACATATTTCTAAAATTGAATGTTACCTACCTTTGACTCATGGATTAGAACAAATCATTAAGATATTACCAGTTTCTCCTTTATTACTTTTCTCATGAAGGCTCATAGCTCAGGAAGCAATCATTGAAAATGAGTTTACATTTTGCATCTTAACCAGCTTTTTTGGGTCGTATTAGATTTTTGGTTTATTAATTATGTAACATATCGTACGCATTAGCTAAAAACATGTGGAATAACACAGAAACAATGTATTATTTCTCGCATTTCTCTTCACTGACTTGATGGTTCTTCTGCTGGTGTCACCTAGGCTCTCGTGAAGTTGCGGTCTACTGGTCTCACTCACAGTTTTAGATAGTCGGCTGGGGCCACCGCAAAGGTGTGATGGTTGGAAATGTCTCCTGTGACTTCATGTCAAGAAGCCTCTGCCTTTATTACTGTTTCCCACAGCCCTCCCTGTTTTCTGCTGGCATTGATGATTCATTGCAGTGGCCACACAGAACACACAGATGCTGCTCATGAGTTTGGGATTTACTAGCGAAGTGAACGGGTTATAATTAAGGTTAGAAATGCTCATGATACAGCTGATCAGTCATGACAGTTTCTCTGCTGCCATGCTGCAGACTGGCTTTTCTCTTAGCCTCAGCTCCTTGGCCCAGCTCCCGCCCTAACCCAGCAACGCTACAACGTTCCTTTAGGACTGCCAATACCATAATCCTCAAGCCAAAGGCACACACCTCCAGCTCAAAGCAGTAGCTTCAAGTTAGTCATTATTTTTAATAATATAAGTTACGCAGCTACTATACTTCAATTTCAAAATTATGGAGTTATTTCAACCAGAATTGCTTGAAGAAGATCACCATTCAGTTCATTTCAATTTCCTTAGACTCACTCACTGCCATCAAGTCATTTCCAACTCACAAAGCCACCTCAGGACAAGTAGAGCTGTCCCTGTGCATTTCCAAGATGTCACTCTTCTGGGGAGTGGAAAGCCTCGTCTTTCTCCAGAGAAGCAGCTAGTTGTTTTAAATTGCTGACTTTGTGGTTTGTAGCCCAACATATAATCATTACTCTATCAGGGCTACTTAGCCTTTAAGAATTAAATCAGAAGCAGGGTGACAAATTGATTAAAATGAGAAATATTTACAAAACTTAGAAAATAAATCGTGTCATATTGTTACATTTGTTCTATTTGCATAAGTCATATTTTAATCAAAATTAAGCAAGCAAATAAATTTTTAAAAAATCAAGTTTCTAGTCTTAATTTCTTTCAATACTATTATGTTGACTTGCAATCTAGGGAATTATTTAACACAACTCTTCTCACCATAGCCTTGTGACCCCCACCAAATGACCTGCTTCCTGATAGTTTTCCTGATAGTTTCTGAATGACCTCCACCTTCCTAAAATGGTAAAAATCCTAATTGAATACTATGATTCAGCTGTGAGTGATTGTTAACAAGGTTACCGATCTTTACCATCCTGCTGGGTATAAAATCAGCCATCTGAGAAGAAGGGGGTGGGGGAGATTGTGCTACTAGCAAAAGGGAAGAGCCAGAGTGGAATGCATCCTTGCATCTCAAGATTCCTGCACACTGAAATCCCTTGATCCCGGAGACTGTTGGTACCAGAGGAGTGGCAAAGGAATGACAGCAACAGAACCAGGAGCCAGAGCATGAGACAGAGTTCTAGACTTCTCACTCTAAGAGCCAGACAAGGAGTGCTTTGGGGCAGGAGTCTGGCTTGTGGAATGGGTCCTTCTGGGCACTTAACTGGGGGCCAGAGTTGACAGCCTCACAGAGCTGGAGGTGTGTGCCTTTGGCTTGAGGCTCATAGTATTGGCAGTCCTAAAGGAATATTGTAGCATTGCTGGCTTAGGGCGGAAGCTGGGCCAAGGAGCTGAGGCTAAGAGAAAAGCCAGTCTGCAGCATGGCAGCAAAGAAAGTGTCATGACTGATCAACTGTATCATACATCAACATGATGATTTTTCAAATTTATTTTAATACTTCCTATATTCATTTCTAGGAGCCCTTGTGGTGTAGTGGTTTTACATTGGACTGTGATCTGTGTGCTGGGCAGTTCAAAACCACCAGCAGCTCCACAACAGAAAGACTGGGCTTTCTATTGCCATAAACAGGCACAGGCTTGGAAAACCCCAAGGGGTTGTTGTGTGTCAGCACTGACTCTCAACAGCAGTGAGTCTTAGCTACTCAGGCTGCTATAATCATAATGAATGGCTTTAATGAAAAGAAATGGAGTATTTTATGGCTTATAAGATGCTTGAACTCCTCAAGATGCCAGCTCTAGGGAAAGGCTTTCTTTCTAGGTCGATTCTGGGGGAAGGTTTTTGTCTCTTTTCAACATTTTGGGGCCCAGTATTACTTGAAGATCACCATGTGTCTTTGCATCAATCTTCCCCTGGATCTAGGAGGTTCTAGATGCAGGGACCCCAGGTACCAAAGCCACATCTGCTCTGGACTCTTCTTTCTTGTTGCTACTGAGGCTCCTCCTCTGCTTGCTTCTCTCTCCTTTTTGCCTCCTACCCGAAGAAAAGTGATGCAGATCACACACCTGGACGCTGCCCTGATATCACTGGAGTCTGGGTCCAGAATAAGGGTATTGCTTTCGACCCAGAATTGCCAAGCACCCTTATATGCCTTTCTCTGAGCTATGTCTCTACACACATGAAACTCATTAGTATTTTTGATATTGCTTTGTTCAATCCTAAACAAGTTTTCAACCACCATGTACACTCACAAGCAGAACTAGATGCTGTGAAAGTGGAATTGCTGGTTTATTAACTTTAACCTTCTAGAGATACGATGCCAACCTTACTGTTTCCTATTTTTATTTTTTCTGAAGCATCTTGTCATCTTGCATCCACCTCCAAAACCCTTTTGAAATTATTTTCCATTATGCCATTAAGGGCCTTCTCGTGAGCCAAGATTCAATTGTCATTAGTATGAAAGTAAAACAAAAAACAAACCCAAACGCAGAAAGCAGCAAATGCCGTAAGGCAGTGGTTCTCGACCTTCCTAATGCCAACACTCTTTTATACCGTTCCTGATGTTGTGGTGACCCCTACCATAAAATTGTTTTCATTGCTACTTCATAACTGTCATTTTGCTAGTTATGAATCATCATGTAAATTTCTGCAATGCACAATATATTTTCATTGTGACAAATTGAACATAATTAAAGCATAGTGATGAATCACAAAATCAATATGTAACAATATATTGTGAAATGTTTATTTCTAATTGCCAATAAATGAAATTTTGTCTTGAAGCATGGTGTAACATGGGTAATAGTCTTCATGCTGGGTCCTCGTATGTGGGCGTATCTGCATGTGGGTGGACCTGCCTGGAGACAGATACAGGAGCACTGTCTTGGTTCCTAAGACCATTGGAAATGTGTTTTCCGATGGTCTTAGGCGACCCCTGTGAAAGTTGCTCATCCCTAAAGGGGTCGCGACCCACAGGTTGAGAACCCCACTGCTATAGAGGAGCGGGAGTGTGTAAACTCTCCCACACAGTTCGAGGACATTATGCTAGTGAAATTCTCACTTCCATGCAGTCACCTCTGACTCATTATGACCCCTGTGGGTTTCTCAGGATGTACTTGTTTGTGGGAATAAAAAACCCAGTTTTCTCCGTGGAGCTGCTGGTGGTTTTGAACTGCTGACCATTCAGATCACAGCCCAACACAACCACCACACCACCAGAGCTCCCAGTCAACCACAAAAGTCCAGATATTGCATGGGACCACTATTATGAAATGCCAAGAACAGGTTTTCACACTAAACAAAATATTCTTTGATCGGAGGAGTGAGAGGACAGGGAGGGCCTTGGTTTCTTCCTAAACCTTAAAAACTGCTTTCATGAGTGTTTTATACTTATACTTGACACAGTGAAGCCCCAAGAAGGTAGAAAAGGACAGTATCCCTGACTAATATTCCCAGGAAAACTGGAAAAAATATGGAGAGGTAGCCAGCCTATCAATGTGTGTTCGCCTCCCTGATAACGATCGATCGCTGAAGACAAAGGGTGCATAAACAAATGTGGTGAAGAAAGCTGATGGTGCCTGGCTATCAAAAGCTATAGTGTCTGGGGTCTTAAAAGCTTGAAGGTAAACAAGCGGCCATCTAGCTCTGAAGCAACAAAGTCCACATGGAAGAAGCATACCAGCCTGTGTGATCACAATGTGTCGAAGGGATCAGGTATCAAGCATCAATGAACAAAAAATAATTGTAAATTAGGGGGAGTGCAGAGTGGAGACCCAAAGCCCATTTATAGGCCAATGGACATCCCCTTACAAAAGGGTCTCGGGGAGGAGATGAGCCAGACAGGGTGCGATGTAGCAATGATGAAACATGCAACTTTCCTCTAGTTCCTAAATGCTTCCTCCTCCCCCACCATCATGATCCCAAGTCTACCTCACAAATCTTGCTAGACCAGAGGATGTACACTGGTACACATAGGAACTGAAAACACAGGGGATCCAGGGCAGATGATCCCATCAGGACCAGTGGTGTGAGTGGCAATACTGGGAGGGTGGAGGGAAGGTGGGGTAGAAAGGGAAAACCGATTACAGGGATCTACATATAACCTCCTCCCTGGGGGTCAGACAACAGAAAAGTGGGTGAAGGGAGACGTCAGACAGGGAAAGATATGACAAAATAATAATTTATAAATTATCAAGGGCTCATGAGGGAATGGGGAGCAGGCGGGTGGGGCAAAAATGAGGTGCTGGTGCCAGGAGCTTAGGTGGAGAGCAAATGTTTTGAGAATGATGAGGGCAATGAATGTACAGATGTGCTTTACACAATTGATGTATGTATGAATTGTGATAAAAGTTGTATGAGCCCCTAGTAAAATGATAAAAAAGAAAAAACAGATTGCTTGAAGTTGACACACGCAAAGAAAACTTAGATTAAGACATTTAGAAAGAGGGAAACTGTCATTTACTTGTCCTTACCTATTCTGGCCGAGGGTTACAAAACTGAAAAATTATAAGGGCAAAATATTGAATGATGCAGGAAACATTAAAGAAGATGGAAAGACTACCAACTTTGTTCCCCAAAGAACTAGTCGACATTTGATGATTTCAGTAGGTAGCATATGATCCAGAGTCAATGGTACTGAAGTCCAAGCTTATTAACACTTTAAGGAGGTCTTAGGCAGTAAATTTACCCAGTGTAAGAAGTCATTTGATTGCTTGACTGGTGCTTCCATGTATATTGATTATGTATTCAAGCAAGATAAAATCATTGACAACTTCAGTATTTTCTCTGCTTATGATGTTACTTATTGGTCCAGTTGTGAGATTGTTTTTCTTTATATTGAATTCTAATCCATATTGAAGGCTGCAATTCTCATTTTCATCTCTAAGTGCATCAAGTCATCCTCACTTTCAGAAAGCCAGGTGGTGTCTTCTGTATATCAAAGATGGTCACTAAGCCTTCCTCCAGTCCTGAAGCTACATTCTTCTTCATATAATCCAGTTTCTCTGATTATTTGCTCAGTAACAAGCCAATTAATTATGGTGAGAAGATATAACCCTGAGACGCACTTTTCCTGATTTTAAACCATGCAGTATTTCCTTGTTCAATTTTCTCTACTACTCCTAGATCCATGCACTGGTTTCCAATGGGTACAATTAAGTGTTCTAGGATTCCCATTTTCTCAGGGTTATCCGTAATTTGTTATATTCCACACTATAAAAGGACTTTGAATAGTCAACGAAATATAAGTTTAACAATAGTATTCATTCACTTATATCTTCATTTTTACTCCATTGCTATGGAGACAAGTGAGATAAGGAAAAGTAAAAAGCAGTCATAAGTTTGAATGACTGAAGAACTGGCTTTTAATCTTACATATTCACACATATATACTGAAAGCAGTAAATTTCTCTTTATGAGTGAACTATTCACCTTTCAAAGTTACATAACACAGACAAGTTAACTCTACATAAAAAATAAAAAGGTAATGACAAAAATAGTTATATGCTTTCATGTTATAAGCTTTTGTCAGCACAAAGGCTAAAAGACCTTCCTATAGTTTTCCTTATATGTAGCTTCACAGTTTTCAATAGTATATAAAGAGTCAAATGCCAAATAGTTTAAGATAGGGAAGGGAAATTAAGCATATGTAATTATGAAATTTGATGATCAAGTTGTGCTAGAGCAATGTCTTCAATATACATGTGAATTTGGCAGCAAGAAGCATTAGTTGTAATGCACACATATTTAATAATGTATGTATGTGTATACATGCATGTGTTCCTATGTATTTACATATAACCGTCAAAAGTTCTATTAAACTTAGAAGCGAGGAATATAAATTTTTAAAATCTGAACTCATTCAGTCATCCAATAGCATTCTTTAAATTTCCTATTATCAATTTTGCTAAATGTGGAAAATACAATATTAAGTGAAAACACAACTTCTGAGTTAAAATAGTTTATCTTGTTATTGGCAAAAGTAAGCACATACTGATAGAATAACAAAAGGATAGCTATAGAACGTGCTATAAAATAAAGTCACTTCCATATTTAAAACTGTGTATGACAATTTTAAAGCAAGCCCAATACCTTATCATCAGTTGCATGAAATTTCAGTTTCACTTCAGAAGTTCAATATGATACTTTACTAGCAATGAACTATCGATCATATTGGTTTTTAAGTGTTCTAAGAATATACAGTATCTACATTTTAAACTTATATTTATTAATTTCCCATAGCCTTCAATAGAATGATGGTCTTATATTTCTACTTTCATTCTATGGAAAGCATAATTAAATGTGTAATAAGATTAGAATGAAATAGCTTCACCAATAAATAGTCATGTACCCATAGTGTTTTATGTATTAGGCTAATGGAGAGATCAGTAGCTTGAACCTATTAGACATTTTATGAGAGAGAGATATAATTGTCTGCACCCATAAAGATGGCTTCTGAAAGCCTAGGAGTTCGATTCCATCCTATAGGATTACTAGGGGCCAGAATGGACTTGATGTCAGTGGATTTGGGTTTGGTTGTCTGTTTCACTAACATTATTCTCAGTTTAACAAGTAATGTGTATGCAAGATACCTTATTGAATCCCAGAGCTTCTAATAGAATGATAGTATTAAATTACCATAAATTCTATGATGACTTCAGGTAACTGGAACAGGAAGGGTTAGCTGCCTCAGGTCTGGTAATTTACAGATTTGTTAGCAAGGCTATAAGATGAACTGGCCTGTAGACCTCTCCAAGCACTGGGGTCAATTGGATCCATAATATTTTGCATTCAGAAGCAGATAGTAAGACCTAATTAGAGAATAAGGCGGGTAATAGTTGTTGCTGTTATTGTTGTAAGGTGCCATTGAGTTGGTTCAACTCAGAGTGACCCTATGTATAAGAGAACGAAGCACTGCCCCATCTACACCCTCATATTTATTGTTATGGTAACAGTAGGATCTAGAAACACAGAGATGCAAAGAGCAGATGAATTCAACAAAAGATCGTGATAAGCCTTGATAAAGAAGTTATGAGAATGCAGAAATTAATATTAAGAAGAAGGAACAATATGGAAACATTAATCTAAACTGGTGACTCACAATGTGATGCTTCACCTAATTCACAATAAATAGTTTTGTTTTATTTTGTTTTTAATCATTATGATAGTGAACAAAGAATGTCAGCCTCCAAAACTCTGAGATGAGGGATATGAGGTAGTGCTCAGCTACCAGTACCAACTGCTCCAAAAATGATCTCATTATAAGATTGGTTCTGGATCTCTAGGAGAAAATGTGGTACAAAAGCCAGAATCATGAAAGAAGCTAGAATTAGTAGCTAGAAATAGAAATTGGTGGAATCCCCAAGGCTACAGCTCTTAGTCACACCTCAGATCTGGGACAAAACTCACACTTGTGTTAGAATAATCAATTATTCAAAAGCAAAAAGGCCAGGTCTATTCAAGGACAAAATACAGAGGGTTAGTAAAGAGAAATAGTAACTGGAGACTTGGGGAGGAAGTGGAGGAAGTGATGGTACATTTGAGGAGATTGCAATGGATGAGTTGAAACAAAATGTTTGGAACTGTTGAATGTAAAACTGGTGACTCACAATGTGATGCTTCACCTAATTCACAATAAAAAGTTTTGCTTTATTTTGTTTTTAATCTTTATGATAGCTTAAAAAGAAAAGGATTACAAATTTAAGTTGTAGTAGGGGAAAATGGAAAAAGACTCATAAAGGGAAACATGGGGAAAAATTAGTTGAATCATGTTTATAGATTGACTCACAAGGAGAGAACCATAAAATGTGTCTAGAGAATTAATGGGTCACACAATATACCTCTGATCCCTTGAGCCTTACACACACACACAGCCCCCCCCCCGCCCCCACCATCATGACCCCAGTGCCGCTTCCCGACCTAGACTAGACGGGAGCATGTACATAGGTACAGGCAAGGGATAAAACTCACAACACGTGGGACCCAGGAACAGGAATGGGAGTACAGATAGCAAAAGGGGAGGGGGAAGTGGAGGAGGAGGGAGGGTGGGAGGAAACCATTAACCTAGTTACTATCTCTATGGATTTACCTATTTTGGATTTCATATACAGAAAAATATTTATAAAGAAACAAACAAACAAAATAAAACCCCAAATCCCCCAAACTAGCAAGAATAGCAAAACGCAAGAGAAAAACCTCAATAGAAAAGCAAGCAGAAAATATTAGAAACTAGAATGAATTTAAATGGATCATAAGGGAGATTAAATGGTACATTATTAAATGTTAATCTAACTTCTTTTGCAGCAATCTACTTTCCAATGCATTCTGCATGATAACAAGGCTAAGACTGAATCGTCATTTTACCAATGAATATCATACTTAATTGATTTTTGTCATTCCTAAGACCTTTTAATTCAGGCACAGCTCTTTCTTAATTTGAAAAAAATGTCATTTGCAAAAGCCTACCAGACCACACTAGAACACCCAATAACATTAATCCGAGGCATTTCTCATGATTTTCCCCTTAGAAGAAAGGTCTATTTCTTCACAATTTTAGCGAAGGTTACTATGATACATTCAATAACAGTGACATCATTTATTTCATTTCTATCCTTATCAAAGCCAGATAAATTCCATGAATTATTCTTCTCCTTGTTATCGTATTTTCACATTAGCAGATATTTTTCTAGGTTAGTCTTAGTAATCATTTAATTGATTTCCTTGCTAAATCAACTTCACAATTAGCGTTAGTGAGAAAAACCCTCAGAGGTCATTCATTCCTTTTCTCAGAAGCTCTCCGTAGATTCCTCTGGCTACATATGGCCCGTTCAAAGTCAATTTAATTTCTCAATACTGCTGCCTATCATGAACTGAAATTGTATTTCCACTTCAGCTAAATTGGGTTACCACCAGATGGTTTTACTCTCCTTGTCCGAAGGTGGTGATTTCATCCATCTAAACTTGCCACATACTTCGGACATGTTATCAGAAGCTACCAGGCCCTGGAGGAAGACACCGTGCTTGGGAAAGTAGAGTAGTCAAAAGAGAAAGGCCTCTGGTAAGATGGATTGGCACACTGGCTGCAACAAGGGCTTCAAATATAAGTGCAGTTGTGAAAGTGGTGCAGGCCCAAGCAGGGTTTAATTCTGTTGTACATACTATGGTAGTTAGGATTTGCAAACAACTCAGTGGCACCTAAGACACACACACACACACACACAGACACACACTTCAGTATCAACTTTGTGCAATGCATCTCCTACAATATCTATTTGAAAGTGATCATAGGCATATAAATAGTTTATTTTTATGCTTTAAAATTACTGGGTTCTTAATCTAGGTAAAAGGTAAGCTCTTTTGATTCGTGATGTAGCAGCTAACTAACAGTCCCAAGTATCCTTCGATCCTCCCCCCATGTATACTATGTGCATGCTGCACTCTTGGGCACTTCATAACTGCATGGCTTTTGGAGAATTCTGTGTGAGATGCTTCCTCTACCCATCTTCCATTTCCTGGAAAAGCCCTCGCCAGAGTGGCAATGTGGATTGTTCCAGATTGGGTTACTAATAGCAGAGTCAGGAGTTCAAAACCCCTGGTTACTCTGTGGGAGAGCAATGGGGTTTCCACTCTGTAGAGAGTTACAGCTCAGAAAACCCAACGAGGCAGTTCTATTCTGTCCTGTGTGATCTCTTTGAGTCAGAATTGACTCAATAGCAGCGAGTTAGGTTTTGGTATATCTTTCAGGTTACTGAGCTTTTCTGTGAAGCCTATCCTGTTTTCCTCCAGCTGTCTTTCTGAACCCTTCTCTTCGTTCCCACTTTATACGGTATCCCTTGTCTGTTCAAACAGCTGTGCTGTGCTTAATTGTCTACTTCACCAATGGACTCAATGGTCTCCTTTAACATTTGACTGAATGAGTATATGAATAAAAAAAAATCTGACCCTTAACACATACCAGAGTACATTTCACATATCATTCATGACAAATGATTAATAAAAATGACAGATAAATGAATATGAATCACAATAAAAGGAGTTCCTATATTTCAGAAAGCTTTAGTTCAATTATTTTTCATGACCAATAATTGTTAAACCATCTTTTAGTAAGTAAAAGGGACATTAAGTACCATCTTTAGTCAGATGATTTAAGGGAATACATTATGCTGAAGATTAAGCATCACCTTATGTTCTTACATTTTTATGACTCGTGTGTCATAAAAACTATGATATATGAGTCAACAATAATATAGAATTTTTATTTCCTTCAGTAATAAAAAAGTAGAATGAGTACCCAACACTGTACAGAACACAGTATTATGTCTCAGTTTACTGCTTCACAAAATAAGATAAAAGCACAACATTCTGCACTTCTAAAACGTGTCAACTTAAAACATCTTGATAGCCTTTCAAAGCTGAGGATCATTGAGTTGGGTATTTTTCAATAGTGATTATAGACATTTTTGTCCTCACAATCTCTTAAAATCGACATAAGTTAAAGAGCAAAAATGAAGGAGTGTCTGTCTTATGATATTACACAATGTTTATGGCTTCAGCAAAAATATATCATAGTGATTATAATTGCCATATGTCCATAAAAATGGATATATTTTATGTCACAGTAATTGAATTGACCGATCTACTTTGTGTAATTTACACCTAATAATACTGAAAAAAAGTCTTTTAAGTAATTCTAGAGGAGAAGAGACTGCATAAATCTTACTATCCTCAATTTATAAGCTTTATTTCTCCATTATAGTTAAATTTGCATTCATTTCACATCTCTTTTGAAGATATAAGTCAGAATTTTAAATCTAATTAATATAACTAACTTTTAAGGATGCATCAGTGTGTTAATTGCTGTAGTAATTAATGACATACAGTAAACACGGACTCTTCAGCACCTGAGTATATGCCCTTGAATCACAATTTCATGGAAAGAACAGCAGAATAAAAAGATAAGCCTAAATAATTGAATTTGAATAGCAGAGAGTGCTTTGTGTTTAAATGCCTTAAAAGAATTATTATAATACAGTATACTGTAAAGTATTCACTGTATACCAAAAGGATCCTGAAATAAAAGGATGCTCACAATTTTCAGATATTTGTTTTATTTGCTTTACAAATAAAAACTCAGTTTCTTAATGTAAAACACTTAAACGTAGAGAATTCATTCAGGAACTTTATACCGGGTCCTAAAATTACATTAGTTTAGTAAAACTTCATGACAATTTTATGACATAAATTCTCTGTCCACCCCATATGAAAACTAAGACATAGATTAAGAAGCACTTCCATGGTTGTGCCAGGTGATGGAGACTGGATGTGAAAGAAAACAGAATCTGTTTTAGATGTTTTCTTGATAAATTATATTAGCCCACATCAAATTTTATTTTGGATCAGTACTGGAAGATGTTAAAAAGAAGTGCTAACCATACTTGGTAGTGGTTATGTAGTGAAGATTAAACATTAGATTGGAAATGTGCTAAGCACCGTTTAAGGGAGATATCATTGCTATCACACACAAGCAAAATTTTATTTTAGTTCAAGCAACAGCGCTTGCAGCAGTAAATTGACAGGGAACTGCCAGAATTCAGGGCGGCTTCCGAAGAGGAGCTGGAACAAGGGATAGCATTGCTAATGTCAGACGATCTTGACCGGACGCAGAGAGCACCACAATGACTATTTGTGTTTCATTGACTAGGCAAAGGCGTGTGCTTGTATGCACCATTAGACACTGTGGACAACTGAGAAGAATGGGGATTTCAGAGTACTTCACTGTGCTTATGAGGAACCTGTGCATGAATTAAGAGACAACTATAAGAACACAACAAGGAAATACTGCATAGTTTTAATAAACGTGTGAATGACTTTAAATCAGGAAAGGTTGTATCCCCTCACCATATTTGTTCAATCTGTACACTGAGAAAATCATTAGAGAAGTTGGGGGAAAGGCTTATTAACCACCTTCTGTGATATGCAGATGACACAGCCTTGTTTGCCAAAAGTGAGGAGGAACTGAAGCCTTTGCTGACGAAGATCAAGAATTGTAGCCGTCGGTATGGCCTACAACTCAATGGAAGGAAGACCAAAATCGGAAATACTAGGTAACATAATGACGAATCAAGGAAATGCTGACATTTTCAAGGACTTTGTCTTGCTTGAATCCACAATCAATGCTCTTTGAAGCAGAGTCAAGAGATCAAAAGATTGATTCCATTAGATAAATCTGCTGCACAAGGTCTCTTTAGAGTATTGAAGAGCAAGGATGTTACCTTGAGGACTAAGATGTGCCTGACCCAAGCCACGGTCTTCTCCATAGCCTCACATGCATGTGACAGTTGAACATTGACTAGGAATGTGATAGGGTAACCGATGCATTGGAATTGTGGCGCTGGAGAAGAATATGGGAAGTATCATGGACTGCTGAGAGGACAGACTGATTGGTGTCAGAAGAAGTCAAGCCAGAGTGCTCCCTAGAGACAGGGATGACAAGACTTTGTCTGACATAATTTTGACATATTGTCAGGAGAGACTAGAGAAGAACAGTATGGTGGACACAGTGGAGGAGCAGGGCAGGAGGCGAAGTCCCTCACTGAGATGGATTGACACAGTGACTGCATCAGTAGGCTCAGGCAGAGGAACCATTGTAAGGATCGCACAGGACCCTGCAGTGCTTCCCTCTACTGTGTGTAGGGTCACAATGGGTCAGAACCAACTCACCTAACAATAAGAGAGAGCCTATCTTTGTGATTTCATTTCTACTTTTATTCTCACTAGTGTAGAATTAGCATAACTTTGTAATATTGCCTGAGGAGAGTAGAACAAGTTTGTACACTGTTATAACATATTTTTTAATTTAACATTCTTTCCACTCTTCTAATGAGATTTTGTCGCATCATATTTCTTCATCTTTATAAGGAGAATGAACTAGGTTTATGCTTTATGGCGGAAAACAAATCTTGTGTGTCCATTTGTCATACTGGAGGGGTCTGCGCGCTGCTGTGCTGCTGGAAGCTAGGTCACAGATATTTCAAATATCCGCAGAGTCAGTCAAAGTTAACAAGTTTCAGCGGCACTTCCAGACTATGATCACACTATGAAGAATAAACAGGCTGTCCACTAAGGAAATTAGTCACTTAAAATCTTATGAATAACATCCAAACATAGTCAATAACGGGAAAATGCATGGTTGGAAGCAGAATATTGCCAGCGGTAGTGCCAGAAGATGAGGTCAGAAAGCACTCAAAATACGACTGAGCAAGAGCTGCCCTTCTCAAAGCACATTTGACCATCATGATGGAGACAGAGTTAAGCCTGTGGAGTAAAGGTCTTTGGGATCTTTATTTGCTGATCGGACATGACTCACAAAATAGCTGCAGACATCGATTAGTAACCTGAACTTGTACAAAGTATGAATCTAGAAATCTAGGGATTTGGAAGTCATTAAATGGTATGGAATGCACAAAAATAAAAATCACTATTCTAGGCATAAGTGAGCTAAAATCAAGTGGTATTGCCCATTTTCAATCTGTAAATTACATGGTTCACTATGCCAGGGATGACACAATCAAAAAGAATGTCTTTGAACTCATTGTCAGAAAGGATAGTTCAAGAGCTCTCCTGAAGTACAATGCTATCTGTGATAGAGTAATGTCTATCTGAATCCAAGAAAATCCAGTCAATAAAATTATTATTTGGATTTATGCACCAACCACTAAAGGTAATGATGAAGAAATTGAAGAATTCTGCAAATGTCTTCATTCTGAAATTGATCAAATAGGCAATCAATTTTCAATGATAATTAATAGTATTGGAAATGTAAACGTTGGAAGCAAGGAGGTAGGAATAGTAGTTGAAAAATAGGGTCTTGGTAATAGAAAAGAATCTGGAGATGGAATGATAGAATTTCATAAGACCAAAGATTTCTTCATAGAAAATACATATTTTTCACCAATAAAAAAGGTGCCTATACTTCTAGTCTTCTCCAAATTAAATACACAGACATAAAATTGACTACATCTATGGAAAAACATGAGAAGCTAAAAATCAGCAGCTAAAATCAGTCTAAAGGATATCTGTAGAACAGATGATCCATTGCTCATATGTAAGTTCAGGTTAAGTTGGAGAAAATTAAAAAAAAAAAACCAAAACAAGTCCACAAGAAACAAAATAGGACCTTGAATTTGGAGAATATTTCAAGAACAAATTTTATACCTTGAGCAATAATAACAGAGGACCTGATGAGCTATGGGAGGTCATCAAGAATGTCATTCATGAAGGAAGCAAACGTCACCAAAATAGGAAAGAAGGAAAAGGTCAAAGTAGATGTGAGAAGAGACTCTGAAATTTGCTCTTAAAGGTAGAGCAGCAAGCAAGGATGAGGTTAAAGAGTCGAACAGAAGTCTTCAAAAGCAGCCCAAGAATACAAGGTAGATTATTATAATGAATTTTGCAGAGACCTAGAGTCATAAAAACAAAAAGAACATGATTAGCATATCCTACTGAAGGAACTAAAAATAAAATTCAAGATGCTAGTTGCAACATTCTATGGACAAAATATTGAATATACAGGAAGCATCAACAGAAGATGCAGAAAATAAGGTCACTATAACACAAAGAAGAGCCCAGTGGCACAGGGCTCTCCACAGAGCAATCTGAAAGGTCAATCAGGACTGAGTTGTGCTGTAACCTGAAAGATTAGCGATTGGAAAGCACCAGCTGCTCTGACAAAAAAAGTCGCAGCTTTCCACTCCCGTGAAGAGTTACAGTTTGGGAAGCTCAAAGGGGGTAGTTTATACTCTTCTATAGGGTTGCTATGAGCCAGAATTGACTTGACGGCAGTGAATCCCCCAAAAGAAGTAGTCAACATTCAACCATTTCAAAGAAGTAGCATATGAGCAAGAACCAATAGTGATAAAGGAAGAAGTCCAATCTGCACTCAAAGCATTAGCAAAAAACAAGACTCCATGGATCGATGGAATACCAACTGAAATGTTTCCACAAGTCGATGAAGCAATCACTTCCAGTGAAGCAATCACTGGTCTATGCCAGGAAATTTGCAAAACAGCTACTTGGCCAACTGACTGGAAGAAATCCATATGTGTACCCATTCCAAAGAGATGTGACCGAACAAAATGCTCAGACTATAGAACAACATCATTGATATAACATGCAAGTAAAATTTTGCTGAAAATTATCTAACAGTGGTTACAGCAGTACATTGACATGGAACTACTAGAGGTGCAGGCTATAATAATAAGATGTCGAATGGGGGATGTCATTGCTGATGTCAGATAGAACTTGGATGAAAACAGAAAATACCAGAAATATTTTTCTTTTGTTTTATTGAGCCTTGTGAACCTGACCAATGAACACGTGTGGGATTAATTGAAGGGCGGAGAAATAAATGGCACGGTGAGCCTTGCCTCTCTCGTCTCTTGCTCTATGATGGTCAGACCAGTGTGCAGCTGCCTTAGCTTGGTCTCTGCTTCAATTTGCAAGATACACTACCCGTGGGACACCTAACCCATGGACAATGTCACTGTAGTTTGAGGTTCTATCAAGACGTGCTTCACCACACAATTGGAATTTACATCTCTTGAACTGGGGACTATCACCCTGTCATCTGACTGACTGTTAGCGACCTCTCTTGCTGTTTGGTGCCTGTGACGGGATAGCCTACATTGCTCTACAGAGGACTCTGCTGTCTGCTTCCATGATTTGTACCCAGTGGCCCTCAAGACCTGAAGGACAGCCAGTGTATTCGCTGTCTCATGAAGTGAGTTGCACTGAGCCATTTGTACTGCTCAATAGATTAATTAGCTGTTTATTTCTTATGTTATCTACCTATCTATATAAATATATATATGTAATTATAAATGTCCTGGTTTTGTTTCTCTGGAGAACCCTGTCTAACATAAACATACAAAGGCAATCACCTGTGTAGGTCATAACAAACTATGGGTAGCCCTCATAAGGATGGGAATTCCAGAACACTACATTGTGTTCATCCATAATCAAGAGACTATGTGAGAACATATAAAGAGAATACTGTTTGTTTTTAAATTAGGAAAGGTGTGCATCAGGGCTGTATTCTTTCACCATACATATTTAATCTCTATGCTGAGCAAATCTGTATGCTTCTCATCAGAGAACCTGGCTTATATTAAGAAGAATGTGGTATCAGGATCAGAGGAAGGTTTATTAAGAGCCTTAAATAAGTAAATCACACAACCTTGCTTGCTAAAAATGAGGAAGACTTTAAGCACTTGTTCATGATAATCAGGATTACAATCTTCAGTATGAATTACAATTCAATATAAAGAAAACCCAAATCCTCACAATTGGCCCCCAAAACTTAAAATTGTCAAGGTTTTCATCGTACTTGGATCAACAGTCAATTTTCATTGAAGCATTAGTCAAAACATCAAATTATGCATTACACTAGGTCAATCTAGTGCACAAGATCTCTTTTGAAGTCTGAGGAGTTTTCTTTGAGGACTAAGGTGTGCCTGACCCAAGTCATGGCATTTTCAATTGTCTCCTGTGCGTGTGAAAATTGGACATTGAATAAGGAACACTAAAGAAAAATCAATGCATGTAAACCATGGTGTTGAAAAAGAATATTGAAAATACCTTGGACTGACAAAAGGAGGAGTGAGCCAGAAAGGCGAGGTAATGGTGTGACTTCATCTCATGTAATTTGGACATGTTATCCGAGAGGCCAGCCTGTGGAGGTAAACACAGTGCTTGGTAAAACGGAGCGGCAGCGAACAAGAGGAAGCCCATTGATGAGATATGCTGACAGATGGGCTACATCAGTGGGGTCCAGCATAGGAACTCCTGTGAGGATTGCACTAGACAGGGCTGTTTTCTGTTTGTTGAGAATAGGATTGTTTCTATTGGAATCTACCTGAGAGCATCTAACAAAAGCAGATAAAACAAAAACTATTAGATGTGTGGAAGCTCAACTCTCTTCTTGTCTTTCTCCATGAACTCACCTGCTATTATAGCAAGATTTACTTCTGTCCTTTCACACAAAGAAGTATTCTTCTTCCTGTTGAAAGTTAGCTCGTCTACGACTTCTCAGGAACCTTGAGATAGCATTTATCAACTTTCACTTACATATTTTCAACATTTCTCTCCTTAGTACATTGAACTTGTAATTATGAGAATAATTTTGGCTAAGGCCCACCTGTGTTTTCTATGTTTTCCCACACAGAATGGGAAGATACAAGATGAGGATATCTTTCATTTATCGATATATTCAACACTTATCTATCAGCCATTGCCTATGTTCTAGGCACTGTTCTTGGGTTCTGTTTGAGATTAATTATAGACCATAATCAAATTATGGTTTTAACTTACTGCCCCAAACAGGTATGAGATTGTTAGTGATAAAACATTATTTTGGAGTAAGATTCTAAATTTTGATGGCTCAGTTGTAGCAACAATCTTTTTCTACACTTTTCGGGGGTATTTTAGCTCGTTTCTCTGTGCTAATGAGGAAGGAGACTTAAGTAATTAATGTGTCTTAATAGAAATGAATCGTGCTGATGGTTGCCTAACATCATGGACATAATTGATATCATTGTCTGGTTCACTGAATGAATACTGTAAACAAGCAATGACAGCAACAATGCCTGAATTGAACCATAAAGACATTAATTGTACACTTGTTTTAAATCACTTTATTGGGGCTCATACAACTCTTATCACAATGCATACATACCTCAATTGTGCAAAGCATAGCTATACATTCATTGCCCTCATGATTCTCAAAATTCACCTTCTGCCTGGGATCCTGGAATCAGCTCCTCATTTTCCTTTTTTTCCTCCCTCTCCCTCCCTGCTCCCCCCTCCCTCATGAGCCCTTAATAACTTATAAATTATTATTTTATCTTATCTTACACTGCCTGGTGTCTCCCTTCACCCAATTTTCCATTGCCCACCACCCAGAGAGGAGGTTATATGTAGAACCCCATGATTGGTTCCCCCTGTCTACCCCTTCTTCCCTACCAGTATTGCCACTCTCACCGTTGGTCCTGAGGGGTTCATCTGCCTAGATTCCCTGTGTTTCCAGATTCCATCTGTACCGCTGTACATCCTCTGGTCTAACCAGGTTTGCAAGGTAGAATTGGGATCATAATAGTTGGGGCGGGGGTGGAGGGAAGCATTTAAGAACTAGAGGAAGGTCGTGAGTTTCATTATTGCTACAGACTCATCTCCTCCCCACTACCCCTCTGCAAGTGATGTCCAATTGTCTATAAGTAGGCATTGGGACCCCATCATGCGATCCCCTTATTCACGATGATATGAAAATTTCCCCCCACCTTTGGTGCTTGAAACCTGGTCCCCTCGACCCTTCATGATCACACATGTTGATGTGCTGCTTCCATGTGGGCTTTACTGCTTCTTGACTAGATGGCCGCTTGTTTATTTTCAAGCCTTTAAGACCCCAGATGCTATATCTCTTGATAGCCGGGCACCACCAGCCTTCTTCACCACACTTACTTATGCACACATTTGTCTTCAGCGTTTATTTGGGGAAGGTGATCACACAATGATGGTTTTTGTTCTTTGGTGTCTGCTACCTGATCCCTTCAACATCTCTTGTTCACGTAGGCTTGTGCGCTTCTTCTCTGTGGGCTTTATTGCTTCTGAGCTACGTAACCACTTGTTTGACTTCAAGTCTTTAAGACCCCAGATGCTATATCTTTTGATAGCTGGGTACCATCAGCTTTCTTCACCACATTTGCTTATGCACACGTCTCTCTTCAGCGATCATGTCGGGAAGGTGGGTATCATGAAATAACCATTTAGCTGAGCAAGGTGCTCTTTTAAGTGGTGAATTATATTTATAGCATCTTCATACTAATATGCTTCTTTTGCTATGAATTAGATTAAGGGTTTTCAGAAAAGATCACTTTACATTCAACAATTGATACATATTTTGTTTCATATCATTGACTAAAATCTCCACAATGAAATACCTCTATTTTTTTTTTCTTTCCTGTTTCCTTCTTATTCTGAACTCTTCTGATCTTTGTCCTTGGACGAATGCTGCCCTTTTGATCTCGAATGGTTGCTTATTCTCAAGAGTGCATACCTCTGCAGTACTATTGTTCCTCTTATAATCCTGTCTCTTGTTTGGCTGAAAATTGAGCCATAGGGGTGCATTCAGTTCCAGATATAAAGAATTATTAAAGGCCATCGTCTCTGGGTTTTAGCCCTTTCTATCCAACTGGTAGGCCTGGAGTTTTTATAATTCAATATTTATAATTTTAAGTTGCATTAAGGGAAGATAAACCTTTAATGGGAATGATTAATAACTATAATTTTTAGAGTTAGCCCTTGGAATGCTGTTAAAACATGTTTGAGTAAACAAGTTTGAGTTTTGAAACAGTGATGTTTATTCACCTATTTAAAAAACATTATTGATGCTACTTTATATCATAAAGAGAACATAGATTCATTTATTTCACAAAGACAATGGTTAAAAATATATTCCTAATGTTTCACAATTAGTATTGTTCAGGGTATAATTGCTTTGGCATTGACAGCTGAGCTAATGCCTTTTGCTTTGATAATTGAATTTGGATCTCTGCTTACTGCTTTTTAATTTCCACTGCATAAAGTTTGTATCTTCAAATATGTTACTACAGGAGACAAACCATGGGTCATGACTGGCTTCTTTAAGATAGAGGGCTCTTAGGCATACATTTATGTAAATTACTATGAGTAAATGTTTTTATTAAATGCGGTCTGTTTTTAAAAAGCAACAACAGAAAACATGTAGCTAATAAAAGATGTTAGGGTAATGAACAAGGACCACTAGTGGCATTGTAGACTAAGCATTAGGCTAACAAGAAGGTCTGCAGTTCAAACCCACTCCCCACTATTCAGGAGGATGAGGCCATCTGAGCCTACTTTGTCCCATATAAGGTTGCTCTGAGTTGGAACTGACTCAAGGACAGTGAACTAGGGTCATGAACTGTTCTGTTGGGGAAAATTAAAATCCAGTAATTCTAATGAACTGAAGAAAGCATGGGCATACACTTTGTAAGAACTCTTACAATAACCTGTTTCTTAAGGTCATAAGCTTGGTTATGACAGTTTTACACACAGTATATGCCAAAAGAACGTTATTACACATTTTCTTAAGAAATGCTTGTATTGTGTGAAAAGAAGAATAGACAATTTCTCAACAAGGCTTTAGAAGAAGATGAATCACCAAGATAGTGTCTTTTCTATAAGCCCACTATTGGAGAAAATGACAAAATATGTTTGGTGAACAACTGGAGTTGTCTGTATTGTATGTGTTTATAATTTTAAAGTTTCCTTTCACTTGGCAGATGCCTTTAATTAAAATCAGTGGATTAGAAAATAAAACAATGAAAACTGCACTTTAGGGGAGAAGGATCTCCATTCGAAAATATAT
This sequence comes from Tenrec ecaudatus, assembly GCF_050624435.1. NCBI lineage: Eukaryota > Metazoa > Chordata > Mammalia > Afrosoricida > Tenrecidae > Tenrec > Tenrec ecaudatus. Next base: position 94,166,940 of record NC_134532.1, on the reverse strand, counting down.
GCAAGACCCAGTTTGCTTTCAGTAGTAACCACAATTTTAAAACATTGTGGTTCAATCCATATTCTGTGTTCCTCCTCTGAAAGGTTCCTAATTTTTGTTTTCTTACCAGGAAAATATTGATTCAGTACTTCTATTCATTTTATGTAAATTCTCTTTTTTTACTTAGTCAATTAGCATTTTCTTGTTTCCTAAGAAAGAAAGAAAGAAAAAGCACAATCCATGAACTACAAACACAACTGAAATTCAAAAGCACAGTTAAGCCTTTCAAGACTGAATTATTTTCTGCTTTGCATTTTTTGTTGTTAAATAGAATGGTTTCAATAATAAAAGGCATATTGAATAAAATGGAAGAAATACATTCTTGAGGTAAGATGGAATTTGTCACAATTGGTAGAACACACATTCTAAGAATCTCTCAGGCTGGGGTGGGTGGAATGGCACCTCTGTTTCAGAGTCTCACAGTTAAATATGTTCCTGCCAAATGGGAGCACACACCAATAGTGGGAGAAAAGTTTCCCAATTAACCTTAGAGGCAAAATTATAGGTGGCATCTACATATGCCACAAACCACAAAAGAATTGACATGGTGTCATTTGTGAGCATGTAAGGGACCTAAATCAGAAAGCTGGCCTTGATCCCTGCTGATCCTCTGGACCCTCTCTTTTTAGCTGAGGCACACTTTCTAGAGCCTTCTGATCTCTAGTTTAACCTTCCTCTGTTCATCAGACATATCTTACAGCTGCTGGTTAGCTGATCTACATTGTAACTCATTGTTTGCATGTCAACGGTAAAAATAACATTTGAATGGCCATTCAAATGGTAACAATCAAGGGCCATAAAATATCTCAAGGGCTACACCCCATTATATCTCTTTCTAGCTCTATCCATTTGAATACATGTATTCCTGAGAGCCTCTGTTCAAGTACTCTAATGGATGCAATGCACTTCAAGGTCTTCCCGACCATCTCTGTTACTCATCAGGCAATGTAGGAAAGTACTTTGGAGGAGGGGCTCTATCAAAGAACAGAATGGGAAAGAATGGAATGGGGATTGTCAAGCATTTTGCCATGAAAAGGAGTGCTTCACTTCGTTTTGAGTTTGGTATTAACTGTGCTAAACAGCAGATATACAGTCATGAAATATTATTTGTGAAAATATATTCAGGTTTTATACAACATCGATTCATAATCTAAAATGAATATCAGTGCTCAATTCCTGATTGGTAATATTTCATTTATGTGTTTCTAACACACGTGACACTAAGTGTTCTTTTTGTTCCTACTTGCATTTGATTTAAACCTAGAGTAGTGAAATGTTGTTATCGTTGTTGTTGTTGTTAGGTGTCGTTGGATCAGTTCCAACTCATAGCGACCGCATGTACAACAAAACAAACAATTCTGCCATCTTGGATCACAACCCTGGGCATGAGCCGAGTGTGACAGCCCCTGCATCAATCCATCTTGTCAAGGGCCTGCTTCTGTGTCTCTGCCCCTTTACTTGATCAAGGATTAGGTCCTCTGTAGGTGCTCATCTTTCCTGACAACATGTGCAAAGGCCTAGACATGAAGCCACCACTAAAACAATCCAAAATACCTTCAGGATTCTTTGCCAGACTATAAATCCAATGCAACAACTCTTCGGTCATCCGTACTCAATGTCCACCTTTCATATGCATGTGAACTGATTGAAAATACCATGGCTTGAATCAGGCACATGACCCAAACCATATCTTCTTTTTAAAACAATTTTTTCATTCCAATCACCAATAATTATCAACACTTCTTGATTGCATGTTTAATCAATTTCTGACAAAAGGCATTTGTAGAGCTCTTCGATTTCTTTAGCAGTAGCTTTCATGGTTGGTGCATTTTGAATAATAATTGTATTGATTAATTCCTTGGATGCTGATAGATATTATTTTTTCACAGACTGCTTTGGACTTCAGTCTAGATCTTGAAATGTCAATTTTGAATAGGTTTTTTATGCCATTTCTCTTAAATGTGCCATATGATATTCCGATTCAAAATGGCTAGTATCAGTCAATTTTAGCTCACTAACACCCAGTATGTTGATGTTTATGCGCTCCATTTCATTTTTTATAATTTCCAATTTTCCTGGTTTCATATTCCTACATTAAAAGTTCCCCTTGCTAATTGATGTGTAGAGTTGTTTCTTCACAATATGAGTCCTGTCCCATCAGTAAATGAAGGTCCCAAAGCCTTTGCTCTCACAGGCTTTACTCCATTCACGTCATATGGTCGACTCTGCTCTTTCTTTCTTTCTTTCTAAAATCATTTTATTGGGGACTCGTACAACTCTTATCACAATCCATACATCCATCCATTGTGTCAAGTATATTTGTCCATTTGGTGCCATTATTTCAAAACATTGTCTTTCTACTTGAGCCCCCGGTATCAGCTTCTCCCCCTCCCCCCCCTCCTCCATGGTCAACTGGTCTTTCAGAAGACAGCTCATCTTTAGTCATATTTTGGGTGCCTTGAGATCTGAGGGGCCATCTTCTAGCATGATCTCTGACAATATTCTACTTCTATTCATCCGTCTTTAAGAATCCAACAATGTTTCAATCTGATCCATACAACTTTCCTCAAAAGGGAACAGCCTGTTCCTTCTTTTTAGTTTGTTGTTGGTCTGGAAGTTCTGGTTTTAGCAGAGCTAAATCTCTGGTTACCCTGTTGGTATTTGAAATACCATTGACTTGACTTCCAGCATCACACTCACTGACATCAAGCTGATACTGAATCATAGCGACTCTATAAGACAGGGTAGGACTGGCCCTGTATGTTCCCAAGACTGTAAAAGAGGGAGAAGCTAGGAGTTCTGAACCTCTGGTCTTGCGGTTCACAGCTCATGATAATCACGATGCTCCTTTCCAGCATCGCAACAACACACAAAGCACACCAGTACTGCAACCTACATGTAGAGGGAAACATGAATACAGGAGTCTAGAAACAAATCCAGTGACACTCGCATATGAGGGGTTACCCCTCAAAACAGATGCTCGTTTGTTTTTTTTGATGTGAGGGGGATAGTGCATCTGGAGTTCATTCCACCAAGTCAAACTGTTTACAAGCTTAGGATTTAGAGGTTCTGAAAAGATAACATAGCAGTATGTGACTAAAAAGGCCTGATTTGTGGCAGACAGGGGTCTGGGGCAGACCACGACAATGCACCTGCTCACGCAGCCATCTCAGTATCCCAGTTTTTGGTATAAAAAACAGCATTCATCTCTTGCCCCATGCATCTTATTTGCCTCTCCTCATTCCATGGGCTTTCTTTTTGTTTCCGTAAGTGAACAGGGACATGAAAGAACAGTGATTTGATGACATCGAAGAGGTGAAGGAAAAAATGAGGTGTTGTCAGTAATTCAAAAAATTGAGTTTGAAAAATGTTTCCATGAATGGAATCACAGATTTGACAAATGTATTATGCATAATGGAGAGTGCATTGAAGATGATAAGGTTGTTTTGTAAAAAAATTTAAAGTACATAGTTTGAAAAAAAGTCTGCTTTCTTTTGGGGGACACAGTATGCCCTCATATGTTTGCATTTTTATTTTCTTAATAGTACTTTAAAAAATAGACATTTTGATGAAGTACCCATTTTTAATTATTTATGTTACTATCACAACCTACTCCAAGGTTGTAAACACACTGATTTATGTTTTGTCTTAGAAATTTTGTCATTTTAGTTTTTAATTTCTGCCTATTGTCATTTTAATCTAATATTTTAAATACATATATTCTGAAGTTGGAATTAGATTTGTTTATATTCTAGCCTAATATATATTTATTCCAAAGCTATTTGTAGAATATCCAATCCTTTCCCCAAAGTTGAATTACATGATTACATTTAAAGAAAATCAACTTAAAGCATGTATGGTTTATTCCAGTGATAGCTTAGCTTATATACAAATCCATGCAACATATTCTTGATTACAACAGTAATATGGTACATCTTGGTATCAGGTAGTAGATGTTGCAACTTAAAAAATTTATTTTATTTCCTGTTTAACAATATTACTGCTATATAATACACACATCATATGATATAATAGTTCAGTCATATTAAGAAGTGCTGTACATCAGCATTTAAAAATATATAGTTTTGTGCTATGTCTATGTTAATTTTTAAATCCGTTTGACAAATTCTAAAAATACACCAGCTGGAATATGATTTGGATTGGAAGCTACAGATTGATTTGTGTAGCAGATACATTTAAAACTATTGAATAATTCAATGTACAAATTGTGTATATCACAATATTTACCTACATCTTGTTTGACTTCTCTCAGTAATTTTTGTACCTTTGCCTTATTATTTGTAGTGGGTTGAATGGTGTCTATCAAGATTACATCTTTTGATAACTTCTAAATATGGCCTTTTGAAAAAAGAAATAGGGTCATTGCCTATGTAAATTGTTAAGATGTGATCATGCAAGATTAGGATGGGATTTAAACCCAGTGATTGGTGGGATGGAAACTTTGGACACACACACACACACACACACAAACACACACACATACCAGGACGAAGACATATGACAAAGGAGTCAGATGCAGTAATGATGTGACTGCTTACCCTTGATTTCTGATTTAAAGCTGCCAGAAATTAGAAAAGCTATATTTTATTATTTTAAACTACCTGTGCTATGGTAATTTGTTACAGAAGCCCTAACATTTTCATGTTATTTTAAATGTTCTCAAAATATTCAAAAATACTTCAGTGCTTTAAAAAATTTTAGTTGTTGCTAAGGTACAGATATAACATTTTAATTGACCTTGTATTCTACAACTTTGCAAAACTCACACAGCTTATATTTAGCAATACTTCAAAAATGTTATTTAGAATTTTATGTGCAGATATTCATCATCTCACCTGTGATGGTTAATGTTATGTGTTCGCTTGGCTGGGCTCTAATTCTAACTGGTATGAGAGATACTGTGTTTCCCCTCCTAGTGCATTAGCTGATGTGAGTAGCCAAGCAGATGGAGGAGGCATTTCCTTGGGGGTGTGGTCTCCATTCATATTATAAAGAAATGTTCTGCTTACACTCTCTTTTATTTAACAGCTCTACTGGCAAAGAAGTCACGTATCATACAATTCAAGAGTTAATCACATTAAGATTTCTACAGTCATCATCACAATGAATTTTAGAACACTTTGTTCTTTCTTGTACTCATTGCTATTAGCTCCCCCTCTCTCCCTCAACCTTCTCTGCCATAACCTCAAGAAACCATTAATTTAGTGGCTATTTCTATAGATTTACCTATTATGGATGATGTGCAGAGAAAAACATGCAACTACAAAACCTACAATGACAAAGTAAAACAGAGAAACCCCCAATAAAAAAGAAAGCAGAAAATATTGTAAAATAGAACAAATTTAAAATTGATCCCAAAGGAAATCAAATGAAAAGGTGTTTGCTTTTAACCTCACTGCATCTGCAATAATCCACTTTCCAATGTTCTCTGCATGACTGAGCTCGCTCACTTTTGATCCTGCATTAGTCTCATCCTGTTCTGTGCTCCAGTTCCTGGGGTTGGCTGGCTCTGTTCCCTCACCTGCATGCTTTGGATTTACCAGTTCTGTCAATCCTGTAGTAGCCTGTCACCTGACCAGCAAGGGTGTGTCTTCATCAGTCACTGGAACCAGGCGAATCAAGAGAAATCTTTAGCCTGACATATTCTCCATGGAATTGGAGTTAGCCAGCTTCCATGATTTCAGAAAGAAATCTATCAATGTGCATTTATACGTTTCATTGTTTTTTCTTTTCTAGAACCCAACCTAAGTTATCACCTTTTCATAGGCACAGAGGTAGCAGTCTAGGAATTATATCCAGCTTCAATCTTTTTCATTTTGCTTTATTAGTGCCAAGGTCCTCCATTCGTGGACAGAAATGATGAGGCAGAAATTTACGTCTTATTTTCAATTTCATGGAAAAACTTACAGTGTTTTATAACTCAGTATAATAATAGCTGTAACTTGGAGGACTAGCGTGCGTCTGATCCAAAGCTGTGGTATTTTCAATAGTGTTATATGCAAGAGCTGGACAATGAGTAAGGACGACCAAAGAAGAATTATTTTTCAATTTGTGGTGTTGCAAAAGAATACTCCGAACTGACAAAAAAATGAACAAATCTATGTTGGAAGGGGCACAGCCTGAATGCTCCTTAGAATAGAGCATGGGGCTCCTTCATCCCACACACTTTGAGCACATACCTTATCAGGGGGCGGCAGGCCTTGGAGAAAGACATCACGCTTGGTAAGGAGAGGATCAGTAACAAAAGAAAAAGGTGCACAGCAAGATGCATCGACCCAGTGGACTCGCTTGCATTCACACATGGCAGCACCTGTGAAGACGGCACAGGACTGATACGGGTTTCATTCCGTTGTGTATGGGGCGGCTATGAGTAGCATAACATCACGATAAATCAGTAAAAGATTGAAGTTAAGGCTTTAATCTTGCTTGAATCCACAGCCAGTGCTCACAGAGGCAACTAAGACTTGCTACGTAGGGCAAATGTGCTGTGTGAGAATTTCTTAAAGTGCTGATGAGTGAAGATATCACTTTTAGAACTAAGGTGAGTCTGACACAGCCTTAGTGCTTTCAACGGCCTCAGGTGAAAGTTGGATATTGAATAAGGAAAGCCAAAGAAGAATTGATGTATTGAATTTTAATTCAGGCAAAGAATACTGAATGTGCCATGGACTGCAAGGAGACATATGGTAAGATGTACAGCCAGAATGCTTCTTATATGCAAGGATAGTGAGACTCGGTCTCATGCACTTTAGAAACATTATCCAGGGAGAACAGTCCCAAGAGAAGGATGTTTTGTTAGAAAGAGTTCTCTGGAGAAGCAAACGCAATGGTACTTGTATGTGTATGTATACAAAAAGTGATTTATAGCAAGCAATGGCTCACACGTTGAAGCAATGGGTGAATCCACTCCAGTTCATGTCAGTGGGTCAGATGTAAGCTGATGGCTACTCCTGATCCCTGTGGCTGCAGGAGCTGATGGACAGGAAGCATGGGATGCAGCAGAAAGAACACAGGCTGGTGGAGGCTAAGCTGAATGCGTTCAAGGTTAACTGAACAAATCCAAGTTTGACAGTCTATTTACGGATCCAGATATTAGCAGGCAATAGAACAAGAGGGAGATGAACCAGATGCAGGATGGATCCAAACCCAGTAGTGGAAGTGAGCTAGCTTCCACACTGTGAATGTATACTGAGTCGTCCACAATCTGAATGAACCTGCCTCAAGGGTGTGAAGGATGTGACCTAATGAAGGAGAACGGTTCTTCCTACAACAACTTGGCTGCTTCGTAGATGATCCTCTCATGGAGGTGACCACATTATGTAGGAGCACTGGTTCTCAACCTTCCTGATGCCGTGACCCTTTAATACAGTTTATCATGTGGTGGTGACCACCACCCCCAACCATAAAATTATTTTTGTTTCTGTTCATAACTGTACTGTTATGAAACGGGCAACCCCTGTAAAAGGGTCATTTGATCCCCAAAGGACTCGCGACCCACAGGTTGAGTATCGTGAGGACGGCACAAGACTGGGCCTTGTTTCAACTGTTGTACACAGAGTCGTTACGACTGTTTGGAACTGACTCAAAGTCACCTAATAGCAGCCTGAGTAGGAACCAACTTGATAACATCTAGAAACAGGAAATGATTTTAGCAGTAATTGTTGTTTTGTGTTGTAGTTCCTTGCCATCAAGTTGGTTCTGACCCATAGTGACCTTATGCTCAACAGATCAAAGCACTAATTGCCCCATTCTCACAATTGTGCCTTTGCCTGAGCCCCTTGATAAAAACACTGTGTCAATCCATCAATCATCAACGAGGGCCTTCCTCTTTCCCACTGCCCCTCCATTTAACCAAGCATAATGTCCTTCTCTCATGACATGGCCAAAATATGCACAACAGTCTCCCCAATGTTTCCTCTGAGGAGTACTTTGGCTTAACTTCTTTGGTTAGACAGATCGATTTGTCCTTATAGCAGTCCAAGTTAGCTCAATAATCTTCTCCAGCACCACAATTCAAAAGCATCAAGTCTTCTAAGGTCTTCTGTATTCCTTGTCCAACTTTCATGTGCATATGAGGCAAAGGAAAACACCATGGTTTGGATTCTGGCACATCTTAGTCCTCAAAGTAATATCCTTGCTCTTCAGTACTCTAAAGAGGTCTGGTGCCTAACGCAACACATCTTTTGAGCTCTTGACTACTACTCCCCAAAACATTGATTGGGGATCCAAGTAAGACAAAATCCTTGACAACTTCAGTCATCTCCATTTATCACGAGGCTAACTTATTGGTCCAGGTGTGAGGATTTGGGTCTTTTTTGGCATTGATATGTCATCCACACTGAAGGCTGAAATCAATGATCGTCATCAGCAGGTGTTTCAAGTACTTCGCCCTCTCACCATGTAGGATTGTGTCATCTGCATAACTCTCTCCATTCCTGATGCCACATTCTTCTTCATGTAATCAAGTTTCTCTGATTATTTGCTCAGCATATAGATCCTGACTTTAAACCACACAGCATGTTCTGTTTGCACAACTGCCCCTTGAGTCATGTGAGAGTCTGCATTAGCACATATGCGTGTTCTGTATTTCCCCTTCTTGTCACAATTAACACCATCAAATGCCTTGGCATAGACAGGAAAACACAAGTAAACCTCTTTCTGACATTCTCTACTTGCAGCCAAGCTCCATCTGTCATCAGCAATGATAACCCTTTGTTTCACATCCACGTCTGAATCCAGCTTGAACCTCTAGAAGCTCCCTGTCAATGTAGTGTTGCAAGAATTATTGGATGGTCTTCAGCAGTATTTTAGTTTCATGTGATATCAGTGATATTGTTCTAAAGTTAGAGCATTCTGTTGGGTCACCTTTCATTGGAATGGGCACAAATATGGATCTCTTCCGTCATTGGCCAAGTCGTTGCCCAAATTTCCTGCCATAGACGTGTGAGTGCCCCAATGCTTCATTAGCTTTTGAAACATTTGAATTGATGCTCCATCAATTCCTGGAGACTTGGTTTTTGGCTAATGCTTTCTGGGAAGCTTGAAGATCTTCCTTCATCACCATTGACTCTTGTTTATATGCTAAAATCGTGGGATATTGACTGGCTCTTTTCTGGACAGTGACTGCGTAATATTTTCAACTTCTTTTGATGAATTCTGTATCATTCAACATTTTACACATAGAATATTTTAATATTACAACTGTTAGACTCAAAATTTTCTTGAGTTTTTCAGTTTAAGATTTTCTGAGCATGTTCTTCCTTGTTGGTTTTTCATTTTTTAATGGATGCTTTTTATGAAAATTTCAATGTGTCTTCTTTAATTTTACTTTTTAAGGTCATAAATATATATTTATACATATTTTTTCTAAAACTTTCCCCATCTCTATTGAAATAAATGCTTTATCTTTATTATAACATAATGATATATAATATGTGATTAACTCCATTTATTGATATTCTGAAGGACATTGATTGATATTTTGAAGGACCTTACATTTCTAGGATTGATTTCCCTCAATCAAGATGGACTACATTTCTTTAAAAACAGCTCATTTCTATTAGCTAATATGTTAAGAATTTTTATATTTATTTATTAAATAATATTTTACTATAATTTTCTTGATCTCTAATGTCTGTATGGCTTTAGTGTCAGATAATTTTCATTTCATACAATGATTCAAGAAATGTTCAATTTGGTGAAATCACTTACTGACATTCTTTCTACTTTAAAGCCTTGGTAAAATTCATGAATGAGTCACCTGGGTTTGAAGTTTAATGTGCAAAGGAGGTTTTGATTATGAATTTACTTAAAAAATTAAATATAGAACTATTCTTTTTTCTTTAATTCTACTAAAGCTGGAGCAATAGTGGGTGTGTAGAGTTGTATTCATCATACAAAGAACTGAGAAAATTCTTCTCTTTTGCCTTAAATTTACTAAACACAAAAGATAATGTGTTTTCCTCAGGTTAAAATAGTTACTAGCTGTTGGTTTTGTTAGTTATCACTGAGTCAGCTCCAACTCAGCAAACCCACATGTTCCACAGAAATTCTGCCTCTGCCTACGCTGTCCTCACACTTGCTATGCTGGAGTCAATTGTGGCAGCACCGTGTCAAGCCATCTCATTCAAGGTCTCCCTTCCTTCCACTAACCATCTACTTCACCAAGGAACTTGTCTTTCCTGTCAGAATACATGAGATGAAGACTCACCATCTGGATGGCTAAGGAACACTGTATTTTTCAAAGACATTGATGGTCCTTGGTAATTTTAATATTCTTTGGCATTATCACAATTTAAATACAAATTTTCTGTTGACTTACTTAGTCATTGTATAACTTCTACATACATATGAAGTGATTGAAAATATCATGGCTTAGGTCAGTAGTCTTTGGTCTCTATGTGACATCCTTCCTTTTCAGTACTTTAAGTAAGTCTTGTGCAGCAGATTTGTACAATGCAATATATTATTTAACTTCAACCCAGTGCCTCAAGGTGTGAATGCAACATTCCAGCGTGAAGTAGGGAAACAGTGGAGAGGTATGGGAGGCTGGCCCCAGTACCAAATATTGAGTGGATGCCTGCCCCTCCCCTCAGAAGAATATGTTTCAAAGGACGACATTGAATCTTCAGCTCTGGGAGAGGGTCATATCTGATCAGAGCACACGGGAGCAGATGAAGGGGGAGTTGGAGAGGGTGGAGCACATCCTGGCCCACCAGGACTTGAGGATGATGACCTCAATTATAGCAGCCAGCCCACAGAGAGGACCACATGGCCAGCCCCACTATGAGATATGACGTCCCTCACTGACCCATGGCCCTTCAGGGGACAGCACCAGAGACACAGTGTGGGAATTGCACTTGACCTGATCCTGCCACACCGAGGCAAAGCACTGGGGGAGTGCAGTGGAACAGCAAGGGAATGGAGCAGCAAGGAACCCAGGGAATGCTGAAAGTGGATTTGGGGCCAGGATGTGGTGCCCCAACAGACTGGACTGGAAAACACTCTTAAAGGCCAACAAATGATCCTTGAACTAACTACAAGCTTTTCTTTCTTGATGTGTTTTGTTCTTTGTCAGTGGTTTGTTTGTGTTGTTTTGTTGTATATTGTTGCTTGGTTTTGCTCTGTCTTGTTTTTGTGCATGTTATTATCTCCACAGGTCTGTTTATATAAGATAGACTGGATGAACTATCTGGAGGAAAAACAATGGGACCGACAGTTCTGGGGGCACATAGGATGGGGGGATGTGGGGGGAAAGGAAGTGGTGTTAACAAACCCAGGGACAAGGGAACAACAAGGTTTCCAAATTGGTAGTGAGGTGGGTGTGTCAGGCCTGGTAGGGAATGATCAAGGGTAAGGTAATGAAGAGGTATAGCTGAAACCCAGATGGGGACAGAGCATGCTAGTGGGACAGGAGGAAAGTCAAGGGAAATATAGGAAAGAGCTAGGAGGCAAAGGGCATTTACAGAGGTCTAGACAAAGACATGTACATATGCAAATATATATGAGAGGATGGGGAAATAGATCTATGTGCCTATATTTATAGATTTAGTATTAAGGTGGCGGAAGGACCTTGGGCCTCTACTCAAGCACTCCCTCAATGCATGAATACTTTCTTCTATTAAATTGGCATTCCATGATGCTCACCCTCCCGACACAACTGCTGAAGCCAAAGCAGGTGAACAAGCAAATGTGGTGAAGAAAGCTGATGGTGCCTGGCTATCAAAAGATATAGCGTCTGGGGTCTTAAAGGCTTGAAGCCAACTAGCTCAGAAGCAACAAAGCCCACATGGAAGAACACAGCAGTCTGTGTGATCACGTGGTTCCAAAGGGATCAGTTATCAGGCATCAAAGAACAAAAAAATCATATCATTGGGTGCACACCCCCATGATAAGATCGCTGAGGACAAACAGGTGCATAAGCAAATGTGGAGAAGAAAGCTGATGGTGCCTGGCTATCAAAAGAGTTAGTGTCTGGGGTCTTAAAGGCTTGAAGGTAAACAAGCGGCCAACAAGCTCATAAGCAACAAAGCCCACATGGAAGAAGCACACCAGCCTGTGCGATTATGAGGTGTAGAAGGGATCAGGTATAAGGCATCATCAGGAAAAAAAAATCTTACCATAGTGAATGAAGAGGGCAGTGCAGCGGGGAGACCCAAAGTCCATTTATTGGCCACTGTAGAACCATTTGCAGAGGGGTCTAGGGGAGGAGATGAGTCAGTTAGGGTATGATGTAGCACCGATGAAGAATACAGCTTTCCTCCAGTTCCTAAATGCTTCCTCCCCTCCCCAACTATCATGATCCAAATTCTACAAGTCTGGATAGAGCTGAGGATGTACACTGGTGCAGACAGGAGCTGGAAGCACAGGGAATCCAGGGCAGATGATAACTTAAGGATCACGGGTGTGAGGTGTGATACTGGGAGGGTAGAGGGTGAGTGGGCTGGAAAGAGGGAACTGATTACAAGGATCTACATGCGACCTCCCCCCTGGGGGATGGGCAACAGAAAAGGGGGTGAAGGGAGACGTCAAACAGGGCAAGATATGACAAAAATAATAATTTATAAATTATCAAGGGTTCGGACCTGATGCTAGGGGCTTAAGTGGAGAGCAAATGCCTTGAGAATGATTGGGGCAGGGAATGTATGGATGTGCTTTATACAATTGATGTATGTATATGTATGGATTTTGGTAAGAGTTGTATGAGTCCCTAATAAAATGTAAAAGAAGAAAAAAAAATTATCAAGGGTTCATGAGGGAGGGAGGAGGGGAGAGGGAGGGGGAAAAAAGAGGACCTGATGCAAAGGGCTTAAGTGGAGAGCAAAGGCTTTGAAAATGATGAGGACAAAGAATGTACATATGTGCTTTACACAATTGATGTATGTATGGATTGTGATAAGATTTGTATGAGTACCTAATAAAATGTTTAAAAAATATTATTTAATTTCTTGACACCGCTTCCATAAGCATTAATTGTGGATCCAGGCAAGATGGAATTCTTGACAACTGAAATATTTTCTCCATTTATCATGATTCTGTCTATTGGTCCAGATGTGAAGGTTTTGGCTTTGTTTACATCCTGTTATAATTTATGTTGAAATGTTCCATCTTTGATTTTCATTCAGTAAGTTCTTCAGTGCCTCTTAACACCTAACAAATCAAAAACAGTTACCATGCTAAATTGTATTAAGGTGCAAAGATAATTGTTTAAATTACTTTTTGTTCTATTTTTAGGTATATATACAGATATCGAGTGTAGTTATTTTACTGTTTGAATATTGACTTGTTTTGTGGCAATAGAATATGAAGCTTTTTTCTTTTTTTAATGCCAATAACCATAGATCCATAACTAAAATATTAATTTTTGTCTTTATGGAAAGGTTGCAAGGGGAAACAAACGCCAAACTTGAAAAATCAAACACACCTGTGCACGCACACACATACATACACACACACCCTCTCCCTCTGAGGATTCAAAAGTTTATGGAAAATTGAATTAAAAGATAATTGTTTTCTATAATTAACATTTTAATGCCCCTAATATCTCTATCCACATATATATGATACCACATTAAATTTAAATAATAAAATAAGATTTAAAATTTAGGCAGGATAAAATAAAAGTCAGACATTTTTTCTAAGGGCACTTTCTTTAATATAATTCAAGATCTCTATAATGAAAATACTTATTTACTGGATTTGTTTTGCTTGGGAAACTGTGCAGACATAATGATAACTTTTTATATTTAGCATCACACGCAATTATGCTTTTCAAATATTATTGCTGCTATTAACATTTTTATACGTCCTACTTCACTTTTCTATTCAACAATTCTAGTTTCATTTTTGAAAGGTATTATTTATTTCACTAACCATGATAATGTTCTCTAGAAGTTGTTCATGACATGGTTGGTTGAGCCAAACTAATGTTTATCTAGTTTCCTGTCAAATATTTAATAAGATTCTCCAGTTTCCCTCTCATGACAAAACACCTTTCCCCGTAGCAACAAAAAATAGCCATCACATGTTGAAAGTTTAATTAATTTAAACACTTTGCAGCTAGTACATGCAGCTCTCTCAAGGTTCAATATATTCAGTAAATCCAGAGTAACATCTAGAAAAATTTGTGAAGCAAATGATCCTTTCCTTAAAAATGCCACTTATTTTCCATCAAACTCTTCTAATGCTTTGTTGTCAACTTTTCTGTTCTTGCTCGGCTTCTGCTGGCTTTTGACTTTCTGGGCTCTCCTGAGACATACTCTTCTCACAGTTTACAGACTGTCTTTAACCAGCCAGCTTTCTTCTTCCTTTTCCACTAGAAATTACTTGTATGTTTTCCTAGTGATGTGGTCTTTCTGAAAGATAGAAATAAATGGATCAAGATGCTACCTACCCTGTATAGATAATAAATATTTATTGAAATAGTTGCAGTGTAGCAGAAAAACTAATAGATGTTATAAGTTCACGTGTACTTTGTATTGTTTATAAGTGAGATTACACATGCAAACCACTGCACATATTTTCTATTTCAAATGGTTCTTTTCCTAAAATATGACACTAAAAAATAAGTCTCATTAAGCATATTATTGCATCAATTCCTTGCTTAAGCATCTTTCATTTTGTCCCCATGATCTAGTGCAGACATCAGAAAACTTTTTCTGTGAAAAGGGCAGGTAGTAAATAATTTTGCTTTTGAAGCGCATTCTGTCTTTGTTACAACAGGTGTAACATTGCTGACGGTTGCCATAGGTAATACTTAAGGGAGTGGCGTAACTACACTCCAGTACGATTTTCCTTCCCAAGGGCAGAGTTGAGTCAGAGTTGGCTATGGGCATATGTTTACCAATCTTTAGTCAGTAAGATTCAGAATAAACCACATAGGGTCCCATTAATGATCCTTCAAAAATCCTGGCCATAGCTTCTTTCTGCACTATTCCCATCGAGGAACTTCAAATGTTCCCAGACCAAGCCCATCACTCACTTCTCTTTTTGCACACACAGTTTCATATCCTTCTGTAATGTCCTCTGCCTTTTTCTGTCTTCTCTGACAACAGGCTATGAATTATCTACTTGATATATAATCTTTGAGACTATCTGGATTTTTCCTGTACATCTATAAAATGTTATTCACGCTCCTATTTCCCAGGAAGATATTCATTAACTTTATGGTATTATAACATCAACAGAGCAGACAAAGCATCAGGGTAAAGTTTCAAATTCTGATGAATCACCAAAACATTTAGAAAGTATTCTATTATTTTGGACTATAGTAACGTAATTGTGTCATAGCGTAGCTTATAAATTCAAACTCACTGCTGTTGAGTATAAATTGACTTACAGCAACTCTCTAGGACAGAGTAGACTTACTTCATATGGCTTTCTGAGACTGTAAATCTTTATAAGAAGAGACAATCCCATTTTCCTTCTGTAGCTAATTGGTTTGAACTGCTGACCTTGTGGTTAGCAACCTAAAGTTGAGTCTATAATACCAGGGCTCCTTACAATATGGAAAAGTCTATTTTCCTTACCCATCAGATATGTACATTAGTAATTGTTTCATAAAGCAAAACAAACAACTATATAGTGGTTAAACAGTTAGTAAATCAGAACAATCATACAAAAGGAGAAGGGGGTTGTTGTACAACTAGGAGCACTGGCGGCAGTTTGAACCCACCAACTCTTCCGCCGGAGAAAGATGAGGAAGTCGGCAGCAATACAGATGACAACCTTGGAAACCCAGTAGAGCAGATATACTCTGTCCCATAGAATCACTATGAATGGAAACGGATTCTAGGGCAGTGGATTTTCTTGCTGTTTCCACTTAATAACTTGAATCTTAATATGGTAAAAACAATCTATATTTGAAAAGCATATTATTTGAAAAAAATAGCTTCAGTTCCTCTTTGCTTACCAAGCAAGGTGGTTTCATCTGTACATCACACGTTGTTAATAAGCCTTCCTCCAATCCTGATGCCACATTCATCTTTGTATCAGCAGCTTCGTGGATAATTTGCTCAACATTCAGATGAAATAAATACAGAGAAAGAATATAACCCGAATGCATAACTTTTCTGATTTTACAACACACAGAATCCCTTTGCTTTGTTTGAAAGGACAATGGAATGTTCTGGAATTTCCATTCACCTTAGGGCAATGCCTAGTTTGCAATGACCACATAGCTGAGCGACTTTGCATTGTCAATCGACACAAGCCGCCGTCATTTTGGTATTTTCTGCGTACAGCCACAATCCATTTGACATTACAGTGATATTCATCATGCCCTTCTCAACCCAACTTGAATAAGGTGGTAGCCTCTTGTTGATGATTGCTTCTTCCATGACTCTTGATTGTGGATAGTAGTACAATTTCAATCTTTTCTGTTTATCATGATGCTGTCTATTGATCCAGTTGCTAGAATTTTGGTTTTCTTTACATTGAGTTACAAATAATTCTACAGGCTACAGTCCTTGATTTTCATCAGGGAATGCTTCAAGTCCATAGCACTTTAAAAAATCTTCTCCAAAATCATAAGTACAATACCCCAAGTCTTTGCTGCTCTTCCTTATTCAATTGTGCAGTTTTCATACGCATATGAGGTCACTGAAAATACCACGACTTAAGTCAGGAGTGTCTTAGTCCTAAGATATAACTAATACAGAACTCTTTTTTGACTCATTGTCTAAAACTGTTTTAATGAAGAAATGTAATGTAATCAAAAAGTTATGTGTAGAATATGAATCCAGAAGCTTCTATAATGAATCTTTTCCATCTGTTGAGATAGATTGAAGAAATATTTTCATGAAGCTACAGATCATAACTAGATTCATTTGTTCACTGAGGATTCAGCCAAAGTTTATTGGACCAGGTATTATGCAGTGTGCTGAGTCTTCAGTAGTGTCTAAGATAGATGGGTCTCTGTCTTAGAGCTTATAAATGAGATGGTAAGGAAAAAATCTAGTATGTAAACCAGTTATTGTGTAATGAAAAGTTACAGTAGGTGTTATAAAATGAAAAATATCCATTTATTTGATACAATATAATCCATTTGCTTTACATTGGATGGTGAAGGAATGCTTTGCTAAGGAAAAGATTTGAATGATGGATTTGAAAAATGAGTTAGCACCAGCATAAACATGTGGACTGAGGTCACAGGTTAATAAAGATTTCCCTTCAATGGGGTTGACTTTTAATCTGGGTTTGTGTGGTTAGATCGACCATGTTTGTTATCTCTGTTTGGAAAGCTTTTAAAATTCTTACCATGACATAATTACATTATTCCTGTTTTTGAAATGTTGTTATACCAAGGGAGCTTAAATATGCACAAAATGAAGACATGAATCTATTAGAAACATCTGAAAAATGTTTTGCTAACATATTTTCAGGCGCAAAATTGGATGCCTTCCCATGGAATTTTCATTTGCATTAATTCATCAAATGTGCTAACCTTGGCTGGTAGTTCTTTTTACAAAATGACTTTATTCTGACCTTGGAAAGCAATCAAATCATATAAGCCTTATTCTGTCCATTTGTAGTAAGGCCTAAAACAATGTCTTTATTTGAATAATTCCTTAACTAAAATAAATTCTTTTTTCTTATTTTAAATTTTTTACACTTTATTAGGGGCTCATACAACTCTTATCACAATCCATACATATACATACATTAATTGTATAAAGCATATCCGTACATTCTTTGCCCTAATCATTTTCAAAGCATTTGCTCTCCACTTAAGCCCTTTGTATCAGGTCCTCTTTTTTTCCCCTCCCTCCCCTAAAATGAATTCTTAAGGTAGCTTCATTACTTAAAAATGCCTCAATTTCTTAAATTGTAAACTGGAAATAATGCTAAAAGCAACTTTTCATCATGTCAATTTGAACACATGATAAGCCTGTGTTTACTGGAGTAGAACTGTGCTCTGCAAGATGACAAATGGCTGATTTTTTAGAATTATATCACCAGGCCTTTCTCTCTAGGGTTTGGATGGACTTGAAACTCCAAACTCTGAGTGAGCAGCTGAGTGTTTTAACCATTCAGACCGTCCAGGGAGTCTGGAGATAATCCTCATACTTGCATAATAAGGTTTTCATAAATATCGAATCAGTTTACATATATGTGTGCATGCATGTGTGTAAATACATAATGCTGAAAACAGCATCTTGTGCACAGTTCACTTTATAAAAGTATTTTTAACTAAAAGTAATATTCATACTAAAATGTACAGGCAACCAAATAATAGCCATCAAGCGATCCAGATCATTGTGGAGAATTCATAGGTGTAAAGCTCCGATTCTAAGTAGCTGAATCAATGTCTGTCAGCCACATGTATCCCTTCTTCTTTCCAATTAAGTCATTCAGGGTTACAAATCCTTTGCTACGCGGGACTGGAGTGGAAAAGATTTACATATAGGTCTATAAAAATAAAACCAAAGGTCTCTGTGTGTGAAACATAAAAGGTAACCCTAAAATATGAAGGGCTGCCTCGCTGTGAACCAGAAATGTGCCTTAGAAATGCATGTGAACTTTTTCTAAGAAAAATCCAAAGGGAGACTCCGGATAGGGAAAGATATGACAAAATAACGATGTATAAATTACCAAGGACACATGAGGGAGGGGGGAGCGGGGAGGGAGGGGGAAAAAAAAGAGGACCTGATGCAAAGCGCTTAAGTGGAGAGCAAAGGCTTTGAGAATGACTGGGGCAGGGAATGTGCGGATGTGCTTCATACAATTGATGTATGTATATGTATGGATTGTGATAAGAGTTGTATGAGCCCTAATAAAATGCTTTTAAAAAATTTAAAAAAAGAAAAATCCAAATGTATGAAGGGAAAAAAAGTTCATCTAATAAAAGGACACCAAATTAGGTATGTCATTAAAGCAATGAATCAACTATGTACCACATAAAATTCTTTTTGCAATGAACATATATAACTCAATGATAAATGTATTTAATTCTTTAATACAGGGTTCCTCAAAGAATAGTTTTAAAACATAAACATTAATAAGGACTTTGAAATGGTCAGAACAGAGGAAACAGAGAAGTCCGTAGGCAATCTTGACATATGCTACTTACCAGGCTGGGCCGACGTTTGTCGTGATTTCTAACCCGTGTATCATGAAGCTCAGAGGACCAGAGCAGACATTCCCTAAGCTGATGAGCCAGACGGCTTTGCTGAGGCTGAAGACTCGTGCAGAGAGGTTTATCTGATGGCTGGAAAGAGCCGTTTACTAACGAACCTCTGTTTTCCACTTATGACAGTATGAACTGTATAACTGAACACTTCCAGTTACAGGAATGTGATAGAGACAAAGAAGTATTGATGATTACTGCTCCCCAAGGAGAAAATATGCAAATATTTGTAATTATTCTTGATGCTTGATTGAAGAGCAATCTTCTGAGAGGCATTATTTGGCTAGTATCATAGTTTTTATCCCTAGGGTTTTCGGTTTACTTTAATGATTCAAGTTATTTGACTCAATTGTGTAGGAACTACTAAACAATTTTTCATCTTCAGCTGCAAGACGATGGATCTAAAGTTAGGTAGATGACACACCTTCAACAAATGGGTTGAACAAGCCACATGTATACCTATCAAAAATAAAGTTAATGATGTGGATTAGATAAAATATTCATAGAAAACATATTATTTTCATAAATATAATTGATTAGATTGCATATATGGGAATTTCAAGTTCAAACCTCTAAAGCATGTTCCTACTAAAATCCTTTGAAAGTAAATTTAGTATCCAACAGGGGTCCTCAATCTTTTTAAACAAGGGGACAGTTCACTGTCCCTCAGACTCGTTGGTGGCCGGACAATAGTTTTTTTAAAAAACTATGAGCAAATTCCTCTGCACACTGCACATATCTTATTTTGAAGTAAAAAGCAAAACGGGGCAAAAGGCCAGATGAATGGCCTTGTCGGGCCGCAGGTGGCCCACGTGTGTAGTTTGAGGATGCCTGAGTCTAGATCAATGTCCTAGTTGAATCTGTCCCTGCTAGCTTAACTACACAATGTAGAAATAAATATGAATTTCATCTCAAAGTTTCCAAAACATTTTGTGAGTGCAATAGTAACTCCCAATTGGTTTTGGCACCAGGCCCATGAAAACATTTGTTATTCACCGCTCCTTGTCGCACAGGGCCCACCCCTCCTTCGTGTCTGCCTCTTTATCCCTAAACCTTCTATCAACCAGGTGTTCTCATGGGTTTTCGGTGGCTTGCTATTTCAAATGTTCATAAATGTTTTGTATAGTCATAATGGTATAACGTTTACAAACATCTTTGGTCGCATTTTCCTAGACACGATCGGCCTCTCTGTAAGCGCTTGGATGAGTCTAGCCTCTCTCTGTGTGCATGGCGAAAGTCGTGCTTGGCAGATCGGCTCAGCTCTAACCAAGTGGGAGTCTGCCCAAGCGTTAGCTTCATGTGGGATATTCTGGGAGTTAAATGTTTACATGAAACCCCCACATGCTCTGGCTTGAATATCGCATTTGATTTCCAACTCACTGTGTATCTACAAAACTCTGTTTCTGATGTTGGTGTTGCCTTGGCCTAATTTCTAAGGGGAAATGGTGAAAGTGCCATTTTTGGTCACTGTTAAAACAAGATTAGAGAACACATTGGATGTTGTACAAACAGAAGAAATCCCACTTATTCTAAAGTGTTCATGTTTCTTCACCAATTTATCTTTGAAATGCATTACATCTTGGAGACATAAAATAGTTGGAGAAGTTAAAAGGGTTGAAATCTTAGATCAATGTATAAGACTAGATTTTATTAGGAACTTGTTTGGATTCCCCACCCCCCCCCCCAGTGATACTAGTAAATTCGTATTTATAAACATTATGTATAAAAATATTTATTAATGGAAGAAAACTGTTTCCTTAGCATATTCTCTAAATAAGAGAGATAGGTTTAAGCTACAAGTTTCATGTAGCTCACCTACAATATCTGTTGAGGTTAGCCAGCTAATGTACGTCGTGCTACTGTATGCGAGATGTACACGGTAGTAAAAAGAACCTACTCTAAAAAGAGGAGGTCTTGTCTAACCACATTACATACACTTTGCTAATTACTTACATGCAAACGGGACAGGAAGTATATCAGTGCGTACCTATACGCACTCAACTATATATTCTCCATGTAATATATAGTTCATTCTGGTGCTATTTCTAGTATATTGCCAACAAGACTTGTTAAGAGAGAAGTCAGGTGATTACTTTTTGATGGGAACAAAGTTTCATTAAGTGATCGTATCTTTCCAATGGAGAGTTATTTGTATCCAGAAAACAATCATGATTCTATAACTTCAGACAATTGAGATTCTCTTTATCTTGAACAATTTTCCAAATGAAATTATTTGATTATAAACACTTTTAATAATTCCTTAGTATTTACATATATTTCCATTTCAGTATATTACCTTATATTGTAATTTTCTTAAGTAAACCTTTCAAACTAGATAGCTGAGATCTAGGTCATAGGAAACTATATATTCACTTTCATTTTGATGTATTTTAGGTTTGGGTACATTGTAGAACTCTGATATCTGTTTAGTAAGTATTGAACATATCTTAACTTCAGAACAGAGCTATTTCCTGTTTAAATATATAATATATATGAGGGGGTATATAAAAAAAGAATTCCCCCCCCCCAAAAGATATATATATATATATATATATATATATATATTACAAAACAACCTTATTACCTTCAAAGTAGTCTCCATTTGTGATTCTATTCTTGGAAACATTTTCAAACTTACCTGTTTGGATGGTTGACAGCACTTCCCTCGTTTTGGGGTTTTTTTTTCCCACCTCTTCTACATCATCAAATTGCTGTCCTTTCATGTCCCCGTTTGTTCATGGAAACAAAAAGAAGTCTCACGGAGCAAGGTCAGGTTAGTAAGGTGCATGGGGCAAGAGAGGCATGTTGTGTTTTGCTGAAAAACTTGTGCACTGAGA
Organism: Tenrec ecaudatus; assembly: GCF_050624435.1. Classification (NCBI taxonomy): domain Eukaryota; kingdom Metazoa; phylum Chordata; class Mammalia; order Afrosoricida; family Tenrecidae; genus Tenrec; species Tenrec ecaudatus. Next base: position 94,144,917 of record NC_134532.1, on the reverse strand, counting down.
TGGCTGCATTTGCAGGTGCATTGTCTGATGGCAAAACAAGTCTCTGGTCTGCCACAAATCATGCCTTTTTTTTGTTCACACTCTGTTACACAATCTTTTCAGAATCTCTAAATAGAAAGATTGATTAACAGTCTGATTTGATGCAACGAAGTACAAATGCACCATCCCCCTCACATCAAAGCAAAACAAATCAGCCTAGTTTTTTTTTAGGGGGGTACCCCTTCATATGTACAGCAAGTGAACTCCAATTGTAGCTTCATTGATTAAAATTCATTGCACTCTCATATATCAATTTTAAAAGACTGTAAAGTCCAAGTAATACTGATACTAGCTTAACCTGCATTTTCTTAAACTTTAGTTAATTTCACCTTTAAATTTTAGACAAAGCAGATTCTAGAAACAACACTTTATAAAACAACTGAGTATCAGGTACAGGAAACTTCACTTTCTGCCTATCAGCTAGCATTTCCCCGATAAGCCAATGTCAGTACATCAATATTATTCTTGGTTTTTCTGATAACAAAGGAGTATATAACCCATGCCTTTCTGACTTCCAAACATTCTAACTAGCATTTTATGAATATATTTTTTCTTTCAATTTTTTTGTGATAAAAAGAGCATCTCAATATTTTTTAAAATAAGCATTTTTAGTACTTTCCCCCAAGAAATTTTGTAGGGACTATCTTCATTACCAGTCGTTTGTGGAAGAAGATGAGGCTTCCTGCGTCTCTAACAGTTTACAGCTTCGGAAACCCAAAGGGTTTGGATCCTCTGGGGACGACATGAGTACAAATTGACTAATGGCAGTGGGCTTGGTGTTCTGGGTTTGTGCATCCATAAGGCGCTCTAGCAGCACTGCACCAAGAGCTCTGGAGGTGTGCTGGGTACTCACTTGGCTGCTAACCCCAAGGTCAGTTTTTTGAAACCACCAGCTGCTCAGGGGGAGAAAGATGAGGCTTTCTACTCCTGTGAAGAGTTTCAGAAACCCACAGGGGCGGCCTATCCTGTCCTATAGAGTTTCAATGAGTTGGATCCACTTCATGGAAGAGAAAGTTTTTGAGCAACACTGTTGGGTAAACATGGAACATGAACTGCTGCTAATTACTGTCATTGTTAGGTGTCATCAAGTTCCTTAACTCCCAATGACCCTTTGTATTACAGAACAAAACATTGCCTGGTCCTGTGCTGTCTTCACAATTGTTCTTAAGTTGGAGCCTATTGTTGTGACTAATAAGTCAATTTATGTCCTCGGTGGCTGTACTCTTTTTTGCTGCCTCTATGATTTCCCAAGGATGAAGCCTTTCAGAGACTGACATCTACTTATAACATGCTCAAAGTACAAGTGTCAGTTTGTTCTTTTAGCAGCAAGCAACATAAGGTAGTGTCAATATTCCCTACCAGCACCATAATGAATCAAGTGCATGGATTCTTTTTCGGTCTTCCTTATTCAATGTCCAACTTTCAAATGCATATGAGGTGACTGAAAAAAAAAACCAGCAAAAAGGGGTTGGGTCAGGAGCACCTTAGCCTTAAAAGTGATTATTTTTGGTCTTAAACACTTTCAGGAGGCTTTGTCCAGCTGATTTAACCAGTGCAATGTGTCCTTTGATTTCCTGACACACACCTTTCCTGATTTTAAAGCACATAGTACCCCTTGTTCTCTTTGAAGGCTGCCTCTTGATCCAGGTGCATGAAGTTGGGTCAATTGCACAAAATATGTTCTGAAATTCCCCATCATTCTCAGTCTTAAACATAGTTTTTAAATTTCCATATAGTCTAATGTGTTTGCATAATTAATAAAGCACAAGTAAACATCCTTCTAATATTCTCTGATGTGAGCCAAGATCTATCTGAGGTCAGTGAAGAGGGCTCTCCTCCATGTACTTTGCTGATTCTGGCTTGAATTTCTGGATGCTTCCTGTGCTGCTACAAACCTTGAATGATCTCTGGCAAAAAGTTTGCTTGCATGTGATATTAATGACATTGTTTCATAATTTATACATCCTATATGGTCACCTTTCTTTGGAATGGTTACAAATATGAATCTCTGAGCTTGGACCAACCTACACAAAAAAAGGGAACAAAAGCAGAACTGCAAGGTTAAGGAGATCTGAGTTTAATTACAGGTTTCAAATGGCCAGTCGACTAAAAGCAAAGAGCTGGCCCAGCAGAATTCATGATTCTTTCCACGTCACTTGTGCTGCAGAGTAGAAAACACTGCTGCTAAGGGCACCTGGTCAGAAAGGTGGAGAGGGAGATGTTGTTAATGGCAAGAACATGGCTTCACAATGAACAATCCTCCCATTCCTTTTCTTTTTGGAAGGGTCTGTCAGATCATTGCAGTTAACAAACCTCTTCTCATGTTCAATTTGTTCCACATTGCTCCATCAAAGGAGTAAGAAAACAAGTGTAGGTTGTCGCTCAGAGGGAGAAAGGTGAAGTTGTCTGTTCCCATACTGCTTTACAGCCTTGGTACCCTACCTACTGTTGCTATGGGCTACAATCTACTCAACATCAGTGGGTTTTGTTTGAGGGTTATTTTAGTTGCCCAGTGCTGCCTTAACAAAATCACCCCGAGTGGATTGTTTTAAAGAACAGAAATTTGTTTCCTCACAGATTCGAAGGCTAAAGTCTAAAATAAAAGTTTGCCATTTCAATTTCTTCCTTATTGGTAACTCTATTCAATCATTTCTTAAAACAATTTCTCCTGTGTTTTAACATTGAACTCTTTAGGCAATTGTCATATATGAGTCTCAAAATAAGAGATACTATTAGCAAAAGTGAAGAAAAGCATTGTAAACTGGATGCTCTCCTATAACTTATTATAATCTTTCTAAACCCAAGCAAATCCTTTGCTGTTAAAGTGAGTTTGAACTCACAAACCCACTTGTTTCAGACTATAGCTAAGTCCTATAGTACTTTTGGTGGCTGTGTTGTGGCGAGGTGCCCTTGAGTTGGTATTAGACAGCAGAATGAAACATTACCCATGCTGAGCCCATTGTGAGTCCATGCAACCCCGTGATGTTTGAGTCCATTGTTGCACCTATTATGTCCAACTTGTTCTTGAGGGTTTTCTCTTTTCAATTATGATGTCTTTCTCCAGTGACTTGGCTGTCTTAATAACACATCTTAAACATTGGAATTAAATATCTCCAACTGTGCTCCCAAAGAGCATTCGGATTATGTATTTTTTCAAGGCAGATTTGTTTGCTCTTTTTACAATCCATGCCAATTCAGATTCTTCACCACTTCCTCATTCAGATGCATTATTTTCTTTTCAGTATTCTGATTCATTTTTCAAGTTGTTGTTGTTAGGTACCATCAAGTAGAATCTCTCGGTGAATCATGTACAATAGAACAAACCATTGCCAAGTTTCTCATCATTTACCATTGTTGCAGCCGCTTTGTCCATCTAGCTCATTGAAGATCTTCCTGTTTTTCACGGACCCTTTCCAGCTACTACGCTCCTCCCAGCGTCCATAATCTTATGGAAAGAGGGTTTTATTCTGATGCTCCCAGAGGTGAATTTCAACCTGGCATTCTTTAAGCTGACAGTTGTGTACAAATCATTTATACAACATCTATGGGAATCTTGTAAATACACCCTATGTATGATTTCTGAGATCGCTAGTCCTTTGAGGCACAGGCTGGCCCCTCAACTTTCTTCCATGAGGCAACTGACGAGTTTGAACCATCAACCTTGGAGATAGCTGTCCATTGTTTAATTGGCGAATTAACTCAAACTCACCGTCATGGAGTCAATGCCGAATCATCATGACTCCCTGTGGGTTTCTGAGACCACCACTGTTTACAGCATAGAACGTCCAGTCTCTCTCCTGTGGAGCTGCTGGGGGTGACCAATTGCAACCACATGGATCATAGCCCAACCCATCACCACCAGGGTCCAACAGCAAATTAGAGGGCCTCAAATGATGTCAACACTTTTAACCTCCAATTACCCTTCTAAAACGCTATCCTAAGCCATTGTGAAGTTGTGCAAATATAGAGATATAGCTACAAGCAGGCACAATTAAGTGTATTGTAAGTAGCGAAATAGTGTAAACAATGTGAATTGTTTGATATTGATCAAAAGAAACATAGCAATTGGCTTCTTCTGTCTGACCCTGGAATAGGTTATATTCTACATTGTTTTAGCAATGGGCTATTCGTAGTACAAAAAAATACTTGTTGGTATTTTTTGTGAATAATTGCTTTTCTCATTTCATAATATACCACAGCAGCATAGAGCTAGATTGGCGTTTCATGTCACCAATAGTATAGGGTTTCAAAATAGATGACTGAAAATATTTGGCAAATGAAATAGATACCACACACATAGAAAACACTGCAGAAATATATAGTATGCTAGAGAATGGGTTACATTTTACAAACAAATATTCCTTATGAAAATCACATCTGTTTAAAATACAGTAGTTTAGCAAAAAGATAGCTTAGGATCTATTTTACGGTATGTTTATTGCTAAATTTTGTATTTTGATTTTCAATTTTTGCTTATCTATAAAATTACAGATTTTTCTATAAAGAACACTTTGCTTTTATAATAGAAAACAATCACTCTAATACTTTAATTGATAAACGCTTCTGCTGAAATTGCATGCAGGTGGTGGAGGTTCAAAGGTCAAAGTCTTACCTTCCATTCATGAAACCTGGGTTTAATTTCTGGTAAGTGTATTCTTTTTTTAATCATTTTTATTAGGGGGTTCATGCAACTCATCACAATCCATACATACATAATTTGTGTAAAGCACATTTGTACATTCATTGCATTATTCTCAAAACATTTGCTCTCCACTTAAGCCCCTGGCATCAGCTCCTCACTTTCCCCCCTCCCTCCTTCCTTCCCCCTCCCTCATAAACCCTTGATAATTTATAAATTATTACTTTGTCATATCCTACACTGTCCAACATCTCCCTTCACCCACTTTTCTGTTGTTCATTCCTCAGGGAGGTCACATGTAGATCCTTGTCATTAGTTCCCCTTTCTAACCCACCCTCCTTCCACCCTCCCAGTCTCGTGATTCTCAACATTGGTCCTAAAGGGATCATCTGCCCTGGATTCCCTGTGTTTCCAGTTCCTATCTGTACCAGAGTGTCCATCCTCTTGTCTTGCCAGATTTGTTAGGTAGAATTGGGATCATGATAGTGGGGGAGGGGGGGAGAGGAAGCATTTAGGAACTAGAGGAAAAGTGTATGTTTCATCATTGCTACACTGCACTATGACTGGTTCATCTCCTCCTCGAGACCCTTCTGTAAGGGGTCCATTGGCCTATAAATGGGCTTTGGGTCTCCCCTCTGCACTCCCCCTAATTTACAATTATATGATTTTTTTTTTTGTTCATTGATGCCTGATACCTGATCCCTTCGACACCTCATGATTTCACAGGCTGGTGTTCTTCTTCCAGGTGGGCTTTTTTGCTTCTGAGCTATATGGTTGCTTGTTTACCTACACGCCTTTAAGACCCCAGATGATGTATCTTTTGATAGCCGGGCACCATCAGCTTTCTTCACTACATTTGCTTATGCACCTGCTTTGTCTTCAGCGATTGTGTGGGGAAGGTGAACATCATGGAATGCCAGGTTAATAGAACAAAGTATTCTTGCATTGAGGGAGTACTTGAGTGGAGATCCAATGTCCATCTGCTACCTTAATACTAAACCTATACATATATACACATAGGTCTATTTCCACATCCTCATATATAAATATATTTACATATGTACATGCCTTTATTTAGACTCCTATAAATGCCCTTCCCCCCCTAGTTATTTCCTCTATTTCATTTTACTTTCCTCTTGTCCCACTATCATATTCAGCTTTCATTTTGGTTTCAGTAATTCCTCTCAGTTACATTATCCTTGGTCATGCCCTACCAGGCCTCCTACACCCTCCTCACCATCGATATGGATCGCTTGTTGTTCCCTTGTCCTGGGTTTGTTAACACCACTTCCTTTTCCCTACTCCCCCCACTCCCATAACTCCCCCAGAAATGTCGGTTCCATTGTTTTCTCCTCCAGATTGTTCATCCAGTCTATCTTATTTGGACAGACATGTGGAGACAATAACATGCACAATAACAAGGCAGAGCAAAACCAAGCAACAAAATAAAACAAAACAGCAACAATAACACCAACAAACGAATGACAAAAAAGAAAACAAATCACAACACAAAGAAAGAAAAGCTTGTAGTTAGTTCAAGGACTGTTTGTTGGCCGTTAGGAGTGTTTTCCAGTCGAGTCTGATGGGGCACCAAGCCATGGCCCCAAAGTCTATTTTTGGTATTCCTTGGGGAGTTTGTTGCTTTGTTCCCCTTGCGGTTCTGTTGCAAGTCCTTAGTGGTTTGCCTCGGTGTGGTGGGATCAGATCGGGCAGAATTCCCAGACTGTATCTCCAGTGTTGTCCCCTGAAATACTATGGGATGTCGCGTCTCATAGTGGCGCAGCCATATAGTCTTCTCTGTGGATTGGCTGCTCTGAGCGGGAATCTGGTCAAGGCTTGATGGACCAGGATGTGTTCACTTTCTCTTCCACCCCCTTCATTTGCTCCCGTGTGCTCTGACCAGACATGACCCTCTCCCTGAGCTGCAGATTCAGTGATGTCCTCTGAAATAAATTCTTCTGGTGGGAGGGGCAGGTTTCCATGTAGTTGGGATTGGGACCAGCCTGGTAAGTGTATTCTGATGAGCAATCACAGTTCATTCTCACAGGTGGATTGCATGTTGCTATGCCGAACAGAGCTTCCAGACTAATGTGGACTAGGAAGAAAGGTTCAGCAATCTTTACCCATCAGTCAAAGAAAGCAAACTATTATGGGTCAAAGAGATTTGAGTCTCCAACAATCATGGGGATGGTACAGAACTACACAGCACTTGTTTCACTGTGCATGGTGTACTTATGAGGCAGAACTCATCTTCCTAACAGCTAATAATTAAGTTTTTAAACCCAGCTATCTAACTAAACAAAAAGAAAGATTTGATTCAATACTCAGAATAATGAGAGGGAGGAGTTAACTCATTAATACACTCATAAGAATATATCTATTAGTATATGCATCTTTAAATGCTTGTTTTTACATAAGGAATCCTTATTTTTCTACCTTTTGCTCAGCTTCGTCCTTGTGATCTCAGGCCACAAATATATATTTTTATGAACTGAAACTGAAACATGATAGATAATAGAAAAAAAGTACTTTCTGATTACTGACACCAGGACATAGATTAATGTAATGGGAAAAATTGTCCAGGGTAGGCATACAGAAACCTTCCTCCTACCATTTTTTCCTCAACAGTAAGGTATGGAATTTATTCTTGATTAAAAATCTTTTTCTTTTTTCCCCCCAGGAGCAATGACAATTAATGTCTCATGCTGACTTCTTTAGGCTGTGCATCTCAGTGGTTTGGCAAACAATGAATTGGCTGTTCTTCTATAATGTAATAGAATGTAATCTCTTCTATGAGGACAGCTGATATAACCATCCCAACAGTTTAAAAGGGAGTTTACCTTTTTTGGGTGTCTGGCAATCAGGAAAAAAAATCATTTATTGTCTTAAATCCTTGTATTAAAAGAAGTAGACATCCAAGTGAAGCACCAACTACATACACACGGAAGTGACATATAATGCCTTATCATTTGATCTCCTTTTATACCCATTTTAAAATTGCTTCGTTTTTTTTTAATTTTAAGGCAAAGCATACATGGATTAAGCTTCCATATAAATTCTGGCAAAGTTTTCTCTCTTTTATGGCCCTGCACTCTTCTCCTCACCTGGCTTTCGGTTCTTAAAATCTAAGTCGATAGAAGTCTTAAGTCTGCTGAGTAACATACTGTTTGTCAACCCCTACAACCACATTAGACAGCAGGCATCTTCAGTCTAGCACCTGACTCATAGATTTGAGATTTCCCAGGCACCATAATTGCATAAGCCATTTCTTCATAATTTTGCGAGCCATTTTTTGCAAGTAAATCTCTATGTATTTATATATAAACACTCAGCACAGGTTTTGCTGTTTTAGAAAGCCCAGAAAAATATGGAAAATTACCATATTTTATAAGGTAATCTTGAATATCAAATTTCAATATAACATTTACTCATTAGTAGGATTGGCTAACACAGTGATTTAAATGCATATTATATAGGAAAGGAGTTCACAAAACAGCCAATTCAGGGCTGATTTTTCTGACAAACTCTGAAATGCTGACTTTCCGCAAATATTGGACTATCCATAAATTGACTTCATTTGTAGATATAATATTTTTAAAAGCTGAATGTTACTTCATGTAGCCTAAGTTGTGTTATGACGCCATAAAATATAAGACATCCAGCTTGGAAAGAACTCAAAATATGTCCGAGGAAGAGCTTCCTTCTCAACGTAGTCAACTAGAATTTGGTTGGAGTCAAGGACAACTCAAATGAGAAGAAACAGCTGCAGATATTTATTAATAATTAGAACCTGAAATGTACAAAGTATTAATCTAGGAAAACTGCAAGTCCTCAAAAAGGAAATGAAACACATAAAGGCTGACATCCTAGGCATGAGAGCGATTGGCTGCTGTGAATCAAGCAATCACATGGTTGAGTGTCCTGGGAAAGACAAACTCAGGAAGAACGTCATCTTATTCATCATCAGAAAGACATGTCAAGACCTATTTTGAAGTTCAATGCTGTTTGTGATATTCTCCCTATCTTCACACAAGGAAACCCAATCAATACAATGACTATTCAAATGTATGTGCCAGTCTCTAAATCTCAAACCCAACACACTTCCAGTCTCTGAATCCCACAGGGTGTTTCAAAGAGTCAGCAGGGACTCGATTGTAGTGAGTTTCGTTTTTGGAGGATGGCACTCCAAGAAATCCTGTTTGTAGTTATTCACAAGTGAATACCTCCCCCAACTTTCTTATCGGATTTCAATCTTCAATATGCAATACAACTTATTATAAAGAAAATAAAAATCCTCACAAATGGACCAGGAGGTAGCATCAGGATAAGTGGAGAAAAGATTGACGTTGTCCAGGATCTCCTGTAGCTTGGATCTACAGGGAAAGGCTTTTTGGTGGAAATTAGGAACTTGGCTAGAAAATCAACATGAAATGTATCGCTGCACATACAATAGAGTCACTGTACCACAAAGAATTCATCCACATTCCTGCTTTTCAAGAGGTAGAATATGATCAAGAACCAATGGTACTGAAATCCAAGCTGATCTGAAGGCATTAGCTAAAAGCAAAGCTCTAGGAATTGATCAAATACCAATCAAAATGTATCAAGAAGCTGATGAAGCACTGGAAGCACTCACTTATCTGTGCCAAGAATTTGGAAGGCTGCTGCCCAGGAAACTGACAAGAAGAGATCCATATTTTTACCCAACAAAATAAACAAGTTATAGAACAATACCAGTGATATCATGCAAGTAATTTTTTTTGAAGATCATTAAACACAGAGCAGTACATTGATAGGAAGCTGTCAGAAATTCAGGATGAATTCAGAAGAAGATATAGATCAAAGTGGATCACTACAGATGTTAGCTGGATCTTGACTGGAAGGTGAGAATACCAGAAAGATGTTTACTTGCATGGTTTCATTGACATTGCAAAGGCATTGATCCGTGTGGATCCTAAAACAAACAAACAAAAAACTATGGATAGCCTTATGGTTTAAAGTCAGGAAAATGATGCAACAGGGTTGCATTCTCTCACCATATTTATTTGATCTGTAGCCTGAACAAAGAATCGGAGAAGCTGGACTACATGAAGAAGAACACAGCGTTAAGAGTTGGAGGGAAGCTTTTTAACACCTTAAATATGCAGATGACTCACCTTGATTCTTTACGTAAGGAGAACTTGAAGCACCTGCTGCTGAGGATCGAGGATTCCAGTCTTCAGTGTGGTTTACAACGTAATGTCAAGAAAACAAAAGTCCTAACTGGACCAATATGTAAGAACATTATGCTAAATGGAGAAAAGATTACAGATGTCAAGAATATCATCTTGCTTGGATCCACTCGCATTGCTCATGGAAACAGCAGTCAAGAGCTAGAATGATGCAAAAGATCTCTTTGGAATGTTGAAAAAGCAAGGACTACTTGGTTGACTAAGGTAGCCCTGACTCGAGCCATGCGATTTTCAATTGCCTCATATGTATATGAAAGTTGAACACTGAGAAAGGTATGACAACTGAGAAGAATCCATGCATTTGAATGATGGTACTGGTGAAGAATATGGGATGTTTCATGGACTCCTGGAAGACCAAATAAATCTGTCTCGGAAGAAGGATAGCCAGGAAGCTTCTTGTACTTTGGACATGTTCTCAGGAGGGACCAGCCCTTAGAAAAGGACATCAATTCTGGTAAAGTAGGGGTTCAGTGATAACAATGGGAGACCCTCAGTGAACTGACAGTGGCTGCAACAATGGTCGTGGACATAACACTTGTGAGGATGGGGCAGGATCTGGCAGCATTTCCTTCCGTTACGCACAGGGTCACAAGGAGTCAGAATCAATTTGATGCACCTAACATGGTCAACAAGACTAAAATGGTCATCCGCATGCAACATGAAAGGACGTGCCTGAAAAGGACTCTAATATTGTCTTTAAGGGAACAAAATGAAAAATGCTTATACTCTCTTTATGTTTGCTGATGTCACTTTTGTGAACAACAAATTAACTAGTTTCGCCGAATTTAAAAGGAACTATTAACTTGTGCATCCAAGCGAATTAAAACTGGTAAGAAATAAATGAAACCTTTGAAGATTGATCATCTAGGTATTATTTTATTGGACTGAAAGGATTTGGACTGTTTGGAATCTGATAAGTTTAAATAAACCAGGTGTGTTAGACTGGGTTGTCAAGAGAAACAAAACCAGCAACAATCATATGTGTATGAGAGGTTTATATCAAGAAATAATCTTATATCAAGATGACATCCCATCCCAGTTCAACTTCAATTTAAGATCAGGAGTCTGATGGAAGTCGGAGCTATTTTCAGACTTCAGAAGCTGCAGCCCAATGATGCAGAAAGGTGAAGTGGGGTGCAGGGAGACTATAGGCTGGCACATGCAGAGTTATGTGGCTCTAAGGTCAGAGGAAACATGGCAGGGCAAGCAAGAAGGTGAAGGGGCAGAGACAAGTTCTCAGTTTCAATCTTATAAAAATGGCATGCCTCTGAGGAGGCCTCACCAGTCCACCATCTGCTTGGCAGGTTGAGCCCCACCCCCTACTTAAGTGCAGATTGTCCTAACATCTAACCACCACACCCAGCGTCACAAACCGAACAGGGTGGTGAAGCGAAATTACTTTCTATGGCTCTTCTAGATATTTATCTTTGTAACTCCCTCCTAGTGAGTGGGTGGTGCCTGCAAAGTATATGTAGAGATTGGTCAACTCAAAGAGGGGTCTGTTTTGCTGTTTGGCTGGATATAAGGCTGAATCATCTCAGAAGAACTCTACCACTTTCAGGGAATCTGAGTCACGAGTGGAGCACATAGAAGAGCCTTGCCTGAAATGGGGAAGCCAACAGAGGCACCAGAGACTGTAGCGCCGAACACACGAGACAGCAGATGACCAGTTCTGTAACTGAAGCAGTGTTTGGGCTCCAGGGGCACTGAATGCGGAAACGCAATGCCTGATGACATCAGGCTGACGTGCAGGCGGGAGTCCTTCAGGCATTTATCATCACTGCAGGACCTTCGTGACACTGGTCCAAGCAGAACAGACGTCAAGGGTCATCACAGTTGAGAGGCTGAGGGCAAGAGAGAGACATGCCTGTGGCAGGACTGAGAGGAAATACTGAGGGCAAAAACATTGTGTTACTCTACTGCTTTCTGATCTTGACTTGTTCTAATCGATTAATTTTCCTAATAGACATCCATAATTATGAGTATTGTCTGTGAATTCTATGTGGACATTGCAACACATTATTGATCTCCACTGCGAAGAAGCATGTCATTGAAGGGATGGTTGATGTCAGGCTCAAGAAGAATGGAAAGTTGAGGCATGTCCGACTTCTGCCTCAAAGGAATCATCTTTGGGCAGATGTGGAGTTGGAGTCTCCTTCTCCTTAGTAAGGGGGCTAAAAGAAGTCGGACGTGGCCCCCACACCATTTCTTCACATGGAGTTGATCATTGTTGAAAAGATCATTTCAAGATGTATTTTGAAGTTTTATCTTGCCAGTGATACATTGATATTAAAACACCTTCAAGAAATACCAGCTAATATAACTACCATTAAACCCTAGGCACCAAGCACAAAGGCCAAAGATAAAGAAATGAGGTTTTTTGTTTTTGTTTTGTCTTTAAAGAATTCTTCAGTTTGAAATTAATCAAATGTGCAATCAAGTACATTGACAAGAACTGGTGATTAGAACACTTAAGTTGGAAACAAAAGAAAATTATCAGTAGTTTTGAAATATGGTGTTGGTTATAGGAACTGTGCTGATGGTAAGATGATAGGCTACAAAATCAATGATGTAGTGATCAGAAACATATACTGTTAAGGGTGTAAATGACACATATTCACTGCATCGACCACACCAAAGTAATACCATGAAATGAAATCAACTAGTTATGGAAAGCTACAGTAGGAAACCGCGACATTTTGGTTAAGACAAATATGCAGATGCCGCACAGGAAACAATCAACTGCTCATATGTAAATTCAAGTTGAATCTAAAGAAAATCAAAACAAGTCAAAAACAACAACAACAACAACCCCAGAATATAATCCTGATTATGTTCTGACTAAATCTAGATAGTCAAGAATAGATTTGATAATAATGACAAGAGAAAAAAAGAGTACATAGTAAAGCTGTACTTGTATACCCACACATCTGTGGGATTTGTTTCATGATTAGTAGGCTTATGCTCATGGTCTCATAGCATATTTCAATTACTTAGCCTAATGTGTTTAGTGCATCTGTTTTATCTTCTAGTTTGTGTGTAGAGCAAGCAGCCATTCAATCCACAGCTATTGCTCTCCATTTACCTGGAGCAACAGAGGAAGAAGAAAGTGAGCAAAGGAGGAGACTTGGAACGTGGGGCTAATTGTGTCCATGAACAACTTTCCCCTTTACCATACGACCAGGATGTCTTTTGAATGCCAATACTGAGCATGCTGATAAAAGACGCAATAGAAGAATCATGATAAAAAGCAAAATATAGAGAAAAATGTAAAATTCTCATTTAATGAAGACTTTCTGAGGGCAAGGAGGCTAAATAAATCCACCAAATTATTTTTCTGAGGAAATAGCTAAATCTGAAATGCACACTATTAAAATCAAATAATAGTTTAACAAGCAAATAATGTCTGTCTTGAGGATTTGTTCTTTTAAGATCCATCTGTTTGTGAGATCAAACTGTAAAAAGATGATATATGGACATCAGAGGTGTTGGGTGTATGCTAATGGGGAGGAAATCTTCAGAAAGGGAGGTTGAGAATAGTTACACAACTCTATGAAAGGATTCAATGTCCCTGAAAGTATTCATAAAAAGGTTGAGTTGGTGTATGTTTTGCTGCATATGTTCTCAATTCTAGCAGCAACAAGATTAAAGGGAATTATAAAAAAATTAGGAACAGTCTTGACACGTTGAACAATACCAATAAAGTAACCAGAAACGTTGTGGAATGAGAGCAAATCATGATACATGAAGAAAGTAAATGATCTTTAAAAAGAAAGAAAAGACAAAAATAGATATTACACAAGACACGGAAACTTATTCACGAGCAGTGTCTAAATTGAACAGCAGAAATAGAGGAGTAAGGAAGGTCAGAGGGTGGCTTGAGAAGACAAGATAAAACGAGATGAAATCTGCAGCGACTTGGAGTTAGAGAACAAAAAGGACAGAACGTTATTTTCGTCCAAGCTGCAGAACTGAGGGAAAAATCAAGACCCAAAGTACAATATTGCAGGGTTTTATAGCTGATACTGAATGATGCAAAAAACAAAGCAAATGGAAGGAATGCTCAGTGCCAACAAATTCATCTGCGTTGTTTTAGGGTACAAAAGAGATCCGAATCACAAATGTAATTTAGGGATAGCATTTATTAAGCCTTAGAAGGACAAAGATAGCACAAAGACAGACACATCACCTGGATGAAGAAGGCCATTAGCACTACATCTTAAAGGTGTCTGAGAGTTTTCCAGCACATTTTTAATGCAGTTTTTGTCTTAAAATTAGGTGTCTCAGCTGGTATTTGGGTCTGCTTATACTCGAGTATATACAGTAGTTAAACCATGGCACAAAGGAAACTGTCACAAATTCATGGTTGGTGGCAGATAAATTCATCACAGTTATAGGTAAGACTACAGAATTAGGAACTGGACCATGATCGAGACACACACGCATCATGCTAGATAGAAGTGTTTACAAGATTGGTCCATGGCCTTCTGACAAAAGCAGTCGGTATCTGCGTGAGAGCAAGATTACCTGCATCCTTGGATGACGGTTAAAAGGAATTCAATGGAAGCTCAATCTACTTGGGGACTCTGCCAATGAATTTGGGGCACCCACTGTCATTTATAGACGTCTGCACATGGACGCTCAGGGTTTAAGTTCTGAAGCCAAGTTCAACCATTCTAGCAGGCAGTATATGAGGGGGACCCTGCCCCCCAAAAAAACAAACAGAAAAAAGCTCCACTCAGTGGAGCTTTCTACTTCCCACTAGGCAGGCATCCAGCAACTTGCTCTGAGTTAGTACACACAGTGGCATCGCCTGGGCAGTTTCTTTCTGTTACAGTGAATTTTTCATAAAACTAGTTTCACTCAAAGCTCATTTTGTGTGATGGCTGATTTAAGAGAACAGCATGCAGCTGTGAAATTTTGTTTCCTGTGCAGGAAAAACAACTCAGAAATTGTTGTGATGCTGAGCACAGCTTACAAGGACAGCCCTATGGGAGAAACTGAAGTTTACAAGTGGTTTTCTCATTTCAGAAAAGGTGAAATGCTGATTGATGACAAACTGTATTCTGGAAATCCGTTAATTTCCAGAACAGATGAAAATGTCTACTTGTAGTGCATCTGGAGTTCATTCAACCAGGTCAGACTGTTAATTAAGCTTTCTATTTAGAGGTTATGAAAAGATTGCAAAAACAGCGTGTGACAAAAAAGGTCTGATAGGTGATAGAAGCGGGGCTGGTTTTGCCACCACAACAATTCACGTGGAAATGCAACCATCTCAGTGCACCAGTTTTTGGCTAAAAACATGCCTCTCTTGACCCAAACACCTGACTCTCCTAACCTTGCTGTGTGTGACTTCTACTTGTATCTGCGAATGAAGAGGGACATGAAAGGACAGAGATTTGGCAATGTAGAAGGGGTAAAGAAAAAAACGAGGGACGTGCTGGCAGCCATCCAAATAGGTGAGTTTGAAAAGTGTTCACAAGAATGGAATCGCAGATTTGACAAATGTATTAAGTGTAATGGGGAGTACTTTGAAAGTGATAAGGTTGTTTTGTAAAAAAAAAAATTAAATACATAGCTTCGGGAGGGGGGGAATTCTGGGTTTTTGGGGTACCCATATGATCAACAGTCACAGGCACTGAAAGATGTGAAAGCTCAACAGAAGGCCCTGGTGGGGAAAAAAAGCTCCAGGAACTGATGGAACTCCAACAGAGATGCAAATAGATGAAATGCTGAAAGCATTTACTGCTTTTGTCAAGAAACTTAAAGAGCAGTTACTGGGTCAATTGACGAAGTGATTTATATTTATGGCCATTCCATAAAAACGTGATGGAATGGAATGTGAAAATTATCAAACAACAACATTAATATTACATTCTATGGCAAGTCTACTGAATGTAATTTAAATATGGCTGCAGTTATACATTGATGGGGAATTTCAAACCACATTCAGAAGAGAATAAAGGACATCACTGCCCTTGTGAGATGAATATTAGCCCCAGACAGTACATACCTACACGGTATTTACGTGTTTTAATGACTACACAAGGAGGTTGACTCTATTGCTCTTAATAAGTCATGGGTAAGGTTGTAAGAATCAGATTTCTAGATAATTGAATTGTGAGCATGCAGAACATGTGTATAGATTAAGAGGTTGTTATTTGGACAGAGAAGACGATAATACATAATTCAAAATTGGAAAATGTGATAGCAGGTTGTATCTTTTCACTTTATCTATTTAAGCTCTCTGTTGAGCTAAGGACCTGACAAATCGAAGACCGCGAAGGAGAATATGACCTCCAGATTGGGGACAGATATCTTAAAACCTGTGGTGGTAGTGTGCGGAGCAGGGGTGAGGAAGGGGTGTCAAGGAGCCCAGGAAGAAAAATAATGCTTGCAAATTGATTATGGTAGCTACTATACAATACAGCTTGATGTGACTGAACTATGAGATGCTCTGACGTATTTATTAATTCCCAATTAAAAGTTGTAAATGAAAGAGAAAACCTGAGACATACGGATGATACAACCTTACTTGCTGAAAGTGAAGAGAACATAAAATACTTCCCAATGAAGGTAAAACAGTTTTCAGCATAGATTGTATCTGAAAACAAAATAAAGGCAAATAATGTTGCAACTTGACCAGTAAAAGCATCATGATCAATAGTGAAGAAATGGAAGTTGTCAGCAATTTCATTCTTTGATCAACAATCACCACCTATAAAAGCAATAGTCAAGAAATCACTAAATTTGGCAAATATTCTGCAAAAGATCTCCTTAAAATATCACATAAAGCAACCAGTTTTATAACTAAGGTGAGTCTGATCTAAGTCATGGTATTTTCAATCACCTCATATGCATTCAAAAATTAGATTATATAAAGGTAACTCAAAAAAGGGATGCATTTGAATTACCATGCTGGAGAGGAATTTTGAATTGATTTCCAGAAGAATGAACAAATACACCTTGAAAAGAGTGTAGCCACATTGCTCCTTAGAAGCTAGGATGGCGAGGTGTCATCTTGTTTCCTTTGTGTGTATCACCAAGATGATCTAATGCTGGAGGATGACATCATCTTGGTAAATTATAGGGTCAGCAAAAAATAGAGAGCACCTGATGAGGTGTAGGAACAAGTGGCTACAACAGTGGACTCAGATAACTCTACAATTGTAAGAATGGTACAACACTGGACAATATTTCATTCTATTATACATACAGTTCCCATGAGTTTCAAGCCTTCTTGACAGGACCTAAATGAGCCCTGGTGACTCTTTGAGATGAATGTTTGGCTGCTAAATGCAAGGTTGGTAGTTCAAATTCTCCAGCCTCTCCAGAGGATAAAGATGAGGCTATCTGTCCTTGTAGAGATTAACAACCTAAACAATCCTATATGGGTCACTATAGGTTGGAATTGACTAAATAGTGAGAGGCTTTTATTTAAACAACCATTACAAAAACGTTCATATAATAGTAAAATATACATCAACAGCATGGAAGCAGTAAATTAGAACACATGACGGCATATTCTAAATTGATACTCAAGATTCTTGATCCCTGTATACATAATTTCCGCTAATTATTTAACTAAATATTAATCTAGGTACTCCTGTGAGTTGACTTCCAGAGGTAATTCTCTGCTGATCTCATAACTATTGATCCTGTTATAGGGAGATTATCCATGTGTCTTGGTATGACCACACAACTCATTAAAAGCAGAGTTTTCACTGAGTAGTTGCAAATGGAGAAGGCAGAAAGAGAGGCTCCAGAGGCATGGAGAGAGAAAATATCTGTGTTGTGAATGGTGTACAGGGGCCACACAGCAAGAAACTACAGGTAAGTGCTAAAGGATATGAGATAGTTAAAGTTTATTGCGCTAGATAAATACATGTGGGTTTTATTGGCTGATAAACACATGTGGGATTAAGTGAAGGGCGGAGAGATAAATGGCTCAGCGAACCTTGTCTTTCTTGTCTCTCGCTCTTTGATCATCAGACTAGTATGCGGCTGCCTTGCTTTTTCTGTGCCTCAATTTGCAAGCTACACTACCTGTGGGACACCTAACCTGTGGACTGTATTGCTGTAATTTGAGGTTCCTTCAAGACCTGCTTTGCCACACAATTGGAATTTACATCTCTTGATCTGGGGACTGTTGGTGACCTGCCTTGTTGTTTGCTGTCTGTGCCGGGATAGCCAGAATCTCTCTACAGAGGACTACCTGGTGGCCCTCAAGACTTGAAGAACTGCCAGGGTCTCACAGCTCTCCCACGGGAATGAGTTTCACTGAGCCATTTGTACTGCTTTATAATTTAACTGTTCATTTCTTGTGTTATCTATCTATCTGTATATATATATAATTATTAGCAATCTGGTGTTGTCTCTCTAGAGAACCCTGTCTAACACAATCTATATCAAGAAAAGTCTCATACAATTGTAGAGACAGGTGAGTCCAGCCCAATTCAAGACAGGCTTCTGCTGAGCTCCCACCTGTCCTTACCCAGGCATTTCTCATTAATATAAACCATCACACTCTCAAACTTCACATGAAAATTATGATATGGCACATCCAAGCCTACTCTACCCTGAATCTGACTTCCTAGAATTATGAGAGTAAATTTGTATAGGTTTAAGTTGGTTAATTTAGGGTTATTCATTATATACTAAGTATTCTAAGGCAAATGAATGCTTTCCATTTGATTAATCTAAGAACGAAATCCCTGAGAAAGTGTTTTTAAATGAGATGCTTTAAAATGAGACTTTAAAAAGTCATCTTAAGGAGGAACTTCAGTGGAGTCTGTACATCACTGAGTAATGTAAGCCATTAAGCAGTTTTAGGTTGTTGACAGAAGGCTGATTACAGTTGTACACGAGAAAGATTTCTCTTGAGCAGTGTAGAGGCATAGATTGGGAGTAACCCATGACGCTATTGTAATACATCATGTTAAGTTATATATGCCTTCACGAGGATAACAAGTAAAAAGGAAGAGTAGGGGGCAAGCATTACAGCCAGAGAGTTTGAATTACAAGAATTTGCTACCAAAGGGAGATGTGCTTCTGTAGTCTTACATTATCACTTTTAAACCTAAGTGTAATGATGGTGATTGTGGTGCCATTAACAAATGTATGTAAATCACAAAGTAACTAATTTAAGAGTGAAGAGGATACATTTAGTTCTACATCAATCAAATTTGAGATTCTGGGAAATCATCCAAGTGAAATGTTCCACAAGTAGTAGGAAGTGGGTACCAATTCTACAGGGAGATGGTTGTTGCAAAAGTAGATGTGAAATTGCCAGGATGGGTGGGGATGGCAACCACCCTCATCAAAGGAAGGAGAAGAGAGAAAAGTCAAACAGGCAAAAGAAGACAAGTGGAAAAAAACTTCCACTGAGAAGGCAGGAAGCTGGGAGGAAATTTGGAAAATGCTAGACATTTTAAAAGACAATGTGAGAACAGATAAAAAGAGTTGAGGGGTAAAATATCTTTCAAAGAGAGAATGGCAAATTAAGTGAGCAAGTTCTGTATGTAGCTTGGCAAATAATTTTTTTTAAACTCCCAATTTGCTACCTGGAATGCTGATAGTGAGTTTTCAAAAAACAGTTTCAATAATCAGTCAAATTTACAAAGATTTAAAGTGTGCTATTCTGTCAGTTTGTTGTACTGTGGTGACTCGTGCTTTGCAGTGACGCTGAAGGTTAGTTATGTCACTGGTATTTCAAACACCAGTCGGGTCACCCAAAGTGAACAGATTTCAGCAGCATTTCCAGACAAAGAACAGACTATAAGAAAAAATAGACTGTCCACTTCGGAAGAATTAGCTTTTTTTGGTTGTTTATCTTTTAATTAAAATATTATTGGGAGTTATTACATAAGCATATATCACATCATTCCATAGTTCAATCACATCAAGCAGTGTTGTACAATTGCTGCCACAATCTGTTTCCAAACCTTCTAGTCCTTCCTGGACCTCCTGATATCGTCTCTCTTTTACTCCCCGCCCTCCCCACCACCACCATAATCTCTCCCCACTTCCTGAACCCCTTTTCATCTCTATAGTTCATCAATTCTTGGTTTCATATACCAAAACCCAGAAAAACTTATAACACATCTTCAAAATGGTGACTCCTAATGACACATCACCTCTGAGACAAACCTTAATGTGAACAAACCAAACCAAACCTAAAATACAGAAAATGTTGCAAACCAGATCTGGTCCAGCATGCATCAGGCAGGGGATCAACTACCCAAGTTTTAACTATTCAAGTTAGGTTTGCCCTTTGATCTTCTACACTCCGCACTCCAATGCACTTCGTTGAGTAATCGCTTTTCTCCCATCCCTCCATTACGGACAGAGGGCGATCACTGGTGGTTCATTTCCTATGCAGTTCCCCACAATTTGGCTCTGATACTGATGCCTCCTTAGACGTCAGATTATGTGATTTACAGTCTTTCAGTGGCAGACGATACTGTACTTCTTCCCTGTGGACTTAGTGGATATCTCACTTAGATGACTGCTTGTTTGGGGACAAGTCTTTAAGACCCCAGACACGATTTTATCTGATAGCCTGGCACCATCTAATTTCTTCGCCACATTTCGCTATAGCACCCAGATCTTCTGTATTCCCTTCCTGAGGGTGAGTATCAAGCAGGGCTATGGTGTAAGAATTAATTGTTCTTAAGTTGGAGCTATGATTTAGCCTGGATTTATATATATATATATATATATATATATATATATATATATATATATATATGTAATCTGCCTTTGGATCCCTTTCAAAACCTCCTTGTTAATTTATGGTAAAGAGTATTATCGATCATCCCCCTGGGGTATAGTGATCTTCCTTCCTTAATATTGTCTTTGATTGATCCCTGGCAATACTTTTTTAAAGCCCTGTTGAGAAAAGGATATCGGGCTAACTCCATATCACAGTACCTGAATTATTCCTTGTACAGAATCAATCCTTTCATGGTTGGATACTATTTATGCACACAGTGGGGGTTAATTGTCAGGGAAATTGACAATAATAATCACTGAGAATGTCTGTCACAGGTTTGCTGGAATAATGCATATCTTAATTCAGCATATAATGTATTGAAGTAGCAAGACCATGCTTGTCTTTCTACCAACAGTTCAATAATTTTGGTACAGCTGTCTTCCGCTTCCTCAGACACCATGTCTTTTCTGACTTATATGCTCAGGTTACAAGTGTGTCTGAGGTAGAGCCCAGTCCACCTAGCAGAGCTTCCAAATCAGATCTCCCTGATGTAGCCTCTAGAGAATGCTGTCCGCCTTGAAGATCCAGGGTTCAGTGTCTCAGTGTTCCACAACACCCGACCTGGGTGCCCACGATGCACCCAGAAGCCTGGGTGTATGTGGCCCATGTGGTACACACCACCAAAGACACCCCCCACAGGGTCCCCAAAGGAATTTTCAATCATTTCCACCAACCAACTGGAAGTCGATCCTCCCTCTTTTTCCCACCAACAGATAAGCATTTGTATTCTCCCAGATGTTTGCTCCCTTTCCCCTTTGCTGCACTGTTTTTCCCATTAGTATCCCTCAGCCGTCACCTTTCCGGGGAGCTCATCATAGCTTTACATGGCAGCTACACCGTGGACAACAGCCCCTTCCCCACCCTTGACCCTTTGATCCCAGCTGACCTGAAGTGTGCTCCGGCAAAGTGATCGTCAGAACACTTACCTAGAGCGGATGGTGTAGGGGTCACTGGCAGTGGTCAGTCTCTCTGCCAGGCTGTCCAGCCTCACTGGCCGGCAGACTGCATGGCTGCCCTACAAGCCAGAGCGTGTGCCTCTTCTGCTTCTTGTGCCTACAGCAGTGGACGCATACAATTTGTGTTCTTTTGTGATTGACTAACTACTCAGCATGTCTTCCAGGTCCGTGTCTTGAGGTGTTTCATGGTTTCATCGCTGTTTTTATTGAAGGATGCATAGTATTCCACTGTGTGTATACATCAGAGTGTTTGTTATCCAATCTTCTACTGAGGGGATTCAGGCTGTCTCCAGCTCCTTACATTGTGAGCTGCGCTGCAGTGGCCATGTGGGAGCAGCCGTCTGCTCCTGATCTGCTTCTTATGCCTTTGGGGTTATGCGCAGTAATGCTATTGATAAGTCATCTGCTATTTCCATCGCCGTCTTTTTATGAATTGCCGCATGGGCCTTCCACGGTGGCTGTATGTTTTACATAATATTTTACTGGGAGCCCTTACAGATATCATAATATTCCGTAAGTCAATCACATCGAGCAGTATTGCACCATTGCTACCACAATCAGCTTCAAAGTACTTTCTTCTTGAACTCCTTGGTATCAGCTCCCCATTATCCTCTCCCTCCCCGACCCTATCCCCCAGAAACCCGTAATAATTAATGAATGAATCTTGCCATCTTCCACCATCCAATATCCCCATTCACACGGTTAGAAGTCATCCATGCTATCAGTTCCGCCTTCACCCCTTCATGCTGTGAGTCTTGAAGATCCAAGATACCATGGTACCCGGTTGGCTCTGCAGGCCATTTTAAAGAGGCCCAACTCATCTATTTTCTCTTTCACAAACTATGTTTCCTTTGTTATTTCTGAGAGCCTAGGACGTAAAGATTTGTCCCAACTTTCGCTTTGATGTTCATGATAGTTTGGGGTTTTACATTTAGGTCTTTGATCCACCTCGAGTTTGTTTTGTGCATGGGGTGCAGTCCGGATCTTGTTTCATTCTTCTGCAGGTGGATGTCCAGTTTTTCCAGCACTATTTATTTAAAGAAGCATCTTTTCTTATTTAATGCTTATAGAGCCTTTATCAAATATCAGTTGTCTGTATGCAGATGATTTTATTTCTGGGTTTTCTGCCATTGGCCCATGTTATCTATCATTATACCAGTACCAGTCTGTTTTGACTCTTGTATGGTAGATTTTGAGGTCAAGTCTTTTTTTTTTTTTAGTTCTTTGCCTCTCCTGTGTTTCTTCCCTCTCCGTATGAAGTTGGTGATTAATATTTCCATTTCTTTAAAGAATGATGTTGGAATTTCAATTGGGGTTGCATTGAATTTGTATATTGCTTTGGTAGTATTGACAATTTGACAATATTGAGTCTTCTGATTAACAAACAGGATATTCTTTCATTTTTGTAGATCCCTTTAAGCTTCTTGTAGTAATGTTCTGTAGTTTTCTTTGTACAGGTCTTCTTTTGGGGCGGGGGTGGGGGGCTGGTTTATTCCTAAATATTTCATCTTTTGTGTGGCTATTGTGAGTTGAATTTTTTTCTTGATTTTTTTCCTGTATTCTCATCACTGGTACATAGGAATTCATTTGATTTCTGCTTGTTAATCTTTTTTTCCTGTTGCTCTACTAAATTCCTCTATTGTTTTGAGCAATCCTATTTTGGACTCCTTAGGATTCTAAATACATAAAATCATATCATCTGTAAATGGTGACAGTTTCACTTCTTTGTCTAACTTTACTCCCTCTTATTTCTTGCCATTGTCTTATGGCACTAGCTAGGACTTCCAGTGCAACGTTGCATTAAAGTCAGAAGAAATGTCCTCATTGTTGAGTATCCTTATTCAGTAGAAATGATTTGAGCTTTTCTCCATTGCCTTTTGTTTTTTTCACAAGATCTGGTGTTTATTGTGTTGAGGATTTCCCCTTCAAGTCCTATCTCCCTGAGAGTTTTTATTAGGAATGGGGTTGGATATTGTCAAATGTTTTTTTTTCTGACTTAATTGATATGATCTCCTATTGTTTTTATCTTTTCTTGTTAATGTGGTAGATAACGTTAATTTTTTTTAATGTTAAACCACCCTACACCCTACATTCCTACATCCCTGGTATGAATCCCACTTGGTCACGGTGCATTATTTTTTTGATATTTTGTTGGATTCTATTGACCAAGATTTTGTTGAAGATTTTTTACATCTATGTTCATGACTGGTTTTGGAGTCAGGGTTATGCTGGTTTTATAGAATATGTTTACTGTCCTTTTATATGTCCTGGAAGAGTTTGTGTAGGATTGCTTTCAGCTCTTCTCTGAATGCTTGGTAGAGTTCTCCTGTGAAGTCATTTGGGTTGGGCCTATTTTTTTTTAGTTGAGAATTTCTTGATGATATTATCTATATCTTCTTTAGCTGGGGAGGTGGGGGGGGGTCTATCCAAATTCTTAATGTCCACACATGTTAATTTGGGAAGAGAGTGTTTTTCCAGGTATTCATCCATGTCATTCAGATTATTGAATTTGTAGAAACACAGCTTTTCATAATACTGTGTTATTAATCTTTTTTATCTTATTAGGGTTTGTTGTGACCTCCCCTGTTTCATCCCTAATACTAAATATTGGTGTCTGCTCCTTCTTTTCCTTTGTTAAGTTTGCTAGTGGTTTGTCTATTTTATTGATTCTTTTCTAAGAACCAACTTTTTGCTTTGTTGATTTTTTCCATTGTCTTTCTGTTTTCCAGCTTATTTATTTCTGCTCTAAATTTTATGATTTATTTTTTGCTGCTAGAAGATTTACGCTGTTGACTCCGTGCTAATATCGGATGTGCTTTTTTAAAGTGTCGAACATTGATCTTGCCTCTTTTTTCATGTGTGCATTAGTTGCTATAAAGCGACTTTTCTAATAACCATTTTTTCGGCATCCCATAGGGTTTGGTATGTTGTGTTATCATTCCCATTAGTTTTTAGGAACTTCCTAATTTCCTCTCTTATCTGGGTTAAACAGCCACTCCTTTAAAACGAGTGTGTCATTGGATCTCCACGGGTTTGTCTTTTAGTTTCCAGCTTTGTGGCACTGTGGTCCGGGATGGTTAGACTGACTGCAATGCGTGTGCATTTTCTCAGGCTTGCCTTACGGCCCGGCACGCGTTCTATTTTAGAATGCGAGCCATATGCATTGGAGAAAAATGCGCATTTAAAAAAATTCTTTAGCTTTTGCTGTTAGTTGGAGAGCTCTATATGGGTCGCGGCCCTTTAGGGGTCGAATGACCTTTCACAGGAGTCACCTGATTCATAAAAGTAGCAAAATTATAGTTATGAAGTAGCTACAAAAATAATTTTATGGTTGGTGGGTCACCACAATTTGATGAACTGTATTAAAGGGTTGCAGCCTGAGGAAGTTTGAGAACCACTGAACTAGGAGGTCAAATTGTTTTTTCTGTTGTTCAGCTATTCTGTTTTTTTATTGAGTTTCTTACCTGTTGATCTGTCTTTCTTTGAGAGAGGTATATTGAAGTCACCTACTATTGATTTTCTGGTGATTTATCTTTTCATCTCTTTGAGGAATTGGTTGATGAATTTTGAGGGTCTTTCATTGGGTACATATATATCTATTATGGTTATATGCTCTTTGTCTATTGATTTCTTGGAAATTAATTAATGCCTATTCTTGTATCATTATATCATATACCTTGAAATCTATTTTGTCAGAAATTAATATTGTCACCCTATTTTTTTAATTGCCATTAGCCTGGTACATTTTTTGCCATCCTTTTACTCCATTTTTGTCTGTGAGTTTGAGCTGTGTCTCTTGAAGTCAGATCAATGGACCTTGTTGTCTAATCCAGTCTGCTATCTTTGTCCTCAGAGTGGTGCTTTATGTCCACTGACAGTTAGTGTGATTAAATCTAAATGTAGATTACTTGCTGTCATCTCGTTCTATTTGTGTTTGATATATTTTCCTTTCTTCACCTGTATTGAGTGGTATATGTGAGAGTCATTTATCTGTGCCTTAATTTCCCCATTGGACCTAAAGAAAAAATCTGAAAATATAAAAGATAATGAAAGTTAGCTGTGCTTTTTTTTGAAGCCTCCTCATGTAAAGCTTCTCCAACTTTCGTTATCTAGGGAACCCCTGTCTCTTGCAGTCAGTCCTTTTGTTACTACCCAGAGCATAGAGATTACATCGTTTTTACACACACACACACACACACACACACACACACACACACACACACACACAAAGGGTTTCAACATTCACAAAACATTGGAATTAAAAGATAATTGCATTTTTTCACAAATGTTTGAAGCCCCCTCTCCTATATACTTATATATGATATTATACATGTATGTTATGTAATTATCACATATTGATTTCACAAGCTAATTTATAATTTTGTGTTTGAAATAATCAGTTAAATTATCCAATGTTTTTCTCAAACATTCTGTAAACATCAATCCATTATTCCCGAATCTAGTTTCATTAAAATGCTAATATATTATTAGTAGTAATATTATGAAAAATAAAACTCTAAAGGATAGACACTTACATTCAAGCTATCTCTTCTTTAATATAGCCACATAAATCAAATAAACTTCCATTTCACTTCCCTAACAGAACAGGAGTCTTTTTCTGATGGGCGTCTGAAGAAAACTATTAATAGTTCCGATGGTAAAGACTACACTCATTGAGGGGTAGCTGTAGAGGCCAAACAGGAAAAGGCACCTTCTAATTATAGCACAAACACTGCATTCAGGAGGCAATTTTTCGGTTCATAATATAACTCACAAGAACTGATAACTGGAGGTCTGAAAGTCAGGAGAAAAACTAGGGGATTGTGTGTGAAGGGCACTTCAAGGATGCAATGGAGATATTTTCCCGCTAACTCGTGATTTTAAAATGTCTATAATGAGGAATCTTTATAACTTAATTTGTTATGAATTCACTCTTCTGAAGAGACTGTGTGTTAACAATGTAGGACAGAGTTTTGCATGTAATTTCAGACTTGGTGTTCTTACCCTCAAGCATAGAGGGGAAACAGGTGACTTCTCTAGTGAGTTCACCAGGTAATAATTTTAATGATATAATTAAAAGAAATGTAGGTCCTATTTTTAAGATCTGATGCTTTCAGGTCCAGTATACCTAATTATAGAGCCGTGAGACTCAGAAGAAGCAGTCATCTTGTGGCAGAAATGATATTTTATCAAGTTGTTACAGCCAGATATTAGCTTTTATTCCACACTCTCCTGGGCTTCAAGAACACTTAGGCTCATCATATTATCAAGGTCTGTTCTCAAATTTCTTTTATGCTTCATAATGGGTCTCAGATTTCTAGTAATACTTTGTCCTCCAGCTCACAGGCAGAAACCCCGTGGGACCTTATTCCACATACTCTCTTTACTTTAAGACAATAAAGAGAATTTAAACTGTTTAAATTTTCTCATAAGAATATTTGTATTTTAATATAATTTGATTGGGAAAATCCATACGTTCCTTGGATTCAACAATTTCTTATAATGGTGCATAACCCTTGTGGCTTAAGAGCTTAAAAGCCAGAAATCTCAACCTGATCTGAGTGGCTCATTCTACATTTGTCAAAACAGAAACTTCAGAAGCTTAACCTACCCATGTCTCATATCTGACTGGAGTCAGAACCCAGGCCTCCTGACTGCCTAGAATTTGGCAATTCCACTGTAACACACCACATTTTCTCTTTCATGAAGGGTTCACATACTGTACAGGGTATTTCAAACTCATCATACAAAGACAAGTAGAACTAGACTTGTAATCTAAAAGAGCTCTTCAGCAGGAGAGGTGCACAACGCAGGGACTGTCCTGGTGCCACTGTAAGAGTTACTACAAGACATGGGATTGTACTGAGTGATGCTAAAGAAGGTTTAGGGAATGGACATCATTTAAATCAGGTGCCTTTGGAAGTAGGGACAATTTGGTCATTGAATATCTGGGTGACATCTTATCTAGCAGGTGTATTATCTAGAGTTCTTTTTGGTAAAGAAGCAATAATTAATCACTCATGCAGGAAAGAAGAGGGTTTGCTTAGTTAGTTTAGTGGTTTCGGAGGGTCTTTGTTTTGATTTTGCTTCAGATATATTCCATTCCACTCATATTGGCCTTTTTAAAAAATGTTTTATTGGTACATAATGTACATATCATATATTTCAATCGTTGAGTCATAATGTGGGGCACAGGTATAGTCAACTGGGTCAGGGCTGGAACAGGCTGTGGGAAACCAAAGTGTGAGGTGGGCCTACGTTTTGGTTTCTCAGAAAGGGCCTAAGGTTCAGTTTCAGGTTCCTGGAACAGACGTAAACCACTGCCTGATGTAGCCCGACCCAAGCTGACCCATGGGACACAGTGTCCAACAGGCGACCACCCACCATTGGCAAACCAATCAGGAGGACACACGCGACCCTACTGGCCAGTCACTGCCGGACAAGACTGGCACCAGAAATATTCTCCAATAACTTTAAAGAATAATAACCCTGGACTGCCCCTTGCCCCCTAACCCTATAAAAGCCTGGAGAACAAAGAACTCGGGGCTGATTCCCTTTGGACGCTGGGTCCCCGCTGCGCTGGGCAGTGGAGGGAGGGAAGCCCTAGCTCGAGCTAGAAAAATAAACTCCTTTTGCCATTTTTGCATCTCAACTGGTCATAATTCTTGCGTGGGCCCAAGGTGAGCTCGCATTCCATTCCACAATCTAACATTTTGGGGCTCATCCGGGATATGAACCCGGGACCTCTAGAATTGTATAACCATTAGCACATTCAATTATAAAACCTCCCCCTCTCCCCCATTAAATCACCTTTAAAATGAGTTGTGTAATCATTCAGTTCTAATCTTCCCTCCTTCTCCTGCCTTCACTGTTTACTTCCCAAATCTCTTCCCCCTCCCTATCTCCTCCCCTCCCCCTGTTGCCCCTAACACCCCCCACCCCACCATCCCTTACAAACCCTTGCATCAGTTCTTATCTCTATGCACCCACTCCTGTGCTTCCCCAACTGGTAAACCCAACAAAACAGTAAAGAACAAAAATGATATAACGTAGTAAAGATAAAGCATTTGTAATATGAAGATAAAAAATATAAACAGTGAGTAAAAATGTAAAGACCACCATCAATATTTTAAAAGCCTGGGAAGAAATTTTTGTTATGAAACAAGTCTGAGATCCTTGCACCCAGAACACATTCCGGCAGGGTCTAGAGGGAGGCCAACTGAGCCCATATCAAGGTTGATCCAGCATAATCGGAATTGCAGATCTATGTTTGATAGTAAGGGTGTTCCAGACCTTTGCCTGTGGCTAGAGGGGATATGCAGCAGCTTCCTCTGATTAGACATTCTGGAGATGGAGTTTGGACTCACACTGTGCTCCACAGCCTTCCACTTGCTGGGTGTGAACACGTTGCCTCTGCTGTTTCCCTTCATCTTATTCGAATTTTGTCATTGCCACACTCATTGTCTCTGTCCTGTTATCCCACAGTCATGAAGTGTCTTGTTTGATCATTGTTCATATTGCTTATCTCCTGTGATCTTTAAAATGATTTCAGGG
The DNA here is from genome assembly GCF_050624435.1 of Tenrec ecaudatus. Lineage (NCBI taxonomy): Eukaryota > Metazoa > Chordata > Mammalia > Afrosoricida > Tenrecidae > Tenrec > Tenrec ecaudatus. Next base: position 94,115,724 of record NC_134532.1, on the reverse strand, counting down.
CCTACCTAGCAGTTGCCAAGGCAATTTTCCACCTTCTCAATAAAGATTTACATGACAGGCCCATACATACTCTGCATGTTCATTAAAATAGTATAGCATTTGGGGGAAATGGGGGAGGAAACGGGGAGAAATGGGGAACTAACTACCATCACGCAATAACTACCATCTCGCCTCTATAAGGGGATGAACAATAATAATGTGAATGAAGGGAGACAGCGGCAGTGTAAGATATGAAAATAATAATACTTCATAATTTATCGGAGGTCCATGAGGGTGGGAAATTGGAGGAGGGAGGGAAAAATGGAGCAGATACCAAGGGCTCAAGCAGAATGAAAATATTTTGAAAATGATGAAGTCAACATATATACAAATGAACTTGATACAATTGATGTGTAGATTGTTATAAGAGCTATAAGAGCCCCAATACAATTATTTCTATGTATTTTTTAAAAAGAACATAGAATTTGGACAGAGACAAAGCTAAAACAAAGGAACATTTTTAGTTCAATACAGAAAATAATTTGTCATCTAAGAATGCAATGAATATTCTTACACAGCTGGGTATTTCCTGCTGCTGGAATGACCTTAAGTCCGGGTCCCTTAATTTAAAAAATGATCCAAATGATGGTGGTCTCCAGTTCTAAAATGTTATGCTTCCCCCCAGGCCTTGAGGACGATGATCCCAATTAGAGCAGCCAGTCCACAGAAAGGACCACACGGCCAGTCCCACTATGAGACATGATGCCCCTCACTGACCCATAACCCTACAGGGGACAACAACGGAGGCACAGTGTGGGAACTGTACCCGATCTGATTCCGGCACTCTGAGGCAAAACACTAAGGGGGTGCAACAGAACAGCAAGGGAATGGAACGACAAGGTCCCCAGGGAATGCTGAAGTAGACTTTAGGGCCAGGGCATGGTGCCCCAACAGATTGGACTGGAAAACACTCCTAAAGGCCCACAAAGGATCCTTGAACTAACTACAAGCTTTTCTTTCTTGTTGTGTTTTGTTTTGTCATTGGTTTGTTGTTCTTTTATTGTATATTATTACTTAGTTTTGCTCTGTCTTGTTTTTGTGCATGCTATTATCTCAGCAGGTCTGTATAAATAAGATAAGCTGGATGAACAATCTGGAGGAGATAACAGCAGGACTGACAGTTCTGACTGGACATGGGAGTGGAGAAGGGCGGACAGGAAGGGATGTTAACAAATCCAGGGACAAGGGAACAACAAATGATGCAAATTGGTGGTGAGGAGGGTGTGGGAGACCTGGTAGGGCATGACCAAGGGTAATGTAAACAAGAGGGATTGCTGAAACCCTGGTGGGAACTGAGCATGATAGTGGGACAGGAGGAAGGTCAAGAGGAATAGAGGAAAGAGCTGAGAGGCAAAGGACATTTATAGAGGTCTAGATAAAGACATGTACATATGCAAATATATTTATGTATGCTTATCTTTATAGGTTTAGTATTAAGGTAGCAGAAGAACATTGGGCCTCCACTCAAGTAGTCCCTCAATGTGACAATACTTTCTTTTATTAAATTGGCATTCTATGATGCTCAACATCCTGACACAACCACTGAAGACAAAGCGGGTGAATAAGCAAATGTGGTGAAGAAAGCTGATGGTTCCTGGCTAATCAAAAGATATAGCATCTGGGTTCTTAAAAGCTTGAAGGTAAACAAGTGAACATCTAACTCAGAAGCAACAAAGCCCACATGGGAGAAGCACACCATCCTGTGTGATCATGAGGTGCCCAAGGGATCAGTTATCAGTCATCAAAGAATGACAAATCATATCACTGTGTGATAACCACCATGATATGATCGCTGAAGACAAATGGGTGCATAAGCAAATGTGGCGAAGAAAGAAGATGGTGCCTGGCTATCAAAAGATATAGTGTCTAGGGTCTTAAAGGCTTGAAGGTAAACAAGCGGCCATCTACCTCAGAAGCAACAAAGCCCACGTGGAAGAAGCACACCAGCCTGTGCAATCACAAGGTGTCAAAGGGATCAGGTATCATGCATCAAAAGAAAAAAGTTTACCATACTGAATGAGAGGGGGGCAGTGTGGAGTGGACACCCCAAGCCCATTTGTAGGCCACTGGAGATCCCCTGGCAGAGGGGTCTTGGGGAGGAGATGAGCCAGTCAGAGTGAGCTGTAGCAATGATGAAAAAATACAACTTTCCCCTAGTTCCTAAATGCTTCCCTCCCACCCACCCCCACCCTATCATGATCCGAATTCTCCCTTGCAAGTCTGGCTAGACCAGAGGATGTACACTGGTACAGATAGGAACTGGAAAGACAGGGAATCCAGGGCAGATGATCCCTTCAGGACCAGTGGTGTGAGTGGCGATACTAGGAGTGTAGAGAGAAGGGTGGGTTGGAAAGGGGAGCCCATTACAAGGATCTACATGTGACCTCCTCCCTGGGGGGCGGACAACAGAAAAGTGGGTTAAGGGAGATGTTGGACAGGGCAAGATAAGACAAAATAATAATTTGTAAATTATCAAGGGTTCATGGGAGAGGGGGGAGGGGGGAGGCAGGGGGGAAAAATGAGGAACTGATGCCAGGGGCTTAAGTGGAGAGCAAATGTTTTGAGAATGATGAGGGCAATGAATGCACAAATGTGTTTTAAACAATTGATGTATGTATGGATGTGATAAGAGTTGTGTGAGCCCTTAATAAAACAATTATAAAATGCTTAAAGAAGCAAAATAGAATAAAATGTTATGCTTTTAGACCTAATGTATAATTGACTCAATCACAGAGATTTGGAGCTTACTTAGAAGAGAATATAACGGACATACCCACACACATGAATACGTACATGAATACACACACACATGCACACACACATATAATAAGCTAGTATCTGGCAGATATTATCTTTATTTCAGTTTTACCAAACATATTATTTTCTCTTACAAGGGATAGTAGTGTAGCTGAAATATTGGCAGTGTATCACACTTGATTTTGTCTCCTACAATCTTACATATTTCATGTAAGAAAAACCTTTGTAAAAAAGAACACACCTACTAAAATGGTAATAACACAGAATATATCATATAAGCATATAATGTTTACTCATAAATAGTTCCCTAAATTTTGGAACATTTCCAACTTTTCCCCGTTCTTCATACATTTGCTTACGTTATATTTAACTTTCTCCCATTTCTCCATGTAGAATTATTACCCACCCACCAAGATTCTCCTCAAGAACTTAGAAGCAAGCCCCCACTTCCAATGTGGTCTTCGGTGATTACTACCCTTCCAACTCTCGCTGAGGTAACTATGAATATTTTCCCTTGGTTTTTGTGTAATCCAATACGACATACCATATTTTGACTCATTATAGCTGGTGTTTCACAAATGTGACTCCTAGGTTAAAATTAGTCTGTACCCCATTAGTACATTTTTGCCTCCTTTCTGTTTTTTAGATCAATTTGTGTATATTATGTAGTCATGAGGAATATTTTTGTTTTTATAAAAATTTAGTTGAAAAAGTTGACAGAAGATGAGAAGAAAGCTAGATTAAATTGAAAATCTTGTACTGAAACAACTCTGAGGTTGATAACAAAGCTGTGATTCATTAGGCCTGGTTGACTAGAGAAACAAAAATCCAATGACATTCATGTATGTATAAGAAATAGCTTCATGTCAAAGAGTAATTTTATATTAAGAAAACATCCCAGTCCATATCAAGTCCACAAGTTTGATATTAGCCCATAAGTCCAATATTAGTCCATAAATTTCTCTTCAAATTCTTGCAACACATGCAATGTTGCAAAATGGAGGAAGGTTTGCAGGCCAGTGGGTGACGTCTTGTGGATTCAATGCTGGTGGAAACATCTCAGCTCTGGCACTGCAGTAAGCTCTTGCAGGTCTCAGCAAGGTTTGTCAACAGGAAGACATGGCAGAGAAAGAGAGAGTGTGGCCCACCTCCAGGAAGAAAGACAGGAAGTTACTAGAATCCTCATGAGAAGGTTATGCCCACGAGAAGGCATCATCAGGCTGTGACCTGATTGACAGGCTAGATTCTACACTGATGTATCAATTTGACATAAAATTATGTTACTACCAAAACCAATTTGGCAAATTCCATCAGTTCTGTGTCCTGGTGGAGGTTGATGCTTCTAATTCAGTCATGCATTGAATCTACTGCCAGTCCTCCTGGATGAATCCATTTCTTATTAATGTATTCCTCCTGTGTTTCGATACTGCTGGGCACCATACATTACTGACAGGCTAGGGACTTAACTACCACATTGCTATTTTAAAGGGAAGAGTTTCGGCTGTTGCCCAGTAAGTTTAGATACTCTCCAAAAGTTCTGCTGGTTGTTCATTTTTATTTTAGTGGGAAAAGTAATCTGGGTATAAACACAGGATGATGATTGCTGAGAACAGTATTTCCAAAAGTGGGTCATATAGCCCACCCCTGAGGGTACTAGAATGACATGGGGGAGCTGCAGAAGTAGATCTCCACAAGTTATCCTGGATTATGGGTTATAGTAAAAATGTTTCTAATTGTCAGTGGGATACTTAGTGGTTTATTTTTTTTTCTGAAAAGGGGACAGTAGACCAAATAAACTTGAGAATTTATGGTTTAGAATAAATTTTTTAAAAATGATATACACCACAGAATATTATGCAAAAGATGCCTCCCAATTCACTTTGTGCAATGTGTTCTGAGAATTTAACAATATTATCTACCTTTCCATATTTTAGTTAAACTTCCTTTTTATTTCAATATACTTAATTTAAACTGACTAGACCTAATGAATATTACATTTGGGGTCAACTTTGAATGTAGTAAAATAATTATTACTTGTATTTGCTTGTTATTTTGCATTGTAAATAGATATTATAATAAATCATTTTCAAGTCTTATAGAGTAAATGGTAAATTTAATGAACTTTGACTCTCATAACTATTCATAATGATCCTTAATTCTGTTTTTTACCAGTTTTAAGTGTGCTTACCAAAAATTTTACTAAAGCAGGAAAGCATTCATTAACTGTTTTGTTTTTTTTTTCAGTATTTTCTGTAAAGATCTTTTGGTCTTCGAGTTTTGTCTTTACTTAGACATTATATAGGTTTTGTTCACTCTTCTATTCATACATATATTCTTAAATATAATGAAGGGGAGTTTTAAGTTCAATTTCCATTGAACCAAAAGTAAAGAATGGATTATTTTTATTAGTTTTATAGACATATAATACAATTCAGTGGTTTAATCATATTAAAAAGAATTGTGCAATCATCACCACAATCAATTTTAGAACATTTCTTCTTTCTTTTATTCATTACCTCCCCATCTCCCCTCAACATCTTCTGTTATAATCTTTAGAAAATATGAATGTAATTAGTCTTTATAGATTTATCTGTCCTAGATTTCATGAAAAAAATATACAAAACAAAATAATCTAACAATGAAGACAAAATAAAATAGAAAAACCCCAATAGAAAAGAAAGCAGAAAATATTAAAAACAAATTCACTGTCATCAAATCAATACTGACTCACAGTGACCCACTGTGTGGTTCCAAGACTTTACTGAGATTATGGGTGTCGAAAGACCAATCTTCCTCCCACGAAGCTACTAGTGGTTTGGGAACTGGAGACCAGCTGGGTCAAAGCCCAACACATCACCACTATCCACCAGGACTCCATGTTTTAAAGAGGAGCACAAATTTAAAATGGGTCAACAGGACAAGAAACAATAAGGTGATACATTTTAACCTAATTTAAATTTAAATTAATTTAAATTTTACATTTACATGACTGCACTTTCCAGTGCACTATGTCTGCTAGCGAAGTTATTTACCCCCCGTTCCACGGTCAGAGAGAGTCACCAGAGCTGTATGGATGTTGCAAATGGATGTGGGGCTTCACAATTTAAGCTCTGATATCACTCCCTCCTTTGGAATTGGCTTTTATTATTTACTGTACTTGGATCACAGGCTGGTGTGCTTCTTCCATGTGGACTTAGCTGCTGCCTCGCTTCGATGGCTGTTGTTTGAGAGAAGCCTTTAAGGACCCAGATGCTATTCTTTTCTGACAGCTCGGTGCCACCTGGCATTTTCCCACCTTCTCTTGTTGCTTCCTGCATCATTCAGTTTGTCCCATAGAATCTTCCAGTATCGGACCTTAAGATTTGAATTTTTTCTTCAGTTTAATATACACTGCTGTTCTTCCATTTTGGTTTTCTAACTCTAGGGCTCTGGACGTTCCATTTTAATATTTGACTTTGTCTTCTCTAGCTGCCCTTTGGAATTTTCTGTTCAGCTCTTTGACTTCATCGTTTCTTCCATTTACGTTAGCTACTCTACAATTAAGAACAAGCTTTAAAATCTCTTCTGATACCCACCTTGTTCTTTTTTCACTTTCTTATCTTTTAAATTATTTTACTTTCTTCATGAATAGTTTTCTTGATTTCCTTCCACAGCTCATCATGTTTTCTGTCCTTAGTGTTCAATGCGGTAAATCTGTTCTTGAGATGTTCTCAAAATTCAGGAGGGAGAGGTTTACGGTGGCATTCTTGACTCTCAGGCTTGCTATTTTCTTCAGCTTTATCTGGAACTTAGGTATAAGCAATTGAAGGCCTATCCACGGTCAGCCCCTGGCTTGGTTTTAGTTGATATTGAGCTGCTCCATAGTCTCATCCTACAGATGTAGTCAATTTAATTTCTATGTATTCCATCTGGAGAAGTTCTTATGTATAGTCAATTTTTGTGGGTTGTTTAAAAAGATATTTGCTACGAACAAGTAAAAATTCTCTCATGCAATCTCCAGCTTCTTTTCAATCACCAGGAAAACATTTTCCAACTACTCTTCCTCTTTTGTCAAACATTTGCATTCCAATTGGAAGTAATTATCAATGCGTCTTGATTGTATGTTTTATCGATTTCAGATTGAAGACATTGGTAGCATTCTTCAATTTCTTCATCACTTGCTTTAGTGGTTGGGGCATCAATTTGAATAATAGATGTATTGATTGGATTTCCTTGAAGGTGGGTAGATATAACATTGTACTGTAAGATAGCACTTGAAACATCCTTTTGAACAATAAATGTAGTGGAATCCCTCGATTATCTCATTCTTGGCATAGTAAAACCCATCATTTTCTGATGCAAAAAAGCCATTACCAGTCCATTTTAGCTCACTAATGCCTAGGATATTGATCTTTTTTGCATTCCATTTCACCGTTTGAACTTTCAGTGTTCCCAGATTCATACTTCATCCATTTCATGTTCCAATTATTAGTTGACTTTTGACATGGTTTCTTCCCATTTTGAGAAGTGCCCCATCAGCAAATGAAGATTCCAAAGACTTGACTACACAGATTTTACTCCATTCACATCGCATGGTCCTCTCTACTCAGGAGGCACCTCCTCCTCAGTCATATTTAGAGTGCCTTCTGACCCCAAGGGCCTGCTCACTGGCATTGTCTATGGCTCTGTTCAGTTTTCATTCGTTAGTACTTCAACATCTGAAAATGTTTCAAGCCTTTGCCTAACTTTTCAGTGGCTACTTCTTTCTTGTAGTCTGTTCTGAGTCCTGCAGTGAGGCTGTAACCTCTGCTCTCTGGGTGAGCTTGCTGGCACTTGAAAGATCAGGAACACAGCGTCCAACTTAATAGCCACACACATGCACCCACATTATGCCAAACTGACAGACAACAATGTAAAAGACAAAATATTTTCATGTCCTTGAAAAATTGTAAAACTACTTCTTGAATGCTTATGAAAAGGCTGATATTTGTTATATCTAATATGAGATTCAGGCCTCAAAATGCAGGAACACTTGTTGAATTCCGTTTCAGTGAATAAAATAGGACCTTTAATCAGTAATGGAAATGTAGAGGTGACTTTTACTTAAAAATTATTTAATCTATAGTTTTTATCATTCACTAGTAGTCACATATTTCAAATATTAATTTATATGTATCTGAGGTAATCTATAATCTTTTGTGTTTATTGGAAAGGGGAATATTACATTTTATTCATAAAAGCTGCTGTTTTAATTTCGTCTCAGAAATTAAACATTTTGATATATATAAGAAGGTAGCAGAAAGTATTTTAACAAACATTAAATAACACACTTGGGTGACTGATATGTAGTTCATATAGCATTTTCAAGTAAAATTGTTAGCAAAACAAATTCCAAATTATTTTCAACTCTTATGAAGGTTTAGAGTTCACAAGTTCAAATTACATTTCAGATTCTAACCAAGGATTTATGTGTAACCCCTGGCAAAATATTGAATGTATTTTGAATAAGTTCAATATTGTTTAAAACAAGAATTGGAGTATACCTACCATGTAGGGTTATTTTAAATTTTGAATTACTTAATAACAGTAAAAGATTTAAAAATGACAGGTATGCAAATATAGATGGTTATCATTGCTAGTTTCAGAACTCAGTTGAAATTGCAGAAAAGAAAGTTCTTGTTAGTCTTGTTGTCCAATATTAAGTATTCTTTAGCTCAAAAACTAAAGTCAGTAAAAATAGGCCACTGCATGAATGAGGAGAGAAAATCCCTTCCATGCATTCCAGTCTCTGTTACTTCTCGTGCCAGCTGAGCCATGTGTTCATGTCACTCAAATTGAATGCAGGCGTGTGTCCGTCCACACTCTGAAAACCACGTCAAAAATGGGGGAAATGGAGCACATCAACAAACCAGTCTTTCTCAAAGAAAAATGTCCAGCAGTGAAGCTTGCTTCACTTTTCTTATCTGTGCACGTAGTTAGACCTCTGGTAAAATTAAATCATGAGATTATGATTGAGGACTGCAGCCCTGGGAGCCAAGGGGCTTAAATGCCGATGATCTACTTATAGTCACTTTTAAATGAATTTCATATTTATTTTTTGGTTCTATACCACAAAAGCGAGTCCTATTGCATTATTCTTTTGAGAGAAACTGTATTTCTGGGCACTCTAATAATACATTTTCCCAAGTGAAATTAGACTTCCTATGACATGTGCCTTTTTAACTATTGGCACCCTGATATTTGTAACACCTTTTTGGAACCTTCCCATTTGGGAGCCTAACTTATATTATGATGGTTTCCCAGCCAGCACACCGCTCTAACCTATGCTTATTAACTTGAACTTCTGTTTTCCTTCTGCTCTGCAGAGATGTTTATCTCACTTTGATCTTGATAATGCCTTTAAATGGTATTTTTAAGCTTTTCTTTCTGTATGGAAAATGGAGAACTTACTACACATCACTGGATACTTCTGAGCGACTTGCAAATCCATTTGTCTAGTCATTATATTTCCTCCCTCCCTCCCTTCTTTTCCGCCTTCCTTCCTTTTATTCGAAGAAGTAATGCACATTGGCTTATTTTTCTATTTTAAAATCTTTTTATACATTTTTCATTTCTTAGGCTATTATTTTATTAATTAATAATACAAATTGTGCTATCAGGGATTATACAGGATTTAAAGTGGTAAAAGGGAGATGATGGATGTGCATAATTTATAATAGCACTAGTGCTGTAGTGAGTTATAGGTTCGCCTATTACAAGGTAAGCTGTTCGAAACCACCAGCGATTCACCCAGAAACAGATGAGGCTTCCTAATTCCATAAGGAATTTCACTCTCATAAACCCATAGGGGCAGTTCTACTGGTCCTACAGGATTGATATGAATTCAAATTGACTCGAAGACAATGAAAAAGTGAGTGGAAGGGCTGTGATTTGATTATTTACAATCAGGAAATATCTCACATAGACTCTAGTTCACCCTCCTCATTTCTTCTTAACTGAATGGGACTAAGAAATTGTGTAAGACATCCATTTGTGGGGGGGATCTTTGTTTTCTCATTTGTAGGGCGGGGGAGGATCTTTGAGCTTTGAGATTTTTCACTCTATTTAATGAAAGCATCAGCATTACATGGCAAAAACCAATTGTAGAATTAGCTAACATGTAAACTCCCTAACTTTTCTTTCCATCTTCAGTTATTCCTAAATAATTAGAAGAAACAATTCATAAAAATTTTCTCTGCTTGATGACAGTGAGAGAGAGGAGTCCGTTTAATTAAAAGGTCTTTGAATTAGGCCTCTGAGTTTTTACAATTTCTAACTTGTCAATTACTCCACTGACTTTCCAGCAGACTCAGCCAGTACGTACCGATCTTTTTGGACATCCTTTTATATGGTGTTAGGTGCACAGCATTGCTCATTCTGCTACCTCTATCCAAAGAAGAAGCGGGATGTTGAGAATGGTGGCAATCATCCAAAGGATAGGAAGAGAAATAAGGATGAATGAGCTCTTCTGCTCTCTCCTGCGCCAGGATGCAGTCACTGCTTGTTCGTGATCGCTGTATTGTTTCTTTCTTTGTCTTCACTCTTCATTTTTGATATGTTGTTGTTAGGTTCTTCAACTTGTTTTGCTGCAACTGATTGTTCCCACACGAGGTCATCATGCAATGGAATCATGTGGAAAGCAAGAGTAATAACAACGATGTTCAAGTCCTGGGATGGTGGAACCACTTGGCTTCCAACTAAGGGGTTGACTCTAGTTCATCTATAGCAGTCTATTGAAGAAAGGCCTACCAATTTATTTTGGAAAAATCAACCACTGAAATCCTATGGAGCATAATGTTACTGTGACCCACATGGGGTCACCATGCATCAAAATCAGCTCAATGGCAATTGATTACTGTTGTCAGAACCATCTTTTAGAATCATTTCTTTGACATTTTCTGAAATTTAATATCAATAGTCTATCTAAGGATGATGCACTTAATGTACTTTGAGTAAAATTATTTAGGTGATAGCATTCTAACAATATTGTGACAATGGAAAAATTTAAGAAATAGAGACACTAACATTATTAGGGTCAGATTTCTATTTCATTCTGTTACCTAATATTACTAGTGCCAGGAATATTTAGTTTATGATTTATCTTCCCCAGAGACTAGAAGCTAAAAGATTATTTAATTAATAAATGGTTAATTCTCCTTAAATATATTTACATATATAATCGGCTGTGAAGAATGTAGGGAAAAAAGAATTTCATCATATGTGCATAATAACTAACTGCACTAGTATAACAAACCAGTAAGGTCTGTATAAAAGTACTATACCAGATATAAATAAAAATCGATCTATAGAGGATTATCTTTTCATCATTTACTGTCCTAGTATTAATAAAGTTTAATCTTGATCTTCCAATGTCAAGAGTATTAGCCTACAAGATGAAGTAAAGTACTATATTTTATTTTTATAAATTAGATTTTTTTTTCAGAATTTTATTTATTTATTCATTTTATTGGGGGCTTTTACAACATTCCATATATCAGTTGTATGGAGCGTATTTGCACACATGTTGCCATCATTATTTCCTAAACATTTATAGAAGTTACATTCTTTTATTGCTATTGTATTATTTTCCTTTTTGACTCCTGATAACATCTGATATCCTTGTTAGCTGGCCTTGAGTTGGTCCCAATGTGTTACAGAGTGAAACTATTCCATAGCGTTTTCTTGAATATAATCTTAATGGAAACGAATCACCTTCCTTTCAACTGGACTGCTACCAGGTGGGTTGAACTGCTGACCCTTAGGTTACCAGATAATCAGAAACTACTTTTATCACCCAGGTTCTTTTCTGATAGTTGAAATGATGCTTTTTCTTTTTTTCCCCTTTCCTGCATCAATAGTCACATGTAGACAAACATATTTGTCCTTGCCGCTTACGATGAAGGACCTCTGTGGCATGGGATGTCTTGACTAGACCATTTTGCTTACATTTTGAAATAACTAAGGGATCAGTGTCCATATTGCTAATCTTTTACTTGGAAAATATATGGCATGTGTCAGACTACTTAAACCACATGCTAATTTAAGAATGCTGTTTCCTGGAAATGGATATTAAATAGATTATTGACTTATTTTCAGCATTAACATTTTTCTCTAGAGGGTTTAAACATTTGTGATAAGAAATATATTCAAAGTTGATAGTTACTATCATAGTCTGTGTGCAGAATATTTGCTAGTTCGTTGTGTATTCATTTCAGAGAAAATTAATAGGAAAATTATACTAAAATAAAATTAACTTTTAGATTGCTGTAATTTATTTTTAAAGTATGACTTCATATAATAAATTCACTGGATATTTTATATATCAGACTCTGCTACAGTTTGAAAAACAATCTAAGTTGTATTAGATACAGTTTAAGCAGTCATGGTATTTATAATCTAAAGAGATAGTAAAATATGGCACATGGTTCCACCTTATGAGTGATATAAGTTATATATACAAGCCAGAAGGAATGATCCCAGCTCTGATCATTATGAGAGTTTTCACAAATCTGATGATACATTCATTTTGCCTTAAGACTTCAGTAGATAAATTTAGGAGTGGAGTGATGTTTTCAGGTAGACAGAGATTTAGGCAAAACCAGGTAGGTTGGAAAACATTATCCAAGAATGGATTGTTCTAACTTACTTGAAGCACAAGATCTCTGATCTGTGCTTACCAGGATCATTGAAGTGGCTAATTTAAATACAATGAACAAAGCTTTATAATGCATAACCAGAAAAGTACATGCTGATCTTCTGAAACTTTATAGAAAATAAATCCATGCTTCCCATGTAGTAGCTTATGTCTATAAAATAAATATTTTGCATAGTTACAGAAATCTCATAAGAAATGCAATATTCTATGGACTGACAGAGCACTTAAAAGAAAGGGATTTAGGCTAAAAACCATAATTCTGTATTCAAATATTTCACAGATTCAGCCCATCATTAAGCACAAGTTTCTCCAACTTCACTACTGTAGCCAAACCAAAATAGATGCTCACTAAATAGCTATTTTGAAATGTGTCATTTCACAGGTCCCAAGGGACCTTTCTGACTCACTCATCTTACTGAGTTCAAGAAGAATGCCCTACTGACTCTGATAAGGATCAGTGTGAGGCAGGGTCTCAGCAAGCGTCATTAACTTTACTTATGGATTGGAAAAGATCCAATTGTCAAAGCAATACTATGACATGGAGCTAGCACTATTTTTCTCTTCCTTCTTGCACATTGAAAATACTTTTTCACAGGAGAGAGGAATATTGGACCATTTTGTAAATTATGTCTTAAATCTAAAGGGATAAGCAAAGAGTTATACTTCATGTTTACTGTTTGGTCCAGCTGAGTGTTTTAAGACTATGTTAGGCAGGACAGCCATTATATAGTAAATTCTGTGCAATCAGGAGACATTCATAGTAGTAGAAAACTTTTCCATTCAGTTTATGTCAAAATAAATTTTAGACGTGGATTTAATACTTGTACATCATATGTCAGTTCTAGTTTTTTTTTTAATTTAGAAAATATAATGTGTTTGGAATAGTGTCTTTTAATTAAGATTTCAAAGTGTTCTACCTTTCCAAAGCAGAACCTTAGTGGCACAAAAGTTAAGCCCTTCGCCACTAACTCAAAGGCTGTCAGTTCAAACTTACCAGAGGTTCAGCAAGAAAAAAGAACTGGTCATCTACTCCTGTAAAGATTCTAGCCTAGGAAATCCTGCAGGGTTGTAGGATTTGCAAGCAACACGAGAGCACGGAGCAGCATCTTTTAACCCATGCCTCTTCGGGATGCTTGACTGTTGTCAGAGTGGGGAATCAGATGCCTGTGATGACGCCACCAAGTGCTCAAGGAGCGTGGTGGTGCTGTGAGCTCCTTAAGAGAAAGATATGGCTTTCTGCTTCCATAAAGACTGAAAACCTTGGAAACCCAAAGTGTTGCTCCACTTTCCACCCTTGGGTCACTACGAGCCAAGATGGAATGGATGGCAATGAGTTTGCATTTTGGTTTTCCACCAAGTGCTTACGCTTGTATAGAGATAGCTAAAGGTACAAAACTACTAAGAGGCAGCAAGTTAAAGATTTTGGCTAAGTTATAACATACATTGTAGGAGTGTGATAGAGAAAAATATATTGCAGGAGTGTGGTAGAGAAAAATATAATTATTTCCTAAGAAAAGTAAGTAAGGTTTTATTTGGAAGGTAGTATTTGAGTTAGAAGTTTTCGCAAGACTAGAAAATGGAGCGTGTTAAGCAAGGATGACCAAGAGTACAAACCACGGTTTGGTTTTGGGAACTAAACATAAATTCATGCCTATAATTTCTTTGTTTGGTATAAGCAGAGATAAAAAAGAACACAATGCATTATTTTCCCAAGCCAGCTTCCTTTGTGCTGAAGCCTTTTATTATATTTTCTAGGGAAAAATTTGCATTTGGTTGTGGAGGATGAAAGGAGGGAACGGAGTACATTGCATTTAAAACCCAATAATTTTCAATAATTGCTACAATTTTCTGCCCGCTTAGTTAATGCCAGCTGAAATCAGCATAACCTATGAAGTACAATGGTGCATAATGTAGAGTGCCATGGCCTAATTATTATAGTTTAAATACTTAGATAAAAATATATTCGGGCAAGTGGGTGTTTACTGTGTGTAGTCTATCAAGTGGAAAAAAAATTTCTTCTCAAGTTACACTACATGAATGCTCCAAGATTAGAATAACAAATATGGTTATTTTTTGTCAGGATTATTTTTAATGTATTTTTCTTATTTTCAGAACTCATATTTTCCACTTTTTGATCAGTTTTCTGGAAATAAAAATGTTCATGACTTATTTATTAACATTACTAAAATTCCTATTGTGTCCTGCAATTCATGTTACCTCATAGCCCAATATTATAATTTCCTAAAGAGCAAACAAAGACATTCTTTCATGCCGAATATAGATTTGCTATTCAACAGGATTGCTATGAAACTTTGACTGAACTTTAGCCTTTCATAATGCATTGCATTCAGTAGTTGTACTAGTATCAATAAACTTCAGTCTACAAGCAGGAAGAAAATATTCTCACCCCAGTTTAACAAGCATAAAAATAATTAACAGCACTCAATATTCTTTGTATATTTCTGGCCATCTAAAGTGTTAAATACTGTTTGATTTACTGCTTCATGGGGCTAAAATTGATGCTGGTGTCAGGTGCAGTCAAGTCAGCTCTGAGTAACAGCAACTCTTTGTGCAACAGAATGACACACTGCCTAGCCCAGTGCCAGATTCACAATAGTTCCTATTCATTGAGGGGTTATAACTTTTGCTGTTGTTGTTGATCTGCCACTATTCTAATTGAAATGTCCTTTTCCAGGATGCAGTACCTCCTGATAACATGTCCAAAGTACATGAGACAAAATCTTTCCAATCTCACTTCCAAGTAGACATCTAGTATAATCTTTCTAAGACAGATTTTTTCCATTTTCTAAAAGCCCGTGGTATATTTAATATTCTTCAGCAATACCATAATTTAAGCACAATAATTCTTTCGTACTCCTTATTCAGTGTCCTGTTTTCATATTCTTTTGGGTGGTTTAAAACATCTTGGCTTGGATAAGGAGAACCTTAGTCTTCAATGTGGCATTTTTAATTTTTAACACTTTACACCTGTTGAAGCACATCTGTCCAATGGAATGCATCATTTGATTTCCTGACTGCTGCTTCCGTAAGTGTTGATTATAGATACAATTAAAACAAAATCCTTGACATCTTCAATCTTTTTTCCATTTTATGTTGTTCCTTACTAGTCCAGTTATGAAATTATTACTTTATTGATGCTGATGCATAATTCATATCGATGGCTGTCTTTGATCACAGTAAGTTCTTCAAGTTAACTTCACTTTTAGCAAGGAAGGCGATATCACCTGCACACCATAGTTGGTTAAATGAGTCTTCTTCCAATCTTGTTACCATGTTCTTTTTCGTGCAGTCCAGCTCCTTAGCGTTATTGTTCAGAATACATGTTGACTAAATAAACCCACACTCACTGCCATTGAGTTGATTCAGACTCATAGCGACCCTGTGTAGTACGATTTGTTAGATTATAAACCTTCATGACACAGCCTCATATTTCTTCTGAGGAACTAGTTATTTGAAGCACTAATTTCATCTTGCAGTTAACAGTTCAATGCTTATCTCTTGGGGCTTCTTAGGCACATTGACTAACGATGGTGAAAGATGAAAGAATAAAACCCCGACACACACTTCCCCTGACTTTGAACCATGCAGCATCATGCTGTTTCTTCCAATGGCTTCCTGTCTATGAACAGGTTCGGAATAGCTCCTCAAGGTGGTGATACCGTGAGCTCCCCCCTTGGTGACGCCATTGGAGGTATACCACTGCAACAAAGAATGAGTTCTCTTGAATACAATAGGCTGAGCCTTCTCCTTAAGCACGTGATTTGGGCTTCTAGCCTTCTGGACTGTGGTAAGAAAAGTCTCTGTTTAGTAAAGCCAACCCACTTACAATTATTTCTGCAGTAGAAGCCCCAGAGAGTAACGATATTCAGTGTTCCCTAAAACTTTGCCATATAATTAACACGTTGTCAAACACGTGGTCAGCTGAGAGGAAGTGCTTTTCTTGAAAGGCACATAGTCCATGGGAAATAGAAACATGTTCTTTTTATGTACCCATGATCTTTTCTATGATATACACAGCACCCTATCTATGACGGCTATTTCTATCACTGTCATAATTTCCTAGATTTAAATACCGATGCAGAACACAAAATTTGGACTTTGTAGATTTTACATCTATTGCAAACCCTTTCCGAATTGATCACAAATTGAGGTCAGTTCAAAAGTGCTTTTAAAATGCATGTTCTAATGTATCATTATATTGTTGTCCAAAGCCTGCTGTGAAAGACTCTCAACAGGGTGACTTGTAACGACTGAACTTCATTGTCTTACAAGTCTGGATGGTGAAAGTCCTAACCCAAAATGCTGGCAGTGACGTGCTCTTGGTGAAGGTCCCAGGAGAGGTTCTCCTTTCCTCTTTCAGCTTCTCTCCGGCCGACAAATGTTGACATTTCTTTTCTTCGAGATGCAGCTCTCCAGCTGCTGCCTTTGTCTTCACATGGCCTTACCCCAGCTTCTCGGTCTGTGTCTGTTTTTTTTATATAGACACCGGTCATGTGGATTGGGGTTCATGCCAATCCACTCTGACTTCATCTTAATTTGATTATATCTACAAAGACGTAGTTTCCCCAAAAGGCCCTATTCATAGGTACTGAATGCTAGGACTCCAACATATCATTTTGTGATACACAGTTCAATTCACAGCCTGTAAAACCACATGTATGCAGGGGTTGCTTATGTGTTAGAGAGTTTTTTCAACCTTTTTTTAACTGAACATTTTGCCAACCAAGTTATAGAAATGCTTATGACTTATTTGCCCTAGTTTTAGAATTTTCATGTAGGACTCAGAAAGTTTCTGGAAAAGAAGAAATCTGATAATTGAGTGCTTTCTAAAAGAGATTTACTCAAGATTAGCATAAATGAGTCTGTCCTTCAATTCAAATACTATTTCGAGCCAGTTGGCAATGACTCAACACTCCTAAGGAAAGACTGGATATTTTGCCTTGACAGCAAAAGATATTTAACTGGAATATCCAAGTTTAGAAAAAAATGTGCCAAATAGTTCAGTTGTGAACACTGAGCAGATGCTCCATAAATACTTGTTGACTAGAACTGTAAATAGTCCTCTTTTACACTTATAAGGAAAATTTCTCCCATTTGGTCCCAAGCACTATGTTTCACTTGTTCAATCGTCATTCTTCACTTGGCTACCACCACTCAAACCTAGGGACTGCTCAGAGAAGGAGCTCTTCAGAGAGTTCAAGTACTAGGCCCAGTTAACATATTTATATATCCGCCTTTGTTTCTAAGGTTTCTATATGATTGTACATCATTTTATCTTTTGCAGAAGTAAATACATCTAACAAGATTTAATATTATTTAAAATATGTAAATATAGTTTATAAATAACTGAATGGGTTTATAGTTCAAATCAGCTCAACAGTGCTATTTTAGCTACCTTATATTTATGAAAATGAGTTATGATTTTTTAAAATGTTTTATTAGGGGCTCATACTACTCTTATCACAGTCCATACATATACATACATCAATTGTATAAAGCACATCTGTACATTCTTTGCCCTAATCATTTTCTTTTCTTTCTTTCTTTTCCCTTTTCTTTTTTTACATTTTATTAGGGACTCATACAACTCTTATCACAATCCATACATATACATACATCAATTGTATAAAGCACATCCATACATTCCCCGCCCCAATCATTCTCGAAGCATTTGCTCTCCACTTAAGCCCTTTGCATCAGGTCCTCTTTTTTTTCCCCCTCCCACCCCGCTCCCCCCTCCCTCATGTGCCCTTTGTAATTTATACATCGTTATTTTGTCATATCTTGCTCTATCTGGAGTCTCCCTTCCCCCCCTTCTCTGTCGTCCCTCTCCCAGGGAGGAGGTCACATGTGGATCCCTGTAATCAGTTACCTCTTTCCAACCCACTCACCCTACGCTCTCCCAGGAGTTATGATTTTTTTTCCACCAAATTATTTCCTACATATTTTCCCAAATGACCTCTGGCTATTTCTTTTTTTAAAAATTCCACCAGTAAAAATGTGAATATTTCACGTCTTTGATGAGTTACAAGTGAAAACTTTGTGAAGAAATTTGAATAGCAATTGTCAAGGTTGTGTGCAAATATAAATGCCGCAGGAACACATGACTGCCACCCGAGTGAGCACAGGAGGCGGTTACACGGCGAGGCTGTGTATTGAGCATCAGTATCTTGTAGAGAGCTAAGTCAAAGCTGTTCAAAACCAACACATCGATTTCCAAACTGATAGGTGCATGATGGAATACCAAGATAGTATACTAAAAAATATAAACAAATCTCCTTAGCAAGGAAAGATAGCTAGAATTTATTGTGTGCCGACTCTATCAACGTTCGGATTGTGCTGTTTGCTTTACATGTTCTTTTGTTCATTTTAACAGGTAATTTTATATCCATCAGATGTGGTCTCATACTGTTGCATGGACACCCACACTCAATATTTGGATGAATGTTGAAGCCATGTTTGAAATTTAGTTCTTTTTGTCTCTACAACTTTTATTCTTGGAAGTATCTCAAGTAGCCCAGGAAATATGACTATATGAATCATTAACATGCATATACTTAATTATAGCCTCTAAGTTCCAAGTATATTAATTTTTCTAAAAGTGAGATGACATGCAAATATTATACAAATGTTTTCATAAGAAAACTTTTTCATTAAATTCTTACATCTATTTTAAACACTAGTATCTTAAGGTTTACAATAAACTATTTTTAACATTTTATATATCATGTAGGGACCAGAAAATGCTTATGATCTGATGCTGTGGGCAAAATGTTCTGAGGAGATTCATCAGGAAGTAAAGCAATAGGCTAAGTGAATCCTAGATTAAACTGGCATTGATGTGTGATGACACTGAGCAAGCTAGGTGAAGAAATACCACCAATTACAATTATATTTCGAATTTTTTACTATAATTCTTATTTATCCAAAGCCAGGTTTCTTAGTGGTTTGAGCATATAGGTCTGTGTTAAGTTGCCTATCGCCTGCATTTAATCTACCAAGATAATTTTAGGAGTTATGTATCACTGAGATTATTTTTACACATATACCATCTGGGGTAATTTGTATATCAGCCTCCTTATTGCAAATTATATGATATGTAAGAAAAATCCTACAGAGTTATTTAGCATTTGCTTGGTAAAAGTTGATTACAGCTCATATATCATACATATACAATTTAACTTTCTATTTCTGTTAGTCTTAATCAGTGATACTTGTTACTGATTGGGATTATATAATACAAAGAAAACAATACTCAGATATTCCTTTTATGGCTACATGAATTGGAATAAATATTATAGATGTTTTATAAAGTAGTATGTTTAAATTTTTTTTACAGTATTTGCTGAATTTAGTGATATATATTTTTGTGTTCTGAATGGCATTCTGAGCTTATATGTTCCCAATTGGTTTGGAGACTAATTTTTAAAAATCCTCTCCTACTGTCTCTACTAAGGATGGTGTCCTTATTTGTCTGCCTCTTTGGATAAGACGAAAGCTCTCCGGTGGCACAGTGGTTCACATAGGGCTGCTAATTCTAAGGTCAGTGGGTGAACCCCCGCACCCCCGGGCCTGTCCGTGGGAAAAAGACCAGGTTTTCTGCTCCTCTATAAAGGGTTACCATCTCAGAAACTCACAGGGGGCAGTTCTACCCTATACTTTAGGGCCACTATGAATCAGCAGTGAGTTTGGTTGTTTGGTTTTGGGTTTGAGTTTGATAACATTATCATGAACCCTGAATCTTTCAGGATATTTTTACCCAACTTCAAAATTCCTTATTTTTTCCCCAAGTTGCTTGAATACTCTATATTTACTATACTACCAGACAATTAGACACTATTTTAAAACATGCTCTTGGAAAATGGAATTGTAGAAATCACACTGAATATGTGGGAAATACCTAGGTTATAGGAAATGGACTTATATAGCATTATAAATAACAATTACACATTATTTGTACACAAAATCATACCTTTGCTTTAGACTTTTCCAAACAATGCCCAGAAATATTATTAACATGGAAATTGGTTTTAAACATAACTTGAAATTATTTTTTATGGCCTTTGTAAATCTCCCCTAGTCACTAGCTGGGGGCATACAAATAAAATGTAGAAGATTTTAACTCAAATGATTGGTCAGTTTTGCCACTCTGCTGAGCTACCTCAGAAACAGGAACAGGGGGATTCTATGAGCATCAAGAAAGAAGCACTACTAGTAGAGCACGTGTGAGATCCTTGCCTAAAGTCGAAAAGGAAGCAGGGAACCAGAGGCTATTGCACCCAATCCACGAGAAAGAGCAGAGGATCAGGATAACATCACCCGAGCCTTGTTTTGTCCAATGTACCAGATATAAAGAGAAGACTTCTACAAAAAATGTACATTACTATGTTTTATTATAATATATTTGAAAATTATTTTATTATAATGTTTAAAACATTGATCGTTTTTGTCTTTAGTTTATTTATATTATTTTTACATTACGTAGTAAGAGAAGTGTGAGCTATTGTGTTAGTCCATGTAGACTAGAGAAACAAATCCAGAGACACTCATACATGTATAAGAAAGAGTTTTATATAGAGGAGCAATTGTATATTGAGAAAACATCCAGCCCAGTCCAGATCAAGTCCATGAGTTTGATATTACCCCATATGTCTGATACCAGTCTATAAGTTCCTTTTCAGACTCATGTAGCACATGCATTGATACCAAATACAGAAAGATCACAGGCCGGTGGGTGGAAAGTCCTGTGGATCCAGTGGCGGTGGAAACATCTCAGTGCTGATGTGGGTCTCCATGTGGCTTCTCAAGCTCCAGGGCTCTGGTTCTATCAGCGTGTATCCATGTAGCTTGTCAGCAGGAAGATGAAGCAGAGTGTCTGTCCTACTGCCAGGGAGGAAGATTGGTGTTCCCAGAATCCTCAGAAGGCCATGCCCACACAAACACGTCATTGGCTATGACCTGGTTGACAGGCTAGACTCCACCGCAGCTACTAATTCTGATTTTCTGATTCTTCACAGACATGTGGTTATTACAAACATAAACTTTGTACATCTTGATTTTTATTATACATAAAATGAACAGAAAGCAGCATCTACTACTTTATGGGAATATTGTTGTTACTGGATGCTGTCTAGTTGGTTCCAACACATAATGACTCGATGCACACCAGAGCATCCTCCTAAGCATGTTATGTTGGAGCTCATTGTTGAAGCCACTGGACAAACTTACTCTTTTACTTTACCAAATGTGATGTCTATTTGCACAAATTGCTTTCTCTTGACAACATGTCCAAAATAGATAAGATGAAGACTCACCGTGCTCATGTCTACGGATTATTTTAGCCACTCTTTTTCCATGACAGATTTTCTTGTTCTTCTGGTATTCCATGGGATTTTTAATATTCTTAGCCAAAACCATAATTCAATTGCATCTATTCTTTTTTTCTTATTAATGCTCAATTTTCATATTCATATGAGGTGATTCGAAACATCATGGCTTGGACCAGGTGCACTTCCGTCCTCAGAGTGACATCCTGACTTTTCAACACTATAGAGAAATTCTGTGTAGCAGATTTTCCCAGTGCAATCGTTCGATTGATTTATAAACCACACTTGGAATCATCTTACTGCATGCACCAAAATGAAAGTAAGAAGAAAAACAAAAAATAACAGCAAGAAAATAAACAACAAAAAACAAAACCACACTTTCAAATTTACTATTGTTTTATAAGTTAGGATTTGGACTTCTCACTACAAGCTTGGTGGCTCAAACCCACAAACCACTGCACAGGAGCAAAGGGAGGCGATCTGTTCCTACAGGACTCCCGGTCTTAGAAACTTTTAAGGACCCCTTGACTCTGTCCAGTCTGGGCTTGCTATGAAAAGAAAGCAATTCAGTGGCCTATTCCTCTTTAAAAATGATTTGCTCATTCATTAAGTCAAGAAAAAACTAGTGGAATTAATTTGTACCGAGAACTACAGTTATCTGTTCCTATAGAACTTAGCTTACAGTCAAATGAGGGAGCCATAATGTGTCATGAAAGTAATTTCCTAAAGTCTTTGTTGGTGATGCACATACAAAAATTCCATCTTGATTCACAGTAGGAGCATTCCTGATGCAGAGGAAGCATTCAAAAAGTGTTTATGGAATTGGAAAACACACTGTTAAAGGGAAGAGAGCAGTGAACACGATTAATGAAATAATACAGGGATCCTTCCCTGCCATCCCACCCGCCAAAAGCCATTGCTCTCCAGACAGAAACCCCTGTGTATCAGAGTGCAATTTCTCCATGGGGCTTTCAATGGTGTGACCTTCAGAAGTAGATTGTCAAGTTTTTCTTCTGAGACGCCTCTGGGTGGATTAAAATCTCCAACATTTCAGCTCATAGGAAAGCAGTTAATCATTTATGTCACTCAGGGACTCTTGTAATAGAATAAAATAACTTATAAATAGTCCCCAACATATATTCAGGGTTAACATATATGGCATTATATTCTGATGAATTCATTTTAAGTCAGTTCTGAAAAAAATAGACTACATCAATTTTTTAAAATTGACAGTGTATTTAAATAGTGAGTTTTTGTTTGTGGGGATTGGAAATATTACATATAAATTTATAGATCTATTTTAATCCACGCAGTGCAAATAAACAAAACACACATATTTACTTCAGTGGCTAAGAAATGAACCATATGAGCAGGTTCTGGGTTATCTGGAGCATTGCTGGGAATGGGGTGGCATTTCTACACAGAAAATGAGTGAGTGATAAAGTCTTGCACTTTTTTCTTTATACAGTTTGTGGTATTATACCCCTGCTTCCTAAAGCTGCCAACTGCCTTCCTGAATCTGTAACGTGTGGGCCCATATTTTCAAGCGACAAAGACACCTGAATTATTTAATAATAAATCATTCACTGGGAATTTTTTGATGACACATCTTTTTATTCTTTCTTCTTCCACATTTCTTTTCTCTTCAAAATTCATTAATTTTTGCTTTGTCAATTCTCCTGTTTCATGACCTATAAGCTCTGTCACTTCAGAGATGTTAAATTATAAACTCAGAAGTCTAAGCATATAGATAATTTTTCCACTAATTTCTTCCACCATATCATTCTTAACAAATGCTTGGGGCACGTTCACATAACTCAGCAACAACACACTCCTCCCCCATCTCCTGCATGCATATATCTGTAGCTTTCTCCCTGGAAGATGTAATGTTTTGGACACACTGAAGAATATTTATTTCTTCTAGAAAGTGTAGAACATTACTTTACCTGCATCTGTTTCAGCTATTGCCTGGGAAAATGCATTCCATAGACAGTATGCCTTAAAGGGAACAATTGTGCCTTGTACCTAGGCTGAATGACAGGGATCTAATTGGGAGGCAAATACCTTTTATAATTTGATTTTAAAACTCTATGTGGGGAGAGTGCTCTGGGCATTATCAATTAATGGATGCTTGGTGTGTGTGCAGTTCAATTATTTATGCTGTTAAAGTTGAACGATGTCCAAGATTCTGTCCATTACAATTCTCAACACAGACTTCCATGTAGGGCTTTATCTTGCTGTACAACAGTGCTTTGAAAAGGCAATCAGAACACTGAGTAAAAGTTTTAAAGTAATAACATCAGCAAATTATATTCTTCAGCATTCATGTAATACACATTACTGATGATAAGCTATGAAAAAGAACAAAACAAAAACAAATTAACAAGGAGTTGTAAGTGTTATTTTTGGCAATTCCCGTATGCAAACAAAGGAGCTTCCAAAAGTTGGTGGACCATGAATAAACCTGGAGGATATTTTGCTGAATGGAATTATTCAAATACAGAAGGTATCAACAAATGGTATTGTTGATACCATTATCATAAAAAGTCAAGAATAGGCTTTAACAATAAAATAAAGATCTTCTGATGATTATTCAATGGTGGGACGGGAAGAACAGGTGATAACGTAGAGCAATTATAAGTAGGGTGACCCTTCCCCCCCCCCTTCACTGAGATTTTCCAATCACGGGGAGGTTAAAGAACACAGTTAAACTGTCTCTGGCATTTCTCAGCCTGCATTTTTATAAGAGCAGAAAGCTTCATCTTTCTCCTGAGGAAATATCTACCATTCGGCTGGAAATACCCAGAGAGAGAGGTTAGGAAAAACATTAGGGAATTAGGAGAAAACACTGGGAAGTTGGCAAGAGTTAATGGGGACAGAAGCAAATACGGTTATATTCAAAATTCATAATTCAAGAGTGTGTAACTACAAGCAAATTTTTGGATAGACATGCAGACTGGGACTGGACAAGTTGGAGTGGGAGACTGGGAATGTGCTCATGAAAACATAGGCTTGAAAGAGGATACGTGTGTATGTGTGTGTGCATATATGTACTTCTGCTACAAATAGGGTTAAGAAGAGAATACAGAGGACAAAAGTATAAAAAAACCTTAGACATAACAAAACACCTTGAAGAAATAAACCATTGGGTTTAGGAGATTAAGACCATAATCTCTGATAACATCAAGCTCAATTGGTATGACAATGTTTTTATATCCTCATTTGGAAAATGTGACTGGGATCTTGAAAGCTCATGAGTGGTCATTTCAGATGAATCTGTTGCTCACTACCCAGGGGAGAGAGTGACAATAATCAAAATACATGGAAAAATAGGTTCAAAAGATTAGAACCATAACTCACTGCCATCAAGTTGATGCTGACTCATCGAGACCAAATAAGATGCCAACGGTGGAACTGCACTGGTGAGTTTCTGAGATTGCCCCTGTTTATAGGCATATAAAGCACCACCTTTCTCCCAGGGAGCTGACTGGTGATTTAGAACTGCTGACCTTTGAATTACAGCCCAGTACATGACCACTCTATCACGAGGGCTCTTAAAAAGCTATTAGGCCATGTGAACATCAGTTTCCACAATCTTGAATCGGAAGAACTTGAGGGTGACAGATTGCCACTACCAATCAATCTGAAAAGGATCATATTAGAAGATCCTGTACAGAGTCGGAGAACATGTGGAACAGAACTCAATTTTATAAAAGAGACCAGGCTCACTGGTTGGATAGAACTTGGTTTGGACCCCCGAGATCTTGACCTTTACTTTTCACGGCTGGACCTGAACTCACCCGTGTTAGAATAATCAACCATTTTAGATAGGACGGCAGCATTTGCCCAAGACAAAGTAAAGAGGCTTTGGAAAGAGGAATGTAGACAGGAAACAGGGAGGACGTGAGATATGCAGTGGTATTTTGAGGGGAATGCAATGGATGAGTTCACTCTGAGTATGCATGAATTGCTGCATGTAAAATTATGATCTGCTCTGCAAAATTTCACCTAATTCACAATGCTTTTTTGTGTAAAAAGAGTACATAGAAAAATTCCATCATCTTTAATTCTATTTTTGCATAAATTTTTAAAACTGGCTCATCTGTAAAGTGCTTGAAGGACAGTGATATGAAGGTACAATTACAAAGTAGTTTGTAAGACATAACTAGAGAATAATAGTCGTCTTTATAAATAATTACAGGCTGGTAATGGAGATGATTGGATGCTGATTTCCCATACTGACCCAAGGCTGATTGCAGCCAGTCTGTGAGCACAGGTGAGGGGCCCTTGAACATTTTTTTTCAGAGTCTAATGATTTGGAAAGACTTCACACATTCATTCACTGACTTTCGAATGTTGGGTTAGACTTTATGAAACTTAAATAGAAGAAAAGTAATAATGCCATTGGATTAGTTGCAAAGGTGACATGGAGATTTGAAAATAGAGGGCAAGTCTAGGGAATGGGAAGTAGCCAAGGTCAGGGAACAATAACAGATAACTTAGTTTGGAGCCACATTTTGGGCATCTGTCATGTGTGGATAAAAAGGTCCTAATTTATCAATATTTAACTGAGAATTTTTAACGAGATATAATAAAGGATTTCAAGGTCATATTTTTGTTTCTTTAAGAAAAACATATTTACTGATATAAAATTTACATACCATACAATTCGATGGCTTAATTATATTAAAAATAATTGTACAATCGTCACCAAAATCAATCATAGAACATTTAAAAAAATTCTTCTCCTTATTATGACTGCCTGTTTTCTCCCTAAATCCCCTTGCCAAACCCTAAGAAACTATTGATCTAGTACCTGTCTCTGTAGATTTACCTACAAAGCATTTCATATGAAGAAAACCATACAAAAAATCCAACAACAAAAACAGAAAAAACCCTCAATCATAAAATAATTACGATTATTTAAAGCATAAAATAATAAGAACTAGAACGGATTAAAATGAGTCAAAAAGGAAAACAAATGAAATGGTGTTACGTTTTAATGGAATTGTATCTGCAATGAACCACTTAAAAATGCCCTCTGTATGAGGGCAAGTCTATGCATGTCTTGGGTCAGAGGGAACTAACTGGAGGCTTAATCCATGTGGAGACTCTGCCAATGAATTTTGGTATTTCACTGTCATACATAGCCTTCTACAAACCAGGTTTCAGAATTTAAGTCCTAGTACAATTTCCTGCCTCTGATCTTGGATTTTATTATTTACAATCCTTGAATCCCACAAACTGGCATGCTCTTTCCATATGGTTTAGCTGACACCTCGCAACATATTAATTTCCACTATAGTTGTACATATTTACAGACCCACAAGGTGTTGTTGTGAGGTGCCATTGCAACCCATGCAATGCTATGTACAACAGATCAAAACACTTCCTAGTCCTTTGACATACTCACAAGTGTCCCTATGCAAAGTCCAGTGTGGCAGACACTGTGTCGATCCATTTATTTGTTTATTTAATCATTTTTATTGGTAGCTCATACAAGCCTTATCACAATCCACAGATCCACCATTATGTCATGCACATTTGTTGCCATCATCATTTTCAAAACATTGTCTTTCTACTTGAGCCCTTGGTCTCAGCTTCTCATTTTCCCCTCCCTCCCCTCCCCTCCCCTCTTCCTTCCCTTCCCCTCCCTTCCTCCCTCCTTCATGAACCCTTCATAATTTTAAAATTACTATTATTTTTACACGTTTTACACTGCCTTATGACTCCCTTCACTCATTTTTCTGTTGTCCATCTCCCTGGGAGGGTGTTATATATAGATCATTGTGATCAGTTCTCCCTTTCTTCCCCCACCTTCCCCTTCCCCTCCTGGTATGGCTACTCTCAATATTGGTCCTGAGGGGTTTATCTGCCCTGTATTCCCTGTTTCCAGCTCTGATCTGTGCCCATGTATATGCTCTGGTCTAGTTGGATTTGTAAGATGTGATTGGGGTTATGATAGTGGTGGTGGTGGGGGGGGCATTAAAAGATCCCGTTTTAAGGGCTTCCTCTTTTTTGCTGCTCTTCTAATTTACCAAGCATAATGTCCTCCTCCAGGGAGTGGTCTTTCCTAACAACATTTCCAAATTACATGAGACAAGTCTCACCATCCTGGCCTCTAAGGAGCATTCTGTACAAACTTCTTCCAAGAAAGATGTTTGTTCTTTTGGCAGTACATGTACTTTCAATATTGTTTGCCAGCAGCATAATTCAAGTGCAATGATTTTTCTTAGGTCTTCCTTATTAATTTTCCAACTTTTACATTCATATGGGACAATTTAAAATACTGAGGCTTGGTTCAGGTGAACAATAATACTAAAAGTAACATTCTTGCTTTACAGAATTCTAAAAAGATCTTGTGCACCAGAGTTACCTAATGCAATGCACTGTTTGTGAATCCAAGCAAGATAAAATCCTTGACAATTTCATTCTATTCTCCATTTATCATGATGTTACCTATTGGTCCACTTATGAGGACTTTGGTCTTCCTTATATTGAGTTGTAATCCACACTGAAGGCTGCAATCCTTGATCTTCATCAGCAAATGCTTCAATTCCTCTTCACTTTCAGCAAGCAAGATTGTGTCATCTGCATACCACACAGGTTGTTGATAAGCTTTCCTCCAATCTTGATGGTTCTCAATATAATCCAGCTTCTCTTGTGATTAGCTCATCATATAGATGGAATAAGTATAGTGTGATGATACAACCCTGATTCACACCTTTTCCTATTTTGAACCATGCAGTATTCCTCTGTTCTGTTCTGTTTGACTCTTGATCCATGCACACATTCCTAATGAGCACAATTATGCTTTCTGGAATTCTCATTCTCCTCAGAAGCATCCTCAATTTATTATGGTCCTCACAGTTGAGTGTCTTTGTTTAGTCAATGAAACACAAGTAAACATTTTTCTGGTATTCTATGTTTTGAGCCAAGATCCATCTGACATCAGCAATGATATTCCTAGTTCCATGTCCTCTACTGAATCCAATCTGAACTTCTGGCAGTTCCCTGTCAATGTGAAGTTATTGGTAGAATTCTTCAATTTCTTCATGACTAACTTTAATCATTGGCACATAAATTATACTTGTGTTGATTGAATTTCTTTGAAGGTGAATAGTTATAATCCGATCGCACAAAGAACTGTACTTTATGATGAATTTAGCAAGATCCTTTCAGATAGCCATGTCATTTCTCTTGATTGTGTTCTTCCTGACATTTATTCAAATGGCCAATACCAGTCCACTTCAACTCACTGAGGCATAGAATATTGATATTTCTGCATTCCATTTAATTTCTTTTTTATTTCCCAACAGTTTTATTGGTTTACATATAATCTAATTTAATAGTTCAATCATATCAAGGAGAATTGTGCAATCACCTCCACATCAATTTTTATTTCTGTCTGTATACTATATGTTTAATCTTACTACCTTAGTATAATTGTTTTTTATTATTTTATTGTATTACTATAATTGTTGATAATAAGTGATTATCACTATAATCAAATAGTAATAATAACTGATTATCATTATAACAAAGGGAAATAGGGAATACTGGGTTGGGGGTGATGGTAGGGAGGGATCGGAGATTTGGGGAGTAAATAATGAGGATGGAGGCAGGAAAGGGAGAACTATAACAGACT
The DNA here is from genome assembly GCF_050624435.1 of Tenrec ecaudatus. Taxonomy (NCBI): domain Eukaryota; kingdom Metazoa; phylum Chordata; class Mammalia; order Afrosoricida; family Tenrecidae; genus Tenrec; species Tenrec ecaudatus. Next base: position 94,086,260 of record NC_134532.1, on the reverse strand, counting down.
GTGATTGTTTAACTCATCTGAAAGACAGTTTAATTCTGGGAAATGTGGGGGAGAGGCAGGCAGGGATCCATTTCAAAGGCGATCCATTTCATTTTAAACCACTTCCAGTTTTCCTAAATTCAGACTGCATATATTCCAAGTTTCAATCATTGGCAGATTTTTGAAGCTCTTTCTCTGAACCTTGAGTCATGGCCCATAAACAACTGAAGATTCTGATCTTTCCAGTACCACAGGCTTTACTGGACTCAGGTCACCACCGTCAGCTGCCTTCCAAGGAATTATCTCATCTTCAGTCATATTGTGTTTTCAGACCAGAGGCCCAATCTGACTCATGGTGACCTGAAGCGTCCATTCTGGCTCATAGTGATCATATAGGACAGAATACAGCTGTCTCTGAAGGTTTCTAAATATTTACGTCATCTTTCTGCTGTGCAACAGCTGGTGTTTTAAAAATATACTGTCATTTCAGTTAATAGCCCAAAGAATAACCCAAGACACCATTCTTATACATTCAGGAAGAGGACTCAGAAAAGGAAATTAAAAAAACAACACCATTTACAATAAACCCCCAAATATGAAATTCTTAGGAATAAATCTATACAAAGAAGATTAAATGTGTTTAACAAACAACAAATGAATGAAACATTGACTGATGCAGGAAGCATTAAAAGAAAGAAAGAATTTAGAGCCACTGAACTACAAAGAAATAATTGGCATTCAATCATCTCAAGAAGTAGCATATGAGCAAGAACCAAGCTTCACTGAAGCCATTAGCTAAAAACAAGATTCTAGAAATGCACAGAATACAAGATGAAATCTTGCAACTAGCTGACGAAGCACTCAAAGCACCCATTTGTCTATGCTAACAAATTTGGAAGACAAAATCTAGACAACTGTCTGGAAAGATCTATATCTGTACTTATTCCAAAGAAAGGCGACAAAATGGGAAAATTCTAGACCTCACATGCAAGTTGAGGCAGGAGTCTGTTGAGGAAGGAGTCCTGGAACCCGGATGGCGTAATGGATTAAGTGTCGGATTGCTTATCACAAGGTCTTGGTTCAAGTCCACCGGTTTTTCTGAGGGAGAAAGATGAGGCTGTTTGCTCCCAAAGACTTAGTCTTGGACATCCCGTGGAGAATCGACTCTTTCTGACAGAGTCTTTATAAGGGAGAACTTATTCAGTGCCAGGCAGTTTGGTTTGGTTTTAAAGGTGCTTCACTGAAATAGAAAGGTTGAAGTCCAAACCACTGTGCCACTGTGCTGGAGAAAGACCTGGCAATGTGTTTCCATGAAAAGTACAGTGTAGAAAAACTGCTTTGTCTCATGGGATGGCTAAGAGTTGCAAACTGAATTGTCAACTCCTAGCAGTGACAGGATAGTGCAGTGTCCGTTCTGATACACACAGACTCGTTATGAGTCAGAGCTGACTGGATGGTACCTAACAACACAATAAGAAACACGCATTTCGTGTTACCATGACTACACGTGCGTATTACTCAGAGGAAGAAACAGAAAATTGGATAGTCCTTCTTTCAATATGTAATATATTCAGAGCACAGCACTATAAGTCCTTAACGAGTATGCCAAAGCCATATAAAGAAAAGCCATAAATCATGCTTAGATGATCCCAAAAGAAAATGATACGTGATGAAAATGATACTATGGAGGTTCTTATTATTATTGTTTTTAAAATGCCAATTTACAAGTGGGAATAATTAAATTGATGAATATTTCTATTGAGACCAAACACTATTTTTATTGTGTAAAATGTGTACCCTACAAAAGTTCAACAGGCAGTTTTAAGTTTTTATCCTGTTGTAGTTTTGAGTTGTATTTCTGTTTTAGTGATGTTTCCCCCCATTTTTTTTCTGTTCCTAAGAACACATTCTGTAACTAAGGTCTGTTTGTGACCATTGACTGTGCCAATTAGAATTTAAATAGTGCAGGCAAAGAAAACTTAAATGGGAACCAGCAAGAGCTGTAATCAACACATTACAGAAACAAAGTCATGTGGAAGACCCTATGAGGTGCTTTAACATTCAGAAGCAGCAGCTTAAGAATGAAAGAATAAATTTAAAATCCACGCATTTATGTATATTAATATTTTATAAACTCTTCTAGTTACATAATTAGGCTTTGATCAATGCATAAAAGTTGTGCTTAGTATGAAATATATTCAGATTGCAGAAATAAAGATTTTAATGAAATAGTAATAAGAGAACTCAGAAATTTTATAAAATAAGAAGTATTGCTTTATAAACAAAAATGCTTTCCATGATTAGTTGTTGTTAAGTGGCATTTAGTTGGCTTCAACTCATAATGACCTTACTTACAATAGAACAAAGGACTGTCCTGCCCTGTTCTGCCCATTCCCACAGTCATAGTTTGAGCAACTGTGTCAGTCCCTCTCCTTGAGGCCTTTCCACTTTAATGCTGAGTCACACATCCTTTGCCAGGGACTTGGCTGAGCCAGACATGTACCCAAGGTGTTTGAGATAACATCTCTCCATCCTTACTTTCAAGAAAAACTCTGCTGCACTTCTTCCAAGCTAGATTTGTTTGTTCTTCTGGATTTCGTGGTATATTCAATAATCGTTGTCAACATTATAATTCAAAGCCATCAATTCTTCTTTGGTCTTCATTAGTCACTGTGCAATTTTTGCATCCATAGGAAGTGATTGAAAATACTATGGCTCGATCCTCAAATGACATCTTTGCGTTTTCACCCTTTTTAAGAGGCTTTTTGTTGGAGATTTTTCCCAGTGCATTATGTCATAGGATTTCTTGATTTATTAATAATAGGGATAAGATGTTGTTTGGTTTTTGGGTAGTAGTAATGTTATCTCCATTCTTAACCTACTTTTGACATTTTAAAGAACACTGACAATGGCCAAATTCTGGATGTGAATAAGGGGAATTGCCAAGAGTTCAAAGAGCACACAGGTGCCTAAAGAATTAGCAGTTATCTAGGAATATAGGAAAGGCTTCATCAAGGTAAAACAAGGTGAAACTCACTGAGTCTTCAATATTGTTTAGGAGTTTTCCATTAGGTGTATGAGTAGAAAAAATGGATGAAAGGCATTAAATCATGAATGGGCTTGAGTAGTTAGAAAATCATGTGAAGTGGATTAATAATTGGAGGCAGAAAGGTAAGATACATGAAATGGTTTGTACTGACTCAAATAGCAACTGGAAGTTAATACCTTTTGACTAAATTATATGTGTAAGTGGTTGCTTGCTATGTCTTCAACATTTCACTTAATAGCTCTAATATTTTATTAGTTACATATATAAACACTTTTATGAATGGTAATATTTTTGTAAACCTTATAAAAACAAAATGAGGTTCTTGTGTATGTGCTATTGTTCATTAGTTTGTTCTCCACTAGTTCATTTTCCCATCATAACTTCCTGGAGGTAACCACTTTAAATATCTTTAATTCTTCTTATATTTGTTTCTTAACTTCTAGATATGCTTATTTTGGTTCTAAGTACATTTTAATATTTAAATCTGTTTCTTCCTGTGGTATAACAAACCACCTTCCCATGCTTCTACTTTCTCCCATTTCTCCATTTAACTATTTCATTATTTCTGCTTATTGATACTATTTTTAGATATACAGAAATAGCATTTAAAGCTGAGGAATAAAAAAAAGAAAATGTTTAGGGCAAAGAATGTAGAGATGTGCTTTATACAATCGATGTATGTATATGCATGGATTGTGATAAGAGTTGTATGAGCCCCTAATAAAATGTTTAAATAAATAAATAAATAAAAAAACAAAGTTGAGCAATTTTAACCATTCTTGTATAAATTTTTGCTTTTTTTGAATCAATGATCAATTTTAAAAAACTTTACCACCTTGTTTTTTATATATCAATAGATCATCTAAAAGTTCTCTCAAAAATATACTTATTTTCTCAATGTGTTCAAGTCAATGAGGGTATCTGTACATTTCTTTCCCTGCCCCAACACACCGTATTTTCGTGGTGACCCTCTTATGCCCTCTGACACTCTCTATCCCCTAATCCAAAATCGATGGCAGTCATGTATTTCTTCTCACCCCAGTTTCAGTCTTAAGTCCGAAGACTCCAGGTGAATTTGAGGTAAAGTCCAGTTCATTTGTTGGCATTTCCACATCAAGTTCTTCTGGTGTGGTCTATGACAGATGTGCTCCTTGAAAGGAATGAGTCTAAAGTCATAGTAGTTCATAGCACTTGACCTGGGTCAGCAAGGGCTGGATAGAAATTCGGTCAAGTTTCAAATTAGGGCTAGAGTACTTGGCTCCCCTTGGGTTCTATCTAAAGTAGTGTTACATGTGCTTTATTTTTGTTTTTTAACTGATGAGAAGTTGTTCTCCTGTTTTCTGCCTCCTGCAACTATAAGAACTCCCCTCCCATTATGGTGACTCTCCAGTAAGGCTCCCTTATCACTCTTGTAGGAGTGTCTGTGCTATGAGGTGGCCTTTGCACAATGTTGCATGGCAGCAGATAAAAAATGTTCTCCTCCCTTTCTCCCCTTCCTGAAGGGATACCCCAGCTGAGGGGAGATGTCTCAGCTGACGTGTTCTTTAAGATGTGCACATCAGGGGATGATGGACTATGGGCAGGATCTCTACCTCTTTAGGATACTAGGTTAAAAATGTAGGGCACTTGAGAGCAGGAGCCTACCTACAGGGTGTTAATATAGTGGGGACTCATACAATATTTGTCCTTTGGTGATTACTAACTTCACTCAGCACAATGGTTGCCAGACACTTCCATGTCATGGGGTGTTTCATGCTTTTGCCACTGTTTTTTAGGGATACAGAGTATCCCATTGTGCATATGTACCATAGTTTCTTTATCCATTCTCCTGACGTTGGGTACTTGGGCTGTTTCCAACTTCTTGCTATTGTGAGCTGTGCTGCAATAAACATTGAAGAGTACACATCTGTCCCTCTTCTCTCTCTTCATTCTTCTGGCTATTCATCCAATAGTGGGTTTTCTGATTCAGGGATTCCTGTTACCAGTTGTTTTAGGTAGTGCCATATATTTCTATAGTGGTTATATATGTTTACAAGTCTACCAATTTCATTTTCTCCACTTCCTCTCAAGCATTTGTTTTTTGTTTTATTGGATGTAAGGTTGTAGCTCATCATAGTTTTAACTTGCATCTCCCTGATCATAAGCATTTTTACATGTGTTTGTTGGCCATTTGATTATCATTTTTGATGAACTCTCTGTGCATGCCTTTTGCCCATTTTTAAAACAAATAATCCAATGCTTACATTTATTTTATTTTTGCCCATTTTTTAAGTTGGCCATTTATTGTTCTCTTACTAAAGTGTTGTAGAGTTCTGTAGATTTTGATAATTAGTTGTCTGTTGTGTCATAGGTGATTTTCCTAGTCTGTGGGCTCTTGTTTCACTGTTCTGTTGAATTTTTTCGATGTGCATAAGTGCGTTATTTTTAGTACATCCCACTCATCTATTTTGTCTTCCACTGTGTGTGCTTCCTCTATTATACTTAGTAGCCTATGTGTGCCCTGAAATAGGACCTTGAGTATTGTCCCAATTTTCACACTGATGAACCTGATAGTGCTAGGGTTTACGTCTAGCTTGTTACTCCATCTTGAGTTCATTTTTGTGCACAAGGAGAGCTATGGGTCCTGTTTCATTCTTCTGCATATGGAAATCCAATCGATCCAACAACCTTTGTTGAAGAGGCTGTCCTTATCTTATTGGACAGTTTTTGGTCCTTTATCAGAAGTCAGTCGCTTACAGGTGGATGCCTTTATTTCTGGCTTTTCTGTTCTGTTCCATTGGTTTCCGTTTCTATCACTGTACCAGCACTAGGTCGTATAGTAGGCTTTGAAGTCCAGCACTGTGAGGCCTTCTGCCTTGTTCTTCTTTTTAAGAAATAATTTGTGTAGCTTGGTTCTCTTCTCTCTCCATATGAAGAGGGTGATTAGTTTGTATTTGGCGATTAAATTGGAACTGAATTGCAGATTGCTTTAGGTGATATTGATATTTTCACAGAATTACATCTGCCTGTCCATAAACATAGGATATTCTTCCATTTATGTAAGTCTCTTTTGGTTTCTTATAATAGTTTTCTTTAATTTTCTTTGAACATGTCTTTATTTCTATGGCTAGTTTTATTCCTAGATAGCTCATATTTTCTGTGGGATTATAAATGGTCTTGTCTTCTTGATATCTTTTTTGGAATTCCCTTCATTGGTATATTGATTGATTTCTGTTTGTTAATAGTGTATCCTGCTACTTTGCCTAATCCCTCAAGTGTTTCCAACAGTCTTTTTGTGGAGTCCTTAGGGTTCTATATATCAAGGGAATATAATTGTATATATTTGTCTAATGGTTCTGACTAAAACTTCTAAAATGATATTGAATAAGAGTAATAATAAAATACACCATGTCTAGTTTCTCTTTTCAGGGGAAACATTTTCAGTTTTATTCTAACGAGAGTGATTGCGACTATTGAATTTTTCTATGTGGCTTCTATTATGTTGAAGAATTTATCTTTTATTCCTATTTAATTGAGTGTGTTTATTACAAATGGGTGTTGAATATGGTCAAATGCTTTCTCTATATCTATTGATATGGACATTTGGTTCCTGTTTTTTGTCTTGTTTTTGTGGCGGATTTTATTGTTTTTGTTTTTTGAATATTAAACCATCCTTGAATCTGGTATGAATCCCCCTTCGTCATGGTAAATTATATATTTTAATATGTTACTGGAATCTATTGGCCACTATTCTGTTATGAATTTTCCCATCTATGTTCATGAAGCTCCTTGTCGATAGTTTTTAATCTCTGTGAAGTTTTTGCATGGTGATCGTATCAAGGTTATGTTTGCTTCATAGAAGGAGTCTGGGAGTTTGTTGTCCTTTTCTAGACTCTGGAATTGGCTGTGCAGAATTGGTGACAGCCCTTCTCTGAATATTTGGTAGAATCCCCCTGTGAAGCCATTTGGTCCTGAGCTTTTTCTTGGTTGGCAGTTTCTTATAGCCTTCTTTATTTCTTATTTTGTTACGCATCTGTTGAGATTTTCAACATCTGTATCATCAAGCTGACACACCACTGATTAGGGGTCAGTCAGTCTCTCTGCCTCAAAAGGTGTGTTATCAAGTCTGGTTGGGTGTGGCATAGCTGTACTCTCTCTCTAGCTTTCCACCTACATCCAGTGGTTTCTCTTATTTGCCTCTAGCCCCTGCTTACTGGTCCAGCATCTTGGGGACAATCTTCAGTCAGCCAGAATTAAGGTAGCATTACAAAAGCTCTTGAAACAAAACATTTATGAGCACCTCAAGTTCAGTGTATGTCCAAGCCTCTGTGTTCCTCAGCACAGGTTCCCTCTGCTTTAGTGTTATATTTCTTGGCATAGCCTGGGCATTTGCTGCTGCTACAGGTGGGCTACTCAGCCTAGCTGCTGATGCATGTTTCTTCCTTTCAGGTCTCTGCCTGCATGGTCCTTGACTGCTTCAGCCCATCTACCTCAGGAAGTCTTGTAGCCTTCACCTTCTACACTGCTGCCACTGTATTTTGCCTCTTGATTCCACTGTGCTTGCTTCATTTCTCTAGGTCTTCAGAGTTAGCAGCTCATTTACTATTGCCAGCTCACTTACAGCTACAGTTGACCTGTATTCCCACTCTCTGGGAAGTAAAGGGTCCTGTGTCCAAAAGTTGTGCTCCTATCTCTCCCAAATGAGGAAACCCCAAATTCTCTGAGAAGCATACTGCTTGAAAGGAAAACCTGACAATTCCGGTGCATGACAATAAACTCTTTAAATGGATTATTACACTACCGACCCTAACGGCTAGATTTGGAAGCCTCTTTTATCGATAGTGAGCCTACCAATACCCTACAAGCCACTTATGCTGTTAGTAAACCAATAATTATTTTACAATATTAAAGCCTGGCTAATCAGTTTGGGAGAATTACAAAGCCAGAGCCCAAGAGGCCCCCAAAGAGAAAGCTTGTTGCACCACAATAATTAAATTTTAAGATGGAATTTAAGTTTCAGAGTGTGACACTTTTAATGTCTTAAAAATGCACCTTTTCTTAAAATTGTTTTAATTTTTAAGAAAATTCACCCTTTCCTCCAGCTTTGAGATACTGAAATGTCCGTGGAGAATAGACAAGAAATAAAGATAAGTACAACCAGTTGAGTGTCACAGAAATTGTTGGGTAAATTAAAGAACAAGTGTTTCATTCCAATAGAGCTAATTGGGACCAATTTTGACACATATTCTGATTGGTGGGGTGGCGAGTTTGGGATAATCTTTTGTTGGTGACCTTTTTCTTTTTAATATGCGCAAGTGGCAAATATTTGGAAACCACTCTGCTTGACAAATATAACCTTAGGGTAGGACGCAGCCATCAATTGTATCCTCTGCCTGTTCATCAAAGTCGGTTTATTGTCCACCCCCCCCTCACAGCTCTTCAGCCCTGTTATATTAGACTTTCTCTTGATGTTGACTTAACTTAAAGGATTTTTCATGCTTATGCACATCTCCAAATACACCATTCTTCAAGTTCTAGGTCAATTTTCAGCCCCTTTACTATCATTTCTGCTTTAACATCCCCTTCCTTTGCATAATATCTATATAAACTTATTACCTGAAAATGTCATTTGTAACTTTATCATATATTACTTTCCATATCATTTTTAGTTCTATTGAGATTCTTTTGTTTTTCAACCAAGAGTAAAATTTTTGTAAAAGACCTTACTAGTTTAGTTCAATCCCTCATTAAATAAAATTTGAAGAAACAAATAAATCCTCTAAAATCATATTGCTAACTAATTACAGAACTTAGAAACTTAAAAAAATGGACTTGAATATAGTAAGTGTAGATGCACATGTGTAGGTTTATTGATAATATTTGAATATAAATTTACTAAATGTATTTATTACAATGTCTTCACATTCAATTTTAAATTCTGGATTCTACAATGAAGCTTATATTTTAAGGAGTATTAGTATTAAACTGTAATCTTCTAAAATAATGCCTTACCGTTTTATTTCTAAGGGCACAACAATGCAGAATGATATGTATTTACATTCTTTGTTAATCTAAGGAAACTTTGCGTGCAAATTGCTTTGATGTATAATGTGCAGCTGCGCTTCTGTTGATTATTAGAAGCAGTTTCAAGTAGATGAACCATTATTTCTTTAGAAATTTTAGGTTGCTTTCTATTCGAAAGTGTTGACATTTAATTTTTTTCTAGGTGAATATTAAGTAGCTGTTGCTTACTAATTTTAGAGATTATGCTAATTTGAATGTACAGAAAGTGATTAAAAGCCTATAACTAATGCCAATATAACCAATTCATCAATAATCTTGTATTTTCTCCAATTTGATAAAATTAATGTAATATCCACTTCCTAACCTATACTAAGGCAATGAAACATGTAGTATGATTTATGTAGAAATATTGTTCTCAATGCTTACTCAGAAAAGAATATGCCTAAAGAAATAATTACACTAAAGTAGAGCACAGCCTTATAGGATTCTCTATCCTTCAAAATGTGAATCAGATTTGTGTGTATATATATTTATGCATATATAACTATATATATAAAACACGACATATTCCTCTGTTGGTGACATATTATCATCATTGGGCTTTTTTTTGCAAGACATTCTTTTATTTAATGTACTTATTTCCTTATATCTTGAAGCCGTTCCCCTAGTTTTCTTCTATAGACAGCAATGGTTGTATAGTTGCTATATGCTGGACTACTTTCGGCATGATCAACAGTTCAGAAGCACCGGCAGCTCTGTGGGAGAAAGACTAGAATTTCTACTCTTAAACAGTTACAGTCTCAGAAACCCACAGGAGGTTACTGTGAGTCAGCAATGACTCAATGGCAGTGAGATAAATTCTTTAACAACTCTTTATCAAAAGATGAGATCCGTTCCACTGAGCCTTGAGCCTTGATTGGCCTATGACCAAAGACATTTGGTGTAAGCGATGTCGTGTCAGTTCCAGACTAACTTTTAAATGTACAAGCAGTTTCTGCCTTGGTCCTTTGCTCTTACAATCTTGCTGGACTGGCTCTGAGACGATTGGCCAGCCTTCTAATCTCTCTGCCAATGTTCCAGACATGAAAGAAGATGTCATGAACATTGTAGACCAACTCAGTTAGCAACTTAATATTACGTGAAGACCTCTGTGGAAACTATGTAAGTTAAGGAGTTACCTGCAGCTGGGTCTGGGTTCGTGTCCCACACATTTGTGAGAAGTTGAACACATGCTGCTCTGTTCAGCCACTAAGCTGAGGTGCTTCTATGGCAAATGCTAACTGTGACAGCAAACGGCATTAGAATGTTTATCTCTTCTTTGTGCACACGTTTGTTTTGTGTGTAGGTGTTTTGATTTACTTAAATGTTATTGTGAAATAGCATATATTTTTGAGGTCCACCCATGTTGAAACACACACATACATTTTGTCATTTTCATTTGCTGTATGAATTGATGTGTTCATCCACACATTTCAGCTAATATTCTGATTATGGTCAGGTAGGTCATCACAAACCCCCAGCTGCTAAACCAATGCTGTAATCAGCATCTTGAAAACTGTGTGAGAATTCCTTTAGATTGTTAAGACTTGCACTACTCTAGTACATGTTCAGTGACTGACTGAATAGTGACGCATTTCACCCCAGAAGATCGGAGACAGCTTGCTTTTCCACTACAGTATATTCTTTATACTAACTGGACTCAGTAAGCTTTCTCATTTCCAGCCCCACACACACACTCCCCATGTAATAGTTCAAACTGAAATCTATTTTAATAGTGATTTTCTTCTAATGGAAATTAGTTTTGAAGTAATTTTTGTGCATGTTGGCTATTGCTATTTCCTTCCTTATAAATCACTGTCATAGTTGCTTACCACTTTTCTGCTCGGACTGACGTCTTCTTGCTCTTTCAATTGTTCCTTATAGACTCTAGAGATTAAGTTCTGGTTAACTTATCCATTATAAGTATATTAACATATTCTTTCTTTGAAGTATTGATTTGTGCTCTGGTGATGTAGTGCATTAGTGCCCGGCTGCTAACAAGAAGGTCTGCAATTCGAAACCATCAGCGCTCAGAGAGAGAAAGACCAGGCTCAACAAACCCGGTTCAACAACCCACAGGAGCTAGCTTGTTCTACGTGGCTCTACAGGATCTCTGGCAGTCAGAATTAACTTGATGATAAGGAGTTTGGTTTCAGTTTTGGTATCTTTTATTAAACAGCAAGCCTTATCTTGGCATAATTAAATTGTTTCTCTCTTTTTTTTTGTTTTATAGGCTTTTTTTTTAACATAAGAAACCCTTTGCTGATGCTCATTCATAAAGTTATTTACCTGAATTATTTTAATAACTTTATATCTTTATTTGCCTCATTTTAACTTTCTGCCTAGATTACATCCTCATAGTGGTGTCAAAATGTGGCTTAGTTTTATTTTTATTGGTATAGTGAGACTTTTATTTGGTGCCACTTACTCGTGTATTGATTTGCGATGCCACTTTTGCAACAATTTATCATATTCACACATCGGTATATCTAAACTCTGTTGTTTTCCACTGATCAATTTGTGTCCTTTTCATAGAGATTTAGTGGGTTTTTGGAATGGTGCTTCTTTATATAATTTTGATAATTAACTTTTCTTTTTTTATGAAGAATCCAAGTAAAATTTTATTTAGACGATATTGAAATTATTTCAGTGGAATAAATTAGCACCTTTAGAGCTTTAAATTGCTTATGAAATGCTGTCTGTTTACTCAGAGGAACAACTATGTTATTATGTAAAACCTTGACATGGGGTCTCATGTATGATGCTATATTTTACCAGAATGAATATAAGTTACAACACAAAAGAAAATAAAAACGAAACTCCACTGCCATGGAGTGGATTACGATTCATAGCAACCTTGTGAGACAGAGTGGAACTGCTTTGTGGAGTGTCTGAGGCTGCACATTCAAGACCAGACGACCTCATCGGTCACCAGGGTGCAGCTGGTGAGTTTGACTCACTCGGTCTTACAGTCAGCAGTCCAATCCCTAACTCATGGTGTCACCAGAACTCCTTACAAATCACGAGTTTGAAATCTTTTGCTGTTTCTATGAGTAATGTCGTCATTATCACTACCAAGAAACAAATAGAAAATTCCTTCAAGCATAGAGTAAGAAGCATTTTTTTCCTCACTCATGTGCATATTGATTGGGTTGTTGACCAGGTCAACATGATTAATTCTAATGTCTAACTAAAAGACATGGACTCTTGAGGTTTGGGTATTTTTCAGGTGGATGTCAGAAGATCTCAGATGGGAGAGTGGAAACATGCAGAAATCAGAATAGGCACACTGCACATCTATCCCCTTTCCATTGGTCAAAGCACATTATATGGTCTACTTTAGCAACATTGGACTTAGAAAGCATACTTCTCTCTCACAGGTGGTTTAGTGGGAATTAATATTTGCCAAACAGAAATTAAATCTGCTATAATTAGCAATTAAGGTTGTAAATAGACAAAATGAATTGAGATAATATTGCAGTTAACTTAATAAAAATATAATTTGAAAGGACTGTTTTGATTTCAACTAGCTAAATTTCTATACACACATAATTGCATGCATGAATTTAATTGATTAACTAATTCTTATCTTTATTACCAACACAGCTTTTTCATTTAAAAAAAAATTGTTACTGGGAGTTGAGACAGTTTAGAAAATAGATGAGATAATTTGATGGAAAGTAGGAACTGAATAAGAAAGACTGAAGAGGAACTGCTGCACTTGAATGGTGGTGCTGGAGAAGAACATAGACTGAACAGACAAACAGATCTGTCTTGGAGGAGTAAGGGCAGAGTGCTCCTTAGAGGCAAAGATGGAAAGATTTCGTCTTACATACTTTGGACATGTTGTCAGAAGAGACCGGTGCCTGGAGAAGGACGTCATGCTTGGTAGGTGGAAGTGGCTGCATCCATGGGCTTAGGCGTATGGTGAGCATAGTGCAGGGCTGCACATTATTTTGCTCCGTCGTGTGAAGGGTTGCTATGAGTTGGAGCTGACTGGATGGCACCTAACACAATAAACAATCGATTATGATGCGATTTTCATAAGCATTTGAAATGGTGACTTTAGTATTTACTGTATGTTTTAAGATATTTGAGGTAATCGGCAGTTTCAAACACGTGTGTGTGTGCACGTGTGAACATGTGGTGGAGTCAGGCTACTAAGAATGAAGTGAACAGCCCAACTTATAACCCTCCACTGCACCAGGACTCCTTTGATTGAACCAAGGGCCCTCTTTATTTAACCTGCTTAATTTGACTTTCATGAATTGCTGTCAAGTAATTACTGAACAGACTTATATCAAATATTTCCATGTCAAAGTAAGTCTATACATTGCTATGTATACTAATAAACCTTAATCTATGATTAAAATTCTGGGGAAAGATGAGGCTTCCTACTCCCATAAAGAGGTAAACACTGAGAAACCTAGGGGTAACTCTACCTGTCCTAGAGGTAGCTTTTAGTGGGAATTGAATCAAGGGCAGTGAGTCTTGGTTAGGATAATCAAAATAATAAAAATATACTCAAAATTACTATAAAGTTAAAATTAGCAAATGTTCTTGAATTTGATGTAATAGCAAACCATATCTAATCGAATATAAGGCGACCCGAGTATAACCTGAGGTACCTAATTATTACCTGGGAAACCAGAACAACTGATTGACTCAAGTATAAGCCTAGGGTAGAAAATGCAGAAACTATTGGTGAATTTCAATAATCAAAACAAAAGAAAATAAAATTACTAAAAATTGAGACATCAGTGGGGTGATGTATTTAAATATTTATTTCAAATAAAAAACATAAATAAAAGGACAACAAGTCATTTGACATTAGTAAACCAGCACAGTAGGTGGAAAATAGGTTCAACAAAACAATAAGGTATCAACAATGATACCTTAAGAGTACTATTTCCTGAGCTCAATCAGCAACCTAGCTAAAATGTAAAGAGTAAAAATCCTTCAAAACTGGATTCCTCATCATCATCTGTATCCCAATGCAGAGCTTCAGCTGGTATGAGGTCATCATAGATGCTGTCCTCACTGAGATCGCCGTCATCACCATCACTGTTTTCATTTTCATACAAAGCGAAGTTTTCACTGCCATCCATAGCATTACTAATACTATATTTCTGGAAGGCAAGTTGCACCATGTCTTCTAGAATGTCTTCCCATGCATCTCAAACCCACTTTGCTATTAACTCTATGTCAGGCTTCATGAAATCCTCCTTTTATTAGTTGGGCTTGACCAGATGACATCCATTCATGCCACATCCTTCGTACACGGTCTTTAAAAGGCTTATTCAAAGATACATCCAGAGGCTAGAATACAGATGTTAAGTCCACCTGGAATAACGGCTGAAGTAACTTTACTAGATTTTGCCAATTTTTTTATGTACCACTGACCCGTGTATAAGCCAAACCCCAGTTTTTCAGCATATTCTTTGTGCTGAAAAACTTGGCTTATACATGAGTATACACGGTATGTCTTTTCCTAATAGACCAGAGTGGGGGATATGAGTTTACATCCTATAAAAGTGTTTTTTAGGTGGGCTCTGAACATACCCCAAACAAGTAATGATGTCTTTTTCTTTAAGACTGCTCCTGGTCGTCGGTTCCAAATTTCTTCCAGCCAATTTTTTGTACCACCTTCATCCATTCACACTTTAACATGTGCATGCACAGTAATTCTTGGTGGGAAATTGATCTTTTTAGGCAAGGTCTTTCTTTTAAAAATAATGACAGGACACAGCTTAGTTCCATTAGCCAAACATGATAGAACAACTTTACAGTGTTTTTTTAATTTCATTTCCTGTGGTTTCGAGAAAAATGTTTTGTTTTTTCTCCTAAACTTGCCACAGTTCTGTTGCTTGGAAGATCAAAAATCATGGCAGTTTCATCCATATTCCCAATATCTGCCAAGTCATAATTATAAATCTTTGTTGTATAATAAATAACTGGAATGGCATACAGTAATTTTTTCTTCAAGGTCTTGTGGCAATTTCTGGGAAATCTTTGTTCTTTGTCTCAATCATAGTAGGCCAAACCTATTCATGAAGTGGGTACACCATCCTGCTGATGCAGCAAATTTTTCAATGCCTGGTGCTTTATATTTGTCATCCTTAGACCTTTGTAGAGCACGTATGTGGATTCCCTTCCGTGTTGCACAGTAACCATTTTGACGACACTCCACAACCCATTTATGCAATTCACTCTCCAGAGCCCCATAAAAAGATGTTAAACCACGAAGAGTTTTAGCTTTTGGAATCTGTTCCAAGTCAGACTTCATTTTCTGCCACTCCCTCACTTGCTTTTCATCAACACAGAATTCCCTACTTGCAATACTGTTATTGCTCTCTTCTGCTCTTGACACAAGCTTCATTTTGAAACCAGCCTCATATGACTGGCGATTTTGTTTTGGTTCAAGAGTATCCATTTCTAATAGGATAAGAAAACAAGACTTTGAAAAAGAACTTTCATGGCAATGTCCCCGCTCCCTGTCCTCCGCCCCCCACCAGTGATTTGTTAGCAGGGAGGTGCAAGGGGGGGGAGGGGGAGGGGAAGTCCGTGCGGGTGGGGGGGGATGCAGGATGTGAATTAACACAGAGACCAGAGAGGAGAGATGGAGCACAGCCACAGACACATCCTTACCAGATCAGCTGCCTGCGTAAGTGAATCACTAAGGGTGCTTCTGCGAATTGGAGCCGTCCACATCATAGGATGGCTCTGATTGTTTAGATGTGAGTAAACAAACATTCACATCTCTGCAGTGTCAGTGGGGGTTTGAATGAACAGTGGAGAAATGGCAATCACCCACGAGATAATGGGTGCTCATCCCGTTACCTGGGGGTGCGGGGGTAGGGGGTGGGCAGCGAGATGTTACACCTCGCTGGAGTACCACTGACCCGTGTATAAGCCAAACCCTAGCTTTTCAGCATATTCTTTGTGCTGAAAAACTTGGCTTATACACGAGTATACATGGTATGTCTTTTCCTAATAGACCAGAGTGGGGGATCTGAGTTTACATCCGATAAAACTGTTGGGCAAGAAATTTAAAATGTAGTATTGTAGAAGTCAGATCCCTTGGGGAAACCTCATTTGTTGTTTTTACATTGAACTTCATGATAATAAATTATTTTGTTAGGTAATGAATTTGTATTTAGGAACTTCCTCTGATATATTGTACATTACTTTTTCACATAAATTTGTTCATATATGTATATATACATATATATTTACAAGAATACTTAGTTATATTTCAATGCTATAAAAAACTTCTTGATGCACATAAAAATTGTTTTGGTAATATACTTTTGCAAAAATTTTATAGAGAATGAGTAAATATTTAATAAAAAATTGTTTCTTAGGAAAATTTGGGAACCATTTATAAGATCTTGTACAAAGGAAATGAGGGAAACACTAAAACAGTATTAAGTTTTAAAATTCAAGTATAAATTTAGCAAAACCACAATTATGTCTTGAACTTTCAATTGATCTTAAGCAGAAAAGTTGAGATCATTAAACACCAATCCTGAATCAATTTTTTTTCAACTAAGGTCTCTATGAAAGCACAAATTATGGAAATGAAATTACTCTATTAAGATTAATTATCACCTTCCAAATTGAATATGTTACAGAATTTACTTTTGCTTTTAATACTTCAAAAGATAGCTAGTGAGAGGACTCATGATGTTTCCAAATAATCAGCCTCTAATTATATTAAGGGAGAAACTGGGAATTTGTACTTCAAGTTTGAATTCCTTGTAGCCTCCTAGAGGTCAGAGTCTCTTATAGGTTGTCATAAAAAATATTGCTATGTACATTGCTTTAAAATATATGATCAAGAATGCAAAATAATAATGTTTAACTTATTTTTTTTACTTTATTCTGCATATTTATTTAATTCCGAAAAAACAGAAGCAAAATTAGCATAATCTTTCTAAGACTTTTCCCAGAAAATAAATTGCTATCCTTTTTGTGTCTTTGGTCACTTTCACTTTTCATAAGAATTATGTTGTAAAAGAAACCAGACTTTACTTGTTTGATAGAGACTGGGAGGACCTCTGAGACTATGCCTGTGCTCTTCAGGGCGGGAACTGAACTCAGCACCTTAGTAGAATAATTATACTAAGCCGTCTAACAGAAAAAGGGCAACATTTTCCCATAGGGAAAGTTCAGAGTCTTAGGAAACAAGGAGGGCAGGAAACAGGAAGCACAGAGAGGAAGTGGCATCAATTATGGGACTTTGAGGGGACTGCAATCAAGGAGTTGATTCAAAATGAGTATGAATAGTTGAATACAAATAAAGTTGACTATCTGCCCTATAAACCTTCACCTAATTCATAATGGAAATTAAAGAAAAACAATGATTGTGTTAGTTGGGTAAACTAGGGAAACAAATCCACAGAAACTCATATGTATAAGAGAGTGTTTTATATAAAGGGTAAGTTTAAGAAAGCATACCAACCCAGTGCTGTCCAAGTTCATAAGACCAACATTAGCCCATATGTCCGACAGCGATCCAATAAATCCTCCTCCACCTCACACAGTAGACATAATGATGCTGACTGTAGGAGGAAAGCCAAGTCAGTGAACATGGAAGCACCTCAGCGCTGGCAGGGGTCTCCACATGGCTGCTCCACCACCCAGGGATGCATCAGGGTAGGTTCATGCGGCTTTTCCTCAGGAATGTCTTGTAGGAAGTGAGCCTTGCCAGCTGAAGCAGGAAACTGGCTAAGGTAGCTGCACTCTGGTCCAACCATCACAAAGCAAGAGACCCAAGAACTAGACAGGTGAGACTCACTGAACCATTTATCTCTCTGCCCTTCATTTAATCTCACATGTGTTTATCTGCCAGGTTGGCACAATAAACCTTAACTATATCAATGATGTTAGCTGACAATGCACATAAATTGTACTAGACATAAAAAATATCCTTCTTTAAGCATAAGCACTACTGTGTTAACCTATGTTATAAGAGAGTTTCAGATCACCTCTGGTTTAATTATTTACTAGAGCTTATCTCTTTTCTGTAGATATAACACCAAACGGAAATGAAGATAACAATACTCCTCTATTAAAATGATATAATATGCTTTTTAACTTGTGCGGAGCTTACCAGATAACAACATGTCTAAAGATTTTATTTATCTTTCTATTGAAACATATGACTTCAGTTCATATGTACCTCAGGAACATTGCCACTGCTTGTGTAGTTAAGCAACAATCCAGGAGAACACTAAATTATAGCATTTCTGTTTTACCATATTGGAAAGATTAATCGATGTGTTTTATATGGGTGTTATTCCAACAGAACAAATTTTACAGATTGTTTGCAAAAAAATACTCTTTAAATCTTCAAAGTAGCATGGGTAATTGTTCCTGAATCTTACATGGTTTATGACTAGCTGTGATTTCTTTCCCTTTGCATAGAAGCTATCCAAACTGAGCTATGCGGGAGCTGTTTTATTTTTTTAATTTGGCTTTATTTCAACAATTCAAAAAGAATTTACCAAATAAAATATAAATTGAAATGCTCTCAGAAATAAAATCTTTTAGTGTCATGAATTGAAATTTGAGATTTTAAAGTGTAAACATTCTGGTGTGTGTATGCGTGTGTGTGTTTATTTTCTACCATGTATTACTGATGAAATGCTAAAGAAAAGAACAATAGATTGTTTACTGGGCTCTGAAATATACTTGGAATGCAACTTTGCTGAAATGGAAGATGAGTTTTATTTAGTTATGACTGGAATTTTGATTCTGAATAGTTAGATAGGATTGTGTGGAGATATTTTATAAGATTTTTCATTCTCTATTATCATAAACTTTACTATACTACATGTACGCATATAACAAAGACTATATTGTTGTTAGGTGCTGATAAGTCATCTCTGAGTCATAGTGACTTCATGTGCAACAGAATGAAACATGTCCAGTCCCGCACCATCCTCACAATTGCTATGTTTGAGCACCTTGTTTCAGCTACTCGATCATTTCATTTAATTCTTTTTTTGGTTGACTCCTTTACTAAGCTTGATGTTCAAGTTGATAGATGAGTGGTGGGTGTGTTACTATAATATGATCATAATTAAAGTATTTTAAGATGTAAATAACCTCAAGCATGCCCATATATTTTTCACTTATTTATATAATTCAAGAATCCTGATTTTTAAAAATCATAAGCTCTATTAAAAAGATCTCTCCCAGTATTAAGAAATATATTTTGCACAGTCTATGATATATCTGTATATTATATTTAAAGTTAATCCAAGAGTAAGTTCTTGAGTCGATACATAACATTATAACAATTGCCAGCTCATTCTCACAATTCTATCCCCAAAGACATTCTTTCTAGCATTTTCGATCTTCTTATTTGGAAATATTTAAAAGAAGCTGAGGCACTAGGATAAAATGTTATGAGGCTTAATTGCTTTAATTATTAAAATCACAGTGTCTTTCAAAACTAATTACTGGCAGAATTAACTATTCTTAAATTTTCAAGAAAGAGCTCTAGTGGCTAAAAAGGTTATGCACTGGGCTGTGAATTGCAAGATCAGCAGTTCAAAACCACCAGCAGCTCCATGGGAGACAGATGCAGCATTCTATTCCCAGCAATATCTACATTCTCAGAAATCTACAAAGTTCTGTTTTGTCTCATAAAGGCACTATGATTTGAAATCAATTCCATAGCAGCGTGTTTTTCAGTTTTGAAAATGTTAGACTTTATTTCAAATATCTCCCTTCTCATTATTTTGCAAGTCACATTCTGTTTCTTTTATTATCACCTTTTAGGTTATAGAATACCTATATTAAAAGCCTGATGTCCTTCTCTGGAGACCGGCCTTTCCTGACAATATGTGCAAGTACATTGTACAAAGTCTCACAATCCTCCTTCTAAAGAGTATTCTGTCTGTACTTCTTCCCAGAAAGATTGCTTTGTTCTTTTGGAGGTATATCATACCTTCAATATTTTTGCCCATTCACAACTCAAATGCATCATTTTTTCTTCAGTCTTCCTTATGCAGTGAACAACTTTCACATGCATATGAGGCAATTAAAAATCCCATGGTTTGGGTCAGGAGCACCTTACTCCTAAAAGTAACACCTTTGTTTTTCAGTCATCCAAAGAGGTCTTGTGCAACAGAACTGCCCGATAAATGCACCATTTTATCTATTGGCTGATGCTTCCGTGAGCATTGTGAATCCAAGCAAGATAAAATCCTTGACAACGTCAAGCTTTAATCAGTTTATGAAGATGTTACCTACTGGTCCAATTATGAGGATTTCTTTAAATTGGGCTATAATTCAACTGAAGACTGCAATCTATTATTTTCATCAACAAGTATTTCAAGTTTTCCTCACTGTCAGCTAGCAGGGTTGTGTGTCTGCGTATTGCAGGCTGTTAATATGACTTCCTCTAATCCTGACGCTGCATTCTTCTTCGTATAGCCCGGCATCTGTGATTTGTTCCGCATGCAGATTTCATAAGTGCGTGAGAGTATACAATCCTGATGCGCACCGATCCTGATTTTAAACCATGCACTTTTCCCTTGTTCTACTTACACAATTGCCTCTTGATCCTTGAACAAGTTCTGCGTAAGTACAATGAAGGGCTCTGGAATTCCACTTCTTCTCCAGTCCATAGTTTATTATGATCTACATGGTTGAATACCTCTGTATGGTCAGTGAAGCGCAAGTAAACATCTTTCTGGCATTCTCTGCTTACAGCAATGATATCCTTGTTCCATGCCATTTTATGAATCCTGTCCACGCCTCTGGCAACTTCGTGTCAATGCGCTGCTACAACTGTGGTTGGAGGATCTTCAGCATCATTTTACTTACATGTGATGACAATGATATTGTTCTACCATGCGGGCATTCTGTTAGGTTACCTTTCTTTTGAATGGGGACAAATATGGATGCTTTCTAGCCAGTTGGCCCAGTAACTGTGTTCCAAATTTTTTAGCATAGATGAGTGAGTGCTGCCAGTGAGTGTTTTAGCTTGTTGAAACATTTTAACTGATATTTCATCATTCCCAGAACTTCAGTTTTTGTTTGTTTTTTAGAACTTTAGTTTTTGCTAAGGCTTTTGCACAGCTTGGAACTCTTCTTTATGTACCGTGGTTCATGCTCATCGGGTACATCTTGAATTGGCTGGATAGCTACTTGTTCTTTGGGTGCAGTGACTGTGTATATTCTTCCCGCTTCTTTTGATGCTTCCTGGACCATTTAATAGTTTTCCATAGAGTTGTTAATTTTACAACTCAAGGCTTGAAGGCTTTCTTTAGTTCATTCAGTAAGTTATCCTCAGGATGCTCTTCCTTGCTAGTTGTCTAACTCTAGATCTTTACATTTTCAACTATTTTACTTTGTCTCCTTGAGGTGCCCTTTGACATTTTTTGTTCAATTCTTTGACTGTATTCACTCTACCTACTCCATGATGACGAGCAAGTTTCAGAGTCTCTTCTAATATTCACTCTGACCTTTCTTTCCTGTCTTTTTAATGACCTTTTGCTTTCTTCACCTTTGATGTTCTTGATGTTTTCCCACCGCTCATCAGGTCTTTTGTCATTATTGTTTAATGCATCAAATATGATCTTGAGATGTTCTCAAAATTAAGGTGGGTTATCCTAAGGTTTTATTTGGGATGCTGTGAGCGTGTTATAATTTTCTTCAGCTTTAACCTGAACTTAAATATAGGAAATTGATGGTCTATTCATATACAGTCAACCTTTGGACTGATTTTAGCTGCAGACATGGAACTTCTCCATAGTCTTTTCCCAAAAATGTAATAATGCTGATGTCTGTGTATTCCACATAGGGAAACCCATGTGTATTGTCACTTTTGTGGAAAAACTATTTCCTATGAAGTCATTGGCTGAAAAGAAATTCTATAATGTGCTCTCCAGCGTTTGTCTATCCCCAAGACCACATTTTCCAACTACTGTTCCTTCCTCTTTGTTTCCAACTTTTGTATTCTAATCACCAGTAATTATCAATGCATCCAGATTGCATGTTTAATCAACTTCCAATTGAGGACATTGGTAGACTTCTTCAATTCTTCATCACTAGCTTTATTGCTTGGTACATAAATTTAAATAATACTTGTATTGATTGGATTTCCTTGTTTGCAATAAACATTATCCTATCACAGACAGCATTGTACTTCAAGATAGATCTTGACATGTTATTTTTGACTATGAATGTCACACCATTTTTCTCGATTGTGTCATTCTTGGCATACTAAATTATTTTCTGATTTAAAATGGCCAATACCAGTCCATTTTAACTTACCAATGACTATAATATTGATCTTTATGCATTTCATTTCATGTTAAGTGACTTCCAATTTTCCTAGTTCCATTCTCCGACCATTCAAAATTCCAATAATCAATCTAACTTTGTAGCTGTTTCTTCTCATTTTGAGTTGTGCCCCATCAGCAAATGGAGGTCTTGAAGGCTTTACTTCCACAGGTTTTACTCCTTGTTATTATGGTCCATTCTACTTTTAGATGTCAACTCATTCTCAGTCATTTTGAGTGCCTTGGGACCATAGAGCCTCATCTTCTGGCATTATATCTGTGACAATGTTCTGCTTCTAGAAATTTAGTTTACACCATCAGACAATGATTCAATGATATCCATGGGTATTTTAAAAATATCTGTTTCCTCTGAAGCAGACAGCCTATTCCTTCTTTGAAGTCTGTTATTAGTCTGGAAGCTCTGCTAACCTGCTCAATTTGGGTGATTCTGCTGGTATTTGAAATACCAATGACACCACCTCCAGCATCAGAGCAACAGACAACCACCACAGTTCTACAAATTGATGGTGAACTTGTAAAATGCATGTGTGGGTATTTCTCCTGTTACAAGGTTTTGCTTTACAACACTTAAACAGGGCACCTCTAAACCAGTAACTATGCAAGATATATATGATTATGAATAACCAATTTCCAAAACATTAAAGAAACAATTCAGATGTTTTTACCATGTACTTTATAAACTCAAAATTGTGCATTTCAATTTTTTTTGTAACTGTCTCTGAACTGTGATATTGTTGAAAAGCATATCTCATCCTTTGAAGACAAATCAGTAGGTTTCCTAGAAGCAAGGAGGGTGATACTTCAACTTGCTTATTTGGTGAATATGATTAGGAAAGTCCAAACACTTACAAAGAATAGGTTGGTCGAGCAGAAAGTGAAAAAAATGCAAGAAACTAACAAAATAGTTACAACAATGAACTCAAACATATCAATTATTATTAGGATGACATTGTTTTGGTTGTTATATGCCACCAAGTCAGTTCTGACTTTTGTCCCTATGTACGACAGAATGAAACACTGCCCAGTTCGAGGCAGTTGGTCTTACATTTGAGTCCATTGGTCCAGTCACTGTGTCAATCCACATTGTCCTGGGCCTTCCTCTTTTTGATTGTCCCTTCTCCTTTACCAAGCACGATGACACAGGGCTGGCGTGCATTTAATTCTACTCTCTAGTGGTTCATTGTGATTGACCACAGTGACATGCCTCCAGCAAACAACAGCAACCATGACTAGTTTACAGCTCCAGAACTACAGCCTCTGTGGCGAAACCACAACTTATCGCTTTTGATTATTGCACAGAACTGAACTAACAAATAATAGACTTTAGTATCAACTTTGATTAGGTGTGACAATAGCACCTGAACTTGTGTATCTTTTACTTAATTGTGCACATACTTTGCACCTGTAAATCTTCCTTGAACATACAAGTTTTTCTTGACCTTACAGCTGTCCCTGCATTTCTCGGTAGCCAAATGAGTGTCTTTTCTGTAGCTTCATTCAACCTTCTTTTCATCGACTTCCCACTCATTCAAGTTTTCTATTTCTTCTTGAATGATTTTAAATAACCCAGAGAAGAAGACATTTTTTAAACTGAATTCTACAATTTACTGGAAATCCCACATTTATTAAATGTATTATTTACTTTATCTCCGCTATGTCTTCCATTTCTTCTAAATTAGTGAACTTATAGCACACAATGTATAATGTTCTTTTATTATCATGTTAGTGTCACTTAAACTTCTGACTTTTTTTGTTAGCAGTTGAATGCTTAGCTATTGCACTGCCTTAGCTTCATAATAGCTTTTAAGGTCTATAGGACGAGGTTTTCTTTCTCTCTTAATACCTGAAATCTGTGTATTCTCCTCCCTGCCACCCCCAGGTAATCCGGACAGAGTTTCAAAGAGTCATGATTGTTGTCATTATTCTTTTGCTTGTATAGGAACCTGTCTTTCCTTCTGCTGCACTCCATTGAAGCATGTAGGCTATTGAGGTGCATTTGAGTTTGTTTTGTTTTGTTGTTGCTATGCTTATTCTCAGCACAACAGACACTGCACATTCCTCTAACATTGTCTTATGTTTGGAGTGAGGACAGGTATGCCGGAGGTATTTTTATCAATGTCTTCTCCACTCACTGGTTCTAAGTCTTCTCTTTGTGTGATCCTTTAAGGAGGATTTCTTTATAGCCCCTCCTCCTATACCACCTCTCCAAGCAATACATCACGCTAACTTGTTTCTTGACACCAGTTCGTTTGGTGGCGAGGAAAGTGTGCGTTTGTGTTTGATAGAGATGTAGTTCTCTGGCTTGTTCTAAACTGCGAATCTTGGCCAAATAATATTTCTGCTTTTTCTCCAGAGATAGAAAATGTTTTCTTGACCCTTTTACCTAAATGCAAAGAGTTTTCAATGGGGATCCAAGGCACATGCTCTTCTTACAGTTTCTGTTTTAGAGAAGGGACCAGAACCAATTAAGGTAGGCATTGTGCTTCTCCTGCAGGGGTGTTGGCTTCTCTCTCCAAGGTCTGCATCAGAAGGAATGGATTTTAGAATGCCCATTCTGCCCAATTATTTTGTGACTATCCTGTGACCTCTAATAACTCAATATTCTCACTCACAGATACTTTAACTTTGGCCTTTCATTTAATATTGTAGCTAAACTCTTCATCCAGCTATCTGCTGGTATCTGTTTATGTGAGGGCTTGCCTCTAATCATTCACTTTTGGTACTTGTTTTTCATTATATTTTATATTAGTTGACTCATAAGCTCAGCTCATGTATGAGGTGGGAGAAAAATTGTGAATTTGCATATTGCCTACCATTATTTTTGTGTAAAGGTGGCAGTTATGTTCTTTCCAGATTTCTGAAACCTAAGCAACATCTCAATAGCCAAATTCAGTTTAAAAATTCAATGATAACCTTTTCTACATTTTAAGATGTTCTTCACTTTAATCATAATAGTAATTCATATTGTTTACTGAAAATTAATCAGTGTCAAATGTTTATGTACAGGATTTTCTTTATTTCTACTACCCTGAGAATTAATTTTACAGTCTAAAACTTTTATTACATTGCATTAATATTCCTTTTTACTTTCTGTCACTATTGCAAAGTCTCTATTCTTGCCAAATGATCTTTTCCTGGAAGACTAGAAATATGAATACTTCTTTGACAAAAACCTTACCAATAGATCTCTTGGGGCTTGTCCCCATGAATACAAATTTTCACATAATAAATAATAGCTTATATTTTGCATGTGACATCTGCTAGCATACCGAGAGAAGTGCAAATCAAATTTACATAGTATTTTTATCCATTTCTCCTATGAGAATTTATTTCAATTTTCAATTACTTTATACATTTCTGCTTCAGTGTACTTTCTGATCAAGAATAAAAAACACCAACACAAAAATATCTGGTTGCTTTCTTCATAACATATAATGTATCCCATTTAAAATAACAATACTAGTCCTTTCTTTAAATTTATTGTCTACAGTTTACACTGAAACTTTTAACTAGTTGAATTGTAAACTATTTTTTACGTTAAGCAGGAAATTTTTAAGACAACAAATTTAGTTTTGCAGATCAATGTTTTATGGTTTGTGCTATTGGAATATGAATGCAATGTAAAATAAACTCTTGGACAATTTGTGAAAATTTGATGAGTAGACACTTTCGTGATGAGCTGAGTGCCGCTATCTAGAAACATGACTGTTGAGTCACTGTTGTCCGATGCCATTGAGCTGGTTTGACTCACAGCAGCCCTTCTTACAACAGGATGAATCGTGCCTGGCCCCGTACCACCCTCGTGACTGCTGCTATACTGCAGTTCACTGTGGCGATGATGGTGACCATCCAGCTACTTTACCACGTACAATCCCAATAACATGTATATGAGGACAAAGTCTTACCAGTCTTCATTCTAAGGAGCATTCTAGAAGTACTTTTTCCAAGACAGATTGGTTGGTTACTTTGGAAGTTCTTGGTGCTTTTAATATTCTGTGTCAGCACAGAGATTTGAATGCACAGATTCTTCTTCAGACTTCCATAGTTAAGGTCCAAATTCACATGCACAGGAGGGGAATGAACACACCACGCCTTGGACCAGGTGCACCTTAGTTCTCAAAATGCTTGCTCCTCCACACGTTAAAAGAAATCCCATGCAGTGGATTTACTCAATGCAATCCATCATTTGACTCCATGACTGCTGTCTCCCTGAGTGGGGATTGTAGAGCCAAGCACGATGGTTTGTGTCATCTGCACAGGTTATTCAGAGGATTTCCTTCAACCTTGATGATGTAATCTTCTTCGTGTAGTCCAGAGCCTTGGATTATTTGCTCTACATACAGACAATAAGAATGGTGAGAATGTTTAATAACCTTTCTGGGTTTAAATAATGTAGTATTTCCTTGTTCAAACAATTCTTGTTGGTCCATGTACAGGTTGCATATGAGCACAATGACATGTTCTGGAATTCCCATTCTTCTTAGTGCTTTCTAGAGTTTCTGTAGTTTGTTATATTTCACACAGTCAAATCTTTGAATGTTCAATTAAACACAAACAAACACATTTCTTGTATTCCCTGCTGTAAGGCAAGGTACATCTGACATCAGTACTGATACCCCTTGTTCCAAGTCCTCTTCTGAATCTGGCTTGAATATCTGGAAGCTCCCTGTTGACATTCTGCTGCAACTGATGTTGAATGAGCCTCAGCATGTGGTATTATTTTTTATATTTTCCTCATGCTACTGGGTCACCTTTCTTGGTAATAGGTAGCAAATGTGGGTCTCCAATTACTCGTCAGTTGGTTTTACTGTGGTAGCTTTTATGTTGTAGTCATATGGAGAATCTATATTACTAGTATTTCAAATACCAGCAGGGCCACCTAAGGTGAACAGGTTTTAGCAGAGTTTGCAGACTAAGACTAGTCTATAAAGAAGGAATAAGATGTCTGTTCAGAGGAATTAGCCACTGAAAACTTTATAAATAACATCAAAACATTAATGTTTAGTGATATCCTCTGTGACAGTGTGTGTGTGTGTGCTTTAGTTTCTCATAATAACCTCTTAGAAATCCCCTTGGAAACCAGGGAGAAAATTGCCAAAATTCATACTAAGATGTGATTCTAAGTGGTGCAAGAAACGGATGGGTGTTGATGGCTTAGTTCCACTCTCCAATGAAGACCTTATTCTCCCATCTGCTGAGAATGCTTCAAGCAGAGACCCATTAGTTGTCAGCCCTTTAACAAATTAGTTGAAGAGAGTGAAGAAAACTTTCTTGCCAAAGAGCACTTTCTTATTTCTAGTGGAGCTGATACTAACCAATGTTTAAGAATAAAAACATTATTTTTCTTCCTGGACTCTTTGACATCGTCTCCTCCCCCCTCCCCCCACACCCCTCCTACTAGTGTACCTCACCCTGTGCCACCCCTGCCCCAAATCCCTTATTCTACTTGCTGTCCCTATAGGTTCATCAATCCTGGGTTTCACATACTGAAAAACAGAAAAGCATACAACACAAATTAACACAAATTTATGAGGGTTGACCCCCAATGACATAACACTTCTGAGAGAAACCCTAATGTGAACAAACAAAAACAAATGCAGAAAATGTTAAAAACCAGACCAGGACCAGTGTTCATCACAGGGGAGATCAACTGACAAAGGATAACTGTTCTAGTCAGGTCTATCCCTCTGATCTTCTCTACTTGTCTGTCCAATGCACTCTGCTGAGTACCCCCTTTCCTCCCACCCCTCTGGGACAGGGAGCCAACACATCCGGGCGAACACAAATGCATATCTGTTGGTAGGAAAAGCAGGAGGACTGACCTCTGGCTGCAGGGAAGAATGACTGAAAGTGCTTTTGGGGACCTTGGGGGGAAGTGTTCCTGGTGGTATTCACCAAATGGGTCACATTGACTCGGGCTTCTGGGTGCATCCTGGGAACCCAGGCCCAGAGACATGGAATGCTGGACATTGAATCCTGGATCTTCGAGACACACAGCATGCTCCAGTGGCTGCATTGGATCAGCTATGGAAACTCCACTGAGTGAACTGGACTCCATGTCAGACACACTTGTAACCTCAGGACTTAAGTCGGCAAATACATGGTGTCCAGGAAGCAGAAGACAGCTGAACCAAGATTGTTGAACTGTTGATAGGCAGACAAACAGGGTCTTGGAAACCTCTTTGAGGTTGTATGAGCCTTCATAGTAAGCAGAATAGCATTTACAATAGGAAGAAACCTAATTATTAACTACCTAGCAGTAAACACAAGGTTTAAAGCAAGCAGCAGCTACGTGAGAGAAAGACCTAGTGCCTGTGCAGCTATGTTATTTTTGCTGAACCTCGGCTGTTGTTTTTGTATACCACTGAGTCAATTCTGAGCCTTACTAACATTACATGACAGAGCAGAATTCCGTTCAAAGGTTTCTTGAGCGGTAACGTTTGTGAGAGCAGATCATCAGCTGCTTTCTCCTGGGGATGTCTGGTGAATTCCAGTAACTAACTTTCAACTAACAGTGAGTGCCATTCACTATTCTATCCCCGGGGTCCTTAACCTCCAGTTACTCACCTATAAGATAAAGAATTTGGTTTAGATGATGCCTGAGGTCCTTTCCAGTGTTAAAATGATATTCCTCTCTGATGCTACCTCTAAGTTTACTCAGTCTTCTGAAGGGGCGGCTTCTATAGGCACTTTAATGTGAGCAGAAACCATATGCCTTACATTCCTTCAGTTTTTTAACCAAAATTGACTGTGAGTTTTTACCAAATACGCCTCTCTTTGACTGTTAGAATTACAAATGATTATATTTTTATATGACTTTTCAGACAATTTGGCTGCCCTCAAAAATTTTCAAGACCTATCATTTAAGAACAAAAAAAACCATTATCAATGCAGAAAGCACTAAGAGGTTTTCTCCCCGAGAGAGGCCAGATAAATAAAATTATATGTGGTCAATAATTCAGCCCTAAAGAAGTCATATTTCAAAATAATACCTTATTCAGTTACTTGTTTTGAATATCTTGGAGCGCAGCCCTGCTTGTGTTGACCGTTTCTGAGTGTGTTGACATTCCAGCAGTAGCACCCGTCAATTTGGGGCTAAGTGTTTGCAGAATGGACAGTGTAGGATATTGTAACTCGCCCTCTACAAAGTCTGCTAAACTGGTTTTACCTGATTCTGGTTCTTAGGAGGTTTTGAAGGGAAAGCCCGTGTCAGCCCTGAGCAAAATGCTAGGGTTGAACTATAAAGCCTTCAAAAACACACAGAATTATAATTAGTGATGATGAGTAAAAGTTTGAATGGTTGAAGGCTCACTTCGTATAAGCATGTTGAAACCTGACTTAACTGATGCCATTGCTTGTGAATATAGGCAGAAAATATTACAATGTCAGATTTCTGGTGTCATGCCTCAGACTGCTGCTCGCTGTCCAAAAAGTTGGCAACATTTCACTAAGGGATTTACTTGTGTCCAAAAGTTGTCCATGGGAATACATTTGGAAAAAGGAATGAGTCTGTGTGTTTTGTTGTCTGGGGAGAAACAGCAAAGTGCTTTTGAACAATAATAAAAATGAAAAATTATTGAGAGTTTTGGATATGACCAGGACATCCTGACTAGATGTAACTACCTCCCTCTATTCTGTATCATCTCTTTCCTCCTTTCTTTGCGTGAGCGGCTTCCACCCATCCTTCAAGAGTCATCTGAAAATCTGAATTTCATTTCTAAAAGTAATATGGTCCTCTCAATTGTGCCTTATACTTTTCCTTATTTGAAAGGCTGATCAATAGCCTATTAAAATGTCAATGTGATTGGCTACATCTCTACTTGATGCCTTTATTTTAACGTTAGTGTTTCTGAGTAGGATGTAATTACCTCTCTCTACTCTCTTAACCTCTCTTTCTTCTTTTCTTTGCGTGACTGGCTTCCACTCATCCATCAAGATTCCTCTGAAAGTTGTTCTCACCGGTGATGGTTTCTCCAGCCAGACGTTGCTGTTTTGGTTTTACTGTTTTCATAGCACTTCTACACCTATGTTGTAATATGTATCACATCATGTTGTAATAATCTCATTCTTTCTCACTAGACTGGAACTGTATCAGAAGTAGGGCCATGCCATTTCTCACCTTTCCTGTCATATCTTGTGCATAGTAAACACTCAGGGTGATAATGGAGGGAACATCTTTTTTCATAGGGGCAGCTTGCATGTCTGGTGCCAGACTAGTTCTGCACATTGTAGAAAATGGTTATATTAATTTCAGTATTATCAGTTATAGAACATTTCTTAGAGCTGTAAAAGAAGGAGGAACAAATTAGCGACTTAGGACCTTCCAGATTTCATTCAGTTTAAACATGTTCTGGGAAGGAAAATCCAATTGTGCCATCTGGAAATTGACATAAGGCACAACAAAGGAACAAAGCATAAAAATAAAAGTCCTACACCACATCTTAAAAAATCTGCTCAATCCATCTGCCTGAAAGATCAATTAATTTAGTGACTCTCACGCTATTTCCCTAGGAGGGCTATGAGGTGCCATCCAGGCGGCTCTAGCCATAGCAACCCTGTGCACAATAGAACGAAACATTGCCCAGCCCTGCTTCATCCTCACAATTTTCCTATGCCTGAGCCTATTGATACAGCCACTGTGTCAGGCCATCTGAGGGTCTTCCTCTTTTCTGCTGCCCGTCCACTTTACCAAGCAGGATGTCCTTCTCCAGGGACTGGTCTCTCATGATAATACATCTGAAGTATATAAGATAAAGTCCTGCCATCCTTGCCTCTAAGGAGGACTCTGGCCTTCCTTCTTCCTGTACAGATTGGTTGATCTGTAGGCCATGATACTTTCAATAGTTTTCTCCAGCACCACAACTCAGATGCATCTGTTCTTCTCTGGTCTTCCTTATTCCATATGCAACTTTCACATGCCTTGGTTCAGGCACCCTTGGTCCTTAAAGAACCATCCTTTCTCCCCAATACTCTAAAGAGGTCTTGTGCAGCATATTTACTGTATGACATACACCTTTTGATCTCTGGACTGCTGCTTCCATGAATATTGAAAGTGGATCCAAGTAAGACAAAGTTCTTTGACAACTTCAACCTTGAGAGGATTTTAGGTACCTTACATTGAGTTGAAATTCATGTTGAAGGCTACAATTCTTGATCTTCATCAGCAAGTGCTTGAATCCTTCCTCACTTTCAGCAAGCAAGTTTGTTTCATCTGCAAACTGCAGGCTCCTAAGCCTTCCTCCCCACTTGATGACACAATCTTCATATAAACCACGTTCTCTGATGATTGCGTAGCATATAAATTGAACAAGAATAGTGAGAGGACATAACTCTGATGCATGACCTTGATTTTACATCAGGCAGTATTCGCTTGTTCTGCTTATACAACTGCCTCTTTATGTAAGTACAAGTTTCAAATAAGCATGATGAAGTGTTTCAAAACTATCATTTCTCTCAAGGTTATGCACAGTCTATTACGTTCCTTTGCATACTCAATGAAACAGAAGTAAAACATCTTTCTGTTTTTTCTGCTTTGAGCCAAGGTCCATCTGACATCAGCAAACACATCCCTTGTCCCATTCCTCTTCTGGATGTGGCCCGAACCTCCAGCAGATCCCTATCCATGTACTGTGGTAACCATTGTACATGGTTTTAAGTAAAATTTACTTGTGTGCAATATCAATGATATCATTCTATAGTTTGAGCATTCTGCTGGCTCATCACCCTTGAAATCGGGACAAATATGAATTTCTTCAAGAAAGTTGTCCAGGCAGCTCTCTTGAAAGTCTCCTGGCATGCAGGAGTGAGTAGTGCTCCCTGGGCTTTCTGAAACATTGCCATGGGTATTCCATCAGTTCCCTGGAGCCATGTTTTTCACTAATTCTTTCAATGCAGCTTGAACTTCTTCCTCCAGCACCATTGCTTCTTGCTCATATGTGACCTCCTGAAATGGTGGGCTGTTGGCTAGTTCTTTCTGATCCAGTGACCCAGTGGATTCTTTGCACCTTATTTTGATGCTTCCTGTATCATTCAATATTTTTCCCCTAGAAACTTTCAAAACTGCAATTCAAGGCTTGCATTTTTCTCGAGTTCTTTCAGTTTCAGATATGAGGGTGTGCTTCCATTTTGCTTTTCTTATTCTATGTCCTTGAACATGCTCTTATAAATTTGGCTTTGTCTTCTCAAGCTTCCCTTTGAACATTTCTATTCAGCTCCTTGAATTCATCCTTTCTATCTGCTTTAGCTACTCTAAGATTAAGTTTCAGTCTCTTCTGACATCCACTTTGATCTTTTGTTTCTTTCATGTCTTTTTAGTGACCTTTTGCTTTCTTCATGAATGATGGTTTTGATCATCATTTCTTCTGTCATTGGTGTTCAATGTGTTAAATCTGTTCTTGAGGTGGCCTTAAAATCCAGGTGGGACAGACTCAAGGATGTAATTTTGCTCCTGTGGACTTGTTTTAATTTTCTTTAGCTTTATATTGAACTTATATATGAGAAATTGATGGTCTGTTCCACAGTCATCCCCTGGTCTGGTTTTAGCTACTGATATTGAACTTCTCCATTGTGTCTCTCCCTTTATGCTACATTTCTTTCCTTCTCATCCCCCCATTTTTTATGTTCAACCACTTAGAGCATGGTCACAGAGGTTGCAACAATAAGCTCAAATATAACAACAATTATGAGGATGGTGCAGGACTGAGCAGTGTTTCTATTATGTGTAGGATTGTTATGTGACAGAACTGAGTCAACAGCACCTAACAACAAAGAGCATGGTTGCATGCGTGAGTAAAAGAGTGGAAAAGAATCATCTACTGAGCCCCATATGTGCATCCCCTTTGACTGTGAGCCAGGGAAGCTTCTAGGAGTATTATCGTGATCCAGGAGAGTTGTGTTAATAGTACAGAAAGCATTCTAAGGAGATGCTCTTAGGAAAGACTCAGCTAGTAGTTCTCTAATTGGAGTACTTGGCAGTATCTTTCCCAAAAGTAGACATAGTAGCTCCTGCACTCACTGGGAGGAGGCACTGTTTGATGGATTTTCCACAAGGCCGAGCACAGTGGTCAGCAAAAGAATTAGCTCAGAATAAAATTGAAAAATCAAGAGTAAATGATGTTTGGTTTCACCACAAGATTAGGACAGTAAGCACATAGGCCCCAATGGTTTCAGGAATGCATGTGCCTGATTTGGTGTCACCAGCTTTCCCCAAACTGTGCGGTTATTGTTGGTACTAGCAATGCAGTTGGTGTCCGCACACAACAGAGTAAAAATGCTGCCCATCCTGTGTTATTGGCACAACTGGAGGAGAATCAGATTCTGTAACATATACAGATTTCATTTGGTGATTTTCAGAAGTAATTTGCCAGATTTTCTTTCTACGCTTAGTCTGCAAATATCACTGAAATCTCTTCAGCATCATAGCAACATCCAAATCTTTGTTGACAGAAGGGTCGTATATTGGTCTGGGAAACCATATGTGTATAAGAAATAACTTTATGTTGAATAGCAATTGTACATTAAGAAAACATCCCTGTGCAATTCAGATCAAGTCCATAAGTCTAATAAAACCCCACATGTCAATACTGGTCCCTAAATTCCTCTTCAGATAAACACAACCATGCAATATTGCTGGATGAAGGAGTATCACAGGCCAGTGGATTGAAAGTCTTGTGGACCCAGTGGTAGTGGAAGCAACTCAGCATTAACGAGGCTCTCCATGTGGCTCCTCCAGCTTCAAGGCTCTGGCTCTATCTATGTAGTTCCATGTGGCTCGTCATCAGAAATGTCTCACAGGGAGTCAAAGCAGATAGAGAGTATATCTGTCTCCAGTGAGCTATTTATCTCCTTCACATCTCCAAATGAGGTCATCAAGTTGTGACCTGATTGACAGGCTGGACTCCACCCCTTCACAAGTCGACAGATTATGTAACCGCCGCATTTGAACATGAAGTGGATTGACCAAAATTGAACCCATGTAAAAGACCAAAATTCTACCATCTAACCAACTATGTCTTACCTAGATTATAAAACCAAACCAAATCCAATACTGTGGAGTGGATTCAAACTCATAGCAACCTGTAAGACAAAGCAGAACTGACCCCTAGGGTTTCCAAATATTTAAATCCTCATGGAAGCAGACACACAACCTGCTATTAGATTCCAACCATTGGCCTTTGGCTAGCAGTTGAATACATTAATCACTGTGCCACTAGGGTACCTACCTCAAACTCAAATTCATTGCCATCTAGTCAAGTTCAACTCATAGTAACCCTACAGAACCGATTAGAAGTGCTCCTGTGGTTTTCTAAGATTATAACTGTTTGCAGAAGTAGAAAGCCCCATCTGTCTTCAACAGAATGGCTGGTGGTTTCACACGGCTGATATTGAGGTGAGCAGCCTAAGGAGTTACAACTATACCACGAGGACTCCTAACTAAACCATTAAAAACAAAACCTATTGCTATCCAGTCATTTCAACTCATAGTAACCCTATATTATAGACATATAGAAAAATTGGCACAGTCTATAATCTTAGAGAAACTAAATGTATTATTTTAATATTTACTGTTAAAATAAAATAAGAGGAAACAAAAGGTTATCATGTGTGAATGATGTTTTCTTTAGAATAAATTCACAAAGGAAACTGGTATAGTATAATTACCATCACTTGTTTTAAAGCAAATGCAGATATTTGTCATTTACGTTCCTGATATATTCTATGAAATAGGATATTATAGGATCTAAATGTTGTGCTGGTGGTGGGAGGTTCCTGAGAGTTCAGGCAGGTAGATGCTAAATGGTTTGTGTCACCAGACAACAACCACTATGGATCCCTTCATTGAGCATTTGTCTGGGTCTTACCAGGCTGTCACTGACACCTCTGGTAAGCCAGATCCAGCTCACCCATGATAACCTGCCTTGGGAGGGGACTGTGCTAGTCAAGGGAGCAAGGGCACCCTAGTGAGAACTGAGGAGTTGAAAACACATAGGGAACAGGCACACAGAGGGACAGGAGTCGAGGGACACTCAGGCTGGGACTTTGGGCCTGGACCTCTCAGTGTAAACTGGGTTGTGTCCAGACAGCATTCAATAGCCAGTCAGAAGAGGAAATCTGAACCATTCTAGACAAATATCTGGCACTCAGACCCCTGGGGCCCAACTCCATGGATGTACATGCAGCCAGATGTTGCCCAAAATGATGTTCAGCAAAGGTGCCTATAGTTAATTTTGGAAAGGTCTATTGAAGACCCGATTTTTTTTTTAAAGAGAAAAGCACATTTTCAAAGTTCAGCTATCAGAATTCCAGATATTGTGCACATGATTTTAAGTAAAGATGCTATGAAGCATGTGGGATAACGTTTTGATTCTTATTTTGAACATATCTAACCATTATTCAAATAAAAATAATATATACTCATAAAATACCATAATTATAAAAATAAACTTAAAGTAAATACATAAAAAAGCAAACTATATTTAGTAGAAGAAATATTTGTAAAAGAAATAGCTACTTCTTGCTAGTCCACATTTTTCCAGATCAGATGGTTTTATAAAGTCATTATGTTGTTTTCCTTGTTAATTCTTAGTGTGAAGTAATTCACTTAGGGTTTCATAGTATACCACCTACCATATCAAACTCATCAGTTTCTTTTCTTAGTTCAGCTTTTTGTACTAACAGCTTCAGCTAGCTCTCATTTCCATATTTGGTTGCTTCTTGTGAAGGGATTTTTTCCCTCCTTTCTTTGTCTAGTCATTTAAAAACTATTTTTTGTGTGCTTATTTTATTAGTTTTGGGAAAGGGTGTTTCCATGATAGGATGTAACTCAACCATTAACCGAAGACATGTGTTTTTGTAAAGCAAACATGTGAAAAGGTAGATATTTACAAATAATTATTACCACATGTTTAATTTCTCTGAAGTTTTGAGATCCATGGAATGAGTCTGGATAATCAAATGAAAAGGTAATATTTTGTTCCATCCTACTCTGGTCCCCGGGAAGAGCACAGAATCTCACCTATCATTGAACTCTTATGAGCATGAAAAGTAATTGCTCTCCGAGGCCAGCCAATACATACAGTATATTCATTCAGATGTATCACATGCCACTTTCTGTGAAATGTAATGGGTGTGTGGGCACTGTGATGTGTTGCCCAGATAGCCTTTTAGTGTTGGTCCTTCAGCAGGTACCTTTCACTTTCAACCTCGGGAGGAATGGTGTCTGCCATGGATAACTACCAAAGTCACGCCCTTGCCTGAACAGGCACACACTGGGAGTGGGAAACCTCCCGGTGAAATTTCTCCACCCAGTGGAAACACCTATGAGAGACCATTCCAGCTCTGGACCTCGCCAGGAGACCAGCAAAAGGCATCATTGGCTTCCTGCTTTACCCTTTTGCTTCTTTGCCTTCCCTTACAAATGTGTAGATCTCAAGGCTCGCTGCCATTTGAGTCAATTCCTACTCATGATAAACCTATGGGGAAAAGCAGAAATTCTCCTGTGGGTTTCTAAAGCTTTTACGGGAACAGAAAGTCTCACCTTTCAGCCTCCGAGCTCTAGTGGGTCAGAACAGCTGTTTTTTCTGTTAGTCCACTACACCACACGGCTCCTCCTTAATAAGCATTCTGCATGCTAAACTCCATCTCAGAATCTGCTTTCCAGGAACCACATCTGTTGAAAGTTGACATGATTAAGTTTTTTCATCTATATTCATTCTATACCTAGCCCACTATGTAGCAGTATTTCATTTGGTGACTCCTCTATCTAAGCTAGTCAATGTATTTGTATCTAACTTACCAAAAGTTCACACAACCCAGGACCAACAAATACATGATAGTCGCCTGAACATAGAGATTGATTCAGGAATAGCATAATCAGGGTGAATCTCAGGAGTTTGGTAATTAGAGGGACAAATGCTGATCTCTCCCTGAATGTGAATCATGCTGACTACACTGGTGGCAATCAGCTTGAAGGTGAAACTAATACACAACACTAGGGCATAAAGAAGACATAAGACTTGACTAGGAAGGCCTGAATGGAAATAAGACTGAATCTTGTCCAACCAATATGGGTGCAGATGATTCATCAGTAGAGCAATTTTCTCTCCTAAGAAACAACACATCAAAAATTACACATTAAATGGTCCTAGGTGCTCTTGTAGGATTATTTACAATGTGAAAACTTTAACTTAAGCGTGAGCTGATTAAAGAAAAAGAAAAACCCAGATAGTGTTTGCGGAAATTTTCCCTGCCCCATTATTTAAAAGTCAGTTAGCCATACACGTTGTAGTTGTTAGGTGCCAGTGAGTCAGTTCCTATTCATAGTGAACATGTGCACAACAAAAAAACAAACAAAAAAACACTGCCAAGTCTTGCACCATCCTCAAAATTATTCTTACAGTGCCCGTTGTTGAAACCACTGTCGCACTCTCTTGTGCAGTCTTCTTCTTTTTGCTGCCACTATTCTTTTACCAATTAGGATGGCCTTTGTCTGGGACTGGTCCTGACAACATTTCCAATGTTTGTGATATGAAATCTACCCATTCTTGCCTCTAAAGAGCATTCTGGCTATATTTCTTCCAAGACACATTTGTTTGTTCTTTTGTCAGATGATGGTACTCTCAATATTCTTTAATAGGACCATAATTCAAATGCATCAGTTATTCTTTTGTCTTCACTATTTGGTCTCCAACTTTCACATTCATATGAAGCACATGCATATGAGGAGAATACCATGGCTTGGGTAAGGCGCACCATAGTCCTAAAAGTAATATCTTTGGTTTTCACATTAAGAGATCTTATGCAGCAGATTTACCCAATGCAATCCAGCATTCGATCTCGTGACTGCTGTATGCAGGTGCAATGATTGGATACAGAAGCAAAATGATATCCTTGATATGAATCTTTTCTTCTGTTATCATGATGTTACCTATTAGTCCAGCTATTAGGATCTTGGTCTACCCTACATTGAGCTGTAATCCATCTTAAGGCTACAATCCATGATATTCATTAGTAAGTGCTTTAAATCCTCCTCTTTTTCAGCTAGGAAGGTTGTGTTGTCTATACATCACAAGTTGTCAATTGTGTTTGTCTGGGTAATTCAGAGAAACAAGTCCACAGAAACTCAAGTATAAGAGAGAGTTTTATATAAAGGTTAAGTGTGCATCAGGAAACCATCCCAACCCAGTGCTTCCCAAGCCCACAAGTCCAACATTAACCCATTAACTCATATGTCCAACACCAATCCACAAAATCATCCTCCATCTCACAAAACAGACGCAATGATGCCCACTGCAGGAGGAAAGCTGAGTCAGAGAAAGTGGAAGCATTTCAGCACTGGCAGGGGTCTCCACACAACTGCTCCAGCACCCAGGGCTGTATCGGGGTAGGTTCATGTGGGTTCTCCTTGGGCATGTTTTGCAGGAAGTCAACCTTTCAAGCCGAAGCAGGGAACTACTAAGACATCTGCATCCTGGTACGACCATCACAAAGCAAGAGACCCAAGCACTAAAAAGGTGAGGCTCACCGAGCCATTTATCCTCTGCTCTTCAATTAACCCCACATGTGTTTATCAGTCAGGTTGGCACAATACACTAACCCAATCCACCCCTTGCCAACTTGGCACCTGTACATGACTCTTAACCTCAAAATTGCAATTAAGTAAAATCTACAATTTAACCTTATAATCCTTTGAATTTTTCCCCCACCTATGAAAGTTTGTAAGCCAACCACTTCATGCCTTCTATCCTCCCATTTTTGAATATCCAATTTATATATTGCCCACTTACATTAACCCAGTGCTCTGAAAGACAATCATTTTCCGTTATGAAGAATCTTCATCACAGTTAGAACCTTGTGAAGTCCATATCCATAAGCAAAGTCAAATCCGAACAGGCAATCTATGAAGTCAGCAACAATATGCACCAGTTCACAGGCTCAAAAATCTCCAGCTGGTCGGGTTCTGGTCAACTCAATGTGGGCTGCCTCAGTCAGCCTCCTCAGGGTGCCCATTGGTCGCCTTGCTTTAGACCATGGGCTGTCACAAATACTCAACAAGCCTAGCCCTCTAGTGCTAGGTCATGAACTTTAGACCAGTCAACTTGCTCTCATCTTCTCTTTTTCTTGTAAACCAAGTCCACAGGTGTCAGTGGCCAAACTCAACCCATCTCTTTATTGCTGCATTTCTCCCACTTCCACTCAATAAGTAGATCCAGGTGGTCACCTAGCAAGCATTTTAGCCTGCTCTCAGGCTCTCTTTAAGATTCAGTCCCAGAGAGGAGTTTTCTTCATGGTTCCAATTTTTTCCAGCTTCTGACAACGACCATTGGTTACTGAGGACTCCAAAAGCACTGAATGCATAGCTTTCTTTGCACAGCTTTCTTTGCAGGTGTGGCCTAAACCCATCTAAAGATCAAATTTTAATGGCTCAAAGAAAGTGGGTTTACAAACTTTCTAATTTCATACTTCCAATGTTTTCCCCATAAAGCAACTGAGTAAATAGTGTGGCTTTTTCTGACCTCTGACTAGACCAGAAACCCTACCACGAGGGAGAGGTCAAACAAACATGTACTCTCCATCTTATGATTTGTTTCTCCAGTACCCCACTCCGAAGGTACCATAATGTGTTAGTCTGGGTACTTTAGAGAAACAAATCCACAGAAACTCATGTATAAGAGAGAATCTTATATAAAGGTTAAGTGTGCATCAAGACACTATCCCAACCCAGTGCTGCCCAAGCCCACAAATCCAACATTAACCCATTAACCCATATGCCCAACACCAATCCACAAAGTCCTCCTCCATCTCACAATACAGATGCAATGATGCCCACTGCAGGAGGAAAGCTGTCAGCGAATGTGGAAGTATCTCAGCGCTGGCAGGGGTCTCCACACAGCATCAAGGTAAGTCCATATGGGTTCTCCTTGGGGATGTCTTGCAGGAAGTCAACCTTTCAAGCTGAAGCAGGGAGCTGCTAAGGCAGCTGCACCCTGGTACGACCATCACAAAGCAAGAGACCTGAGAACTAGAAAAGCGAGGTTTGCCGAGCCATTTATCCCTCTGCCCTTCAATTAACCCCACATGTGTTTATCAGCCAGGTTGGCACAACAAACTAATGCATCAATAATCCTTTCTAAAGTTGCATTCTTAATATAATTCAGCATCTGATGATTTGTTCAGTATACAAATTGACCAACTGGGGTGCGATTTATTTAAAGAGAGAATATAATCCTGATGCCTGGTGTCTTACCTGTATTTAAACCATGCAGTATTTCCTTGTTTTATTTGCACAACTGCTTCTTGATCCATGTACTACTTCTTCATGATCACAATAAAGTTTTCTGGAATTCCCATTCTTCTCAAGGCTATCCAGAGTTTGTGATAATCCACAGAGTCAAGTGCCTTTCATACTCAAAAAAATCACAAGTAAGCATATTTCTGGCATTTTGTACGTTCAGCCAAGATCCAGCTGACACCAGCAATGATATCCTTCTTCTATGTCCTCTTCTGAATCCAGCCGGAACCTCTCTCGATGTATTGCTGCAACCATTAGTGGATGATCTTTCGCAAAATTTTCCTTGATTTTGAGCTCAATGATATTCTTCTGTAATTTGAGGATTCTATTGAGTCACCTTTCTTTGGAATGGGTACAAATATGAATCTCTCCTTCTGTCATTTGTACAGGTAGTTGTCTAAGCTTCCTGCCACACATGAGTAGATGAGTGAGTACTTCTAGTACTTCATCAACTTATTGAAACATTTCAATCAATAGTCCATCAATTCTTGGAGGCTTGTTTCTGGCTACTATCTTCAGTGAAGCTTGGACTTCTTCCTTCAATGGAATCAGTTTTCGATCATTTGTTACCTCTTGATATGGTGCAATCTGGACTAGTTCTGTTTGGTCCACTGAG
Organism: Tenrec ecaudatus; assembly: GCF_050624435.1. NCBI lineage: Eukaryota > Metazoa > Chordata > Mammalia > Afrosoricida > Tenrecidae > Tenrec > Tenrec ecaudatus. The sequence goes on along the minus strand of NC_134532.1, from coordinate 94,044,963 downwards.
TGTTTATTCTTTATATCTTCTTTAGATGCTTCCTGAGTCACTGAATATTTGCCCATGAAATCTTTTATATAAGATCTATAAATAAAAATAAAAATTGGGTAGTAATAATATGCCAAAAGTCTGGTCAAATACATTTGTGTGTTAGTTGTAATTGTATTCCCTTTAACATGAAGTTATTTAAAATGTATGCATATTTCATTAGTGAAGTAATGGAAATATTTTTCATTCCCTCTTTTGTGCATTAAAATGAATAGTTGAATTTTTAGATGTTTTACTAGAAAAAAGACAATGTAGATGTTGTAGTATCTTCTGTATATTTCAGTGACTCTAGGGTACTGACATATGTATCACTATCATTCAAAATTGGACTGAAATGTACACATATTTTGAGTTTCTAATCTAAGGAACATGGAATAAAAATATTGACCTAAGATCTTGGTCAACTTATGGGCACCCCCTATAACATTACATCTTAAACTTTATTCGGTTTAATTTATTATAAGACAAATATCTACATACAGATAGATAATACTGACAGCAAATGAGTATACTTCTAGAGATCTAGCTCAAAATTATGTATGTAAATGAACAAAAGACAGAAAAGAGACTGAAAGTAACAGGAGGGTACACATATTCTTACCCTTGAATGTGTGTGGTTGTATACATACATTCATATCTACTATGTAATTGATATAAACAAGCAATAATTATTCTTACTTTAACACTAATGAGGAGATACAATCAGAGGCCACAAGAACCTTGTCTCATAAGATCCTTGCTCACTGATGATTCAACTTATGACAAACAATTTTATCACAATGTATATGGTAACTTATAGACATAAAACATATATGGTAACATATAGACATGGTTTCAACGTTTTTCTGAATGAATTCCCATTAGAGCTTTGATATGGCAAAGGGAAAATCTGAAATGTCACTCAATATTTCTCAAAAATAGACCAATGCAAAGTTTTCTAAATATCCAATCATATCTTATGCACTAAATATTATTTTCACTGGAAAGCAAAACATGTTTATCTAAAAAGATAGAATGAAACCTATTTTTTTTGTCAGTCACAGGAGTTCCTTATTTTACTAGTTTTCTTTTTTTTTTAATCTTTAATTCGGGACTCATACAATTCTTATCACAATCCATACATGTACATACATCAATTGTATAAAGCACATATGTACATTCTTTGCCCTCATCATTTTCAAAGCATTTGCTCTCCGCTTAAGCCCTCTTTTTTTTGCATCAAGTCCTCTTTTTTCCCCTCCCTGCCGGCTCCCCACTCCCTCATGAGCCATTGATAATTTATAAATTGTTATTTTGTCATATCCAGCGTCTCCCTTCACCCCCTTTTCTGTTGTCCACCCCCAGGGAGGAGGTCACATGTAGATCGGTTCCCCCTTTCTAACCCACTCACCCTCTACCCTCTCAGTATTGCCCTTCACACCCCTGGTCCTAAAGGTATCATCCGCCCTAGAAACCTATTTTTTTATAGAAGTGCTATATGTTTTTTATAGGTGGTATTACAATCTTTAGAAGTTATTTGGTTTATTTTGGAGGAGTACTGATAATAGTATTATCATTTAATAAGGGGATACAATATGTATTGGTAAGTCAATTTTCTGATAATATCATTTATTCATAAATTTCTCTCTAGAAACTTAATGTATTTCTCTTGTTAATTTAAGATGATATTAGGGAAGATGACATCCAGGTAGAATCCTAACCCACCTGTTGTTCCATTTGTTAGATAGGAAAATTAAAAGGTAAGGTGGGCTAGGGTCTTTGATTCACACCTCCTCTGGCAATTTTCACCCATGGAGTGATCTGAAGGTTTGCAGTTCACTGTGTCTGCTGGTGAGTTCCGCTAATCCCTCTCCAGGTACAGTGGGATAGCATCTACCACGACTTCCTGCATGCAAGTTCTGAGGTCTGTAGCCTGCAATAATTTACCCAGGCTGCTGTCTAAAAGTGGTAAAAATCCAAGGCTCACGGAGAGCCTCTGAGAACTAGCCACAAAAGATCACACCAGAGTTCCTCTCTGCTACCTTCCCTGCTCCTGCATTACTGAGCATTGCATCTCCCCTCCTGGACAGGAACAGACAACATCTGTGATCCCCTTTCCCTCTATCCAGCTCCACATCTGCCAGCATGGGTATGGATGGATAATTAGACACTAATTTGCTGCAATTGGAGAGCCCCTAGGATATGTATCTGTGGTTGAAAGCAGACCTATAAAGCACAGCCTGCAGAGCTGGTAGTGACACAGGAGGATAGCCGAGGAGGATACAGTACCAGTGGGTCCCCAAACTACTCAACTAATCTGGTACGTCTTCCCTGGGGAACAAAGTGGCACAGCCCTGTTACAAGTGTACCCTAGAATCCCTATTATATATAAAAACAAAACAAAAACAATAACCAAAAAACAACTTTAAAGTTTTTCAATGTAAGCTACCAGAAACCTGGTACATTAACATTGCTTTCACATAACAAAACAGGAAAAAAACAACAGGAGCTGAGAGCCATAACCCAAGCCTCAAACTGGTTCTACCATCCCAGATCTGTGGCTCCCTTTCAGGAATTCCGTAGCCCTATGGTTCCCTGTCAGGCTACTCACAGTTCCCTAGCTCCCCTGCCAGGCCATACTGGCTCAGAAGCTCCCCTGTGGATCCATCCAGGCCCCAAAAATGCACCACTGGCCCAACCCAGACCTGAGGTTCTTGAGAAGGCCATTCTACCCACCCTCTAAACAATGGAATCTCCGTGGGCTAGGGTGAGAGGTAAATCACAGTGAGATAAAGCAGTGGCCCTGCCCCTCAGTGCAGTTTGCTATAGGCAGCCACAGAAGCTTTCCTACTAGCCTCCCTAAGAGAGAAGCCAGGGCACTTTGACTCCCCAGTCAATAACGCCAAACTCCTCCAAAACAACATGCAGACAGCAATCTTACAACAAAATCAATGAAGAAACAGGAGAAACAAGACACAATGCTGGAGGAAGTCCTGAACCTAATGATGTGCATAGGAGAAGCAGAAGTTGAATTACTATAGGAAAAAAATCTTCAGACTACAGCTTGGAGTCATACAGGAGTTGAGGGAAGAACTACAGAAAAAGGATGAAATCATAGTAGAGATAAAGGCCATGCCCCAAAGGAAAATCCAAGAGTTAAGAGACAGTGTAGCAAAAGTAAATAACAAGTTAACAGACTTCACCAACAGAGTTAGAAGAAGCAGAGAACTGTACCAGTGACCTTGAGTATAACCAGGCAGACTTCAACAAACAGAAAAGGCAGTCAAGCAAGATAATCAGAGAAGCTGAAAAAACCTGAGAACTATGTCTGATGCTATAAAGAGAAACAACAATAGGAATAATTGGATTACCCTAACAAGACAAAAATGAGAAGTCACCAGCGAAAAACAGTGAGGAAATTCCTACAGGAAAACTTCCCCAGCTTAATGAATGAGAATCAATCATTCGGGCAGTAGAGAAGACACAAATTAGACTGAATTCCAGTTAGAATTTACAACGGCATATAATAGTTAAACTATCATGAGGGGAGCTGGGCGTGGTGGGACATGCACTCACCTAGAAATGGACCCAAATAAGACTATGCTCAGACCTATCTGCAGACCCCATGAGGAGGAGAGAATGGAGTAACACCTTCTGAAATTTGAAAGAAAACAAGGAAACCTAAGAATCTTCTCACCAGCAAATTATCTATCAAGATAGATGGAGAAGTAAGAGAATTCTAGGACAAGGAATAACTCAAAGAGTATGTTAAAAACAAATAAACAAACCCAGCTTTACCCAAAACTCCTTCCCAACCCCGTGTGATCAGAAAAACAATATTCACTGAGCACAAAGAGGAGACCACTACATAGAGAAACTCCACCCAGGGGTTAACACATTGATAACAATCCTGAGGTAATATTGATACAACACTGAAAAGAAGGCAAGAGTGACCCCCCCCCACATGCACAATACACTGATAAGGGAGATAGGAAAACACCCAACACAAAAGGTACGAGAAGACATTACAGAGTCCACAGATGGATGTAATAACTCTGAATATGTATGGATTGAACTTGTCCATTAAAAGACAGAGACTATAGGATTGGCTTAGAAAATAAACCCATTAATCTGTTGCCTACAGGCTACACATCTCGAGCTTGTAGACAAAAATAAGCTGAGAATCAAAGACTGGAGAAAAATATACCAATCAAAAGGCAATTCAAAAAAATCAGGTGTTGCGATCATAATCTCTGACAAAATCGATCTCAAGGTGCAGACCATAACAAGAGATAAGTTGGGGCACTATATAATGCTCAAAAGATACATAAATCAAGAACCACTGAGCATGATAAATAGATACACACCCAACAACTGAGCCATGAAATTCAGCAAACACTCAAAAAGATGAAAAAAGAAATCGCAAGTTCAACAATTATAATAGGTGACTATAATATACCGCTCCCCAAGAAAGACGAAAGAAGGAAGCTACAGAACTAAACTCTACAACTAGGTGACTTGCCCTGATAGACATTTTCAGAGTTCTCCACCCAAATGCAAATGAATTCAAATTCTTCTCATGCCTTTATGGCACCTACTCAAAGATAGATCACATGCTGGGACACAAGTCAACCTGTGTTAATTCAAGCACTTAGAGGTCACTCAGACTTGTCTCTCAGGCCACTCTACCATAATGCTAGAAATTAACAAAAGGATGATTAAGAAAAAAAAAAGACAAGCAACTGGAGGATGAATAACTCCCTACTGCAAAATGAGTGGGCACTAGCCCAGATCAGAGATGAATTTAGGAAGTTTTTACAAACAAATAAGAATGAGAATATGACATACCAAAACCCTTGGGACACAGCAAAAGCAGTTATCAGAAGTATTTTGATAGTGAAAAATGTACAAACTTAAAAGGAAGAGAGACTTATGATTGAAATGCTGGCAAAAAACCCCCAGCAATTAGATCAGAGTCAACAGGACAGTCCTACTAATAGCAAAAGAAAAGAAATAATAAAAATAATGGCTAAGAAGAATGAGAGGGCAAATAAGAAAATAATGCAAAAAATCAATGCAGCTAAAAGCTAGTTCTTTGAAAGGATTAAAATAATTGATAGTTAGTCTATTGATAAACCTAACCAAAGAAAGGAAGGAAGAAATATCAATAGCCAAGATTAGGGAAGAAATGAGACATCACAACAAACTAATGAAATTAAAGGCTAATTACATAGTATAATGAAGGCCTATATTTCAATGAATTCAACAACCTTGAAGACATGGACAAACACTTGGAAAAACAGTGCCTCCCGAGACTCTCTACGATGGATGTCAAGAACCCCAAGTGACCCATAGTAAAAGAAGAAATAGACAAGATTATCCAGGAAATACCAACTAAAAAAACCCCAGGCCAGATGACTTTACAGAATAATTCTACCAAAAATTCAGGGAAAATTTGACACCAATCCTACACAAACTTTTCCAGAGCACAGAAAAAGATGGCAAACTCCCAAACTTTTTCTATGACGCTACTGTAACACTGATACCTAAAGTGGGAAAGGATTCCACAAGAACTGAGACCTACAGATTGATATCTCTAATAAACACTGATTCAAAAATCCTTAACAAAATACTGGTCAATAGAATACAAAAGTATATAAGATGAATAATTTACCACGACCAAGTAAAATTTGTTCCAGGGACGCACGGATGGTTCAACATCTGAAAATCTATCAACATTATTTGCTACATTGACAAGAAAATGAATAAGAACCACCTGAGAATATTGCTAGATAGAGACAAAGCATTTGACAATATCCAACACTCATTTCTTTTTAAGACACTGAAGAAGATAGCAATGGAATGAAAAGTCCTCAATATAATAAAAACTATATATGAAAAACTAACAGCCAATATGGTAGTCAATGGAGAAAAGATGAAACAATCCAACTGAAAAAGGGGACCAGACAAGTTTTCCCCTTGTCCCCAAATTTATTTAACATTGTACTAAAGGTCCTAACTAATAACATAAGGCAAAGGAAAGACATGAAAATTATTATGGGGGAAAAAGAGGTGAAACTATTGTTATTCACAGATAATATAATTTTATATATGGTAAACCCCAAAAGCTCCACAAGAGGAGTGCTGGAAGCAATAGAGGAATATGGCAGAATGGCAAATATAAGATCAACAAACAGAAGTCTATTGGACTGCTATACACATCAGACAAGACCATGGAAGAGGAGATCCAAAAGGTAGCACCTTTCACAATAGCCAAGTACAAACTGAAATATCTCGAGATAACCCTAAGCAAAAAAAAAAAAATACTTGTAGGAGAAAACCTATAGAACATTACTCCAAGATACCCAAAGTGATCGCGACAAACAGAAGAATATTACTTGCTTGTGGATCCAAAGACTTAATATAGTAAAGTTATCAGTCCTACTCATGCCCGCCCTCAATGCAAGAACACTGTTCTAATGAACATTCTGTGATGCTCACCTTCCTGACATGATTGCTGAAGACAAAATGGGTGCATAAGACAATGTGGTGAAGAAAGCTGATGGTGACGGGCTTAAATGCTTGAAGTTAAACAAGCGGCCATCAAGTAGGGAAGCAACAACGCCCACATAGAAGTAGCACACCAGCCTATGTGATCACGAGATGTTGACAGGATCAGGCATCAGGCGACACAAAACAAACAATCATATCTATGAGAACTGTGGGGATCAGAGTGGAAACCCAAGCCCATCTGTAGATAATGGGACATCCTCTCACAGAAGGGTTACAAGGAAGGGATGAACCAGCCAGCAAACAGTATAGCACCAATGAAACACACACTATTCCTGCAGTTCTTTAATGTGTCTTATTCCCCACTATCATGACCCCCAGTTCTACCTTACAAATCTGGCTAGACTGGAGCATGGACACTAGAATAAATAAGAGCTCTCTACACAGAGAATCCAATACAGATAAACCCCTCAGGAACAGTAATGGGAGTAACAATAACATGAAGGTTAGGGGAGGGTGGGGGAGAAGGAGGAGAAAGAGGGAACCAATTGCAATGATCGCTGTGTAATACCCCTGCCCCCACATCAAGGGGAACAAATAACAGAAACTTGGGTGAAGGGAAACAGTGGATAGTGGAAGATATGAAAATAATAATCATATATAATTTATCAAGGGGTCACGAGGGTGGGAGGGTGATGAGGGAGGGGGAAAAGAGGAGCTGATACCAAAGGCTCACATAGAAAAAAATGTTTTGAAAATGATGATGGCAACAAATGTACAAATATGTTTGATACAATTGATGTGTGGATTGTTATAAGAGATGTAAGAGCCCTCCAAAAATGATTTATAAAATAAATAAATAAAAATTAAATAATTTTAGACATTGTAAAGAAAATGATGCATATAGTATATTTCTTAGTGTGGAGATGTTTACACTTGCACAGAGTTAAGAATTTTGATTATATTTCATGTTAATTAATAAAAATAATATGGAACTACAGAAATAAATTAAATTAAATATAATAGTTTGCTGAAATATACAAGTTTTGCTTTAATAATTTCGCTTCATTGCTTAAATTGATCTATGGCTTTTTATTTATTTATTTACTCAATGAGTTTTGTATTTACTCAATAGATTCCAAAGTCTATATCTCTATATTCAAGCTCCTCTCAAATATATTTCTAACATAATCTTTTATAATTCACCTCCATTTTCAAATCTTTAACTCCTGACATATTTTGCCTGTTGTTTCCCAAATTACCCAGTCTCATCTCATCTTCATGTATTTTCTCAGTTGTTCTTGGGGTTCTCAGATGTTCTCTATGGCTTCAAAGAATAGAAACCAATTTTACCATTGTTCAGGAGGCTAGAAATCTGAATTAAAGAACTGGCTCTAGGTAGAAGCCCTTCTTTGTCTATTTAACCTTCTAAAGAAGGAGAAACAAACAAGAAACCCATTACTATCCAAATAAAACCCAAGGATGATTCCCAATCCCAGTTCCCAGGAGTGTTATTAAGGCCACATGTGGATCATGAGGACTATAGCGAAGGATACTATCAGTGAAGGTGACACTAAAGTGACTGGCTATAAAATTTTTGCATAGTTTCCCAGCAGAACTTTATTATTTTTTAATAAAAATATCCCCATAGTTATCACAATAAAAACTTTATTTGTGAGCTCAAATTATATGCTTAAATATAGCTGCGAGCCTCAAATATTATGCTAATTTATTTTTGACACTTCTAATGCAGCATTTAGTTTGGATTATAACTTAATATAAAGAAATACAAATCCTCACAACTGGATCAGTACATAAAATTCAACTCACTGCCATCCAATCAATTCTGACTCATAGTGACCCTATAAAAAAGAAGAGGACTATCCCTGTGAATTGCTGAGACTGCAAATTTTTATGGGAGCAGAACGTCTCATCTTACTTTCTTGGGGTTGTTGGTGGATTCAAACTGCTGACCTTGCATTAGCAGCCCAATATATAAAACACTATGCCACTGGGACACGTGGACCAATAGACCTCATTATAAACAGCGAAATGATTGAATATATTAAGGATTTAATTTTACTTGTAGTCAGAATCGTTGTGCATTGAAGCAAGAGTCCAGAAATCAAATGACACATTGCAATGGGCATATTTGCTGCAAAAAATAACTTTAAAGTATTGAAGAGAAAGGATAAGACTTGGAGGACTAAGGGGCACCTGATTCAAGTCACGGTATTTTCAGTTTCCTCATAAGCATGTGAGAGCTGGACAATGAATAAGGAAAACCAAAGGAGTATCGATGCATTTGAACGATGGGGTTGGCACAGAATATTGAAAGTCCTGTGGACTGACAGAAGAACAAACACTCCTGTATTGACAGAAGCACTTCAGGAGTGCTCCTCAGAAGCAAGGATGGCAGGACGTTGTCTCACAGACTCTGGGATGCTAACTGGAGGGAGCACTCTCCCGAGAAGGACCAGCCCCCGAGCAGTATGTAATGACCGGTAAATGAGAGGGTGGGCAGAGACCTTCCACAAGGGGGATTGTCATGGTGGCTACCACAATAAACTTGAACATAGCAATAATGATGAGGCTGGCCCAGGGCCAGGCAATATTTCATTCCGTTGTACTTTGGGTTGCTCTGAGTCATAACCAACTCGATGGCTTTCAGAAACAATGATGTCTTTCAATTAGACGGTCATTACTACCAAATTACAATGGTACTTTGAATTCCATAGTTTTCTTTGTATCCTTTTATTTCCATTGCTCTTGGCATTTGTATAGTTTCTGATTTTATTAATTTCCCTGTTGTTCTAGGTATATTATTATGGCAATTAGGATTTGTGAACCTGTATAAATAACTTAAAAAAATAAAGCAGTAATTAAAGGAAAAGGAGAAAGATCTAAACACTTAAGGTCAGTTATTAATAATGCTGTAATTCAATTTAGAAGAATTTTTCAAAACATCTCATTACTAGTATTCATATCACCTGACAACAAATTCAAAAGATCAAAAGAAGCATTTCATTGGGTTAATCTGTGCATAAGGCCTCTTTAAAGTGTTGAAAATCAAAGCGATTCCTTTGAAGACTAAAGTTCACATGACCTACCCATGGTATTTTAAACTGCTTCATATGTATGTGAAGGTTGAACATTGAATAAGGAAAACCAAAGAAGAATCGATGATACATTTGAACTGTTGTGCTGGAGAAAAATACTGATAGTACAATGGACTGCCGAAAGGACAAACTGTCTCAGAAGAAGGATGACCAGAGTGTAAGGATGGGAAGACTTTATCCCACACATTTTGGACATGTTGTCAGGAGAGACCAGTCCCTAGAGAAGGGCATCCTGTTTGGTAAAGGAGGAGGAACATGAAAAAGAGGAAAGCCCTCAAGGCGAAGGATTGACACAGAGGCTGCAACAATGGGTTGAAACACAGAAATGATTGTAAAGATGACCCAGGACTAGGCATTATTTTATTCTGCTGTACATAGGGTGGATATGGGTCGGAACCGAGTGGCTGGCACTTAAAACAACAAATAAGAACACCATCCCTCACAACAACAACATTCACACCATTTTATAAATATTCCAAGTAAGCAATTAAAATATGTATTTATCACATATTATTTTATGATTAATATAGAGAGTACACATTACAAATTCTGTCTGGTCCTGTGAGGGTGGAAGTCCATGTGAGTTGACAGAAGAGTTAAAGGACACCAACTCAACTGATACTCATGTCCGTGACCCAATAGCACAAAAGAGAACAGCTCCATAGCGTTTCTAAGGCTGTGACTCTTTATGGAACAGACTGCCACATTAATCCACTCTAATACGTGACATCGACTTAGATCATGTTCATGAAATGGAAAGCAAAGTTGCACCGAGTCATTGATGCTATACTCACAAAAGTACAAACAATTCAAAGTTTGCACTTATTTTGCTACTTTTATCACTGATAACTTTACAGATTTTAGTATTAAAAAGGCTATCATTTAGATCAAGGGCAGAGGAGAGTGCCAATATACATGGCCATCATGCAATTTAAGTTTTAGAACTGTTGCTTTAACCTAGCTTTACTGAGCTTCACGTTCAGCTACAGAATTGCCTTTAGTTTTGTCAAAAGAACAAATAAGAATATATCTGGGGAATATTACAATTATATGAGCTTCTTGGATGGTTTAGGTACACATGTGTCTTGTGAAGCCTAGTCACTGCATTTCTTTTAAAACATTTCTTTTATGAGACAACTGGATTCATTACGCTGACTAGAACTCAGGGATAACCTGTGCTTAAATAAGTCTGTACTTATATTTAGACATGTTAAAAAGATGACTGTAGGTTATGCCATTTTACCATCTAGAAGTTCAAGAAAAAGTATTTTCTTTTTAAAAAATATTAATTTGTATAAGAGTGTGGTGTTAAAATGTTCAGGTACACAAAAACTAAGAAGCAAAGATTTAATACTTATTTTGTTATGCCAACAAACAAACTGGCAATATTGAGCAAGCTATATTCAAAAACCAATGCTTAACATGTTTTTTATTGTTTTTACAATAATGCTATTCAATCAAAGCATATAGAAAAAAATTTAAACAAAGAATAAAGGAAACTTTCCATACAACATAATTTAAGGTAAGCCATTAAAAGTTAAAAAATGTGCATATGAGTTTATGAATATTATTTGCTTTCTTTTGGAGAAACCTGATTTTTCAGGCAAAACTGCAATTAATAAAGATAAAGTTCTCATAAACCATAAATCCTAAACACAATAATAAATTATGCATGATACAAGTATTTGTATTTCCTAAGTCAAACATTTTGCTGATTTCTATACATATCTATTTTTTCAATGAAGATTATTTTTCATATAATAGATATACTCAACAACCAATGTAGACCCTTTGATATATATTTATTGATTTTATGTATTTATCTATATGTATCTATATACCTATATATCTCTATATATTTCTTAGTTTTAAACAAATGTATAACTTAACATGCTGATACACTGTAGAAAGATTGTTAGACCAGAATCTCCTCCTACATAATCCTATAAGAATTATCGAGTGGAGGGCGAGTGGGTTGGAAAGGGGGAACTGATTACAAGGACCCACATGTGACCTCCTTCCTGGGAGAGGGATGGCAGGGAAGGGAGACTCCGGATAGGGCAAGATATGACAAAATAACGATGTATAAATTACCAAGGGCACATGAGGGAGGGGGGAGCGGGGAGGGAGGGGGGAAAAAAAGAGGACCTGATGCCAAGGGCTTAAGTGGAGAGCAAATGCTTTGAGAATGATTGAGGCAGGGAATGTATGGATGTGCTTTATACAATTGATGTATGTAATATATGGATTGTGATAAGAGTTGTATGAGCCCCTAATAAAATGTTAAAAAAAAGTATTATCTAATTACAGTCTAATCATCAATTTTTGGACTTTTAAATTACTAAGAAATAAGTGCACAAACTATGTCTGAAAGCAGATGCCTGAGAAACCAATGACCAATTTCTTGTCCTGTGTGGGAGAATTCTTTGTGTGTGACATAGGGTGAGAAACAGGCCAAATGATCTCATCACAACATCACTGGGTCATTTTAACTCTGGGAGGCACATGTTTCCAAAGTGAGATCCTGAATACCGTGAACACTGTTTTTTTCTTCTTCATGTGGCAAAGATAATATTTTCCTTTTTCCTTTAAAGTTTTGAAAACAGCTAAAATGCAGGCATGTTTTCCTAGTAGCATAATCTTTCTAATAACTGAGAATATCTTAATTCTACACTTCTGGCATAAGCTCTCAGAAAAGACGTTATTGGTTTTACTTTTCAAGTACACTCATGGTTTAGACTTCATTTTGGAAAAGGCAGAAACTTAAATAATCTTATGCTAATTTTAATTACTAAGAAAGGCAAGAGTCTTGACTCTAATGAGGTATATGACAATGTTTCAATGCTATCCATAAGGTTTTCAGTGACTGATTCTGAAGTCAGATTTGTGTATAATTTGTGTGTAATTTAAAAGTTCAAAAATTGTGTTGCATAAGTCTGAAAGGAATTGTATAGATTGGTATTGGACATGTGGGCTAATATTAGACTTATGGATGTGATCTGGATTCAGCTGGGATGTTTTCTCAATATACAATTGCTCTTTTATATAAAACCTCTTTCTTATACACATGAGTGTCTCTGAATTTGTTCCTCTAGTCAACCCAGACTAACACACTGAGGAAGACCACAGATGCAGCCTTCAGTATTAATTATAACTCAAAATAAAGAAAACAAAAATTCTCACAACTGTACAAGTAGGTAACAGGATGATAAAGGGAGAAAAGATTCACGTTACCAAGGAGTTCATCTTGCTTGGATCCACAATCATGCTACTGGAAGCAGCAGTCAAGCGATCAAGGATGGATTGCCTTGAGTAAATCAGCTGAACCTGAATTCTTTCAAGGACTGAAAAGCAAGGATGTTACTTTGAGGATAAAGCTGTGCCTGACCCAAACTAGGGTATTTTCACTAGGTTAATATGCATGTGAAAGTTGGACATTGAATGAGGAAGAAAATCAGGAGAAATTTGATGTGTTGAATTATAATGCTGGTTGTGTTGTTGTGAGCAGACTAGAGAAACAAATTCACACACTCACTCATATGTGTATAAGAAAGAGTTTTCTATAAAAGATCAATTGTATGTTAAGAAAGCACCCCAGCCCAGTCCAGGTCAAGTTCATAAATCTGATATTAGCCCATATGTCTGATACCAATCTATAAAGTCCTCTTCAGACACACACAACACATGCAATGATGCTGAATTCAGGAAGATTACAAAGCAGTGGGTGGAAAGTCTTGTGGATCCAGTGGCAGTGGAAGCATCTCAGGGGTCTCCACGTGGCTCCTCCATCTTCCAGGGCACTGGATGCATCAAGGTAGCTCCATATGGCTTCTTGTCAGAAATATGTCACAGGAGATGAGCGTGTGTCCCACCTCTAGCAAGCTATTTATCTTCTTAGCGCCTCCAAATGAGGTCATCAAGCTGTGACCTGATTGACAGGCTAACCTCTACCCCTTTACTTATAAGTCTCAAATTGACAACAGATTATGTAACCACCACACTGGTCAAGACTATTGACAATACCATGGGCTGCCAAAAGAATACACAAATCTGACTGAAAGATGTACACCTAGCATGTTCCTTTGAGGCAAGAATGGCAAGACTTTATCTCAAGTACTTTGGAGATGTTTTCAGGGGAGACTGACATCATGCTTGTGGAAGTAGAGGGGCAGAGAAAAGGAGGTAGACCCTCAATAAGAGGGATTGACGAAGTGGCTGCAACAATGGGCTAAAATATCAGAAGGCTGTATGATGGTGCAGGGAGGGCAGCGCTTCGTTCTGTTGTTCACAGGATGGCTATGAGTTGGAATGAACTGGCAGTACTTAGCAACAATAACAACTAATGAGGTCTTCATTCTGAATCATCAATGCCGTGTGGAATTTTGTCACTACGTGATCTAACTATCTACTTCTCTTGCTGAAGCAGGAGTGCTGGAGGGGATATCAGTAATTTTTTGTTTGTTTATTAATAAAAGGAAGGTTACTTTCCCAAACTAAAGACACTCTTCTAATATCATGCTTATTAGAAAGAAAGATGATGGTTCAATTGATTCAGAACTCAGAGAAAAATGAATGTGCTGTTCCATCAAAATGTTGATAGTTCCATCAACTGTCTACTGCCATTGCGTTGATTCTGATTCATAACTACCTTAGAGTGTTTCCTAGGTAGTATAATGGTTAGTTTGGCCACTCACTCCAGTATTGGTAGCTCAAAACTTCCAGCCACTCTTGGGGAGAAAGATAAGGCTTTCTCATCCTGTAAAGATTTAGTCTCTGTAATCCACAAGTCCAGTTCTACCCTGTCCTACAAGGCCACTATCAGTAAAAATCAACGCAATGGCAGTAAGTTGCACAGGTAACCACATCCAGCTTTTGTAATGATAGATAAAAGGTTCCAGGGTTCAAATAATACTAAATGAGGAAAGATGATCACTTGTAAATCAGAATTTAACAAATAAATATCATTGTTGTAAATATGTTATTTACAACAGCTATTAACTTATGACAGCTCTTTTAAATGGTATTCTTCCTTTAGAGGGGAAGAAACTGCTATAGAAAACAGTTAAATAACTTGCTTATGTTACAAAGTTCCAATTTCTGGAGTTGATTCTGACCCATGATCACCTCATGTTTGTCAGAATAGAATGGCCCTCCACAGGTTTTCCGTGGCTCCAGCCTCCAGCCGTTTAATTAGCTGTCAAACAGATTAGTCAAGGCATCATCACTCTGGAGCTCCATGTAAAACTAAGCCACTTCTAAAGTAAGTGACCAATCAAGGACCCGTCGGCTGAGCTAAGGACTAGCTTAACAATTATGGTAAATGTCCACTAGCTCCATACTAATGAGAGTATTTATGTTTTTCTTTGAGAGAGAGTTTAATTATCTCCGTGATAAAGAGTTATGATAAGGTACCTTTTACATTACCATAAACATATATTATACAGGCATACCTGGGTTTTATCAGTTTATATACACATATACACAATATCATATTAATTGTGGAATGGCATTATGAATAAGTTGGAAGTATTATGAAACTTACCACAAGGTGATAGTCACCTGTTATTGGAAATATGGCAATGACAAAGTTATTCTATGTAGCAGTGTCACCAACACAGTATCTGTGAAATGTAGGAAAGCAAAGCACAATAAAACAAGGTGTGCCTATGTTATATACGAGGGGACTTCAAATAGTTCCTGGAAAAAATCATTATCTTCTAACTCCAGTTTCCCATAATTTTGGGTGTGAAACTTCCTTGTATGTACAGATGAGCTCACACTCACTCATAGAGCTAAAGCAATATGATTTTTTCTGATTTATTTCTTTGGGAAACCCGTCAGTAGAAGTGTGTTAGACTGGATTGTTTTATAGAGAAACAAAACAAGTGAGACACACACATACATATATGCAAGAAATTAACGTAAAAAAGGAATTTTATTTCAAGAAGGAATCCCATCCCAGCCTAACTCAAGTCCATAGGTCTGATGCTGACCAGACTCGTGTAGCTTCAGTTTGCTGGTGCCCAAAGGGGAAGCACCAAGCAAGGCGATCACATGTTGGCAGGTGTGGAAACATGGCAGGGCACTGGCAGTTCTTAGGTTTGTAGCCCACGTGGGGTTACCCCCGGAGACAAACCGAATCCGGGAGGAAGATGAATGAGCAGAGAGAGGAAGAGAATTTCTCACTGTTTTTCCTGTAGAAAAGAACATATCCCAAAGGAGGCATCCATCAGGCTGATTGATAGAATGGACTCCATCTCTACATTTTCACATGGAGGTTGAAAAAAGAAATAACTGCCTCAGTCTCCACAAATGCATTACATTTGTGTTTGGGTTCCAGGGACCAGAGTTTGAATATAATTTCCTCCTGGAGTCACACCCCAAGCCAATATGATTTCCAACATGTATTTATTCCATGTGCATAAGTCATGATGGACATGAAAACAGAGACTGAACAGTTTGAGAAAACATGGGAATTGAGCAATGGTTTACCCTAATGGAAGAGAACAAGGGCACGTTTCCCGTAGAAGTAGTCTCGTGTAACAAGGGAACGCCAGCTAGAGTATTCTGCTGGAATACTTCATTCAGTGAGCAAATGGCATGAGCGCAACATTGTGCAACACAGGAGTCATGATCCCTGAACAAGCAACATCTTCCCTTCCACAATGAAACTCTTGAAGTACGATTAACAAGAGCAGGAAGAAACCCTTTTAGTTCCCTCCTTCAACGAAAGAGAATGACACATACACTAATTTCTGAAGTGTTTTCACTGGGAGATTCAAAATTAATTCTTTTCAGAAAATTAAAAATAAATTGTAGAATAAATGTGTATCTGCCGGTGAAGCAAATGTGATCCACAAATATTTAGTGTGAAAATTGAAGTCATCAGTTTGCAACAACTGATGTATTGTTCAAAGGGACCTATGTGCAGGGTTACAGCAAAGGAAGCTACTTACAGTTTATTTCTCACCAAGGATGCATATCAGTATTTTAGAGCTGCCGTACACAATGACACAACATGAGCAAATGCCACAACAGAAATGTATTGTCTTATATGGGAGGAGGGGACTCAACTCACTGCTGTCAAGTTGACTCAAATTCACAGCAACCATATAAGACAGGGTAGAACTTCTCCCTGCATTTCTGGGACACTAACCCCTTACAGGTGGCGTAGAAAGTCTCATGCTTTTTGGATGTACTGGCTGGTGGTTTCTAATTGCTGATCTTATAGTTCACACTGAGAGATAAATCCCTTTATGTCTCTTTCAGGTTTCTGATAATGGTAATTTTTGACAGTTTTTGGTATTGCATCTTTGACATTTCTTGCATTGCATCTGCTTTCACCATCACCTGGCTATCTTTTCACTGCCTCTCATTTTTTTGGACAGAATTCAGACTGAATGAAGTCAAACCAGTATGGCCTCATGTTAATTTTCCTGATAACATCATCAAGTTCACTGGCAGAGGGGGAA
This sequence comes from Tenrec ecaudatus, assembly GCF_050624435.1. NCBI lineage: Eukaryota > Metazoa > Chordata > Mammalia > Afrosoricida > Tenrecidae > Tenrec > Tenrec ecaudatus. The sequence continues at coordinate 94,027,844 of NC_134532.1, read as the reverse complement.
TGTCACTTCAAAATATTTTAATGGGCACACTATAATCTATAGACCCACCACCATCATGTTGGTACTAACTCATAGCAACCCTATGTAGAGTTTCAGAGACTAAATTTTTTGGAAGAGACAGTCTCATATTTCTGCCTCAGAACAGTTGGTGGACTTGAATCATTGACTTGGTGTTAGTAGTCTAATGACTAACCCCCACCTCCATCAGGGATTCTCATTTAATGTAAAACAGGAAGTTAATTTCTACAGTGTTTGTGATAATTACATAATTTTGTCAACCTGAAGATAGTGATATTCAACCTGTCAGTCATGTCACAGCCTGATGGTGTCTCCTTGTGGGCGTGGCCTTCTTATAAGGAGGGCTAAGGGACCCTTCCCCCTTCTCTCAGTCACTTTCCCTTCTTGTGTTATTGATATAAAACTCTTACACATATATAAGTATCACTGGATTTGTTTCTCTAGTCAACCAGGCTTAACACAGTGTGTGTGTGTTACACTTGCATGTGTTTGCATATCAGAAATGATTTAAATCGTGAAGTGTCTAACACAGTTGTAGAAGTAAGTGAGTCCAGTGTTGTTCAGGTAAGGCTTCTACTGACTCTTGGAAGTTGACAAAAAGCAAGCAGGATGGTGAAGGCAGAAGTGGCTAGGGTTATAGACTGGTGGATGCAAAGGTAAATGAATCCACCACTGGGAATCTACTGATCACTTTAGAGATTGGAAGGTGGTGCAGCAAGAAATTGAGGAGCCAGATGCAAGATACAGCTCTGGCAGAAAGGGAAGGGCCAAATAAAATTGGATTCTGCTCAGTCTTGTTCTTATACAAGGGAACTACCAACAAGGAGGTATCATCAGGCAGTAAACCAATTGATAGTTTGGCCTCCACCACTAGCCTGACCCAGGACTGTCTAGTTGACATATCCCTAATCATCATATATGGCAAGGTTTCTCATCACAAGTTCTAAGGAAAATATAAAAGTTCTCAGGAAAATTAAAGCTTGAAAACTAGAGAAAATTGGAATAGTTGATGACCACACAAATAGACAATAGTGATTCCTGTGGTTATAAATATTTAATTACAGGTAATTTTGAAACAGAATTAGAATAAAATTAACAAAATCTGCCCAAATGTTGAAGAACCCTATTAATAAAATAAGTAAACATGTTATTAATATGTTTTAATTGCTGTCAGGTGCCCTTGAGTCTGCCCACAATCAGAGTGACCCTATGTAAAACAGCACAAAACCAGTACTGTGCCAACCTCCCAACGACTGCTATGTTTGAGACCTTTATTAGTGATGAACAAACATGGTAAACTAGTGGGACTTAAGGAAGTGAATCCTGATCAAAGATGATTCATTTAGCAACACCAACCTAAGAGTGTGAGTATGTGCAAGAATATGTTTTAGGTTTAAGTTACAGAGAATTATCATCTAATGTTTTCTCATCTAATGTTTATTGTATATGATTTTAAAACTTTAAGTTGATAATAAAATCTATGTAGTTCTCTTGGTTATGTGGAAGCTTTCTTAATATGTTTTTGTCCAAGGATCTGGCAACCTTTGGATGATCTTTCAAAAGGAATTACTGAAAATAATTAGAGGAAAGGACTATTTATAAAGTATGGCCCAAAGTAAGGAAATCCAGCAATGAATAGTTAAGTACCCTAGTGGGAGATAAGGGAATAACTCTTTAAGAATATTATCTGTAGGAGAATTATTGTCCAGGAGATAACATAGAAGTCACTCAGACCTAGTTAGGGGAAGTCAACTGATGTCAAAGAAAAATCACTTCAGGGTGTTTGCCAAGGCTTAAGATTTTTCTCTTTCCCTAATATCTTAAGCATACCTCACTGTGCATGATCCCAACAGGAAAGTAGAGGGAAAGGGAACTTGATTGATACAATGAATATAAATTAGCATGTTGTTGTATTTGTTGGTTTAAGGTGCTGTTGAGTCAGTTCTGACTCATAACAACTCTACATACAACAGAATGAAACACTGCAGGGTCCTGTGCCATTTCCAAAATAGGTCTTGTGTTTGAGCCCATTGTTGCTACCACTGCGTCAATCCATCTTCTCTAGATTCTTCCTCTTTCTCCCACTGCCTTTCTACTTTACGAAGCATAATGTCCTTTTCCAGGAACCGGTCTCTCCTGACAACATGTCCAAAATACATGAGATGAGGTCTCACCCTCCTTGACTCTGAGCACACTGACTGTATTTCTTCCAAGACAGATTTGTTTGTTCTTTTGGCAGAACATGGTATTTGGAATACTCTTCGCCAGCACCATAAATCAAACTAGCAGACCCAGCCCCAAAGTGGGTAGAGAAGGTAGAAAGTGGGTTTGGAAGGATAAGAGAAAATCTTGAGCCCAATTGGTGGGAGGAATCCAGTGGGTTAAAAAAATCTGTGCTCAGAAGGTGTCAACTCAGCCATCACTAATTTTTATGGAATGAGACTGGATCTATAAGAGGTGCAGAGATATTAAGCAGCTTGTGTACTATGTAAACTTCGGGGGTTCAAATCTTCTCTGAGGGCACTTGAGAGACAAGCCTGGCAATTTGCTTCTGAAAGGTCGTGTCCTTAAAAACCCCTGGGGCAGTTCTATGCTCCACTCTACATGAGAGCATCATGAGTCGGAATCAACTCTGACAATTAACAAGAATAAGATTTCTTCCGATGTGTATTTCTACATTCAAGAGCAATGTTTTATCCTAAAAACAATTTAAGATTCCACTTTAAGTGTTCTGTAAAAAGGAAATGTTTTCAGTTCTGAGATTCTTAGTTTGATCAGTACAGAAATGTATCTTCTGATTTGTCAAAGAAATGTATTAAAACACTGCATTTACATTGTCAGGCATAGGAAAAGTCAGAATCAAAGAATGTATCCTTTTACATTTTTATGAAATAATCTGAAGAAACTTATATAGATTCATAGACACACATCTATGTAGAGTCATTAACCAGGTCCCTGACCTAAGGAATTTGTTTTTGAAAGTACGGATGTGCTTTATACAATTGATGTATGTATATGTATGGATTGTGATAAGAGTTGTACGAGCCCCTAATAAAATGTAAAAAAAAAAAAAAAGAAAAGGATGATGGAAATGTATGTACAAATATGTTTGAAACAATTGATGTATGAAATGTTATGAGCTGTAAGAGCCCCCAATAAAATGATTTTTTTAAAAAGTATAATCTGCTCCTGTTTAATATCATTTTAAAATAAAAGATACATATTATAGCTGAAATTCTGACCGTATGATTAGCATCAAAACAAGTTTGATTCTCTTGAAGGCCAGATTTCTCAAGTCCATGGAACTGGGGTCACTCACTGAGGTCACTGCCCCATGGGGTTTTTTGAAAGTAGAGTCTTGAAAGAACTTGTCCTAAAGTCACATTTGAGTCAAACAATAACCAAGTAACTTGGTGAAGAAATTTCACCTTAGGCATTAGGCTCTTTTAGGTAACTGTCTATGTGCAGTCAGTTTTGAGAAATAGACCTCCAAGGTCATCTGAGAGTCAGTGTTTTAGGTAAACTGTTATTCCATCAACACTGCTTTGGCTCCACTGCCCTGGCAGTGTGCACGATATGGGGAGGAGTGGGTGCTAAAGCAAGCACTTGATTTGCATTGGAATTGCTTCCGACTCATGGAGGACCTTATGTACAATGGGAGGACATGCTGTCCAGTCCTGTACCATCCCATCCTCTCAATTGTTTTTATATTTGAACCCTTTGCTGTCGCCACTGTGTCAACACATCTTCCTCATTTTTGCTGTCCTTCTACTTTACCAAGAATGATATCTTTTCCAGAGACTCGTCCTTGTGATAACATGCCCAAAGTAGGTGAAACCAAATCCCAACATCCTTACTTTTAAGCAGAATCTGGCTGTACTTCATCTAAGACATATTTGGTTTTGGTTTTGTTGTTGTTTTGGGCAGTCTGTGGTATTTTCAGTATTCATCACTGTATCCTAATTAAAATTCATTGATTTTTCTTTTTCAGTATGTCTTAAAGTAGATTACTTTGACTTCTCTAGCAAGGCAAGAGAGAGAGAGAAAAAATGAGTATAAATTATCTTTAAATTTGGAGCTCCAAATTCAAAGGGAGAGGGCTCCAGCTTCAAAGATAATTTATACTCTTTTTTGGTCTTAAACAGGACAAAGATGATACAAATGAGATCATCAACATGAAGCCAAAATGGTGTCAAAGAGTTCATAGTTAGCTGGCTGCTTAAATAGGATATGGATTGGCAGCAGATAAATTCATCATCTTCATATGAAAGACTGCAGATGCAGAAGAGACAGGCCATGCTTAGTATAGGTGTACTATTGAGAGTAGAATATTCAACAAATTGATTCAGGGCCTCTGACCTCCATGTGGGGTGTGCCTCATGAACATTGTGACAGTCCTTAATATGGGTCTTCTACCCAACTCTCTGTAACTCCCAGCATCTGATAGGGTAGGACTATACACACAGCAGTGCACAGCATTCATTGAAGGGCATGGTCAGTTCTTATTATGGCCCTCCTGGCTGTAAAGAAAAACCATCTTTGAAACCACCACTCGACTGTCAGTTTGTCATACTGCGGTGGTTTGTGTGCCTCTGTGATGTTGGAAGCTATGTCACTTTTATTTCAAATGCCAGTAAGGTCACCAAAAGTGAACATGTTTCAGCAGAGCTTCCAGACTAAGAACAGACAAAGAAGAACTTAGCTTGTGGTAGTTACAAAATCTGCTGTCAAATTGAGACTTATAAGTGAAGGGGTGGAGTTTAGCCGGAGATAAATAGCTCACTGGAGGTGGGACACACGCTCATTCTCTGAGACATTTCTGACAAGAAGCCACGTGGAGCTTCCCTGATGCATCCAGAGCCCTAAGGGCTGGAAGAGCCATGTGGAGACCTCTGCTAGCACTGAGAAGCTGACACCGGCACTGGATCAGATCTACAAGACTTCCCACTCACTGACCTGTGGTCTTCCTGCATTTGGCTTCATGGCATGTGTTTTGTGAATCTGAAAAGGATTTTATAGATTGGTATCGGACATATGGGCTAATATCGGACTTTTGGAATTAATCTGGACTGGGCTGGGATGTTTTCTCAATATTCAATTGATCTTTTATATAAAGCTCTTTCTTATACACATATGAGTGTCTATGAAATTTATTTCTCTAGGCCAACCAGACAAACACATAGCTGCCCACTGCGGAGGATGTAGATGCTAAAACCCTTATTCATAGAACCAAAGTATTGTCAGGTTCTGAAAAACTAGTGAATGGAGGCAGAACATTGTCAGACATAGGTGGCACCAGAAGATGGGAACATATCTGTCTTGGAAGAAGTACAACCAGAATGTGCTCTAAGGTAAGGATGGCTAACCTTCAGCTCATGGACTGTGTTAGGCTAAATTGACTAGAAATACAAATCCACTGACACTCATGTATGTATAAGAAACATCCCAGCCCAGTCCAACTCAAGTACGTAAGTCCGATAATAGTCCATTAAGTCCAATTCTAGTCCACACATCACTCTTCAGATTCACAAAGCACATGCAGTGACCCAGAAAGATCACAGGCCAGTGGGTGCAATAGGCTAGTGGGTGCAAGCAGAGAGTGGCCCACCCCATGAGAGCCATTTATATTGGTCACCTTCTAATCAAACTGTGACATGATTGACAAGTTAATGTCCCTATGGGTGCCATGTTAGCACAACATCTATCGCATGTTGTTTGGATTTTTTGTCAGGAGAGACCATTCCCTGGAACAGGACAGTATGCCTGGGAAAATGGGGGGCAGTTAAAAAGAGGAAGGCCTTCTACAAAATGGATGGACATTGTGACTGCAATAACGGCTCAAACATAACAATAACTGTGTGAAGGCACAGGACTGGGCAGTGTTTTTTCTGTTGTACATGGGATGCTAGGAATCAGAACTATGAATCAATTCGAGGCCACCTAACAACCACACTCTTAAGATTATAGTCGTTAGTTTTCTTCACCTGGGATGCACAAATCTAGAGAATACCATTTTTATGCTACAGAGAAAACGTCTTTAGATCAGTTCTGGTTCAGAGTGACCCAACTGAACAGAATCCTGCCTGGGCCCATGTCATATTCATCAATGTTGTTATGTTCCAATCCTTTTATGCAGACACTGTGTCAATACCTCTCCTTGAGAGTCTTTGAGAAAATGACCTAGGGGACAGACACACCAGCTCTCCTCTTGGCTCCACGGTGGAGAAGAATCCAACTCCATACCAGCCTAAGGCCAATTTCTGCAAGCAAAGTCAGACGTGCTTCTATCCTCCACCCCCCACCCCTTTGAACCATATTCTGATGCCTACCTATTCTTTTATGACACTCTGCTTCTCTACTGGCTTCGACAATCTGAGGCTAGACAAAATCTGAACTCATAGACAAAACTCACATGTTATGAACATTTCAGACAGGAGTCATACGCACTCCCCACTGGTTCCTAGTCTTCCCTATGGTCCCACGATTCCCTCTGCTCCTGTTTCTGAGATGGCTCTCTATCCAGAGGAATGGCAATATGGACCAATTCTCATTCAGTGTCCCCTGCACCTTGTTTACATACTTCCATCTAAACAAATGCCAGGTGTTGTTGTTGTTAGGTGCCACCAATCAGTTCCTATCCATAGCTACTCTATACACAACGGAATGAAACACTGCCTCTTCCTGGGTGTCCTGAAAACAGTTCCTATTCTTGAGCCCGTTGTTGTAGCTCTATGTCAGTCCATTTCCTGGAGAGCCTTCCCCTCTTTGGCTGCCCCTCTTTTTGGCTAAACATGACCTCCTTCTTTAGTTACTGGTGTCTCCACGACATGCTCAAACATGAAGTCTCACTATCCTTGACTCTAAGTACTCAGGAAGTACCTCTTCCAAGACAGATCCACTTGAACTTGCAGCAGTCCATTGTATTTCCCATAGAGTTCTTCAGTACCCCCATCCAAATCCATTGATTCGTTTTCGGTTTTCTTCATCCAATGTCTGACCTTCACAAGCATAAAAGGCGATCGAAAATTCCATCGCTTGGGTCATAAGAACCATAGTCACTTGCTTTTCAATACTCGAAAGTGGCTTTGTGCAGTACATTTACCAGCGCACCTCCTCTTTTGATTTCCTAACAGCTGTTTCCAGGAATATTGATTGTGGATCCAAGCAAGAAAAAAATCCTTGACAACTTCAAAATTTCTCCATTTTTCTTGATAGTTCCTATTGGTTGAATTGTGAGGAATTGGACCTTTACACTGCATCGAAAAGAATTAATCTATACTGAAGGCTACATTTTTAAAATTTTCCTCACCAAGAACTTTAATTCCTCCTCACTGTCACCAAACATAGGTGTGTCATCTGCATATTGCAGATTGCATATTAAGTCTTCCTCAAATTCTATTGCCGCATTCTTCTTCATATACTCTAGCTTCTCTATTTGTTCAGCACACAGAGTGACTACATATGGTTAAAAGACACAACCCTGATGCATACTTTTCCTGATTTTAAACCACGCAGTATTGCCTCACACATCTGCTTCTTGATCCAGGTATGAGTTCCACACGAGCACAATGAAGTTGTAATGGAATTTCCATTCTTCACAAGGTTCTTCCTAGTCTGTTACCATCCACACAATTGAATACCTTGGCATAGTCAATAAAACACAAGGAACCATCTTTCGTGCTATTCTTTGCTTTCAGTCAAGATCCATCTGACATCAGCAACGATATCCCTAGTTCCATGTGCTCTTCTGGAGGTGGCCTGAAACTCCGGCAGCTCCCTTTCAATGCACTGCTGCATCTGTTGGATGACCTTCAGCAACACGTTAGTTGCATGTGATATCAGTGATACTGGTCTATAATTTGAGCTTTCTACTGGGTCACCTTTCTTTGTGAGGGGTACAAAGATGGATCTCTTCCAGCAAGCCAGTCACATAGCTGTCATCCAAATTTCCTGGCATGCATGAGTAAGTACTTCTAGTGCCTCATCGCTTGTTGAAATATTTCAATTGGTACTCCATCACTTCCTGCAGCTTGTTTCTGACTGACAGTGGTTCTCAACCTTCATAATGCCACGACCCTTTAGAACAGTTCCTCATGTTGTGGTAAAACCCCAACAATATTTTTGTTGCTACTTCATAACTGTAATTTTGATACTATTATTAATTGGGCAACCCCTGTGAAAGGGTCGTTTGACCTCCAAAGGGATTGTGACCCCCAGGTTGTGAAGCACTGGGCTAATCCTTTCAGCTCAGCTTGAACTTCCTCCTTCAGTGCTATTGCTTTTTGTTCAGGTGCTATCTCCTGACCTGTTCTTGACAGTGGCTTTGTGTATTCTTTCAATCTACTCTTTACTTGGATGCTTCCTGCATCATTCGTTATTTTGACCATTGAATGTTTCAGTATTTCAACTCCAGGCTTGAATTTTTCTTGAGTTCCTTCAGTTCAAAATCTGCTGAGCCTGAGCTTCTTTTTTGGTTTTCTATGTCTAGATCTTTGCACAACTCATTTGAGATTTTACTTTGTCTTCTCTAGAGGCTCTTAGAAATCTTACTTTCTTCTTTTAGGTCTCAATTATGGGATTTATTATGGAAGTTAATAGGTTGCAATTCAATTGGAAATGCTCAGTGTAGAGTTGTTTAGTCAGGATATGGTACAAAGTTCTTTAGGTGGGGCTAATTCGTGCCCAAAGGACCTGCCATTACACGGTAACCCTCAACCCAGAGTCACTCAGCTCCAGTTCTGTGGGTCAGAAAATTAAGTGACCAGACGCACCCACTTCAGAAGCCACCTTCCTGCCCAGAAGCACTCAATTTTACTTCCTCTGTGGGCAGAGAAATCCATCATCTGTCTCATGCGTTGCCTCCTTTCTCTGCGCTGTTATTTCTCTGGAACAAGGATATTCAGTGCACAGGGGTTTCTGGTTCTATAGGAAGTGCTCCACTCCTAGGTCTTGCTGGTAACAAGAGTCTCTCATCCAACGTATGAGAGATTATTTTATTTGTAGAAGGGTGGTAATCACTATGAATTTTGTTAATAAATACAACTGAATTCTATCAATATTACCAGGAAAAGGCCATGTCAGGGAAATTAGAGACCATATCTAGAAGAGCTACATAAAATAATTCAGTCCTTCACATGCTGTGCTGTTGCTGCTGTTTGTTTCTCCATTTTTTGTAATCATTTTATTGGGGGCTTATACAACTCTTATCACAATCCATACATACATCAATTGTATAAAGCACATTTGTACAGTAGTTACCCTCATCATTCTCAAAACTTTTGTTCTCCACGTAAGCCCCTGGTATCAGCTTCTCATTTTTTCCTACTCCTTCCCCACCTCCCCATGAACCCTTGATAATTTATAAATTATTAATTGGTCATATCTTACAGTGTTCAACATCTCCCTTCACCCACTTTTCTGTGGTCCATCCCCCAGGGAGGAGGTTATATGTAGATTCCTGCAATTGGTTCCCCCTTTCTACTCCACCTTCCCTCCACCCTCCCAGTATCACCACTCTCACCACTGGTCCTGAAGTGATCATCCATCCTGGATTCTCTCTGATTGCTAATACATGGATAGGCTTATTGACAATGTGCAGGTATGAAATCTTACCGGATGTCTCATCCATGACTTCCTGTTGGTACCTGAGCTTCCTGAGTAGTCCTTTTTTTTTTTTTACTTCATTATGTCTTCCATTTACTTTAGCTACTCCACAGTTAAGAGCAACTTTCAAAGTCTCTTCTGACATCCACTTTGATCTTTTCTTTTTTCTGTTTTTAATAACCTCTTGCTTTCTTCATGGATGATGTTCTTGATGTGCTCCCAAAGCTCATCATCAGGTCTTCTCTCATTAGTGTTCAATGCATCATTTATTCCTTTTCCCCCTCTCCCCAGTATATTCAGTTTTGTGTGACAGAACTGCTTCACGGGATTTTCTTGGTTGTAATTTGTATAGAGGCCAGCCGAGGAGGCTTTTCTTTTGCCTGTCTGACCACCAGTAGTAGAAGCCAAACTGTTTGCATCCTTGTGGTTCACTCAGTTCCCAAGGGCCCTGCTTTATTTCTCTTCTTGAGTAAACCAGACCTCTGCACAGGTCTTCTCTCTCCAAGGCAGGTGTCTGCATCTCTTATTCCTAAACCCAAGCCTCCATTGTTCAGAGAGGCCTGGGCCCTTTCCAGGGACTCAATCCTGCCTTTCCATGCCCTGCACTCCAAGTTCTGAAGTCTTCTTCTCAAGGAGCTTGACCCAGAGGGCGTCAGGGTTTCATGAGTCATGAAGCCAGCTGGACTTCCCCCATGGGGGAGTCCACACAAAGTGACTGGGCAAGCCTTCCTATAAGGGATGTTTGCAGGGTCGGGTAGGGGTTTCTTGATAAGTTGCTTCACAGGTAGGAAATGGAAGGAAGGTTATAAAATTAGATAAAGAACAAGTGTAGAAATTAAAATGCAGAGAAACTGAAAGATCTGGTCAATGCCCTTAAAGGCTTGATTCATCATAGGACTTGAAGTCTCCACAAAACATTTTATTTACTAATAATAATAAAAAAGAAAAGGGTAGCGGGGGCGCAGGGCACTAACCCACCCAAGGGGAGGGTACTGTTTGTGTCTCCAAAGGGAAAGGGGGACCAGACTTCAACCTGATACTCCAAGATGTGAATGCAACATGCCAGCATGGAGTAGGGAACCAGTGGAGAGGTCTGGGGGGGGGGGGGTTCAACCCCAACTACTAAGGGGACATCTACCCCTCCCCTCAGAAGAATTGATTTCAAAGGACAGCACTGAATCTACAACTCTGGAAGAGAGGCATATCTGATCGGAGCACACAGAGCAGATGAAGGGGGAGGAGGAGAGAGTGGATCACATACTGGCTCACCAGGCCAGGAGGTCAATGTTCCCAATTAGAACAGCCAGTTGACAGAGAGGACCACATGGCCTGCCCCACCATGAGACATGAGGTCCCTCACTGACCCATAGCCCTACAGGCGACAACACTGAAGACACAGTGAGGGAATTGCACCTGATCAGATCCCGCCACACCGAGGCAAAACATTATGGGGGTGCAACAGAACAGCAAGGGAATAGAGCGGCAAGGTCCCCAGGGAATGCTGAAGGTGTACTTTGGGGTCAGGGCATGATGCCCCAACAGACTGGACTGGAAAAAACTCCTAAAGGCCAACAAACAATCCTTGAACTAACTACAAGCTTTTCTTTCTTGTTGTATTTTGTTTTGTTTTGTTTTTGTCATTGGTTTGTTTTTGGTTCGCTGTATATTATTGCTTGATTGTGCCCTGTCTTGGTTTTGTGCATGTTATTATCTCCGCAGGTCTGTCTAAATAAGATAGGCTGGATGAACAATTGGAGGAGAAAACAATGGGACAGATAGTTCTGTGGGGAAATGGGAGACAGGGAGGTGGGGGGAAAGGTAGAGGTGTTAATAAACCTAGGGACAAGGGAACAACAAGCGATCCAATCGATGGTGAGAAGGGTGTGGGAGGCCTTGTTGTGCATGATCAAAGGTAATGTAACTAAGAGGAATCGCTGAAACCCTAGTGGGAACTGAGCATGATAGTGGGACAGGTGGGAAGTCAAAGGAAATAGAGGAAAGAGCTGGGAGGCAAAGGGCATTTATAGAGGTCTAGATAAAGACATGTACATATGCAAATATATTTATACACAAGGATGGGGAAATAAATCTATGTCCATATATTTATAAGGTAAGTATTAAGGTAGCAGAGGGACATTGGACCTCCACTCAAGTACTCCCTCAATGCAAGAACACTTTCCTCTATTACAATGACATTCTATGATGCTCACCATCCCGACACAACTGCAGAAGACAAAGTGGGTGAACAACTAAATGTGAAGAAAGATGATGGTGCCCGGCTATCAAAAGAGATAGCATCTGGGGTCTTAAAGGCTTGAAGGTAAACAAGCAGCCATCTGGTTCAGAAGCAATAAAGCCCACATGGAAGAAGCACACCAGCCTATATGACCATGAGGTGCTGAAGGGATCAGTTATCAGGCACCAAAGAACAAAAAATAATTACATGGCATGCTCATGTCCATGATAGGATCGCTGAAGACAAATGGGTGCATAAGCAAATATGGTGAAGAAAGCTGATGGTGCCTGGCTATCAAAAGATATTGTCTGGCATCTTAAAGGCTTGAAGGTAAACAAGCAGCCATCTTGCTCAGAAGCAACAAAGCCCACATGGAAGAAGTACACCAGCCTGTGTGATCACAAGGTGTCAAGGGATCAGGTATCAGGCATCATCAAAACAAAAAACCTTATCATAGTGAATGAGCGGGGGGGGGGGGGGGGGGGTGCAGAGTGGAGACCCAAAGTCCATTTGTAGGCCACTGGACATCCCCTTACAGAAGGGAGACGTGGGACAGAGCAAGATATGACAAGATAATAATTTATAAATTATCAAGGGTTCATGAGGAAGGGGGGAGTAGGGAGGGAGGGGGAAAGTGAGGACCTGATGCCAGGGCCTTGGGTGGAGAGCAAATGTTTTGAGAATGATGAGGGCAACGAATGTACAAATATGCTTTACACAATTGATGTATGTATGGATGTGATACGAGTTGTATGAGTCCCTAATAAAATGATTTAAAAAAAGAAAGTAAATGTTTAGAAAATGATTATAGCAACAATTCAAACAAGTATTTTTTAAACAATTGATAATATGGAATGTTATAAGAGCTGTAAGAGTCCCTAATAAAATAATTAAAAATGAAAAAAAAATTATTTACAAAATGCTTATCCTATACACCAGGTCCTTTCACCATGGAAACCGTTCCACAGGCTTCCTGAGGGGGTTATGTTGGAGTTAAGTCAAGGAAGGCTAGAGAAGGTAACCCATGCTGTCACGTCAATTCTGGTTTATGATACCAGTCAGCAGTCTTAACTCCTGTTCTCTACTTCATCTCTGGGTTAGAATAATCATTGCAATGGCTACACAGAATTCAGATACAATTCATGAGTAGAGGGTTTAGTAAGGACAGGTTGTAATATAAGTGAAGAGTTGCTCATAGGATGTGTTACAGAGGTTTTCCAGGGCTGTTAACAGACGCAATAGAGGCGCGCCACTCTCTTGCAAGGCTCAAAGGAAGACAAACCCAGCTCCCCCAATTTCGGTGCCCAGAGGTACCCAAGAGAGCCTCCGACCCCAAAGCATTTCGCCTTACATGCCCTGTGGGCCAGGAAGCAGACCCACACATGTGAGAATTTTATTATTATTATTATTACTGGATGTGAGACTTTTAATACTGCATTTTCTGCAATCAGATTGCCAGATTGTTCTTCCTGAAGACGGAATGAAAATGGAACCACTCTCCTGTAGGTTCGGATAGCTCCCAGAGCTTGGAGGAACTCGATCAGAATTTACCCTGTTTTGTCAAACTTGAGTCTGCCTTTTTCACCATCGCGAAGGCCAAAGGAACGGTAGGTGCTTCACAAAGAAGTCACCCAGCGGCGACTCCTTCCGCTCAAACATGGCGTCCCCCGCCTGTGGCCTGAGACACTTCCGGCCCTCTCGGGATGATTTCCCGGCGGGGCCCTCAGTCACCCCTATTATAGTCCGAGCCCGCGCGGCCCCAGCCCTGACCTCACGCCAGCACTCACCGTGCAGCAAGTCCCCCTGCACGAACAGCCGGCCACAGCATTTCTCAGGAAGCAGCAGCGGCACGAGAGCACGCTTCAGCGCGCCCTCGCCCTCAGCAGTCAAATCCGGACTCGCTTCCGCCAGGCCCTACAGAATGGCGCTGCGTGCTCTGCGCATGCGCGCCCGGACCGCCCGCCCCTTCCTGCTGGTTCCCGCGCCTTCTCTGGACGCGTCAATTATTCTTGAGATGTTCTTGAAGGACGTATTTCGGATCCTGTGGACTTGTTTTAATTTTCTTCAACTTCATCCTGAACTTACATAGGAGTAATTGATGGTCCACAGCCTGCCCCTTGCCTGGTTTTAGCTACTGTTATTGCGCGTTTCTATCTTCTCTTCTGACTGATGTCAAGTTGATTTTTTTGTCTTCCATCTGGAGAAGACCATGTATATTGCTGCCAGTTGTGTTTGAAAATTGTATTTATAGTGAAGATGTTGCTGGTGCTGCAAACTTACATCATGTGATCTCTAACTTCTTTTCTGTCACCAAGGCTATATTTTACAGCTACTCTTCCAGTCTCTTTGCTTTCAACTTATAAAATTCAATCACCAAAAATGATCAGTGCATGGAAACCACATGTTTGATAATTTTCCAACTGAAGACTGAAGAGGTTTTTTTTTTGTTTTTTTTGACTGAAGAGTTTATAGAACTTATTTCTTTATCATTAGCTGTTGTGGTTGATACCTAAACCGGAATAATATTTCTATTGATTAGGTTTCCTTGAAGGCAGATAGTTATAATGCTTTCACAGACAGCATTATTATTCAAGATCAATTTTGAGATGTTCTTTTTGACCATAAATGAAACAGCATTCTTTTTGATTGTGTTATTCCCAGAATAGTAAATCAGATTATTTCCTCCTTCAAAATGGCCAATATCAGTCTGGCACTGACACCTACAATATTGATTTTTAATTGTTTTACTCCATTCTGATTATTAGCAGAGTTTTCCCGTGGTTTCTTCTTACCCTGAGCCACGTCCCATCATCAAATGAATATCGGGACGGCTCCACTCCCACTGGCTTTAGTCCAGTCACATGATCCTGTGACTCTGCTTTGAGCAAACAGCTCCTTCACAATCACAGCTCAGCTGCCCTCCAAACTAAAGTGACCATCTTCCAGCCCCCGAGGCACCCATTGCTTCTTCATTGTCTGCTCTTATTCTGGAAGTTCTTCTGAAACACGTTCACTTTGGGTGCCCTTGCTGACATTTGAAAGACTACTGACATAGTTTCCATCGAGTCAAAACACAAGCCGCCACAATCCAACAACTTATGCAACAAAGGATTAGAAGAACTATATTTAAGCATTTCTACTTCACTCTACCTACCTCCACCATCCAATTTCCTTTATTCTACTCTGACACCAACCTTTTATCTCTTGACATCCTACTTCTTTGATGGGTTTAGAAACCTTTGCAATGAGAGTACAAACCCTTGCAGAAAATATTCCTGATTAAAGATGCTTATCAGGGAAGTTAGCATGTTAAATCAAACTTGCATCAGAAAACATTAAGAATATAGTCCTTAGTCCCTTTGTTTCCAGAGCCTCTTCACAGTCATGCTGCCCGTCACATCACTCTGGTTCTCCATCTCTCTCTTGTCCTCAGCCTCGTGGTCTCAGCGCTGCAGCATCTGCCATTTTAAGTCTCACACGTGCTTCACTTGAGGTTCTGCTTTCTTGATGGTCCTGGTGTTTGTGTTCTTGATACTGATATACCTCACCTTTATATGCAGCACAATAGCAAATCTGAACAATCCTGAAGTTCGAGTCCTATACGTTTTATTTGCATGTTTCCATCCAGTCCCTGGGAGAGAGTGACCAAGATTATGAGTAGCAGAGCCATGGCAAGTAATTTCACTTCCCAGCAGTCATCTTCTTTTCATTGACCCTTGGCTTCACCAAACATAATGAATTTTCCCAGAGACTGGCTCTTCCTGATCACATGTCCAATGTGCATGGAAGGAAATCTTGCCCATCTCACTTCTCTGAAGAGAGCACTCTGGTTGTACTTCCTCCAGATAAATTTGTTTGTTGCTTTGTTTATCCAAGGTAATTTCAATATTCCTTCCCAAGACTCTAATTAATGTGTATCTACCCTGTTTAGATTTGAAATTCAGTGTGATTGATTTTGTGATAATTCCTCCACATGGAATTTTTTTCCATATTAGTAACTTTGTCTAGGTACAAGAGAAAATTTAATAAAGTGCTAAAATACCACTCTGTAAAAGGACTATTCAATCAGGTGCAATTGCCTAAAGATAGTAGCCTAGCTATCAAGCCACAAAGAATCCACTGGAGTTGGAACTCACATATCCCCCCTGTCTTCTAATGGTGGAATTGCAATTAAACTCCAGTTTGTGCAGACTGAGGGACTACTTCCAGCTTCTGCTCCTGTACTCTCCACCCACTTGCTGCATAAATGTATTCATGATATCCTCTTCCATTTAGCAGGAACTCCAGGAAACAGATAAAGACAGTTGTGAAATCTATCTATTTTTTTTAGTTAAAAAGGTCCTGTCATGTATTTTTGGTGCCTTTTCCTGAATTTGAGTGTTAAAGCTTACAAGCCATGGTGAAAAGCTTATATTTCCCAAAGTGAGGGTGTTAATGCTTATAATCCATTGTGAAAATCTTGTTTACACCTTATATTTCTGATGTTTTTTTCCATTTCTATTTTCAACAAAAATGATAACTTATTGATAATAGTATTTAAATATAGTTTTGTAACTTCTAGGTGTGCAGTTTAGAATAGAAGAAATAGTTACACTGGCATTCATTTTATTACTTCCTACGTGCATCAATGTCTGTGAACACTAATTGTGTGGAAATTATTCTGCATCTCTTGGCATCTCAGTTTTTCAATGGGGAATTCAACTACAAATATCTGCTCCTTATTTAGAAAAAATACTAATGACAAAGCTGTTGAATGTATGAAAAATATTATAAAAACCTAACTTTTATGATAATCCTTCCTGGTTGGCCAGAGTGAACAATGCTATAAGTGAGCAGAAACTAGAACCTGTTCATTGAGATCAGAGATAGACCAGAAAGAGAATTTCTGGTACTTGCCCTTCTGGTGACCAGCCTTAGAAACCATCTCTGGTTAGTCACCCATGACTATAGGGGTTAGGGAAAGTCTCTACTTCATTGAAGCAATCTTGCAATCATATGAGAATTTCCCACATCACCCTCTAATTAAAACGAAGGCTCTAATATTTTAGTAAAATCTACCACTAATTTCAGAAATCTATAAAGAATTAAACCTACTTTCACTCTAAGGCTTACACACTGGCAACAGAAATAAATTAGCAGAAGATTCCCAAGGAGAAAGTGAACCGTGCTATTCAAAGTCGGGACTTGTAGGTGAGCAGCCCCTAGACAAGTTGGAAGCATCTGCTCTTGGAGGCTTGCAGGGTCTGGGTTTAACTTATTAGGAAAGGCAATGGCTTTCCCTCAGGTCACAAGGAGTACAGAACTTTAAACTTTCTTCTGAAAGGTTATCAATGCTATTAATTCTTCCATGTCTGAGAAAGAGAAAAACAATTGAAATGTAGATAGATGGTAATAAGGACAGGAGAGCCTTAAGGGGAAGTTGGAATTAGTTCAACCCTTTCTTTTTTTAGGAGGTTGCTCTCCATCACAAATAGACCCTGCATCTTGCTGTCAGAAGGATTAACGGGTTGTCTTGCAGGTATGCATTTACATACTAAGAAAGAGTTAAAGCACAGGTTACATCATTAGTCAGCGTGAGTTGTCAAAGAGATTGAAGTAGAGACAGATTTGATACAAATAACTTTTATTCTTCCTCTTAACCTGATAGTCTATGTTTTTGCATTAAAATGCATTACTTTCTTTAAAATTATATAAAAGTATTTTAATTTTGATAATCTGCTTCTGATTTTGGAAATATTTGGGTCATTTTATATTTTGACAGCTCAGTCTTATAAGCATCATACGTTTGCACTCAGACAAAAACTTTTACAAAAATATTCAGTTAAAACAAATACATTTACATAAAAATTTTAATGATCAAATTAATGAGATCTGGAGAACCTTTTGTTGATAGACTGAATATTATAGGAGGATCCAATTTTATTGATATGAGCTCATTTACTTCAGCTCACAATTAATTATCTGATGGACAAAATATAAATAAAATGCAAGGAGAACACAAGATATAAAACTTTAATATCATGCTTTAAATACTTTAAACAGATGTCATATCCTTGCTAAAACCAATACTTTCAGCAAACATAGTCAGTTTTCCTCCTAAATAGTTGAGTACATTTATACTACCAACTAGTGGTAAATGTGAATGTTTCAATTGTGAAATATAACATTACCTGGCCCATACACATAGGGAATGTTGGTTTTTCATAGCACTGGAAGGAGAACTCTATCTGTCATCAAGTCATTGCTAACTCATGGCGACTCTGGGTTTCTGAGCCTGTTTATCATGTTCGAAAGCCCAGTCTTTCTCCTGGAGAGTTGCTGGCAGTTTCAAACTAGTGACCCTGCATCATCACTAAGGCTCCTGATATAATAAGGTTACTTAGTAACTGGCTAAAAAAAACCCAATTCTTTAATTACTACAAATCCTCTAAATCAAGACAGGGAGACAGACTCAATTTAACATATTTATATTTTTCTTCGAAAATCTAATATTCTGACACATTCAGAGTACTTGGTACACGGTTTCTTTTTCTCCCCTCCTTTTTTCCTCCTTGCCATCCTTCCCTTAACATTTCAAGATATCTGACCTTTAATGTTTTCAAGTTAAAATTTGGACACTACAGTATATTGTGTAGAAGACTAAAGCTCTGGTTGAAAAGAGGAAGATCTCAAGTTGTTATGCCTGACAGTAACTCCTTAGTAGTATTAGATATAGAATTATTATATACACACTGAAAGCATAAAACACAGTTTCCCAAATGTGATGTTGGATTGGAGTCTGAAAATGAAGTTGGGAGTCTGAAAAGTAGAATAGTAATATGTAAGCAACAATGCATGCAAATATGCTTTCATATCACATGAGATATATATGTAACTAGGTCGTAATTTCACCTCTCACAGCCTTCTGCAAACTTAGAAGATTGTCTAGGTCAGGGGTCAGTTAACTTTGGGTGAGCAGCTTTTCAGTTGGTACAAGTGGCTCTGAGGTAAAACTGAACATTTAAAAGGATACTATTCAACTCATAGGGACTTCATTTGCTTTTGAAAATGTATCTGTGGCTCTTGAGTAATGTCTAAATTGTTGTGACGAACAGGATTGGCTCTTATGTCTCAAACATTTGCTGTCTCCTGGTCTAGATTAATTTAAATTGCAGTTAGCAACTTAATGTTAATTTTAATTAAATGAAAGCATTTACAATACTCTAGTCTCATACTAGACAGTAACAGACTATTTAAATCTTGATAATTTC
This sequence comes from Tenrec ecaudatus, assembly GCF_050624435.1. Classification (NCBI taxonomy): domain Eukaryota; kingdom Metazoa; phylum Chordata; class Mammalia; order Afrosoricida; family Tenrecidae; genus Tenrec; species Tenrec ecaudatus. Next base: position 94,008,737 of record NC_134532.1, on the reverse strand, counting down.
CTAAAGTTTTTATTGAGTAAAGGTGTGTACTTAGTAGTAATTGAATTTTGAACACTATCTTTCTGTACTTATGCAAAATTTAAAAAAAGAGAAAAACAATTTCTACAGAGTTTTATGTTATCCAAATAATTTCAAGAAATCTGTCTCTGTCAGAGAAGCTAAAATTTTTAGTGGGGAATATTAATAGCTGGGCAGTAAAATTTTAGGATCCAAGCTAGCTGGAATACATTTCAATATAAATATTTTTTCTTCATAATATTATACACCTGAGTATCACGGCGTGTTATGTATGTCTATATATATGATACTTGTCTCCAGCAATGAATCCCTCGATTCCCCTCAACAGCCGTAGAGGCCTATTTTATGGCAGTGGAGATAATGCCTAGAAAATGGAACACTTACAGGTGAAATACTACTCTTTCTAGGTACATGCATTTCCCTTACAGACAAGAGCTTCTGTAAAGTTTAGTTTATGCAGAAAAATATGGGACTGTTCTATGACAAGAATCTGATGTCAAGGCTTTCAGATATAAAACATTCCCTATAATTTTAAACGCATTACTTTTATTTTTGATTCATGTGGAAGATAATCTTTATTTGATAGAAATGGATATTTAATGTTTCCCCTTAATTTTAACGTGCTGAGTACACATAAGTTGGAATATAATAAATCATTTGTTATTTCAACATTTTCTTCATATACTATTTAATGACATTAATTCCATTCATGATGTTGTGCATGACCATTGGTACCGAAATCCTTTCATCATCATTAACTTAAGCTCAGAGCTCCCTAATGATGCATTTCTATTGAGCCCTTGATATCAGCCCCTCTTTTTCTCCCTCCCTCCCCACCCACCCTTGGTAGATTATAAACTATTATCATTTTCATATCTCACACTGGCTGCTGTTTCCCTTCCCCCATGGTTTCAGTTGTTCTGCCCCCTGGAGGGGATGTGTGTGGTTTGTGTTGATCATTAAGAATCCTTCCCCCTTCCACATCCCCCCCACCCCCCACTCCCACAGCACTTCTCCCTACCCTTCTGGTATTGCTATTCCTATTCCTGCTCCTGGATTACATGCGCCATGAACTTTTATCTCTTATCTATACCTGTGTACGTGCTCCAATCTGAAGTGAGAGGCATCACTGGGGTCATGATAGTGGGTGGTGAGGAAGCCTCAAGGAACTAGAAGAATCGTGTGTTTCATTGATGCATTACTATGCCCTGGTAGACTCATCCATTCCCTGTGACGCCTCTGTGGTAGGGTGTTCCCCCCTCATTCACAACAATATGTATTTGTTTGTTGATAGTTATGGGTCTTCAGATGCCTGTTACCTTGTCCTGATGACACCTCATGATCTCACAGGCTGGTGTGCTTCTTCCATGTAGGATTGTTGTTTCTCTGCTGGATGGCCCTTGGTTCACTTTAAGCCTTTAAGACCACAGACGCTATATCTTTTAATAGCCAGGCACCATCCATGTTCTTCATATTTGCTTACATACTCATTTTGTCTTCAGCTATTATACCTGGAGAGTGGGCATCGCAGAATGACAGTTTGTTAGAAAAAAGCATTCTTGTATTGAGGGAGGGTATGAGCAGGGGCTCAAAGTCTGTCTACTACCTCAGTGTATTGCCATATAAATATATGTACATAGACCAATATCTCTATTTTATGGATTAATATGTTTGCATATGGACACATCTATGCTTATACCACTACCCATAGTTTTGGGTCCTAGCTCATTCCTCTGTTTCCTTTTACCTTCCTCCTGCCCCACCATCATGCTCACCCTACTTGTACCTCATAATACTTCCTCTCAGCTAGATTGCTGCTATTACAACACCTCCAGGATCTCTATATACTCCTTCTTGCTGATTTTAATTCCCTAGTTGTTCCCCTGTCTATGGCATTGTTTGTTCACTGCACCTGTCCTTCGCCCCCTTTCCCCCAAGTCCCTCCAGGACCATTGGTCCCATTGCTTTCTCCTTGAGCTTGCTTCCCATGCATGTTATATGTAAGCAGGCATACCAACAAAGCCATAGACAATAAAAGGAAAAAAGAAAACAAACGATTGAACAAAAGAAAAGAAAAAAAGGGTGAAAGAAAAAAATCATACAGAATTTCAGATCTGTCTGCTGACCTTTATGAGTCGCACCCCACTGGTCTTGGGGGCATTCCGGGAGCTGTCCCTCCTAGCCTGAAGTCAATTATGGGGTTAATTTAGGGGCTTTGGGCTTTGCTTTACTCCTGTTGCTGATCTGTTATGTTCCCTTCTTGGTTTGCGCCGCTGCAGGGGGTTCAGACTGAAGTACCACCCCGCTGTATGTCCCCAGGATTGTCCTCTGTCGCAGTGTGCTCCAGTAAGGGGACAACATGTCATGAGCTGTTGTTGGCCCTACAGTCCTCTCTGTGCCTTAGCACTTCTACGTAGAGACATCATCCTCAGTGCTTGATGTGCCAATATGGGGTCTAGACTTACCATCACTTTCTTTATTCCCTTCTTGGTTTGCTTCTGTGAGGGCATGATGTCGTGACCCCTCTCCCCAACCTGTAGATGGGGTCAGTTTGGCTCTGAATGGGGCTGGCCTGTAGCCCCATCTTTTCATGCATTTCTCCACACAGTTATGTTGCACACTCCCAATTCTGTGGAGACATAACCAATACTTTCCCCCTTGGTGGGTTAGTGCCTTGCTCCCCCTCTGCCATCTTCTCACTGTCAACCCTCCCCACGTTTGCTCCCTCTCACTTCCCTCATTTCCCCTAATTTATGTTGTATTAACATGCACATCCCTGGGTTTTTTCTGACCTCTGTCTGACTGCCTGAACTTCAATCTGTACATTGTGAGATAACTGGCTTTTATTCTATACCTACTATGCTGGTTATACTTACCTCAGAGGACTCATGTTGTACTTCACCTTTTGTGATTGGCTGACTTTGCTTAGCATAATTTTATCCAACCCTTCTCATGAACTATGTGTTTCATGTGATCACTAGTGTTTTTGAGTGATGCATAGTACTCCATTGTGTGTATGTACCAGAGTTTACTAATCCACTCATCTATCAATGGAAATTTAGGTTGTTTCTAACTCTTTGTGATTGTGAATTGTGCCACAGTAAACATTGGAGTGCAGATGACTGGTTGTGGTAGATTTCTTACCTCATCTGGGTATATTCCTGGTAGAGGGATAGCTGGATCATAAGGTAGATCAATTTCCATTTGTTTTAAATATCGCCAGATCACTTTCCACAGAGGCTGTATGTATCTACAAGACCACCAGCAGTGGAGGAGAGCGCCTATCTCATCACATCCTATCCAACATTTGTTGTTCTCTGATTTTCTGATTTGGGCTGAATTTAAGGATGCTAGATGGTATCTCATGGTTGTTTTAATTTACATCTCTCTGATAGCTAATAATCTGGCGCATTTTCTCATGTTTATTGGCCATATGGGTCTCCTTGCTGGTGAAGCTTTTTTCAGTTTTCTTGCCCACTTCCTCTGAGAGTTAACTGTTTTCATCTTTTTGTAGGCCAAGAGGGCATTATAGATTTTAATAACAAGTCCTTTGTCTGCTGTGTCATTGCTAAAAATCTTCTCCTAGTCTGTGGGTTGCCTTGTTATCCTCTTGGTGAAGTTGGTTTTTTTTTTTACTCACACAGGTGTTTTATCCTTAGTAGATCCCACTTGTCTATTTCAGCTTCCCCTGTGTGTGTACTCTTCCCTATTGAAGTTAACCTATGTATTCTCTGTACCAAGGTTCTTAGGTTTGTACCAATTCCAATTCCCTTGCTGACCATCCTGATAGTTTGGGAATTTACTCTAGGTCTGGATCCAACTTGAGTTTGTTCTTGTGCATGGGGTAAGGTAAACACCTTCTTTCATTTCTCTACATGTGGATATCCATTGTTCCCAGCACTGCTTGTTAAACAGGGCATCTGCCTCCCCTTTGATGCTTTTGAAGCCCTTTTCAAAGATCAGTTGCCTGTATGCTGATAGTTTTATCTCTGGGTTTTCTGTCCTTTTTCATTGGTCGGAATATCTGTCATTATGCCAGTACCAAGCTGTTTTTACTACTGTGGCTATGTATTAAGTGCTAACGTCAGGTAAAAGGAGCCCTCCAATTTTGTCCTTCTTCTTGAGGAGTTCTCTGATAATTCTGGGCTTATTTCCTCTCCATATGAAATCGGTGGTCAGTTTTTCCAGTTCTTTGAAGAAGGATGTTGGCATTTGAATTGGGATAGCATTAAAGCTTATAGAATGGCTTGGGGAAGATTGACATATATACTATGCTGGGTCTTCCAATCCACTATCATGGAATATTCTTACATTTTTCACTCTCTACTTTTATCTAACTCATCACTCCCTAGAACATAAACTGTGGTTTAAATTTAGTATATAGAACTATGCTAGTACATAAGAGGTAGCATATCATAGTAGTTAGAAACCTAGTTCCTTAGGATATAGATACCTGAACTTGAATTTCAAGTCCAGTATTTACGCTTTGCTTTCATATAAATTTAAAACGCTCACTTCCATTGGTTAATTCCAACTCATAGCAACCATTTATAAGGTTTCCCAGACTGTATATTTTAATCAGAGCGGAAAGTCTCATGTTTTTCATACACAGTAGGTGGTGGCCTTGAACTGCAAACCTTGTAACTAGCATTCTAATGTCTACCCTAGAGGTCAACCAGAGTTCCTGCTCTAATAGAAACCAATGCATTTTCTAATCCTCTTTTATCTCATTCATACCATAAAGATAATAATACCATCTACCTCATAAGGTTGTGTGAGAAATAAATGAAAAATCTTCAAATATGCTGGATGGCATTATAAAATGTTGTACATATTTACTTACCAAATACAATGCTATATGCTTTATTTTTTACCTAAGGAGTTTTGGTGGCACAGTGTTTAAGTGCAGAACTGCTAATTGAAAAATAAGCAGTTCAAACACATTAGTATCTCTGAAGGAGAAAAGATTTGCTGATCTCCCCCATAGTGACTATAGGCCCAAAGGCCTATAGCAGCAATCTACCATGTTCTATAAAATTACTCTGAGTCAAAATCAACTCAGTAGCTCACAGTAACAATTATCACATATTTATATTCAGATGTTTTATAAATTGTGTCAAGATTTCACTAATAGCTATTCTTAATCAAATTAATCAGATTCACCTGAAGATTTTTCCCCCCCAAAAAACGTTGTCCTGCCTTACTAAATGAGAACTACCAGTGAATAGCCTATGGGCATGAGAAAATTTTTTTAAGTTTTTCAAACTGGTCTTATGGGTAGTATTTAGAATTTAAGATAGCTGGAGAATTCAAGATAAATATTGTGTTTCATGATAAGACATACTTGAATTTCATGGAAAAGCTAATTTTTATTTTTCTCTAGAAAAATAAGTTGTTGAATTCCCCTTAGTACCCTTAACTAAACAAAAAATTCTAACTGATTGCCTATGTATTTCAGAGTATAACTGCAATCCACAGGGTTTTCTTGGCTGTAATCTTATAGAAACAAATTACTATGTCTTTTTTTCTGAAGAGATACAGTGTCCATTAGAACTGTCAACCTTTTAGTTAATAGCAGCATGCTTGGCCATTTGTACCAGTCAGGACAACTTAACCACTCCTGGAGAGCTTACTGTTTAAGTTAAGATGATGCCTAGGAAAAAGAATATTTGGGGGTGATTGTAGTTAGAATCATTTACAGCTACTTTACAAATACAACTTTTAAAAGTAATTATACTATTTCAAGCTAATACAATGAATGTTCCATGCTTATTTCTATGTAGAATTGAGCAGTATATATATATTAAAAATAATCACACAAGAGTCAACCATTACTTACAATTTTGAAATGCCTGCAGCCTTTTCAGAAACAAAGAATAATAAGTTGCTGTCAAGGCAATGGATGGTTTCTAATATGGGTTCATGTAAAGTCAGAATGTTTTCCAGTTAATATCTTTGACATTAAATAGTCAAAGAATTTAAAGTATATTTTCCTTATTCACTGTATTCCTTGAGGGCAAGCTCAATTTCCAGGGCTATCTATTCCTTAGTGAGGTTTCACTTGTACTTTCACGTAATGTCCCAGGCATCAAGGAGACAAAGAATAATCCACCAAGGTCAGAAATTCCACATTCGGTAACCAATTAAACAGTATGCTTTTAGATTGTAGAAGTTAAATCACTTTTTCAAAAACACAGTATCCTTCTTTTTCAATGGAACATATTTCTTTTTCAGCAACACGATTGGTGCCTATTCACCTGGACTTCTCCAGATAGGATGCACAGAAATCAAATTGACTACATCTGGGAAGAGGCCATGAAGAAGTTCAGTACCAGAAATTGAAACAAGGCCACGGACTAACTGTGGAACAAACCAATAAATACAAATATGTAAGTTCAAATTAAAACTGAAGAAAATGAAAACTAGTTCATGAATGCCAAAATATGACTTTGAGCTTTCCCATCACATTATCAAAAATATCTGAAAAACGGATTTGCTGCATTGACCTGATGAGCAGAAGACCTGATGAACTGGGATAACATGAAGAACATCAATAATGAAGAAAGCAAAAGGTCATTGTGTTAGACTGGGTTGACTAGAGCAACAAATCCAGGGACAGTCATAGCTGTGTAAAGTGAGCTTTGTATCAAAGAGCAATTATATAGTGAGAAAACATTCTAACACAGACCAGGTCAACTGCATAAAGTCTGATTGTAGGCCACATATTCAATACTATTTTATACTACCTTCTCTGACTTAAACACCACATGCTATGATGCTGAATGCAGGAAGATCACAGGCATGTGGGTGAAAAGTCCTGTGGATCCAGTGGAGGTGGAAGCATCTCCAGGGCTGCTGCAGGTCTCCTTGTGGTAAGTGTCAGGAAGGTGAAACAGAGTGTGACCCACCTCCAAGGAGAAAGAAAGGAGGTTCCCAGGATCCTCACAAGAAGACCACGCCCTCAAGACTCCATCATCAGGCTGTGACCAGATGGACAGGCTAGACTCAACCCCTGTACTTATTCATTAAGTTGACATGAAATTACGTAACTACCACAGTCATTTAAAAGACACGAAAAAAATTATCAAAAGGGATGTCCAAGAAGACTCTCAAACTTGTTCTTAATCATAGAATAGATAAGGCAAATGGAAAAATTGAGAAGTCAAAGAGCTGAGAGAAAATTTCAAAGAAGATATTGAAATTTGAGAAGATAAAGTCAAACATTATTATGAAACTTGCCAAGTCCTAGAGTTAGAAAACCAGAAAGGAAGAACATGCTCAGCAACTCTTAAACTGCAAGAACTAAAGCACAAATTCAAGTCTTGAGTTTAAATATTGAAAGACTCTATGTTTAAAATATTGAACGATACAGGAAGCATTAAAAGAATACACAGAGTCACTGTACCAAAAAGATAGTCAGTATTCTACCATTTCAGGAGGTAGCATATGAGCAAGAACCAATGGCAGTGAAGGAAGGAGTTCAAACTTCACTCAAAGCATTGGCCAAACACAAAACTCCAGGAATTTATGGCATACTAATTGAAATGTTTTAACAAACTGATGCAGCACTGGAAGCATATACATGTTTATGACAGATAATTTGGAAGACAGTTACTTGAATGACTGACAAAAACAGATCCATATTTGTACTAATTACAAAGAAAAGTGACCAAATAGAATGCTCACATCTTAGAACAATGTTATTAATATCATATGCACGAAAAATTTTTCTGATGATCATCTAACATTGATTGCAGCAGTACATTGACAGGGAGCTGTGAGAGGCTCAAAAGAGATAGTGGAACAAGGGGTATCATTTCTAATATCCAATGGAGCTTGGCTGAAAGCAGAGACTACCAGAATGATGTTTACTTGTGTTGTATCGACTCTAAAAAGGCACTCAACTGTGTGGTTCATAAGAAACTATTACTAGCCTTGAGAAGAATATTAATTCCAGAACACTTCCTCGTGCTCATGGGGAACTTGTACGTAGATCAGGATACAGTTGTGCTAGGGAATACTGCAGGGTTTAAGATCAGGAGAGGTATAACCTGGCGTTCTGTGATGCTCACCTTCCCGACACGATCCATGAAGACAAAATGGGTGCATAAGCAAATATGGTGAAGAAAGCTGATGGTGCCCGGCTATTACAAGATACAGTGTCTGGGGTCTTAAAGGCGTAAAGGCTTAAACGAGCATTCATCTAGCAGGGAAGAAACAAAGGCCACATTGAAGAAACACTCCAGCCTGTGTGATCGTGGGTGTTGACAGGATCAGGTATCAGGCATCAGAAGACCTGAAACAAACAATCATGTTGATGTGAGTGAGGGACATCAGAGTGGAGACCCAAAGCCCACATGTAGACATTTGGGCATCCCCTTATAGAAGGATCACAAGGAAGGGATGAGTCAACCAGGTTGCAGTATAGCACTGACGAAACACATAATGTTCCTCTAGTTCTTTAATGCTTCCCCATACCACCTCTATAATGACCCCAGTTCTGCCGTACAAATCTGGCTACACCAGAGCATGTACAGAATCCAGGACAGATAAACCCCTCAGGAACAGTAATGGGATTAGTGATACCATGAGGGTAGGAGGATGGTGGGCAGAGAAGGGGGAGATAAGGGGAGCCAATCACAATGATTGACAAATAATCCTTCCCGTCAGTGGAATGAACAAAAAAAAAATGTGGGTGAAGAGAGATAGTGAACAGTCAAAAATCCATTTTGAAATATTTAAAGTTTTTAGAAATATATGGAGGACATGGTTTTTGCATAATGTGCAAGTAGGTGTAGAGTTCAGAAACCTGGACTCCCCTGAGACAACCCTGCAAAAACTTAAACAGGGATGAGGTACCCTTGAGTAGGAATATTATTGGAACTATACAGTCTCATGAATGTTGTAGTAGTTACATCCTCAGGTGTCAATTTGGGACTGGAGAGGATTAAGAGTGAAGGGGTGGAATCTAGTCTGTCAATAGAGTCATAGCCAATGAGGACTCTGTGTGGGCATGGTCTTCTCCTGAGGATTCTAGGAACTCCTGTATTTCTTCCTTGAAGATGGGAGACACTCTCCCTGTTGGTTCACTCCCTGAGAGACATCCTTGAGGAGAAGCCACAGGGACCTACCCTAATACACTCCTGTGAGCTGAAGAAGCCACTTGCAGAACCCTGCCAGCACTGAGATGCTTACAGCACTGAATCCACTGAATCCACAAGACATTCCACCCACTGGCCTGAGTTCTTCCTGGATTTGGCATCATAGCATGTGTTTCATGAGTCTGAAGAGGATTTTATAGATCGGTATTAGATGTATGGGCTAATATCTAACTTATGGACTTGATTGGTTTTCCCAATATTCAACTGCTCTCATATATAAAGCTCTTTCCTATACATATATGAGTATCTCTGGATTCATTTCTCTAGTCTTCTCAGATTAATATAAATGTATTGATTTTATTTTCTACCTGTCTTTATTGTTAGTTCAAAGACTGTTTGGATTTCTTATCATGTTACAAATTTATAGAAAAATTTTCCAGAACCCTACTTTGACACAGATTCCTAATTTGACCATGCTGTCTGGTTAATTTGGCATATGATTTCAAAAGATGCATCACATCCAAAGCTTGGTCCTTTTTAAACCACCATTTTACCTTCAACACTTAGCAGAGTTCTTGGTACATGATAAACATAAAACAAATATTGGTTAAATACATTCAGACCTGAGAAATGTGAGCATTGGCTAACTAAAGAAATCAATATCTGAGAAGTTTAAGTAAATTATTAACTTATTTTACCAGTAAACTATCTATTGAAAATGCTTCTGACTTAATGAAGAGGACTTCTGCTTTCTAGTAGGCCTAGATTCATGGTTAACAGAAGAAAACCTTCCAATTCCACATTTTTATGATCAATTTCAAATCTATTGTGATCATATGTGACTGATTTCCAGAACAAGATTGGTGGTTGTGGGGCATAGGCATTGGACAGAATGGTCATATCAAGTAATTTCATCCCACGACATAATCCACAAGCCTCCACTGACAAATTATACTTTGGCAGAGAATCAAGCCTGAGTCTTCCTCGTGGACAGTGAGAATTCTGCATTGAATCACAGTGTCTCCCAGAAAATATATCAGTGTTGTATTCACCATTGACATTAAAAGAAAATCAAATTTTCTATTTGGATAATGCTGTTAGTCATCATCAAGTCTATTCTGACTTAGTAGCATCCCTATGTACAATAGAACAGAACTCTTCCCAGTCCGCATCATGCTTTCTTCAGTGGAGGTCCATATATATAGTCACTATTTAGGGTGTTAAAAAAAGGTTATTTTCAATGAATAAGTTGGTCATACAACTTCTTTCATGCCATATCCAGTGTAGTTTCAATCAATAAGAACATATATTTTTCATGTCCTGATCCTTTCTCATATTCCAATCACCAGTAATTATCTATTCACTTGCTTGGATTTTTTATTAGCTTCATAGTGCAGAAGTTGGTATAATTCATCAATTTCTTCATTTTGGGATTTTGCCATTGGTGCTTATATTTGAACAATAGTCTTATTTATTGGTCTCCCTCAGACTACTATAGACAACCTGTACTTCAGGGTAGATTTTTAAAAAGTTTTATTGACCTATAATTCCATTTCACACAATTCAAAAGTTCAATCATGTTAGACTTGTACAATCATCACCACAATCAACATTAGAACATTTTCTTCATTCTTGTACTCACTATCATTATCTCCTCATTCCCCCACCCTGTCATACCTGTAAGAAACTATTCATCCATTACTGTATCTATAGATTTACCTACCAATTTCATGAACAGAAAAACACACACAAAAAACCCAACAACAGCAACAAAATAAAATTTAGAAAAACCTCAGTCAAAAATCAAGCAGAAAAATTAAAATTAAAACAAATTTAAAATGGTTCAAAAGAGAAAAAATGTTAAGGGGCTAAATTTTCACCTAACTACATCAGAAATCATACAAATTCCAATACCTTCTGTCGCATAGCATGGCTATTCACATTACTATTGTATAATAAAAGGGAGGTCTATTTTATTATAAACCCTGCAGATTTAATCCACATGAATTAAACTCTGGGGCTTTCACTGTCATGTAAAGCCTTCTGCAAACTGGATGTTCAGAAATAACATTCTAATACACTCCTCTGGACTTTTCATTCCATTAGCTGAGATCTCACTTAGAGGGCTGCTTATTTTACAGCAAACTTATAAGGCTCCATATGCTTTTTAAACATTTTTATATAGCTAGGCCCTATCTGATTTCTTCACTATATTTTGCTAAAGCGCCCATATCTCCAATGATCTCTTAATGAGGGCACGTATCAAGTACAACCATGTTGTAAGAACTAATTGTTCTTAGATTAAGGCTTATAGTTACTGTAAGCTTAAAATCCATTTATTTATCAATGGTTTATATACCATGGTTCGCTTAGGATACATCATTGTCATTTTATTGAGAAACATTGGGCATATGGTAATTGTATTGATGATATAATTAATTTATTCAATGTTATAAAATTTATAACACTTTTGAGAAAAGAAAAGTGCACATGTATAGGACAGAGTTTTAGATCACAATGCATGGGTTGTGACTTGTATGGATTAAAAACTTAGATGAATGTATACTATTTACACAAACATTGAAGGTTGAAGATAGGCTCACACCTTTAGTAACCCCCCATTCACAAAGGCTTGGTAGACTCAGACATGTCCTGAAAAGCAAAGAGGGCACATGAAAATGACAAATATATGCTAGTCCCAAGCTGCCATTCATGGGCAGACTCAAAGCAAGAGAGCCAAGTCAGTTTCAGACTTCCAAATCTATAACCTTGGGTTAGTAGTAATCTGCCTCTTCTCATGTTTGCACCTTGCAGCCTGAAGTCCAAGGGAGGGTTTCCATCAGCATAGATCTTGAAATGTTTTTCAGATGATGAGTGAAGCACAATTATTTTTCAACTTTTCATCCTGGTGCAGATTCACACTGGTCCACACCAGTCAGTTTCAGTTCATAACTGCCTAGATTAATGGTCTTCATACGTTCCCTTTCTTTTTATGAAGAACTTCTTCCCTAGATTCCATATTCCCATTATTAATAGATATTTGCAGTGTTTTTTTCCTTATTTGGAGTTGTTCTGCATCAGAGAATGGAGGTGCCTATTACTTATTTTTAGTAATAGGTAGATGTATATGCTGTTGTATAAAATCATACAAGAGATCTGCATGCCCTTTACTCAGTAAACCCTGAGTAATGGTAAACAGCAGTGTAATAACTCAATCAAAGTGCTTCGATCTCTGCAGTAGACATTTATGAAGGTAAAATATGGACTTTGATGGCTGTTGGACCTCAAGTGAGAGGGCTTCATGGCATTTTTATCATAAGCATAATTCCTTGTGTTATATTTTTATAGGCACATAATCCTATGCTGATGGGTGTTTGCTGTACATTAGGTACATGGGCAAGGAATTGATCCAGGACCCCCAAGTGGTAAGTGAGATTTATACCACTGAATTATCAATCTCATCATGTTCTGGGGAGTAATTTAAAATCTTTGTCATTTCACTTTTGCAATGACTTGATTGTGACAAAAGGCAGATATTTGGCTTTTATCTCTTTACATGAACATTTTTCTGAAGTTAATAATACAAAGTATACAATAACTTGCTATCATTTGTTAATTGTTTGCTTGTTAATATTCAAGGGATCTAAACTAAGCATTCTGTTTATTATTTAAATTGGAGCTTAACAGAGTATGAGATAGATATGAAAATATACATACATTACAGGATGAAAAAACGTAGACTCAGAAAGTTTAAGTAACATTTCCAAATAATGTCTCTTATGTGACAGAAATGAATTCAGGACCCAAAATTCCTGAAATGTAATACCATTTAGAACATACATTAAGGACTATATATCAAGAAGACATCCTTAACCTGTTTGCTAGAGCATTTTCAATTCTGAGAATTATTTGATCGATTCATCTGGTCCAATCACATCTATTCCAAAACTTTGAGATATGCCTACACCCTGTCAAATCTTTAGAAACATGTGGTTGAATTGGAGAACAGATCTACCTTGAAGATTTTTTTAAATACAGTTTAAAATTGTTCAAAAAGTTATTTTGCTGCAGTTATTTTCCAGTTATTTTCAAATTTAGATACTTCTTGTTATTATGGTCTGAGTAGACACTAATTGTGTTTGACAGGGTTCTCTAGAGATATAAAACCAGATTGCTGATAATTATACATATATATTTATAAAGATAGATGTATAACACAAGAACTGAACAGTTAAATTATAAACAGGTAGATATATAATACAAAAATGAACAGTTAAATTATAAAGCAGTACAAATGGCTTAGTGCGACTCACTCCTGTGAGAGAGTTGTGAGACACTAGCAGTCCTTCAAGTCTTGAGGGCCACCAGGTAGTCCTCTGTAGAGAGAGAGCTAGGCTATCCCAGCACAGGCAGCAAACAGCAAGACAGGTCACCAACTGTCAGTCCCCAGCTCAAAAGATGCAAATTTCAATCATGTGGTCTTACAGGGACCTCAACTTACAGTGACAGTCCACAGGCTAGGTGTCCCACAGGTAGTGTACCCTATAAATTGAGGCACAGAACAAGCAAGGCAGCTGCACACTGGTCCTATGATCAAAGAGCGGGAGACAAGAAAGGCGAGGTTCATTTCTCTCTCCACCCTTCAATTAATCCCACTTGTGTTTATCGGCCAGGCTGGCACAATAAACTAACTATCTCACTGATTTTACAATTACAATGAAAATAATTTGCAATTCAGATGGCAGTTTCTGTTGTAACTAGACAATGCACTTCCCCGTTTCATACTTTGCATAGAAATGAAGTAGTCATAGGTGGTAAAATGCCGTTATCATTTTCTACAGGTAGCATTTCCTAGTTATTTAAATTATGGTTAGATTAAAAAGGGTCATTGTATTTTATTTTATGAATAAACCCATGATTGTTTAAATAACTAAAATATTGATAACACCGTCCAATTAAACAAAATTGAAAATCAGCTAGGTAATCTATGACTAGCTCACATATTGAAAATTTAAATAGTTGTGGTAGAAAGAAAATAGTTTTAAACTTGAGTGACAAAATAGGAAGCAGCTTTAAAAATTTTATGGCAAAATTCCATTGTCTTTAACTCCATTTCCCCTCAAACTTCCTGAAGCCCTTGCACGAGGTCTAACAACCAATAAAGTTCACAATTGTGAACTTGTGAACTTGGCTTTCTAGCTGTGTTCTTTCAAATTGAATGCACTGGTATGCCAATGCAGGTTTTTTTTTGTTTAATAAAAATGAGCATATTTTGATGCGTGTGAGTTTAAGAATGACTAAGGGATATTTCTTCGGGATTGGATCTAACTTTACTCTTTTTGTCCTTGTCTTAACATTTATGCAATGTCTTTTAAAAGATCCCATCACTTTAATATTTTAACCCAAAATGTAAAGTAGAAAATGAAACTTTTAAATCTATGTCTATTTTATATGACGCATGTTTTCAAGTTCCCATGACTTGATTGACATCTGGTGTCCTTGAAATGTAATCTATGGTGATCTGTGATGCTGCCTTGCACGTGACTGCAGAAAGGCCAATGTGTCTGCTGCATGGTTTGAGAATATCCATTCTGCTCTGGATACAAGAAAAAGCGGGGTGCATAAAACATAAGCCACATTGAACCTGGGTAGTATGCAAGCTAGTGCTTGAGAATGGTAGATAAAACATAGAAGCAACAATAAATGTATAATTAAACGAGGACTTTCTTGAATCAGGATAAACACAAAGTTGGTTTCTACCAGGTGGGGTCAAAGATGTCCATCTTCTCCAAACTGCATGGATCCCACAGCGCTGTGCATGCGATCATCTCTGACATTAGCCAGTCCCAGTGTTTCTTCGAGCATTCTTCCTCCTGTCTCTGGGCTCAGTAAGACACTGCAGCATTGCACAGAGCTCTCGAACAGAAGTGTAGGTAGAATTCAGTGATTCCTTAGTGAAATAATAAGATAAGGCGTGGGACTGGAGTCACCTCGGTTTTAGCAGGAACAACTTAGCATGCGGTTCTAATGGCAGGACAGTTTTCTGCCACCCTGTCTGTTAGGCCTGATTCGGTGATGTCTCCAGCAAATGCTACCAAGCTTAGCTCTGTGGAAGCAAGCCCCAGTGCAGCTGTTTCATGCTGGGCTCCTGTTACCACTGTGGCGAATGCTGTACCCCTACCTCTTACTGTCTGTCATAGGACCCATTTCCTCTCTGTGTACTTTCCTTGAAGACTAGCAGGCAGGTAAAACTAACTGATTCCCCTCATTAGGGTACTATGCACTTTATTTCCATGGCTCCACCCCTATAAGGATACCAGGTACCTTATTTATATAATTAGCAAGCCATCCAGTCTCTTTGGTGGGCCACAAATACCTCACATGCATAACCCCAGCCAGTCATTTTCTGAGAGTTACAAAGGCAGAGAAACTATATTAAGTAATTCACTGCAGTATAAGCCACCCCTCGATCTTCTAGCCATTGGCCCTTTGTGTTTGAAGAATTAAATTCCTTTTTCTGATCATTTTCCAATCCAAACACATTACAGTTGGCTCTTTAGTAGGCCAAAGGCGCCTCCGGTAGAGGTTACCCAGGTCCCAGCCATTCAGGTCCATGCAGTTCCACATTTGACTTTGTGAGGTTTTCCAAAGGTCATCTGGGTGTCACCCTCTTTGGCTGATAACATTTGGCTAAGATAAGATTTTGTTTTTCCCTTGCTTCTGAGTAGTCCTCCAGTTATCCTCATAATGTTAGCATTCCCCCACTGCATAACCCATTTATTCATTCCTTAACTTTCATCTGTTATTATTTTTCTCCTTCATTTGTCATTTATTTTTACTCCAAAATTTCCACATAGACAAGAAACATCAGACTCAGTCACTGGTCCAGCTCAGATTGCTGGTACAAGGTATGGCTAACAATAGCTTCTGCTTAGCTCTATGCCCATTCACATTGGATAAGAGTCTATAGGGATGTCAGTAGTGGGCTACTAGACATTAGACCATACAACAGAATTCATTTTCAGCTCCACATTTGATTAAATGAGGATCGGAGGTTCAGGGCAATCCATGAGGCTTTTGGGAATTCTGATGTACAGGCTCAGTGGTATCGTTACAATCTCTGGTTTAAGGATAATCATTGCTTCTGGCATCTGCAGCTGCATTCTTGGACCTGGGATTGCAGGGGAAAAACTATTCTAGGTGATTTAGGAAATTGCATAATGTCACCATGGGCCTCCAACACCCCCGTTCCTCCATATCACCCAGAGAATCAGTAATTTGTTCAGTAAGGATCCTTCCTTTGTTTCTGATAATGAGTGTGAAGACACACTCGGGAATCTGTGTGAGTCAGTCGTTCAAGCAATTTTCTCCCCAATTTCTAGAAACAAATGTTTTAATTTCTCATTCCAAATCTCTATCAAACCACTTCCAAATAAATCCATCTAATATTGGGCCTTCTGTGTATTCTTGAGGGGTAAGAGGAACAGAAAATTGGGGGTGGGTTGTTGATGATCACAGGTGTTCCTACTCACGTTATACCCAAGAGTTTCACTATTTGGGGAGGAGGTGGTGATTTTACTGGGTTTATTAACTATTCTATATTGGTTATATATTGGTTTACTGGGTTTATTAACTACTCCACTATTTTCCATGTAATATATCATTACGTTTGGGATCAACATTAAGTCCAATTTTTTTACCCAAACAGTGACAGTAAATTGGTGGATTGAAGTAACTTTGTGGCAATAAAGGGGCCCTCATGGCAAAGTGGTTGTGCCTTGGATTGCTAACCATGAGGTCAGCAGTTTTAAACCACCAGCTACTCCTAGGGAGAAAAATGAGGTTTTTACTTTTGTAAATAGTTACAGTCTCAGAAACACACAGGGCAGCTCTACTCTGACCTAGAGGAGCACTTGGAGCCATAACTGAATAGGTGACAGTGAGTTCCTTTTTAATTTGGTGGCATAATGGGTTACACATTGGGCTGCTAACTACAAGGTCAGCGCTGGAATCCACCAGCTTTCTCTGTGGGATAAAGTGAAGCTTTCTTCTGTAAAGATTTACAGGATTAGCATCCCCAAGCAGACAGCCACTATAGCATTGTTACAAGCCAAAATGGACTCAATAGCAGTGAGTGTTTGGTCTTCTGAGAACTTTATGGCAACACATTGACAGTAAATTGGGATTCTTCCTACATAAAAACTATAGCAAGTTTTCTTTCTTTCTTTCTGAATTTGGGATAGGAAAAAGCCTTTTGTAAGGTCAATCACAGAGTACCAGTTTCTTTAGCCTGCTGTATTTTCTGTGCCATGGAGACACTGGCTGGAGCAGCTGAAGCCACCAGTGGCAATGCTTTCTTTAGGCTTTGATGGTCTACTGTCAGCCTGCATGAACCATCTGCCTCTTTCTTGAGCCTTGGAAGGCTTTTGTACTAAGAACTTGTTGGCACCAACATTTTGGAATTTAACATATCTTTAATCAAAGCACTCATCTTTATTTTTTTTATCCCTGCCAGGTATTCCTACATTACATTAAATTAACAATTTAATTTAATTGGAAGAAACATGAGGAGAAACATGGGAGAAACATGAGGTTTTCTGCATCCATAAAGATTCACACTCTTTGGGGTGGGGAAAAACAGGGAGCTGATACCAAGGGCTCAAGTATAAAGAAATATTTTTGAGAATGATAGAAACAAATGTACAAATATGCTTGACCCAATGGCTGAATGGATGGGTTATGATAAGAGTTGTATGGGCCCCCAATAAAATGATTAATAAAAAAGATTCAGGCAATTCTAATGGCTCCCATTTAGCATGTTAATCAACACTGGTAATAATGAAAAAGCTAGTAAATTGTAAAAGAACAGAATCGATGTGTTAAGTATATGCTAGTAAAATGTGAACTAAGACAAACATAGAAAAAATAGAAAAATATACCAGTGAAACAAAACAATTGATGATAGACAGGATAAGAATGACAAGACCAAACTCTGGCCCCACAGCTGTCTCATCACTTAATCAGTTACTTACTGGTTACATCCAGTCTGTTTCTAGTCTGACTCCACATATGCTCTTATCCGTAAGTGAAGATAGCAACTAGGGCTATTGAACAAACTACTACTAATGTACTTAACCCTGGTTCCACCTGATAGAGCAAGTCTTATCAATGGAACTTTCCATCAATGGGTTGCTTTCTCAGACCTCTCCTCTGGTTCTTGCAACCACGTCCTCAGCAGGAAAGGTTGATGGGGCAGAAAGAGAGGGGGCCTAGGAACTCAGGTTAAACCCAAATTCAGGTATTTTGATCTCTTGCCAGTTTTGCCCTATTCTAGAGCTTGGTATCAGAGTGGACTATGCATTGGGCTGCTAATCTCAAGGTTACCACTCAAAACCACCAGCCACTCCGTGGGAGAAACATGAGGTTTCTGCATCTATTAAGATTCACAGTCTTTGGGGTGGGGAAAAACAGGGAGCTGATACCAAGGGCTCAAGTATAAAGAAATATTTTTGAGAATGATAGAAACAAATGTACAAATGTGCTTGACCCAATGGCTGAATGGATGGGTTATGATAAGAGTTGTATGGGCCCCCAATAAAATGATTAATAAAAAAGATTCACAGTCTCAGAAACCCACACAGGCATTTCTACTCCGTCTAATAGGAATACTATGGTTTAAGTGGAAAGCATTTATTTTTTGCTTTTGTTTTTCTACAATGTTTTAAATGTGTTAGCTTACCTCATTTTTCTCCTTTGGCTTCTTTCTGTGTGATAATGCGATTTAAGTAATTTAATTTGGTGTGTGAACCTTTTTATCCTTTGACCTCTCCAATACTTTACCGTGCAGTAGATCTGGAGGCTGCTGAGGAAGCTGGGAAGTGTGTGCCTTAGGTTTTAGATTCTGTGTTAGGCCAGGTTTTCTAAAGAAACAAATCCAATAACACTCATCTCTGCCAAAGAAAGAACTTTGTATCAAGAAGTCATTATACATCAAGAAGGCATCCAAGCCCAGTCTAACTCAAGTACATAAGCACAATGCTAGTCCATAAGTCTTTCAGACTCACATAGCCGAATGTGGAGGCAGAATAGGAAACCTGAAAGCAGGAAGATCACACAAAGGCCGGTGTGCGCAGTCCAGTGGATACAAGGTTGGTGGAACCATGACAGGATGTCAAGAGCTATCAAGGTGGAAGGCGAAAAGGCAGAGGAAGAGGGAGGTTATAGGTTCCCCACTTTTAAAAAGTCCACACAATCTCAAGGAGCAACCTCCAGGCTTAACAAGTAACCTGATGACGGGTCCGTCTCTACCCCTACACTTTCCTGAAATTCAAGTTGACGTGAAGTTATCCAACTACTACAGACCACTAACCACAAGGTCAGCAGTGCAAACCCACCTACTGCTCTGAGGTGGAATGATGAAGCATTTTGTTCCAATAAATATTTACCGCCTCAGAAATTAAAAGGGGCATTATACTCTGTTGTATATAGTGTCTATGAGTTAGAATGGGCTATGATGGACTATAAGTGTGCAGAATTTGAGTATTTCTTTATGCTGATTTCCCACACAATGCTTACCTTGAGGGTCTAAACGCAGTTGTGAACTTAACCAACTAAATCTAAAAATTCTTTGACTTGATACCGATTTAGATGCTGGAAGAACCCATTGAAACATAGAAACCACCATTCTTACTTGTAAGATTAGATGGTAAATAATTCCCAGGAAATAGATTCAGGGAAATCTTAAACTCAAAGGCCAAATTTAAATAAAATATAATTATCTAACTTGAGTCTTAGCTATTACTTTTTTGATATCACTATTTCTAAAAATAAATCAAGTAGTAGAACACCAAACTTGGTTAAGTGGAGGGTCGAAGAAAAAGAGGAAGCAACCCAGTTAAATGGATTGAAATATTGGCTGCAACACTGTGTTCAAAATAACAACAATTGTGAAGGTGGCCCAAGACCAGGCTGCGCTATAGTCTATGGAACCTTGGCTCACTATGAATTGGATGTGATTTGATGGTAAACAACAACAATAACAACAACAATAAAGAATATACTATTACCCTTACTATTTCATAACTATTAGTAAGGTCTAAAAGTATTTGAATGTTACTATAATCTATTCTATTTCAATTAACTTAAATCGACAAATACCAAAATAATCACAATACACTATTTCCTACAAGGCATTTTTGTCTCATAATAAGAAAGTGAGTTGATATTGCCTCCTTGTTTATGAATGTAAACTAAAATAATGCACATTGCAACAATGTTTTTGCATAAAAGTAGCACCTACCCACAAGCTGCATTTCTTTGCTTTATTTAGTACGGGGTACAATTTCTTGTCTGAATAGATTATTGATTTTAATAAAATTCTTGCTCATGAGAGAGAAACAAAGCAGAATCAAGAAATAATCTCTAAATTTTGGATAGTCAGAGATAAATGTAACTTCTTATGAAGTATACATAGGAAAGAGGCTATAAAATGGTGATCTTTGCTCATAGTACTATATTTCTGGCTTTTTCTTTGGTCTTAGGTATCTCTGAGCTCCACAGTGGTGAATATTGTTCTTCATCATAGTCCCCGATGGTATAGCAGACTAAATATCAAGTTGTTAACAAGACCATTAGCAGTTCTAACGCACCAGTCAATCCTTGGGAGAAAACAGACTGGCTCTGCTTCTATAAAGAATTACCCAAAGGGGCAGTACTACTCAGTCCGATAGCATCAAGCAAGAGCTGGACTTGACTTGATGTTGGTCAGTATGCTGAACTGTGTCAGCTAACCTTACGAAGTCAGGGGAGCACTATTTAAATCATGCAATTCAAAAACTCAGTAAGTCATGACTATGAAATTAGGTTTCAATCAAGAATGTCCAATAAAGCCAATAAAAGATCCTTAACAAGTAAATAGTGGGGGCTTCCTGAATTGGTGAGTGTGTATGCTCTCAGATTAGAGTGTCTCTGGAGATAATGGAAAATTTGGTCTGGGAAGTTCCCCCCAGACCATGCACAGTGCATCTCTTTGTCTGTGCTCTTTCTGGTTTTAATAAATGTATAAATATGAATATAGATAATCGGTGAATTCTGTAACTTTTCCCAAGGAATTAATAAATTCATGGGGCTAGTGAAAGTCAAGTGAAACTGATGTATGTCTTTTTGACAATTTGATGGATTAAATTCTATGACTTTATGAAGTCGGATGAAGCTCTGATGGCTGGAGGTCAGAGAAGAGTTATACCTAAAAGTGATCAGAAAGACAGGTCTTTAAATGTCAACAACGCTCTGGTGACTAAGGTTAGAGAGGGCGCTAATCATGAATTGAACTAGATCCATCCCCATGTGAAAATGATATTTATACTAATCATGCAGCTCATGCAGTTAGTGATAAAAGTGGGGTTTCCATTGTGCTCTTGTTTAGTCTACCTTCCAGCCAAACACAGTAGAAAATATCGTGGCTCTTTCCCTCCCTACGCCAGCCAAGATCAAATGGAGAGCCTAGATTTGGCAGGAGCCCAGATTTTCACAGCCCCTTCTTGGCAGACAGGTGGCAATTGTAAACCAGGTTAATAAGAGGCCTGGCGGTGGAGTGGTTATAAGTTGGGCTCCAATCTGCATGGCTGGATCTCCTCAGGGTAAAGACTGGGCTTTCTACTCCCGTAGAGAGTTACAGTTTCAGAAACACACAGGGGTCCCTATGAGCCAGAACCGACGGTATGTCAGTGAGCAATCGGAATATCAGTGTTTCCTTACTCTTTTCACAAGATCTTCATAAGCACAATGAAGTGTTCCCGAATTCCCCTCTTTGCAATATTACCCATAGTTTGTTATGATCTACCCACATGCCTTGGAATAGTCAGCAAAGCACAAGTAAACATCTTTATCGTAGTCTCTGCCATAAAGATTCATCTGACATCAGCAACTATATCCCTTGTTCCATGACCTCTTTGAATCCTCTTCTGAACTGCTGGCAGCTTTCTGACAATGACTGCTACAATTTGGGGATGCTATTCGGTAAAATGCACTTGCATGTGGAAGAAATACAGCCAGAGGGCTCCTTAGAGGCACAGATGGCGAGACCTCCTCTTACATACTTTGGATATGTTGTCAGAAAGACCAGTCTCCGGAGAAGGACATCATGCTTGGTAAAGTAGGGGGGCAGTGAT
Source organism: Tenrec ecaudatus (assembly GCF_050624435.1). Classification (NCBI taxonomy): domain Eukaryota; kingdom Metazoa; phylum Chordata; class Mammalia; order Afrosoricida; family Tenrecidae; genus Tenrec; species Tenrec ecaudatus. The sequence goes on along the minus strand of NC_134532.1, from coordinate 93,986,449 downwards.
AGAGAGAAAGGTCTTCAAGGAGATGGAGTGACACAGCGGCTGCACCATGGCCTCAGGCAAAGCAACAACTGTGAGGATGGCACAGACCCGGCAGCATTCCATTCTGCCTACGGTTAATACGTGTTAGAAACAATTTGATGGCAGCTAACCACAATGTGGGAGGCTGGACGTTCACTTTACACCCAATAGTAAGAAGGCATTGTTACTCTTCCTTCTGGGGTGTGTCAGAGGAGGTCCAGTGGAAAGTCAGGATGGGCAGCATTATCTTTTCAGTAACATGACCAACTCCTCACCCCTTCCACGGTGTCAGCAGAGGCCAGGTATGTTGCAGGAATGACACAACCAGGATATGTTTACTCAGTGAAGACCTAATGTTTTTGTTGCTGTTAGGTGTCATCAACTCAGCTCCAGCTCAGAGGGACCATACGTTTAAACAGAAGGAAATATGCCTAAGTCCTGCCCATCTTCATAATTTTTGCTATATTTGAGCCCATTGTTACAGCCATGTGTCAATCTGTCTCAATGAGGGTCTTTCTCTTTTTCACTAACTCTCCACCAAGCATAATATCCTTCTCCAGAGACTGTTCCCAGGAACTATCATAAAAACGAGCAAATCTATCTTGGCAGTACAACTAGAATTCTCCTTAGAAGCGAGGGCGGTGAGGGTTTGTTTCATCTACTTAGTAGAGGCTCTTAGGGATAAAGTCGAATGGAGAGCTCACATGACCACCTCTACCTAACAGCAATGAGGAGCCCTTCTCCCCATGGGGTGTCCACATAGGATGGGCCAACATCACGGACTTCTACTGCCATCTGAAAGTAAAGCAAAGATTCCACTCCACTAGGTGCCCTTCTCTTCCACCAAAAAAAAAAAAAGTGAGCAGTCTCAGAAAAGCCACCAAAATAGAAGGTTTAAAAAAGACCCTGAATCTCATAATATAATACACAGAATATCCATGCTTCAATAGAAAAAATCACCCATCAAACCATGAACTTGGGAAGTATCAACGTAAATGAAAAAACTAAAATCAAATACACCAAGATGACTGAGACATCTTCCGATATTTAGCATAGACATTTCACAGAAGAGTATATGCAGATGGTAAAGGAGTACAGAAAACAGATCATCATTCTGCAGCTGCTATGCTGGCTGAAATCAAAATGAAACAAAAACTCAGCACAAATTGCTGGTGAGGGTGCAGAAAAACTGAATTACTTATACTTGATGATGGGAATGTAATGTGGTACAACTATGTCAAGAACTAGTATACTCCTAAAAATTTAAATATGTTGTTTCTATGTTTGTGTGTGATAATGTTTTCCATTTTGAAAAAAAAACCCTTTTATTGTGGATCAATAGTTTACAGACCAGACCATCCGTATTCTCCCTCTGGTTGTTATTTTTGTTACTACCTTCAACTTGAACCCCATGTTAAACCCTTCTTGTCCTTTATCCACGGTAATTAAAGATGAACACTTCTCTAAAGAAGTAAAGCCAGTGGCATACACATAAAGAAATTGGTATCAAGAATGTGGCTCACCAGTCAGGATGGGATGTAGCAACATTGAAACATAAAACTTTCCTCTAGCTCCTAAATGTTTCCTCCTCCCCCACTATCATGATCTCAATTCTACCTTACAAATCTGCTAGACCACTGGATGTACACTGGTACGGATAGGAACTGGAAACACAAGGAATGCAGGGAGGATGATCCCTTCAGGACCAGTGGTGTGAGTGGCAATACTGGGAGGGTGGAGGGAAGGTGGGTTGGAAAGGGGGAAATGATTACAAGGATCTATATGTGACCTCCTCGCTGGGGGACGGACAACAGAAAAGTGGGTGAAGGGAGACGTCAGACAGTGTAAGATATGACAAGATAATAATAATTTATAAATTATCAAGGGTTCATCAGGGAGGGGAAAGCAGGGAGGGAGGGGAAAATGAGGAACTGATACTAGGGGCTTAGGTGGAGAGCAGGTGTTTTGGGAATGATGAAGCAATGGGTGTACAAGTGTGCTCTACACAATTGATGTATGCATGGATTGTGTTAAGATTTGTATGAATTCCTAATAAAATAATTGAAAAAATAGAATGGTTAAAAAAAAAGAATGTGGGTCACACAGTTGTAGAAGCAGGAAAGTCTGGTCAGGTTCAAGTCTGTAGATGTGGTGTTAAGTGAGAAGATCATGTATCTGCCATGGTTGGTGAACCAGAAAGAAAGGAGGCTGCAGAGTCTAAAGGAGTCTAAAGGAGGCTGCAGAGTTGAGGGTTGGCAGTCCTGAGATACTTCTACTGCCACTGGATCCACAAGACTTTTCACCCACTGGCCTGTGATCTTCCTGCATTCAGCGTCATTACTTGTGTTTCCTGAGTCTGAAGATAACTTTATAGATTGGTATTTGACATATCAGCTAATATCGGATTTACGGGCTTGATATGGACTGGGCTGGGATGTTTTCTCAATATTCAACTGCTCTTGTGTATAAAAGCTCTTTCTTTTTTTTTTTTTGCCCTAATCATTTTCTTTTTTTTTAAATTTTTTTTAAAATTTTAACAATTTATTAGGGGCTCATACAATTCTTATCACAGTTCATACATATACATACATCAATTGTATAAAGCACATCTGTACAGTCCCTGCCCTAATCATTTTTTTCTCCTCTTTTCTTTTTTTATTTTATTAGGGACCCATACAACTCTTATCACCATCCATACATATACATACATCAATTGTATAAAGCACATCCATACATTCCCTGCCCCAATCATTCTCAAAGCATTTCCTCTCCACTTAAGCCCCTTGCATCAGGTCCTCTTTTTTTTTTCCCTCCCTCCCCTTTCCCCGCTCCCTCATGTGCCCTTGGTAATTTATACCTCGTTATTTTGTCATATCTTGCCCTATCCGGAGTCTCCCTTCCCCCCTTCTCTGCTGTCCCTCTCCCAGGGAAGAGGTCACATGTGGATCCTTGTAATCAGTTCCCCATTTCCAACCCACTCACCCTACACTCTCCCAGCATCGCCCCTCACACCCTTGGTCCTGAAGGTATCATCCACCCTGGATTCCCTGTGCCTCCAGCCCTCATATGTACCAGTGTACAGCCTCTGCCCTATCCAGTCCTGCAAGGTAGAATTCGGATCATGGTAGTTGGGGGGAGGAAGCATCCAGGATCTGGGGGAAAGCTGTGTTCTTCATCGGTACTACCTCGCACCCTAATTAACCCATCTCCTCTCCTAAACCCCTCTATGAGGGGATCTCCATTGGCCGACACTTGGGCCTTGGGTCTCCACTCTGCACTTCCCCCTTCATTTAATATGGTATATATATACATATACATATACACATATATACACACACTTTTATCGTTGTTTTTTTTTGCATGATGCCTTATACCTGGTCCCTTGGCACCTCGTGATCGCACTGGCCGGTGTGCTTCTTCCATGTGGGCTTTTTTGCTTCTGAGCTAGATGGCCGCTTGTTCACCTTCAAGCCTTTAAGACCCCAGACACTATCTCTTTTGATAGCCGGGCACCATCAGCTTTCTTCACCACATTTGTAAAAGCTCTTTCTTATACACATATGAGTGCCTATGAATTTGTTTCTCTAGTCAACCCAGACTAACACACCTGGTGATCTACCCCAAATTTACAGCTTTATTTTATTTTATTTTATTTTTTAAACATTTTATTAGGGGCTCATACAACTCTTATCACAATCCATACATATACATACATCAATTGTATAAAGCACATCTGCACATTCCCTGCCCCAATCATTCTCAAAGCATTTGCTCTCCACTTAAGCCCTTTGCATCAGGTCCTCTTTTTTCCCCCTTCCTCCCCGCTCCCCCCTCCCTCATGTGCCCTTGGTAATTTATACATTGTTATTTTGTCATATCTTGCCCTATCCGGAGTCTCCCTTCTCCCCCTTCTCTGCCGTCCATCTCCCAGGGAGGAGGTCACATGTGGATCCTTGTAATCAGTTCCAAAGTGATGCCTTTATTGTAGTCTGTCTCAGTCTGTAGGGAACAGGAACAATATTACTGCTACCTGGTGAAACTATGAGACATAAGAGTAAAAAACAGACGACTGGTAACTGGATTTGTAGGGAGTGATGTTTTGAAAAATTCATTCTCAATAGACCAGCAGAAACAGAGGACTGGCAGCATGACCAGGGGACTTGATATTCAAGAATCTTAAGTAGCAAGAACAAGATCAGAAGATATACCTCGACCCTGGGAGTATACAGTTCAAGACTGTCTGATCTGTGGCATTTTCCTCCATGGACATGAAAAAAGAGGTGATTATTTCCAAACCCAATTTAATTGTGAAGAGAACTGCCAGACAATATACTGAAATGGGATTATAGTTGATTTGAGATAGGTTAAAGATATTTGCATTCTTCTGGGAGATATTTTTAAACCAATAAGTCTTGCCAGAAATTCAAAGAACTTATTAGTAAACTAAGATCATTAAGCTTAGCATCCTTGTAATTAAAAATTCAACCAATAAATCTATGCAAAAATAAAATCCAGATTGTGCTCTTTAATATCTATTTTATTATGAACTTTGTAGGACAAGATTCAGGAACTGAAATGAATTTATTCAAAATGATAAAAGAAAATATTACAATAAGCACAAATACCATTTAGAAATAATAACAGTAATAATGTTTCTGGGGTGTAATGCAGTAAACTCAGAAAATTATTCATAAATCATGATGTGTTTGATTTCTAAAAAATGTTCATAGAATGACACTAAAACTTTTAATACTTAATTGAAAGAAAGTTAAAAAAAGAATTCATTATCAAGACATTATCAATCAAAAAAATCTAGCTTGAAAAACTGACTATAAGACACTATTCTATATAATCAGTCACGCGCTTTAACTTTTTGCTGTTTCACTTCACTGAGTTCAATTTATGTTATTAACCGCCTGGTGCTTTCTTCTTTTCAGCACAATGTGTTATGATGCAGAATTAATTTGAAAAATACTTTCCAAATTTTACTAGGATTTATCCATGCAGAACAAGTGAAGAATTTTCAAATAGCTACTTTAGACTACAGCGCAAGCAAGATTATAAATGCATAGATATGTATATTTATATTTAAGACAAGAGTGTTTAAATCCTAAAACTGGCAATAGTTTTATTTGACTTTTGAAATTCTGTTTAATCTTAGAGTTTATCATAAAATGTTGTTATAAAAGCTAAAGGTCATCTTTTATCACAGTTAATATTTCATCTTCTAGCAACGCATTTATTTATCATTTATCTTAATTTGGGGTAATGAGCTTTAAAATATTGTGCACTTTCAATTTAATGTTAAGACAAATGTTAAAAGGGTACTTAGTAAAGGGTTAAAAATGATTTTTTTCTCTCTCGCTTCAATATTTTAAAAATGCACACCAGTAACCTTTCTTTAAAAAGAGTAGATGGTACAAGTAGCATTTTAATTAAAAACGAGAGAAATCATGATTACACGTCTTGGGTATTGTGCCATGTTTTAGTCACTTCACATTTATTAACCCATTTAATACTCAAAATAAGCAGGGAATCAAGTTCTTCCTATTTTGTAGATAAGGGAAGGTTCATATAGCAAAGCTAGGTCCCTTGTGCATGCATCCATCGTAAGCACATTTTGAATCCTGATAGTTTTCTTATACAGGGTACACATTATTATTCATGAACTATTCTGCCTATTCTGAAATAATGCTTTAAAAAAAAGGCAAAAAGCTGGCGTTTTACTGTATTCCAAAGGGACATTTAGGAAATACAGTGAAAGAGATTTTCTCTACCCTTCTTGTAGACAGTGTACCCGCTGCAAAGTATGAATGAGATAATGAAAATATTGAGTTGGTTAATACATATTGTTTTAATTTTCCTATTGGGTGGTTGAATTAAATAAGTTTACACATAAGTTACATGTCATTGCTAGCTGCCTATGATTCCCTTGATAAATGAGAGGCTATATTTGTCATCTCTAAATTAGACTCTTAAATAAGGGTACAAGAAATTATCAGGGCCAATTGGTCAGATTGCCAGTGATATGGTTTTAGCATCCTTGCTTAAAATCAAGCTATGTTGCTAGAGTGAATTTTGGTCAGCTGAACTTTTCTCTCATCTTCAGTGGCAAATACTTGTTTCGACTTCTCTGGCAGACCCACAGGCTGGAAAAGCTGTCTCAGTAATTCAGAACCACTGTCGCAAATGTCCCAGGTGAAGACCTCTCTGGAAAGGTCAAGAACTAATCACAGCAGCTGCTTAGTTACCCAGCAGAATAATAAATAGTTTCCAAGCCCAATCTTTCTGTGGGTAAACACGCTTGGTCTCTTACTCTTCACTGCAACATTTCAAGGTGCATTGTAAAGCGTTCTCTTGTTTATCAAGCAGATGTTGGAGAGCATTAATGGTACTCTATTTACAACTCCTCAGTGGATGTCAAAGTTTGTGTTTGCTTGCCTTGAATGCTGCTTATCAACACAGCTGCCAGAGATGGTCTGTGTAATGTTTGAAACGTTGCCGGAAGCTGCTGCGTGGCTTCTCAGTGAGGGAAGCAGTACCAGTGAAATGCTTGTCTCAGTGGTGGTGCGCTTTTATGAGGCACCTGTTTTTCCTCCCATCTCTTCGCATATCTAAGGGAATACACCATATTCATTTTGCAAGTCATGTCAGAGAATCTACTTCCTTCCAGGTTGAAACAAGACGATCAATATGTACCACCTTTGCTGCCTCGTACAATGGCTGTTCAACATTGAAAGGATCGCAGGGTATGCGGCATTGGCTACTCGGGCCACAATATCCCTAGCATCCGGGAACATGAGTGCTTGCACTTCAAGTCTTTTGTTTGTTCTGCAAACAGATCACAAAAACTAAAGAAGAGCGCTCAGAAATATCCAAGCTGGATGATTAAAATAAAAGTTATTCTGAATCCATCAACTATAATAAATAAGCAAGCTTTATTTGGAAGAGAGAGGCATTTCTTATTTAATTTTAATGGTGATGCAGTAGAATTCAATTTAGTGGCAATATCCATCACAAAAAAAGTTACATGAGAATGTTCATTTTCTTTCAATCAGATAGAATAAAACATGAAACAATTTTGGTATCTATCAAGGCAAGTGTTGTATAATGTTAAAATACACAGTCAATTATTTCCATTTTGAATTTTATTCATTCAGGCATGGTAACATAAAAGGAGTGATTTGGTTTGGCTGCAGGGCAGTGAATTTGGTTTGGACACTTTTTAAAAAATTGTACCTGTTAGTAGTACGTTGTTGTTCTATCACAATTCAAGGGACAAGATTCTCCTCATCAATTTTGCTGCAGTTTTATTCATTCATGGATCGTTTCACTGCTGTCATCATTTCAAAATATATTTATTCGTATGCCTTCTGTAAGAGTAACGACCACTAAGCTTATTAACTCATTAGAATGATGTTACAGGGGCTCAATGGACACGAAAGTGCAATAAATGTGAGAAATAGAATCTTCTCAAAGCACTTTTCACTTATCATTGAGTAGGAATACATCATAAATTAAATAAATTGTTTTTGTTTTTTATTTCGATTCTGTACATCAAGTAAATGAATAGACTTGCAATACAATGGGAAAGGGGGAGAAATGAACCATTTGATGTCTCGGTAAGAAGCTAAACTCAACAGGCAATAGCTGCAAGTTTTCAACTATCAGGAGGTAGTTGCTGACCCAAACCCTGGCCTGCAACGTTACACAAACTATGCCTTCTCTTTGACATGGCCGTGTGTGAGTGCTGCTGTTTAGAATATAGCATTGGCTAGTACTGTTCTTGGATACTGTAAACCCCTTGCCGATCATTTTAACACATTTCTGACTCTTCTAGAGTGATTTTGAAACTCTGAAAATTAGCATATTCCGCAATAAAGGCTCCCAAGTATAATTTTAGTGTCCATAAAGGGCTAGGCTTCTCTTTAGATTGAGTAAGCAGTTGCTAAGTGGTAAGCTTTCAGAGAAAAGTCCCGTCTCCCCTCCCAGTCCTTGGCCCCGAACAAAAGCAGATTTCCACACCTGTTCACCAATTTAGGACACTGTACCCAGGGAGGACAAACGCTGTCAGTTTAAAATTAGAAGTATGACTTAGGGAAGCCCTGTGCCAGAGATTCCTAAGCACAGAGGCCCAGGTTACTTTATAGGATGTCAAATTTCTATTGGCTTTGGCTGCCACCCAGGAACCCCAGAAAAAGCTTTCCACTGTGCTTCTTGCTGCACCGGCACCCTCTTCTTTATGTGTGAGCATATGGTAGGAGTGTTGGCTCTTTATTAAAATAGATCAGATGCTCAGGCTGTTATGTGTTTTTCAAGTGGTAAATTACATTAGGTTCCATCTGAAATCCACAAGCATGACTGCCCAGTGGTGTCACAAGATGGTCATCCTTGGCAATATTCTCTGTGAATCATTACCTCTGCGAGGTAGTGCCCTGGTACTAGCTATCAATTAAGACAATTTGATTTCTTTTCATTCTGCATCAGGAGTATTCACATTTTATGATTCAAGGTGAGAAGTTTAGGGTTCTAGCTGAAGAAAGTAAATGTTTTGAAGCAGTTTTTTAAATATAAAATATCTTTAAAAATTGGGGAAAAGAAAACCTTTTTAGAGGCTTTAGAAACTTCCAGTTGTTCTTAGTACTGTTTACAAGAACTGTACGCTTTCTAAATATGCATTTATATGTTCTAGCAGACTAACTTCTTGAATGTGTGAGTAACCACACAGCTTTTCATTGGTGTAATTTACCTATCACCCCTGCTCACAAAGCAGGTACTGCATTGCCTGATTCCTATGCTTAACCGGCGCTGCTCTTGGTTACCATCCAGCCTGTTCTAACTCATGAGCACCTTATTGACAACAAAATGAAATCTTGCCAGACTTGGTGCCATCTTCAGGATTGTTAGTATAGCTGAGTCCATAAATGTCACTATAAAACATTAATTTTACTGCCGATCTAAATTCACAACACACTTGGGGGAAATTTGATACAGAATAGGGTCCTTGTGTTGAATTTTTTTAGGGAAATTCTTGACATGATTTTTCACCAACTCTAGGTGTGGCTTATGACTTTCCAATATCTCTAGCAATGCATTTTATACCAGCAATTCCGAGCTTGAGGTTATTTCATTTTTGACTAAACCTCTGTAAGGAAAGGTCGCTCCCCTGGGTAACAGCTGAGCGCTCCTCTTCTCTGAGCTTCAGAAGTAAAAGGAACACTTGCTCCATGGTCACAGGTTAACTGAGACCTTAATCCAGCCCAATGGCTGTAATTTTCCACCCCTTAGAATAAGGAAAAGTCTTCCTTTGTCCTCGGAAAGTTTTTGTAACAGTTTTCCTGGGAAAAACACATTCTTCTCTTATTACCCAGTTTCCTTATTAGACTTTCAACTAAGAGAAAAAGTGATTGAGTTAAGAAGTGTTCATCGAGGGATGTGATGATATGATCTTAGGTGATGATATGGTTTCAATAGTTCCTACTGTCTAGAATCTATTTTTATTCTTCTTAATAAAGACAAAACGCCTTGCCATCACTAATTCCCATTCACAGAGACTTTGTAGGGGTACAAAATTACTCTAAGTGCCCAGCCGTCTCAATGTGGAAAGATAATTGTCCTCGCCGTGATTACTGTTTCTACGAGACACCTTCACTTGATCACTGCACTCCGTTGTCATTTCCTGGAGGTAAATATTTTATTTATTTTGAAGCGCATATTTGGGAAAAAATGACTGCCCAGGTCTTTTAGGTTCACAGGGGGTCTTTTAGGTAAAGTAAGTTATCATCAGAGTCATCCATTTTTCTTGGTGAAATATAAAATAGATACTAAATTTGAGTGAAAATCTAGAGACTACGGATTTATGTTTTCAATGTAAGATCTAAATTGAACAACTAACCTACTGAATGTTTGTTGTTGTCTTTGTTTTCTCCTCTGATAAATAATCATTTTTCCATGGGTCTAAACCTCACTACCATTAGTCATTCGAAATCGTAGCCCTCCTGATGGCAGAATGGACTGCAAAGCACAGGGTTAGCAGTTTGAAACCCTGAAATTCTGCAGCAGAAAGACAGGCTTCCTAGTCACATAGTTACAGTCTTTGAAAGTAGTTCTACCTGTCCTACAAGAACACTATGAGATGATATCCCTGGATATATTTTTCCTATCAGTATTCTTATTAAATAAGCTTATTGGCTAAGATTTATAATTTTCCTTATGATTGAATTCTATTAATTAGTTTGAGGCTCTTCAAAATGTAGAAGTGGTTACATGTTGGGCTGCAATCCTCAAGGCCAGCAGTTCAAAATCACAAGACACTTCTGTGGGGAAAGACAGGGCTTTCTACTCCTCTAAAGAGTTAGTCTCAGAAACCTACAGGGACAGTTCTACCCTTTGCGATAGGCTCACTATGAGTCTGCAACAGCTTGATGGTGGAGCTTGGCTTGGGTTTTGCTTATTTATTATCATTTTTCTTCTTTCCTACCCTTCTGGGCTTGGGTAAATTCAACCTCTTTGATCTTAAATGGTTATATATCATAACACAGGAATGAGTTCAATTCCAGACCTAAAGGGTATCCAAGTCTCCTTGATTCCACTAGTCTGTCTGACCAATACACTTGATCTCTTTGATGATTTTGAGTTCTATTCCACATCCCCCCTCACCCCCAGTATTTCTAGAACCTTCTAAAGTGACCATTTTCAAGAAAAGTGGTAGTGGTAGCTGGACACTATCTAGTTTTATGGTCCTTGGGCTGTGGATAAGCGGTTCATTGGATATTCTTTTGCAGGTTAGACCTTCACCTGGAAGTCAATTTGAAAGTGGAAATGGAAACTGAGAGTGTTTCCGAAGGAAATTAATTTTCTTGCTGTTAATCATTGAGTATGCCTGGAAGTATGGAGAATGCAGCCTCTCCTTTTATTTTACAGCTGAAGAATGCAAAGTGGTTGGAATGCATGTTTAAATATCCTGGAGATGTTTGGTGACTGCACCCAAGAATGATGTAGGGCTCTTCAGATTAAGTGAGGTTCCTGTGGGCCCTAGCAGTAACCAGTGATATTGATCTTGTCACTGGCACACATACTTTATCTCTGTGACCTTCCCTACTGAGATCTTCTGAAAATTAAAGGAAAGCAACATAACATAGACTGCCCTCATCTTTGGTTTTATGTTTTAGGGCCTCCAATTATTTCCATCCTGGCATTCAACATTAGTGCAAGAAGGTTAGAGAATTTATTTTGACTTTAAAAACAATTCATTTTATCATCTCAATAATTTCCTGAGGGAGGTAATATTCTAATGTTTCTTTCACAGGTAGGGCCTGTGAGAATCGGGTATAACTTCCTCTGGAAAACTCACTCTAGCATAAAAGTATAACTTCCTCTGGGCTTTCAATGTGCCAAGAACCATTTGAATTGATGGGGATAAACAAACAATAAACGAGATTTTAAAATGGCCCTGCTCTTCGGAAGGTTCATTCGATTGGGAAAATGCCAGTTTGAGAAAGAACAAACAACAAAGAAAATTTTAAAATGCCCCCGCTCTTCGGAAGGTTAGTCCTACTGGGGCAATGCCCTGGTGTGGTTGCAGTTATGTATTGGGCTGTGGGAAAACTGAGCTTTCGAATCCATAAAGGATTATGGGATTCATTGAAATGGACTCCAGGGCAGTGAATTGTGCTTTCCTAACAGAAAGGGGGATCCAGAAAGGGCCTAAATGTCAGGTAAGGGGGCAAATGGAACAGAGGAGGAGCAGTCAGTTCTGAGCAATAGAGAGCATTTATAGGTTGAATAATTTTAAAGACAATTTCCATGCCTTCTGTTTTTAACACCTGAACAGTTTCTCTTTTGGAACCCTTCTACCTTCACTCTGTGAATGACTATAAAGAATCGTCAGCTCATCACAGATATTATGCTATTTTCACCTCCTCATGATTTTCTCTGTGGAGTTTAAAAACCTACCATCTTGCTGTTTCCTTTCTCCTTTCCCTCAACTGCTTTCCCCAGAAGAACGAGCTGGCTTAATTTCTTGAATTTTATGCTATTATTTTATGATGCAGACAAAGCCAGAGAAGTTTTATGAGGAGTTTTATAAGGAAAAAAACCTAAATCGTTAGCTAAGTGATTTATTTTTGTTTGCTTGTTACCTGGCAGCCCTAAATGCCCTCAACACATGGTGAATACATTATTTAGTTTCTTTGTTTTTAAAGCTAAAACTGTTGTGGAAAAAAATTGCATCAGAAAATAATTTCCCCAAAAAGTAAATAAAAGGGGGGAAAAGAGGAATTTCTTACTCTTACTGCCATGGAATTGATTTCAATGCATACTGATCCTATAAGACAAAACAGGATGGCCTTCGGGTTTCTGAGACTGCAAATGGTCTAAATCAGAGTAGAGATTTTAATCAACTTTCTAAGATATTGGTTATTGGTTTTGCATATTTTATATTTTTCTTTAGATAAAACCAATTTATTTTTCTGAAAAAATATACTGGATTAGACAGTTCTTTAAAAATAAATTTCCAACTCAGAAATAAATGTTTTCTAGGTTGTTTATGAATTACATAGCCTGTTTCTTATTGAGGTGCCTCTATCTGAAAATATTACTCGTCTGCATTTAGAATATTTGATCTTTAGGACTTGCTGATGGTCTCTTACCCTTCATCACATGATAGCATATTTTCTAAAAATATCTGTCCCAGTCTGCCAACCACAGGCTCATAACCTCCAGGCAAACTGAATGTATGTACCCTCCTAAATAGAATAAAAGGAACAAACATCAGCTCCAAGAAATGGAGTATTTGGGTCCCTATGGATGAATAAAGTAAGAATTTATTCCATGATTTAAAAATGTACATTTTAAAGGGGAGAGTACTGTATCTGTTTAGAGAAGGTCAGAGACATTTTGTCTTTACCTCTGTAGGGTAATTGAGTACCTGTTCTCCATATAGTTTGACCTATTTTCAAGAAGGGGGCTAGTGCATTTTGAAAGACTATATTCTACAGTTACCACATGTTCCGCATGTATATTAAGTCAAACTGATAATGTTCTGCAAATATTTCATATGTTTTCAAAAACAAAGAACGATGTGCGTCAGTGCATTCTGGCTCATGGCAGCACTACGTGTAGTAGAGTAGAATTGTGCACCATAGGGTATTGTTTGTCTTTTTAAAAAGCTGTTGGTGTTAATTTGAGTGAAAACTTACAGAGCTGGTTAACTTTCCATTCACTAAAGTAGATATCTTTTGCTTCATAATATTGGTGCAATGCCTTCTTGTTCCCCCCCCCCTGGGTTCCCCCTTTCCATTTCTGCTGCTTTCCTGTTCCTTCTTCCCTCCTGACCTCTGTTGTGGATTTAATGCTGCCCGTGAGCCTTATAGGGCTGACTGGACTGTGAAGTGCATTTTTCTTTGTAATATATACCTCAATTAGCCTATCCGTTGTTTGGTTGAAAATTGATTCTGGATGCGGGGAGGGTACAGTTCCAGGCTTGAAGGCTATCTATGAACCACAGCCTCAGAGGTTCCACTGGCCTCTGTTAGACTGAAAATAAATTTTTACTATTTAGAATTTTATTCTAAATTTTTTGTCTTCATAGCACAGGGCCTTTTACTGTGATCTCCGAGCAGTGTGTACTGTGTAGCCTGGCACTGACTAGTTCTTCTGGTCTCAGGGTGATAAAGCCTGTGTCCCAGTGTGGTAGTTGCAGGATTTCATGTCAACTAGACACTCCTAGCTAGAGGTGGAGTCAAACCTATTAACCTGACAACACCTTTATGATGTCCTAAGCCTTGTGTATAAGAGATGCGCTCTCTCTATGCCCCTTCACCTACTTGCTTGCTGGGACTCTGCCTCCAAACCTGGGAGCTCTGGGTGCTCTACCTTGTTTCCACTGACTTTTGGTCCATGGCACTCTGCACCCGCTGGCCTGTGACCTTCCTGCTTCTCAATTCCTCTCTCTGAAGCACCAGGCTTCTGCCATGTGAGTCTGAAGAAGGTGTGTGGACTACCCTTGGACTCATGGACTTGAAGTGGACTAGGCTGGGATGACTATTTGATATATAAATACTACAGGTTATAAGGCTCTTTCTTATACATATATGAGTGTTACTGGGTTTGTTTCTATAGACTGTCAAGCCTAACACCCCAGTGTTCCATTAGTACTTTGCACTAATTATTTCTGCGAGTCTTTGATTTTATTCACTCATCTTCACGTTGGATAAGAGACCAATAATTGCATTTCAAGTGACCAGTGCAAACTTTTAAGACCTCAGTCACTACTCACCAAAGTAGGATGTAGAACCCTAGCTTTGTGGACTATGTTATGCCAATTACCCAAATGTCCCCCAAGACTGTGGTCCTACGTTCCTGAGCTTAGCGACTCTTTCTCTGGTTGGTTATGGAATAGAAGTTTCAGAACTTTGACCCCTTTACAATATCCTTGGAGAAATTTGGAGCATATAGAAATGCGTATGTGGAAACGTACTCTGCCAGATCTATGTCTATTCATGTGTATATATTATTTGCCGTTTGACATCTACTCAGCCTGCTATCTGCACAAAGATATCATTTGGAATTATTATTATTGCATGGTTATGTATGTATCAGTATATAACTTTGTGTCTTTCATTCTTAAGCATTCCTCCACTGCCTTCCTTTGCCAGCCATCATGTTGTGGAACCCTCCTTCATATCTTTATTTTGCCTTTCCCGTAACTCATGTTTATATGTATCCTATTTCCAGTTACTCATCCTTTCTTTCCCACCCAATTCTTCACTGATATTGACAGGGAGATTCTGGAAATTCAAGCTAGATTCAGAAGAGGATATAGCGAGGAGATATAACTGTTGGTGTGAGACAGATCTTGGCTGAAAGCAGAGAACATCACTAAGATGTTGGTTTGTGTTTTAGTACTCACACAAAGGCATTTGATAAACTGTGGAAAACATTGAGAGGAATGAGATTTCCAGAACACTTCGTTGCGCTCCTTGTGCTCAGTTTTATAGGGGGTAAGAGACAGGCATCGGAGCAGAGAAACAGAATGCTGCATGCTTTAGAATTTGGAAAGCTGTGTGTCAGCTTTCACCGAACTTATTGAATCTGTATGCTGAGGACATAATCCAAGGAACTAGACTACATTAAGAAGAATGAAGCATCACAATTGGAGAAAGTTTTCTTAATAATCTGCAGATGAAGAGGGCAATCTTCCTTGAAGAGGGCAGCAGCCTTCTGTCTGGATTACAACTCAGTGTACAGAAAACCCAAATCCTCACCACTAAACCCATCAGGGATGCTATGATGAATGAAGAAAATATGAAAGTTGCCAAGAATTTCATTTTGCTTGGATCCACAATCATGCTCATGGAAGCGGTAGTGAAGAAATCAAGTGAGTTGCTGCATTGGGCACATCTGCCCCAGAAAACCTCTTAAACTAGTGTTGAAGAGCAAGTATGTCACTTGGAGGACTGAATGGGCCTGGCCCAAGTATTGGGATTTTCAATATGCTTTTTCTCTTTTTAATTTCTTTCTGGGAAGCATCATACCATTTCCCATAGAGGTTGTACCTTTTGCAGACTTACTCACACTATATGAGGGCTCTAGTCTTCCAAATACCCTCATCAGCATTGATGTTCTATTGTTTTTAACTACGTACTTTTATACTTGTGCTGTACATATTAATGGGCATTGTGGGAAAGCTTACATCTGAAAACTTTATCTGGTTTCTTGATCTTTGAACTTTGGGTAAGGATCTGCCATATTACCTGTCAATCATGTCATATTAGAAGTCGTTAGCAACCTGTCTGCTGACCTTGAATTAATTAGATGCTGCAGTCACCAGCCTGTGGGCTCATCAGCCCCACAGCTACTTGAGAAAGGAGATGTCTTCAGCTTAGCATCTCACCCATGGACCTGGAACCTGCCTGGACTTGGACTTGCTTGCTTCTACAACTGTTTGAGTAATTTTCTTGATATAAATCTCTCGCTCTATGTATATATGTGTAGACATGTCATCCGTTTTGCTCTTTCAATGAGCCCAGCCTAAGACATTATGAAATTTTGAATCACTTCATTTACATGTAAAAGCTAGATAATAAATAAGGGAGACTAAAACTAATGCATTTGAATTATGGTGCTGGCAAAAAATACTTAATATGCTATTGAGTGCCAGAAAAAATGAACAAAACCATCATGGAAGAAGCACTATCAGTGTGCTCATTAGAAGTGAGGATGGTGAGATTCAACCCTATAACCACTGAATCCATTCTGATGCATAGTGACCTGATAGAAGGTTATACATCTTCCTGGGGGCAAATGGCCTTGGGTTTCTCCCCTAGAGCAACTGGTAGGTTTGAACAACTGACCTTGTGGGACTTTTAATTTGGACATGACTTCAGGACTGAGCAGTCCCTAGAGAAATGCAGTGTCAGGGAAGTAGGAGGTTCATCATCCAGATGGATTGACTTAGGGCTGGCAACAAAGTGCTCAAACCCTGCAGTCAATGTGAGACTAGCATAGGAGTGGGCAGTAGTTTGTTCTCTTGCACATGGGCATCACTCCAAGATGTAATTGGCATGATGTTTCTTAACAACAATAGAGTGACAGCAAATGCTATCATAATTATTTAAATTACTTCAAAAGTATAATGTCTGAAAAATTATGTTTGTTTCACTACTTTAGCCATTTATCATGATGTTGGTGCAGTGGTGGGGAGTTTTGTCATGTTTACGTTGAGGTGTAATTAATGCTGTAATCCTTGATCTTCATCAGTCAGTACTTTGAGTCCTTCCTTTTCCCTAAGCAAGGCTATTTATTCTGCATAGCACAGATTGCTAATAAGTTTTCTACATCCTGGTACCTAGTTTTTTATATGGTCCATTTTCTCAGGTTACTTGCCGAGCATATGGTTTCAATCTATCCCCACAGAGATTCATGATGTCCCTAGCTTTACCATGTAGGATAAAAGGTCTCACTCACTACCATTAAGCTGATTCAGAATCATAGTGGCCCTGTAGGACAGGGTAGAACTGTCTGAGACTATCACGATTTACAGTCATAGAAAGCCCTGTCTTTCTTTCGCGGAGTGCCTGGTGGTTTTGAATTGTAGACCTTGCAATCACTACACCACCAGGGCTTCTCAAGGATCTGGTTTAATGCCCCCCAAATGGACTCTGGAATTCTGCAGGCACATCCTGCGTGTCCTTGAGCCCATCCGAATTATACGTTTGCACAGTGAGCCAAGGTGCCACAGAGAGCCCGAGGCGTTTTGAATGCTTCTTGCTCTCTTCCCTGTATCTGCATTTCAGGTGTGTTCACATCTAGTATTAATGACTTCAATGATGTCAGCAAGTTTCAGTAGTCCATTCACAGTCCTGAATAAAAGGAAACCCACTAAAGGGAACTTTCTTGTCCAGTGCATCAGCTGGAAGAAGCATTGCTTTCCCCCCCAGAATACAATAAAATAATGTCTCTGACATTGGTTCTTGGTCATTTTTTCAATCTCTCAACCTCTATATGTGGGGACTTTTTCCTTCTTTGGGGCTTCAGCCCATAGACCAACATTTCATTTAATAACTACTGTTCACTATATTTTACTCATGATGGTTTGACTAATATGTAAATTAAGATTTGTCTAACCCTGAAACCTGCATTTGTACACTTAGATTAGTTTGCTAGATTTGTGTGTGTGTGTGTGTGTGTGTGTGTGTATGCTCACTGCTATAAAAAAACTCACTTCCATAAAACTGATGCCAATCCATTGTGACCCTATAGAACAGGGTAGGATTGCCCCCTGTGAGTTTCTGAGACTGCAACTGTTTATGGGATTAGAAAGCCCTGTCTTTCTCCCGAAGAACCGCCATGGTTTTGATCAGGTAAGCTTGCAGATCATAGCCCAACACTTAACGACTTCATCACCAGGACTCTAGCATATAATAAATCAGGTAACTAAAGGTTTATCTTTTCTAGACCATATAGTCTTAATTTTGACTTGGAAATTATTATTATACATTTTTTATTATATTGGTGACATACACAGAAGGAGTCAGAAATCCCATTCCTGGGTAGTTTGTGCTTCAATAGTTAAATTCTAGAAATAAATAAGAGTATAACTAGCTGATCTGAAAAAAATATTAATCACACTAAGTATATAAGTGCCAAGAATTTGCTGGAATGTGAAAAGCTAGATGATTTAGTGGAAAATAAAGAACAACAAAACAAAAAATAGATAACAAAAAAGAAATGTTTCCACAATAGATCTGATAAAAGAAGGAAATTAGCTTTTCAAGTGATAGATAATATATAGGAATTCTCTTCAGTCCACTAGGCTCTGAGTCATATTTCAAGCTTATTTACAAAATGAAATGTGTCTTAGAAAATGGGATGCATGTCACCTTATCTTAAAACAGAGCCCTGGAGACATCTATCTTGGGAAACTTTCCCTTTTATCAGTTCTACTTATTTCCCTTGTCTTTCTGCATCTTAAGGAATATTTTCCCTAGAATATTTTTGGAAATTTGGAAAACAAGGATCGTCTTATTTCAAGGTCTCTACTGTCTTCAGAGTTACATACCACCCGTTTCTTGAGGATTTAATCATATCTGACTGTATTTTCCTCAGGAAAGTCTGGTTTACGTCTTCTGATGCGTGAGCGGCCCCATGGTGCATGTCCATTTGTTAAAAAGTAGTCACTGAAAGGAGAAAAATGGAGGAACAAGAATAAGTGAGTCTATATTTCCATGATTATGTCAAAGCTGAAATTTCTTGAAATACTTCTGAGATACATTAAAAGGAGACTAAATTTTTTAACGGAATGATTTGTTACATAAGCACGCAAGTCCACATATGCATAACACTGGATGTACAGAATGAAATGTGATATTAAAGAGCCCTGGGTGTGCAATGAGTAAGCACTTGACTTTGAAGTCCCCAAAATATTCTGTGAAAGAAAAGATTTAAGGATCTGCACTCTACAGATTCCAGCCTGGGAAATCCAACAGGAGAGCTCTAGTCTGTCATGCAGGACCTCCGCGAATTAGAATGTACTGGACAGAACACAGCAACAGACACTGAATGCTAGGCTTGAGGGTATTTTCATTTGTAGAGATTACTAATAACATAGATTCATTTCTTAATGAATATTTAACCGAGGGTGGCAAGACTATAATAATGTTACCAATATGGTTGATTTTAAAAAGCACTACTATTGAGCAGCTCTGTGAGACAGAATGGAACATCCCCTGTGGGTTTCTGAGGTTGTCGATCTTCACGGGAGCAGAAGGCCTCAGCTTTCTTCTGAGAGTTGGCTGGGAGAGTTGAACTGCCACCCTTGCTATAAGCAGTCCAATGTGTAAGCCAAAACACCAAGGCTTGATCAAACAAGACACACATAGGACCAAATATCCAGAGTATTCTTTGTTCTGTCTAGAATGCATAGTCTAAGAGTTTTTGCTAGAACACATGTTTTCTGTTGTGATAAAATAACACAAATTTCAATAATTTGAAGTTTATAATCTATATTTTCTGGCTTTATTCAGTGATAGAAAATCATAATAAACCCACATCAAATTTGACCTTACTATTATTCTTAAACCAATCTCTTTCTTATGACTTTGCCAGATTTGCCGTTGCATACATCAGTGAATCCAAGGTTGGGTGGAAGAATGGCAGGCCACCGAAAGCAACTCCAAGGCTCAACAAGGACTAAAGGCATTGACCTGAGTCCAAATAACCTGATGTGGACAAGCCAGATTCAGGATCCAGATCCAGCAAAAAAAACAAGCAAATGTTTAATTATGTTGGAATTGATCTACATTGTAGTGGAGGTCTCAGAATATGAGATTACTAAATCTTCATTGTCAAACCACGGATAATCCTGGCCCTTCCAGTTGACATACAACCTTTAATATCACAATGTCCCTGTGCAGATATCCTCTGTCAAACCTGTATATTTCTCACTCTCTCTCCCATGACTGGCCAGCTTGAAGATCTGCAAATCTATGTGAAGAGGCATGGCTGCAATGGAGTCCCAAAATGCACCTGCAAGATGATTGGTCCATCCCTCTTAGAAGGGCCACATGAAACAGATGATAAATCCAGGTTGTGATATAGTTCTTTAATAGTTCCTCCCCTTACTATTAAGGCTATTATTTGTTTTACCTCATTAAGGATGTCAGATTTGCACATGTTTATTTGTATATTTAAGATTTTTTGGTACATGAATGTAAGATAGATAACCCTGAAGAAATAGCAACAGGAATAATGGTTCCTGGAAGGTACAGGAAGAAAGGTGGGGGGAAGGGAGATTGGGGAACTGATAGCATTGATGAATGCATAATCTCACTCAATGGGATTAAACAAAAAAACTTGTATGTGAATGGATATATAGGATTCTGTGAGATATGTCAATAAAACTATTATAAATATATAGAAGTTGCAGTTTAAAAGACTACCTTGAGACAATCTTAATAAACCTACAGTTTAGGGGGGACAAAAGCAAAACGCAAAAACCTCACTGCCATCAAGTCAATGGTGACTCATAGTAACTCACGCTTTGGGTTTTTGAGACTGTAACTGTTTATGGGAATAGAAAGACCAGTCTTTCTCCCTCAAAGCTGGTGATAGTTTCCACCTGCAGACCAGGCAGATCACAGCCAATGCATACCACTACCCGACCAGGACTCCCACAGATTGTATTAGAACAATCATGTCAGGGGCTCTCCCAACCTTCATGGCTCCAGAAAGTCCAGAATGCCTGAAAATTGTAGGTTATTTTTTCCTGCATTTTTCTTCTTTTCATCAGGGTTCTTTTCAAGAATGTTTAACTGCTATTCTCAGAAGCAGTGCCTAGACACTTGCGATACTTCTCATCTCATGGTAAAGGAAGGAGTTGTTCATGGAGGGAATTAAGTAAACACCCCAGACTCCCTCTGTAGAACTGACCTTCCTGTCTCTGTCGAGATGGACGGCTGTGCCTTTGATGGCTGCTTGGACGCTTTTAAGACTTCAGGCACTGTATGATGAACTAAGAAGTAGAACATGATACATATTGTTCAGCCAATCAAGTGCAGATGCTTCATGACATCATGACTCTAAATATGAATCTTCACACCAAGAATATAATACCTGGGAATTTTGCTTGCACACAAGCAGCCTCTGTGGCTTCCCTGTTTTTCATTTTTGTTTTGGTTTTGGGTCACTGATGTAAATATATCTATCACACAACTTTCACTATTTCACCATTTTAAGGTTTACAACTTCTTGACAGAAATTACACAGAAAAAAATGTGCAAAGTTACTCTTAACGTGCATCGCCCTGAATTGATTTGATTTTCATCACTACTGATACTCCCTTTCCTCCTGTCCCTAGTGAACCATAGTAAAAATGCTCTATGTGCATTTGCCTTATGTCTTTTTATATTAGTTAGCTCATGCTACATGTATCCCTCAGTGATTGATTAAATTCACTCAACACAATATTTTTCAGTTCCATCCACAGTGTAGCATGCATAACGGCTGAGTGGTATCTTTTGTGGGTACATATCACATTTTACTTATTCACCCATTATTTATCGATTTCCTTCTGGAGGGGCTCATGGGCCAGAATCAAATGGGGGGCAGTAAGGGAGTAAGTGTGACGCATCTGTCGATGGGCATTTAGGTTGTTTCCAGCTTTTGGCTTTTGTGATAATGCTGGAATGACCAGTGGTCATACCTCTCTGCTTGCGTCTCATTCAGACCTTTTGGGTATTTACCAAGGAGTTGAATTTCTGGGTCATATGGTAGTTCAATTTGTTTTCATGAGAAATATCATACTTTTCCACAACAGTTGTTCGCACCAGAAATGGGAAATAGTTCCAGTTTCATCAGTTTTTCCATAGCCTTTCCAATATTTGCTATTTTCTAGGTTTTTGTTCCTTAGCTCTTCTGGTGAGAGTGAAATCATACCTATTTGTGGTTTTGATTTGGATCTCTCTGATGGTTAGTAACACTGACCTCATGCATTTCATTGCCATTTGAATGATGCCTCCGTGAAATGTCTATTCAAGTCTTTGGCATTTTTCTTTTGATTGGCTATTAGTTTTGTTTTATTTAACGATGTCATTAAATTAAAAAAATTATATTAACTTAAAAAAATTGTTATGAGGTCCCATTTATTTACTTTGTGTTTGGCTGTTTGTGTAGAAGATCTATTGTTAAAAGCTAAACA
This sequence comes from Tenrec ecaudatus, assembly GCF_050624435.1. Classification (NCBI taxonomy): domain Eukaryota; kingdom Metazoa; phylum Chordata; class Mammalia; order Afrosoricida; family Tenrecidae; genus Tenrec; species Tenrec ecaudatus. Next base: position 93,964,233 of record NC_134532.1, on the reverse strand, counting down.
AGGTTTGAAAGCATTACTCTTCCTTTTTCTTCTAAGGCGATTTTGGCATATACAAGTATATCTGGACCTTCATCCATTATTAATTTGCTTAGGTGTATGGTGAAAGACACGGCTCCTGTTTCATTTTTCTGCATATGAAAATTCAATTTTCCCAGAATCATTTTTGAAGACATTCTTCTTTCTCTATTGAATGGAATATCATAATTGTCAAAAATTAGTTAATGAGAGATGTATGAGTTTAGTTCTGAATACTCATTGGCCTGTGTGTCTATTGCTATACCAGGGTTAAGTTGCTTTGATTATTCTGGCTATATAGCATGTCCTAAAATCATATAGTATGGGTCTCCCAACTTTGCTCTTTTCTTTGAATATTGCTTTAGCTATTTGCCATTCCATCTGAATTTTGTGAATAACTCAAAGCAAATTTCATTCATTAAACACTAATGACAGAAGATCTGATGAACTGTGTGATCATTTCAAGCACATCATCAAATAATAAAACAAAAGGTCATAGAAATGAAACTATCCAAGTGGATGTCAGAAGAGACACTCAAACTTGCTCTTAATCATAGAGAAACTATGGCAAATGGAATAAATGATGAAGTCAAAGCGTTAAGTAGAAAAATTCAAATGGTGGTCCAAGAAGACAAACTAAAATATGATAATAAAATAAGAAAAACCTAGAGTTATAAAATGAAAAAGGAAGAACATGTTGAGCATATCTTAAACTAAAAACTCAAAAAAGTCAAGCCTTGAGTTGTAATAGTGGACAGATTCTATGAGGAAATTATGGAATAGTGTGGGAAGCAGTCGAAGAAAATGAATGAATATACACAATCACTGTACCACAGGAACAAGTTGGCATTCAACCATTTCAAGAGGTAACCTATGCATAAGAACCAATGATATTGAAGAAAGAACACCAAGCTGCAATGAAAATATTAGCCAAAGACAAGGCTTCATAGATTGATGGAACACCAGTTCAAATGTTTCAACAAGCTGATAAAGCACTAAAAGTATGCCAGGAAATTTGAAAGACATGTACTTGGCCAACTGACTGGAAGAGATCCCTATATGAACCCATTCCAAAGAAATGAAGCCAAACAGGATGTGAAAAATATAGATATCATTGATATCAGATACAAGCAACATTTTGCTGAAGAGAATCCAAACATGACTGTAGGAGTACATTGACAGGGAGCTGAGGTTCAGGCCAGATTTAGAAGAGAATGTCGAACAAGGAATATAATTGCTGATGCCAGATGGATCTTGGCAGAAAGCAGAGAATATCAGAAAGATGTTTGTTTGTGTTTTATTGCCCATGCCAAGAGATTTGTGTGGATCAAAACACACTGTGGATATCATTGAGAAGAATGGGAATTCCGGAACTGTTCACTGTGCTTCTGTGGCACTCGTGCACGGTCAAGAGGCCATTGTGTGAGCAAACCAAGGAAGTACTGCATGTCTAAAATCAAGAAAGGCTGTGTCAGCTTTGCATCCTCTCATTAAACCTATTCAATCTATATGCCGAACAAATTATCAGAGAATCTGGATTATACGAAGAAGCATGGGGCATTAGGATTGAAGGAAGCCTCATGCAATATGTGATATGAAGATGACACAATTTTGTTTGTTGCAGAAAAGGACAACTGGAAGCACTTGCTAATGAAGATCAAGGAATAGACCCTATTTGTCGATTACAACTCAAAGTAAACAAGACCCAAATCCTCATAACTGGACTAATAAATAACATCATCATAAATGAAGAAAATGTTGACGTTGTCAAGACCCTTTTCTTGCTTGGATCCACCATCAATGTTCATGGAAACAGCTATCAAGAGACCAAACGAAGCATTTCCTTAGGTACATCTGCTGCAGAAGGCCCCTTTAAAGTGTTGAAATCCAAAGATGTTGTTTTGAGGATGAAGGTGTGCCTGACCCAAGCCCTGGTATTCTTCAGTTGCCTCCCATACGTGGGAAAGTTGAATTTTGTATAAGGAAAACCAAAGAAAAATCAAGGCATAATTTGAACTGTGGTGTTTGTGAAGAATACTGAAAATACCATGGACTGCCAAAAGGAAAGAGATAAGCATCTTTTAGGAAGCACTGTCAGAATTCTCCTTAGAGGCAAGAAGGGTGAGATTTTGTCTCACATACATTGGGCACGTTATCAGATGAGACTAGTCCCTGAAGAAGGACCTGTCTGGTGTCCAAAAGGAGGAAGACCCTCAATAAGAAGGACAGGCACAGTGGCTGAAACAATGGGCTCAAAAATAAGTACAACTGTAAGGAGAGCACAGGACTAGAGGTGTTTCATTCTGTTGAACACAGGGTTGCTAGGATATGGAGGCATATAAATGGGACCTAAAAGCAATAACATTTGCCATTCCATATAAAGTCAAGCGCTTTTTCTCTATAAAGAATGCTTTGGCATTTTGAATGAGATTACATGGAATCTATACATTGCTTTTCATAGTACTTACATCTTAACAATATTAAGTCTTCAAATCCATTAACATGGAACATTCTTCCTTTTATGTAAGTCTTCTTTAATCTGTGTCTTATAGTATCATTGTATAATTCTTTTAGGCTCCTGGCTAAATTTGTTCCTAGGCATTTTGTTGTATTAGATGCTATTATAAATGGAATTATTTCTCTGACATCCTTCTCAGATTTCTCATTGCAAGTGTATAGTAACTTGGCTTATTTTTGCTTGTTGATTTTGTACCCTGAAACTTAAAAAAAATCCCTCTATAAACTCCAGAATTTGTCTTGTGGACCCTGTGATTTTCTCTAGGATCATAGTATTTGTAAAAAGAGATATTTTACCCTCAACTCCCCCTGCCCCCAATCTTTATAGTTTTCTTTCTTTTTATGTCTTATTGCTCTGACTAGGACTTAGGACATAATATCAAATAGAAATAGTGTTGGCACCTTGTTCTAAGTCTCAGTTTCAAAGAAAAAGCTCTTTTAATTATTTCTCTATGAAGTATAGAGCTACTTGCGGCCTTTTCGTATATACTCTTCTATTCCACCCTTTTTTTAAATTAGGATTTTCATCATGAAAGGGTGTTGGCTTTTATGATCACGTAGCACTTTTCCTTTGTTCTTTAGGAGAATGTTAATTCTTTTGTAATGTTTAAACACCCCTACAATTTTGGAATACATTCTGCTTGTCCATGTTGTAGGGCTATTTGCATATATGTTGGAGTTCTGTTCACTAGTACTTCGAATATCCTCTCATATACCCAGAGGAATGGCAGAACTGACGATTCCCTTCTGTTAGCATTTCCCATATGTTGTTTGCATGCCCCACTCAGTCATTCAGTGGAAGCTGGAAAACGTAGCTTGAAATGCCAGCGGTCAGCAATTTCACTTCGCCACAGGTCCCTACTGTTTCCACTACTTACGGAGAACCAGACATCATAACGTTTGGGGGGAAAGAGTAGGGCTGTTCATTAGAGATTACACCTGTGTTTAGAATAAAAAATTCTATCTTATTTTATCAGACAAAAGGCATTTTCTGACATTTGTCAAGATGTAGAAGGGAAATGTACATACACCATATATATGTACTTCTATCGCTACCTGTTAATCTATCAATAGACTTAAAACCAAAAAGCAACCATTGCCATTTAATGCATTTCAAATCATGGCAACTAAGTGCTTTCAAAGGTCAAAATCACTCGGCTACCTCTCTGAAGTAATTACTGACCTTTGTATTTTGCTTCTGATAAGAAGCAAACACAGTTGGTATGTTGTGGTGAAAAGGATTTTGTACTAGGAATCAGGGACCTGCCTTCATGTCAGCCACCCAAAAATCTATCATTCTGTGCCTAGAAGTAGCTCAAACAGAATTCTGATTTCAGGGGCTACTGTGTTAAAATCTTATTTCCATGATCTGCTCATCTGTGCTGCCGACTCGGTTTCAGGAGAGCTTTCAGAACAAGCTGGGCAAGGAAGAAAGATCTCAAGACCTACTTCCTCAAAATGAGTCAATGAAAAGCCGATGGCTCCCAATTGCCCGCTCTCAGATGAATTATCGGGAGTGGACAAGAAGACTGAGCAGTGTTTTGTCCCATTGTAAGAGTGTCCACGTGGTTGGGGAGCGAGTTGCTATCAGCTAGCAACAAGACAACAGCCTATGGCCTCATACAGACCCACGTCTTCTTTTCCCTCCGTTTTAAAGCGCTGTGGATAGTGTACAAGGCACGGATACATTTTGAAAGTGTAAATAAGAATGTAGTATGTTTAATTGGATAAGATGCCACCACAAAATTTATTTTGGAGAACATGTCTAACAATCTCTTGAAAATGAAGGAAAATATGTCATCGGTTACAAAGACATCCAAAAACTGTAAATCTGTTGCATAGAATGCATTTTGCGCCATCTGTGTGATATACACAATTCGAGACTTAGAAGCAACAGTTCATTTCAAGGCCCTAAATTTCACTCAGTGGTTGCTCAGCATTATTAACTGGTCCAAGTTTTGCATGCCACTGAAGCTCATATGAAACTTAACAAGGGCTAGCTACAAATTTGGCATTTGTCCTTGGAAAAAAATCAGCCCGAGTTTGCTTAAAGGTTTGTGAACCTCAGGAAACCTCACAGTGACCCTGTCTGCAGCGGTGGTTTCTAGTGAAATCTGAAACCAAGAATGTTTTCTGAAGGGTTTCGTTTCATTTGGAAAGCCATATCTAATCCTAGGTACTGCTTAATGAATTAAGAAGCCAATTCTCCATGGGTCCTCATAAGGTAGTGGTAGGCATGAAATGAATGCCTTTTACTACAGAGTAAAACTGAATCAGTTAGTCACTTTAAAATGGCATATTTTGATACATATTTTCACTGTATGTCATCTATCATTTTATCATAATTGTTATTTAAATTTTAGGCAAGCATTAAGCCTGCTACTTAAAACTGTAGAGAAATCACTTTCTGTTAAATAACAGATGACTAATATGTTAATATGATGTTTATAGACTTAGTATACATTATAAACATACCATTATATAAATATTATTGTGCACATGTTGTTTATAATGATCTCAGTAGTCATATTTTTTAAAAGCGTCTCACATACTTAGTAGAACAAAGCAATTTTTTTGAGGCAGAAAGTTGTGATCAGCTGGGCCAAAGGATAGTAACTACACTGTAGTCAAAAGAACTGGGATTATTTTCTGTTAGCTGGTGTGTTGCTGGACTGCTTAGCTTTCTCATTCTCCTTTTATATAAAGATGTAAACATATGCACATTTAAGGACCTTTCTGTTTCATAATGGAATTATACCAAGAAGAGCAAAATGGGTATCAGCAATAGCATTTATAATAGCACCTTAAAAAATATGCACCATAAACATACATAAGAGGCAAAAGACATTTATAGAGGTATAAATATAAGCATGCACATATGTAAATATATTCCTATATAACATTAGGTATATAGGTCCATGTACATATATTTAAATGTTAATTTTTAAGGTAGAAGATGGGCATTGAGTCTCTACTCAAGTACTCCCTCAATGAAAGAACGTTTTGTTCTAATAACTTGGCATTCTCTGATGCTCACCTTCCTCACATGATCACTGAAGAAAAATGGGTGCATAAGCAAATGTGGTGAAGAAAGTTGATGGTGACTGGTTATTCAGAGATATAGTATCTGGGGTCTCAAAGGCTTGAAGTTAAATAAGCAGCCATCTAGCAGGGAAACAAAGTCTACATGGAAAAAGCACACCAGCCTGTGTGATCATGAGGTGTCGACAAGATCAGGTATCAAGCATCAGAAGATCAATGCAAATTATGGGGGTCATAGTGGAGACCCAAAGACCATCTGTAGACAACTGAATATTCTCTCACAGAAGGGTCACAGGGAAGGAATGGGTCAGCCAGGGTGCAGCATATCATCTATGGAGCTTACAACATTCCTCCAGTTCTCAAATACTTCCTCCTCCCCAGTTCTACCTTACAAATCTGGCTAGACTGGAACATGTACACTTGTACAGATAAGAGCTCTTGACACATGGAATCCAGGACAGATAAACCTCTCAGGAACAGTAATTGGAGTGGCAATACCATGAGGGTTGCAAGAAGGTGAGAGGAGAAAGGGAACTGACTACAATGATTGATGTATAACACACAACACCCCTCAGGGGCATGAACAAAAGAAATGAGGGTGAAAGGAGACAGCAGACCGTGTAAGATATTCAAATAATAATAATTTATAATTTATCAGGGGTTCACGCTGGTGAGGGGGTGGGGGATGGAGGGAAAAATGAGAAGCTTATACCAAGGGCTCAAGCCGAAAGAAAATGTTTTGAAAAGAATGATGGAAATGTATGTACAACTATAAGAGCCCCAAATATAATGATTTTTAAAATATAATGATTTTTAAAAATACATAAGAGTTAAAAATACAAAGGCAAGGCCTCAAGTGATGCTTGCACAGCAACGATCCCGACTCATTATTCACTATAATCAAGGAGAAGGAACACCCAAGGGTTAACCAACAATCTAAATACCACAAACCACACTCACCGTGATCGAGTCAATGCCAACTCTCAGCGATCCTGTCGGATAGAGTAGAACAACCCCTGTGAGTTCTGAGACTGTAACTCTACAGAAAAAGGCTCTTCTTTCTCCCTTGAAGCAGCTGGTGGTTTCGAACCCCTAAACTTGTGGTTAGCAATCCAGTTCAGAACTCACTACATCATTGGGGCTTGTGAAGCAGCTTAACAGAGAACAAAAAGCTGTACATCTGTACAATATAATATTATTCATTTGTAAAACAAAACAAAGTTCTGATTGATAATGCTATGGCATAAATGAACCTTAAAATATTACGTGTGGTGGAATAAATCAGGCACAGAATATAATTACTGTATGATCGCATGTATATGCAATATCTAGAGTAGTCAAGGTACAGAAATGAGTTTATTTGTGATTGTAATGCATTAGGGAGAGAGAAGTGGTGAGTTATTTTTTAAGGGATATTCTGTTTCTGTATGGGATGAGAAACACTTATGAAAAAATACTGGTAATGATTACAGACCAAAATGGTTAAAATGGACATTTTTGTGTTTTAGATAAAAGTATAGCTATAGATCTAAAGATATTGGCAGAGATAGATAGAGATGATTGATAGATATATACACACACAAGGAGGTAACCCCAAACCGGACTTTTTTTAAAGCTATGTATTTAATTTTTTTTACAAATCAATCTCATTACCTTCAAAGTACTCTCTATTGCACTTACGACATTTGTCAAATCTGCCTTTCCATTCTTGGGGGCATTTTTCAAACTCATCTGTGTGAATGGCTGACAGCACCTCCCTCATTTCTTCCTTCAGCTCTTCCACACCATCGAATTGCTGTCCTTCCATGTCCTTCTTCATTCATGAAAACAAAGCGAAGTCACACCACGGGAAATCAGGTGAGTAAGGTGCATGGAGAAGGAGAGGCATGCTGTTTTTGCCCCAAAACTGGTGCACTGAGTTGACTATGTGAGCAGATACATTGTCCTGGTTGCAAAACTACTCCCCCATCTGCCACAAATCAGGTCTTATTTTGTCGAACACTGTTATGTAATCTTTTCAGAACCTCTAACTAGAAAGCTTGATTAACAGTCTGACCTGGTGGCAGGAACTCCACATGCACTATGAGTTGACATTTTCATCCATTTGGAAGGTGATGAATGTCCAGAAAGAGGTTTGCTATCAATTGGCATTGCACCTTTTTTGAAACCAGACAACCACTTGTACATTCAAGTGTTTCCCATAGCGCTCTCCTTGCAGGCTGTGTTCAACAGTACAACAATTTTCCAGCACTTTTCCCGAGCAGGAAACAAAATTTCATAGCCACATGCTGTTTTCTGAAATCGACCCTAACAAAAGATAGATGAGGCTTTCTGAGGGAGGGGGGAGCGGGAAGGGAGGGAGAGGGGATAAAGGAAAAGGAGGAGCTGATTCCAGGAACCCAAGTAGAAAGCGAATTTTGAGAATGCTGAGGACAACGAATGTATAAGTGTGCCTTTCACAATTGATGTATGTGTGGATTTGTGATAAGAGTTGTATGAGGCCCAATAAAATTATTTTAAAAAACAGTAGAAAAACAAGCATCTACTAGCTAGATAAAGGTAGAGTACTTGATAGAGTACTCTGCATTCTGAGAACCTTCCATCTATATTGATAAGACAAATTTTGAGACTGTACTTAAAATATGAATATTCTTCGCTTAATGAGAACAGACTTTCCCCAAGTTAAGAACAGAGTGTGTTCCAAAATTCCATTTGTAAAATGGTTGCTTGACGGGGAGAATCTTTTCCTTTTACAAATAAAAATTTTACAAACAACCAAAAATAAAAGGAGAGAAGAATAATTAGTCACAGAAAATAAAAATGCACAGAAAACATGATTCTCCTATAAGAGTCTGATAAACACTGTAAACATCTTCATTATCTTCACAGACACACCAAGACTCACTGGATCTACTCAATCCAAGCTGCTTGCACAGTAGTGTGAATTAATATAAAACCTTGATTCCATAGCACATATGTATGTGCTCAGTCTCTCCCTTCAGAGATTACCAAAAGAGAGCTCTTCCAAGAAATGTATATCATATAAATATATACCAAATAAACAAGCACTTTACAGTGAAAACACATTTAGAGATGGTGGTACTTTCATAATCTCGTGTCAACTTGAGGGTATGCAGAGTGAAAGCATGGAGTCTAGCCTGTCAATCAGGTCACATCCTGATGCTTCCTTGTGGGGCGTGACCTTCTCATGAGAATTCTGGGAACTTCCTCTCTTCCTCCCTGGAAGGCCAACATACACTCTCTCTGCTTCACCTCCCTGTTGAGGAGCCACTTTAAGACTCTCACCAGTGCTGAGATGCTTCCACTGCCATTGGATCCATAAGAGTTTTCACTCACCAGCCTATGATCTACCTACATTCGGTATCATTGCATATGCTGCATGAGCCTAGAGGAATCTATGAACCAGTATTGGACATATGGACTAATATTAGACTTTTGGACTTGATCTGGACTGGGCTATTTTCAAATACAATTGCTTTTTCATATAAAGCTCTCTTTTATACACACACACACACAAACACACACACACAATGAGGCTTTAAAAATTAAAAATTCACTGTGACCAGAGAGAACCTTCCCAGGTGAGGTTACTGTGTGCACTAACTCAGAGCTGGTTACTGGATGTTTGCCTAGAGGGAAAAAATGTGTGCTACAAAAGCTCCGCCCAACAGATCTCTTTTTGGGGTGGGGAGTGGGGGGATGGCTCATATATGCTAATAAGGTTCCATTTCATATACACATGATTTATTTCAAAGAATACATATTTAAACATGTTTCTGCAATCAATGGATGGCTACAGGCAAGGTCACTCTCTAGTACACATGTCTTAGCCTTGTTATTATGCTTTTTAAAAACAGTTTAATTAAACAGTGGTGAAGAAACCTGATGGTTCTGACCTATTAGAAAGAATAGCATCTGGGGTCTTAAATGCTTGCCTTTAAACAAGCAGTCATCAAAGTGGGGTGTCAGCTAATTCTAAATGGAGGAAGCACACCAGCCTCTACTCTCCAAGGATTTTAAATAATAAAATTCAGGACCAGAGGAGGGAACATTATTAGAGCTTAAATTCTGAGCACCTATTTTCATAAGCCCCTGGATGATAGTGAAAGACCCATTTGCATGGTCCCCACATAGATTAAGTTTCCAGTGAACCCTCTGACCATTGATAGGGTAGTGAATAATTTGCTATCAGACAGAGTGCATTGGAATAACTGATTCAGATGTTAGGTTAAAATAACACCGTATTTTGACTCATTTTACATTTGTTTTAGTTTTTATTATTTTGTTACCTTTCAACCGAAGTTTTTCTGGTTTCCTTTGATATTGTTGGTTTTCTTGTGTGTGTGTGTGTGTGTGTGTGTGTGCGCGCGCGCGTGTGTGTGTGTCTGTTTTTGTATATGCATTATCTGAAATCCAGGATAGATAACTAGTTTCTTAGAGTTATTTCAGGGGAGGTTGAGTGGAAATAGGAAGCTAGTAATAATGAGTACAAGAAAGAAGGTAATGTTCTAAAACTGTTTTAGCAAACTATTCACTTCCCTGGTCAATTGCACAACTCATTTTTATGTATCTAAGTCTTTGAATTATATTTTATGTGAATTATGTCAATAAAACTGTTGAAAATATTAATATATATATATATATATAAACAAAACATCAAGAGCAAATAAACAAACAAAAACTTGGTTTCCAGTATCTCCTGGGTCAGTTAGATTTAAGACAGAATGATGAGCTTATAAGTTTATGACATAGGGACCCATAGAGTTTGCGGGGCTGACCCCAATCCCAACTACATGGACATTCCCCAATCTCTTCCCCCAGAAGAATTCACTTCAGAGGACAGCACTGAAGCTACAGCTCAGGGAGAGGGGCACATCTGATCAGAGAACACAACAGCAAATAAAGAGGGAAGGAGAGAACGTGGAACAGGCACAACAGACCCTGAGGATGATATTCCTGCTCAGAGAAGCCATTGCACAGAGAGGACCATATGGTTAGCCCCACCATGAGACAGGATGTCCATCACTGACCCATAGTAATACAAGGGACCACTGTGGAGGCACAGTGCAGGAATTATACCTGACTTGACCCCATCATACCGGTGAGAAACACTAAGGGTGTACAACACAGCAGCAAGGAGAGCAAAGCACTGAAGTCCCCGGAAAATACCAAATATAGACTTTGGGGTCAGGGCATGGCACCAGATCAGACTCGATTGGTAAACACTCCTAAAAGCCAACAAACAGAATTGGAATTCTTTATAGGCTTTCATTTTTTGTCTATGGCTTTTTGTTGCTGTTGTTTGTTTTCTTTTGTTTTGCTCAGTCTTGTTTTTGTGCTTATTATTGTCTCTAAGTATCTATCTAGAAAAGATAGGTGGGATAAACAATTCAGAGGAGAAAACAATGGGACTGATGGTTATGGAACACAAGTGAGGGGGAGGTGGGGGAAAGGAATTGGGTGTTAACAAACCCAGGGACAAGGGAATGACACGTGATCTAAAATTGATGCAAGGAGGGTGAAGGATGCCATGTAGGATTTCATCAAGGGAAATGTAACTGAGAGGAATTACTGAAACTTGAATGAAGGTCAAAAATGACAATGGGACAAGATAAAATTAAAAGGAAATAGAGGAAAGGACTAAGAGGCAAAGAACATTTATAGATGCATAAATACAGGAATGTATGTATGTAAATATATGTATATATAAGGATAAGGAAATAGATCTATGTACATATATTTAGATGTCAAGTATTAAGGTAGCAGCCAGACATTGGTCTCTACTCAAGTACTCCCTCAATGCAAGAACACTTTGTTCTAATAACCCGGCATTCTGTGATGCTCAGCTTCCCGACAAGTTAACTGAAGACAAAATGGGTGCATAAGCAAATGCAGTGAAGAAAGCTGATGGTGCCTGGCTATCAAAAGATATAACATCTGGAGTCTTAAAGGCTTGAAGAAAAAAAGTGACCATCTAGTTAAGAAGCAACAAAGTCCACATGGAAGAAGCACACCAGCCTGTATGGTCATTAGGTGTCGATGGGATCAGGTTTCACACATCAAAGACCCAGAACAAAAAATCATATCAATGTGAATGAGGAGGAGTGCACAGTAGAGATCCAAGGCCCATCCATAGACTCTGAGACATCCCCTTACAGAAGGGTCACAAAGAAGGGATGAGCCAGTCAGGGTGCAGTATAGCACTGATGAAACATACAACTTTTCTCTAGTTCTTTAATGCTTCCCACCTACCCACTATCAGGACCCCAGTTCTACCTTGGTAATCAGGCAAGACCAGAGCATGTACACAGGTACAGATAAGAGCTGGAAACACAGAGTATCCAGGACAGATAAACACATCAGGGACAATAATGAGTGGTGATACCAGGAGGATAAAGTAGGGGGGTAAAGGGGCAAGCAATCACAGTGATCTACATATAACCCCCTCCTAGACAGACAGACAACAGAAAAGTGGGTGAAGGGAGACATTAGTCAGTGTAAGACATGAAAAAAAAAATTATCAAGGGCTCATGAGGGAGGAAGGGTGGGGGAGGGAGGGGGAAAAAGGAGGAGCTGATACCAAGCGCTCAAGTAGGAAGAAAACGGTTTGAAAATGATGATGGCAACATATGCACAAATGTGTTTGACACATGGATGCATGTATGGATTGTGACAAGAGCTGTAAGTACCCCCAATAAAATGATTAAAAAAGAAGTTTATGAAAACTTTCTGCTTTTCAGATTCTACAGGGGTAACCATGATTAATTTTCTTGAAGAACAAAAGATCTTCACTGAGCTTTTTACATTTTTAAGAGAATACAAAAATTGTACTGGTGAGAAAGGACAAGGATGAGGAGATATATATATATATATATATATATATATATATATATATATATATATATATATATATATATTTTATTTATCACAATGATGTACTCATTAAATTTTAGAAGTAGCAAAGTTTTGCTACCAGAATTTCATTGGGAAACCTTGCCCCACTTACTTTACAGCCTTGATCTTGACCCTTCAGGTTTCTTTGTGTTCCCCAAAGTCAAAGATCTTTGAAAAAGTACATGATTTGAGCTCAATGAGCAAGTTGATCCTTCTACTTGACAAAGTGTAAATAAACCCCAAACCTAGTGCCAGCAAGTCTGTTCTCAGTCATAGAACCCTTTTAAGGAGTTTGTGAGGCTGTAAGTCTTTAGGGGAGCATATAGCCTCGATTTTCTCCTGAGGAGAGACTGATAGGTTTGAACAGGTGACTTTTGCAATTAAAAATCCAGTGCTTACCTGACTGTACCACCGGGGCTCTTCCTCACTCTCACTCACTACCATCGGGTTAATTCCCACTCATGGTGATTCTATACAGCAGACGAGTGCTGCTCCTGTGGGTTTCTTCCATAGAGCAGCTGATGGTTCAAGAAACGGAGGCCCTGCCTTGAGAAGGACATAAACCCACATAGAACGTATGTTGAGACACAAGAGTCTCACATTTTGTTGTTTTTAAAAAAGGTTTCTAGGGACTGGGCACTCCTGACATATCCAAATATATAAAGAAGACTTTTGCTATCTATCCCTCTAAAGGGCACTCAGATTGTACTTCTTTCAAGACAGAACTACTTGCCCTGTAAGCAGCCCATAGTACTCTCAATAGCAAAGGCATGAATTCTTCTTTGGATTTCCTTATTCAGTGGCCATCTTTCACGTGCGCATTAGTCAATGGGATATACCATGGCTTGGGTTAGGTGCACCTTAGTCCTTAAAGCAACATCCTTGCTTTTCACTACTTTCAAAAGGTCTTGTGTAGCAGATTTACCTAATATGCCTCATCTTTTGGTCTACTGACAGATGCTTTCAAGAGCATTGACTGTGCATCCAAGCAAGATGAAATCCTTGACAACGTCAACCCTTTCTCCATTTATGCTGTCCCCTGCCGGTCCAGTTGTGAGAGTTTGAGTCTTCTTCACGTTGAGTTGTAACCCATCTGAAGGCTGCAATCCTTTGTCTTCATCAAATGCTTCAAGTCCTCCTTGTTTTCAGCAAGCAATGCTGTGTCATCTGCATCTCACATGTTGTTAATAACTTTTCCTCCAATGCTGACTGTGGTATTTACATAATCTGGTGTCAATTTGGGACTTTAACGGATTAAGAGTGAAGGGATGGAGTCTAGTCTGTCAATCAGGTCATAGCCAATGAGGCCTCTGTGTGAGCATGGCCTGCTCCAGAGAATTCTAGGAACTCTGGTATTTCCTCCTTGGAGGCTGAAGATACTTTTCTTTCTCTGCCATTCCCTGGGAGACATTGCAGCTGACACGACACCTGGAACTATGCTAGAGTTTTGGGCTGGAGAAGCCACATGGACCTCCCCTGATGCAACCAGACTTCTGAAGCCAGAGAAGCCACAGAGACCCCTGCCAGCACTGAGATACAACACCACTGGATCCAAAGACTTCCTACCCACTGGCCTGTGATCATCCGGCCTTTGGCGTCATTGCATGTGTTTTGTGAGTCTGAAGAGGACTTTATAGATTGGTATCAGACATATGGACTGATATTGGATTTACGGGCTTGAATTGGACTGGGTTGGGATGCTTTCTTAATATAAAATTACCCTTTATATAAAACTCTCTGTTATACACATATGCTTGTTTATGAATTTGTTTTTCTACCCAAACTAATACACTGATGTACATTCTTCTTTATATAATCCAGCTTCTCTGACGATTTGCTCAGCACACCAGCTGATCAGCTTTCAGGATGATGCATAAGTAGGATAAAAGGATACAACCCTGACACCACCTTTTCTGGTTTTAAACCATGTAGTGTCCCCTGTTCTGTCCTCACAGCTGCCTCCTGATTCAGGTGCAAGTTCTGAAGAAGCACAGTGAAGTGTTCTCCCAATCTTCTCATGTTTATTTGTAGCCTGTTATGATCCACAAAATGCCTTGGCATAGTCAATAAAACACAAGTAAACATCTTAATCACTGCTTGATCTGTTAATTACTCTGAATTATATAATTTTCTTATGCTAGGCAGAAGGCAAAATGTGGTTCTTTAAACAAATTTTAAGGACAAAGCTACTTTTTCATTTTCATTTATATGTCCATTGTTAACAGAGAATAATATATAATTAGGAAAAAATGAAGTGTGTATTTTTTGGACTGTCTAATGCTTCAATGGATGCTTCTAAGTAAACTAAAGGATGCATCTCCAGTGATTTTATATCCCAACTACTATACCTTTGACTGCCTCATTTCTGTATTTTGGGCCTTTTGATAAAGTTAATCATTTTGGAGCTTGTCACATCTATCTCTAAGTAGTTATGTAACATCTTACTTGAAATTTGTATCTTAGCAAACATCTGTAACTTTGATTTCATGTACCACTGATTTTGTCATAAAAGAAAATGCCCTTGAGACATGATGTCCCCTCACTGGAGCATACCGCAACAGAGGACAATACTGGGTACACACGGCGGGGACTTAGTCCAGTCTGAACTCCCACAGTGGAGCGAACCAAGAAGGAAGCATAACAGATAAGCAACCAGAGCAATGCCAAGCCACAAAGCCCCCGACTAACCCCCAAAATAGACTCCAGGCTAGAAGGGGCAGTTCCCAGAATTCCCCAGGACTAGTGACATGATAGTCATAAAGGTCAGCGGACAGACCTAGACCTATACATTATTCAAGCTTTTGTTTTCTTTTTGTTTTGTCTCCATAACTGTTGGTTTTGCCTATCTATATATGATAGGCATGGGAAGCAAGCTTGAGGAGAAGGTAATGGGACTGACATTCTGGGGGGACTTATATGGAGGAGTAGTGGGGGAAAGGGATCAGTGAACAAACAACATCATAGACAGGGGAACAAGTAGGGAATTAAAAGCAACAATGAGGAGGACATAAAGTTCCTGGAGGAATTACTAAGAGACCGTTAAGGGTGAGCATGATGATTGGGCAGGAGGAAGTTAAAAGGAAACAGAGGAAAGATCTAGGAAGCAAAGCTATGAATAGAAATATAAACATGGGTGTTTACATATGCAAATACATTACTTCATAGAAATAGAGGTATTGACCTATGTACATATACTTATGTGGCAATACACTAAGTTAGTTAACAACCTGTCATTCGGTGATGCTCACCCTCCCAGCACAATTGCTGAAGATAAAATGAGTGCATAAGCAAATGTGGTAAAGGAAGCGGATAGTGCCCGGCTATCAAAAGATAGAACGTCTGGGGTCTTAAAGGCTTGAAGATAAAGAAATGGTCATCTAGCAGAGAAGCAATAAGCCCACATGGAAGAAGTACACCAGTTTGTGCAATCAGGAGGTGTCAACAGGATCCAGTAACAGCATCAGAAGACCCCAATAGATAAACAAACAAAAAATCTAGTTGTTGAGAACAAGGGGGGTCAGAGCAGAGACACAAAACCCATCTGTTGACAATGGGGCACAAGGAAGGAATGAGTTATCCAGAGCGCAGCATAGCATTGATGAAACACACAATATTCCTCTGGTTCCTTGAGGTTTCCTCAACCCCCACTATCATAACCCTAGTCCTGCCTTTCACTGCAGACTAGACAGAAGCATGCATACAGGTACAGCTAAGAGATCAGAGCTCACGACACATAGAATCCAGGAAGAGGAATGGGAGTTGCAATACCAGAAGGGTAGGGGGAAGGTGGGAAAAAGGAGGGAGGAAGGGGGAACCAATGGCAATGATGGACACATAATCACCCCCTCCAGGGGGATGACCAACAGAAACCTTGGGGAAAGGTAGATAGTGGTAGGTATAAGATATGAAAATAACAATAATTTATAACTTATCAAGGGGTCATGAGGGTGAAATGGGGGAGGGAAGGAAAAAAGAGGAGCTGATACCAATGGCTCAAATAGTAAGTAAAGGTTTAGAAAATAATGATAGCAACATATGTACAAATATACTTAATACAATCGATGTATGGATTGTTATAAGATCTATAAGAGCCCCCAATAAAATGATCTTTTAATTTAAAAAATCCAATCAAGCATTTGAAACATGTGCATTTCTATATATTCAAATCGCAAAAAATGGAACCCTTTTATTCATAACTAAATATTGAATTACATTAAAAATCAGTCTTCCTTTCTTGTTTTCTGAATCCTATTATATGATAACCTCTGATAGAAACACTCATATGATTTAGTAGGTGGAATCTCTATTGTACTTTATTTACTTAGTTCTCTCAACATGACATTCCCATACATCTTGTCAATTACTTGATTTTTAGGTCACTGTCAATATCCCTAATTAAAAAAAATAATTTACTGAAATAATATTTTTATAAGCTCATCGATCTACTTGAAGACTGTGGATAATTAGGATAAACAGAGTTGCCTGTCTTGCTTAGAAAAAAATATATTTAGAAGAAAATTTTGTTTTATTTTATATTGTACGGATGTGTTATAATGGAAAGTTTGCATTTTGGAGAAAGTATAAAAAGATGAGGAAATATTATAGAAAACAAATATGGCTTATAAATTTGTTTTTGATGATAGAAGTACCTTCACTCAAGGAAAAATAAAGTATATCTGTCAAGATGCCAAAGCCAAGACATTGTCCCTATCTCTGGTAGTGATCACTAGCAAAGTGATGTGATGATAAAGCAATGGACACAGGCAACACTCAGCCAATATGCTACCTTAAAATATCCTCCCCCTTTTTTTACCCATTCCACCTTGCAGAAAAATTAACTTCTCTTTAATAAATGTTGCCCCCTTTCCCTTTGCATACATATAATCAAAGGCACAGTTGATGAAAGAAATCAAGATCACCACGAGCACAATGCCAGTCATCTTGTTACTTAGCTGGGAGTGGTCCCTTATTCACAGTGCCGAGCTCTAATAAGCGAGGCTTAGAGGCTGATGTGTAATGCAGGCTTGAGTGGTCTCTATGTACTATGGCTAACTTTGGAGGAGGTTACTTTCTATATTCTTATAAGCTAGGATGATTTCAGAAGGAGTAATTTAAATTTTTTCAGCTTCTTTTATTTTCTCTTGCCCAGAAAGATTCTGTAATAGAATAACAAGAAAATGCTATAATCCATTCAGCTCAGCTGGGTGATGGCAGCGTTTAGAAGGTTTGCATATCTTTTCTCATTCCGTTCTCAAAGCAATCACACGAGACAGGTTGTCGTATTATTATAATTTCCCCTTTGGAGATGAAGACATTGATGCACCCGCTTTTTAAGTGACTTTTTATGTAGATAAAATTTGAATGTGACATAGCAAGGATTACACTTTGAGTTACGCAAATATAGCAGAGATGAGTCTGATAGATTTTGAAGCTAGACCCCAAAGATTAAAACTCAAGGTCTCTTTTTTCTCAGTTGTGTCACTTTAGTTAATTAATTTCTGTACCCCAGTGTTCCCAGATGGGGATAATGATTATTTAAAACATTTAAATGACATTTAAAATGAGCATTCTTAGTACAATGGGAGCTGTGCTAAATAAGTATTACTCTATGCACATATAGACATCAACTAAGAAGAGATCGCCAGGGTTCTAGGTTCTCTCTGACCTAAAATGCACTTCTCCATGCAACATGCAAATGCTTTCTGTCAAAAGGCCACATGTGAAGGCACTATCTTGCTTAATTTGGGGGGGAGTATATTTTAAACAGAACTGCTGTTCCATACTGGTGAGAAGCTTTGAGGAGCTTCTCTCTCTGGGAAGCACATTATCTTGGTGCTGTTTGTCTGTTGAAGAGGTTCTAATTTGTGATCATACGGCAGAAAAGTCCCCTTACTGCGTTGGACGTACTGCAGGTCCTGCCCTGTGTGGTGGGAAGGAGGGGACGTTGACGTGGCACACATAATGCCATGACGAGGGAGAAACAGGTGCGGCGAGCCTGGAGTCTGTGCATGAAGGTCAGAGTTATTTTCCAACGGACAGTCTCAGGAAAGCAATCCAACATACACCAAGGTTTAAGGACAGAGCTGAGCTCAGCGTGGGCAATGCAGATCGGCAGTTCACAACATTGCATCCTCTGCCTAAGTCTTGTCGTTTCCCAGCAGCTATGTTTTAGAGCCAAGACAAAGAATACCCGTGCACTGAAGACATTGCTTATGAGCTGCACCCCACTGACAGTTGAATCATTCCAGAGCCTGGTTCTATCCATTACAAACAATGCCTCTGATAAAAATATCCAAAACACTATCAGTATCCGAAAGCAGGTGATTTGGGTAAGTCCAGTGAAATCTTTAAATTCAGCAATATTGTATGCTTGTGTATTTAAACTTGGAGGTAGCAGATTCAATATGCATATAGCATTTGGTCAAAACCTGAGGGGAAAAATAATGTCCTGGAAAACACCCTTTGTAATCTGGAAGCATAACTACGGAAGAATGGAGGTCAGAAAGGGAAACGTAAAGACCATCACGATCCACTCATACAGATTGGGAGCAAATCGTGGGGAAAGTAATGCATTTTAACACTTCAAGGGCAAAACCCAAGAGAACATGTCCACACTCAAAGCCAGACCCGTGCAGCTGCTCCGGGCGGCGCAGGTTTTGCAGCCCGGTGTTCGGTGCTGCAGCTGCCAAGTTCATCTCCAGTGATTACTCGCTTTGCTGGCCAGGGCAGCTCGAGGGAGCCAGAGGCGTGAGAGAGCCCAGCAGCCAAACTGATTGAATTGCACCCCTGTGACGGGGCAGCCAAACTGATTGAATTGCACCCGTGTGACGCTTCCTACTGTAATCACACCCTGGCTGGGCAGAGGCCAGCCTGGGACTAGCGAAGCAACTCCTGTGAGTCCCTGTGATCAGAGAAGGGGAAACTCCATTGGCAGGTGTTGCTGAAGCTCGGCCCGGCAGGCGCAGGCTGGGAGAGGGAATGGCTCTTAAAAGACCGTCTAAACTAATGGGTGGAAAAAAGACAATTCTTACCAAGAAATGTGCGCTCAGTTTAGCAACAGTTAGATTTTAATGAGCTGTAAGAGGAATCACTCACTCGCTGCCATCTACTCACTGCTGACTCACAGCGACGCCCATGGGTTTCCCAGATTGGAACTGCTTCTGGGACTGGTCGCGGCCCAAATGGTAACCACGACACCACCGGGCTCCTAGAGAAGAGGAACACGAGGCTTGATGGGTTTTTTTAACCATGCAGTTTGAAAAAGCTCACTGGCAAGGATTTACACACATAATAAAATCATATAAGAAAGGGATGGTTTGATTTATCTGTATCTTTTTAGCTTTGTCAGATATATGAATTAGAAACCTGAAGTTCAAATATTTTAATGTAGTGATCTCTCAAATATCTGTACTCTAACTTAGAGTTTCTTCTCTGCTTTCTTTAAAATGCCTGTCTTCTACTGAAGTTAGTGACAACATTCGGATACAGGCAGTTATGAAGGGTGTGTATGGCCAGGTGCCAACCAGAGTTAGACAGAGCTGACAGACAGTTTCTATTTAAACTCTTTTCGGTGACCAGAAAGTGGTTTTCAACTGGAACCTCAATGGTGAATAACTGTTGCTTTCAGAAGGCTGGTTGTTAAGTCAGTAAACTGAAGTATCGAAAACATAGATAACATATTTATATTATAGAAAGAACTTGCCTTGGGACTGACTAGCCTATCAGACAACCAGTGTTTTGCTAGGAGGGGGGAGGAGGATCGCAGACATTCATTTAATTTTAATAAATTAATACTTGCTTTACATTAATTTACACCTAGATCATCTTTATAATTACACTAACAATTAAAGACTGTAATCTAGAAATGATTGTTCGTTTTGTTGAGTGTTATCCAACCAAGCAACATCAACTCATAGCAACCCATTATAAGAGCCTGAAACATTGCCCATTCTGTACCAACCTCACAGTGATTCACAGTGATTATATTTGAGCGCATTGTTGTGGCCGGTATGTCAATTCATCAGCTGACAGGCTTCTTGTTTGCTGCTTTGCCACTTCACAAAGCATGGTGTCCTTTCTCAGAGACGGGTCTCTCCTGATAGCAAGTCCAATGACTAGGAGAGAAAGGGTCACCTTTCTTGCTTCTAAAAAATAGTCTGACTTTACTTCTTCCAAGACAGATTTGTTTGTTCTTTTGGCAGTCTCTAGTACTTACACTATTTCCATCAACACCATAATTTAAATGCATAAACTCTTGTGCAGTCTTCTTTATTCATTGTCCAACTTTGATATGCCTATGAGGGGACTGACAGTATCATTACATGGGCCAGGCACACCTTCAACTTCAAAGTGATTTCCTTGCTCTTTCACACTTGTGCTGCAATAGGTTATTGGACATCTTGACTTCTGATTCCAGGAGCATTGATTGCAGGTCCAAGCAAAATGAAATCTTGGCCACCTTCAAGTTTTTCTTCATATGTCATGCTGTTGTCTCCTGTTCCAGTTGTGAAGATTTTGGTTTTCTTTTACAGTGCCTTGTAATCTATATTGAAGGCTTCTCATTCACTGCCAGCAGAGCGACCCTACAGGACAGAAAGATGCTGTTCCTGTGGGTTCCCAAGACGGTAACTCTTTCAAGGAGGAGAAAGCCTCATCTATCCCCCTTGGTGATGCTGGTTGGTTCACACCACTGATCTTAAGGTTGGCAACCTACAGATAACCCACTGAGCCAGCGGGACTCCCGTGGGAGGCTTCCGTCTAGCTCTTCATCACCAAATGCTTCAAGTCCTCCTCACTTTCCACTAGAAAGTGAAGGCATGAAATAAACAAATAGGTAAATAAGTAGATAGATGGATGGATGGATAGATAGATAGATAGATAAAAAGAAGCCAGGTACCTGCACAGGGAATGCAATAAATGAATATTGTGGAAGACAGAAGAGATGTAGCAGACTTTGAAGGTAAAGCAACCTTGCCCAGACTCAGCTATGCGCAGAGGTGATCAGGCACAGATGTGGGTTTTTCATATTTATTTATGCTCGGGGGGGGGGGAGTACAATATGCATGATGTTTACATGAGACTTAATAAAACCCCAAGTTAAGTAACCACTTCCAAAATTGTTTCATGTAAACATTGAATTTGTAAACCCTAACTGTGCATCTTAGTAAGCACTCTGATAAACAGCGGGATAAATCCAAGCTTTTGTGACTGTGGTTGACAGACCAGCTGGCCATTCATAAGACAAATATAGAAATTAAGAGGAAGTGTTTAGAATCCCTTATAACAAATTTTGTATCTGTTAAATCAAATAACAAATCATTTAGGCTTATACTTTGTATTTCCACTTATATTTAAATTTTAGAGTTTCACATTTACACAATATTTTAGAATGCTATTAATCCAGATAGGATATGGAATATAAGGGGGGGTATCCTTTAAGGACTGTAACTGAATAAGGCTTTTAAGTTAGCATCTGACCGTGCCTTATTTCACAATACTGTTGCTGATATGCATGGCTGCATCAAACACCACGATTTGAACCGGAAAATCAAGATGCATTTTATTGGGCCATGGTCCCTGGGAAATGGTTCAAAGAAATGGTTCTATAAATCTGCATTAATGTGGCAAAAAGAAACTTAATACAAAGTAATATGATAATCAAAATGGGAAAATCTGTTTGAAAAGAAGAGCTAACAAATGTCAAGTAAATTAACAAAACAAGACCAGAAAACTTTCTTCTTTTGACCTATATAGGGCTGTAAAGATGAGGACTTTATTCATTCCTCCTTGTTCTACAGACCTCAGTAGGTTGAATCTTGCAGGGTAACTTTTATTACTCATCAAACAAGTTTTTCAACTAATGTTCAAATTATCCCTGTAATGGTTCCCAGACATGAATGTTAATAGCAGAATCATCTAAGGAGCTCCAAATAAAAATTGCTGGAGGTGAAACATGGGAATATTTAAATCCTCCATAAGTAATTTTGATGAGCAATCAAAGTTGGGGAACATTTGTTAGAAGCAGCGGTCCCCCAACAGATCAAAACTAATCTCTTATTTTTATAAGCACCCAGACTCAAATGTAGAAAGTTCCATCCCTCCACTATGTTCTATAGCATTCTTATGAAACACTGCACTGAGTTATGAAATGGTTATTCTGTACAGATACAGTTTCCATGAAAGCACTTTTGTTTCCAGTGGAGATTTCACATTAATAATAAAAATTGCTTTTGATAAGATTTTTTAAGTGCATATTGGGTGTGGGCTCTGAAGGGTCCTCTGGCATTTCGCAGAAAGCTATATTAACACAGGTAAATTTCAGTAGACATTTAACACAACGAACTATGAAACAGGTGATTTTAAAGCATAAAATCACAGAGCCTAAATAGAGAGGATGAAATTTTTGCCACTAGAGATTGGATCCCTCAGTTATAAGCTACTTAAGTATGAGAACACAATGTTCTTCTATTGCTCTACCACATGGTTCTTATATCATGCTGAAATGAGTTCTCAAAAAACTGTACTAAATAAAATTGCTTTCCTAAGAGAAAAGGGGGGCTAGGAAAATGAATGGAACATTAACAAGAGGTGGCGCTCGTTATTTATACATTCCGAGGGTACCTTGAACTATAGTTTCTTGAGAATCCTTGGGTCTCCATGTATGTTACTGACTCTGTATGTGCCGTGGACCATTTAATAGCTTCAGAAGAAAGATGTAGAGTTGTTAAAACCCCAAAATATTATTCCAAGCATTGTCTTTGGGGGGAGGGGATACATTTAAGACAAAGATACAGTTTAAACCAAATACTCAGTTTGATATATATTTAACTTGAAAGACTTTCAGAAAGAAATTCTCAAACTCAATTACTGCGTCCAAGTGCCTATTCACAACAGTCATTATTAAAAAGGCAAGCTCGGTCTGGTGAATCCCCAGTTTGAAACAATGACTGATTGAGGCAATCATTTTAAGAACATTTCATAATTTCTAAAGTAATCAGGATTGTGTTTAATGTTCTATCTGGAAAATATAACTTTTCATGTTGTAGAGTTCTTGCTTCTATTAAGATAAAATCTTACGTTATGCAATATGTTTTAAATTACTTTCATTATTATTTTAAATTTTTATCAAAGTATGGACAAAAACCACTACTATATCATTTAATATCATCATATTTAGCAATTATCATTGATCAAGAAAACTATCATAAGACATTAGCCTTAATTTGAGGATACTATTGTTCGTTGCAAACTGAGTTACTTTGGATTTCTGATGACCCCACATGTGCAAGCAGAAGACTCCAATGGCTTTTCAAGGCAGTCTTGTTATTAATAACTTTATAACTTTTAACTTGCATGAGCAGACTATCAAGCAGCACTGGGTGGGGTTGAGCCACCAACCTTTGGGGCTCCTAGTGCAAACTTACCATTTGGGCTATTCAGGGCTTTTATACACATTGGCCACGAGGAAAGACGTTGATAGCAATCTTCCGAGATAGTCAATACATTGTGAATGTTTTCTTCCTTATATCTGTCTATTACGATACTTTTCAATATCATCTTAATTTACTCTTTCAATTCCTAATTGGTCAGATGAATCTATTCTCAGAGGCTTGTAGGCTGACAGAGGTGACGCTTCCCAGGCTCCGCATCCATCATTAGCTTTTCTAGAAATGCATGATCTGTGCAGGTACAGCAATGTGAATCTCATTGCTTGTCATAATTTAAATGATAGATCTATGTTCCCTCCAAACAACCTGTTCAAAATACCTGGCTGATCACACCCAAACTGTTCCAATTCAGCATTGCAGGATGGAACTAATAGGATCTTTGTACCACACTGAATCTCATAGGTGTCTATCCATCCCAGCCACATCACTTCCTTTCACTTCCTTCCCATGCTTAGACATTGTGTTGTGATGCTTTGAAATCACTGTGATTCACAGCTCATCGCTTTAATTGGCTAATTAACTTCCTCACTGTAGTGTCGTCTTTGGAGAAGAATTAATGTGTTTACCACACCCATATCATATGCGTGTTTTCTTTTTCTTTTTTTAATAATAAATCTTTTTATTGGGGCTCATACAACTCTTATCACAATCCATACATACATCCATTGAGCAAAGCACCCTTATACATTCATTGCACTCATCATTCTCAAAATTCGCCTTCCACTTGGGTTCCTGGAATCAGCTCAGTTTCCTTTTTTTTCCCCCTCCCAGCTACCCTCTTCCCCCTGCTCCCTTAATAGTTTATAAATAATTATTATATCTTATCTTACACAGCCCGGCGTCTCCCCTCACCCACCTCCCCATTGCCCATCTCCCAGAGAGGAGGTTACACATAGATCTCCGAGATCAGTTCTCCCTTTCTACACCCGCTTCCCACCTTGTGTCGCCACTCCCACCACTGGTGTTGAGGGGTTCATCTGTCCTAGATTCCCTGTGTTTCCAGATCCCTACTGCACTGCTGTACATCCTCTGGTCTAACCATGTCCGCAAGGTAGAATTAGGGTCATGATAATTGGGAGGGAGGAGGCGTTCAGGAACTAGAGGAAGATTTTGAGTTTCATTGTTGCTATACTGAACCCTGAGTGACTCATCTCCTCCCCACTACCCCTCTGCAAGGGATGTCCAGCTGTCTACAGATGGGCATTGGGTCCCCATCACGCACTCCCCCTCATTCAGGGTGATGTGATCCCCCCCCCAGCCCCCCAACCACCTTTGTTGTTTGAGACCTGGTCTCCTCTGCCCTTCACGACACGATCACCCATGTTGGTGTGCTGCTTCCGTGTAGGGCGTGTTTTATTATTCAAAACTCTCTTATGACAGTAATGCAAGGGCATATTAAATTAAACAGCCCACTCCATCACTGCTATCGACTCAGTGACAGCCCACAATGACTCTCTAGGATGGAGTAGACCTGCATTTCTGAGTTCCTGAGACGTTACCGTGAACAGAAATAGAAAGGCCCCTCTTTCTTCCCAGGAGACCTGGTTTCGAATTGCTGAATTTTCAGATTTCAGAACACTAGGCCAGCAGGGCTCCTCAGAATGACACAGAAAGGCTCATCATGGAAACAAAGGGTCCCCTTGAACACATTTCTCTCAAGGTTCCTCAGAGGCAGTTGTTTTTAAATGTCAGCGTTTTCTTTCCTTGTGGTTACCCTCAATTTTACTACTAAAACTTCATGAAACTTAGTAACCTCTACTTATTTTCTCTTTCATAAGTGAAGATTTCGTCTATTTACACAGCCTTCTAAGGATTCCTAGTGGCAATTTCTGGTAAGTATTGGATTTGCTAGCCTCAATGTTGGCAGTTCAAACCCACTAACTACTCTGCAGGAGAAAGAAGAGACTCTGCTATCATTAAGATCTATAGCAGAAACTTTGTGCAGGGTCACTATGAGTGTGAACAATTTGATGGCAGTGGTTTATTTTTTTAGGGGGGGACCTTGTACCTAACTGTCCATTTAGCCTAATACCATTTCCCATTTGATTAATCCTGTACTTCTATTGTTATTTTTTGAAGAAAATTAAGTGTCACCATGGGAAAGCATTTAACTGTTAACTGGAAAGTGACCAAGTCAAATGATTATTGACAATTTTCTATTCTGTTCAGAAAAAAGTGAATTTTGATCCTTACTTTATAAATTATGGATATTAAGATATTTATCTTTTTTTAAATGCAATTTTCTAAGTTGAGTTTTACATTCTTCTTGTTAATAACAATTTTATCTTGCTCTGTAATTGACATCTAACATTATGTGCTCTGTATATAGAAATAATAGAATTTAAGGCAAATTGCATATATTTACATAAATATATTTTTCTAGCTAAGTTTATGGAAAAATGTCATAATCTTTTCATTACATGAATTTTTGGCTCCCTCCTACACAAACACACACACACACACACAATATCAGGGTAAGTAAAAATACATATATTGCTACTATTGTTCCAGTTGATACATGCACGGGTCATGTCCAGTCATGTCTCTTTGATATTTGGAGGGTTGCAGATAAACTCCCTCGGTAGTACTTGTGTGTTAATCTTCTTGGGACACTTTAAATTAAAAAAAAACTATCAAAATATTGCCTTCCAAGTACCCATCAAATTTAAGGCAGGAGTTCAGCTCAGAAAGTTATGGTCACTGCTCTGTTTGATGTGGGGGGGGGGGTAATGGATTTGAAAGGTCACCATGAAAGATTTTCTTGAAGGACACATGATGACCCCAGCAGCTTATTATGAAGAAGTTTTAAGGAAAATGAATGCCACATTGGCAAGGAAAAAAAAGCCAGGAAAAGTCCCAAGGAAATTTTCATCATGACAATGTACCTGCTCCCTCTATGAGAGAAGAGATGTTCTGTAGTACTGTCTTTTGGAAACCTCACCATATTCACCATGAAGCCCTAATACTGTCCTTTCTGACTTCTTTTTAGATGCCAAACTCATGGACTATTTAAAAGGGACCAATTTGATTGTCTTAATTATGCCCAAATTCTATTTTAAGTTGAAGAGCACAGAACTCTTTAGGGAAGTGGTATAAAAACAAAAACAAAAAACCCTCGCTCTCATCCAGTTGATTCTGACTCATCTTGACCCTACCGCATAAAGTAGACTTGTCCTTGTGGGTTTCCATGACTGTAAATATTTATGAGAGCAGACAGCCTCGTCTTTCTCCCATGGAGTGACCAGAGGGTTTGAACCACTGACTTTGGGTAACTCATTCTGCAGCCTACTCCATCATGAGGCTTTCTATGGACCTATAAGGAAATTTATCAAGGAATAATAGCTTCATGTTTTGAGATTTTTTATTTAAAACAGATTTCTCTGATTTAATAGAATACTTTTCCATTTATTTTTGTACAATAGAACAGAACACTTTCTAGTCCGTACCGTCCTCACAAGCATTGCTGTGTGACCCCGTTGATGTAGCCATTTTGTAAGTATGGATAGTTAGGGGTCTTCCTCGTCTTCGTTTACCTTCTTCTTTTCTAAGCATAATGCCATCCTCATAAACTGGTTCCTTCTGTCAACATGTCCTAAATGTATGATTTACAAAGCAGGGCACCTGAATGGCTAATAAACAAGTGAGGAGATGTTCTAGGTCATTCATATCTGTGAAATTGAAGTAAAAACAAGATACTACCTAATGCCCGTTACTCTAGTCCAATTTAAAACAAACAAACACGCGTTGCAGAGGATATTGTGAGATAATAACTCTTACCCACTGCTGATGGACTTGTAAATGATTACAGCTATGATAGGTGATATGGCAATACCTAAAATAGATGGCAATTGAATTACCAATACTATTACTGAGCTTATACGCAAAAGAAGTAAGAAGCAGATCATGAAAAGATGCCAGCTTCCCCGTGTTCATCGCGGCACAGTTCACAATAGCAAGAAGCTGGAAACAGCCTACATTCCCATCAGTAGATGATTGGCTGTAGAAACTCTGGTGCCTGCACATAGATGGAGTAATACATATCCCTAGAAAACAGCGATGAAATATCTCAACTTGTGGAGGGATCAGAAAGGCATTCTGCTGAGTGAAGGTAGTGAAGCATAAAAGGACAAATACTGTATGAGTCCTGTGCGGTGGGAACAAGCAGCAGAACAGGCATGAGCTCAAGCTTGCAGGCCATCCAGCCTTTTAGCTGGAGACCAGAGAGCCCGGTAGAGTGGACCCCTGCAATGAACCAGGCATCACCTGCTCCAGGTAAGTATAGTATAGGTCCCTGGGCCAGAGGGCACCTCACAACTGAGGGGATCAAGTGGTTGTGGGAGAGAAGGTGATGCTATCTACTGAGTGTTTACATTTAAGCCATTGATCTACCCAGTGTGTCAATGCATAAAATTCTCTTTTTCTCTAGCCCCCTCCTTTACCTAGCACAGTACCCTTCTCCAGGGACTATCTCAAAAGGTGATGTAGCATCACTATTTTCACTTCTAAGGAACATTCTGCCTATACTTCTACTAAGAAAGATTTATTGGTTCTTCTGGTATATTCAGTGATCTCCACCAATATCATAATTCAGAAGCATCAATTTTGCTCAGTCTTCCTTATTCATCACCCAGCTTAACATTCCTAGGCCAAAATCAAACTCATTACCTTTGAGTTGATTCATCACATAGTGACCCTATAGAAGAGAATATAATTGTCTCTGTGGGTTTTTAGGATTATGTCTTAAAGGAGTAGAAAGCTTCATCTTTCTCCCCCAGGGTGGCTGGTAGTTTCCATATGTTTACCATGTGGGTAGCAACCTAACACATAACCCACAAGGGCTACCACATGGGCTGCCAGCATTCAAAGGAGGCATGGGTCATTTCTTGGGCAAGGGCAGGCACATCATAGTACTCAAAGTGACATCATTACTTCTTAACACTTTAAAGAGATTTTGTGCAGCATATTTGCCCAATGCATATGTTGAACATGGAATAAAGGATATCATTTCTAATGTCAGATAGATCTTGGATGAAAACAGAGAATACCAGAAAGATGTTTACTTGTGTTTTATTGATTATGCAAAGGCATCTGACTGTGTGTATCATAACAAACTATGGATAGCATTGAGAAGAATGGCAATTCCAAAACATTTCATTGTGATCTTGTGTAACTTGTACATGGATCAATAATAGGCAGTTGTGCAAACAGAACAAGGAAATGCTGCATGGTTTAAAAATCAAGAAGGGTACATGTCAGGGTTCTGTCATCACGCCATACTTGTTCAATCGGTTGAGAAAATAATCAGAGAAGCTGGATCATTTGGAGAAGGATGGGGCATCAGGATCAGAAGAAGAGTTATTTCAATATGCAGATAGCACAACCTTTCCTATTGAAAATGAGGAGGTCTTAAGTACTTGCTGGTGAAGATCAAGTATTACAAACTTCTGTATGGATTACTACTCAATAGTAATAAGTCCATGGGTTCAGTGGTAGCCAGAGTCCTTCTCAGATTCATGTAGCTTCAGGCAGATGATACAGAAGGTGAAACCAGGTGTAGGAAGATCACAAGTGCATGCAGAGGATTGCATGGATCTAAGATGGGTGAAAACATGGCAGGGCAACCACAGTTCTCACACTGGCTCCTGCATCAGCCTACACAGGGCAACCTTCAGAGGCAGACACAGAGTCCTAGCAAGCAGAGAGGGTATGATAGTTAGTTAGGTTTATTGTGCCAACTAAGCTTCCATAGGAAGATGTGGGTGGAGTTTAATCAGCTCACGGCTTGACTGGAGGGCTATGAAATAAATATCTTTCCAAGACCTCTCTCTCTTTTCTCCCTGGTGTTGCTGCTTGAGTTAGTTCTTTGCTTCAGCTGTGTGCTACACTACCCATGGGATGAGCCAACCCATGGATCGTGTCACTCCTTTGAGACCCGCTTCACCACACTCCTGGTGAATCATTTAGATGTGTGCACATGGCTGGAACTGAGACCCCATTGGGACCTGGTTTGCTATGATTTGCTAACTGCTGCTGCCCCACCCTGCTCTCTGTTGCCTGTGGGCTGACTTCACCTGCCTTGCCTGAAGTCAGACTCCTCTATCTGCTTCCTTAACCTTGGAGCCACAGTCTGCTTAAGTTGAAGGTCCTTCGATATATTAACTGTCCCATGAAAGTGAATTGAACTGAGCCCTCTGTACAGTTGTGTGGACTAATTAGCCATTATATTCCCTTTTTACTGTATAAACCTGTACTCAATGTCTGTCTTGTAAAAAGGCCACACCCCTAAAGAGACATCATCAGGCTGTGACTTGATTCATAGGTTGGACTCCAGCCTTATACATATGTGCAAATTGACATGAATTCTAACTGTCACACATTAAATTGTTAGATTTGGATATAATTTACTATCACAATAACAAAATTATTATCTCTATATTTTTAAAAGCCTTTTAATTCCTTAGTTATGAGCTCACCCCTGATATTTGCAAGGTTATTGATTCAGTATATTATGTACTCTGGTGATCTATATTCACTTGTTAGATTTTTGTTGTAGATTTTCTGCTTCTATCCTTAATATCTATTGACTTCTATTTCATATTTTCCATCTCCGTTGTTTTTGTTAGTACTGTGTTTTATAAGATATCATTGGCTGTGTCACTAATTTAAAATTCTTTTGTCAACGATGTCTACTCCATTTATCTCCTAAGTATATGTCCAATGTTATATTAAACCTGAATTTTTCTTTCCCTAAAAGATCCTGGTGGCATCTTAGGTTTTCATTTCATTTTTTCTCTTTCTTTTAATTTTCTCCACAGTTAATTTATATGAAAGCAACAGCTGAGTAAGTAAACAACAGGTTATATTAGGCAAATCTACTCCACAAGAAAGATCCTTTAAAGTGTTGAAGAGCAAGGATGAAATTTTAGGACTATCATACACTCAACCCAAGCCATATATTTTTAATTACCTCATTTTACATGACATTTTTACAAAGAATAAGGCAGACTAAAGAATTGATGCATTTGGGTTACAATGTTGGCAAAGAATCCTGAAAGTACCATGGCCAAAGAATGACCAAATTAATCTTGCAGAATTATAGCCAGAATGCTTTTTGCAATCAAGCATGATGATACTACCATTCACATACTTTAGACATTCTCTGAGGAGACCACTTCCTGGGAAAGGCCAGCATGCTTGGTCAAGTACAAGGAGGCAGTTACCTAGATTAATTGACCCAGTGGCTGCAATAATGGGCTTCGAATACAATGTGAGAGTAGTGCAAAGTCGGGAAGCATTCCCTTGTGTTGCAGACGAGGCTATGAATCCAAAAAATTGGACTGTATCTAACATCAACAACACATTTTATTTGTTTGGTTGTTGTTGAGAATATAATCAGCAAAACACACACCAATTAAAAAACTTTTTCATGCACAGTTGAGTAATATTGATTACATTCTTCTAGTTTTGCAACCATTCTCCTTCTTCTGTGCTGAATTTCTCCCCTCTCATTTGCATATACTCATTGCCCTTTAAAGTTCCTATCTATTCCTTTGAATTATTGTTGCCATTTTGATCCCATACATTTTTTTCTAGTTAATCTGAACTAGTGTTTAGTTTTAAGATATATTTGGAGAATATTTGTGCTTTTAAATTTAAGATAATTTTTAGATAATCATTTTAGTGGTTGGTCCACACTCCATGACTTCAGAATGAGTCCATGAAAATGTAAAATTCTGCTCGGCATTTTCCTGTTTTGATCAGAATTCTTTCATGAAATCTGTGATCAACATTTACAATCGTGGTAGCCAGTCACTACTCATTACTTCTCTGGCAAAAGAGGTAGTTGTCCCTGGGGCTAAAGAGTGACACATTGAATATCCTCCTCCTCTAATGTGACTCTTTTTATTCTGTTGCTCCAGGTGAATAAAGATCAAGTGTGCTTTGGATGACTGCCTGCAGCTTTTTATTTTTATGTTTTTAAAATCATTTTATTAGGGGCTCATGCAACTCTTATCACAACCCATACATACATCAATTGTGTAAAGCATCTTTGTACATTCATTTCCCTCATCATTCTCAAAAGATTTGCTCTCCACTTAAGCCCCTGGCATCAGATCCTCATTTTTTCCCCTCACTCCCCACTGTCCCCTCCCTCATGAACACTTGATAATTTATAAATTATTATTTTGTCATATCTTGCTCTGTCTGACATCTCCCTTTATCCACTTTCCTGTTGTCTGTCCCCCAGGGAGGAGGTCATATGTAGATCCTTGAAATAAATTCCCTCTTTCCAATCCACCCTCCCTATATCCTCCCAGTATTGCCACTCACACCACTGGTCCTGAGGGGATCATCTGCCCTGGATTCCCTGTGTTTCCAGTTCCCATCTGTACCAGTGTGCATCCTCTGGTCTAGCCAGACTTGAAAGGTAGAATTCAGATCATGACAGTGGGGGGCAGGGGAAGGGGCAGGGGGAAGCATTTAGGAACTAGAGGAAAGTTGTATTTTTCATTGTTGCTACATCGCATCCTGACTGGCTCATCTCCTCCCCAAGACTCTTCTGTAAGGGGATGTCCAGTGGCCGACAAATGGACTTTAGGTCTCCATTCTGCACTCCCCACCTTATTCACTATGATAAGATTGTTTTGTTGTGATGATGCCTGATAACTGATTTCTTCGACACCTTGTGACCACACAGGCTGGTGTGCTTCTTCTATGCGGGCTTTGTTGCTTCTGAGCCAGATGGCCACTTGTTTACCTTCAAGCCTTTAAGATCCCAGATGCTATATCTTTTGATAGCCAGGCACCATCAGCTTTCTTCACCACATTTGATGGTTCACCCTTTGTCTTCATGGTTGTGTCGGGAAGGGGAGCATCATAGAATGCCAATTTAATAGAAGTTAGTATCTTGCATTGAGGGAGTACTTGAGTGGAGGCCCAATGTCCTTTTGCTACCTTAATACTAAACCTATAAATATAGGCACATAGATCTATTTCCCCATCCTCATATATAAATACATTTGCATATGTGCATGTCTTTATCTAGCCTGCAGCTTTTTAAATGCCCAGCACTGCAGAACAAACTAGGAGTGGAACGCAAGCCCCAAACACATTGTTAGTCAGCTGACTGGGATGGTCCACGAATCTGTGGCCCTCAGCCTCCAGAGCCAGGAGCCAAATTTCATGAGCTGCTTGGCTGTACATAAGCAGTCTTAGTATGTATTTATTGTGGTGGTTGTTATTTTCCAAATACTTCTACCACTTGTTTTCCAATTGAGCATTATACTACTTTTTACTAACCATCAACAATGCAACCTCATCCTTAAAGTGATTAGGCTAGTTAACCCCCTTTTTTCACTTTTCTCTAGCCACGAAGCATTAGCAAACGTTGGCCTCTGTAACATTGCCTTTACTTGTGTTCT
The DNA here is from genome assembly GCF_050624435.1 of Tenrec ecaudatus. Lineage (NCBI taxonomy): Eukaryota > Metazoa > Chordata > Mammalia > Afrosoricida > Tenrecidae > Tenrec > Tenrec ecaudatus. The sequence goes on along the minus strand of NC_134532.1, from coordinate 93,930,875 downwards.
CATTTAAGTGAAGTCACACAGTATTTGCCCTTCTGTGATTGTTGTTCATTTCATCCAACACAATACCCAAGCTCCACCCATGGCATCTCCCTATTTTATAATGACCTTAATGTTTTTCTGTAATATTTAATCCTCCCATTTGTTGCTTCTGTTGCCTTATGATATTTTAAATCTAAAATGCGTTGTAATTTTTTTTTGCTTTAATTAAGCTGAGTTTTTTTTAATGTGCTTTTAAGTCCAGGATAGTGAAGGTAGCTCTAAAAAGATGGCTTTGAGTTTGACTCTGTTCCAGCTAGACTGTTTTCTTGTAACATCTCAGCTCAATATCCATGTCTGATATGGATAGTATAGAGCACATACAGCATCATAATATTGCACATTGTTAGTTGCTGTCGAGTTGGCCCAAATGTGTGGGGACCGCATACATAATAGGATCTGACCATTGTTATCTTTTGTGCTTTGATTTACTGGGTTTTATTTGTTTGTTGGTTTTACTCTTTAAGCAAATCACCAGGCCTTTCTTTGTAGTTGTATTTAGTCTCGAAACTGTTGAATCTGAAAAGCACCCCAAAACCTAGTGCTTAAAATCACAGCAACCATTCCTCCACCTCACAGCCGTCGCTTTGTGACGGACTCACTCCGTTATATGATATTTCAGTTAATTTTGACTGATCTAAGTCCTATTGTTTGTGATCAGAATCCAGGTCAATTGGAAGCTGGTTTGAGGATAGGATATTCAGCTGGAAGGTTCTGGTCTCTCCTCTACCTACTCTCATATTTCTATTCGATATACTGGCTTCCTCACAGGGTAATCACTCTTGGGAGAGAGAGGATAGCCCCCAAGGAACAAACACTCTGTAAGTTCCTGTGTGAGTTGTATTTATTATTATCCTTCCATCTAAAGCTAGCTATGTGTCAAACTTAAATTCAAGTCTAACTCCATCTCTTGATAGGAGGGGAATCTGTGAAGAGGGCTAACTACTCAACTCTAAACCACGGGCTCAGCCTGGGGAATGTTCGTGAGAATGGCCCAGGACCTTGCCATTCCTTTCCATTGTGCTCAGGGTGGCTATTGGTAGGAACAGACTCAATGACACCTAAAAATAACAATATTACCTACAAGGTTACTAGTTCAAAGCCACCCACAGGTGACTCAGAAGAGAAACCTGCTTTGAAAGTCCACAGCCTTGAAAGCTGATGAGGAAGTCCTGCTCTGCCTCCTTGAGATGAGCAGGACCACTCAATTTGGCAGAATCAACTCCACGGCAACTAACAACAGGCATGGAAAGCCAATATGCAAAGCCAGAATGAACAACAGAGAAATAAAGCAGTGGCAACAGTGTTGATTCAGATTCGTGGGAGAGCTTCTTAGGGTTTCAAGGCTTGGCCTTTCAGACGCTGAGTGCCCAGCTTCTTTTCAAAGTCCCCAGCAGCCTTCACCCATCCACCCTTCTAGTTGGCAGCTGAGTGCTTTGTTGTCTCCAGCCCCCAGGGACTCCTCAGGAAGCACTGAATTCGGGTTTCTAGGAGGTGATTGGTTTTCTTCCCACTGCTTTAGACACTATTTTCTAATCGAGTTTTTGTCTCTGTGTTAGTGCGACTCTGGGGACAACTTCCGGTCCTACAGCAGCTTAAGTGCCTTGTTTGCATTTTCCGTTTCAGCTTTAAAACGTCTCCTAACCCTATTGTTTGAATCTCTCAGATTCTATATTTGTTCATATTCCTGGCTTTGAATGCCTTCTTCATGTCTGGCACCTGGCACTTTCACTTTCTATCTATAAAATTTGGTTAATACATATTTCAGGTATATGCCATATTTTCCTAAGCTTTTTTTGTTTGTTCATTAGATTGTTCCAGTAAACAGTGATCCAATATACTAACTAAAATTCTGGTCTAACAATCTTAATAGCAATTCAAACATTGTAACAATAGATTCTGAGGTTCAAAATGGCGGGTGGCATTTCACTCTCATCCACTTAATTCTGACTCGTAGTGACCTGAAGGACAGAGTAGGACTGCCCTTGAGGGTTTCTGAGCCTGCAGCTGTTTACTAAAGCAGAAAGCCTCATCTTTCTGGAAACCACAGAATGCTCCTGGTTTCGAACTGCTGGTGGTGTGGGTTGCAGTTCGATGCATAACTCACTTTTGCCAGCTGGGCGGCTCCTTCTGGTAGCAGTGAACGCAGGGAAAACTGTGAGACGGAGAATTGCACAGAGCTGCCTTGTTGTTCCCTGCCTCCCAGGCTTTTCACTTTCGACAAGGTGCTGTCTTACCACTCTTTGACAGCTTGCTTTGTAGGAAATACTGAAGTTTTCCTTTCTCGGGCAAGGCTCTGTCTTACACAGATTCCAGCCATTTGCAGATTCCATTGTTTAAATGATAGGTAGACAGTCATTTGGGGGAATAGCAACTAGAATTCAAAGGCTCTCTCCTGATGCGCTATTCAGTAGGGGAGTGGCTAGCTATAGATAGCTACTTAAAATTAAATTAATTAAATTGAAATATAATTAGAAATTCAATTCCTTGGTTGCACTGGCCCCGTTTTTAAGTGCTCAATGGGCATGTGTGGGTAGTGGCGGCTGCAAAACTGTGCATTATCTTATCTACATTATCTTATCATTTCACAAGTCTTAGTGGGCGTTGCTGCTCCGGTGTGTTGGCTGATTATCAGGTTAGGCAGTCGGATAACTGTGAAGAGCTTTATGCTTGACCTATAACAAGAGATTAATTTTAAGCCCTGTGAGATAGATGGTGAGACAAAACCTGAGTCATTGATACTTTGACTCTATCTTGATAAACGTCCACTCAGGAAGTGGGGAAGCACAGAAACGGACTGAGCAGTTATCTGTAGATTTCATTTCATATCATTAAAGCCAAGCAGAGACAGGGTAAAAAAAGAAGAAGAAACCAAGCCAAACAGAGAGAGGAAAAAAACCATGACAAAAGCTCATAAGCCTCCTTGCCAAAAGTTTGTTTGCATATTTTGTCTGATAATGAAAGTAATGTATGAGCACTGAAGTACACTGGAAAAGCATGACAACGTCTTCGCTTTCTTATGCAGACTATACCAAACCCTATTTCTTCTGTAATGAGTCTGAGTCATCATTACCGAGTGGTAGAACATTGCAACTGAAAGATAATGGAAAGCAATGTTCTCCCAGAGTTTGGCAATGTACAGAGAGATTTACTGCACACATTTCTCCCTGTGGTAGCTTCCTCTACAGTGTAGGTATTTCTTATTTTGTCATTACTGTGCCTTCTATCATCATTATCTTTTACTTGCCACCTGAAATAAGAGTAACAATCTCTACTGCAGCACTTCTAATTAGCTATTTTCTATAACTGATATGCACCAAATACATGAGAACTAAAATACACTAGCCATATTACAGCCAGACGATCAAACTTGTCAAAAGTCTTTAACTTCATACATTCCTCTGACCCATTCCGCTACTAAATAGAATGTATGGATACTGTGGTAGCTTCGCATTTTGCATCTACTACCTTCTCCGTAGAGATCCTCAGTGCAGAGATCCTCATTGTTCAAAACATCCTTAGTTGAACAAAACATAATATATCTCACAGAACAGATTATCTAGGAGAAATGTCAAATTTATGCATAGTGAAATAATTTTTATTCTTAAATAATTTTAAAAGATTGTTGACTAAAAAAATAAAAGACCAATAAAACTTGGAGCACTAAAGTAAGAAAATTAGAAGTATGTGGCACATGACTGAGATGTATGAGTTTGGCTGGGCCAATAACATATGCTAGAAGGATTGTTTTTTAAAAAGGAATCATTATAATTATTATCATTGTTAGGTGCTGTGGAGATTTTCTCAATGAAACTTGACCTTTGCTCTTTTGACTGCTGTGAAGGAAGAGTATGTGGCCTGCTCCCAGCACTCCTCCGCAGTCCAAGACATGCAATGCACACATTCCTGGAAAGACCGCACATCCAAATGCCAATATAAGATTGTCTCCTCCAGAGGACTGGCTCCGCAAAGTATGCAGTTAAAAGACACTTGTCTCCAAATGAATGGGCAAAGATCCCTCCTCTTAAGGAATGTTTGGCACCTCTTGTCTCTTGCTTGCCCCGCACTCCCTTAGAAGTATTCCCCTTGAGGGATTGGGATAATCAAGAACAGTACATTGTTCATTGGTTTGATGTCTATGTATAACAAGAGGTTTGCATGCCTCAAGAATGATAAAAAACTTATTATTGACTAAGCTCTGGACTCTCTCCTCCTTCTCCCTTATCACAAGAATGGACGTGAGTGCCCTGTGCTCCACTGTCTGTCTTCTTTCAGTTTGCACATCGGTCTGTAGAACTGTTCACTGGGGGCTGGACTCCAGAGACTGCTGCTTCCGTGAGCCTGGATCCTGAATCCAAATATGACAAAATCTTGGACAACTTCAATCTCACACTGTTATTCACTTCACAGTGTGACCGATTGGTCTAGTTGTGAGAATTTCAATCTCACATTGAGTTGTAATTCATAATGAAGGATGCAATCCTGAATCTTCATCAGTAAATAGTTCAAATTCTCCTCATTTACAGGAAGTAAACTTGTGTCATCTGAATATCAAAGATTATTTATACACTTTTCTCCAATCCAAATACCACATTCTTCTTCATATAAGCCAGCTACTCTAATGATTTACTCAGCATACAGATTGAATCAGTTGGGTGAGAGACTACAATCCTGACACACACCTTTCCTGACTTTAAATCCTGCAGCATTGCCTTGTTCTGACTGCAAAACTGCTTCGTGATTCATATATAAGTACTCCAGGAGCACAGGAAGTGCTATGGAATTCCATTCATCTCAAGACTATCCGTAGTTTGTTATGATCCACAGAGTTGAATTTGATGGCATAGTCAATAAAACACAAGTAAGCATCTTTCTGATACTCTCTGCTTTCAGCCAAGATCAGCATCATCATCAACAATGATATTCCTTTTACCACAACCTCTTCTGACTCCAACCTGAACCTCTGGCACCTCCCTGGCAGGATACTATTACAATATTGTTGAGTTGTATCCAGTAAAATTTTACTCGCATGTGATATCAATGATATTGTTCTATAATTTGGTCATCTGTTGGGTCACCTTTCTTTGGATGGCATAAAAATATGTGACAAAGTAGCTGTGTTCCAAGTTTTCTGTCATAGATGAATGAGTACTTCCAATATTTCATCAGCTGGTTGAAATATTTCTATTTGTAATCCGTTAATTCCTGCATCCTTGTTTTTGGTTAATGCTTTCAAGACAGATTAGCCTTCTTCCTTCAGTACCATTGGTTCTTTTTTTTTTTAATTTTTTATTTATTTATTTTTTAAAATCTTTTTAATGGGGCTCATAAGGCTCTTATCACAATCTGTACATACATCAATTGAGCAAAGCACCCTTATACATTTGTTGCACTCGTCACTCTCATAATTCACCTTCCACTTGGGTTCCTGGAATTAGCTGGGGGGGGGGGGTTCCCTTTTTTACCCCCATCCCCCTCCCTCCCCGATCCCACCCCTGGTCCTTTGATAGTTTATAAATAATTATATCTTATCTTACACTCCCCGGCATCTCCCCTCACCCACCTCCCCATTGCCCATCTCCCAGAGAGGAGATTACACATAGATCTCCGAGAAGTTCTCCCTTTCTACACCCCCATCCCTCCTGGTGTCGCCACTCCACCGCTGGTGTTGAAGGGTTCGTCTGTCCTAGATTCCCTGTGCCTCCAGATCCCCACTGCACCGCTGTACATCCTCTGGTATAACCAGGTCCGCAAGACAAGGTAGAATTGGGGTCATGATGATTGGGAGGGGAGGAAGCGTTCAGGAACTAGAGGAAGGTTTTGAGTTTCATTGTTAACCATTGGTTCTTATTTATATGCAACCTCTTGATCTAGGGGAGTGCTGACTAATCATTTGGGGGACAGTGACTATTCTTTTCATGTTCTTCTGATGCTTTCTGCGTCATTCAATATTTTGACCACAGAATCTTTCAATATTGCCACTAGAGACTTAAATTTTTCATGAGTTATTTCAGTGTGAGATATGCTAAGAGTGATCTTCCGTTTTGGTTTTCTAACTGTAGATCTTCGTGTATTTCATTATAATATTTTATTTTGCCTTCTTGAGCTATCCTTTATATTTTTCTGTGTAATTCTTTGACTTCATCACTTCTTCCATTTGTTTTAGCTACTCTACAGTTAAAAGCAAGTTCAGTTTCCTTTGACATTTATTTTTATCTTTTTTCTTTCCTGTCTAATGACCTTTTGCCTTTTTCATAGATTATATTCCCTGATGTCATCCCACAGACCATCACGTCTTCTATCATTAGTGTTCAATGCATCAAATCTATTCTGGAGATGTTATAAAAAATCAGGTGGGATGGATTCAAGTTTCTATTTTGGCTCTGTTGGGCTTGTTTTAATTTTCTTGAACTTACATATGACCAATCAATGATCTGTTCCACAGAGAGCCTCTGGCTGATTTTAGTTACTGCTCCTGAGTTAGCCCACTTTCTCTTCCCAGAGACGTATCGATTTGATTTCTGCATATACCGTCCAAATGTAGAGTCCCCTTCTGTGCTGTTGAAAAGAGCTATTGGTTATGAACAAGTGGTTGCTCTTACAAAATACTATCATGGGATCTCCAGCTTTGTTTCGATCACAAAACCATATTTTGTAACCTCTGCCCTACCTCTATATTCCAATTCTTGCATTCCAATCACCAATAATTTTCAATGCAACTTGAATGCATGTTTGATAAATTTCCAACTGAAGATATTGGTAGAATTTTTCAATTTCTGTATCTCTAGCTTTATTAGTTGCTTCCTAAATTAGATTAATAGTAATATAGATCACATTTACTTGAGTGTGCACAGATTTAGTCCTATCATAGTCAGCACTGTACTTCAAGTTAGATCTTGGAATGTATGTTTTCATAATACAAACATGGTCAATCCTCTTGAGTCTATCATTCCCAGTATAGTAAACCATATGATTTTATGATTCAAAATGGCCAATACTCATCTAATTCAGTTCACTAATGCCTAGGATATCAATCTCCATGTGCTCCATTTCATGTGTGATGTCATGTGCCTAGGTTGTATGCCCAGGTTTAGTTTCACCTGCACTTACATGGTCCTAGTTGGTGCATGCTCAGTTTGGACCTTTCCATAAGGGTCTAATTAATGTGCCTGATTTCTGCCCCACCCCTTTGTTGTGGCCCTATGCTGGCATGGGGGAGACGACACCTCTTATTCTCTATTCTGGCTACCTAACACTTCCAATATTCCTAGATTCATACTTCATATATTCCAATGATTAGTATACTTTTGCAGCTGTTTCTTCTCATTTTGATTTGTGTCCAATTAATAAATGAAGTTTCAGTCCTAAAAGCTTTAATTAATTTAATTAAATCTGAAGCTGATCCTTTTCATTTTGATTTGTGCCCTATTAACAAATGAAGGTCCTGAAGGCTTTACTTTATTCATATCACATGGCGGACTCTACTTTGAGAAGGTAGCTCTTCCTCATTCATATTTTGAATGCCTTCTGATCTTAAGGGCTCATCTTCTGGCACAGTCTCTGATAATGTTCTTCTTCTATTCATTAGTTCTTCTTTATATGGCAATGTTTCTATACTACAAATTACATTTTCAGAGGTTAATTCCCCCACATCAGATAGCTGATTCCTTCTTGCTGGTCTGTTCTTAGTCTGGAAGCTCAGCTGAAACCTGTGGACTTTGGGGATCCGGCTTGTATTTGAACTATCAATGACATCACTTCCAGCAGCAGAGCAACACACAAGCCACCAAGTCAGTATGACAAACTGATGAATTGATAGACCAATGGTGGTTGTGATCTGTAAACCAGGTGCTCAGAATTTAAGCTCTAATGCCATTTTCTCATCTGATCTTGGGTTTTATTATTTACAATCCTTGGATCACACAGGCTGGTGAGTTCCTTCAATGTGAACTTAGCTGTTACCTCACTTAGATGGTGTTTGTTTTAAGATAAGCCTGTCTACGTAATAGCTGGGCACATCTGATTTCTTCACCACACTTTTCTATAGCACCTTGTGTTGGTCTGGGTAGACTAAAGAAACAAATCCAGGGAGACTTGTATATGTGTAAGAGAGAACTTTATATCAAAGAGTAATTGCATTTTGAGAAAACATCCCAGTCCAAGCCAGATCACATCTATAACATCAGTAATAATTTCATAATCCCTACCTAGTCTAACTCTATATTTTATTTGCCTCTAATTGAATCTTGAAATTCACACAATCTTATTTACAAAGGGTTACCCCCCAAAAAAACAGAATTGCACTGGGTGGAGTTGTGCTTTAATAGTACACATTTTTCTAGCTAGGCGATTGAGCAAATTGCTCTGAGTTTCTGCACTAAGGGGCACCACCTGAGAAGGTTCTCTCTGGTCACAGTGATTTTTTTTTTTTTGTAAAAGAAGTTTCATTTGAGCCTCATTTGTATGTGTGTGATGGTTGATTTATGAGCCCAACTGACCCCTCCCTAGAAGTATGTGTTACAGAGAACCACACTAAACATACAGGTTGGGGAGAGGGGCCGGCGTGCTACACCCACATGGAAATAAACCAAGATGAAAAAGAGAAAGGGATGGTCTAGACTCCATATCGGCATACCAGGCCTGGAGGACAATGTCCCTGCACAGAGCTGCCAAGGCACAGGGAGGACTGTAGGGCAGACAACAGCTCAAGATATGTTGCCCCCTCAGTGGAGCATAATGCAGCAGAGGACAATGCTGGGGACACTTGACAGGGAGTTCACAGTCTGAACCCCCCATAGTGGGGCGAACCAAGAAGGGAACATAACACATCAGCAAAAAAGAGCAAAGCCAAGCCACAAAGCCCCTGAGGAGCCCCCCAAATAGACTTCAGGCTAGGAGGGTCAGCTCCTGGAATTCCTCCAGGATCGGTGGGGAAATAATCATAAAGGTCAACTGACAGACCTGGAATTATGAATGTATTCTTTCTTTCTTTTCTTTTTCAATCTTTTGTTTTCTTTCTTTCTTTTTTGGTCTCTGTTATTGTTGGTTTGCCTACTTATATAAGATAAGGATGGGAAGCAAGCTTGAGGAGAAATCAATGGGATCAACAGTCCCTGAGGGACTTGGGGAAGAAGAAGGTGGGGAAAGAGAGCAGTGAGTAAATAGGACACAGATAGGGGAACAATTAGGGAATTAAAATCAACAATAAGGAGGATGTAGAGATCCTGGGAACAATAGCAATCTAGCTGAGGCCAAGTACTAAGAAGCAGAGGTAGGGTGAGTGTGATGGTGGGGCAGGAGAAAGGTAAAGGAAAACACAGGAATTATCTAGGAAGCAAAGCTTTGGACAGAGGTATAAGCATAGATGTATACATATGCAAATACAGGAATTCATAAAAATAGAGAGATTAGCCTAGGTACACGTACTGGCAAGACCCTGAAGTAGTGAAGTGACTTCAGGCCTCTGCTCACACCCTCCCACAATACAAGAACACTTTGTTCTAACAAAGTGGCATTCTGTGATTCTCACCCTCTTGGCACAATCGCTGAAGACAAAATAAGTGCATAAACAAATACGGTGAAGAAAGCTGATGGTGCCTGGCTATCAAAAGGTAGAGCATCTGGGGTCTTAAAGGCTTGAAGATAAACAAGCGGCCATCTGGTTGAGAAGCAATAAACCTACATGGAAGAAGTACGCCAGCCTGTATAATCATGAGTTGTCATAGGGACCGGGTTACAGGCATCAGAAGACCCACAACAAATAAGCAAACCAACCATATTGTTGAGAATCAGGAGAATCGGGAGACCTAAAACCCATCTGTAGACACTGGGACATCCCTTCACTGAAGGGTTACAAGGAAGTGGGGAGTCGACCAGGGCACAGTAAAGAACGGATGAAACAAACAATATTCCTTTGGTTCCTTGAGGCTACCCACCTCCACCATCATGACTCTAGTCCTGCCTTTTGTGGTGAGCTAGATCAGAGAATGTGCATGGCTACAGATAAGAGATAAGAGCTCAAGACACATGGAATGCAGCAACAGAGAAGGAAGATGGAGAGAGAGAGGAGGAAGGAGGAACTGATCACAATGATCCAAACATAACCACACAAACACACCTCCAGGAGGATGAACAACAGAATCTATGGGGACAGGGAGACAGCGATCTGTATAATATAGGAAAATAATAATAATTTATAACTTATCAAGGGGTCATGAGAGTGGGGGATGGAGGGAAGGAAAAAAGAGGAGCTAATACCAAGGGCTCAATAAAAAGTAAATGTCTAGAAAATAAAGATGGTAATATATGTACAAATATGCTTGATACAATTGGTGTGTGGATCTCTATAAGAGCTGTTATAATAATTGTTGCAAGAGCCCCCCAATAAAATGATCTTTTAATTAAAAAAGAAAAAAGAAGAGGACAATGTGCAGCTATGACATTTTTTTCCTGCTTAAGAAAAATGTCGCAGAAACTGTTGTGATGTTAAACACAGCTTATAAGGACAGTGCTGTGGGGAAAACTTAAGTGTTTAAGTGTTTTTCTCATTTCAAAAAAGGTGAAATATCGACTGATGACAAACCTCATTTTGGACATTCATCAAATTCCTGAAGGGAGTAGATGTTGACTTATACGCATTTGGAGTTGTTTTCCACCAAGTTAGCCTGTTCATTAAGCTTTCTATTTAGAGGTTCTGAAAAAATGGCATAACAGAATACCACAAAAACAGCCTGATTTGTACAGCCAGGGAACTGATTTTGCCACCAGGCTGTGGACAAAAAACAACATTTATTGCACCTTACTTACCTGACCTTGCTCCAAGTGACTTATTTTTGTTTCCGCAAATACACAGGGAAAGGAAAGAATAGTGATTTGATGATGCTGTTAGCCATCCAAACCGACGAGTCTGAAAAAATGTTTCCAAGAATGGAATCACAACTTTGACAAATGTATCAAGTGTAATGGAGAGTTCTTGGAAAGTGATAATGTTGTTTTGCAAAAAAGGTTTAAATACATAGCTTTGAAAAAATTCCATTTTTGTACTGAAAATACTTATTCAAGATCGCTGGTTATTGTTAAATCCAATAAATTTGTCGCCATTGTTTTTGCTTTCCATGAATTCTGGACTGTGATTGATGTTTTTGTCTTTTCCCTCATTTTACTGTCTGCTCTTGCCTTGACTCCTATGTTACATGGAATACTTCTGATCACCTGCCCAGCTCCTGTGACCTTCCATCATCAAATTTATGTCTTGATCTTCCTCTACTCAGAACAGATACACAAAATTGGAAGACATAGTTATAAAAGGTAGACATTTATAACACACTTTGATAATCCTTTGTAGAATGAGAGAGATATGTTTGGAGGTTCTTAATGCTAACACTGGATTAAGAAAAGTTAATAAAATATAGAAATATATAAATAAAGCGATGCCAATTTTTTTAAGTTCCTGATGGAACATGCCTTTCTCTAACACAAGCTGGCTCACACATGATTGCTAAGTAGGGAAGATGGGATTAGAATAACAAGACATCAAATTGCTGAATAACCAAAGTTTCCTAAATTTGAGAGATTTGTATAGCAGGAATAGAATGATAGCTTTCTTGATTAAATAGAAAAGTCCCCAGCTTTGTCTCTATACAGGTAAGAATATTTTAATCTAAAATTTACAAATATAAGCAAACCCCAAAGAAAACACACAGAAGCATTTCTACTCCTGTGTATAGCAAGGTTCTCCCCAGAGGTTGAACTTCCTGTGATGAGCACAGCTACTGACTCATGCAGCCTATCAGTGGCCCACCCCAGCTCTCACACTATAATTTCTATGATAATGTGAGACCCCGATGGCAGCATTCCTAGGCTTTCTGTATGATTTCCTGCCATCCCAATTATTGTTTTATTGTTGCTTTGGTTTGCATGAATTTTTAAAAAATGTTCTCCTTCCTTTCCCCCGACATCCCCTTCTCCCAGATCTATCGGTCCTGTTGTTTTCTCCTCCAGATTATTCATCCAGCCTATCTTATAAATGAGGATGGGGAAATAGATCTTCGTGCATATAATTATAGGTTTAGTATTAAGATAGCAGAAGGACATTGGGCCTCCCCTCAAGTACTCCTTCAATACAAGAACACTTTGTTCTATTAAACTGGCATTCCATGATGCTCACTTTCCCAACACGATCACTGAAGACAAAGCAGGTGAATAAGCAGATGTGGTGAATACAGTTGACGGAGCCCGGCTATCAAAAGATATAGCATCTGGAGTCTTAATGGCTTGAAGGTAAACAAGTGGCCATCTAGCTCAGAAGCAACAAAGTCCACATGGAAGAAGCACACCCACCTGTGCGGTCACAAGGTGTTGAAGGGAGGAGGTATCAGGCATGAAAGAACAAAAAATCATACCACTGTGTGCTCACTTCCCCAATATGATTGCTGAAAACAACTGGATGCATAAGCAAATGTGGTGAAGAAAATTGATGGTTCCCAGCTATCAAAAGATATAGCATCCTGGGTCTTAAAGGCTTGAAGGTAAACAAGCGGCCATCTAGCTCAGAAGCAACAAAGCCCACATGGAAGAAGCATACCAACCTGTGTGATCACTTGGTATTGAAGGGATGAGATATCAGGGATCAAAGAACAAGAAATCATATCATTGCGAATGAGAGGGGAGTGCACAGTGGGGACCCAAAGCCCTTTTGTAGGCCACTTGACATCCTGTTACAGAAGTGTCTCAAGGAGGAGGCGAGCCAGTCAAGGTGCAGTGTAGCAATGGTGAAACCTACAACTTTCCTCTACTTCCCACCCCATCCCCCACTACCATGAACCCAATTCTACCTTACAAATCTGGCTAGACCAGAGGATGTACAGTGGTACAGTTAGGAACTGGAAACAAAGGGAATCCAGGATGGATGATCCCTTCAGGACCAGTGGTGAGAGTGGCGATACCATAAGGGTGGAGGGTGGGTGGGGTGAAAAGGAGGGGAACCAATTACAGGGATCTACATATGGACTCCTCCCTGGGGGACAGACAACAGGAATGTGGGTGAAAGGAGATGTTGGACAGTATAATATATGACAAAATAATAATTTATAAATTATCAAGGGTTCACGAGAGAAGGGAAGCAGGGAGGGAGGGGATAAAAATGAAGAGCTGATGCTAGGGACTTAAGTGGGGAGCAAATGTTTTGAGAATGATGAGGGCAATGAATATACAAATGTGCTTTACATAATTGATGTATGTATGGATTGTGATAAGAGTTGTATGAGCCTCCAATAAAATGATTTTTTTTAAAGTGTTCCCCTAACATTCTTTATTCCCCACAAGCTCTCTTAAACCTTAGTGAAAGATCTTCTAGATCACCCAGATTTCAGAAATGCACTCTTTGGTGCATCTCAAGGACATGTTTGTGAAGTCAGAGGAAATTAACCTGGAAATAGTTTATACTTAATAATCAAGCATATTATTGAATTGTATGACTGTGTTTTGAAGAAATTTATAGTGTCATACCTTTCTCTGTCATTGCAAGATTTCTTAAGATGAAGACAATTTAATTATGTTCCTGCTGGGCATAAAGTATATATTAAAAAGGTTGTTTATTTATTTAGTTAGGTTTTTCCAAAACATTTTAAAGACATAATCCAGACATCATAACATTCATTAATGCAGTCATATCAAGAAAGTTTGTGAAATCACTACCACAGTTTCAAAACATATTCTTCATTCTAGTATTACTTGATATTAGCTCCCCATTACCACCACCCTCACCTCCCCTACCGTAACCCTCAAGAACCCTTAATCAAGTTATTATTTATTTAGCTTAAACCATCCCAAGTTTCATATCCTGAAAAACATAGAAAAATACATAACAGAGTAAAAAAGACTACCAACAATAACAAAACACAATAAAGATAAACCCCATTTTGAAGAAAACCAGAAAATATCCAAAACCAGATCAAGCCCAAAACGTGTCAAAAGGGAAATCAAATGATAAGTTTTAACCATTCCAGTCAGATTTTTCATTTTAATCTACTATAATCATTTGCACAGTATTTTCTGCCTGATAATTAGGCTATCCCACCCCTTATTTATGGTCAGAGGGAAATCACCAGATGCTTATTCCATAAAGATCCTACAAATGTATTTTGGGCTTCCACTTACAAAGCCTTTGTTGTTTTGTGCTAAGTAAATCTGATAAAACTCTGTGAACATGATTACAAAAATACCTGCAGATGAGTGGATGTCCATTGAAACTGTAAAAATGAAGTCATTCCTTCCTGAATTCCAAACCAGTTTCTATTTCAAGTGATTTATTTTGTTTTCTAAACAAGATACTAATAAAAAAGTATATGTGGTTAAAATTGGAGTGTAACTACAGTTATAACCACACTTTTATAACATAATTAATGAACATAAAATTAATACTCAGGCTTACCTCATAATGTCCAAACAACTGTGTTGCTGAGCCCACTCTTTAAAGAAGCCCTTCATTGTATGAAACTCATCTTCCCCACATGATCACTGAAGACAAAATGGTGCATAAGCAAATGTGGTGAAGAAAGTTGATGGTGCCCGGTTATTCATAGTTAGAGTATCTGGGGTCTTACTTACAGTGGCCACATAGCTGGGATGAAACAAAGCCCACATGGAACAAGCACTCCACCTTGTGTGATCATGAGTTATTGACCCAAAGAAGTACCTGAAGTTCCAAAACAAGCAACCAAATGGATATGAAGGGGTGTGGATGCAGTGGAAACCTAAACCTACCTGTCAGATAATTGGACAGTCCCTCTCCGAAGAGCCACATAGAAGGGATGATAAATCCAGGATGTGGTATGGTTCTGATGAACCACATAGCTATCCTCTATTTCTTTAATATTTCCTCCCCTTAGTATTAAGGCTATTATTTGTGTTACCACATTAATTATGTCAGAGTTCCGTATGTTCATTTTGTGTATTTAAGATTGTCTGGTACAGGAAACTCAAGAGAGATAACCCTTCAGAAACAGTAAAAGGAATAATGGTTCCCTGATCGTATGGGAAGGGGGGTGGGTGAGAAAATCATAACATCGATGACTGTATAACCCCACTTGATGAGATCAAGCAACAGAATTGTTAGACATGGCTAAATAAATAAACTGTTCTAGGGGGAAAAAATAAGGGTTTCTGAAGGGTAAGATGGGGGTGGGAGAGGATAAAGGGGAACAGATATTAAGGAGCTCAAGAAGAAAGACATGTTTTGAAACTGATTGTGGTAGCAATTGTACAATATTGCTTGATGTGTTTGAACTAAGGAATGTTATGATATCTCTTAGAGTTCCAAATAAATGACTATAAAGAAAGAAGTCCTTGACATAATTGCTTGTCAGTGATGATATCCAGTTTTCCTTCTTCCCAGCTTTCTTTACCTGATATTATGTCTTAAGGTATAGTTTATTTTTATTTGAATTCCAAGCACATTAATACAAATGTGCTCACTGCCTTTCAGAATTTGGTCTTTGAAAATGTTACTAACCAGTGAATTATCAAGCCAACCACAATTTCAATTGAGAAAAGAATCAGATTTTTTCCCCTTGCATGTGTTTATGTCCATAAACTTGTTGACCTGAGATTTAAGGAAGATATCTTATTTTCTTCATTATTTCCTTCCATGCCTATCTAACAAAATACAGTAACATCTCAAAAGAGAAAGTAAATGAGTTTTTGAATATTGAACATTGCATAAATTAACCACATTTTTTCAAGTGAGAGTCATAAAGATATTGCCAACCAAGAAATGACTATATATGATAAACTTGTTATTTTTTTATGTTGCCATTGAGCCACTTGTAAGTGAGGAATTAAAAATACCAAAATTCAGATGATCATGGAGAGATGTAGATAAATATTTAAAAATTTTAATAAGGCGTGCTTCACTTGAGGATTTGGCTGAATCTTGTAAAAATGTATGTTGGTGTGAATATAATTAAGATAGTATTTGCTCTATATTTTCAATGAGATAAAAGTAATATTTTAGGGCTAGTGAATTTTCAAAATTATTGTAGCCTTTATCCATAAAAAGTTGGGGAATCATTGCAAAAAACAAACAAACAAAAGCCAGAGTATGCACGGGGACAAACGAGTAAAACACTTAAGGTCGGTGATGACCCAGGTATCCAATTGTGTCATACCCATGTGCACAGAATTCTAGTTAAAAAAAGCTAGAGACATGATTAGAGTGTAGGTAATTCAAAGTCAATTTGTAAAAAGCAGGATTTAAATTAGCTGTATTTTTTGCACATTGATGCCACAACGTTTAGTTCCTGTGTCCCACTGAAATGTTTTAGTTTATGAGTTTGCTTAGTTTCTACTGCCTCTCCAATTCTTCTTAAGGAATTAAAAAAATCGAAATCAAATTCTACAATGGTATTGTTTTGGCGGGGTCTGAACTAGGCAGCCCTGTTTGGACTAAGCTGAAGCAGGTCTGAGCCCTACGTGTGCTTCCTTGCACATCCCAAGTCCCAAAGGTCAGCAGCAGCTGTCCCCAGATAAGATAATCACCAGATAACTAGTGAAACCAGATGTTCTTGGTTCAAAGAAAGTCCAAGGAATCAACAATCAATTCTCAGAGTTTCCAGGCCCCATATGCTAATTGTCATAATTGCCATACATTTCTCACCACCCCTTTAAAAACCCGAGCCCCCAGCTGCTGAGCACAACTTCCCTGATCTGTAGGCCTAGGTCTTGGAACCTCATCCAGGAGGAACTCCTAATAAAGCTATTTCTGTTTCTGCTCTCCCTTGTTCTGTCAGTTATGTCTGTCTGTCTCCCTATACCTCAGTTTCACCTTAACATTTGGTGCCTGAAAACCAGGGAGAGGTAGGGACCAGGGCTCCCTGCTGTCCCAGCCCTGCTTTGGCTGGGACGTAGCCCACCCCTCCTCTCCTCTCAAACCTCCAGAGCCTGTCTGAATGAGCAATTTCTGGTCAGTATTTCTCAGTGTATGTTCGTTCTGCTTGTTTGTCGCTCTGGACACCGAGGACCAGCAAACTCATATGGGAACTTAGGGTCCATGGGAGGCTAACTAGCCGAAAGCCCTGAAAAGCAAGTACACTAGGAAGCTGAACATGGTGCCGCTGCAGGGGTTTATTCTGCCAGCCTGGTACCAAGAGGAGCTGGAAAGAACTGCCTTTCCCCCGAAAGGGTTGGGCTGATAAGGCCAGTTTCTCATGTCCCTCTTTCCTCTGTGTCTGTCTTCTCTCATGTGGCCCCCAGCCTTTTGCCTCTGTGCTTACCTCCTGGGATTCCTGCTCATAACAGGACACCTAGCACTAGGCCAAGCAGTCACTGCACTCTCTGCCTGGATTGGAAGCAGAGGGTGTGTCTGAGCCCTTTCTACCTTTTGTGTGTTTTGTGTTTGCAGCTCTGCAGTGCTCTCTTCAAAATGTTCTGCTTCTCCTTCCTCTCCCCCTGAACAAAGGCCTGACAAACCTCCATTTTTACCGGCCATAAAGCCAGGCTCCCCTTCCCCTCCTCAGTTTCCATTGTGTCTCTCTGATCTGAGGTCCCTGTTTGCCGGTTAAAGCCACAGGCCTGCGCCAGGGAACATTTCTGTTCCAGAAAGTCCAGGACTCTCCCACTGGGCCCCTGGTTCTGACCAGGAAGTCTCTCAGGGTTACCGGTCCACCTCCTGAATGACAGGTGTGAACGGAGATCAGGGGATGCCCTTCTCCTCTGCCCATACCCCCTCAGTTTGAGACACAATGGGAAGGTTTCTGTCCCAACCCCCTAAGGACAGTCCTTTGGGGTGCCTATAGCCAACCTTACTGAATTTGGTTTGACTTCTGATCTCAGCATTAAGCACCTGGTCTTTTTCTGTAACCAAGTTTGGCCTCAGTCAGTACCAATCGGTCAATGAGTCACGCTACCCAAAAAATAGCACTTTCCATTTTAATGTTCCCTGCAACCTCAACAATTTTGGTCAACAAACTCACAAATAATCAGAAGTCCTGTATGTTCAAGTCTTTTTCTTTCTTTCCTCCTGTCCCTCTCTACTACCTGTCACCCTGCTCAAGTTCTCTTAGCCAAATACTCTTAATCAGGCCCCTTCCATCTTTCTCCAGAGCCCCTGACTCCTTGTCTGCACCCCCCAGTATGTCTTCCTCCATAAGCTGGGGACCCCTCACCATCACTTCCTCTGCTACCCCCTCAACTCCCAAAGGCTAAGGCACTGTGCCTCCAACACCACTCCCCTCCCTGGAGCCAGACCCCTGAGACACCCTGGAGTCTCTCCCTCTCTCCCCTTCCTGACCCCCTCCCTGCTCAGCCTCCTCTGAGCCAACTCCCACAGCCTCTGGCAGACCTCTCCAGAAAGGGAAGCAGAGCACAAATTCGTGGTCTCCACCCTGAGCCCCGCAGGAGGGAGGGGTCAGAAAGCTCCAGGAAGTAACAACTTGAATGACCCGCTGCCCTTTTGATTTTAATATCCTCTGAAATGTTGACAATTTCTGCCAGTAAACTCACAAATAGTCTGAAGTTCTGCACATCCAGGCTGCCTTTCCTCTGAGCTCCCTTTCTCTGTATTTCCTGCTCCCCTTCCCCAGTTCTCTTGACAAAAGAAAATTCTTCCTCTCCTCTTGCTTCTGGAACCCCTGGTGTCTACCTTTTCAGACCTGCTGGAACACCTTGTCTCCCCTTACTCACGCCTCTACCTATTCTGGCCACACTCTGAGCCCCCACGTCCTCTTCTCGTGACCTAGCTGCCTCGCTGGAGGAACCTGAGTCTACTCGCTGTGCCAGTCAGCAAGCACGCGCAATCACAGAACCCCCCCCCCCTTGTCCTTTGTCCACTCTGGGAAGTGGCCAGGGCTGAGACAGTGGTCTGGTTCATGTTCCCTTCTCTCTTACTGATTTAACTTAAATTGAAAAGTGTTAGGCAGGCTAGTGCAGGGTTAAAAAATGTCCATTAACGCATGCTCAGAGAGCCAAGCACTGGAGCAAGGAGTGGCGCACTGCACATGCTCAGAGGTTCAGGTTTCCCGCCGGTAGGCATGGGTGGGCGCTGAACCTGGATTGGCCCACCTAGGCCAGGTGAATTCAATTCAGAGAATGGAGTTGATCAGGAGGTCCTCCACCATGCATCCCCATGGAATCCTTGAAAAGGCAGGAGCCCAGAGTCAAGAGAAAGACTTTGTCTGCGTGATGCTGAGCAGCTTCCGCCAGGCTGCATGGTCGGGAGGAGTCCTTTGGGTGCCGTGTAAACCTGAAACTTCTTCCAACTCTTATAAAACTCACTTGGATCACGAACCAGGCTTCGGGGTGAATTCTTTCCCGCGCGGGGCCAAGGACCAAGGTGTAACTCTAGCTCCAGAAAGATCTAACAAAAGTGTTTAGGCCCCTTTATAATGATCCCACCACCTACATTGAGGAGTTGTGATATTTAACTCAGGCTTATGATTTGTCCTGGCATGATATTTTTGCCATCCTTTCCTCTGCCCTAACTGCAGATAAGAGGGAGCTCATTTTTCTCACTGTTCAGCAGGACTCCAGCCAGGTTCGTTTGACTGATCCTGGCGCAGGCAGTTCCCAGACAAAATCCTGGTTAGAGTTATCAAATTGACAATCAAGCAGGTAGGGACAGACATGCCTACTGTAATAAAATGCTTCACTGTGTCCTGACTTGGTTTCAGGCCATTTCCCATAGAGGAGTGAATTTTAATAATCTTAAGATCACTCACAAGTCTGATGAAAATCCAGCCACCTTTTAAGCTGCTTAACTGATGCTTTACATTAAAAGCTTAAAAAAGCAGAAGAAAGGCCCTCAAACCCCGGTCCGAGGTCTAGCAAATATGGCATTTAAGGATTTAACAGCTATGAGGAGCAGGCAGAGTCAGCCTGTGATGCCTGGCTCCGGCAAAAGGTAAATTTTCAAACACAAGCCTCAGTAGCAGCCCTGTGGCCAGGGATCCCCCAAGACCCCGAAGGGCAGTGCGGGGCAAGGGTGTATGGGGACAACGACTGCCACCTGGTGCCTGCTTCAAGTGCGGAGAAGGGCACTGGTCATAGAAGTGCCCCAGGCCTAAAACTCCAGCCAAACCCTGCCCGGCATGCGGTCAAAGCGGACACTGGGAGTCCGGCTGTCCTTGGAAAAGCGACAGGCCCTTTGCATCTCCATGTGGGGGAATGTCCTTCCAATTCCTGACCCGCCATTGACTCTGATGGGATTGGCCGAGGTCTGAGGAGACCCTGACTGGACCCCGTCACCCTCGCCAAGCCTGGGGTATTGCTCAAGTATTGGGTAAGTAACTTTCCTTCTTACACAGAAGCTATCTTCTCTGACCTGCCCTCATTTTCAGGGCTAGCAGTCCTTCCTCAATCTTGGTCATGGATATTGATGGCAAGCCTACCTGTCCCAGGTATACTAGCCCTTTACTCATTCCTTCCTTATAATCCCTTCTTGCCTCGTCCCTCTGTTGGGAAGAGACATTTTAAATTAGTTAGGAACCTCCTGACACCTTACTTTTGGTTTCATAGCACCTCTGCTTCTTCCCCTTATTTCACCCAATCTGGAAGAACTGGCCCTTCAGACCTCCTTGCTTCCCAATATTAACCTATCATACAGTGCCTCCTTCCTAACAACCTCATTTCCCCTATCCACTCTCCTGCAACACTCCGATCTTACCAGTAAGAAACCAAATGGTATTTATCCCTTGGTCCAGGACCTGTGCCTCATTAACAAAACTGTTATCCCCATACACCCAGTAGCTCCCGACCCCTATACTCTTTTGTCCCACATTCCCCCTTCCACTATACCTTTCTTGCCATCTCCCTTAACCCAGCTTGTCAGCATCCATTTGCCTTTACCTGCAGCCCCTCCTAAAACAGTTCTAAAGCAGACATAGCCCAACTCCCTTAACTTCTCTATCTCCAAGACACACCTATCTCCTTCAGCTGTTATCTGCTTCAGCCTGTGCCCCACCCTCACCACTCAGAGTTTAACTCTAAATAAACACTAAGTCATAAAGGACCTCCAACCACCAACTTCAGCTGAGCAAGTAACTAAATGTGTGAATTTTTCCACAGCAGGACCTTGTTTTCCAGTTACTGTATATCGTTCAGGAGCTCATCCCATATGGTCAGTATGAATTCACATCGTTTCGCCTCACCCAAAGGTTGGAGAAGAGCAGTATTCCTAATCCATCCCAGTCTCTCTAGCCTCCCTGCAGGGACAGGCTCAAGAACACCGTTATCATAATAAAACAAGGCTAGTAAGGCAAAGAGTAGCTGCATTTCCTACCTGTCCTTGTAAGCCTTAGCTTTGCCTTCTCTCTGGAAGCGGCAGAGATTCCTAGTAGAGCCTTAGACCACAGCATGCTCCAAACCAGAAATTTAACAGACAACTCCAGCCAGTCATGGACTCTACCTCGGAGTCTCTCACCTCCTTGCAGCAACAAATTTCATCCCTGGCACAGGTAGCCATGCAAAACTGCCATGACATGGCCTAAAAAATTAGAAAACATCAGTGGGACACCACTAGGCCTTCCTCATGGTTTCAAAGTCCTTCCATGACCTGGATCATGCACCTCGTAAGACCTTTGATAACAATCTGTGTACTATTACTTTTCGCTCTGCGTGCGTTTAAATTTTTGCAGGAACAAATAAAAAATATCTACAACCTGACCCTCAATCAGCTCTTCACCCTTATAGTCTGCAGCTGGCTGGCCCAGTCCCCGAACCTTCCAACTCTTAATGCCCCCTTCTTCGCCCTATCTCAGCAGGAGGTAGTTAAGACAGAACACGTCTCCCTATTACCAATATTAAGAAGTTTGGAATGTTTGGGCCAGGTCTGAAATAGGTGGCCCCGTTTGGACTAAGCTGAAGGAGGTCTGGGCCCTGCATGTGCTTCCATGTACATCCCAAAGGTCAGCAGCAGAGAGCACCTGATAAGATAATCGCCAGATAAGATAATCAGTGAAACCAGATGTTCTGGGTTCAAAGCTGTGATGAGTCAACAAGCAATTCTCAGAGTTTCCAGACCCCATATGCTAACTGCCATAATTGTCATACATTCCTCACCACCCCTTTAAAAACCCTCGCCCCCAGCTGCTGAGCATGACTTCCCTGACCTGTTGGCCTAGGTCATGGAACCTTATCCGGGAGCTCCCCTACCCCCTAATAAAGCTATTTCTGTTTCTGTTCTCCCTTGTCCTGTCAGGTATGTCTGTCTTCCTCCCTGTACCTCAGTTTCACCTTTACGTGTATAATGCCAGATTAGCATTTCTGTTCTCCAGACACTTTGTAATACAAATCACCCTTAACCTTTCAGTCATAAGTATTAACCATGCGGTCTTATAGTTTGCTGACTGCTCTATTGAATAAGAGCTCTCAGCAAGGTAAATTTGCAACCAGCATTAGTATATTTGTTATTGTTATTGTTAGTTGCTTTGTAGTCCCCAGCAACTCATGAAAAACTTACATATAACAGTAGAAAACATTGTTAAGTCTTGTGCCATCCTCATCGGTATTGTTAGAATGAGTCCACTGTTATGGCTATTATGTCAATTCATTAAATGATAGGTTTCCCTCATTTATTCTGTCTCTCCGTTTATTCAAACATTAGGTCATTTTCTAGCAATTATTCTTTCCTGATGATGGGTCCAAAGTCTCACCATCTTCAATTCTAAGAGACATTCTGCTTGCACCTCTAAGCACAAAGGAAGGTAAACAGCCGATAAGACACATCCTCTTAGCAATGGAAGAGACCAGAAATCATGAAAAGTCTGGGTGGAGAACACCAGATGTTCATAATACTCCATAGTGACTGAATAGAATCTTGGGATTGGGTCTGGAAACAAAGGCCCAACATGAATTCTGGGGTAGAGAAGTAAGGGAGTAGAGGGGGAAGAGAAGGTACATTACAGAGAATCAGGAAATAGTAGAAACCCAGCCAATGGTGGGTGGTCCACCATTACCAGAACAAAAGACCCAGCTCTGCATTATACCAGGTCTTTAAACTGGATAAGGGCTCCTTAGAGAAATTGTTTTATATGAAAAGAATACAGCATTGGATTGGAGGAAGGCTTACTACCAACTTTCGATATGTAGATGACACATTGCTTTTTGCTAAAAGTGAGGTGGATCGGAAGCACTTGCTGATGAAGATCAAGGATTGCAGCCTCACCCAAGCCATGGCATTTTCAATTGCCTCATAAGCATGTGAACGTTGGACATTGAATAAGAAAGACTGAAGATGAATTGATGCATTTGAATTGTGATGCTGGAGATGAATATTGAAAACACCATGGACTGCCAAAAGGCCAAACATCTGTCTTGGAAGAAGTGCAGTCTGAATGCTTCTTAGAGGCAAGAATGGCCTCATGTAGTTTGGATATGTTTTCAGGAGTCCCTGGAGAAGGTCATCATGCTTTGTAAGATAGAGGAACAGTGCAAAGGAGGAAAACACCCAACGAAATTCAATGGTGCGCTCAAACAAGGACCACTGTGAGGATGGTGAAAGACTGAGTAGTGTTTTTCTCTGTTGTACTTGTTGTTGTTAGGTTCCATCAAGGGCTCTAGACAAAACAGAAAGAATAGAGATATTGTGTTGCCGTGAGTCAGAATTGACACCATCGCATCTTAAAACAGCAACAATGGATGACAGTTGTGGTAGCCACATAATCTGTTGTCCATTTGAGACTTAGGAGTGAAGAAGTGGAGTTTAGCTTGTCAATCAGGTCACAGCTTGATGACTTCATTTGGAGGTGCTAAGGAGATAAATATCTCCTTGGAGGCAGGATACATGCTCACTCCCTGGGAGACATTGCAGATGACAAGATACATAGAGCTATGCTGGTGCCCTGAGCTGGAGGAGCCACGTGGAGACCCCTGCCTGTGCTGAGATGCTTACAATGCCACAGGATCCACAAACCTTTCTTCCTAAGGGTCTGTGACCTTACTGAATTCATAGTCATTGCATGTGTTGTAGTTTGCTATCAGCCATATGGGCTAATACCGGACTTATGGGCTTGATCTGGCCTGGGCTGTAATGTTTTCTTAATGTAAAATTATTCTTTATATAAAGCTCTTTCTTTTTTACATATGGGTGTCTATGAATTTGTTTCTCTAGTCTACCCAGACTAACACAGCAGTGAAAGTTTAAAATCCATTTGCTCAGTACCCCCAAAACCCTAACCCCTACATAGATGAAGCCTCCATTGAACTTCCTCAGACCATTACTATGGATTTGAAAACTGCCTCAGAAAGAATGCCTTGAAAAGTGGATTACTCCTGAAATAATTAGGTTAACATTTGACATACTGTCATTTGTTTTCCCTTTGAAGCTATTTTAAATTTGTCCTAGTTATTATCGTCTGCTTTCCTTTAGATTGAGATTTTCTGTGTTTTAATTTGTTATTGTTTTTTGTGTGTGTAATTTAAAAACATGACATCCAGGATGGCTCATCCATAGATGGTAACTAGGTTAATAATTCTTTAGGTTTGTGGCAGGAGAAGTTGAGGGGTAATGAGTAGCTAATAATAAGAGGTACAAGAATGAAGAAAATATTCTCAAATGTATTGCGTGATGATTGCTCTAGTCTTTTAAATACATTTAAACCATCAAAATAAATGCCACATGAATTGTATATCAAGAAGTGTTTTTTGTTTTTATTTTTTAAAGGAAGTGTAAGTGACACTTTCATGAAATTTGATTACCCAATGAAAGACAGAATTAAGGGAGCAGCTAAAGATAGATATGGTTATTTGTTTCGCTTTGAAAAGTACAAACAGGTTTAACTGCTGTTGTGGGGGACAATATGTGAGGACAAAATCGTAGACATGGGACCTGATAGAGGGGCCCTAGAGAAGTGTGGAAGGAGAACAACCTATGCAATATAATAGGTGAAAACAGGACGTAATCTCTGAACATGAATGCAAGTTTGAAGGATCAGATGAAGAAAGGTGTGAGATTTTGTCAAGTATTTTCTATTTTCTCTGAAATAGAAGAGAAAAGAATGGTATAGTGTATGCAAATAGAAACAGTGGTTATAGAGGGCAAGAAAGAGATGAGTCTGTAAGAAGGACACTGAGATGAAGGGTTTGTTTTCCCATAAGTCCTGAAACTTAATCTTAACTACCCATATGGGCCATGCATACTTTTGGAAGATGTTTCCAAGACCCCTGCATTCCAGGACAGAGGTCGTTTTCCACTGTACTATCCTCATGAATCCTACCCAATCCAGATTTGAAGTCTACTCAAGTCAGATTTGGTTCTCTGGATTCATGAGGAAAATTATTATATACAAGCTTTTCAACAATTTATTTTTGTATGTCACTGAAGTAAAATAGAAAGACCAGGCAGACTATGATTTGCCTTTTAACTTCATAACAATTAATAGAGCATGCATTTAATTATCTTGATTTATTTTCTATACAAAGAGCAGTATGCTCCTAATTCTTACCATTGTTGTAAGGATAAGTGAGAGAATATGCATTGTTCTAGGAACAGAGCAAATAGTAATATAAGTACCTTTTTAAAATAAATGAATATTGTTCCCATAAGAGGTATTGAAGCATTTGCTGATGGAAGTCAATGACTGCAGTCTTCAGTTGGAGTGGCAAATCAGAGAGAAGAAAGCCAAAGTCCTCACAAACGGACCAACAGATAGCATTAGGATAAGTAGAGACAACACTGAAGTTACCAATTATTTCATCTAGCTTAGATGCAAAGTTAAGGCTTATGAAAGCAGCAGTCAAAATATCCAATGAAAAATTTCATTGGGTAAACTCAGTTATGTAAGTTTCCTTTTTTATACAAGTCAATGTTGTTTCTATAAATTGTTTGCTGTGTTTTAGTGATTGTGCAAAGCCACTTGACTATGTGGATCACAGCAAACTGTCAATAGTTTTGAGAAGAATGAGAATTCCATAACACTTCTTTGTGCTAATGGAGCAATTGTGCAGGGATCATAAGGTAGACGTATGAAAAGAAGGGAATACTAACAGTTGCAAACCAAGAAAGGAGCATATCAGGGTTGCATTGTACTACCATGCTTATTCAGCCTTTGTGCCGGACAGATATGAAGAGTAATGTGACATCAGGATTGAGGGCAGTTTACTAACAACCTTTGCTATGCAGATGACACAGCCTTGCTTGCTAAAAGTGAGGAAGATTTGAAGTACTTGCTGATAAAGGTCAATGACTGCAACTTTCAGTATTGAATTGTGTTAGTGAGAGTTGACTAGCGAAACAAATCCATAGAAACACTCATATGTGTATAAAAAAGAGGTTTATATACAAGAGCAGTTGAATATTGAGGAAAATTCCCGGCCCAGTCCAGTCCAAGCCCATAAGTCTGATATTAGCCCATATGCCCAATACCAATCTATAAAGTCCTCTTCAGAGTGACAAAACACAAGCAATGAAGCCAAATGCAGGACAATCACAGGCCAGTGGGTAGAAATCTTTGGATCCCATGGTATTTGAAGCATCCCAGCACTGGCAGGGGTCTCTATGTGGATTCTCCAGGCCCATGGTTGTGGCTGCACTAGGTTAGGTCCATGTGGCATCTCCTCTCAGGGCACTAGCATTGTTCCATGTGTCTTGTCAGCAACAATGTCTCCCAGGGAGTCAGCCTTTTTAGTGGCGTGTCTCGCAGTGAGTCAGCTGAGAGAGAATCTCCTGCCTCCAAGTATGAAAAAAATAGGATTTCCTAGAATCCTCAGAAGAAGGCCATGCCCATACAGAGGACTCAATGACTATGACCCAATTGACAGACTAGAATCCACCCCTTCCCTCTTAATCCTCTCAAGTCCCAAATTGATATCAGATTATGTAACCACCACATGAATAAAACTCAATGTATTGAAAACTAAAATTCTCACAACTGGACCGCTAGATAACATCATAATAAACTGAGAAAAGGGGGGAACTGATTACAAGGATCCACATGTGACCTCCTCCCTGGGAGATGGACAGCAGAGAAGGGGGGGAAGGGAGACTCCGGATAGGGCAAGATATGACAAAATAGCAATGTACAAATTACCAAGGGCACATGAGGGAGGGGGGAGCGGGGAGGGAGGGGAAAAAATAAGAGGACCTGATGCAGAGGGCTTAAGTGGAGAGCAAATGCTTTGAGAATGATTGGGGCAGGGAATGTATGGATGTGCTTTATACAATTGATGTATGTATATGTATGAATTGTGATAAGAGTTGTATGAGTCCCTAATAAAATGTAAAAAAAGAAAAGAGAAAAAAATGATTAGGGCAAAGAATGTACAGATGTGCTTTATACAATTGATGTATGTATATGTATGGACTGTGATAAGAGTTGTATGAGCCCCTAATAAATTGTTAAAAAAAATAAAGAAGTAAAAAAAAAACAAAACTGTGAAAAGGGGGAGCTTGTCAAGGATTTCATCTTGTTTGGGGTCCACAGTCAACTGCTTAGAAGCTGCAGTCAAGAAACCCAAGGAACTACTTCATTGGGTCAATCTGCTGCACAAGACTGCTTTAAAATGTGGACTAACAAGGATCTCACCTTGAGGACTACCGTGATCAGACGCAAGCCATTGTATTTTCAACCTCCTCATGAGCATCTGAAAGTTGAGCCTTGAATAAAGAAACTTAAGGAAGAATTGGTGCATTTGAATTATGGTGCTGGCTAAGTATATTAACACAGCCACAGACTGCCAGAAGAACAAAGACATCTGTCTTGGATGAAGTGTAGTCAAAATCCTCCTGGGAGGCAAAGGCGTCTCATGTACTTTGTATCTGTTATCAGGAGACACCATTACCTAGAGAAAGACACCAGGCTTGGTAAAGTGTAGGGGCAGGAAACCCCTACATGAGATGGGTGGACAAAGTGGCTCGAGCAATGAGCTCAACCGAAACAGCACTGGTGACGCTCATGCAGGACAAGGCGGTACTCTGTTCTGTTGTAGAGTTGGTTGCTGCCATTCAAAACTGACTTGCCAACACTTAAGACAACATATTAATAAGCTTGTGTTTGAAAAAGAAGGAAACATAATTCTGCTCAACTCCAGAGGGTTCGCATTATTGGCTTAAGTAGTATGGGCAAAAAATTTAAAACAAATCTCCAACTGCCGTAAAGATGAACCATTCTTATTTTTTTTAAATCACAACAAAAATCAGGTAAGTTAGATAAAGATTTATAAGATGAGTAAAGATAGAACTTTATAACTATTGATTAAAATGTTCTCAGTTAAGTAAATTTCAGGGTTTTTTATGTTATGTATTAGGTGTAATTTGATAAGACTTTTCAGGAATAGTTACCTTTCTTTCTGTCATTTTCCAAGCAAATTAAATACCAAACAGAAGTCAAAGGCAGGTTTCAGAATGTTTTCTTCATGTCATAGTTCAACTCATGCCCTTATGGCTCATTTCAATTGGTGGAATTATAGCTCAAGGGGTCAGATACTTGTGGCTGTTTTGGATAGAATCATAGGAGCTTTATATATATATGTTTTTATACACACATACAAAAATGTAAGTAGACTAAGTATCTAGTTTTCCATTTTTCTAGCAATATATGTATTTTTATTTTATATTTTGGCATGTACACTTTTGGCCAGTGGCTAATCAGAGCTCATGAGTACTTGTTGAATGATAAATACTCTTGTATAGAAACCAAAATAAAACTCAGCCCATATATCTCAGGGGTTTCAGTAGAATGCTTATTTAAAAAAAAAGATTCTGGGAAATTAACATAAGAAACCCACTGCACAAGAATTATTGTTAGTATGAATATTTAAAGATAAAAGGCATATTTTTGTTTGTTTGAATAAAGGATAGCTAATCTTTTCTGATGGTTTGTTGCTTCCAGTCTACTGTATATTTGTTTTTAACTGTAGACTCACTCAGGGACAATCTCCCCAAAGCATAGGGCTTCCAGGATGGAAGAAGAACAAAGGCTCTATAATTCTTATCAAAATGCTTTGGAAAGGTCAATATTGTGTAACAATTTCAAGCTCAGAAAGGATTAACTTTTCAAATACCCAATGCCTGGCTCTTTTATGTTTATCAGATTTTTTCCCAACATACTGGATGTATTTCCTATCTATATAGCCATATCTCATATCAATAATAAGGGTTTTTGATATAATCATTCCTAAAACATGTTATTAGAGAACTTATTATTTATCCTATGAGAAAGCTACTTCCTGACCTTCAATTTACTGTGGAAGTTTCTCAGATTTTAGCATGGTATAAAGACAATTCATGAAAGTATGAGACAGGAGTGAGGCCTTGAACCTTAATGGCAGTTAAAGAGTCCAAAAGGCTATTAGGGGCCTATTGTTGAATACTGCACATTGAATCAGAAATAAAAATGGTCTAAAAGCTGTAAATTATTACTCAAATGGGTAAATGGCTGTTGTTAATAGTAAAAGTGTTGTGCATGTCCTCATTTAGAATTTATTTCTATTCCCTGATGCCAGTAAAAACCTCAGCAATCCAAACAGTGGCAAATTAGATTTCCGGGCACTTTTAAGGGTTTTAGATTTTGGGGTCACACTTCTCTGGGCTCTCCTAATTGCACTTTAAAACACACTGCTTCCCTTTCTGTAACCACTTGTGTAAATTTTATTTCTTCCTCAGTAAAGGACAACACCACTAAGGATTTTGTTTCAATAGTAGAGTTGAGAAGTGGTGAGGCCCAAAATAAAGGAGCGAGGAGAGTGAGAAAAGGAACTGATTAAAGACATGTCTTGGAGCTTAAAATCAATGAGATATGTACAGTTAATTGGATATGGGAGGAAAGAGGCAAAGGTGATTTCTAGCCTTTTTGTTTGGGGGATTAGATAAATGGCAAGGTTTTTCACTGAGACTCGGTACATAAGCCAGCAGAGAGGCTTGAAGGAAAAATATGAACTTAATTTTTCAAAGTTCAGTGTAAATTGCGCAGTTGGCAGGATGTCAGATAGAGAGAGTTGAAGTTTAGGGGTGAACGGGAGATAACAATTTGGCTGTCCCAAGTGAACAAGTCAGATGGCTTAGGGAAAATGTGTACCATACGGAGACAGAGATAAAGCTCGGGGATCACCAAACTGAAAGGGCAGGCAGAGGAAATTAAACCTGGATGGGATGGCAGGTGGTAGGGAAGCGAAACCTTGAGCAATGGTCAGTGTAAGTCAGAAACTGGTACTTTTAGAGAAACCAAAGAAAGTTGAAACTTAAAAATGCAAGAAGTAGTTGCCAATTAGTAAAGACACAACATAAACAAATCTCCAGTGTGTTTGGTCATGAGGGAATCTAACAGTGATTTTGACACAATTTCCTCGGGTTGGTCAATTGGAAGGGCGATTATGCAGTAGACACGGGCAGGCACCAGATTCTCTTCCAGGAGCATGGACACAGAGAGAAAGCGAGCTGGAAGGAAGTGCAATTTTTTCCCCAATGAAAATGCTTGAGATGAAATGAACTGGACTAAAGAAGGCAAATCCTCGGAAAAAGGAAATAACTAATAGTAGATGGCGACAAAATTCAGGGTCAGATCAGATACACTGCTGTTTGGCATAGAGGTAGAAGAATTGGATTTGGACAGAAGGGATGCTATTTCATTTCCTAAACAGAAAATAATGACTAGCTTTAAAACAAATGGTCAAAATTATTTCATATTTGGCAAATGGGAATATTATTCAAGTGCCCTAGACTTCAGAGAGATAAACTATTTAACACTATTTTTGTCATTTTCCGTTATCTAGTCCAGTGGTTCTCAACCTTCCTCTTGTCCGTGACCCTGTAATACAGTTCCTCATGTTGTGGTGACTCCAACCATAAAATTATTTTCATTGCTACCTCATCACTGTAATTTTGCCACTGTTATATATCAGGTGACCCCTGTGAAAGGGTTGTTTGACCCCCCGAGGGGTCATGACCGGCAGGTTGAGAACCGCTAATCTAGTCAGTTGTGACTCATATATTACAGAATCGAGTTTTACCTGGTCCTGTACCATCTTCACAATCTTTGATGTGTTTGGGCCTATTGTTGGAACTACCATTCCAGTGTCATTAATTACGTATATGGCCTAGTGATACGTTGTAAATCCTAGACTCTACACCTGGGATTTGGGGAGAAAGGTAGGCTTTCTACTCCCATAAAGAGTAACAGTCTCATAAACCCATAGGGACAGTTCTACCCTGACCTGTATGTCCCTCTGAATCAGAATCCACTCAAAGGCAGTGAATCCAGGGAGTGAGTGCTTTCCTGTACTTGAAGTCCCACCTGGAGTGTGTGATCTGTTGTCCTAAAGTGACAGAATTAAAGTGGGTTATAGTTCGAGTCCCTACCTTTGTAGAGGGTATGACTCAAGTCACCACCTTTAATATCCTTAGGGGTATGACTGCAGATTTGCTATATACAACAAGCCAAAACGATACCTCCATCAAAGTCCCAGAGGCAGGTAAAATTCCAGACTGAGCATGCACAGAAGATAAATGATGAGTCACCGGTGATAAACACCTATCAGACACCAGTTACTGCCCCAAATACGACTAGCCCAGGATTTGAGTAGCTACCTTGATATGAGCTCTAACACACTCTGTAGTCTAGATAAGTAAACAAGACCTGCATTCACGTTTGGCTGTTTCCTGTATTTATGTCTGTACTAAGCAACTTTGGAAAAATGTGTCTTCTTTCTCTGAATCCTATATCTGGTTTGCCTCTCCCGAACACCTGGTTTTTGGGCCTTGAGTTGCTGCCTATCACTTTACTTGATCACCAGCTTCAGTACCTGGTGGATGAGGAAGATACTTCAGAAAGACATCTGACCTTTGGAACCGGGGCCCATTAGCCACTGAAACCAAGTGAGCCATTTAATTAATAATTTGTGAGTTCTGTGACATGTTGCAGCAAACTTTGGAGCCCGGGGACACGAGGTAATATACTAAAGAGAAAAGTGATTGTTCTTATCAGAGATAATGAAGTGATACAACATTTTGGGAAAGTCACATTCGCAACATTTCAATCCCCACCTCATTGGGATCAATCTTGGAGTAATATTACTAAAATCAATTATTTTGCCACTGTATCAAGCCAAGCTAATTAGATGAGTATAAATAAACACATACACACAGAATCATCCATAAATGTAAGGCACAGGAAGAAACAGACTTGTCTCACAAATATGATTAATATATCAAAATAGAAAGCAGAGAAGCATGGAGTGTATTTTTGGGGTAGGGGGGAGTTTGTTTATTCAATTTTGTTCATGGGAGTCATTCAAGGAGTTGATGCATCTTTAAGCAGTGTTTCCTTTAGCTATGCATGGCATGGGCATAAGTTGAGGTTGATTGTATGCTAGCAAACAGCAACACATTCCAAGGAAATTGTGTTGATGGATCCCCCTCTCAATTCCATGTAGCAGTGGAAAGCCCTAGTGGAGAGGATGGCATCGGAGAAAGAGCTGGAAGATCCCAGGTACTGAAAGCATCCAGCTAGTACCTCTCCTCTGACTCCATGTTCACCATACTGTCTTCCTGTCAACTTGGCTTCTGATAATCGCCTGCAATTGTAATGCTAGGTTCTTGGGCATCTGGTTAGTACAAAGCATTAGTGGAAACGTGATGACTTCAGATTGAAACATCAGGACTTGTTCCGGACTTCAAAACTGCGGAGCACTCACGGAAGAGGGGGACATTTTCACCAAAGTCATGTCCCTTTGTCGGACTCTGCTCATGTGACTGCTCAGTCTCTCTCAATAGCATGCCTATCTTCTTTTTTTCTCGTTAAACATCTTTCTCAACCCAGAAGTCCCTTAAATTATATCAAGGAAGAATAGCAATGAATAAATAATATACTTTTTTCATTCATAACTTGGGTGGTTTGGCTTTCCCACCCTCATGGTCACATGGCCAGATCAGACTTGTGCTATTCTAGGAAAAATATTCCTTTTCATATTATTAGAGGAAAATTACTAATGCATAATGTTGTAATTTCTCTTTTAAAAGAAGGGAAAAGACAAAATATTCCATTATTGTTAGAGACTCTCGATCTCACAGAAATCAGACTTGATGATATAAAAGCCAGCTTTTAGCCAGTTAAATTATAAATATAGTTGGAATCAAAGTATGAAATATTATGTTTTACAAGTCCTGTAAATACTACAATGGTGAATTAAGAATTGAAATTACCAGGGGGTGGCGGAGCGTGAGACAGAGAGAGAGACAGAAAGAGACCAAAAATATTGGTGTGTGAGAGAGAATAAATGCTCAGTGTTTTCAATGAAAGAAAATGTAAAGTTGACTTTTAAAGGATAGCTGATACATTCTGAATGATAAATTGATGAGAATCAAGAAGATGTTTTCTTTTTTAAAAGTTTATTTTCTATATAAATATTTGTTAAATTCCTGCTTATTCAAGTGTTTGTATCTCTATTTCAATATTTATAATGGCCTATGATGGCCACTGCAATGATGTAAACATTTGATATTTGTATAATATAACCATACCGCTCATCTCAGTGAATCTCAATTTAAGGACAGGTGACGAGTGGAAACATTTTTGAAAAAATGAAAATAAAAAATTTGTGTGACTGTCAAAGTTCACAGCATTTGAAACCAAGCTGTCAAGTATATCTCACAGTTCTCTCTTCACACTAATCGCTCTGACCCCCTGGTGGTGAAGCAATCCCAACTAATATATGTAGTATGTTTAGGTTCATATCTCTTACACACATGCACACATATGTAGAATTCTATTTTCATAGAGTCAGATTTTTATCTACTATTAAAACAAGGAAATATAAGAGAAATATCTTTGTATAAATATTATATATAAAATTTTAATTAGCTCCCCTTTTTAGGACATGATTTTTAGTTACTGATAGAAAAGTAGTGCTTAAATTTTCTACCCAATTTTTCTAGACTGTGTGTCTGCATGGCAATACTGAGGAGGAAAGAGGGATATTTGAGAGAGATTTAATTGGATCAGGCTGTAGGATTTCTAGAGATAACAGATTGATTTTTCAGTTTTAAGCAGCAGGGAAACTACCTAGTCTTAAATTAGATGGTAACACTGAAGCCTAAATTATGTGCAGTGGGAATCTAGTGAGGCTCTCTTTTAATTCATAATGCTCACTCACAAGAGACAGTCAGCCAAGACAGCACTGCATTAATGTCAAGACCTATCAAGTGCTATGGTTCAAAAAGATAGAGAGCCAGGCCTGGACGTCCTTTTCTGCATTTGGAAAGGCTATACTTGACATAGAATGAAAGTTTATATTTGCAAAACCAAGGGGTCTTCCAGCAGACCCACCCTAGTCTTTATCTCAAATGTAATGTGAATGTTTTTAGTTTTGTTTGTTGGTTTCCCTTACCATTTATTAAGGTGCTTAATAAGCCAGTAAAGGATACACAAAGAATAGACTTTTTTTTTACACTAGAACTATTTTGAGCTTCTTCATTTGTTAATGTCTTAATGGTATTTTAATGCGATGGTGCGTATCAGGCACTGCCTGTCTTCCACCATCCTAACTCAGGAGTTTTCTTTCTGAATTCTCCATCAAGCTGTTCTATGTAAAGCATGTGTGTCTCTAAGATAAGGATGGAGAGTAAGGTCAGGTAGATAACATGAGAAATAGTAAGACATGAGAAGGTTCATTACTTAAAATAATAGATAATGTAAGATTTAAAAATATTTTCCTTAATAAGCCCCAATTACCAGCAAAACACTTGCTCACAGAAACATTTATACAAAAGAAACCATCATGCATAAGTAGTAATCCGTCCTCCTCATGTTCATCATTTACAGTTAGCAGCAGAGGATTCTAAGCTTTAAACATTAATTTCAAGGTTAGGATTTATATCATTGTTTCATGATGTTTATCTTTGTTTTATCTATCTAACAGCCATCCCCAAGGTTTGATATTCCTTTAAAAGGCTTTGAGTTTTATTGCTCAAGTTATAATAATGTTAGAGATACAGTCATTTTGTAGGAAAAATGTCTAATTCATAATATATTTTATTTCATACAGTAGTATTTTAAGTAAAGAACAAAGCATAGTTTTCATGTGGTTAATTATTCTGTTTGACTGCTTCCCAAGAAAGCGAGGATATGATTTCTAATGGCCAGAAAAACTTTTTTTTTTTTAGGGAGGGAGAGATGCACATACTATGCTATTGGATCTTCAGACGTATCATACAAAATAATTTTACTTTCCATTGCCCAATAGTATCTACTGTCAATATTCAAACATATAATGTCCATTTCAATATCCAAACTCTGGAGAGTACTTCAATTTGAATAGTGCTAAGTATATATCGAAATGCATATTTGTAATAATTCATATGGAATTGATTCAATAAGTGCATGAAAGTTGTTAATATTTACTTAAAGGTCTCTGTAATCATTTAACAGATTTGAAGTTAAAGTCTGTGTGCAAGGTGTCTTCTGCCAGGGTGGCTAGCTCTGTAATTGCAAGGGAAGAGAGTCACAGGGGAAATCTGCTGCACATGTCCTCTTTAAGGTGCTAAAGAACCAAGACAGACCTGACCCAAGTTATGGTATTTTCTTTCTTGTAAAAATAATTAATTCATTAATTTTATTATTAATCGGGCTTAATATGCATATCAAATCATTACATATTTCAATAATGTACAGCAGAATTGCACATTTGCTACCATAATCAGTTCCCAAACATTATTTTTCTATATGACCATCTTGATGTCATCACCCTGCCGCCACCTCCACTTACTGACTCTGTAGGTTCATCAGTCCTGGTGTTCACACCCCCCCAAAATGAAGCAAGCAGCAATTTCAAGAAGGCGACCTCCAGAGATATCTCCTAAGATGTCCAGTCATAAACTAAAGAAAACAATCCAATCCAACAAAACATAAGATTTTGGTAACCAGATCAGGTACAGCACGGTATTTTCAATCACCTCATAGCAATGCAAACGCTGGACAATGCAGAGGGAAGGTTGGAGAAGAATCGGTGCGTGTCAATTAGGATGCTGACGACGAAACTTGAAAGTACCGTGCACTGCCAGAGCAAAAATATGTCTTGATGGAAGTATCACGGGAATTCTCCTTGGAAGAGAGGATGGTGAGACAGCGTCTCATAGACTTCAGCCACACACATGCGAGCTCAGTGCCTGCAGAAGGAAGGAAGGCTTGATACAGCAGAGCTCTGCTAGGAAAAGAGGGAGAACCGCAACTATGGGAACTGCCCGGGGGAGTGCGGTAATGTGGTTAAGCAAGAATTGTAAAGATGGCACCGGAAGGGGAAGTGATTAGTTCTGTTGCAGATGGGGGTTTGAGCAGACGCAATGCTAGCAGCAACAACCCTTTGACCAGGCAACCTTGGGTGGTTCAA
The DNA here is from genome assembly GCF_050624435.1 of Tenrec ecaudatus. Classification (NCBI taxonomy): domain Eukaryota; kingdom Metazoa; phylum Chordata; class Mammalia; order Afrosoricida; family Tenrecidae; genus Tenrec; species Tenrec ecaudatus. The sequence goes on along the minus strand of NC_134532.1, from coordinate 93,894,533 downwards.
ATGGTGAGCGTGATTGGTTGCTAACTGAAAGAGTGGAAGTTTAAGCCCACTCAAAGGCACCTTGAAAGAAAAGCTGGGTGATCTACTTTTAAAAATCAAGGCACTGAGACACCTTATGGAGCAGAGTTCTACTCTGACATACATGGGGTTACCATGACTCAGAGTTGACTACATGGCAACTGGATTTAATACTTTGACTTGGCATTTGTGTTAGTCTGGGTAGACCAGGGAAACAAATCTAGGGAGACTCGTGTGTCACAGAGAACTTTGTATAAAAGAGTAATTGTATATTAAGGAAACATCCCTGCCCAGTCCAGATCAAGTCCATAAGTCTGATATTAACCCATATGTCCAATACTAGTCTATAAATTACTCTTCAGACTCACGCAACACATGCAATGATTCCGAATGCAGGAAGATCACAGGCCAGTGGGTGGAAAGTCTTGTAAACACAGTGGGGGTAGAAACAACTCAGCACTGGCATGGGTCTCTACATGGCTCCTCCAGCTCCAGAGCTCTGGCTCTATCAGTGTAGCTCCATGTGGCTTGTCAACAGGAATGTCTCACAGAGAGTGTGTGTCCCTCTTACAGGGAGGAATACACACGTTCCCAGAATCCTCATGAGAAGGTCATGCCCACACAGAGGCCTGATAGCCTGTGACCTGATTGACAGGCTAGACTCCACCCCTTCGCTCAAGTTGACAGGAGATTATGTAACTGCCACAGCATCTCTGACTTTTACTTATGACGCTCACTGAGAATACAACTAGTTGGTAGAAAAGCTTCTAAATCAAACCTCTGGGAAATAAGGTAATTCAGTATATAGTGTCATCAATTTAGCCAATGGTATAGCATTAAAACATTGTTAAGAAAAGGAAATGATAAAAGTAGAGACCAGCTTCAGATGGCAATTCAAGAACTGTTGACTTGTGTAGATTCAACTCTTAAGTGACTGGACACTATTTACACAAACAGTGGAGTTGGTGATAGGACTAAACCTTCCATCAGAGTCATGCAGAAAGGCAGAACTGTGACAACTGCTCTCATGTGTCCAGGGATCTTGGTCTCTCGACCTGACACACAGACCACAAAATGGCCAGCATAAAATAGAATTTATTGGAAAGCAAGGAAAAACACCTGACACAGCAGGTGGGGACTTGAGAAAGTTGTCCCAGAATGAACTGTGCCTAGGGGCTTTTATCAGGTGTGGGGTACTTGGCCTGTCTGTATCTCCAGGATATGAATGGACCAGTCCTGTGACTGGGGCTACTTCTCAGGTCCAATCAAAAACTTGGACATACTTTCTCTATGATTAGGTTCTTCTTCACTGTCTGCTCTTAGAATGGGTGGAACCGCCCCTGACCATTTCTAAGGCTGTACTGTTGACTGGAGCAGACAGCCCTCCCTTTCTCCAGAGGAGCTCCTGGTAGCTACAAACTGTGACCTTTAGGGTCACAGTCCAACTCACAACCACTATCACACCAGGGCTCCGAGGCAAAGACCGTACAGTAAGGTCCAATTCATGGTGACCCATATATACATCACAAAGTATTACAAGGTTCTTCATTTCTTCATGTCCATTGGTGCTATTTCTCTGTATTTTCAAATGCCTTTCAACCTAATGGGTTATATTCCAGCACTATATCAGCCAACATCTGCTGTTATTCATAGTGATCATTGGCTGATTTTCAGAAGTAGATTGCAAGCTTTTTCTTGCTAATTCATCCTAGTCTACAAACCCCATTGCTTTCTGTCAATGACCCTGCCTCATAGCAGCATACAAGCCACAATATAACAGACACACAGACCAATGGTAAGTAGAAAGTATTTTTTTAGCATACGATAAGTAGCCATTACTGATACACGGCATTATCATTCCAATTGCTTGACCATACATCTTAAAAAAACAGAGAGTTGACAGATATACTTCCTTGTATTAAAATTAATACATGAATGATTTCTTTACTTATTTTTTATAAGTGGTCTTTGACTTTATTGATGCAGATTGCCTACAACTTTTATTCATTTTGCTCTATTTGAGTATTAGTACTTGACATCTCACCTATCCTTTTCACTCCAAGAAGGATCAGTTCTGCCTCACACCCTCCTCCTCCTGGCAGACACCACATTCCAGTGTTTCCCCTGCATTCCTATGTAACTCTTGATTATCTAGAATTTCTGAAGCTGACGTTTTTGTTTGTTTGATTTTGGACACTTCCAGCCATGTCTGAGCCCCAATTCAGTCACTGATGTCATGATAGAATCATATTCTGAATAACCAAAATGTTCTATTCTGATGTTAGTGTCCAGTCTCCTAGGGCTATGATGCTTTTGGTTGTAGCTGAGTTCTCGTTGAGTAGCAGATGGAACGCAGCCTGTGAACCATCTCTCACACTCTCTATTTTGCTTCCTTAGACACAGACCGACTATTCTTGGTCCTTGCTGCCTCATTTTACTACTATCACTTGGAATTTTTCCTGATTCCATCAATATCTTTTCATAACTTTGATATCACAAGTCATGATCCTAAAATTTGCCTTAATCTACTTTTGTTATTTTTACCAAGTTTTCATTATTACTTTTTGAAAATTTTCACAAAATCATTACTAGATGTTGCCATGAGTCAGAATCAATTTGATAGCAGTATATTTTAAAACTTTTTATTTGTTTTAAGGAGGAATTTTAAAATATTGGACTATCAAAATTGAAAGCTGGAATTTAAGCAATTTCATTCCTCTCATCTGAATAGTCATATCATTAATAACTTTCAAATTAATAAAGAATGCATAGGTTCATTGAAAACAGCAATATAATGCCATAATATAATAGTAATGTACTTCAGTTGAAACTTCCCAAAAGGTAGATTTCCAGAATGAGTATATATATATATATATATATATATATATATACTTGTTGTTAGCTAACTTCTCCATTACTTGATGTTTTATTTCTCCTTTTATTTCATGTAGTGCTTACATCTTATGGGATCACTGGGCTTTGTTTGCCATTGAAATGTTTGTAATATTCTTCAAGTGATCGTCTGAATAGTAGATTAATATCTGTCTATTTCTTGTATGTATATTCTCCAAGAGAATATTCTTCTTAATCTATAAAACAAAGCTTTTCCAATGATTTTTCATGCCCATAGGAAAGTCACTGGTGAAAAAGAACGTGGGCTTGATGGCTAGCAGTGGGAGTTCAAAACTTGGCTGTACCATTTAGAAGCAGACAATACTATTCAAATTACTCAATTTCTTTGAGCTTAATTTTTCTCAACTGTGAAATGAAGCTGATAATAACAATTCTTACTTCACTGAATTGCTATGAGACTCAAATGAGATAGTCCACGTGAGTGCACACTGTAATATGTAAATAATGGATACAAATGCTAACCATGATCATGATGGAAGTCATTTGAGTTAATACACATCCCAATATACTTGAGGATACACTTGGGAGAATGTACATTTAGAAGATATAAACAGAATAGATAGGCAGATATCTAAAGATAAAGTTTTTTAAGTTAATGAAATTCAAAATAGCCACAAAATATTATCACAAGACTTTGTTCCAAGAACAATTCTCTGGCATATATAGTCACGAGACTTCAAGGCCTGGAGTGGACCTTATTGATTTTGTAGCCCAGTGACAAGCACAGTACAAGTACTGAATAACCTAGCTTTTTCCTGTAGAGTAGTGACCTTAAAGGATAAAGCAGAACCAATTTCAGCAGCTCCTAGGACGTGCAAGGCTGTAACCCTAAGAAGCAGACTATCACCTGTTTCTCATGTGGGCCTGCTGGCCAAGTGGCTGACAGCCAAGCACTTTAACCACTGTGTCACCAGGGTTTCCTAGTGACTCAGTACCCGCCTTAGGCAGGGTTCTCTAGAGAGGGACAATCAGTGATGGTTGTACATTTATATAGAAATCTTTATGTAAAGACATGACTCATACAGTTGTAGATGTGGGCAAGTCCAGTCTAGCTCATGTCTGTCTGTCGGATTTCAACTTCTCCTGAATCCTGTAGCTGCAGAGGCTGAGCAGCAGGAATCAGGATGGGGAAGCAGGAGCATCTGGGCGATGCAGAGATAAATCAATCTAGGTTTGACTAATGTATCCAAGGTCTGTAGTCCACTGAGGGATCCTGGGAGAGGCAGGTAATAGGACAGGAAGTTCATGACTCAAAATGCAGCATCTAGATCCTAAAATAGAAGCAAGCTAGCTTCTGCACAATCTGTTCCAACAGTAGGGCACACTTTGAATGAAACCTCTTTATTTGCATCAAGGCTGTGAGTAGATTAAGAAGGTGGTATTCTGCCTTATTTTTCCTACAGCTGTTTGGCTACTGCACAGAAAATCCCATCATGGACTTGACCACACTATGTTGGGAGAATCCTGGCTCATTTTAGTTAACATAAACCCTAATAATTGCAGTACCTTAAACACTTAGAAGGCAAAACAAAAAAGATTAGAAGACTATTGTTATTTTGCCATCAATAAATTGTCAAATTGACCATGTTAATCTAAGACACTCTATATCATAAGTCTTAAATGGGACAAAGGTGAGAAAGAAGACCGACACATCATCTAGATGAGGGGAATGAGTGCGGCCATCAGCACAAGCTTGCAATGGCATCCACAGGTTTTGTTAAGGTGCAGAGACTTAATATGGCTTTGAGAAGGCAAAGGAAACAACCATAAAGACTTAATTGTTGGCAGATTACTACCTCACAGTTATGGGGGAAGGGCTCTACTATATAAGTGGGAATGAGTCCATGATTGGGATATGTACATTGCTTAAGTAGAGACACTTATAAGATTGTCCCAGAGCATCCAGATCAAGTGGATAAAAGGAATTGTCTGGCAGTATAAGATATGACAAAATAATAATTTATAAATTGTCAAGGGTTCATGAAGGAGTATGAGCAGGGAGGGAGAGGGGAAAATGAGGAGCTGATGCCAGGGGCTTAAGTGGGGAGCATATGTTTTGAGAATGATGAGGGCAGTGAATGTACAAATGTGCTTTACACAATTGATGTATGTATGGATTGTGATAAGAGTTGTATGAGCCCCTAATAAAATGATTTAAAAAACAACAACTAAGTATGTGGTCAAAAAATCCATTCAAAATCTAAGGTTTATATATGGTCCACGTCAGAGGCTGCACCAATGGTTCTAGGCCTACATCATTTAACCCCTTTCAAGGACTATTATCTCCTTGCAAGCTTATGAGAAAGTATTATCACTCATGTAACAATTCTTGGTGATTCCTTTTTCTATTATGACTAAATACAACAAAATCAATCTGATACTGTAAGTCTTAAACATTCATATTTCTTGTTTTCTAAATCTAAACAAATAAAGTTCACTGTCCCCAAACCTCCTACAAACTACTGCACACTCTACAGTTTGCCTTTTTAATCTTTCATACTCTAACACAAGTAACCATTTAGCTGTGAGACAAAACTACTCTCTTTTTCCCTTTGGAAAACAACAAAACCGTACTGTCCATCATTCTGTGTTCTTTTTGGCCTTCGGCCCATTTTGAAACTTTTAAGTCAATTCTTAAACTCTCCATACTCATTGAGATAGTTTGTTTATTGTGCCAGCCTGGCTGATAAACACATGTGGGATTAATTGAAGGGCAGAGAAATAAATGGCTTGGTGATCCTCGCCTTTCTTGTCTCTTGCTCTTTGATCATCGGACCAGTGTGTGGCTGCCTTGCTTGTTCTCTGCCTCAATTTGCAAGCTACACTATTTGTGGGACACCTAACCTGTGGACTGTGTTGCTGTAATTTGAGGTCCCTTTAAAACTTGGTTAGCCACACAGTAGGAATTTTCATCTCTTGAGCTGGGGACTGCTGGTAGATGACCTGACTGAATGTTGGTGACCTACCTTGCTGTTTGCTGCCTGAGCTGGGATAGCCTGAATCTCTCTACTGAGGACTACCTGGCGGCCCTCAAGACTTGAAGGACTGCCAATGTCTCACAACTCTCTCACGGACGTGAGTTGCACTGAGCCATTTGTACTGCTTTATAATTAAACTGTTCATTTCTTATATTATATATCTATCTGTATATATATTTCTGTATATATATATTAGCCATCTGGTTTTGTCTCTCTAGAGAACCCTGTCTAACACATTTAATCCAACCCTTGCCAACCTGGCACCTGTACACAATTCTTTAGCCTTATAAAATTTTCGGACATTGATGAAATCACATGTATCATCAATCATCAATCACACATATAAATGAAAACACACTGAGTCCAATTGTATATGATATATCATACCTGAACAAAGGAAAGATATGCAATAAGCACATAAAAATAAAATACATGGACAATTTCAAACCTTGCTTTTGCAATTGATCACATGGTCGTAACTGATAGGTAGAACTACCTTCTTCTACTACCCATTCTGTATCACCTTGGCCCTCAGCAGGCTATGATTTTTTGCCTGGTGGGGTGACCCAGACCTTCATTCCTGAGGGGTCTGGGTCATTATAAGTCCTGTAAGGATTAGATTGCTGTAATTTACCATTTACTTTAATCACAGGGCATGGTAGCACTGAGTCAGCCTGTGGATCTCCTGGATTCCAGACATGTTCTTCTTTATCTCCATTATGTAACACCAATCCAATTTCTCCTTGGTAATCAGGATCAATCACACAACTTAGTACAGTGACACCCTTCCTGACCTGTTGATCCAAAGGCATCAGAAGCCCAAAGTGGCCAGTGGGAATTCTCAGCTACTAGTTCAGTGGAATCCATGCTGTGTTTCCAGGTGGGAGAGTTCTTTCCTTCGGTACCAGGACCCCAGACCTCAGGAACACAACGTTGCTGGGCCAGGAAGCAAAAATGCTGAAAGTAGATCACTAGGAGTAATAATGAGTGGTGCCACTCCAGCTTCCACCCCTTGGTTCCTGGACCCATGAATTCTGGTTATTGGAGACACAGCACCACATATTGGCCTCTGGTTTAGAGCACATACAGCTTCCTGGAGAACATTGCCCCAGCCCCGCAAGTTGTTGCCAGCTAGTTGGCGCCATAATTGTGTCTTTAGGAGCCCATTCCATCATTCTATCAAGCCGGCAGCTTCAGGATGATGAAGAACATGATACAATGAGTGGATCCCATGGGAATGGGCCCATTGTCGCACTGCATTTGCTGTGAAGTGAGTTCCTTGATCTGAAGCAATGCTATGTGGGATGCCATGCCAGTGGATGAGGCATTCTGTAAGTCCACGAATAGCAGTTTTGGCAGAAGCATCACGTGCAGGGAAGGCAAATCCATATCCAGAGTAGGTGTCCATTCCAGTAAGAACAAAACGCTGTCCCCTCCATGATGGGAGTGGTCCTATGTAATCAACCTGCTACCAAGTTGCTGGTTGATCTCCCCGAGGAATTGTCCCATATCTTGGACTTAATGTTGGTTTCTGTTGCTGGCAAATGGGGCACTCAGCAGTGACAGTGGCCAAGTCAGCCTTGGTGAGTGGAAGTCCATGTTGCTGTGCCCATGCATAACCTCCATCTCTGCCACCATGTCCACTTTGTTCATGTGCCCACTGGGAGATAACAGGAGGGGCAGAGGAAAGAGGAGGACCAGTCTCCCCAGTGCGTGTCATCTTATCCACTTGATTATTAAAGTCCTCCTCTTCAGAGGTAATCCTTTGGTGAGCGTTCACGTGAGATACAATTACCTTTACTTTCTTGGCCCATTCAGAGAGGTCTATCCACACACCTCTTCCCCACACCTCCTTGTCACCAATTTTCCAATCATGGTCCTTCAAATTCCCTGACCATCCAGCCAAGCCATTAGCCATAGCCCATGAATCAGTATATAGTCTCACATCTGGCCATTTTTCCTTATATGCAAACTGAACGGCCAGGTGCACTGCTCGAAGTTCTGCCCATTGGGAAGATTTCCCTTCACCACTGTCCTTGAGGGAGATCCCGGAAAGGGGCTGTAGTGCTGCTGCTGTCCACTTATGAGTGGCACCTGCATATCGTGCAGAGCCATCCATAAACCAAGCATGACTTTTTTGGTCTTCAGTTAAAGTATGGTAAGGAACTCCCCAGGAGGTCATAGGTGCAGACTGGGAGAAAGAAGGTAATGTGACAGGAGTGGAGACTGTGGGCATTTGGGCCACTTCTTCATGTGCTTACTTGTCCCTTCAGGTCCTGCTTTGGCCCGATCTCATATATAAAACTTCCATTTAACAATGGAGTGTTGCTGCGCACATCCAACTTTATGATTACGTGGGTAAGACAATACCCAGTTCATGATAGGTAGTTCAGGGCTCATAGTGACTTGGTGGCCCATGGTGAGGTGTTCAGTCTCCACCAAGGCCCAGTTACAGGCCAACAGCTGTTTTCAAGAGGGGAGTAGTTGTACTCAGAGGATGGCACGACTTTAATCCAAAATATCAATGGTCTATGCTGTGATTTACCAATAGGGGTCTGCCCAAGACTCCATACTGCATCTTTATCTACAACTGACACCTCTAGCACCATTTGGTTAGCTGGATCATATGGTCCCAGTGGCAAAGCAGCTTGCACGGCAGCCTGAACCTGTTGACGAGCCTTTTCTTGTTCTGGGCCCCACTCAAAATTGGAGGATTTTTGTGAAACTTAATAAATAGGTCGAAGTAGAACACCTAAGTGAGGTATATGTTGCCTCCAAAATCCGAAGAGGCCCACTAGGCATTATGCCTCATTTTTAGTTCTTGGGGGCACCAAATGCAATAGCCAGTCCATCACTTTAGGAGGAATATCTCAACATGCCACACACAACTGGACCCCTAGAAATTTTACTGAGGTGGAGGGTGCCTGAATCTTCAGTGGATTAATTTCCCATACTCTTGTACACAGATATTGTACCAATGAATCTAGAGTCTTTAATGCATCCTCCTTAGTGGGTACAGTCAGCATGATATCATCAGTATAATGGACCAGTGTGACATTTTGTGGAATAGACAGGTGATCAAGGTCCCTTCGGACTAAATTATGGCACAGGGCAGAAGAGTTGATGTACTCCTGGGGGAGAGTTGTGAAAGTATATTGTTGCCCCTGCCAGGTGAAGGCAAACTGCTTCTGGTGGTCCTTTGAAATTGGTATTGAGAAGAAGGCATTAGCCAGATCAATAGCTGCATACCAACTACCAGGAGAAATATTAATTTGCTCAAGCAATGAAAGTACATCTGAAATGGCAGCTGCAATTGGAGTCACCACCTGGTTAAGTTTATGATAATCCACTGTTATTCTCCAGGATCCATCTGTCTTCTTTACAGGCCAAATAGGTGAGTTAAATGGGGCTGTAGTAGGAATCACCACTCCTGAATCTTTCAAGTCTTTGATAGTGGCACTGATCTCTGCAGTCCCTCCAGGAATGTGGTACTGCTTTTGATTTACTATTTTCCTAGGTAATGACCGTTCTAATGGTGTCCACTTGCCCTTTCCTACTATCATAGCCCTTATTCCACATTTCAGGTATCCAATATAGGGGTTCTGCAAGTTCTTAAGTATGTAATTCCAGTGATGCATTCTGGGACTGGGGAAATAACCACAGGATGGATCCAGGGGCCCACTGGACCCACAGTGAGGCGTAACTGAGCTAAAACTCCTGATAACGACCCTCATAAGCCCCCACTTTGAGTGGTGGGCCTTTGAAACACTTCGGGTCTCCTGGAATTAGTGTCGGTTCTGAGCCAGTGTCCAGTAATCCCCGAAAAGTTTGATTATGTCCTTTCCCCCAATGAACAGTCACTCTTGTGAAAGGCCGCAGGTCCCTTTCTAACTATCTCATGCATCAGTCAGCGGCGCAGGGCCTTTTCACTCATTCCCTGTGGGTTCACCAGAGCTATATTTTTACAGTAGGATGTGATGCACACACATTTTTAGTACAGGGAGAATACCTAGAAGACATACCAATCTGAAATGGTATCAAAATTGAAAAAGTAAGTTTAATTAAGCCTGTAGTTAACTGGGTAGACTTAAAAAGAACAAGTTAGTAATTAGCATTATAATGTATTAAGAAATGAAAATCTCAAGACGTACATCTCTACTATAGCATCAGATAAACCAATAAGATTAACATTTATGATGTCTAGACAATCTTCTTGGATGTCTTCATGTCCCTGAAGGAGGGGCTTTAGATGGCTTTCCAGGCCAGATTTTCCAGACAGTGTGTCTATTCCAGGGCAATATTGGAAGTCATAGAAAAAATCCACGGCATGATAGCCAAAGTAAACATGGCACACGTTAATCTAAACTATAAAATTAGAAGTAAATTTCGGTTACATGACTTCCCATGACATTGCCAGGTAGGATCTGAGAAATGTCAGAGCACCAGCCTTTTTCTCAAGACTATCTGTTTTGGTAAAAGCAATCAACACTTCACCTGAAACCCAGACTGTTAGAAGAAAGGATTTAATTTTTAAACTAGCATCCTAAAAGAAAGATTATCATTCAGTGACAAGAAGCTCAATTATTTGTTCATGCTATTTAATGTTAATGCCCCTCTCAAAAGCGTAAACCAGACTTTTCTTCAGACTAATAACATTTTTATTACATAAAATAAATTTATAATTAATGAGTTCTTTAAACATTTCTCTTGCATACCTTATTATAAACTCTAAAGAAAAAAACAGCACATAACTTGGCAGACCTAAATGTAAATAAATCAATTCTTTAAAAAATGTGAACTTTAAATTCTAACAAACATTTGTTAACTCGATTTTAATATCCAAAGTTGTTGTTGTTCTTGTTGTTGGTTGTTGTTGAGTTATCACTTATCCCTAGCGACCCTATGCACACCGAACAAAACACTGCACAATCCTGTGTCATCCTCACAAGTATTCCTACGTGTGAGTCATCATTGCAGCTCCTGAATGCCATCCTTTCTTTTATTAGCCCTGAATTTTCCTAAACATGATGTGCTTCCCAAAGGACTGGTCTCTCCTGACAACATGCCCAAGCATGCAAGACAAAGCCTCATCCTTATTGCCTCTAAGGAGCACTCTTGCTCTATTTCTTCTGAGCTAGATAGGCTTATCCTTTTAGCAGTCCATGATATTTTCAATAATCCTCTCCAGTATCACAAATCCAATACATAAATTCTTGTTCAGTCTCCTTTATTCAGGGTCCACCTTTCACAGGTATGTGAGGCAATGAAAAACGCCTTTGCTTGGGCCAGGTGCACCGTGGTCTTCAAACAAACATCCTTACTCTTCAATGCTCTAAAGAGTCGTGTGCAGCAAATTTACCCAATGCAATGCATTGTTTGATCTCTTGAATGCTGCTTCCATGAACACTGATTGTGGACCCAAGACAAAATCCTTGACAACTACCATTGTTTCTCCATCCACCATGATGTGACCTTTTGGTCCAGTTGTGGAATCTGGTCTTCTTTATATTGAATCGTAAGCCATACTGGATTCTGCTATCCCTGATCTTCATCAGCAAGTTCTCCTCACTTTCAGCAAGCAAGTTTGTGTGCACATCATAAATTGTTACTAAGCCTTCCTCCAATCTTGATGCCACATTCTTTTTCATATAATTCATCTTCCCTGATTATTTCTCGGGATACAGATTGAATAAGGATGCTGAGAGTGTAAACCCTTGGACTTACCTGTGAGCAATTGGAAGTCTAGTCCACAGTGAACTTCTGGCCTGTATTTAGTTGCTGATATTGAGCCTCTCCGTTGTTTCTTCACACAGATGTAGTGAATTTGATTTGTCTATCTTCCAGCTGGAGAAGTCCACCTTTTAGGTTGTCGTGAAAAGGTATTTATAACGAAGAAGTCAAACAAAACTGGAACCACAAAAAGAACCTGCGTATGAGGCAATCAACATGTCTATAACAGGACAGAGAGATAGCAAAGAAACGTAACAATTCACAGCTGAAAAAATATACTGAAGGTCTTAATAAAGCTTAATACAGTTTCTGAAAGCCCTGAAACAGGGGCTCATAATCCCAAGAGTGCTCAATTTGGCAGGGTCTTCAAGGATCCCTGAAAATGTGAAGTAAAACAGCGACTTTTCTGGTATCATTTTCCTTGACCCCCAGTGATCCTGCAAGCTGAGGCAGATTTAGACCTCTGCTGGCCACACCTCTTGTTTTAGGCTTCAAAACAGACTCCAGCTTGAAAGCATAATTTAAAGAGAAAATTTATTAAGTCTTAAGTGGGACACAAGACAAGATATGAGGTCATAATGGCACCTTCATTATAGATATGTTGGAAAGAGTAAAGATACATGAGTATAATCCTTAAAAACCAGCTCTACTGATGCCTCTATACTGACCTTCTCCACTCCCGCCCCTCCTCCCCTGATCCTAGAAAAAGTGTCAGATACTGATGGAAAATAATTGGACCACGTGACCGCTGATAAACATTTAATGAATGATTCAAGTAAAAATCTTTTTTTTTAAAGGTAAACTACTTGGGCATAACATTTGCATATTTTAAAATATCAGTATATCATACTTTAAAATATTTCACTGCAATATTTTACAAGACTAATACATATGGCCTATCTCACTACATCTGTTAAGAGGTGTGTGGATGAATGTGAAGTTGTTCATTTTTACTAGTTTGATTTACTATGGTTCTTGATAATTCTTAATATTATTTTCTATTAATTATGATACATTATATTACTCTACTTTTTTATTTGTCATACAGTAAATCTAGTTTAATATTCTAGTCCATTGATAACATTCTTTGTAACTTAACAATACATTTAAAAGATAGAAATTTAGGGACTATAAATTTGTTTTATAAAACACATCACATTACATGTTTATGGAATAAAAACATCTTGACCTTGGCTAAATTTTTATCATCTAATAAATCAAGAAGAATAAGCACAATATCTCTAAATATAGTTATGTGACAAGAAGAAGTTGGGAATGTTAACAGAGCAAGGAAGTTAACGGTCAAGTTTTGTAGAGAAAAATAGACTCTTTGACCCTTACTCAATTGAAGTGGGTTTCCTGGAGAAAATAAACTTGGTGTGTGTGTGTGTGTGTGTGTGTGTGTGTGTGTGTGTGTGAACGTGTAGTTCAAAGGCTCTTTGCCTGTTAGATCTTAGTATATACAAAGAGGAATAGCAGGTAAGTTGGCATTGCTTTTCTCAGATTTTTTCTGACAGGTGTCTGACAAGGTGCCTCCCGTCTCTGCCCTGAGCCAAGCCTGGCCTTGGCTCTATGGGTGAGCTTTGTTTTGTCACATTTACTAAGTGGCTGCCCTTCTCCAGTCACGTTAAAAAGAGAGCAAATTTGGTGCACTGATTTCTTAAACACTTACTTCCAACATAAATTGTAGTGTTTTGTTACATCTTTGAGGGCATAGATCTACATTTATTTGTTTACTTCTGCATTCTGAGTATTGTTATAAGAATTCTCATTTATACTTGTTTGAATTTGATTCCAATCCAAGGGTGACAATATATGCATTTGAAATGTGATACATATGGTGAAATTCCTAATATGCTTTTCTAAAACCATGTTCTAAACAGATTCCTTTGATCTCGACAAGAAGGCCTGGTACGATCCCTTACATTTTAAAAATTAGAGCTCTTCATCCTTTATATTATTCCTGCTTTCTTCTCTCCGATTACATCTATAACAGATTCATCACACGCCACTTTATTTAAATTCTTTAAGAGTGTAGAATCAATCCAGAATACACTTAGAATAGGACTGATATTATCAACCAAACTCTTCATAGAAAACATAAATGAAGAAAAATCAGGCTTGTAAAAAAGCTCTCAAGCTGGTAAGCAAAAAATTGACTGGCATAGGACCAAGGAGAAGCATGGGTGACAAAACAGGGAAAAAACAAAACAAACAAACAAAAAAGTAGCGTTGACAATATTTTCTTTCCCTGCTGCCCACTCAGCCAAACATCTACAATTCCTAGAGGTTAGTCAGTGCTAGAAGCCAACAAGAAGAGAACTGTAATGTCTGAGAAGATTGGGGATGTGGTGAGCTTTATTGACAAATTCAGTCTCTTGATACTTAGGTTTTGTGTCATATTCTACACATTAAAAGTAAATTGTTCTGAGCTGGTGCTCCATCTGCCTCTTTTCATAAACTCGAAATCTTCAGTGGGGAATAGATGAGTAGATCTGTGTTCTATTGATCTAAGATCCACAGTTGATCTAAGGTCCTATAGGAGTACATGATTTATACTTAGCAATCTTGTAGAAATTTAATTGATTCATATTGAGAAAGGGTTATGATGGCTAGCCTTAGGATTGTGAGAATTTTAAAGCCATAATATTTCTGTCTGTAGGTTTGTGTATTGTGTGTCTATAACCGTATATTTATATCTATATAGATATATTTAGATAGATAAAATAAGAGAGGTATAAAAACTAACATGTATATGGATAAAATATGATGAGGCATGAGGACTATTTTTCTTCCATCACTTAAGCCTATTTGGTACGAGATCACAATGGGGACTAATGAAAGATTAGATTTTTTATTTGAAGTTAGGGAGTGCTCTGAGTCAAAAGCACCCTGGAGGGAGAGATGCAGAATGAGAAGGGTGCGTGGACATATTTAAATAGAGCAGATCTCTAACCTTGGCATTCCAGTCTTAATAGCTCAGCGGGTTCGAGAGTTCATTTGCGCATAAAGGACCTACATCATATTTGATATGTTTTATGAAATCAAAGTGAGTGATGTAGCTACTAGAGAGAACATATGTATATAATTGTCGACCAGTTCACCCAAAGGCACTATATTTAGCCTTAAATTAAACAGAATTTCCATCATGTATATAAAGTCAAACTTTATGCACATCAGGAAAACTCTGAAGAAGGTGATTGTAAGAAAAGTGTTACACATCTAGTTATTTCTATAAGTTTTAATTTGTGGTATCTGCCTAAGAACTCCAACATTTTAATTATGGTGTAAAATAGGATTTGAAAAATAAAATACAATTTATTTATTAAGTACTTATTTACTTATGCTTGCAGGGCCTCGGGCCAAGCTATTTATACTGATAAAACTAAGTTATGTGTGGAAAGGGAGGAGATAATTGTCAAGCCACTCATCAGTGAACTTTTATTAAATGTCAATTTCTACACATGACCTCATTTGATCAAGAATTCTCCAAATTCTGCAGGCTGAAGATGCTGCTGCTGTGGGGTCAGCATTGGGCTGCTCACTGCAAGGTTGGCAGGTCAAGCCCACCAGACACTCAATGGGAGAAAAATGAGACTGTTTCTCTGAGGATTTGCATTCTCACAAATGCTAAAGAGTATCTCTGTGAACCAGATTGGACTCGAGGACAATGTATGCTTATCTTACTGAGAAATTGCAACTATTAGATTGCTTTTTTTAAATCAATCTATGTGTTACTATTTTCTTTTCATAGCAGCTTTTCTTACTTATTGCTCAATCATATAAAGAAGAATTGTACTAATATCACCAAAATCACTTTTAGAACATTTTCATCATTTTTGTACTGTGTTCTACTAGCTCCTCATTTCCCCACAACCTCCCCAAAGAGGTTCTCCCAAGGAACCATTAATCCAGTTACGGAGTCTATAGATTTACCTATCCTGGATTTCACATATAAAAAAACAAAACAAAATGAAAACTAACAACAATAACAAAGATAGATCTTAATCTAAAAGAAAGCAGAAAATATTAAAATCTAGAACAAAGCTAAATGGATCATAGGGAGATCAAATGAACGTGTATCTATTAGTGAGATTCTGTCTTCTAGTGCTAACCCCCCCACCCTTTAGCTCTCCCTGTTATAGCTTCAGTGTTTAAATTCTGTATTTGTGTTTGTAATCACTAGTCTCTCATTCTCTACTGGGCTTTTGGTCTACCACGTGTGATAGTTTTTAGGAATTGAATTGGGTTGAAGTCTTAACCCCTATACCTGTGAGTGGAATTAATGTGCTCATGCTGGAGTGAAGTGATGTCTTCACTTGTTTGGATTGCTAAGTAAGTGGCCATTAGAAAAATAAAATTATTGTCTCACACTTCTGGAGGCTAGAAGTCCAAATTTAAGGCATTGGATCTGAGGAAGATCTTATTTGTCTCTTTTAATTTCTAGTAGCTATTGAAAATTCATTGCGTTTCCCAGTGTGTAGCTTCATCTGCCCCTGTCATTGAATGGTGCCTCCCTTCTCTGTGTCCATGCTCTGCTCTTTTAATGTGATCACTCAGAAAGGGATAGTTTTAGGGCCCACCATATTCTGGCATGAGCTAATTAGAAGAAACAAAAGTTCTGTTTCCAAATAGTTTCATATTTATAGGTCAAGAAATTAAAAATTCAATATAATATTTTTGGAGAAGGGTGAGGGATGAAGGGAGAAAATAAGAGCTCAAGTAGAAAGAAAATGTTTTGAAAGTGATGGCAACATATGTACAAATGTGCTTGATACAATTGATGTATGGGCTATTTTAAGAGCTGTAAGAGCCCCCATAAATGATTTATGAATATATGTACATATAATGGTTATAAAAAACAGAAATGGATCATAAATCGAATCCCTTTTTAGAATTGTTTTGAAAATGAAGCCCCAGGCACAAAAAGATACAGACAATGGAGAAGACAGATGTCACGTGAATGCATATCTATAAGCAGCCATGATAACAACCCCCTACCCAATGGAATTTTTTCAAAGCTATGTATATAATTTTTTCCCACAAAACAACCTTATCACCTTCAAAGTACTCTCCATTACACTTAATGCATGTGTCAAATCTGGAATTCCATTCATGGAAACATTTTTTAAAGCCACCTATTTGGAGAGCTGACAGCATTTCCCTCTTTTTTTTCCACCAATTCTATGTTGTCAATTCACTATCCTTTCATTTCCCTTTACATCCTAGGGAACAAAAAAGTCAAAGGGAGTGATGTCCTGTGAGTAAGTTGTGTAGGGCAGGAGAGTATTCTTTTTATTTCACCAAAAACTGGCACACTGAGATGGCTGTGTGAACAGGTGCATTGTCATGGTGGCAAAACCAGTCCCCGATCTGCTACAAATCAGTCCTTTTCTGCCACACACTGTTATGTAATCTTTTCAGAACCTCCAAATAGAAAGCTTGATTAACAATCTGACATGGTGGAATGAATTCCAAATACACTATGAGCAAACATTTTCATCCATCCAGAGGATTGAAAGATGTCCAGAATAAGGTTTGTCATCAATTGACATTTCACCTTTTTGAAACAAGAAAACACAACTCATACTCTTGAGTTTTTCCCATAGCACTGTTCTTGCAAGCTGTGTTCAATTTTACAGCAGTTTCTGCAGCATTTTTCCTGAGTAGGAAATGAAATTTCACAGTTGCACGCTGTTCTCCTAAATCACCCATTACAAAAAATGAGGTTTGAGCAAAATTTGACAAAAATTCACTGTAACCTGAGAGAACCTTCCCAAGTGATGCCACTGCTTGCACTAACGCAGAACTTGTGGTTTGATGCCTGCCTAGCAGGGAAATGCTTGCTACAAACGTTACGCCCAGCAGAGTTATTTTTCAAATTTGGGGAGTGACTTCTTGTATAACAAAAAAATGTGTAAGATTATAGAAATTGAGACAGAATCATTTTCAAGATAGTCCAGAAATAGAGTGTGTCACTATCCCTGCTTATACCCAAAATTTATAACCTGCTTTCTAGGAAGATAATAAATTCCTCTTCCTTAAAGTGACTTATTTGTATATTTTTTGTTACTAAAATAACTATGATTTATTTTCTACTATCCGTTATTTTATATTGATTTGATTGTTTTATTGATTATTTGATTATTTTATATTTGATTTCCAGATCAAAATATTATGGTGCTCAACAGTGTTGCAGCTATGTGCTCATTTTCCCCACTTCATGTCCAAATAAATTCAATCCCCATCTGCCTTTTTGATTTTCTTATTCAGTATCTCTGTTAGGCTGGTTTGCTAGAAAAAAAAATCCAAGGACATTCATATGTGGGTAAGAGAGAGAACTTTATATCAAAGAGAAATTGTATACTGAGAAAATATCCCAGCCCATTCCAGGTCAAATCCATGAATCTGATATTAGTCCATATGCCCGATACTAGTTCATAAATTCCTCTTTAGACTCATGCAGCTCATGAATGATGTCAAATGCAAGAAGATCATAGGCCAGTGGATAGAAAGTTCTGTGGATCCAATGGCAGTGGACGCATTTCCAGGCTCTGGCTGCCATCAGCCTGGCTCCATGCAGCTTGTCAACAGGAAGGTAAAGCAGAGAGAGAGAGTGTGTGTGGCCCTCCTCCTGGGGGATAAAAAGGAAGTTCCCAGAATCCTCAAGGGATGGTCATGCCCACATAGAGCCATTGGCTATGATCCAATTGACAGACTGGATGCCACTGCTTCACTCATAATGCCCTCAAGTTGACATGAGATTATGTAACTAACACAGTATCCATCAAAAATATTTTCCATTCTACATTGAAATGCTAGGCTCTCCAGGTATTATCTTTGAAGGGGAAAATGCAGAAAGAGCAGGAGACAAAATGATAGCAATTTTCAAGAGAAAAATCAGGAGGATGTTTACTCCATCAATTAACTTGGGTTTATTATTCCCATTTAAAAAAACAGCATCCTCAATTTTAATTCAACTTCTTTAAACTCAACATTGAAATTCTATTTCTATATACGAATCCTAATCTTCAGTGTAGACTTTTTTTTAACTTCTCTTCCATACCTTACATATTCATCCTTCTATGATATATCGCTAAGTGGATATATTAAAGGATTCCAAAATCAGCATGTCTAAAGTTATGCCAACCATATGGGATGGCTGCGCCACTTACCAGTTCCAAAGCCAAACACAGGAGAAATATCGTCATGTCCTCACTTAACTACTACATCAAAATCACCAAGTCCTCAGACCAGTACTCATTAATCTATTTCATATCTTCTCATTGCTCTCGTTTCTACTTCCATCACCTTATCTTAGGCCTCGTCCTTTTTCACTTGTAGCCCTGTAACAACGTCTTAATGGGTTTCCCTCCCTTAAGTTCAAATGGCCTCCATTTGTCACCCAAATGCCGTCAACCTTTACCCCTTCACCCTGATTTCATTGCTTGCTGGCTTAAAACCCTTTTGCCTCTTCATAGCTTTTGAGAAGAAAGTTTACATGTATACAAGCCCCATGATTTTCCTTTTGAAAATTGCTGTCACTTCACACCTTTCCATTTATGTATTTTGCCTTTCACAGCAGATGTAGGGAAACTTAAATATCTTTCTTTTATGATGGCCTCTGCTTGGCATGTCTTCTACAAATGCCTTTTCAGAATTGATCAAACCTACTGAAGTCAAATTCAGAGAGCTTCCTGAGTTCCACATCTGAGTTAATCCCAATTATGCACCTAAAGCTGTCAATAAGCAGTCCACATAGCACATGCCGCATGAGCAATATTTGTGGACTTATTTGTTGGTGTCTTCTGCTGGGTGTGCTGTAGCCTTTTGATTGCGAAGACAATGCTTCCTTTGACTTGTTGCCAACAAGTGAATTCTTAATACAAGACAGATGTGTATGAGTTTGTAGACTAAATCATTGAATCTGTTACAAACCGGAGTTCTAGCTAACCGAATAGAATTCATATGCAGCTTTGTGAAGAGAATTCAACTGAGATGATATCTGAAAGCACATAGAGCTCACCTTAAACAAGAAGATAATGGCTTGAGTGGGTAACTGAAAACAAAACCCAAGAAGGATCCACACTCTAGGACCAGTAAGCTCACTAAATGTATAAAGTAGTACTGGTACCACAGCTGCCACTGAGTCAATGCTGACCCATAGTGACCCCCAATGGATTTCTGAGACTGTAATTCAGTGGTTCTCAACCTTCCTAACGCTGCGACCCTTTAATACTGTTCCTCATGTTGTAATGACCCCCGACCATAAAATTATTTTTGTTGATACTTAGTAACTATGATTTTGCTACTGCTATGTATATGGTGACCCCTGTGAAAGGGTTGTTTGACCCCCAAAGGGGTCATGACCCACAAATTGAGAACCACTGCTTACTGCTGATGAAAATAGAAAGCCCAGCCTTTCTCTGACAGAGCTGCTGGTGGCTTCAAACTGCCAACCATGAGGATCACAGCCCAACTCATAACCACTACTCCACCAAGGATGCTGGCACCACAGCCAAAGGGTATCAATTACTCTGTACTATGCCATAAAATTCTATCTCCTCACTTCTGTCTATTCTCTCTCAAGAGAGAAACCAGTGGCTTCCTATGTCAAGTGCTCAGGCCACAGCTACCCAGGCCTGGGATACAAAATCTCTCTTTAGCCTCTTTCATATCAGGTTGTTTACCTTAAGCAATAGTATTTATCCTTAAAGGAATAGTGTTCGGCATATTGAAATGCTGGATGGTTGCCCTCACCGTGTCAGTCCATCTTACTGAGGCTCTTCATTTCTCCCAGGACCTGAGAGCCACTGTGCCTTCCTGTCAACTGTCCTTCTTAGCTAACCTCAAGACTGAATAGGATATTCCTGCTCCTGATTTTGGCACTCTATGTTAATTCTCTACATCTGTGTTAATATTTCAGAAAGTAGAGTCTCTACCCATTGTAAACACTCTATTTGTGCCTGCGATGTTTATTTCCTTTGCCTTTTAAAAGAACTTGCTCAATCAATTATATCTTCTCTTCAGCATGTTTAATTTCACATTTATATGAGAGCCAGAAGTAAATTATGTAATCAAATGCTATATATTTGAAAATGTATTCCAGATGATTGGCAAAATATGATATATATTTCATATTTTATTGCAATTTATAGTCTTCTAAGTTCTCATTTTCACTGTAATGTGCCATTTGGATTTTATTCCTTTCAGTTAAGCTGTTGAATAATAAACACATGGTCCACTTGTTAAAAATTAACTTTGGCAGAAGGCTTATACCACATATGTTCTGGTAGGCTGCTTCTATATTTTCTTTATTCATGACATTCTCCATAGTCAAAGAACAGTCTTGTAAGGTTGTCTGACCCTTTGTGCACAGTCCTGCAAAACATGGCAGCACTCCAGCAGCTCTCGGGCAGCCAGCAAGCAGGAAGGTGAAGGCAGCGAGATGGGCAGGGTTGCTGGACCCACCTTATGAGAAAGCCATGGCCACAAGGAGGCGCCACAGGTTGCGACCTGATTGACAGGTTGAATACCACCCCCTACTCTTTTGCATTTCTTCAAGTTTACATGAAATTAAGTAACTGCCACAGGGAAAGATAAACTGTCCTGCTGAGGTATTGGTAAAATAATTCTATCAAATAAGATTGTTGTTGTTAGGTGCTGTCAAGTGGATTCTGACTCTTAGTATGCAAACAAAACACAAAACAAGGGCCAAGCCGGTGCTATCCTCACCGTTGTGTTTAAGTCCGTGGTTGCAGCCACCGTGTCAATTCATATCACTGAGCAGCTTCCTCTTTTTCCCTCACCCTCCAATTTACCAAGTATGGTTTCTTTCTATGGGCACTGGTCTTTCCTGATGTCCAAATTATCTAAGATGAAGTTGCTCCATCCTTGCCTACAAGGAGCATTATGGATGTATTTCTTCTAAGACAGATTTGCTTGGTCTTCTGACTGTCCATGGTATTTTCAATATTTTTCACTAGCACTATCATTCACATGCATCAATTCTTCCTGCGTCCTCCTTATTCAATGTCTAACTTTCACATGCATAGGAGACAATTGAAATTATCATGGATTGGGTCAGGCACAACTTAACCTTCCAACTGAAATATACTATTCGGTTGCTTTCTTTCTCTCTCTCTCTCTCTCTCTCTCTCTCTCTCTCTCTCTCTCTCTCTCTCTCTCTCTCTCTCTGTCTCCCTCCCTCCCTTCCTTCCAAGCAATCCACAATTTTATTTATTTACTTTTCAATACATTTAAAACCTTAAGGCATACAGCATCACATGAATTCTGTGTCCAATGGCCTTAGTAAGAAGGTAGCTTCAAAACTTGGCCCTAACCATCCCACTGTTTCCATAGGTACAAGTCACCTTCCTCAAGATTATTCTGTTTTTGTTACGCTTGCACCAGGAGGCGCTGGGTCACTTTTGGCTTTGTAAACTTAAGGACATCTCTTACCTAAATGGAATTCGGGTTCATCTCGGGTATAACCAACTTCAGTTTCAAGGAGAGTTGTGTGCTCTCGCTGGGTCTAGAGTCCTGCCTATACTCAACAAAAATGGCCTTGGACATGAGCCTTCCTGACACACCATCTAGACGCCCTGTTCCCAGTGGGCCTTCACAGGCTCCGACGTGGTTTAAAAAGGAAAGGAAAGGCTGCCATTTGATTTCTTAATTGCTAGCAAGATAAAATCTTTCAGAACTTCAAATTACTTTGCTGTTTATCATGATGTTATTCAGTGGTCCATTAGTGACGGGTTTTAGCTTTCTTTACATTGAGTTACAACCCGCATCTCAGGCTACCCTCCTTGATCTTCACCAGCAATTGTTTCAAATCCCGCAAGCTTTCCACAAGCGACATGGGTCCTCTGTATACCGCAGACTGTAAAGCCTTCCTCCAATCCTGATGCCATGTTCTTCACTTAGTCTAAGCTTCCCATATCATTTGCTCATAATACACAATGAGGAAGTCTTATGAAAGAACACAACACTAATACACACTTTATTCTCTTGTTCTGTTCACACAGCTACCTCTTATTCCATGTACAGAGTCGACGTGAGTATTATTAAGTGTTCTGCAATTCCTATTCTTCTCAAAGCTATCCACGTTTTAATGTGATCCACCCAGTCAAATGCCCAGGCATCGCCAATAAAACACAGTAAACATCTTTCTGGTATCCTCTGCTTTAAGCTCAGATCCGTCTCACCACACCAAGGCTAGTTCCATATCCTCTTCTGGATGCAGTTTGAATTTCTGTCAGCTCCTTGTCAATGCACTGCTGCAAACTTTGTTGAGTGATCTTCAGCAAAAATTTAATTGTATTTGCCATTAATGACATTGTTTGATAATTTCCACATCCCTTTCTTTGTTCGATAATTTCCACATCCCTATATTTGGTACCATATATCATTGGAATGGGTACAAATATGGACTTCTTTCAGTTAGTTGGCCAGCTGTCTTCCAGATTTCTTGGCATAAGTGAGCACTTCCAATGCTTCATCAAGTTGTTGCAACATTTCAATTAGATTTTTTCAATTATTGGAGTCTTATTTTTGCTAATGTCTTCTGTGCAGCTTGGATTTCTTAGTTCAACATCATTGGTCCTTGATCACATACCGCCTCTTGAATTGGTAGATGGTGTCTGCCACAGTCAGCCCCTGCCCTCAGTTTGACTGCTGATATTGACTTTCTCCATGGTCTCTTCCTACCATTGTAGTCAATATCACTTCTTTGTATTCCACTTGATGAACTCCATGTTTATCACCTCATTTACAGTGTTAAAAAATAGGTATTTGCAATGAAGGAGTCATTGGTCTTGCAAAATTCTATCATGCAATTTCCAGCTTTTTTTCACCAAGGTCATATTTTCTAGCTACCATTCCCTCCTCTGTTTCCAACTTTTGCATACCAATCAGCAATTGTTATCAATGCATCTGGATTGCATGTTTGATCACTTTCAGACTGAAGATGTTGGCAGAATTTTTCAATTTCTTCAGCATTGACTTTAATGGTTGGTAAGCAAATGTGAATAATAGTTTTATTAACTGGATTCCTTGAATGTGTAATCATATTATCCTATTACCAACAGCAACGTATTTCAAATTTTCTTTGTGAAGTTTTGTATATTGTGAGGCAGAGTAATAATGCTGCTACTACAGCCTCTTTATTTGTAATCTTTGGAATAGTGACCTCATCTCATTGTATCGGTAGATGCCAACTCATATTTATAATTTGGAATGGTGATAGTAAAAGAAAAAAATTCACAACAGAACAAAAAACTCACTGGCTCAAGGCAACACATGGGTTTTGTTTGTTTGTTTTTTGCTAAACACAAATAATTTTGTGCTTTCTTAAGCGTGAGAGCCAAAGAATCCTTCAGAATCAATTATTATTGTATTTTATCACTGAAACTAGCTTTTTAAAAAGGAATTCATTGTTATGCTCTTTAACTTTATAAAATATTCAAGTGAAAAGAAGAAAAATCCACAGTGAAATTTCCCAGAAAAAGAATGGAAAGCATCGTGTTGGCAGCCCACAGGGCATGATGAGATCCATCCCTAAGCATGTCTGTAAGTCAAATTCATATGTCAGGTGGAGCAGGTTCTGCTTTAGCCTATGTCAGTGCAAGCAAGAGCTCTGCTGGCACCGTGGTGTAGCTTTGGGCTGATCACTGATGGTTGGGGTCTCAACCACTAGCCTGTAAACCCTTGCTAGCATCACTGTGAGTTGGGATTGACTCACTAGCAGTGGATTCACATAGGAAAAGGCATGACTCATAAGCTGCATATCCAGCAACTCTAGATGACTTTGATAAAGAATTTGAGTAGGCATTGGTTTACTTGGTTTCAAAGTGAGGGCAAATTTACGTAACATTAAAGGACATGTATGAACAGTTTTTATATCAGAGGTTCATAACCAGGAGAGTCACTGTATTTGCATTTTTTGGAAAAGCTAGACTTAACCAGACATTAAAATTAGTTGAGAAGAAATTGGTATAAACAAGTGTATTGAGGGCAATACAATTTCAATACTTTTAATTGGAAATTAATATATTTTATTAAAGCACCATTATTAGAAGTCTTTTTTGTTTAGTAAATGATACTCCAGAGATGGTTACTATTTAAATAGAAAATAAGGATTACTCCATTTGTAAAAAAAACCCAAGATGTTAATTACAAAATATATACAAAAATATAGGGAACTCTTTTGATTTCCCTTTTATCAATTATTTATAATTTCGACCATATTTAGATTTTATGGAGATTTATGACTTAACACTTGTTCCCTTGGCAACAAATCTTTTAAACACAAATCAAGCATGTTTAAGCATTACTAGTAAATATATACAGATGTGTTTGTGTTATGAAGTTATACGAAGGACGATCCTTTTCTGTGAAGGATTCGTTGCTTTTGTTCGGAAGTGATACTAAACAAGGCAGACGCTACCCCAAATAGAGGTAGTAGAGCATAGCGTGGGAAAAGTCATGACCTGGGGAGACACTTAAAATCTCTAATACCTTGGAACATTAGTGATCCTATAAGTCTGTATCTGCATCTCATATTCCTCATATGTAAAATGGGGATAAGAGTAGTACTTACTGCTTACAAGTTTTGCAAGAATTAAATGAATGGGTGAATATATGTGTGCTTAGAAGAATGCCTGTCATCTGCTAAGCTCCCAATATTAATAATGGCCCTCCTCCTGCTGTTGCTCTGCTGCTGCTGCTGCTGCATCTAGACAGTTGATCCGAGTGTGTTCTCTTTATTGTCTCTGACCAGATGGGAGGACTTTAATTGAAAGGATTGAAGGTGTCAAGGATTTTGTTTGACTTGAATCAATGTTCATAGAAACAGCAGTCAAGAAATCAAATAATGCATTGTATAAGTCTGCTGCATGGGAGCTCTCTGAAGTAACCAAAAGGTGTCCTTTAAGGGACTAAGGTGCAGCCAGCCCATGCCATGATCTTTCCCATCATATCTTATGCATATGAAAGTTGGAAACTCTAAGATGAAGACTCTAGAAAAATGGGTAAATCTAAATTAAAGTGTATTCAAAGAATATCAAAAGGACCACCAACTGTCAGAAAAACTAACACAACTGTCTTGGAAGAAACAGACAGAATGCTCCCTAGAATGCTCAGAGAAAGTGCATGTTTGGTAAAGCAGAGAATCATGGAAAAAGAGGAAAATCCTTGACAAAATAGATGGACACAATGGCTGCAATATTGTGCTCAATCATGACAGTGGTTGATACAGAACCAGATAGTCTTCCTTTTATAAACCTCTGTTCTTTGGTCACTCCAAATCAACAGTGATAGATGGCCCATCTTGGAAACCCAAGTCAAGAGATGATAGGGACATGTCTGTATCAGAGATGGTGATTTTAATTCTATAAAATGAGAAGCAACCTGACATTGGGGAACAAGATTAACTTTATTCAGATAGACCCCAAAGGAGAGAATACACTAATATTATGTTTCAGAGCGGAAACTTTTTTATTTTTGCTCTTGGTTCAGGAATGTGTTAGGTCAGGCTAACTGGTGAAACAAATCCAGACACTCATATGTGTGTAAGAAAGAGCTTTATATCAAGGAATAATTGGAAATTAGGAAAACATCCCAGCCCTGTCCAAATCAAGTCTATAAGTCTGATCTTAGCTCCTAAGTCCAATAGTAGTTTCTAAATCCCTCTTCAGACTCATGCAGCTACATGCAATGACGCAAAATGCCAGTGGGTGCAGATCTTGAGTGTGGTTCCATGTGGCTTGTCAGCTGGAATATGAAGGCAGAGAGAGGGAGAGGGATGGCCGGCCTCTAGAGAGCCATTTATCTTGGTCACCCTCCAATCAAGCTGCGAGCCTGATTGACAGACTAAACTCCACCCCTTCACTCTTAATACCCTCAGGTTGACATGGGATTATATAACTACCACAAGGAGTGTCTAATTGGACACTTTGGTCCAGTTTCTATCTATCCAACCCTTGGTGACGAGGCTACATGAAACAGACAACAGAGATTTTAGACTCTGTCCATTCATGGTGATCAACATCCTTCATAGGCCACACCAGAAGAATTTGATTTGGAAACCCCACTAAGTGAATTGGGCTTTACCTGAAAATGACCTGTAGCCAACTTACAGAACTTACATACTCTTTTGTACTTAATGCTGAAATGATCGAGTGTGAGACGTAGCTGACTTCTATCCCAAGGTTATAGGTTGTTGGATTTTGGTTTGAATCCCTTGCTGTAAGGATGCCCAATGAATAGTGGTCTGGAACTACCATATATTTACTATTTTTATGCTCTCTTTGCTTTTTAATGATATAGTAGTCTAGCTGGCATGGTTCCTCCTGTTTGAATACGTGTAACTGAAAATTTTGTCCCATCTCAGTCCTCCTTGCTTGTGTAAATGGCATCCAGTCACTTAAATTCCTAAGCTGTACAAGTCAACAATGTATGTAGTGCGGTCTAAAAGCTGCCCTATCCATTCATACTTCCCATTTTCAACTCTCAAACTCCCTCTCATCAAGTCCATACTCACTCATATCAACCCCCTGTGGGTTTTCAGGCCTGCAGCTATTTATGGGAATAGAAAGCCCGGTCTCTCTCCTGAGGAGCTGCTAGTGACTTTGAACTGCCAACCATGTGGCAGCCCAATGCCTAACCATTACACCACTATGGATCCTGGATTTCTCAACACTGTTTTCAATTCTTCTATACTACCGACTAAATGAATGAGACTATCCTTATGCTCCATGGGAATGGTTTACAATGTTCTCCAATAAAGTGATACTGATGTCTCTCAAGAGATCCAGGGGCATATAGAATCCATAGTTATATGAATGGACTTTCCGTGTCAACTAAATCCACAGTCTGTGTGATCCAAGGATTATAAATTAAAAACAAAACAAATAAACAAACAAAACCCCAAATCTGTAGGAGGGAATTATACTATAGTTTATATTCTGAACAGCTGGTTGGAAGAAGGCTGACAGAGGAAGCCTAAAATCAATTTCCAGGGTCCTCATGTGGATTAATCATCCAGGGAGCTACCTTTAACCATAGTCTAGGGATGTGGCTAGCCTTACTGTCAAACAGAGAGCACTGTAAAGTCAATTATGGCAGAAGTGTTTAGTCCTACTTAGTAGTATGAAGACGAGGAATGTGCCAGGGTAGACCAGGGGCTGAGGAATTTGGCTGCTACCTGAAAATTAGCACCTCCAGTTGCACCTCAGGTTGAGGAGGGGTAAACAAAACAACTAAAGAGAAAGAAAGAAAGAAACTAACCTGAAAAAATTAAATTAAAAAAATTGTTTTCTCCTCCAATTGTTTTATCCCACCTATCTTATCTAGATGGGCATGCAGAGATAATAATATTCACAAAAACAAGAAAGGGCAAAACAAAGCAATAAAAGAAAAGAAAACAAAAACCAATGGGGGGGGGGGAGAAAAGCCTATAAGTAGTTCAAAGTCTGCTTGTTGACCATTACAAGTGTTTTCTGGTGGAGTCTGCGGGGGTGCCAGGCCCTGGGCTCACAGTCTATTTTGGTATTCCCTGGGAGCTTCAGTTGTTATGCTCCCCTTGCTACACTGTTGCATGCCTTTAGTGTTTTACCTTGGTGTGGTGGGGTCCGATCAGGCACAATTCCTGCACTGTGTCTCCCATGTTGTCCCCCATAGTGCTATGTGTCAGTGAGGTACGTCGTGTCTCATGATGGGGTCGGCCCTATAGCCTATCTGTGCATTGGTTGCTCTGAGGAAGAATATGGTGCTAAGGGCTTGGTGGGCCAGGATGTGCTCTACTCTCTCTTCCTCCCCCTTCATTTGCTCCTGTGTGCTCTGATCAGACATATCCCTTTCCTTGAGCTATAGCTTCGGTGCTGTCCTCTGAAAGGAAATGGGTGTTGACAAACCCAGGAAAAACGGAACAACAAGTGATCTAAAACAATGGTGAGGAGGGTGTAGGAGGCCTAGTAGGGCTTGATCAAGGGCAATGGAACCAAGAGGAATTACTGAAACACAAATGATGGCTGAACATGATAGTGGGGCAAGAGGAAAGTAAAAGGAAATAAAGTGAAGAACTAGGAGGCAAAGGACATCTATAGAGGTGTAAATGCAGGCATGTACACACGTAAATATATTTATGTATGATGATGGGGAAATAGATCTATGTGCATTTATTTATAGGTTTAGTATTAAGGTAGCAGATGGACACTGGGCCTCGACTCAAGTATTCCCTCAACACAAGAACAAAAATATCATATCATTGTGAATGAGGTGGAGTGCCGAGTGGAGACCTAAAGCCCATCTGTAGGCAATTGGACATCTCCTTTCAGAAGGGTTATGGGGAGACAAACCAGTCAGGGTGCAGTATAGCAAGGGTGAAACATACAACTTTCTTCTAGTTCTTTAATGCTTCCTCCCTTCCACTATCATGACCCCAAATCAACCTTACAAATCTAGTTAGACCAAAGCATGTACATGGGTACAGATCAAAGCTGGAAACACAGGGAATCCATGACAGATAAATCCCTCAGGACCAATATTGAAAGTAGCCATACCAGGAGGGGAAGGAGAAGGTGGGGGGAGAAAGGGAGAACTGATCAGATCACAATGATCGACATATAACCCTCTCTCAGGGGGATGGACAACAGAAAAGTAGGTGAAGGGAGAAATTGGTCAGTGTAAGAAATGAAAAAAATAATAATAGTTTATAAATTATCAAGGGTTCATGAGGGAGGGAAAGTGAGGGAGGTAGGGGAAACATGAGAAGCTGATACCAAGCACTTAAGTAGAAAGAAAATGTTTTGAAAATGATGATGGCAACGAATGTACAAATGTGCATGACACAATGGATGAATGGATGGATTGTGATAAGAGTTGTATGAGCCTCCAATAAAATGATGTAAAAAATAATAATTGGAATGTATGATATTGATCATATGAAACTATTACAAACAGTAATTCAAAAATTGATTGAATTGATGTTTTCCAAACATCCTCAAGGCCCTGTTACCCATTTTGATCTTCAGAAAGATAATGCCCTTCCCTCCAGAGTCCTTAGCCCTCAAAGCTAAACAGTGGTCGGAGTGACTTAAAGAAAAAGGAGGAAGGTGAAACTGAAATGGACCTGGAGTCTTGTGACAAACAAGTTCACTGCAAACAATAACACATGCAAAAAAGACTAGATACTCTCTACATTAAAGGGATATTTTCATGCCTGAAAATAAAAATACATACTACTGAAAAGGAAAAAAAAAGAATGCCTTACCTGATCTGTCAGTGAAGTATTTATTTCCTATTAATTATCCCATATCAGGTGATGGAAATTTCCATATTATAAACAAAGTATGCAGAGTTTTCTTAATAGTCAAATCACATAAACTATCATTTAAAAATATTTAACTAAAGATTGAGTAAAAACAACAATGGTATGGGAAATACAAAAAATGAGAGCACAAAGGAAGAAGGCAACAGAAATATAGATGAAGCTTAAAGAAAACATATGCTAGTATGTGTTAGTCACATAAGAGTACATTTGTCACAATCACAATCATGTAGAGATTGACTAGAGAAAAAATAAAACACAAGCCCCTTTGTCTATGTCACATTTTCCCTGGAGGATTCTAACTGTCCTTTCTCATCCTGATTACAGCCAAATCCAAGCTTAGCAGTTGAAGACAACTGAAATTTATCTCATTATTTCTGTGGGTCTGGAATTCCAGAGTGATTGATTGAAGCTTCTGGCTGTGGGCTTATCACAAAACAGGATTGCAGCTATTGGGGGCTGCAGCCATCTCAGTCCCAAAGGGTGAGAATCACCCCCCGAGCTCACTTACATGGCTTTTGGCTGATCTCTGATCTGCTTCTCAGTTCATTCATACAAGTCTCTCTACAAGAATGTTTAATGTTAATGGCAGCTAGCTTCCCCCAGAAGCTAACCATCAGCGAGAATAAAAGAGAGCCAAAGGATCCAAGATGAGCATTTTATTACTTTTTCCATATTCAATTCATTAGAAGAGAATTTTCTATAAGGAATAAATTTCTGTCACATCCTCTATGCCAATAAAACTACAGAAAAAGTAGTGGGTTAAATAGCTACCATTTGAGGAGGTAATATATTATCAGGAATGTCTGGAATTGAAGCAAGAAGTCCAAGCTGTATTGAAGTATTGGTGAAAAACAAGGCTTCAGATTTATTGGTGGGAATATTTCGGGTTAGTGAAGAAGCACCGGAGGCAGTCACTGTTCCACATCAAACAATTACAAAGAGAACTACCTGCACAGCCAACTGGGAAATATTTGTGTCCAATCCAAAGAAAAGTGATCCAATAGAATGTGGGGATTAATGATACATGTATACAGATTATATATATATATGAACTGAAGTATTCCTGAAAATAATTCAAAAATTGTCACAGCAGTACATCAACATGGAATTTCCAGAAATTCAAGCCACTTTCACATGCAAATGAGACCATTGAAAATATGACTTGGGTCAGGCACACCCGTGTCCTCAAAGTGACATCCTTCCTCTTCAACACTGTAGTGAGATGTTGTGTGACAGACTGACTCAATGCAATGTGTCTTGGTTCTTTGGGCTGCTGCTTTATGAGCACAGGCGGTGGATCCAAGCAAGATGAAATTCCTGACAACCTCAATATTTGTCAAGGATTTTGTCTTGTTTGATCCACATTTATCCAAAATCAGTGATTATGGAACCATCAGTCAAGAGATCACAAAACAAAAACAACAGCAACAAAAACATTCAATTGGGTAAATCTACAGCATAAGACCTTTTTTTTGTATTGAAGAACAAGGACATCACTTTGAGGATAAGGGTATGCCTGACCCAAGTCTTGATATTTTCAATGACCTCATTTGCATGTGAAAATGGGACACTGAATAAGGAACACTAAAGAAAAATAGATGTGCGTGAATCATGGTGCTGTTTAAAAATATTGAAATTGTCATGGACTGCCAAAGAACAAACAATTCTGTGTTAGAAGAAATACAGACAGAATGCTCCTAGAAGCAAAGATGAGTAGACTTCATCTCATGTACTTCGGACATGTTATTAGAAGAGCCCAGTCGCTGGAAAAAGACATCATGCAAAAGAAGACCCTTTTATTTTATTTTTAAATCATTTTATTGGGGGCTCATACAACATTTATCACAATCCATATGCACATCCATTGAGTCCAGCACAGATGGCATGACACAGTGACTGC
The DNA here is from genome assembly GCF_050624435.1 of Tenrec ecaudatus. Taxonomy (NCBI): domain Eukaryota; kingdom Metazoa; phylum Chordata; class Mammalia; order Afrosoricida; family Tenrecidae; genus Tenrec; species Tenrec ecaudatus. The sequence continues at coordinate 93,862,660 of NC_134532.1, read as the reverse complement.
AACAATGGACTCAAGCAAGTTGTCACTATGTGTTTGAACAATCAATGGTACCAAGCAACAACAACAACAAAACCCAAGAGCTTGGTAATATTATTTCACTTATGTAAGCCTCTGTTGGTTTCCTATAGTCATATAAGTCTTTGTTTCTCATTCACTGCCATCGAGTCAATTCCAAATCATAGTGACCCTTTAGGACAGGATAGATTGGCCCCTGTTAAGTTTCCGAGACTCTAACTCTTTATGGGATTAGAAAGCCTCATCTTTCTCCCATGGCACATCTGGTGGGTTTTGAATTCCTGACTTTGCAGTTAGCAACTGAGGTAGTTAGTTAATTGTGCCAACCTGGCAGATTAACACATGTGGGGTTAATAGAAGGGCGGAGGGACAAACAGCTCCATTGAGCCTCACCTTTCTAGTTTGCAGGTCTTTTGCTCTCTGATGGTCGGACCAAGGTGCAGCTGCCTTAGCCAGTTCCTTGCTTCAGCTGGCAAGGCTTACTTCCTGTAAGATATCCCTGAGGAGAAGCCACATGGACCTACTCCTATGCAGTCCTGGGTGCTGGAGCAGCCATGTGGAGACCCCTGCCAGTGCTGAGGTGCCTACACATTCGCTACTCCGGCTTTCCTCCTGCAGTCGGCGTCATATTATGTGTTTTGTGAGATGGAGGATGATTTTGTGGATTGGTGTTGGACATATGGGTTAATGGGTTAATGTTGGACTTGTGGATTCGGGCAGCACTGATTAGGAACGTTTACTTGATGTGCACTTAACCTTTCTATAAAACTCTCTCTTACACAGCAAGCTAACCAGTAACCACTATGCCACCAGGACTCCAATGGGCTTGTGTTCCTGATGTCCTTTTCAGAGCTCTTGTTGCTAGCATAAAGAAATCGAACCTATTTTTTGTATGTTGACACTATACGCTGCCATATTGTCAAATCTTTCAATTACTTCCAACAAATTTCCTATGCAATCTTTGGGGTTTTCTATGCACAGGGCCATATAATCTGCAAATAGAGTGAATTTTACTTCTTTTTAAGTTTTGATGACTTTAATTTCCCTTTGTTGCATAGCAGTTCCGGCAAAGACTTCCAAAATAATATGGAGTAGGAGTGGACACTGAGGGCATCCTAGTATGGTTTACTTTGTGAGGGAATGCTTTCAGGTTCAATTCTTTCAGAGTAACATTGGCCATTGTTCTTGTATAGAAGCCCTTTAATGTATTGAGCAATTTCTTTTCTGTTCCTATTTTGTTAAGCATTTTTATCAGGAATCAGTGTTTGATTTTTGTCAAACGCCTTGTCTAAACAATTGATAGTGTTTCTTAGAATTAGGGTCAGCTTTTCACTGACTGGTAAATTTCAGCAGTAAAGTTATCTGGGCTCATTTTGTTGTTGTTTGGGAGCATTTTAATGTCCTGCTTATTTTCTTACTTTGCTATGGGCCTATCCAAGTTTTCTACTTGTCCATATGAATTTAGACATGTAGAAACTTGTCCATTTCTTCTAGATCTTCAAATTCATTGGAGTATAGTTCTTCATAGTATTCTGTTATTATCAAATTAATTTCAATTGGCTCTGTTGTGACATCACCCATATCATTTCTTATTCATATCACTTGCATCTTGTCCTCTTTTCCTTTGTTAGATTTGCCTGTAGGTTGTCGGTTTTTTTGATCCTTTCAAAAAACAAATTTCTTGTCTCACTGGTTCTTTTCATTCATTTTTTAATGGTTCACTTATTTAGGCTGTACTCTGTGATTTTTTCCTTATGGTGGCAGTAGGCTTATTTTTCTACTCCTTCTTTAATTGTGAGAAATGATGGGTGACAGTGTTGATCTTTTAAAATTATTTTTTTAATTTTTGAATATGTTCACTTACTAGTATAAATGGCTATCTGAGCATTGCTTTTTTTTATCTTTGTTTGTTTTTAATCATTTTTTTTAACAATTTATTGGGGCTGATACAATTCTTTTCACAGTTCATACATATACATACATCAATTGTATAAAGCACATCTGTACAGTCTTTGCCCTAATCATTTTTTTCTCTTTTCTTCTTTTACATTTTATTAGGGACTCAAACAACTCTTACCACAATCCATACATATACATACATCAATTGTATAAAGCACATCCATACATTCCCTGCCCCAATCATTCTCAAGGCATTTGCTCTCCACTTAAGCCCCTTGCATCAGGTCCTCTTTTTTTTTTTTCCTCCCCCTCCGTCCCCTTTCCCCCCTCCCTCATATGCCCTTGGTAATTTATACCTCGTTATTTTGTCATATCTTGCCCTATCCGGGGTCTCCCTTCCCCCCTTCTCTGCTGTCCCTCTCCCAGGGAAGAGGTCACATGTGGATCCTTGTAATCAGTTCCCCCTTTCCAACCCACTCACCCTCCACTCTCCCAGCATCGTCCCTCATGCCCTTGGTCCTGAAGGTATCATCCACCCTGGATTCCCTGTACCTCCAGCCCTCATATGTACCAGTGTACAGCCTCTGTCCTATCCAGCCCTGCAAGGTAGAATTCGGATCATGGTAGTTGGGGGGAGGAAGCATCCAGGATCCGGGGGAAAGCTATGTTCTTCATCGATACTACCTCACACCCTAATTAACCCATCTCCTCTCCTAAGCCCCTCTATGAGGGGATCTCCATTGGCTGACACTTGGGCCTTGGGTCTCCACTCTGCACTTCCCCCTTCATTTAATATAATATATATATACACATACATATATACATATACACATATATACACATACATACACACACTTATATCTTTTTTTTTTTTTTTGCATGATGCCTTATATCTGGTCCCTTGGGCACCTCGTGATCGCACTGGCCGGTGTGCTTGTGGGCTTATTTGCTTCTGAGCGAGATGGCCGCTTGTTCACCTTCAAGCCTTTAAGACCCCAGACACTATCTCTTTTGATAGCCGGGCACCATCAGCTTTCTTCACCACATTTGCTTATGCACCCATTTGTCTTCAGCGATCCTATCATGGAGGTGTGCAGTCAATGATATGATTTTTTGTTCTTTGATGCCTGGTAACTGATCCCTTTGGGACCACTCGATCACACAGGCTGGTGTGTTCTTCCATGTGGACTTTGTTGCTTCTGAGCTAGATGGCCGCTTGTTTATCTTCAAGCCTTTAAGACCCCAGTCACTATCTCTTTTGATAGCCGGGCACCATCAGCTTTCTTCACCACATTTACTTGTTCACCCACTTTGGCTCCAGCCCTGAGCATTGCTTTTTGCTGTTCCTCAAATGTTTTGAATTTTGTGTTTTCTTTTTTTTATTCAAGGAATTTCTTAATTTTATTTTTTAAATTCTATTTAATAGAATCTATTACATAGTAGTTTTAAAGCAGGTTATCATTTAATTTCCATGTATTTTTATCTTGTTATTCCAAAAGTTGATTTCTAGTTTTACATTATTATCAGAGAAGATATATTTTTAATATCTATATGTTTTTAATATAGTGAGGCTTGCTTTATGACATAAGATTTTGGATAATGTCTTATGTGTGCTGGAAAATAATGTATATTTAGTTGTTGCTGAGTGGAGTGCTCTGTATATGTCTAAAGGTCAAGTTGAATTGATTGTGTTGTTTAGTTGTGCATTTTTACTGAATTTATTTCTAATTGTCCTATCTTTCATTGAAATGTCCTATTATTATTGTAGAGTTCTCTATATTTCGCTTCAATTCTGTAAGAATTTGGTTGATGTATTTTGATAATCGTTCATTTGTTGCATATTTACTATCATTTTGTCCACTTCTTTAAATGACTCTTTAAGCATTATATAATGCCCCTTTCCATCTTTTATACTGAACTTGGTCTTTATGTCTAAAATAATGTCCTCTTATATTGTCTATTTCTCTAAGATGTTCCTAATGTTTCTAATAAAATGAACAATTAAGTTATTTCTAACAGTACAAAAAGCATGATATCTTCAAATTGTGGGATAGACTCTATTTAATTAAATCTAACTAATATTGATAATTCACTTAGATTCCCTAAGCACATATTTATTTTTTCAATAATGTGTGCCATTATTATGGTATTATATTTTAATGATTTAAATATTTTACACATCCATATTTTAAACACATACTAGATTATAATCTCTATAACAGAAAGCACTGTATCTTGAATATTTCATTTACTCATCCTACTTAGAACTATTTCCCAAACAGATTTTTAACCAATGTTGTATGAATGAATATAGATGTGTAAATTATCCAAAAAGTTCTTGCTTAATTTGGGGGCACAAAAATAGCATAGTAAATTTCTTTACTTTACGTGTGTGTGTAAATTCAGCTATACTATAAGTAACTATATAAAACTTCCAAGATAATCTTTGCCAATAGCATGCATCCTTGCTTTGAAATTTAATGTTTTTCCAATGTGAATACCAAAACAGATGTTGGACACATTTGTTTGACTAATGAAAATAAACTTCGATATCTCTACAATCTTTGAACTGGGATAGCTTTTGGAAAAATTTTTTTATGCTTCAAAGGTGAATTTTTCCCTTTTCATCTCCACCCCCCCCAAACTTTTTTTAAAAAAGAAACAGTCTAAAATAAACAGTGTTGGGAATGTAAAAGAAGGATACATAATAAGTATCATTTCTCAGTCATAAAAATGACATACCAGCAATTTTATATTTGATATTTCAAGACATGGAAGTTTTAAAATGTGGAACAAGAGAGATTGAAATGTTTTACTTAATAATAATTCTGAATTTCCTGCTATTGGAAGCCTGTCATTATGGTTCTAATAGTGAAGGTGACTTAGATTAGGAAAAATAGCCAAAATTCCTAATTAATGTTCATTCAAATTTAGGTTTTATAAACTGAACTTTATTCCAGGTTCAATATTTATAAAGCAATGGAACACATAGCTTAGAGAATAAAGATAGTATTTTCATATTTTTATCTGCATTAGTGTTTTGGATGATATCCACTACTTACTTAAGTTTGAATTATGTAGTAAGTATCCCTTCTCTTCTACATTATTATGAGATAATTCAAAGTATGCATATATAAAAATAAAGTATGCGTATAGGAGCTGTAGGAATTGAAGATGGGAAAAGCATGGTCCTTCCTTTAAGAAAAAAGTCCTTCTATTGTGAACCGCTGTGTGTATCTATATCTCTATATCATCTACATCTATATCTATCTATTGATAGATACACACACATTATATAGACATACACACACCCACAATGAGCAAGGATGTACTGCATAGCAGAGGGTAAGGACAGACTTGATTAAAATTAGAAAATGATAAATGTTACTCCTTAAATAGAGGTATATTAATAATAAAAAAACAACAACACCTCATCCTTAACTGATTTAATCTCTTTTTTGATTGTAGAGTCACATAGTTTCTATATTGGACTCTTAGAATCCATGATTAGAATGTCTCGTTAATAAACTCAAGTGTCCTCTCAGGCTCAAGAAGAGTGATTATGTCTCTACCACCAACTAGAAATAACTCTTGCCTTGAGGAAAAATAATTCATTTTCTGACCCCAGCAAAAATTCCTTTTCTTTTCCTCTGGATGATGACTTACTCAAGTTTTTCTGCATCATTTATTTGGATTTCATGTTTTCTCCTTCGTCTCTATTTAGGAGAGATCGTACTTTTTCATGGACCTCTAATTTAGATAAAGGTGGTTTAGAAGTCAAGTTTTAAAATTGGTTCTGGACAGTTAATGACCACCAAGAGAGGATAGGAAGCAAAAACACCTCAGATAGAACAAAGAATGTTGGATTTGGAAAGTCGCTGCTGCATTCGCTTGCTATGGACTGCAGAAAGCAAATCCCTACCGTTCACCCAACAGATGGAGTCTTCCGTGCCTTCAAGTTGAAAGGCCAACAGCGGAGTCACCGCCCAGCTTATTACTTGTTCAGCAGCAGGGAGAGTATTCTGAGACTGCCCTCACACTCTCTGCTGTTGACAACAGACAAACACATGCACAAGTAACTGCTGCCATAAAATGCAGGCTTACACAATCTGCCAGGCTTCCGTAAACACTCGGGAGGACAAATGAGTTTGGACCAGGTGTCAGCAGTATTGTGGAATGAGCCTTGGTCATTCAGTTGAAGTAGGTTATTGATATTGAATGGAAAGTGGCTTCTTGTTATAAATACCCTTGAACAATGACGGATGATTACCTGATAAATCAGCAGACATACCTGCTGTTTTAGTAGGGCATTCTCTACTGAATTGCTTTTAGTGCCTAGTGTTTGAGTTCAATAGAAAAGAAAAGGATGATGTGAAAACATTCCAATTTGGCCTTTAGTCTTAACACTGCAAATTGACAACAAACATTGAGTGGCCCATTTATTTGTTTTAAAGCTCTGTGTAAGCTACTTAGCATAAAATTAAATTCCGCATGCATTCTTCTCAATTTGATATTTATGCATGCTTTAGTATTGCATTGCACTGCAAAAATAATGTCCAAACCATGTTTCTTCTAAAAAATGATCATTGATACGCTTTTAAATTTACTATATCTTCCCATATAAGCTCTGGATGAAATTTGGTATTGGATATATTGGAATTCAGTCTATTTCTTCTATCTTTTACTATCTTAGGTGATCAGATTTAAATAATATGTGCCTTGTTTTTGTTTTATTTTTTAATTTGACCTATTTTTAGTGGTTTTATTGGTACATAATTTACATGGCACACACTTCAATAGATCAATCATTCAATCATATCAAGGAGAATTATATAATCTTTAATGTGTCAATTTTGAAACACTCCCTCACGTCCATGGTTAAGTTACCTTTAAAATAAATTGTGCAATCAGTCAGTTCTTGGGACTATTCAATTAGTATAAGGTCTAGACACTCTTTTTACCCTTTTTCTTTACTGACAGTTTTGTAAGTTAATTGGAGACTTAACATATTATATAATCTTGAATTTTATTATCATTAGAAAGGATTTTTCCCTAAGTAAGTTTTACTAACAACATCAGTTGATTTAATGCGATTTAGATGTTCTCTCTGAGTGTCAGCTCTTTCAGCTGCTGTCTCTGACTTTCACTGCAATCTTCTCAAGCTCCAGCCCAGTGAGCACCATCTACCCCATCGTGCGTGTCGCTACCACCTGCAACATTCAGAGGTTGTTTCTGTAAGATCAGAGCTGTGGGATATGAGACTGCCAAGTTCTTTGGAAAAAACTTTGAAAAGAACAGAAGAGTAAATAAGCTATAAAAGCATAAGTGTAATTTACACTTGTTTAAATATTTTCTACTTTATGCCAATAACCTCAGTTTTCAGGGAATTTAGTAACAGTGGTTTATAAGGAGGTCATAATAGGGCCAGAAATTCTTTAGTCTTCTGATTTTTCATAGAAATTAATGTACTCTTTACTCATTAAAGCTAGCTGACTGCAAATGTGACACATGATGAGAATCTTCTTAAAGAATAATAAATAACCAAGTATAAGAGAATGTTCAATTATGCATATTTATGCCGATTCTCTAATCAACTTAATTTTGACAGAACTAATAATTTAATGAATAATTATTCATTAAAAATGAAGTCAATCATGACAGCATTTAAGTTTATATACAAATTTGAACATGATTGTACTTAAAGAGAAATATAATTGTATTATTTTTATTATTATTATTCACATAAACCTCTATGTTTTGGGAATTTTATAGAGCCGATGATGACTATTTAAAAATAGCAGTATTACATATTACGAATATATAACAAAAAATACCAAAGACAGTTCTTAGAGACCCCAATTATTCGTCTTATCATGATTTTTATTTATAAAATCACTATAACTATGAGACCATAGTATTTCTTTTGTAAGCAGAGACAAATTCAGTTTCCAGAAAGGACTCTAAGAGGGCTTCTGGGAGAACATTCAGCATCCCGACCTCTTGCCTCTCACTGCTGCCAGTGACTTGATTCCCATGTACCGCTACCCTTTGTGGGGTTTCCGAGTCTGTTATAAACCTTATGGGAGCAGCTAACTCTATCTCTCTCCTCCTGAGTGGCTGGATTGGAACAATCAACCATACAGCTAACAGCCCAGCACGGTCCCGACAGTGCCACTAATACGCCTTATACAACATTTTAAAATGTTAAATGAAATTTAATGAATTTCTTATTTATTGAAAAAAATTAAACTTTCAGATTAAGGTTAAGTCTGGTTTGAAAAATGAAGAAGTGGCACTAAGTGAATGAATAACAGAAAGTCTCTACATATCCTTTGCAGGAAGGAAACAATACTACTGTCATTGTCATTGAGTTGATGCCAACTCATAGTTTCTCTGTGGGACAGGGAAAACTAGCCTGTGGGTTTCTGAGACTCTGGGAATAGAAAGTCTGGTCTTTCTCCTCAGTGTAGCTGGTCATTTCAAACTGTTGACCTTGCAGTTATCAGCCCAATACAGAACCACTATGCAATCAGGGCACCAGAAGAGGGGAGAGTAATTGGAAAATATGGTCAAGGTGATAGAAACAAAGTTCAAAAAGCACAAACAAACTCATTGCCATTGAATCGATTCTAGTTCATGTTGGCTATACAGAATTGACCCCCTGTGGGTTTCTGAAACTGACTCACGTTGGAGATGGAAAAATAGACATTTTGCAACACAGTATAAAGTATACATGGTGACTGTACACATAGACCTTGCCAGATGGAAACATAGGTATCAAACTGACTACCCTGATATAATATAATGGAGAAGTTCATGATCAGAAGACAAAATGAGGCTAGAGACTGATTGTAGAATGGACCCTTAATTAATATGTAAAGTCAGGTTGAAGTTAAAGGATATTAAAACAAGTTTACAAAAACCAAGACATAATTTTGAGTATATCCCATCTGAATTCCGAGACCATTCCAAGGACAGATTCAACGCATTGAACAGTAATGGCAGAAGACCTGATGAGCTTTGGGGTGACATCAGGAACACCATACATGAGAGAGCACAAGGTCACTAAAAACAGAAGGAAAGGAAAGATTAACAAAGAAATGTCACTCAAACATGTTCTTGAACAGAGTAGCTAAGGCAAGTTGAAGAGCTGAACAAAATTTCCAAAGGGTCGCTCAAGAAGGCAAAGTATTACAATGAAATGTGCAAAGGCCTGGAGTTATGAAGAACACACTTAGCGTATCTCAAGCTGAAAGAACTGAGAAAAATGTCAAACCTGGAGTGGTAATATTGAAAGATTCTACAGGCAAAATATTGAACGATACAGGAAGCATCGAAAGATGAGGGAGGGAATACATGTACTTTGGCCAGGTTGTCAGGAGACACCATTCCCTGGAGAAAGGCTTTATGCTTGGAACTGTAGAGGGCATCAGAAAGAGGAAGATGTTCAGCAAGTTAAATGGACACAGGGGCTGCAACGATGGGTTTATTTAACCCTATAACGTGGTGAGGTTGGAGCAGGACTAGGCAGTAGTTGGCTCTATTCAAGGCTCAGCGTGCGTTGGAACCAATCCAAGCCCTGAACAACCGTAAGAAATATGATTTAAATAATTAAGTTGACTGGCAGGGAACCCTACTACAGCTGTGACTAGTGTTCATCTGCTAGCCACAGGCCAGCAGTTTGAGCCCAGCAGTTCCTCATGCGGAAGATGAACATTTCTGTTCCAGTTCACGATTTACAGACTTGGAGACCCACGGGGGCAGTTTTACCCCAGCCAATGGGGCATCATGAGCTGGAATCAACTCACTGACCAGGCCATTGTTTAAGCGCTTCAGTCGGTCAGAGGGAGAAAAGTACGGCAGTCGTTTGTGGGTGGCAACCTTGGAAATCTCAGTTCTACTCTGTCCTTAGGGCCATTTTGAGCATAATTGAACTCTATGGCAAATCTACTTTTAAAAGTGATATCGTCAAATTTTCTGAATACCCTAATGCTAATTCTTTGTTCATGTTTCCCCACATTAGCCAATAAATAGATATTAAAAATGTTAAAGCAATGAATGTATTTCTTTGTTTGTTTATTCATGTTGTTGACGGGATACACAGAGGCACACACACTCATTGAACAGTCTCTCCGTGTTCCATTAAATGGCACTTATGGCATTCCTAACGTTTGCTAACCATCCTCACCCTCTTTCTGCATGCTTCCTCCTCATGAACACGAACCAGCTGACCCTAATCTTGTGCTTACACTGATAAGGGCTGAATAGAGTACAGTCTGCCATGGATTTTGTAAGTGGTTATTGAGGGCCTACCTGAACTGTTGAGCAAAGGTTAAAATTAGAATTTCCTTACATTCTCATAGTAGCTTCATGTACATGCATTATAAATGGATTTGAACATCTCAAATGAATATCACACTTTCTTCTTTCAGAACTTTTCAGTTTTTTAAAGGAGGCACTCAAATATTTCAACAAATCACTATCTGTGTCATTAAGTCAAATAAATACCACACCTTTCCGTTTATAGAGTTGTAACCTGAGCTAAATTAACAAAATGAAAAAAAAATCTAGTATCACACAAGAGATGATACATTAGATAGGAATAAGATTTGTATTAGATAACTTTGAAGGTAGAATGGGAATATTTTTTAAATGGTATGATAGAAAGCAAAATGTTCACGAGCATAATGATAATCTTAAATAATGATGCAAATATTTTTCTTAAGCATTCCTTTCGTGGAGGATAAAGTGTTTGATAGTAATTACACTGAAAGGTTTTAAGCAGATGTCAAGAGCTGGAGAGGCAAATGCAGCAAATCCTCTGAAATTCCACAGAAGTAACTTTATATATTTAGACTGTGGCCTTATTAAAACCTATGTGAACAAGTTAGTGGAAGCCAATGGCACTGGCAACAAGCTTTGCTGGCAATGTCAGGTGACATCTGGCCGTACTTGTGAGTCTAGTCAGAGCATTACTACCCATTAAAATTGATTTTTAACTTTTCTATTTCATGGCTTTCAAATTTTTATTGTAATCAAATGAAATTACTTTTTTTCATCTTTTGTGATTGTTTCTTTTCCTTGCTCCCTAACTAGCATCGCTCTCCCCCAATACTTTTGTGATAGGGTGGTTGTTACTTAATTAGTTAGTTCTAAGGAGCCGCCTTATGATTACCTCATTGTTCATTAAAAAAAAATTCAACATTAACCTTCAGGAAGATTGCTACCATCTTAATAAGCTGACACAGGTGGCAGAGGTTATCAGTTATGTGCACACATCACTGAAGGCAGGATTTCACTTTCCATAAATGAACAGCTTGCACATAAAATATAAATGACTGAAAGATTAAGTTTAAGCTGTAGTATTTCATTCAAAGACCAGTGGGAAGACCCTGGAGGTATACTGATGATGAAAGCAAAGGAACACCACAAGGGCAGATAAAAGCATTCTGTGGTATTTCTGCAATTTGAATTTAGAAGCACGGTGGGGCTAAGGTAGGAGACTTTAAAAATAGACAATGACCTTTCACATGGAATATATATAGACGTACACATAGTGATAATTTGATGAATTATTCATCACAACAACAAAGCACCTCATGTTTTTTAAAAAAAAGAAATTATATACACAAACTTCACACACACACAAACAGACACACACACTTGCATGGTATGCTATTGAGCAGTTGTTTGGGTGTAGCCTTGATTGTAGACTGCTACCCAAGTTCTATCAAAACTACCTTCCTCCAATAAAATGGTTAAAAACAACAGCAAAGGTAACTGGTTTATTCCCAGACAATTGCAGGGAAAGGAATTTCATAACCTCCCTTAGTGTGACATCTTTCTTCCTATCGATGCAATCCTTAGACTACATGGAATTGTACAGCTTCTTTTTTTTAAAGAGGAATTAGAAATAAAATTTTATGAAGACTCAAAAAAAACTACCTTCCTCAAATTTAACAAAAATTCATCGTGTATTGATTTCCTTCTGAACACGAGTATATTTTTTAAAGCTGTTTCAAACTTTTGCAGATTAATGAGATTTGAAAACTAAAAACACATTAGTGTTATATGTGCCACAATATCTTTGGTTGATTAGACATATTTTCCAGGGGAATTACCGTACTAAAGAATTTTATGCACCCACCTAAGAGTAAGAAATGGCATTCACATTAGACGAGAACGCAAACGAGGTAAATGTCACTAGAATGCCATTTTACAATATTGTGCTTTTCCTTTGGTTACAAATCTCCAAAATGAACGTTTCAAAGTGTTACTATCCTTTCATTTTGATTGATTAGGTCATAATTATCTATCTTATATTTCATTAATTTCTCTATCACCCAATGCTGCCTGCCATGTACTCTTTATTGTTTGGTCTCAAATGATTAATGATTACTAGTTTTCTTCTTTACATTTGCCAAAGAATACTTGCTCATAAATGGAAACTGGAAAGTTTTACTTTTTACAGAATTCATACTGCTTTGACACTCCATAGATGTTTGGAATATGCTTTTTCTAAATATAGATGTGATATAGAGTTCTTTCATTTCAACATTAAAAAATGGGAGTAAATGTAAGTCAAATTAATTTGTAGATCTCAATATATAAGATCTTGGGTAATGTTAAAACAAAATTTCGCTGGGCTCCAGCATCTAATTCTATAAAATAAGAAAGTTGGTTTAATAAAATGATGGAATTGAAATTAAATTATTTGAAGGACTCTTTTAAGCTAGAAAATCTTCTTCATGCTCATAAAGAAAGGGTTCAGGGAAGCAACTCTAGCTCTTGCCTTCTATACAGTTAGTCTTTTTTATATTTTCTGTATGAGGCTGCGTTAAAAATGTAGACGGTATATGCCACAGGTTCAGAAAATCAACTGTCAGGATACATTACAGTGAGAAGGAAGCAGTCCAGCTTCACGGTGTGAGCCCACAGGGAATATAAGCACACTGTTGCCTTAAGCAAGGCATGAGCTGAAATATTGACTATTTCCTTGAAATGGAAATGTAATGATGCATTACAATGAGTTTTTTTTAACATTAGGTAACTTTTCTTTAGAATAGATGAATTGAATGCAAGGGAGTGCCCCCAAAAAACCCAGAATATTTTTTCAAAGTTATATATTTAAATTTTTGACAAAAAAACCTATCGCCTTCAATGTACTCTGCATTACACTTAATACATTTGTCAAATCAGCGGTTCCATTCTTGCAAACAGTTTTCAAACTCATCTTTTGGATGGCTGACAGCCTCGCCTTCATTTTTTTCTTAACCTCTTCTATGTTGTCAAATTGCTGTCCTTTCATGTCTCTTTTAATTCTGAAACAAAAAGAGGTTGCACGGAGAGAGAGAAGTGAATAAGGTGCGTGGGGCAAGAGAGGCATGCTGCATTTTGCCCAAAACTGGTGCACCGAGATGGCTGCATGCGCAGGTGAATCATCGTGGTAGCAAAACCAGTTCTCAGTGTGGCACAAATCAGACCCTTTTTTGAATCACACACTGTTATGCAACCTTCTTGGAACCTCTAGATAGAAAGCTTGATTAACAGTCTGACCTGGTGGAACAAATTCCAAATGCACTATGAGTTGACATTTTTGTCCATTTAAAAAGTTGACAGATGTCCAGAATGTGTTTGTCATCAATCAACATTTCACCTTTTTAAAAATGAGAAAACTACTCATACACTTGAGTTTTTCCCATAGTACTATTCTTATAAGTTGTGTTCAACATTACAACAGTCTCTGTAGAATTTTTTTTCTGAGCAAGAAACAACGTTTTACAGCTGCATGCTGTTCTCTTAAATTGGCTATCACATAAAACGAAGTTTGGGCGAAACTATTTTTATCAGAAGAACTCACTGTGACCAGAGAGACCATTCCCAGACTTCCCCACCGGATGCACTAACTAAAAGTGAATTGCTTGATGCTTACCTAGTGGGAAAAATGCATACTACAAAAGCTCCACGCGGAGGGTACCTCCTCGTGTGTGTGTATGTGTGTGTGTGTGTATGACAAATCACTATATGAGTCACTGTTATTGAGTCATTTCTGCCTATAGAACAAAACAGAAATCTCTAAACAATATTTTCAGCAATTCTTATGTATCTTGATACAAAGATACTTGGTGATTACTTTGTCTAAATCGAAGTGTTAGGTGAGTAAAACAGACATTGAAAACTTTTTCACCCCTGCCATTGAAATTAAATATCTCACTGCCATTGAGCTGATGTCAACTCCTAGCGACCCTCTAGGGCTGGGTAGACTGCCCCTGAGAGTTTCTGAGGCTATCCTGTTTACAGGAGTAGAAAGCCCTATCTTTCTCCTGAGAAGCGTCTGACGGTTTCAAACTGCTTACCTTGCAGCTAGTGGCCCAACTAGTAGTAACCTCTACCCTATCAGAGCTCCTGAAATGAACAAAGAGTAAATGAGATGAAATATTATGAATTATATTTATATAATTTTAAAATCTAGAATTTTTTAGAATAAATCCATGATGATAAGTGTTGTAAGAAATCCAGCAACTTTTCTTTTAATTTTCAATAGCTTAAATCAACAGGAAAAAGGGAAAAGTATAAGCTACCAACAGTCATTGAATTGATTCTGACTTCTAAGGGCAGTGTACAAGCTTGTAGAATTTAGCTAGAAGACAAACATTTATAGTTATAGATGGAAAAATAAAATTCTATTAAATTAAGAAAATCCCTATTGTGGGTAATATTTGAGATAGATTGTACTTGATTTTAGAGAATATTAGGAAAAGCAAAGGAGAAAATGAGCACACTTAAAACATTTGATTTTATCCATTGAGCTCCAAATTTTAACTCATGATCTTCATATAAATAACACATGTGTAATAGCCCATTAACTAGCATTTTAATAGGTTAAAATATACAAAATGAAGATAAGTAGTTGGTTGTAAAATGTGAAGCATAAAACATTTCAGTTTGAAAATTATATTATGAATGAACTTCAAAATTTTGTGGAAAAATCTATTCTTTTAATTCCATTCTTACAAAATATGATAACTCTTCTATCTATATGAATGAAATGAGATATCTGAAGCAATACACAAAAACGAAATGAAGTTCCTTTATATAAACTCATATAAAAATAACAAATATGTACTGGCTGGAAATAGATTTATGGTGATTCTTTGTAAAAAAGGTGAAGGTATACTGACTTATGTATTTCTTGAATTAAACATAAGAAATTATTATTAGTAGTAAGATAAGCAGTTTTTCTTTTTATTTTGGACCTGCATTTGTTGTTTGAATTAT
The DNA here is from genome assembly GCF_050624435.1 of Tenrec ecaudatus. Taxonomy (NCBI): domain Eukaryota; kingdom Metazoa; phylum Chordata; class Mammalia; order Afrosoricida; family Tenrecidae; genus Tenrec; species Tenrec ecaudatus. The sequence continues at coordinate 93,847,468 of NC_134532.1, read as the reverse complement.
CTGCAAATGAGCAAATGATACTTTCATTGTTTTAAAAAGCACAAACATGTATTATATAAAAGGAAGATTTTGGGGTCATTTCCCTTTTATGCTATCATGATTTAGAAAAAAAAGTTACAGAAAAATCTAAAGTGTATGTTTAAAGCCTCAGGAAAATAGAATCGTATTTTTATCTAAAATGCTCTCAAATTTCTTCAAGGTTTACCTGTCCTGTAAGTACTCTTTTTAAAACTATCCTCACAATGATCTTTGGAATGTAGGTTAATAGAAAGTTCCATTGAATAATGCTATACTCTAAAATAAAACACTCATAAATGTATTTACTTGCTGCTAAAACCCAAATGAAGGCAGAACATGATAGTAGGACAAGAGGAAAGTTCAAAGAAATAGAGGAAATAAATAGGAGGCAAAGGGTGGTCATAGAGATTTAAATACAGACATATAATAATGTAAATATATTTATATATGATGAGGGGGAAATAGATCTATGTACATATAATTATAGATTGAGTATTAAGAAAACAGATGGTCAGTGTGCCCCTGTACAAGTACTCCCTCAATACAAGCACACTTTGTTCTAACAATTTGGCAGTCTGAGATGCTGACCTGCCTGGCACGATCACTGAAGACAATGGGTGCACAAGCAAATGACGTGAGGAAAACTGATGGTGCCCGGTATCAAAAGATATAGCACCTGAAGTCGCTGAAGACAATGGGTACACAAGCAAATGGGGTGAAGAAAGCTGAGGGTGCCTGGCTACCAAAAGATATAGCACCTGAAGTCTTAAAGACCTGAAGATAAGCAAGCAGCCATCTAGCTGAAAGACAACAAAACCCAAATGGAAGAAGCACATCAGTCTGTCCTGACTTGATTGCTGAGGACAAAGTGGGTGCATAAGCAAAAGTGGTGAAGAAAGCTGATGGTTCCAGGCTATCAAATGATATAGGATGTGACCTAATCAGAATTAGCCCAACCTCCACAATTGAACGGAATACCACAGAAAATGAAAATAGATTGTCTGGTGTGGGAAAGAAACTGACCTACCACACCACACCCAGAAGGAAGCTGAAGCAAAGGAAGGAGGAAGGACGGGGCAGAGCACACTTGGGCCCACCAAGCTCAGAGTACGATAGCCCAGCTCCAATTACCCAATATACAGAGAGGACCATATAGCCGGACCCACAGCGAGATGCAACATCCTGCCCTGACACATGGCCCTACACAGGACAGCACCGGAGACACAATGTGGAATGTGTGACTGAGCTGCCCCCACCACACTGAGGCAAAACACTGGGGACGTGCAATGGAGTAACGGGGGAAGCAGAGCAAGGAGGTCCTGAGGGAGCATGAAGGATGAACTTTGGGGCCAGGATGTGGCACCCCATCAGACTCAACAGGAAAACACTCCTAAATGTCAAAAATCAGACCTTGAACTACTAACAGGCTTTTCTTTCTTTTTTCCTGTCTTTTTTTCTTTTCTTTTAAATTTTGTATGCCATTGGCTTTTTGTTTGTTAGCTTGTCGGTGTGCTGACATTGTTGCCATATTCTTATGTGCCATTTTGGTGCTGTCAAAGACATCCCCAATTTTATGCACATATTAATATAACTGCAGGTCCACCTAGATAAGTTAGACTGGACAAACAATATGAGAAGAACATAATGGGACCAACGTTCCGAGAGAGACATGAGAGAGTGGGAGGTAGGGGGAGGGAGGAGGTGTTGGTCAACCCAGGGACAAGGGAACAATGAGTACTTCAAAACTAGTGGCAGGGAAGGGATGGGAGGACTGGTAGGGACTGACCAAGGGCAAGGTAACTGAGAGGAATTACTGAAACAAGAATGAAGGCTGAATACCGTAGTGGGACAGGAAGAAAGCATAAGGAAATAGAGGAAAGGAGTTGGGCATACATAGAAGCCTAAATACAGACATGTACATATGTAAATATATTTATGATTATGGGGGAAATAGACCTATATGCATATATCTATAGGTTTAATAGTAGAGTAGCAGGTGGACATTGGGCCTCCTCACGTGTACTCCCTCAATACAATAGCACCTTGCTCAACTAAATGGTCCTTTTATGATACCCACCTTCTCAACATGATTGCTAAAGACAGACATGTGCATAAGCAAACGTGGTGAAGAAAGCTGATGGTGCCCGGCTATCAAAAGATATAGCGTCTAGGGTCTTAAAGCCTTGAAGGCAAACACACGCCCATCTAGTTTGGAAGTAACAAAGCCCACAGAGAAGAAACATACAAGCCTGTGTGAACATAAGGTGTTGAAGGGATCAGGTAGCAGACACCAAAGAACAAAAATTATCATTGTGTGATCACCTTCCCCACATAAACGTTGAAGACAAATATGTGCATAAGTAATTGTGGTGAAGAAAGCTGATGGTGCCCGCCTATAAAGAGATATAGCATCTGGGGTCTTAAAGGCTTGAAAGTAAATAAGCAGCCATCTAGCCCAGAAGCAACAAAGCCCACATGGAAACAGGACACCAACATGTGTGATCATGAAGGACTGAGGGGACCAAGTTTAAAGCATTAAAGGCGGGGGAAAAGATCATATCATCATGAATGGGGGGAGTGTATGATGGGGACCCAATGCCCATCTGTAGACAACTGAACATCCCTTGCAGAGGGTTAGTCGGGAGGAGAGGAGTCACTCAGGGTTCAGGGTAGCAACAATGAAACTCACAACCTTCCTCTTGTTCTTAAGTGCTTCCTCCCTGCCAACTATCATGATCCCAATTCTACCTTGCAAACCTAGTTAAGCCAGAGGATGCACAGTGGTACAGATGGGAACTGGAAACACAGGGAATCTAGGACAGATGAACTCCTCAGGACCAACGGTGAGAGTGGTGATATCGGGAGGGAAGGGTGGGTAGAAAGGGAGGACCGGTCACAAGGATCTACATATAATCTTCTCTCTAGGGGATGGGCAACAGAAAGGTGGGTGAAGGGAGGTGCCGGGTAGTGTAAGATAAGATAAAATAATAATTTATAAATTATTAAGGGTTCATGAGGGAGAGGGGGCAGGGAGGGAAGGGAGGGAAAAAAGGAAAATGAGCTGATTCCAGGAACCCAAGTGGAAAGTGAATTTTGCAAATGATGAGGGCAAGGAATATATAAGTGTGCTTTACACAATTGATGCATGTATGGATTGTGATGAGTTGTATGAGCCCCAATAAAATGATTGGAAAAAAAAGAAATAGACAATATACCATATACAACCTTTCAAGTATTTTTAAAATATTTATTTAGAGATTATGTAAAAAATTTGGAATCTAGGAAAGTAATGTACAGATTTTGTGGGTTATTTCTGTAAGTCTGAAATTGAGTATTGTACAATTCTAAGTGAATAAAAAATGCAAAGAAAAAAAAGAAATTAAACAAAAAAAAAGTTTTTAAATACTCAAAACATCTCAGTGAATTCCTGGCTATGTTTGAACATTTCTGTTATGTTTGGTACAAAAATATATACTTCTTTTAAGTGAGAAAAAAATAATCTATAAAGCAATTGAAAACTACTATGGGGAAATAATAGCTTATGAACCAAAGCTATAAATTAAATGAAAGGGAAAGAAGATCACAAGAAAAATGAAAAATGACTCAGCAATAAGGAAAAATAAAAAGGGGCCAAAACTGTGTAGGTGTCTCTGTAATCAAAGAACAAATGCAATTAATTATGATATGATATGAGAAGCCTGAATAGCAATGATACACATTGAACTCATCCAGGGTAATGGAGTTACAGAAGACGGAGAGAAAGATGCTCTATTATTAAAAGAACAATCATTTGTGTTGTAGATACTAGGAGAGAACAAAATATAGAAAAGTTAAGGGATACAAGCTTCAAAGAAACAGTTACAATAGAGCATTAATGATAAAAAAAATTATAAAAAGGCATATAGAGAATCATCCTACCTTCTGATTCTGAGACAATAAAATGATAGAGATTATCAACATGCTTTTACTTGAGACGACTTTATGAGACCTGGTCTCTCTAAGGTTCAAGATACCAAACCAGAGGGAAACATAACTAGTAGTAAAGTTCAGTTCTAAAAGAAATGGCATACATTCTTTTGAAAAGGAATCCAGTAAGATTTTGTGTCTGTTAGATTTTTATGTGTTGGGATAGATATATCAGCTGCCTGATTTTCTGTGTCCAAGATAAAGAACAAAACATATTCTTGTGTGTGTAGGTGTGTATAGAACATCACAGGTAGAAATAAGAAAGGAATATAGATAAATAGGAAAAGGGAAAAAGAAGAGAGTAAGCAAAAGATGTTAGAATGTTGTAAAGATGAAACAATAATTAGCTTATATGTCCTAATCAAAACTCCTCTAGATTTTACCTACTGTTCAATTAGGTGGTTTTTTTATGCTTATAATTGTCATGGTCTATTTTAATATTTTCCAAAAAGCAGGCTTAGAAAATTCCATTAAAAAAGATTTAATAAGTTTGGAAATGTTAAGAAAAATTATCCCAAATTTGGAATAAGGTACAAAAATGACCATATGGTCTTCCTATGTCACGCTAGAGCATTGTCTAACGAGCCCATCTAAACAGTATGTAATCCCTTTGGCCAGGTCACTATTTTAAGTACTACTTAATACTGAGTGAGTGCAGCTTTGATGAAGTCTGTGAGAATGTGGAGGGCATTGTGGGGCAGAGGTTGAAATGATTTCTGTTGAGTGCAAAGAATCCTCTCAAAGGTTAAACTTTCATTGTCCTCTTGGATGTATAAATCCTTGCGTTTCCCATATGAAAAATTTAGTTCAGCATGTCTATTTTGGCACATTGTATAAAGCTCTTCCAATCACCACCCTGCTGATCTTCTAATAATGAAGTAAATATTTTCTCCATCACATGCTCATATTTTATTTCCATGAGTCATATTTTTAACCCTTTGAACATGTACATATATCACACATGTATGTAAAATGCTATAGCTTCCTCCACAAGAGTCACTCAAGTAAATGTCTATTTGTTTAATGCATCAAACCAATGAACAGTTTACCAGCATTTCTTGATTGCAAACACCTTGAAAATGTTATTTGTAAACTCTACAGACTCTAAAGGGACCACTGTTGGCTCCGTGTTAGGATTATCTTCTTCCACATAAAAGACCTAGTGTGATTCTCCTCTATGAACATTTTCCACAATGATCATCACTGTCTACACAATGCTTGTGTGCTGTTATGATCATGAAAATGTATCAGTGGAGGTTTCAGTTTCGAACAGACTAGGTGATACCAAGCTTTCAAAAAGAAAGAAATCATTTTGGAAGTGTTGATATGTACAACATATGTGCAAATGTGCTTAAGACTATTGAATGATGGATTGTTGCAAGATTTGTAAGAGCCCCACAATAAAATGATTAATTAAGAAACAAATAAAAGAGCATAGAAATAACACTGGGCAATCTACTTCCAAAAATCAGCCAATGAAAACCATAAGCCTTGATCTTGTTTATGGTACAGGCTTGAGCAATGTTTTATTACATTGTGTGTGGAGTCATTATGAAGATCAGTCAGACTTGTTGGCAGCTAACAACAGTACAATATTCATGGGGAATCTTAGCAAATGTCCATCCATTGTTTATCCATATATTACCTGAGTCAGAAATTACTCAATTTGGTGAATAAAAAGATTATTGTTTTAGTTAGGCCCAATCCATGGCAACTGCATGAAACACTGCTGTGTCCTGTGCCATTCTCGCAGTTGTTAAGTTGTAACCCATTGTCGCAGCCACTGTGTCAATCCATCTTCTTATATTACTCTGCATATAAATTGAATAAGTGTGATGAATGGATACAACCTTGACACATGTTTCTCAGGATTTTAAATCATGCAATATCCCTTTGCTCTGTTCAAATTTCTGCCATTTGGTCTATGTACAGATTCCACATGATTACAATGAAGTATTTTAAAATTCACATCCATCTCAATGTTATCCATAGTTTGTCATGATCCACAAAGCCTCTGCATAGTCAAAAAATAAAAAAAAAACTAAAATAAGAGGCAAACATCTTTCTGGCATTCTCTGCTTTCAGCTGAAATAAATATGACATCACTAATAGTAATCCTACTTCCAATACCTCTCCTGAAATTGGCTTGAATTTCTAGCAATTCCACATTGATGTACTGCTGTGACAATTTTTAAATTAGTTTTAGGAATACTTCAGTTTGCATCTACATGCGTGCACATATACTAATTCACACATTCGATTGGGTCACTTTTCTTTAGAATGGGCACCAATATTTTCCAGTGGGTTATTCAGGTAGCTCTCTTGGTACTTGTTTGACGTGAATGAGTGAATGCCTCCAGGGCTGCACCAATTACCTGAAATATTCCCACCAATAGATCTGAAGCCTTGTTTCCACCAATACTTTAATACAGCTTGGACTTCTTGCTTCAATTCCATAGATTCTTAAAAAAATAGTCAATCATTTTGGGGGGCTCTTACACATATTGTAACAAACCATGCATTTGCTATCTCAAGCAGACATTCACAAGTATTGACATCAACAGTTTCTAAACATATCTTTCTTCTGTAGCCATTTGATATCAGCTCCTCTTCCCCCCATTCTTCCCCATCCTGCCACCCCTGTGAAGCCTTACTATATTATGTATTCTTATTATTTATATATATCTTACATCACCCATTCGATCCCTTCACAAACAGAAAATATGAAACACTGAACATTTAAAATAGGTCAAAAGGTAAATCATATGTGAAGGTATTTCATTTTAACCTCACTACAGCTGCTATCACAGACTTGACAATGCCCTCTGTACGACAGGAAGGTATTCATATCCCTCAACTATGGTCAACGGGGATTTGTCACCAACTTAATCCGTGCGGGGACCCTGCAAATGGATTCCGGGCTTCCACTGTCATCTACCCCCTTCATTGGATGACATACGAGGTGTTCACCAGCTAAGCTGTGGTACCATTACCTCCTTTGGATTTGGTTTTTATTATTTACAATCCTTGTATTCCACACGCTGGTGGAACCCAGCGTTGTTGGCACATCACTTAGATGAATGCTTGTAAGAAGATAAGCCTTTAAGACCCTGAAGCATATGCTTTCTGATAGCCAGTGGTTTCTCCAGCACACTGGCTATCGAATCCATATATATTCAGTGATCTCGTCGGAAGGGTGAGCGGTTTTTGGTAAAGTCTATTTTGTTTCAATCTATAGTGCAATTAAATGTTTTTATTAAATATTTTCCCATAAAAACTTTTACTATTGAAACTTGGTGCTTAAGTTCCCCCACCTCCTTCTTTCAGCTTGAGAAATGCCAAACTGCTCTCTGCTTTTGGCGCTCTCACTTGGAGCCTGCACATTTCATTGTAATACCTACTCTGTCCTGTCAAGCTGACCTTGCAGCCAGGCTCCGCTGTTTCACTTCATTATATCTCCCTTTCGCTTTAGCAATTCTATCTTAAACTATAAGTTCAGAGTCTCTTCTGACATACATTTTAGTCATTTCTTTCTTTCTTGTCTTTTTAAACCACCCTTTGCTTTCTTCATAGAGAATGTCTTTGAAGTCTCCTCACAGTTTGGCCTCCCATAGTGTTCAATATGTCAAATCTATTCTTGAGATGAGCTCTAACTTCTGGCGGGCTCTATGCTGGGTCATGGTATGACTTGTTTTCATTTTCCTCAGCTTCCACTTGGACTTGCCTGGGAACAATGACACTGCTCTGCCGTCAATCCCTGGGTTTGAGTGACTCACGGCACTCAGCTTCTTTAATTCATTTCTATACAGGTTATAGAAATAAAATAGGTCTTAAAGCAAGCCACACTGGCCAAATGAAAAGTTATCTCTTTTATTTTATTGGAAACAGCATATCTGAAAGATACACATATGACTGCATACTTTTATGGGTAAAAATTACAATAATGTGCTTGAAAAATCTAAAATGTAGGGTAATATTCATTTACATTTTCTTCTTTAGAAATGAAATCATCAGTGAACAGATGTTTAGAAAAATTCTCGATTTTAGAAACCCCAATGATTTTTGAGAGATGGATAGGTTTTGATTTGTCCTTCCACATTTACAAAACCTTAGAGAAAGATTTTTCCCAATATGAAAATGAACTAATGCATTCAATTAAAGTCCTCTGTTTAATTCATCATTTGAATGATGTAAAAGATAACTACTCTATATTTATTTTTCCTAGTCATTTGATTTAGTCATTTTTGTCTAAATGGATTTCCCTTTACTTAAATCCTCTTAAATTTTGTTGGCATTCAATCGCTCAGTAGAGAAAATAGAGAAATCACTGGATTCTCTACTGGAATGAACTACAAGCAGTATGGAAAATAGTGTTGCCAAGGCGGCCAAGTACTCAAAATGGAATTAAAATCTCATGATAACTATCCCACAAAATGCCAAGAGGGAAACAAAAAAGAAATTGTTCCCAAGCAAAGGCGAAAGGAAAGGCAGCGTGAAGCATTCGTTAACTTTCATGTTTCTTCGAATAACTTTCTTTATGTCCTTGGATGATTCCTTTAATTTCCTTGTGCTTTGGATTCCTCTCTGTAAAAGGAGAGGATTGGACTATATCATTAGTTTCCAAATTACGAACCTTGTAATAATTGAAAGGAGGCCTTGAAAACTACAGTGGAGTATGTACTCTGTACACTTTCACATTCATGAGAGTTGAAATGTACAATTGAAGCCAGGTAGAACTTGGCAAAAACATTTTTACATTAAATTTTTAAAAAGTGCTCATTCGGAAAAGTTTAGGACACCCTGGTCAGATGATATGTGAAAATTTCCCTGAATATAGAATGCAATTTTTTATAAGTTAAATAGCTGGATAGTGAGCTGTGTAATTCCTGATTGAAATGCTTCTCCTAAAAGCAGCACTGTCGTTGAAATGATAATGGAATTGTAATTAGGAGTCTAATTTCTAGGCCAAATGTTTGTTCATTAATTTGTGACCTTGAGCAAGTTATTTAAATATTCAGTTCCTTTATTCGATATAACAATTTCAAAAGTCTTTGGAAAAAAATGTAAAATGTTCTTCATGTATGAGATAAGCTTAGCATTTTGTTTGGTGAACCGGCCTCAGGCGTCTAATGCTAAATTTGCAGAGCAGAGATTATAATGAACTATGAGACCCTCCCATGGTTATTTGTTCTCATGTCTTGCGTTTGCCTGCACCCTTTTTTTTAGTATGCTGCTCACCCCTTATTCTTTTTCCACCTTATATTGGAGTATTGTTTGTGGCTTAAGGATCTTTAATGCCTAAAAATTGTGCCACAGATGGTTAACCTCCTATCAGCCAAAGTTTGGCAATTTAAACCCAAAGAGGCTCCTCAAAAGAGAGGCCTGAGGATCTACTTCTGAAAGTTCATGGGGTGAACGCCCTGTGGGGCTGTTACTCTCTTCTCCTTCATACCTGGGGTCACCGTGATTCAGAATGGACTGAATGGCAACTAGTGACAGCAACCCAACTTACCTATTGAGGAAGGGAAATAATATTGATCCTTAGAAACAAATACCCAGCAAGCTAATACCCTGCCTAGGAGATGAGTCTGTGTGGTAGCAATCATTTAATTTTGTGTAATTTTATATTCATACAATGTTATCACCTCCTTTTCATGTTTGCATATGATTGAATTGTGTCACTGTTTGCTCAGTCCTTCCTTCAGCTGCCTCTGTGTGACTGTCTGCGTGCATGTGCATTTATCCCCTTTTAGAGTCCTGTTTAGTCAAAGACTTCCATTGACATTCTTGTCAGATTTTCATTTATCTCCCCAGCTCTGGTGATTGCCCCATGACCACTAAAGCTGCTGCTGTCCTCGGAGAACAGCTCAGCTGGAGGACGGGCCAAAGGCAACTCGGGTCTGTTCCAGTTATTGGATTCTTTGCCTTCTGAACTCAAGCCATGTGAGCAGATGGGCTCACTTGGAAATGGAAATAAGTGGTTATCTCTTAAAACAGAAGGGATTAGGGCTTCACATATCATTTTAGCAGGGTTAAGATACTGCTTTAGGAATTATTAAATACATTGCTTAAAAGCAAAACAGATTCCCCTATGTTCAATAATCCAGTTTTCACATTAGCTTTTAATCAGTCTCTTGACAATGTTTTACAGACCTAGGTGATTTTTAAAATGGGTCAAATCATTTAATATTTATACAAACTTTAGGTTGAATAAAGGCATCTTTTTTAACATCAATAAAATAAATGAACTAATTAAAGAAGAAAAAATATTCACTAAAAGTTATGGATTGGAATTGACTCAATAAACTTAATAACAAGTTAATAAAGGGTGGTAAATTTAATATTTAATATGCTTACTAAGCATATTAATAATTATTTTGGTATGTTTATATGGTATTCTTAAATAACATTACTTTAGAATAACAACCTTAAGATAAAGCAACAATTTTCATTGGATAATAATTTAATAGTAAAGAATTACTTTTATAGCATATTAATTTTAAAGGATTTTTTAAACCAAAATTACCATATACTAAGGAATTACACATGAAATGGCATAATTTAGGGATTTATAAATTATGTAAATTATTGATCAGATAATTATTGATGTGCTTAATCCCCTCTTTTTTAATGGACTTTTTATTTCATCAAAATATGGCAATTGTATCTTTTCAGATTTCTCAGTACTTTTCCCAAGTTAAATGTTTTTATTTTCTTGTACCATTGGATTAATATTTTGTTATCTAATTGTTTACTAGATAATAATAAAACCAACAACCCACTGCCATTGAATGGATTCTGAGTCCTAAAAGACTGTATAGGGTCTACATATTGTACAGGAGCAAAGAAACTCATTTTTGTCCTTGTAGTGTGTTTGAACTGTCTGGTATGTGGTTAGCAAGGCAACATCTAACTCATAATGCCGCCAGGCCTCCTTAGTCAGGCCTGATTCCATAAATAAGTTATGACTATAAGGGGATGTCCAATTACAGTTGCTTAATGCTTCCTCAACCCCACTACCATGACCCCAATTCTACCTTACAAATCCGGCTAGACCAGAGCATGTACACTAGTATAGATAATTGCTCACAACACTAATATATATTAGGGAATCCAGGACAGATAAACCCCACTAGGACCAATAATGAGAGTAGCTATAACAGGAGGGGAAGGGGAAGGTGTGGGTAGAAAGGGGGAACCGATCACAATGGTTGACATTTAACCCCCTCCCAGGAGGATGGACAACAGAAAAGTAGGTGAAGGGAGACATCCATCAGGGTAAGACATGAACAAATAATAGTAGTTTATAAATTATCAAGGGTTCATGAGGAAGGGAAGGTGAGGGAGGGAGGGGAAAATGAGAAGCTGATACCAAGGGCTCAAGTAGAAAGAAAATGTTTTGAAAATGATGATAGCAACAAATGTACAAAGTGCTTGACACAGTGGATGGATGGATGGTTTGTGATAAAAGCTGTAAGAGCCCCAATAAAATGATTTAAAAAATAAGCTATAACTGAAAATCATAGATCCTGTCTATATTCCTATTGGGGATGCATGATCTACAAACTAGATGTTGCTCATCTCAGAGTTGCCAAAGAAAAATAAGAAGACAAAAAATGCCTTCTTTTAGCAATATGACAATATGGCTGATTTCCAATAAAACTTGGTTGTAAATGAAACAATTTCGTAAATGTATCTAATCTCCAAAATAATAACCATTTCTTATGGCGTAGAGTAGAAGTTCAGGGAAAAAGAAGAAGAACCTTGACTAGATGGATTGGCACAGTGGCGTCAACAATGAACAGAAACATTAAAATTGTGAGAATAGCGCAGGACAGGGCAGAATTTCGTTCTGTTGTGCATAGAGTCTCTATTATTGAGAACCAACTTGATGGAACATAACAGTGTTTGGGTGTCCTTGGGCTGCTAAACACAGGTCAGCAGTTCAAAACCACTAATTGCTCAACAAGAGAGCCTCAAAAACCCAAACCATTGCTATCAAGCCAATTCTGACTCATAGCGAATAAATCTTTCCAGGAACAGAAAGACTTGTAGTTCTCTTGTGGAGCACTTGGTGGTTTTGAACTGTTTACCTTGTGATTAACAGCCCAACACAAAGCACACTATGCCACTAGAGCTCCTTCCATAAGAGAAAGATGAGACTTTCTGTTCCTGTAAAGATTTATAGTCTTAGAAACCCACAGGGACAGTTATATTTTATTCCATAAGATTTATTCTAATCTGTAAAATTACTATGATTTGAAATAATCTCAATTACTGTGAGTTTGAGTTGTTTTCTTTTTGTTTTTCATCTAAGTTTCAACTATTCCAGTAAGCACCATTATACAATCACTACAATATTCTCACAAGAGTTTCTATAAATGGATGTTATTGTGGAAATTGTATCGAAAATAGACCAAAGACTTCCAAAGGTTAGTTAACTTGCAGATGACCATATGTGAAATAAAGAATAGAATCAGTTCCTCAAGTAGAAGATATATTAGAAAAAATTTATGATAGTGATTTGCGTCTACCCATTTTTGAGTGTTGGTTGAACAATCTATATAAGGCTTGTCTGTTTATCTAGTGCTGGAGCCTAAAATCCGCATGACAGGCATTTGGGAAGGGATCGTGGGCATGACGTGTGAAATAGAAAGGACAAACTAGCACCTCATCATCAAGTGCTGGAATCTACCGGGATATATACCAGAAGCTGTCTCTCCCATCTGCTCAGCCTCCTGATTGGATGAGGAAGATGCTATGTAAGAGAAGATTGAGCTAAGCCATTGAGCTAAGCATCCATTTACCTTTCTTAAAGCCAAAGGTGGCCCTTGGAGGAACCTCAGTCTGACTGCTCCCCCGACACTGGGGGCTTCCAAGAACTGCCGCTCCTAGTGTGAAATATATTTGGGGGGCTCTTGAGAGGTTTTGTGGATTTGCTTTGCTTTCCTTGCTGATCTGTTGTGTTCCCTTCATCCCACTCTGGGGATGGTCAGACCAGTCACATTACCTGCTGTATGTCCTCAGCATTGTCCTCTGTTGCTGTATGATCCAGTTAGGGGACTTCAACAAGGAGGATGTAGAGAGCCCATTGGTGTAGGAGCAACAGCAATCTAGCTGAGAGGAATTACTAAGAGGCTGAAGAAGGGTGAGTGTGATGGTGGAGCAGGAGGAAGGTAAAAGGAAACATAGGAAAGATCTAGGAAGCAAATCTATGGATAGAGGTATAAACATAGGTGTGTACTTATGTAAATATATTCATTAATAAAAATAGAGGTATCTGCCCCATGTACATATACTTATATGGCAATACACTCAGGAAGTGGACAGACTTTGGGCCTCTGCTCAAGCCCACCCTCCAAGGTTGTAATCTTTACATAAGCAGACTATCATATCTCTTTCCCTGGGAGTATTGTGTGCCCGCTAGCAGTTTAATGTATATCCAACGTACCACTAGGGTTTCTTTAGTATATTTTAGCCCAAATCAAGATCTTTGCTAGCGAGTCAATTCTGACCCATAACAAGCTCATGAGTAGAGCTGCCCCACATGGTTTCTAACGCTGTATATCTTTACAGAAGCAGACTGCCACATCGCCCTCCCATTGAGCACTAGTGGGTTTGAATTTCTGGCCAACAGGTTGCTGGATTTGCTAAAGCATTGAAACCTTTATTTTCCATGTCCACTTAATATCCTACATGTATGTGCAAATGTTCAGGAACACACAGGCACACACAGTGGCTATTTATATATATGTATAAGAAGTTAGATTTCTCTAACTCAATTTTGTATCATGGTGTGAGTGGAATGGTATTTGGCGTCTCAGCATAGTTTTTCTTTTCTTTTTTTTCAGAGTATTACAAAGCAGTGTTATTTTGCAAGCCCATACTGAAAATTTGAAACAATAGCTGAAAAAACTTTGAAAAGTCCTGAATGGAAAAAGAAGTTCATTGTTAGGTCTTTTGACCTTGGATTCCATTTGAGATAACACAAGAATGGCATTTTGGATATCCAGTTGACCCCAGATATTTGGTTGGTTTGATCAGGCTTTACAAATTTTTATTTTTAGCTGCTTAACTGCATTGAATCCCAACTCTTCAGACTTTCCTGAAATGTTCTCTGTGGCTCCTTTCTTCATCATATTCTTTAGCAGATAAAAGAACAAGGCAGTGGCAGAATCTATAGACTCACAGCAGACGGTGAAATTAGCATTATGAAATGTAGCATGCCTCCCCGCTCATTCGCTATTTTCTTCTTGCCATCAATGACTGTATTCAAAGGTCATGAATACTTCCATTGCAAATAATTGGTGCCACCCCGCTCCCCACAGAAACACAGCCAGACACACTCATCTATGCATAGACTGACAAAGGATACACCCACCCCCAACCACTTAAAAAAGGAAGAAAAATCAGTAATCCCTGACCTTTTCCATTGATAGAGACAGAGTGACTTCTATTTCTAGTATCTGATTTTTTACTTTGCATTCCAAACTTGGACTTGGTCAGAATAGAACAATGGCTCATTTCATGATCTTGAAGCATCAAGAAATCAAAAACTTTTGAGGTGATTATTTTGAGTAGGAAATAACACATCCACAAAAAAATGATTTCATGTTGTACAGTTGGGTTGAGTTGAGGAGGTATGCTTTCCTATTGCCATATCAGATCATTAGTTATTAGAATTAAAACAAGAACTACATATATTTGTAATGCCCTGATCTTGTTATTGATTTTTCTCCCCCTAGCTTTTCCTTATGTTTGTTTGGTTCTGTAGATATTTTCAGAACCCTCCTATAATTTTCAGAGAAATGCATAAAAGTACCCAGAATCAATTAAAAGACTATAAAAATAAGGAAGATTAAGAGATAATAACAATGGAAAATTATGATTTTTACTGATAGCACATAGTTTATTTAAGAACTTGTTTGTGTTAAAAGAGATACAATATAGTTATTTTCTAACGGCATGTTGTGATGTAATAAATAATTTTTAAAATAAGTGCTTAAAATTAAAAATAGAGGAATATAATATACATTTTATTTCTCTCTCTCTCCCACATTGCATTTGGTTGAAAATAAAAAAGTCCTACATATTTCCTTGTTTTGATTCATTTATTATCTATTTTATTGACTAAGTTAAAAGGAAAACTTTTTTTCTATTTAAAAAGGCAAAAATGATTATATAAAGATTAAAGTATATATACGGGGCAATACTGATGACACAGTGTGAGAATTGTGCCCAATCTGACCCCACCACACTGGTGTGAAACTCTAAGGGTGTGCAACAAAGCAGCAAGGGGAGCAAAGCAATGAAGTACCTAAGGAATACCACAAATAGACTTTGGGGCCAGGGAAGGGTACTGCATCAGAGTCCACTGGAAAACACTTCTAAATGTCAACAAACAGACCTAGAACTATATGTAGGCTTTTGTTTGTTTGTCTGTTTTTTGTTGTTGTTGCATTGTTTTTTTCTTTTGTTGCTTTCTTTTTTTGTATCTTATTTTTGTGCTTATTATTGCCTCTGCAGATCTATCTAGATAAGATAGGTGGAATAAACAATCCAGAGGAGAAAACAATGGGACCGACCGTTCCAGAGGGATATGGGAGAGGGAGAGGACAGGGAAAGGATTAGGGGTACCAACAAACCCAGGGACAGGGGAACACCAAATGATCTAAAATCAATGACAAGGGGGCATACGATGTCAGGTAGGGCTTGATCAAAGGTAAGAGGAATTACTAAAAGTCAAATGAATGAAGAGCACAATAGTGGGAATTAGGAAACTAAAAGGAAATAGAGGAAAAAACTAGGAGGAAAAAGACATTTATATTGGTCTAAATATAGGCATGTACATATGTAAATATATCTATAGATAACATTAGGGAAACAGATTTATGTGTTTATATTTATAGGTTTAGTATTAAGGCAACAAATGGACATCGGGCCTCTACTCAAGGACTCCCTCAACACAGGAACATGTTGTTCTAATAACCCGGCATTCTGTGATGCTCACCGTCCCGACACAATCGCTGAAGGCAAAATGGGTGCATAAGTAAATATGGTGAAGAAAGCTGATGGTGCCCAGGTATAAAAGATACAGTGTCTGGGATTTAAAAGGCTTGAAGATAAACAAGTGGCCATCTAACTGATATGCAATGAAGTCCACATGAAAGAAGCACATACCGCCTGTGTGATCATGAGGTATCACTGGGATCAGGTATCAGGCATCAAAGACTCAGAACAAAAAATCATATCAATGTGAATGAGGAGGAGTTCAGAGTGGAGACCCAAAGCCCATCTGTAGACAATTGGACCTCACCTTACAGAAGGGTCACAAGGAAGAGAGGAACTCTTCAGGGTGTAGTACAGCACCAATGGAACACCCATATTCCTCAATTCTACCTTCCAAATCTGGCCAGACCAGAGCATGTGCACTGGTACAGATAAGAGCTTGCAACACAGGGATCCAGGACAGGTAAACCTCTCAGGACTGATAATGAGAGCAGCATTACCAGGAGGGGAAGGGAAAGGAAGCGGGAACTGATCACAATGATCAACATATACCACCCTCCCAGAGGGACAGACAACAAAAAAGGGAGACAGTGTAAAACATGTAAAAATAATAATTTATAAAATATCAGGAGATCATCATGAGGGAGGAAGGATGGACGAGGGGAGAAAATGAACTGATACTAAATGCTCAAGTAGAAAGAAAATGTTTTGAGAATGATGATGGCAACATATGTACAAATGTGCTTGACACAATGGATGGATGGATGCATTGTGATTAAGAGCTGTACGAGTCCCCAATAAAATGTTTTTTTAAAAAGAAAAAAGCATGATCATCTATCTTTAATTTGTAGCAAAAGCAACAAACAAACCAAAACAACCCCCTAGATAAATATATTACAAAACCAACATAACTAATTCCTCTTAATGAAATTAAAAACATAAAGAAAAACTTGCTATAAAGCAATTCAGGTAATTAAGCACTGTGTCAATTTATTCCCCATTTATTTGTGATGTTGTTGCTGTTGTTTTCTGTTTTGAGTCAACTCTCAACTCATGAAGGCCCAAAGTTCCACAGAGAAATAGCTGGCTGGTCCTGTTCCATCTTCATGATCATCTGTGGATCAGATCTTTTAGATCTCTATGGTTCTCCATGCTTGAATTTAAAGAAGTAGATTGCCAGGTCTTTTAAAAATCTGACTTATTCTGGAAGCTTTACTGAAACCAAGCACACAGATCTGCACAAATAGGCTCAGTGGCTGCACAAGGTATGTATTTTCCAGGAACTGGACCTGGGACTTCTACATGGAAAGCAGACATGCGGTCAGTTTTTGCACGCAGATAAGGCAAATGAAAACCCTATGGCTTGGGTCAGATGCTTCTTCGTTCTTAAAGTGAAATGGTTTTTGCTTTAACACTTTCACTTGGCCTTTTGCAACAGATTTGCCAGTTTCAATCTATTTCCATAGAATAGAGACTTAGGGGTCTGAAGTCTAATTTAGAGGAATACTAGATGCTCCATGGCTCTGTTTCCAACCCTAGTGTGGAAGTTATTGTGGTTAACTTTTAATTACACAGAGGTATGTGGGCCTAATACAAGATATTGGTCATAGTGCAGTCTCAGCTGCAAACAGGCATTGTTTCATCAAAAGGAGAATCTGAAATCCAGGAAAAATCCATCTGTAGATACAGTGACTGGATTAAAGATTTCCTGAGATTCTGGCAGGAAACGTTGTGGGGGAATGGGGAGCTAATAGCAATGAGTACAAGAAAGAAGAAAATGTTTTAAAATTGATTGTGGTGATAACTGTATAATTCTTAATATGGATGAATTATTTAATTGTATAAAATATGAATTATAGCTAAAAAACGTTAAAATTTTAAACAATTCCACTCTTTGGTATATACCAATCGCCCCACTTCAAAAAAAATTTTTTTAAAGAGAAACACAAGCCAATATTTAAACCTCCAGTGTCAGACTGCAGCCTTATTCACAAACGACCAAATTTCCATCAGCAAAACAACTCAAATGTGTGTGAACAGATGTGTGGATTAATAAAAGTTACATCCCTCCCCGGAGTCCCCTTCGAGCCAAATAACAGGTTGGCTTACTAACAGCATCACTCATGAGTAAGGAGCTCCCACCCTCGCAGCGAGATAGTGAGCCAAGGGCTCAATCTCGACCTAAAGCCTAGATGAGAAGCTATGCAGGAGCAGGAAGCTGGGGTGACAGAAACAGGACAGACAGAATGAGAATAGTGAGAATACTCACACACTGAGAAAATGGTAACCCATGTCATGTAACAATTTATATAAAAATTGTTAAAGGGGAACCTAACTATGTATGTAAACTTTCCCCTAAAGCACAATAAACAGTCTTCTTTTTGTTGTAAATGAGTATTTGCCCATCCGGCTGGGGTCAAATCAATATGATGTGCAACCGACCAGGGACTTGAGCAAAACCACGAAATCCCCAAGAGTCCCAGCACAGACTTCTGATGTGGGGGACAGCACGTGGCCCCACATTTGAACGGATTGTGGGTTACTCACAAGGGGGCCACACTGAAAGACTAAAGAGGTAACTGGAGAGATGGGGCGGCACTAGACCACTCCCCCCATGACTGCGGGAAGAGCAATGTGGACTTACAGGATGCTTTCCTTTCAAACACGAATGCTGAAAACTAAAAGGATGTATGCGTTGTTAGGTGAGTAGGAGCCGGGATAGGTAACCTTGCAAGAAATGGGGCCTGGACTGATGGTCTTTAACATGTCCCTTTCTCTCTTTAACATAGAGGTGTTCACAGCACTATGTCATGATTCCTGTTAGACTTGTGGGGCTATGTGGGTTTGTTTTAGTTGTGTGTGTGTGTGTGTGTGTGTGTGTGTGTGTGTGTGTATCTATACAAGTTATTCAGGATAGGCAACCTTAAGAAGACCGTGACTGGATCAATGGTTCCTTGGGGGAATGGGAAGGAGAAGGGGGATAAGGGAGTTAGAAGTTGTTAATGACCGGTACAAGAGAATAATGACTTTTCTAAATATTGAAGGTGAGAAGTGTGTAGCTTTACCTACCGTGTTTGAACAATTGAATTGTATCTGAGAGGAATTATTGAAAGTTCAAGCTAAGAGTGAGGTAGGAGGGGATATCTAGCCTGTCCATCAGGTCAAAGCCTCTCTTCCTCCCTGGAAGTGGGACACGCACTCTCTCTGTTGCATCTTCCTGTGAACAAGACATACGGAGCCTGACTGATGGCAGTCAAAGCCCTGGAGATGCATCCACTGCCATTGGAATCACAGGACTTTCCACCCACTGACCTGTGATTATTCTACATTCAGCATCATTGCATGTGCTGTGTGAGTCTGAAAAGGAATTAATTAAACTTATGGACTTGATCTGGATTGGGCTGGGCTGTTTTATTGATACATAATTAATTTTTGATATAAAGCTCTCTCGTACACACATAGAAGCGTCGCTGAATTTGTTTCTCTAGTCAACCAAGCCTAATGCAGTGAGATTTTAACAGAGTCCAATATGAAGTGAGGGAGTCGATCTGTGAATATAAGTTGGAATCCTGTAAAGGGCATAGCAAGTGAAAATATTTTGAAGTGGAACTGAGCTTGGTTTGGCCACAGTACAGAAAAAGGTCAGTTGAATTCAGGCAGTGAACACACGGAGAGGTGGTAGGAGGTGAAGTTCAAGAGACAGCTAAATACGGCTTTTCTATATAATCTAATCCCTGCTCTGACATCATTTGTGGTGGCCCAAGTCTGTGATGGGGAAGGATGCTGAAGTCGGCCTCTACAGGCTGTGTTATTATTCATCAGTCTCTGGCTGTTTTATTAGCCACAATGTAAACTGGTGTGAGCCAGCAAGGTCAAAGATAGCGCAGGCTCATTTTCACTAAGCCTCCAAAACATTCTAACTTGGCTCTACCTGAAAATTCACTCCCTCCCTGCACCATTGTGGTCTCCAATATCCCATATTATTTCTCCAAATTTCCTGGTTAGTATGCCAATGGATAGGGATAAATAAAACCCACATTTTCCTTTCCAACTTCTGACCAAGTGGAAAATAGTGCTGAAGTTAGAGAGCTAAAGACAAATCTATCTGCATTGTTGCTGATAAAAACTGAACTGAAAAGATGTGTCCTTTGACTTGTGGCTACCATCATGTTTTCTAATATATTTGCCCTTGGATTTACCACCCCCAACCTCTACCAGCAAACCTACCTGCTGGGAAAAAGCCATCTCTGATACTTAAAGCACAGAGCTATACATAATGTGAGCATTGTGATAATTAACCTCTTGGAAGCAAGCACCAGGGAGAGGTTCCCTGTCTACCAGATTCCATTAAGTTTGGGGGAAGGAGTGGGTAAGAGAGCTAGGTAGAGAAGGTCTAGTGGTAACTCTATCAGACATTTTCTATGTCAACCTAGGTATATAGACTGAAGGTCTTATTAACAATTGTGTACTAACCTCTTGACCCCAGTCACTCTTGAACCCAGAAAGGAATTGGGGTGATAGGAGATGCCCTTACCCCTGGAAGGATTCACTGCATGTAGATCTCAAAGTGAAGGGTTTCTCAGCCTATGTATAATTATGCATTATATTTGCAAAGTTGCAATTTATTTCTTAGGAAAATTCTAAAACAAATTAGATTTTATCACATTTAATAATATACACCCATAATTACATATTTCACCTACTCCATTGTAACTGGATATTTGTATTTCTTTATTAAGAAATCAATTTGTTATTATACATTATAGTAGTGTTACTTGGAACTATTCATTAGTAATAATAGTAAATTGGCTCATGAAATGATACTTACTCTGAAAATAATTTTTCAGTAACATGATAGTTGGATGTCAAAATATCCCTCCAATGACCCCATGCTACCATTAGCACATCATCACCCTATGCTTGAGATGCAGGCTATTATCCTCTAAGACCCAGAATGATCGCCTCTGTCTTGAGCAGTGTTTTATATTTGATATCCAATATCTTGGTGAAGAAGCAATTTAAACAGATGGAGCTGCATTTACAAATCTAAAATTAGCAAAGTATGTTTACGTGTTTTTGTGTGTGCTATTTTAGCAAACTGGAGATCTTTTGTTTGAAATGTTATGAAGTCACGTATCTAACGCTACAAACACTCCTCTCTCATCAAACAACATTATCTCCAAGATCATCTTAAGTTGGAACAGCAGCAGATGCAAGAGGACAGATCTCTTCTCTGAAGCTCCTGACACAAGGCCTGAATCTCCAAGGTTCTCTGCTCTGTTAAAGGACAGTCATGCCTCCATCCAGTGCGCCCACAGGCACCTTCCTCCCACGGTGTTAAGTGGCACTGAGCTGACTTATTTCTAGCATCTATGACCTACAAATGGAGTAGCCAGGGAGGCGTCCACAGGTTAACATCTAGGTTAGATGCAAGTCCAAAGAATTGTGAGGCCACTCTCTTTGCATTGCAGCAACTTGTAATTCTGAACCAAAGCGGTCAGAAAGAATGATGCATGGTTTTCTCTCTTCATGGCAAGCCTGGGAACTTGAATTTGAAAAGGAAATGAGCAATGAAAGACAAGTGTACATGAGCTTACAATACCATGATGGAAGTGCTGTGATTCACACGCTTGCTTTTCTGAATGAAACACACACATGCGCACACACACATGCACACACACACTTTCTGAGCAAGGACCCTCAAAAGAATTGCTGTAAATGCAGAGCCACATAATTAGGTGTGGAGATTGAGTCTTTGTGATTGGAGAAGATTGCTAGTGAGGCAAAATTCAAGTAAAAGCCCCCCATAATTCCTTCTGGAGAACAGATTGTGCTTCTGAACAGCCGCTTCATATAGCCAACTGTCATGAGTACATGCAAGGTGGTTGATTTCCTAAATTTTGTACTTTGGAATCTTCTTTTAATGTAAAAGTCAAGCTTATAAGAAATAAAATTATGAAAACTTATTTAGTCTCATCTCCCAATTCCACAAACATGATCTTCCTGGTACTTGTTTTTAGGAAAAATGCTATAGATAAACAAAGAATCCTCTTTTCTGCTTTCAAGCCTTCCTTCCTTTCCAGATTCATTGACCGGTGTGCTCAACGGTATCATTCCTAACCATAGGTTTGTATTTTATTACACATGTGGAATGTTCATAAATCATGAATTAAGAGCATTTAATTTTAAATTTCACAAATTATGTTGAACTATTAATATATTCTTTATAATTTTTTCTATTTAAGACTATTTTGGGATGTATTTTTGTTGATTGATGAATTCTAATTTATCCCATTTAACTATTATATATTACATTATGAATATAGTGTAATTAGTTTTTCCTAATGTTGAATATTCAGATACTTTCAGTTTATAAAAATACTGTACTAAAAATTTGTACATTACACATTATATACAAGTATGAGGGTTTCTTTTACATAAATGAGGATGAAACAAATCCATTAGAAGATAGTTACTGCCTCTCCTTAGATCCACGATGGTACAAATAGCGAAGATTCTCAGCTGCTAGTGAAAGGTTGCAGGTTTGAGTACAACCAGAGGCAACTAAGAGAAATGGCCCAGGAATCCACTTCTGGAAAGTCTGTGATTGGACATCCCATGGAGCGTGAAAGTGCTCTAACATGTATGGGGCCTCTCTGGAGCACAGGCCAATGGACCATGGTAAGAGTTGGTCTCCCATTGAAGTGCAGCAGTTTACACTCCCATTAGCATGGCATGAAGCTTGTCTGAGGAGCCATAATTGCGGACACTTTGATTTTTTTCTCTCTCTTTGAATTTGATAGTAGTAAAGAGGTCTCAAAGGGATCAGGGAGCAGGCATCAAGAACAAAAATATCATATTATTGTAAATGAGGACAAGTACAGAGTGGAGACCCAAAGCCCATCTGCAGGTAACTGGACACTCCCTTACAGAAGGGTCACAGGGAGAAGATGAGCCAGTAAGGGTGCAATGTAGCAATGATGAAACACACAACTTTCCTCTAGTTCTTAACTGCTTCCTCCCTCCACTATTATGATCTCAAATTCTACCTTACAAATCTGGCTAGATCAGAGGATGTACACTGGTACAGATAGGAACTGGAAACACAGGAAATCCAGGACAGATGAACCCCTCAGGACCAGTGGTGAGAGTGGTAATACCGGGGATGGAGTGGTGGAGGGAGTGGGGGTAGAAAGGGAGAACCAATTGCAAGGATCTATATATAACCTCCTCCCTGGGGGATGGACAACAGAAAAATGCATGAAGGGAGATGTGGAAACAGTGTAAGATATGACAAAATCATATTTTATAAATTATTAAGGGTTCATGAGGGAGGGGGAACAGGGAGGGAGGGGGAAAATGAGGAGTGATGCCAGGGGCCTTAAGTGGAAAGCAAGTGTTCTGAGAATGATGAGGGCAACAAATGTACAAATGTGCTTGACACCATTAATGTATGTATGGGTTATGATAAGAATTGTATGAGATCCCAATAAAATGATTTTTTAAGTGTTATTTCATTATAGTTTTGAATTGCATAACTAATTCCCAGGAGAGTTAAGTATTTTATTTTCATATGCTTATGAAATTCTCTGTTTATCAATGATATCTGTTTATTTCTCTATTAAACTATTCATAATTTTTAATTACACTGTACAAATTCTATTCTCTATATTCACTTTTGTCTGAAGGAATGTAAAACATAATTAATTTAGATTAATTTGTAATTTGTAAAATATACATTTGAATTAATCCAATGATAATGACATTCACTGGACTCCAAAAACTTGTGGTATTTAAACAATTTCAAGTCAATTTGATAACTAAGAATGAAGGGGTGGAGTCTAGTCTGTTCATCAGGTCACAGCATGGTGATCCCTCCTTTTGAGTATGGCCTTCTCATGAGGAGTCTGGGACTTCTCTTCCTCCCAGAAGGCAGGACCCCCTCTCTCTGCTTCACATTCTTGTTGACAAGTCAAATGGAGCCATGCTGATGGCAGCCAGAGCCCTGGAGATGTGTCCATTGCCATTGGGTCCACAAGACTTTGTACCTACTGGCCGTTGATCTTCCTGCATTGAGCATCATTGCATGTGCTGTATGAATCTGAAGAGGAATTTATGGGCTAATATCAGACTTATGGGCTAATAATGAACTTATGAACTTGATCTGGACTTGGCTGGAATGTTTTATTGATGCATAATTACTTATTGGTATACAGTTCTCCTTATGTACATATGGATGTCTCTGGAGATGTGTCTCTAGTCAATCTGTACTAACACAAACTGAAATCAAAACACACTCTAACTTTAAAAAGAAACAGCTTTCAAAACAAAACTCAATGTCATCATTGCTTCTGACTTATAGCATTCTATAGAACAGGGTAGAACCTCCTGGGAATTTCCAGGAGAATCCATAAGGCAGCAGGAAACCTCATCTTCCTGTCTGCAGCTTCTAACTGTTGACATTTCATATGGTAGCCCGGTACACAACCCACTCCACCTCCAAGACTCTTTTAAGTTCAATAAGGGCTTGGAAAAGTTAAGCTAAAAAATTACTTCCAAGTATATATACCAAAATTTTCTCCACTTTCTTTTCTAAGTTTTGGTTTTTCACCCCCAGAGTTTTTCTGACAAAATAATTTCAAAATGCATGTCCATGTATAAATATGAGATAAACCATAAGGACCTTTTTAATATCTATAATCACAAATTTGATCTGAAAATTGAAAAAACTAATAATTAAAAAAATAACATTTCTGTGTCTGAAATTAGAATTCATGCCTGTAAACAGAATTGTAATTAAAATTTCATGCACATTTGGGTGCATATCATGCGTGTATGCGAGTGATTCCGTTTTTGTTTATTGGTTTTGGTAAAGCAGCAAAGTACTTACTATGGCTCTTCTAGCCATAGTCTTTGTAACTCACACCAAATAATGACTTTTTGTTGATAGGTCTGTATATAGAAGGTGCATGGGGAGGAAATGCTTATAAGATGATATAGTTCACACGTAAGTGATTCTTGCGAGAGATCATTGTGATAATAAAAACTTGGAAATCAGATGAGGGGATTCAGTAGTTTTGCCATCATACTGGATATAAAACGTGTCATCTCAGGCATGGGAAGAAGGATGGCGCACCATTGTCAAGGGAGGAAAGCAGGAGTGGAGCAAATCCTTTGAGCCTTCCCCATCCAAGGACAGAACGTTGTGACACCAGAGAAGGAGCGCAGGAGCAACAGTGGACACTGCAGAAGCAAGAGCCGGAGCCCCGGACAGAGTAGTGGGCTTCTTTGGACAGCAAGCCAGTAAAACAGAAAGCCTTTGAGAAGGAGGCCAGCTTGTGGAGTTGGATACCTTTAGGCACTTGGGGAGCTAATTTTGCTGACCCATAGCATTAGAGTTGAGCAACTTTTGGCTGAGGCTATAGTGAAGTAACATGCCCTTTGGGAATGTATTGGCAGCCCTAAAAGAGTTTTGTGATATCGCTGAGCAGGACAGAGGGAAAGAGAACATGTGCCTGAGACTTCAAGTACTGGAGAAAGGCATGCCTTCAGAAGTGTCAGGAGATCAGATACTGCCACCCCACGCTTCCAATAGTATGCAATTATAATTACAGCTTGTACATTACCATTGAATATCCTGTGTAAATTATAATTACAAAGCTTATATATAATATATAGTTTTATATTAGAAAGAGACAATTGCTTCCTTTTACGTGATCCTTGGCACAGAGTTTTGAAATGAGTAGAATAGCAAGCTACCGTTCCTGTCAAGCATACCCATGTTGTTGGGCAAGAATCTCTGACAACATTCTGGCAGTGACTTATATTGTATTTTTCCTCAAATTTGTTTTATATAAAACTTAAAATTATAACCCCATGATAGAACACCGATGTGTGTGTGTGTGTGTGTGTGTGTGTGTGTGTGTGTGTGTGTGAATTAGCTTGGGTGGGGTACATATCAGAGGATAGTTCTTGCATTCACCATTTGAAACAATTTATCCAAACACTCAATGGCTTGGTCTGTTTCCCTCTCCCCATCCCCGCCCTTATCTCCTTCTTGTGGCATATTATCATCTCCTTTCCCAAAGTTAATACCTATCTACCTTCAAGTTTCACTGCCCCTTTCTACCCTTCCCCGCCCATCCCTTTCTTAGTCATCATCAAAATGTGTTTCGTTTGGTATGATCTTTTCTGATTTATTTTGCAATGATTTCATGCAGTACTTGTCCTTTTGTTTTGACTGATTTTACTCATCACGACGTGCTCTAAGACCATCCATATCCCATTTTGAAGGATATTGAGATTTATTATACTTCCTACTTGTAGATCAGGACATATCACAGAGTTCTCTCTCTTTGTGAGTGCTCACAGGGAAATAAAACGAGATTAAAAATTGGACATAACAGACAAATGTCACGTCCAATACCTGCAAGGGAAAGTGCCATTACTTATTCTTGTCCTCCCCTCTCTACCCTAGCAGATCTGGGTCCTATGTATGGGTATGCTACAACCAAGCGAAATGTACCAAATATTGTTCCAGAGATGTAAGTAGACTAATCCCCTAAAGAGAAGTCCTTTCAACAGCATTACTCACGAAATGAAGAAAGAAAATTCAGGGGCTGGTTGCTATGTGACACCGGGGACCTGTGATCGTCATAATGTCGGGAGCCAGGTTCTTACTTGACTCCTTTTGCTTTTGTTTCCTAGTTGGTGACTATCTTTCATGCACTGCTTGCATCTTAATTTGCTGAGGAATATGCCAGAAACATCACGTCGGACCTTTCACACCTGAGCCCTTTTTCAGGATTGTCCTGTCAGTGAGTAATCTTGAAGAATGAGGTAACATCTCCCTCAAGAACAAAGAACAGGCTTACTTACTGCTTGCTATAAACTAAATGGATGGCTTAATTTCCCTGGTCCTTTTTTTTCATGTAATCGACTCTTCAATTGTGGGCACGGTTATCAGCGGAATTTTCCTCAGACCCTCGAGGGTTTTCGAGACAAGAGGAACTGAAGCAAAACTGCTGACGTTCACGCTACATACAGCGCTGTGAATAATAAACCCTTTGTCTCTTACCTAGGGGTCTCACGTCTTCTGTCACCACCCAAGCAAAAGCAAAAGATTAACTGATTCGCTCTTACATAAGAGTAAAATTAAGCTATGGGCCCACATTTTTAATGATGATGATGGGATCATGACAGACATGTGATATTTTTGGAAGATGAAATATAAGAACCCACAGACAATAATTGGGGAGAAGACCCCTGAGACTGTTTAAGTATTTACCCTAAGGGTGCGTAGGGGGGATATAACAAGGGTCCTCATAGTCTGTCTATTTGTGATACAGAGTAGGAACATGATTAAAGCAAACTGCCCAAATGAAACCTTGCATCATGCTTATTTTTCTTTGGATAGAAAATGACAAATGACAACGAGACAGTGAAGTGCATAGTTCCATCTGATACACAGATTGTCATAGCTGATATAAGTTTAAGAATTCCCAAGTTGAAATAAATTGTATCAACAATGAAATCCTTACATTTCTAGTAAGAGAACTTAGAATGGAACACCAAACATAATCAAATTAATTGATCCCCCAAAGGGATCAAAGGACAATTTTAGTTGTGCAAATATGATAGGAAATTCTAGAACGGGAGTAACTGGAGCATTTATGGTTCTCTTGGACAAAGGACTTCACTTCATCATGTTACCCATTCTACTGAGCAGAGAAGAAACCTCAATTCAACCCCTGGGATTTAGTCAAATGGCACTGTAGGAAAGGGATACTAAAGTGAAGGACAATAATGCTCAGCTGATTTTGTGTACTATTTACTATGTAGTGTATTGCATAATGTGATGCACTACTGTACATTGAATCAATATGTTCCATGCTTATTTCCCTTCCCATAAGTCTTAGAAAGAATTCTCTTGTTTAGGAATTCCTACAAATGGAAACATGATAGTGGGCCTTGAGACACCCTCTCCTGTCCTCCCTCCTTGGCTGGTCCCATGGAAACAAGATGGACTCCGTGGAGTAGCAAGGGAAGGGGTGCCAGCGGACTCAGAGAGGGCGCCAACAGAGCGAGACCATTGGCTATGAATAGTTACCCAGTGCCATCATTTTCCAGATACACAAGTATGAATGGATTCGTTGTTGAAATAGAACCCCTGACTCATAAAAAGCAATTTATTTTCCTTTTAATCCACGACCCACTGCCAGCAAATTGATTCTGATTCCTAATCTAATTTTCTAAAAGGTACTCCCATCAAATCCATTTTGACATAGTGACCCCACTGGACAAAGTAGAATGCCCCTGTGGGTTTCCAAGACCTTCAAACTTTAAGGCAGTTGTTCTCATCCTTCCTAATGCTGCGACCCTTTCATACAGTTCCTCAGGTTGTGGTGACCCCCCAACCATAAAATTATCTTTGTTGCTACTTCATAACTGTAATTTTGCTACTGTTATGAATCAGGTGACCCCTGTGAAAGGGTGGTTCAACCCCCCCAAAGGGGTCGTAACCCACAGGTTGAGAACCCCTGCTTTAAGGGAACAGAAAGTCTCCTCTTTCTCCCATGGAACCTCTGAGGTTTTCTGAACTGCTTACCTTGCGGTTAGCAACCTAAGCTGCCCTCTACTCCAGGGCTCCTAGTCACCCCAATGTGGAGGTTAAAAGGTCAACAGCAATAATTTATTAAAATTTAAAAGGAGTAATTGCATATGCTGTATGATTTTTTTCCTTTTCCATTAATAAAACATTTAGAATTTTTAGATACTGCTATACCCATCCCCAAAAAGAGGCTGATGGAACAATGGCTTCCACACTGAGCTTCCAACTGAAAGGTAAGTGGTTCAAATCAACTGTCACCTTTTGGAAGAAAGAAGTTTGCTTTGATAAAGAATTATAGCCTCAGAAACCCTATGGGGCAGTTCTAGTCCATCTTAGAGGCTTGTTATGAGTAAGAATACATCCCTTGTCTGTCAGTCTGTCATACTGTGGTCGCTTGTGTGTTGCTGGAAGCTATGTCACCAGTATTTCAATCGGCAATAGTGTCACCCAAAGTAACAACAACATCATGAACATTTCCACCCACCAGAAGGCACACTTGGGGTTAAAGAGTAAATATGTTGTCGTTATTGTTATTGTTGGATACTGTTCAGTCAGTGCAGACTCATAGCACTGACTCAACAGTGAAGACCTGGCGGGGCTGTATCACCTTCACCATTGTTGTCATATTAAGTCCATTGTTGCAGACATTATGTCAATCCATCTCCTTGACGGTCTTTTTCTTTTGCACTGCCTCTTTTTTTCTACATGGACTAAGCTCTCTTGATAACATGGCTAAATTACATGAGATGAAGTCTTGCCATCCTTGTTCCAAGGAACATTCTGGCTGTACTTCTTCCAAAATAGACTTGTCTTTTCTTCTTACAGTCCCCAGTACTTTCAATATTCTTTGTCTGCACCATCATGGAAATGCATCAATTCCTCTTCACTCTTCCCTGTTCAATCTCCAACTTTCACATGCACATGAGGTAACTGATAATATCATGGCGTGGGTCAGGTGCACTTTAATCTTCAAAGTGGCATTGTTGCTCTTCAACACTTTAAAGAGGTCTTCTGTATATTTTTCCAATGCAGTAAGGTGTTTGACTTCTTGACAGATGCTTCTCGGAGCATTGATTGTGGACCCAAGCAAGATAAATTCCTTGACAATGTTAATCTTTCCTCCATGTATCATAATGCAAGCTATTTGTCTAATTGTGAGAATTTAGTGTTCTTGAGCAAGTGGTTATCTTTTTTATTCTTGATTTTTTTTTTATGAAGTGGTGGTGGTGGTGGGTGGTGAAGTGGTTATCTTTTTTAAATATAAAGGCCAGAGTGAATTTTGATAAAATGAGAGTTTAAATAGGTTGAAAAGTGATAAACCCACTGCTCTCAAGTAGTCAGAGATGTCTGTGGATTTGAACTACCTGTTTTGCAGTCAGTAACCCAACATATGAGCTACTACAAGGACTCGTTGCGTGGCGATAATTCAGCGATAACAGATGCAGACATTTTATTTTGAAGTAAAACTATCCTGATGTGAGAGTCTCCCAATATGAGCATATACTATACTGTTCTTTGGTTATTGAGAATTGTTATCACTGTGAGCACCCATTGAGTTATTCTAATCCATACTAACTCTATTTTCAGCAGACTGGAACACTGCTTCTGTGCTATCTTTATGGTTATGTGGTATTATGTTTATTGTCATATTTGGGTTCATCATGATGTCCCTGTATCAATTTATTTTGTCAGGGATCTTCCTCTTTCTTTACTACCCTTCTACTCTATCAAACATCCAATCTTATTCCAGGACTGGTCTCTTTGGATAATATATATATGTCTACAGTACGTGAGACGAAGTCTCACCATCCTTGCTTCTAGGGATATTCTGGCTATATTTCTTCCAAGACAGACCTGTTTGTTCTCTTGGTAGTCCATGGGACTTCGCCATATTCTTCACCAGCACTGTAATTCAAGTGCATCAATCCTTCTTCGGTATGCCTTATTGAGTGTCTAACTTTCACATGTATTATGAGGCAATTGAAAATACCACACTTTCATCCTCAAAGTAAAATCCTTGCTCTTAAACACTTTAAAGTGATCTCGTGCCGTGGTTTTATCGAATGCAATGTATCTTTGCTCTCTTGAAGGCTGCTTCCATTAACACGTGTGTAACCAAGCAAAGCGAAACCCTTGACAATGCCAGTCTTTCCTCCATTTATCATGGGGTTACTTGTTGGTCCAGCTGGAGGATTTTCATCTTCTTTACATTGTTGTTATCCACAGTGAAGGTTATGATCCTCGTTCTTCAGCACAGATGTTTTAAGTCCTCTTCACTTTCAGCAAGCAAGGTCGTGTTATTTGCAGAGTTGTTAGTAAACATTCCTCCAATTCTGATGCCACGTTATTCTTCATATATAGTCTAGTTTCTCTGATTAATTACTCAGCATACAAACTGATGAAAAATGGTGAGAGGAGACAGCCCTGACACGGACTTTTCTTGATTTTAAACCATGCAGTAGTTCCTTGTTTTGTTTGAATGACTGCCTCTTTGTGGCATTTACATAATCTAGTGTCAACGTGAATGAAGGGGTGGAGTTGAGCCTGTCAATCAGATTATAGCCAATGAGACCTCTGGGAACTCCTGTATTCATCCCTGGAGGTGGGAGACACTCTTTCTGTGCTTCGTCTCACTGTGAGACATTCCTGTTGATAAATTGCATGGAGCTGTGCTGATGGCAGCCAGAGCGTAGGAGCTGGAGGAGCCACGTGGAGACCCACGTCAGTGATAATATGCTTCCAATGCCACTGGATCCACAAGACTTTCCACCCACGGGCCTATCATCTTCCTGCAGGTGACATCATTGCATGTGTGAATCTGAAGAGGAATTTACAGACTGGAATTGGACATACGGGTTAATACCTGACTTATGGACTTGATCTGGACTGGGCTGGGATGTTTTCTTAACATACAATTGCTCTTTGACATAAAGTTCTCTCTTACACACATACACGTGTCTATGAATTTGTTTCTCTAGATAACCCAGACTAGCACATGCTTAGTCCATGAGCAGGTTCCCCACGAGTACAGAGGAAGTGTTCTGGAATCTTCATTGTCTATGATCCACACAGTTGAATGCCTTTGACAGAGCTGTGGCGACACAGTGGGTAGCCACTTAGGCTGCGAAGTGCAAAAGCAGCAGTTAAGGAAAAAAAATTACTAAAATAATTCCTTGGTAAGCAAAAGAAAATGATAATGAAGAATATGTCCCCTCTCTTCTCCAGGCTTGTATCTCTTTTAAGAGCTCCTGTGGCCCAGCTTAACAGCCATCGAGTTCCAGTGGAAATGTGGAGTGCAGAATCTCGTCTCCAACATAAGAAGGCAAAACCTGGAAGTGCGTGGTGAAAGCTAAGAGACAGTAGCTTCTATAGCACAGTTTACCTTTGTCTCAACCCCGCATCCACACTCAAGCTTCACCCGCAACATTGGATTCTACACAACAGCAAAAACATATGCCTTTCTAAGAAGACGTGGCTATTTTTCACAAGCACAAGACCTCCTGATCATGTTCCTAAATGAAAACTTTCAAATGACCAAGAATCAGATGCCTGTCTCTTAGATATTCAGGCTATCCATTTCTGAACTATGTTAATTATGCCATAAATATCGGTCAAAATCCCATCTCTAATGAAGTTTTTGGAGCTGTGCACTCATTTTTGTAGTCAAGTTGTTATTAATGTTAGTTGCTGAAGAGTTGTCCTGACTCATAACGACCCTATGCTCAATGCAATGCAATGCATCCTGGGCCAGAACCATTTTACCTATTACCGTGCTCTCTTGTTCTCAACAGGATTTTCACTGCCAAATTTGGGGGAGTAGATCACCAGGCCCTTGTCCCTATCTTTCCTTTCTTCTGGTGTTTGGAAGCTTCCCCAGAAACCTTTTCAGCGTCATAGCAACATGCAGTCTTTCCTGATAGACAGGTGGTAATTGTATATGATATGCATTGGTGGGGAATTAAATCTGATCATCTTTCTCTTAAGAAGGTGAGAATTCTACCAGGGCACACAACTCTCAATCTATATGAATTTGTATACACACACATACATGCACATACACACGTATAGGCATGTGTGTTGTTGTCATTAGGTGTCGTTGAGTCAGTTTTGACTCGCAATGAGCCTTGTAGCACAGAATGAAGCACTGCTTGGTCCTCCCCCATCCTCACAACTGTTGTCCTGCTGGAGCCCATTGTTGGACCCCTGTGCCAGTCCATCGCTTTGACAGTATTTCTCTTGTACACTGACTCTCCCTTTGACCAAGCACAATGTCTCTTCCAAGAACTGATCCCTCCTGACAACATGTATTTATGTGTATTTATGTATTTACATCCATATAGAACATGCAGTTATAGATACCTAGAGATAATTATAGGCATGATGGATATTAAAACATGTTAAAACATGTTGCTACTAGGGTTCCAGTTCATACATGCACAGGCTTACTCTGAAAAAAAATGTGTTTAAACATATCTCTGCAATCAATAGATAGCTGTCGACAGATCCTTTCAATACTACACCAATTTTATTCTCATTAGGGTGTTTTAAAAATACAAAATCCAATCAAAATAGTGACTTTCATGGGAACCAAAACATAAAGGATGAGCCCATGGTTGCATCATTACATAATTGTCAAGCCACCTAGAGTCAAAGTATAATCAAGTGAACAGGAAATGAACAGAGAGAGAGTCTCTCCTGCCTCTAGGAGGGAATCCAGGAATCCCCAGAATTCTAAGAAGGCCATGCCCACACAGAGGCTGTGATCTGATTGCCGACTAAACTCCAGTCCTTCACTCTTGATCCTCTAAGTCCCAAATTGACAGCAGGTTATGTAACTACCACATAGAGCATACTTGTTTATGCATGTGTGTTTATACATATATATGCATATATGAACACAGTCTGGCACAAGCAATTAAGCATTCAAGTACTAAATGAAAGATCAGTGCTTTAACCTACCTTGAGGTGCCTTGAAAGAAAGACCTGGAGATTCTCTGACTCTGATATATCGTACCCTTGCAAACTCTTTGAAGCAAAGTTCTAATCTGCAATACATGTGTTCATCATGAATCAGAATTGACTTGATGGCAACTTTTTATTGTCATTGCTAAATAGTCCTATGTTGTTTGCTGTGGAATTGATTCCAATTTATAGAGAATCTCTGTGACAAAGTAGAGCTGCCCCATAGAATATTTTTTGTCTTTAATCTTTATGGGTCAGTGGTTTGAGTCCACTTAGTGGATCTACAAGAGAAAAGACATAGTGGTTTGCTTCCATGAAGATTAGATCAGAGTCGGGGGAACCTAAAGAGCAATTATACTATTTACTATAGGTTCACATACTAAAACAATAGCTATGCATACATAAAATTGTCATCAATTCTTTAATGGCCGCAAGGTCATTATTTAGAACGAAATATTTAGAGTCAATATTTAGAACTTCTTTCTTTCACTAGCTATTCCATTTTCTAGTCCAAATGAAGACATCATATGTTCGGGTTTCCTTTGTTTGAAGACCAAGAATTTTATTTCTTAAGGACTATAGTGGAACCTATAGTGGTGTTGCTTATTTTTCATTCCTATAATTTTCCAATGTAATTTATTAGTGGTCAAATTACTAAGAGGAGTCTCAGAGAATCTCAAGTGTTCTAAACAGAGACTTTCCTACCACCTTCCTTTAACAATAATCCGGTAATTGGGATCCATCAGCCTGGGCAAGAGAGAACAAGACTTTTCTCTGCTTCTGACTCAGTTGCACAAAGTTTCCAGGAATCAACCTCCACATCTAATTCTATAGAACAGTTGTGTGTCCTCTCATGAAAACATTCCACCATTGACGACAATGTTGGCAAACTGGCAAAGGTCAAAACTATGTACATCGAAGCCAAATGTCTGAATTGAATCTTATAGCAAATGTTAGACAAGCCGCCCTCGCTCCCTTTAGATTTTGAAACAAAAGTAGACCTATTCCTTGGAGACACCTGCCTTGTACTTGAACTGACTCAGGCTCAGACCTGCAGCACCGTCTAACAGCTTTCCCAGCATCCCTGGCTTCCTTCCCTTCCCTTTTTTTTTTTTTTTTTTTGCCCTCAGAGGAGTTTACCTAATACATTTTTTGAATGGCTACTTATGTCTTGGTTACAGCATTTCATAGACTCTAGCTTACCTAAAAGGAAAGAGACGGAGATAATGGAAACTCAGGTGCTTGGAGGAGGGAGTCACGTCAAGTTTAAATACCTTCCAGAAAGCGAAGTGTGGAACTGGTAATGGTGTCTTTAAGCTTGACAGAAAGAAGCCTCCTCGGACTTAGACCCATCCTTCTTGAAAGTGACAGCAGTCTTTAGCAACTGGTAGCCTGGGGGCCCTTTGGGATTGATTCTGTAGGTTTTTGAAGAACTACAAAATTGATTTGTTTGCTGCGACAGGAAGGGATTTTTCCTGCCAGAGGGAAGAAGCATTGCTATGCTGAGATACAGAAAGGGATCTGAAAGCAAGCAGTAGCGAACAGCCAGGGTGCAGTGCTTCTTGCTTTTCCAGCTCTGTACTTCACTCTTGCAACCCCATTTGCAGAGCACAGTCCCTAAGTGCTATGACCATGAGGTCAATTCTGACTCATAACTCTGCATTTCCTGAGGCTGCAAATCATCCAGGAACAGGTAGCTTCATCTTTCTCTCATGGAGCCCACTGGTGGATTTGAACCTTTGAGCTTCAGGTTAGTCGAATGCTTGCCTTATAGCACTACCCAAGATGAAATAAGACTAGCAACTTCAGTGTTTCATAGGACTGATGTATCACTAATGCCAATTTTAATAATCTACCCACGTTCTTCTAGTTTGTTTCAGCTTCAAGTGTATGCTTGTATGCACAGCCTTTAAAGTTGTGGGCCCGGACTGTACAAACCATTTTTCTATTTTATCACCAGGTTACGCTCTACAGAGTACAGAATGATAGACCTGAAGCTGGAACAAATTTGAATAATTTGGGTATACTATTAAAGTCTAAATAAGTGCTTTGTTGAGCCTTACAAAAGTCTAAAATGCTGTCTTATTTTGCTCTTCTTCCTTATCTATATTACTGTTTACACCTGTCAAAACCTATTCATCCCTTCCTGGAACCACTGTCCTTTCATTCTTAAACAGTATGTCAGGTAGAGGTTGTCTTTGAATGGATTGTCAGATACTTACCTATTGAGAAAGACTGTTTTGTGCAAAATTTCCTCCAATTGATCACTCATAATTATCTTGTACTTTAGGAATCGGACAGCAATCTCTATGTATGTGCTTGGAATGACTGAAAAATTTCATTAGGTCTTTAGTTTTAATAATCCAACAAGAGGCAACTATTTTGTTTTCACAATAAATTGAATTTAATTTTGTCTCTAATACCATATCTGGGCCTTCTAAATACTTAGGATCTAGTGATATCACCAAGAATCATTCTAAGCAAAATGCAGCAGGCACACTTCTTTTGTACACTCCATATCATAGTTTAAAAATCTGCAGGAGATTACACAAAAGGGCAATTCAAAATATTTAGAGACCAGGACACAAATATATATATATATATATATATATATATATATATATATATATATATATATATATATATATATATAAAGAGTTATTTATTTACCTTTAAGCTTGCCAGTAAATAGATATAATTGGAGAGTTAAATAATTCATGCATCCTTTCCTCAGTGGTCTGCTTTCCAGAGTAGCCTGATATTCTTCATAGCTCATCTTCTCAAGAAGAAATGTATTCACATCAAATTCCAGCTTCAATCAAAGATCGTCAGTACTTGTTCAAAGGTGTGTCAGAGATAAGATACAGGCAATTTGAGAGCTGTCCTCCTCTGGGCAGAGAACCTTATAATGTTCTCAACCAAGGAATGGTACCAACCAAGGAAAGTGGATACTGATGAATTGACTATACAACTGATAGTGATGAATCAGAGTTGTGTTTTAAATCTTAAACCTCACAATGAACCTTTCTCTCTCTTTTTTCCCCCAGTGAGAGCTTTCATGCATACTGTTGAGTTCAAGGTCAAAAGTGCCAGGAGACTGGATTTAGTTTTTCCTTTTTTTTTGTTTGTTAATTCTTTCATGAAGTAGACGTTTTCATAGGACTGTATATGATTTAGAAGCATCTGAAGTACAAAGAATACTCACAACAAAAATTCAAAGGGTAAAAAGAATTAAATAAACAAGCAAATTGTTACCAAATGTCAACCACCCAATTGATTTACGGATTCAGGATGGAATAAAGTTTGACAAGATGTGTTGCTGTTTAGATCATTTGGTTGTTGGGTTGGGCTGTGGGCTTTTGGGGGGTATGTGTGTATTTTGCATTTATCAATGGTAGTTAAAATTTATTGGGCTAAATATTATGTTACTCGGGCTTTTTATGACAGTTTATAGTTGAAATAATCTCATGCATTTTAAACATCCATCTATGTTAGACTTCAAAGCCGATGTAACTCATTCTGGATCTTTTACTTCAATCATGTAACTCTTACACTATCGGATTCCATAAGTTCCACTAAGGTATAGTAGTTTCAATTATCTTAAATTATTTCATATAAACAGCCTTAATGAAATTTAACCAAATCAAAAAGAAATAAATAAAAAAAGGCTTTTAGGAGAGAATCCATCTTCAGGTGTTTTGCCGCGTTTCTGGGATATTCATGTTAGCTGGAGAGAAAGCTGAACGCCATCCAAGTGCCTGAGTCTCATTTACTATCTGTCTTTTTCCCTTCTCATCTCCACTGATTCCTGGTACACGCCAGTACTTCCTGCTCTTCGCCGACTGCACACGGAACTGCACAGGGAAAAGGCACATTTAAGAAAGGGTGAAACTTTAACATTTGAGCTAATGTTTGTCTTTAGTGGTCATTTTTTCCTCTCATTTCAATGAACTTTCTCTCATTCAACACAACTATTAGCCAACTTTCCTGAATTTTCTTCTCATAAAAGAGAAGCTTGCTTTGCTAGAAGAAGGTGGTTCTTTTCAATTCTGTGTCTAGGTTTTCAACTGTCTTCCTGTAGCGGGTACACTTCTCGTGTACATAACTCATGTTTCTATGTATATTGGCAAGCTTCTTTTTGATGTGGACACTGTAACATTTCTCTTCGATGGATTTTTTTGAAGTTGCCTTGCATAATCTTGATAAAGCAAAGGCAATGTTTCCAGTTTCAACTGAAGCATCTGAACTTAATTTTTAAGCTGCGAATTTTCACACTGCAAAGATTCTCATTCCATTGGTAGGCTTTTCATTTCACCTGTAGTTTCTTATTTGATTGATTTATTTCTGATGTATTTTTCAGCGTTTCTTGCTTTTCTAGATTAAACTTCTAAAAGTAAATATTAAACTTAAGAGCATCAATGAATTTCTTAATATTTTTAACTTCTTAATATGACTGACAGATTAAGGGTTCACCATTTTGGGGCAAGTTCTTTTGATTGATTTCTAGACTGCTCTCTTTCACAAAATCTCTTTCTCTGAGATGACTAGGTACACTTCGGATCATTTGCCAGGTCTCAAAAATTCTGTCTTTTCTCCTTCTCCCTTAAACCTGCATCATTTGTGGGCTTGAGAATCCCACTTTTTTGGTTAGTAGCATTGACATTAAATTTTAATAGTATTAAATCTTCCAATCCATGAACATGGAACATCGTTACACTTATTTAAGATGTATTTAATAGCTTTCAGCCTTGTTTTATCATTTTCTTTCTTTTTTATCATTTTATTGGTGGTTCATACAATTCTTACCACAATCCATACATCCATCCATTGTGTCAAGAACATATGTACATTTGTACAATATCATTCTCAAAACATTTGCCTTCTACTTGAGCCCTTAATATCTGCTGCTCATTTCCCCCTCCCTTCTTACTCCCCCCTACCTCATGAACCCTTCATCATTCATGAATTATTATTATTTTGTCTATATTACACTGTCTGATGTCTTCCCTGCCTTTTTCTCTGCTGTCTCTCCTCCAGGGAGGAAGCTATACATATGTAAATTCTTGTCATCAGTTCCCACTGTCTACCCCACATTCTCTCCACCCTCCAGGTATCACTACTCTCACCACTGGTCCTGAAGGAGTCATCTGTCCTGGATTCCCTGTGTTTCCAGTTGCTCTCTGTACCTATGTACATCCTCTGGTCTAGCCAGATTTGTAAGGTAGAATTGGGATCATGATAGTCGGGGGGAGGAAACATTTAAGAACTAAAGGAAAGTTATATGTTTCATCGTTGCTACTCTGCACTCTGACTGGTTCATCTCCTCCCCACAACCCTTCAGAAAGGCGTGTCCAGTTGGCTACCAATGGACTTTGAGTCTCCACTCAGCACTCATCCACATTTTCAATGATATGGTTTTTGATCCTTGATGCTTGATCCCTTCGACAGCTCGTGGTCACACAGGCTGGTGTGTTTCTTCCATGTAGACTTTGTTGCTTCTAAGCTAGATGGCCGCTTGTTTATCTTCAAGCATTTAACACCCCAGACACTATAACTTTTGATAGCCGGACACCATTAGCTTTCTTCACCACATTTACTTATGCACACATTTGTCTTCATTTATCATATCAGGGAGGTGGACACCCACTGATGTGATTTTTAGTTCTTTGATGTCTATTAACTGGTCCCTTCTACATCTCATGGTCAGCCAAGCTGGTGTGCTTCTTCCATGTGGGCTTTGATGCTTCTCAGCTAGATGGCTGCTTGTTTATCTTCAAGCCTTTAACAGCCCAGATGCTATATCTTTTGATAGTCAGCTTTCTTCACCACATTTGCTTAGGCACACATTTTTCTTCAGCAATTGTGTTGGGAAGGTGTGTATCCTGGAATGCCAATTTAATAGAAGAAAGTGTTCTTCCATTGAGTAAGTGCTTGAGTGGAAGCCCAATGTCCATCTGCTGCCTTAATACTAAACCTATAAATATATGCACATAGATCTGTTTCCCCATACTCATATAAATATATTTACATATGTACATTCCAGGTTTTGGACCTCTATAAGTACCCTTTGTCACCTAGTTCATTTATCTGTTTCCTTTTGTCCCA
The DNA here is from genome assembly GCF_050624435.1 of Tenrec ecaudatus. Classification (NCBI taxonomy): domain Eukaryota; kingdom Metazoa; phylum Chordata; class Mammalia; order Afrosoricida; family Tenrecidae; genus Tenrec; species Tenrec ecaudatus. The sequence goes on along the minus strand of NC_134532.1, from coordinate 93,807,798 downwards.
CTCTCATGCTCAGCCTTCATTTGAGTTTCAGTAATTTCTCTCGGTTACCTTGCCCTTGCTGAATCCATACCAGGACTCTCACTCCCTCCTTGCTACTGATTTTGGATCACTTATTGCTCCCCTGTCCCTGGGTTGGTCAGCACCACCTCCTTTACCCCTCCCCTCCTTTCCAATGTCCCCCTGGAATATTAGTCCCATTGTTTTCTCCTCCAGACTATTCATCCAGTCTATCTTATCTAGATTGATCTGTAGAGATAATAATATGCACCAAAAATCAAGTCATAGCAAGATAGGTGATGAGTGAGAACATAGCAATGACAACAAAAAAGGAAACCAGTTACCCATAGAAGAATAAATTAATTAAAAGAAAAAAATTTCAAAAGAAAGAAAAGCCTGTAAATAGATCAAGGTCTGATTTTTGATCTCTAGGCGTGTTCTTCAGTCAGGTCCAATGGGTTACCATGCTTTTGCCTCAGAGTCTGTCCTTTGTACTCCCTCAGGGGCTCCCTGCTTTGTTCCCACAGTTGCTGCATAAATTTGAATAATAGTTGTATAGGCCAGATTGACTTCTAATTGAATAGAGATAATCTAATCAAAGACGGCATTGAATTCCAAGATAGTTGTTGGAATGCTCTTTTTCACTCTGAATGTAATGCTATTGCTCTCAAATTATGATTCCTAGTATAATAAGCCATATGACTTGCTGGTTTAAAATGGCCAATAACTGTTGATTTCACCTCACTAATGCCTATGGTATCAACCATTATGCATCCCATTACTCTTTTGATCTATCCCCTTACAAGGAAATTCAGTCAATACAACTATTATTCAAAATTTATGCACCTACCACTAAAGTTAATCATGCAGAAATTGAAGAATTTTACCAACTTTCTCAGTCTGAAATTTTCCTGGACCCATATGTTGGATATTCCAATTTCCAATTATAATAGCTGTTTGCATCTCTCAGTTTGAGTCCTGTCTCATTGGAAATCAAGGTCCTGAAGGCCTTCCTCCTAAATGCTTCACTCCATCTTCATCATTGTGACGACTCCACTTTTAGAAGGCAATGCTCCCTCAGTCGTAGTCAGAGTGATTTCTGACCTGAGGTGCTTGTCTTCTGGCACTACGTCTGACAATGCTCTGTTGCTACATGTGGGGATTTCAAAATCTGACAATGTTTCCATGCTGTCTGGAAGATTTTCAGGGGTCAATTCCTCAGAAGGGGACAGGAAATCCCCTCACAGTCTATTCTTCATCTGGAAGCTCTGCTGAAACCTGTTCATTTTGGGTGACTCTGCTGATATTTGACACAGCTCCAGCATTATAGCCCACAGCCGTATGAGGACAGTCAACTGACAGAGAAGTGGTGGATATCTTTGATTGAATGAGCAACCAAAACTTTTAACGTATATGAGACTGGGTAATACATTTGATTTGTTTTTCTGTTAAATCTTTCTATAAAGGTTTCTATTTTCTCTACATTTTCCAGCTTATTGGCATAGTATTTTTCTAACATCTGCATTTCTAAAGAACCTATAAACTTTATTGTGAAGTTCCCATCATATTTAAAGCTAGTTTTCTATAATTTTATTGCTTGAATTTATCACCAAGCTATCATATTTTTGCATTCAGTTGCTATTAATTTAAACAGAAAAATGTTTTGAGTCTCCAAGAAATAAGACCAATTTATTGTTAAGTTGGGCATCATGTCAGCAAAAGTTTCATAATTTATGTTTTACACAACCAAACAAAATACTAAACTCACTGCCATTCAGTCGATTACAATTCAAAGATAAAGTAGAGCTGTCCCATGGGTCTCGGAGACTCTATGGACACAGACAGTCTCATCTTTCCCCTGTGGAGTAGCTGGTGGCTTCAAACTGCTGACTTTGATATTAGCAGCATAAACTGCTACACCACAGGGAGTTCTCTATGCAGCAGAAAAATGAAATATAAATGAAAAATTGAACAGAGAAAATAAAATATGAGTCATATGTTTTATTCAACCACACTAAAGACCCATGTTTAAACAACAGATATATTGCCTTCCATAAGGAAGAATTCAGAAAATACTGTCTTCATGAGACTTTCCTTACGTATCTACTACAGAAATTTTCAGATAACCCAAGTGACTTGGAAGACCTCATCTGAACCCCTGTGGTAATAAAAGCAAAAACAAAAACAACCAGGAATGGGCTTGCTTAGACCTACACATAGTTTTCTACATTATAATTTACCCCTTTCAAGTGGGTTGGTCACTTGAGTAAATCCTTATTCCAGTATTTTTTGTTAAATAAACTAAAGTTTCTTTGAGAAATCATAGTGTATAAGTCTGGGGCAAGGGTGCTTATTGCATACTGCTAAAGTTGTGTCCAAAATACCTAGAGAGCCAAACTGAAGATCCAAATAGATCAAAGACTCACTATTGTGATGATCTCCACGTACCAAAGCATGTCCAGGATAGGTGCACTTATTGGGCCATCACAGCAAAAGTTATTCATATTGGTGACTTTGACGAGTGTTAAGGGAAATGAAACGAATTAATAAAGAAAAAGGCATTGAATTTTCATCTAGCCTCTTCTTTTTTACAATATATAAACACAGAGATAAGCTTTTCTTTATAATAATATTCTTGCAAATAAATGAGGAAGAAGAAATTTAAAATTACATAATTTTGTAGCCACAGATGAAGTATTCAGACATCAGTGGCTCCTTTGGAAATGATGAGAGAAGAAAGGCCATAGAAAGGAAGGAAGGGAAGAGGAACAGCGTGAGAGAGCACTAAAACCTTTAAAAACAGGCTGGGAAAAATCCACTGCTGTATTGCCAGGCTTCTCTTTTGCAAATCTTCTTTGACCTTCAAAATCCAGACTTAGGTGAAAACTTCATCCCTGGCCATTCGGGGCAAGGTCATTTGGCAGTTGTCCCCTGCTCAGAAATGTGTAGAAGTCCCTGAACTTCCAGTCTGCTGTGCCCTTTCTCTCTTTCTGACTTTCTCTCGCCCCGTACGTCATAAGCTAGAGAGCTCTATCCCTTTCCATCCACATCTGTGCAGCTTTTCCTTGTTACACAACTCATAAACATCTAAAATCTGCCTACTCAACCTTCCTCTGAACATTTCCCCCTGAGCTAAGTCAGAATCCACAGACCCACTGATGTCTAACAGAGACTGTACTCTTGTAAATAAGGTTGCTATGAGTTGGAACCCACTGCATGACACCTAATAATAGCAGTAACTATGCTTTCAGTGATTTACGTCTTACAACCATAATGGATACACCAAATAGATATATCAGGCAATATCTGTGAGCGTTGCCAGGGAGAGGCAGCCATTATCCCTTGGGATGTCCTCTGCCCCCTTTAAACTTATGGACATTCTCAACCAATTCAGAATCTCAGGAAAGCGGAAGAGCCAAGGTTGGATGACTTTTTGTCAAGGAGAGCTCATGCATATGCATGATTAGGACCATAAAGCATAGTTATGATCAATATCATCAGTGAGTGGGCCTGACTTCATCATGTCTTCTCCCTCTCTGAGGCCCACTGTCAGAGTGGAGCTTGTGAAGCAACCTAGACTGGTTTATGTGTTGGCTGACTATTTTGTAATAGTTTCTGGGAAACTTAAGGTAGTATTTAGAGAAACCATAGACAGTGGCCATAGGCAATCCTTTGTTCCACATAAGTGATTACTGAAATTATATGGACTCTATAGGCCCAATTGAACATAACCTTCACAGTATTGCATATTTCAATCTGTAATGTGGTATATCATTCCAGCTATATGTCTCTCTCCCTGTCTTTTTGTTCAAATCACTGAAAGAAGGTACTTGGTCTAGCCCAAAGTTTTGAGCCCATATTTAAATATTTTTATTTAGGAATCCATCCAAGGAACTTCTTCCCTTGTAATTATCATAGGTCTTTACAAGGCACTGAAAGTTGACTTCCTATTGACAAGACAAAAATTATACCAAGCCAATAATAAAGATTGATTGAAGTTTATTTAATATGTATGATGCAAATTGGGATAATATTTTTACTAGGAAGTAAAATGTGTTGCTAAGAGAAAGAATTTCCAAAGATTATTATATTTCAACATACTGTTTCCATGAGAATGGGCCAGAATAGTGTTTATATAATAATAATTTACCCTAAAACACAGCCTACAGTATGATTTTGTAGATCCTGTTTCTCAAAACTGACATAGGTAATTCTTAAAAACAAAAACAAAAAGCACACCCCTATGAGAACAATATTTTTTTTTAGAAATTAGATTTTCAAGGGAGAGGGAAGTGGCCCGAGTGGGTCACCTGAACTCTAGGGATCCCAGACATCTTCAGAATTGAATTCCGCTCCTCACTCCTCATATAAGGTTATGAATTCTCTTCTCACTGCTCATCCAAGGTTTGCTCGTGCTGTGCTAGAAGTCCTCAAATAAATTTTAACTCTCACTGACCTCATGAAATAGAGAGAACATCCCTATACATTTTTCTTGGCTCTACTCTTTTTCAAGGCAGTCTATCAAGTCTTTTCCCATGGAGCTGCCTGCTGGGTTGAAGCCACCACCTCTTTGGTGACTAGCCAAGGGATTAACTCTTTGTGCCACCTGGGCGCTTTGTGGCTTAGGTCAGGAACCTATTTTTTCAGGGAAGGATGTGTGGAACATCACAGTGATAATGATGACATCACACATGGAGCATAGACGGTTAAGAAAAAAAACACATTTGTTAACAAAACCACCATTTTGTAAGATTATATACTGCAAGTTAACATTTGTGTGCAAAATCACCATATTTCACTTGATACCTGGACATTTGAGCCTCAGAAAACTATACAAGGCATACTCACACTTATTCCAAAATGTGGTTCTGCTGTCCAGTTGGGGAAAGAGAATTCAGAGAAAAAAAGAGAGATGACACTACCAAACTAGGAAACTAGTAAAATGTAAGGTTATTTTCTTCAATACTAAAAGGGACTTTATAATCCAAAGGAGTTCATTTGGAAAAGCATACACATTTGGGGATCAATAATGGACCAATCAGTTACTGGTTTTCAAAACCAGACAGTGAAAATAATAATAATAATAATGTATAAATCTTTACTTCTTTCCCTTTTACACAGTATTTTTGCTACTCCCCACCCCCCCACCCCCCAAATTGAATAACCATATCTGGAGACAAAGAACATTATCAATCTCACTTATATTTTTCATATAGAAATACTCTTGTTATTAGTTGATCATTAGTAAAGTTTAGGTGTAAATTTATACAGTCTTTCATATTTCCTTTATGAATAACTTGAAACAGAGTATACACATGCATGGCTTTTGATTGGAACTTGGAGATTCCCATCTATGAATGAATCCATATGCCTGGTGCTGCAGTGTTTCCAATAAACACTGTACAAATGATTATCAGGAAAGGAACTATGAGTGGACACGAAAAGAGGTTCTCCAAAGACAAATTAGGAATACAAAGTAACTGGGGCAAGTACTGAGATTGTTATATGCTTGCAGAGGGTCAATGTTTATGGGTCACGCATCCTTCTAGTATGTAAGGTAAGAAAGTATGCTGATTCTACTATACTATTGTTAAAGTGTTGACACTATTTTGACAATAGTCTTAGAATTCCAGTTTTGCCTGCATGTCTCTTAGTGTCCATATTACACATTCAGAAGGGTTGGTTTTCCATTTAAGCAAAAAGAATGGTCACACTTAATAACTTTAAGAATAATTAGCTCTTTTACTCTCTGGTATTTTGACTCTGAAAGCACATATGTTTGCATCGTTTGGGCAGCATGCAGTATCACAACAGGCGGCCATTCTTAAAGGTGAGCACCAGGCGAATTAGAGAGGATTGCGAAAGGAAGACTGAAACATAATTGATACCTTTGAAATCCTAGTGTTGGCAAGGAATTGCAGAAATACTATGAACTGGCAGAAGAACAAACACCTCTGTTTTGGAAGTTCTCTCTGAATGCTTCTAAGAACTGAGGATGCTGAGACTTTGTCTCAGGTGCTTTGGTGTACAAGCTATCAGGAAAGCTCAATCCCTGGAAAATGATATCCTCTTTGGCTAAATAGAAGGTCTGCACAAACAGATGAAGACCCTCAATGATATGCTACGACAGTGGTGACAACATGGGCTTCAACAGAACAGCAGTAATGAGGATAGGGCAGGACCAGGCAGTATTTTGGTCTGTTGTTGCTAAAGTCACTATGAATTGGAACTGACTTGTTGGCACTGAACAAGGATCACATAAGTAGTGTAGGTAATTATATGCATTTAAAACTATCTTATAATTAAAAAATCATTATTACCATATGACTCAAAATGTGTTGAGTTTTTCTTGACCCCTGTTAGAAGTTAAAGTTTGTTGATTGAGTCTTTGAGATGATAAGTGTCATACATCGTCATTCCATAAGTCTTGACCATCTCACTGCCAGTGAGTCAGCGCTGACTCATAGCGACCCCTGTGGGTCCCCAAGACGGTACCTCTTTCCTGGTGTAGAAAGTCCAGTCTTTCTGCCGCAGAGCTGCTGGTAGTTTCAGACGCCACCAGGCTCATCATAGCACCAACCATGGAGGCTCTATAGCATTTGATAGTACATAGGAAATGTACTGTTCTGTGTTTGTTATAATCAAGTTAATAATAATAAGAGAAGCAATGGAGCCAAAGGACAGGATAGTGAGTATTCAGAATATTCTGCCTTCTTCAAGAAACTCACTCCCAAGGAGGCCATTCTGACTCAACCATGGCCACTGCTAATACAGATGATCCAAATTATGTCTTCTCTCTAAATCCCATCTCTTTGTCTTCAAAACGAGGATCTAAATGTTCATGTGAAAATTCGCTATCTATTGTAGCACGACACACCATGCAAAGCACATATAAAATTACCTAATGGAAATGTTCTTAAAAATATCTTACAGAATGTTATTTGATACTTTCTATGTTCAGCTCCCCAAATAGTTCTACGTTAGGCTCCCCAATTATTCCCAGGGGGGAAACTTTCTCTCTGTGGAATAATTGCTGTGTTTACCTCTTCCAGAATAAAACAAAAGCAATGTAATTTATGTTTATTTCTTTTAATTGTCACTGCCAAGAAGTTTTATGTCAAACATAAAGGCTAATTTTAGAAAATTTGTTTATGTACAGCTTGGCAGATTTACATTTTTGTCTTACTTTACTTTCTAAATGTACTAATGATATGTACTTTTAATAAATATATACACTTTTAATAAAGATTCTATTCCTTTCTTCAAACATATTTATAGTAATTGTAAAATACAATTCCTGAGTTTCGTATCTGAGTATAGTTTTACAACTGGGGACTAACCTTGTCAAGGAATTTTTTATGAGAAATAAAGCACATTTCAAGGACAAAGGGAATTCATAGTCACAATTCTGTTTAAATTAAATAGATTGCATTCTGCAAATATATATGTATATATATAATGTATTAAATAATAATTTAATGCTTATTATAAAAAATAACTTATTGGAGAAAAGTAAGAAGGCTTTCACATGGAAATGATAAATAATCCATTACTTTGGTAGATGGGGAGGAATAACCATATGACCATTGACTCTCAAAAATAGCACTTGACTAGATTCAAATTCATCTTCTCTTTCTTTACAAATCTCCATTGGAAAACTAGAAAGTCCAGGGCACACATTGGTGTAAAGTTGGGCCCCTGACCAAAAGGTCCAAAACATTTCCACCCACCAGTTGTTTTTTGAGAGAAAGATCTGGCAGTGCACATAAAAGCTACACACAAGGAAACCCGACTGGGAAGTTCTACTGTTTTAGAATTATTGCCCCAAAAAAACTGTGTGGGGGTGATGGCTGAGGATTGCATGAACTATATCTTCCTTGGTAAAATCTCAACCTATCAATGATGTCACAGCCTGATGACATCTCCTTGGTTTCCTAAGTCTTTTTGTATAAGAGAGTGAAATCAAGCAGAATCAAATGTTCCATGGCCCGTCCTTCACCTTCTGCCATAGCTGGATCTTGCATCTGCATCCTCCATCCCTTATGTCACCTGCAAATCCCAGGAGCTGTCAGTGGACGACCAATGGTGGATCCATTCAGCCAGCTTAACTTAGTAGGGATGATAACATGAGAAACTGGATATCACAGAGGGAGAGAAAGGCATGAAGTTGCTGATTGAACAGCATTTATGAGTCTGTTTAAAATTAAAATAAGTAGAACAATGATGACCCTCACTACATATTTTTCTCTTTTCCTAATGGGTCTGAAGAATAGTGGGTGGGGGTAGACATTGATCAGATTATATAATTCGGGTGTGATTACCAACAGAGTTAATGATGACTATAAAAATTGTAATTGTAAAAGATATAAGTAAAATGGAGGTAATGAATTCGTCAAGTATTAATAGTTTATGGTTAGTAGTATGTAGGTGGCCTGAGATGTTGTCAATTAATATGGTCCTTTGAGTCATTGCCCTCTAGGTGATGTATTTAAAATACATCACTGGCCTTATTCCAGTGGCTATGATCTCATTTTTGAGAGTCTTTGCTAGACAAGGTTAAGGAGGTCTTATGTCTCCCATAGACAGTGTCAACTAAATCACCACCCAATGTCAAGTTGGGATTGAGTTTCTACCTTAGTAGAAAGTGTGAACTAAGTCATAACTCTTCTGAATGACAAATAAAAACAAACAAACACACCTTCAAACAAGAATGGGTCACCTCAGAAGCAGGAACAAAGACAGAAATGTTACTACTCTGTCCTATGCTGACCTATAAAATTGCTATGAATCAGAATACACTTGATTGGTGACAATGGGTTTGATTTTGGTTCTATATCAACAGGAAGTTATAAAGCACCACAGTTTCTATTAGACAGTGTTTCTAATGGAAAATAAATTAATTTATGGTACCTACCTTATATGAAATGATGTATTACATTAAGTAAATCTGCTGCATAATACCTCTTTAGAGTGTTAAAAAATAAGGATGTTATCTTGAGTACTATAGTAAGCCTGAGCCAAGTGAAATTGAGCATGTGAAAGTTGGACATTGAATAAAGAAGACCGAAGAAGAATCAATGTATTTGAATGATGGTGCTGGTGAAGAAGAGTGAAAGTACTGTTGACTGAGAAGAGAACAAGCAAACCTGGCTTGGGAAAAATGCAGTCAGAATGCTCCGTAGAAGCAAAGATGACAAGACTTTGTCTACAAAATTTCCAGTCCCTTCAAAAGGACATCATGTTTGATAAAGTAGAAGGGCAGATAAAAGACGACTCAGACCCTGAATGAGCTGCATTGACAAAGTGGCTGCAACAATAGGCTGAAGCTTAACAATTGTAAGGATGGAACAGACCAGGCAGTGTTTTATTCTGTTGTAAGTAGAGTCACAATTAATCAATACTGATTCAATGGTACTTAACAACACCACCACTAGGTGGGAGGGAGCCCTGTTGGGTAGGGGTTAAGTGCTTAGCTGCTGATTGAGATGGGGGAGAGGAAGTTGTGGCAATCTGATTTCATGAAGACTTTGGCTTTAGGAATCCTAAAGCACATTTCTACTATCCTTTATATTTCGTGAGCAGTCTGCAAACAGGGCATGTGTCTACTTCTTTTTTCTTCACCTATCTGATGTTCTCAGTCTTGGCTTTTCCTTGAAGCCTGTTCCCTGTTCAAACGCTCAAGTAGTACTCCATTTCCAATTGAGAAAAGAACACCCATTTGCTACTTTTAAACTTCGGGTTCACAGTCTACTCTTCTGAATGATACATTTTTGACTTGCCGTGCAAAGACACAAAGTGACATACTCCATCTGATGATGGTGTTATAATTGTAGCAATTATAAATAAATATTAGTTTTACAACTAAATTGGATTTATTAAAATAGGTAAACAATTTAGAACAGTGTCAGTATATATTATTAAAAATTAATCTAGTCAAAGAAATTACTATTTCCAAAGACAAAGTAGAAGATATTTGTTTATAACAGCAGATATTTAATATAATTAGTCGCATGAATTGAACTATGCTGAAAGTTTACACAACAGGGTGGACTTCCTGGAAAATGGCGATGGAGTGACGCATACCAGAGGGACTCTGAAAAATTCAGTCCAGGAGAGTTGCTTAGAGGGAAATTCAATGCTGTTGGAATGCAGGAGGAGAATCATAAAGATAAGTAGGCAAAGACCCATAGGGTTTTGAGGGGCTGGGGGCTATTGACTTGCCTCAGAGGAGTCTGGCTGGGGCTTGACCTTGGCCCCACCACTGTCTCCATCAGACCCGGGACCATTAGGAGCCCATAGGAGGGCTTGGTCTCAACACAGCCACAGTTTGCCACTGCTTGCCTCTGGGGAAGGGACTAGACCCTTGAAGCTCCATGGGCAGGGATCGGGGTTCAGCTACATTGTTGCTTTGGTTTCCATCTCTTCTCTCTATCCACCCACACTCTTGGAGGACTGCTCAGGGGCTTTTTCTCAACACAGTCACAGCTTGCTGCCACTGCTTTGGGGCAGAGACTGAACCCTTGCAGCTCCACCAGCGGGGATCTGGACTCAACTACATTGTTGCTTTTGTTTCTCTTTCTTCACTATATCCCCGCAAAATTCTCAGCGGGCTTACCTTTTATTTTTTTCCCCTCCTCTTTGTCTCGTTCCTGTTCTCTCACACTACACTGCTGACCTCCAGACTACTCCCCTTGCCTAGGGCATTTATGCCTGTGCCACACACAGCTAAGTGAACTCCACCCTGTGTAGCTAGCCCAATGTTGGGGAAAGTCCTACTGACCTACCCCAAGGGATACTATGCCCAACATCTTAATGGGGAATTCCTGCCTGTGTGTCTGGGACCCTAATGCAGTCTGGCCAACATTCCAAGCTGCTGCAGAAACCTCTGCCAAACCTTCAAATCATCAAATCAAGCAACACACCAGCCTTCTGGGACATTCCCCTAAGAGGAAAACCACAGGAAGATAAAATGATAGTTTAATTCCATAGTGAAATTAGCTGTAGGCAGTTTGAAGAAGCATTTCTAAAGTCTCCCAGAGAGCACCAGTGCTCTCTGACTCCTTGGAGAATGGCACCTGGCTCCTCTAAAACAATGCAACGCAAACAGCCATCAGCCCCAACAAACTCAATGAAAAAAACATGAGAAACAAAAGTCAATGACAGAAGATGTCCTGAACATAACGACATGCATAGAAGAAGCAGACATTGAGCAGTCAAAGAAAGAAATTTTCAGAATGCTGCTTGGAGTCAGTCATACAGAATATGATGGAAACAATACAGAAACAGGATGAAACGATAGAGGAGATAAAGGCCCTACACCAAAGGGAAATACAGGACCTTAGGGAGGAGAGAACCAAAACCAGTAGCAGAAACACGGAACTGGAGAATCGAATGGAGGAAGCAGAGAACCGCATCAGTGACTTGGAGGACAGCAAAGCAGACTTTCACAAACATGAACAAAAATCTAATAAAATCATCAGATAAGCTGAAGAAAATTTAAGAACAATGTCTGATGGTATGAAGCAGAACAACATTAGAATTATTGGCTTGCTGTTAGAAAACACAAAAAGAATTCAACTGCAACAACAGTGAGAGAAACCTTGGAGTAAACCTTCCCCAGCTTAATGAATGAAAACCAGGCAACCATTCAGGAGACTGAGAGAACACCAGCTAGACTGAATCCCAAGAAGTCACCAAGGTACATAATAGTTAAACTATCAAACTTTGAGGAAGAGGAGGAAATCATGAGAGCAGCTAGAAAAAAAACCAACCAATCACATATAAAAGTTCCCACATAAGAATATGCTCAGAACTATCGCAGAAACTATGAAGAGGAGAGAGTGGAGTAACATATTTCAAAAATTGAAGGAAAACAATGCAAACCCAAGAATACTCTACCAAGCCAAATTATTGATCAAGATAGATGGAGAAGTAAGAGTCTTCCCAGACAAGGAAAAACTGAAAGAACACGTTAAAAGAAACCCAACCTTTTAAAAGATCCTAGCCTACCCAGTATGGGCAGAACAACAACACTCACCAAGCATAAATAGGAGACCACTATATAGAACAACACATGAATGAGAAAGGAAAGTAGGAAAACTCCCAACACAAAAGATATAAAATGACATCACAGAGTCTGCAGATGGAAACAATAACCCTGAATATCAATGGCCTGATGTCAGGCATTAAAAGACTAACAGTAGTAGACTGGCTCAGAAAACACAACCCATCAATCTGCTGCCTACAGGACACACATCTCAAGGCTAAGACAAAAGCAGACTGAGAATCAAAATTTGGAGAAAGTCATGCCAAGCAAACAACAATTCAAAAAAGGCAGAGGTTGCAATCTTAATCTCAGATAAAATTGACCTCAAACCATAAAATGATACAAGAGGGACATGTATAATGCTCAAGGGAATGGAAGACAAAAAAAACCACTAAGCATTGTAATCATACATTCCCCAAATGAGAGACAAACTGAATATGTCAACCAAAAACTCTAAAAGATGAGAAAAGAAATCATAGCCTCAACAATCATAGTGGGTGACTTCAGCACACCGCTCTCTGAGAAAGATAGATCATAGGGAAAGAAACTCAACAAGGAGGTTAGAGATTTAAACACAACAATTAGACACTTTGACCTGATAGATATTTAATGAGCTTTTTGTCCAAATAAAAAAATATATATATTCTTCTCAAGCCCACATTGCACATATTCGAAGATAGACCACTTGCTGAGGCATAAGTAGAATCTACATAATTTAAATACATTGATATCATACAGACCTCTCTCTGACCACTGTGCCATAGGCTGAAAAATCAACAAAAGGAAGACGAAGGAAACAAGAGCAAACAATTGAAGGACGAATAACTCTCTACTACAAAAGGAGTGCGTACAGGCACAGATCAGAGAGGAAATTAGAAAATTTCTAGAAACCAATGAGAATGAGCACACGACGTACCAGACTTATGGGACATATCAAAAGCAGTTATCAGAGGAAATTTCATAGCAATACATGCACACCTGAGAAAGAAAGAGAGACTCATGATAAATATGCTGGCACAAACTTTACACAACTCGAGCAGAGTCAGCAGAACAATCCTACTAACAGCAAAAGAAAAGATATTATAAAAATCATGGCTGAGATTCAGGAGAGGGTAAATAAGCCTGTGGGGAAAATTAATGCGGCTAAAAGTTGGTTATTTGAAAGAATAAATGGAATCGACAGACTGCTGGCAAACCTAACTAAAGAAAGGAGGGAACAAATTTCAATAGCAAGAATAAGGAATGAAAGAGGAGCATTACAACAGACCCTAGTGAAATGAACAGGATAGTTACACAGTACTACAAAGAATTGTACGCCAATGAATTCAACAATTTGGAAGACATGGACAAACTCTTGGAAAAACAATCCCTCCCTAGACTATCCTCTATGGACATCAAGAATCTTAACAGACTCATAACAATAGAAGAGATAGACAAGGTTATCAAGGAATTACCAACAAAAAAAATCCCCTGGACCAGATGGCTTCACTGGAGAATTCTACTAAGCATTTAGGGAAGAGGTAACACCAATCCTACACACTCTTCCAGAACATAAAAAAGACGAGAAACTCCCAAACTCCTATGAAGCTAGTATAACTCTGATATCAAAACCAGGCCCGGATCCCATGAGAATTGAGAAGTGCAGATCAATATCCCTAATGAATATCGATGCAAAAATCCCTAACAAAATACTAACCAACAGAATACAAAAGTATATAAAACAAATAATTCACCATGACCAAGTGGGATTCATAACAGGGATTCAGGGATGGTTCAACAAAGAAAGACCATTAGTATTATTCATCATATTGACATGAAAAATATTAAGAACCACATCATAATATCTATAGATGCAGAAAAAGCATTCGACAACATCCAAAACTATTCCTTTTTAAGACACTTGAGAAAATATCAATGGAAGGAAAATTCCTCAAGACAACAGAAGCTATACATGAAAAACCAACAGCCAACGTGGTAGTCAATAGAGAAAAGACTAACACAAAACCACTGAAAAAGGATGTCCCTTGTCCCAACCCTTATTTAATATCATGTTGGAGGTTGTAACTAACAGCATAAGGCAAAGAAAAGACACCAAAGGTATTCGTCTGGGGAAGGAAGAGGTGAAACTATTTTTATTTGCAGATTATATGATTTTATATATGGAAAATCCCAAAAGCTCCACAGGGGGAGTACTAGAAGCAATAGGGGAGTTTGGCAGAGTGGTAGGATACAAAACCAACAAAGAGGAGTCCAGCGGACTGTTATATACATTGGATAATACCACAGAAGTGGAGATCAAAAGGTGGTCCCCTTCCCAATAGCCAAATACAAACTGAAATATCCAGGGATATACCTGACTAAAAGAACAAAAGATCTATATGGGGAAATGTACAGAAAACTATTACACAAAACCAAGAGCGACCTCAACAAATGGAAGTATATCCCATGCTCGTGAATTGGAAGAGTCAACATAGTCAAGATTTCAGTTCTGCCAAAGGTACTATATAAGTTTAATGCAATCCTGATACAACTGTTCTCATCTTTCTTCAAGTAAATAGAAAAACTGATTACCAACTTCATATGGAGAGGGAAGAAGCCCAGACTAAGTAGAGAGCTCCACAAGAAGAGGACACAGTGGGAGGGCTCGCTTTACCCGACTTTAGCACATACTATGCAGCCACAGTTGTCAAAACCTCATGGTTTTGGCACAATGACAGATACTCAGACCAATGGAAAAGAACTGAAATCCCAGAAGTAAAATGATCAGCATACAGAAGACTGATCTTCGATAAGGGCCCCAAAAATATCCATTGGGAAGCAGATGCCCTCTTTAACAAGTGGTGCTGGAAAAAAATGGATATTTACCTGTAGCAAAATGAAGCAAAACCCTTATCTCACTCCATGTACAAGAATAAACTCAAGGTGGATCACAGACCTTGAAATTAAACCCCAAACTATTAGGGTCATCAATGAGGGAAATGGGACCAACTTGAGAACTTTGGCACAGGGAATGAATACATAGGCTATCAGAAATAGGGAAGGGCACAAACACAGAGAAGGCACAATCTGACAAATGGGATATACTTAAGATAAAACACCTGTGTACATAGAAAGAACTCACCAAGAGAGCTATAAGAGAGTCCACAGACTGGGAAAACATCTTTAGCAATGACATATCAGACAAAGGCCTTATTCCTAAAATCTACAATACTCTGCTAGCTTCCAAAAAGAAAGAAAAAAAAACTATTGCCCACTTGAGAGGTGGGCAAAGGACCTGAACACAAGTTTCACAGGGGCAGAAATCCGAAAGGCCAACAAACATGAGAAAATATTCCCGATCTTTAGTCATAAGAGAAATTCATATTAAAACAAAAATGTGGTAGCACCTAACATCCTCAAAGGTAGCCCAATTCAAAAAATCAGAAAGCAACAAGTGTTGGAGGGGCTGTGGGGAGACAGACACTCTCATCCACTGCTGGTGGACTTGTAAGTATGTCCAGCCACTATGGAAATAAATCTGGCGATATCTAAAACAGGTGGAAATCGAGTTACCATACGACCCAACAATCCCCCTACTGGGCATATACCCAGAAGAGGCAAGAAACAAACCAAATCCAGACATCTGTGCTCCAATTTTCATTACGGCACAGTTCACAATGTCAAGGAGTTGGAAACAACTTAAATTTCCATCAATTGACAATTGGATTAAAAAGCTGTGGTATATACAAGCAATGGAGTACTACGCATCTCTAAAAAGCAGTGGTGAAAGTATGGAGCGCATCACTGCATGGAAAGAACTGGAGGAAATCATGCTAAGCGAAATAAGCCACACACAAAAGGACAAGTACCACATGAGTCCGCTGAGGTAAGCTTCAAAAAGAAAGATGCAAAATGGGCATAGGGAAAAAGCTACCACCATATATAAACTTTCCTGGGGTGAAGACTAAGTAATATGGCAGGGACCAGACCAAATACACATGGATACACATGGTAGACAACTAAAAAGGAGGTAGGGAAAGAGAATAATAATAATAATAATGAAATGGGTAGCGGGGGCACAGGGCACTAACCCACCCAAGGGGAGTGTATTGTTTATGTCTCTACATGGAAAGAACCCAGTGCTCCAAGATGTGAATGCAACATGCCGGCATGGAGTAGGGAACCAGTGGAGAGGTCTTGGGGGCTGGACCAGTCCCAACTACTAAGTGGACACCTGCCCTTCCCCCAAGAAGAATTTATTTAAAAGGGTGGCATTGAATCTGCAGCTCTGGGAGAGGGACATATCTGATTGGAGCACACGGGTACAGATGAAGGGTGAGGAGAGTGGAGCACATCCTCACCTACCAGGCTGTGAAGATGATGCTCCCAATTAGAGCATCCAGACCGCAGAGAGGACCACACGGCCGGCCCCAATATGTGACATAATGCCCCTCACTGACCCATAGCCCTATAGGGGACAACACTGGAGACACAGTGTGGGAATTGCACCTGACCTGTTCCCATTACACTGAGGCAAAACACCAACGGGGTGCAACAAAACAGCAAGGGAATGGAGCGGTGAGGTCCCCAGGGAATGCTGAAGGTGGACTTTGGAGCCAGGGCATGGTGCCCCAACAGACTGGACTGGAAATCACTGCTAAAGGCCAACAAACAATCCTGGAACTAACTACTAGCTTTTCTTCCTTGTGTTTTGTGTGTGTGTGTGTGTGTGTGTCATGGTTTGTTCCTGTTGTTGTTTTGTTGTATATTGTTGTTTGCTGTTGCGCTGTCTTGTTTTTGTGAACATTATTATCTCTGCAGGTCTACCTATATAAGATAGGCTAGATGAACAACCTGGAGGAGAAAACAATGGGACCGACAGTTCTGGGGAGATATGGGAGAGAAGGAGGTGAGAGGAAAGGTAGCGATGTTAACAAACCCAGGGACAAGGAAACATCAAGTGATCCAAATCGGTGGTGAGGAGGGTGTGGGAAGCCTTGTAGGGCATGATGAAGGGTAAGGTAACCAAGAAAAATTGCTGAAACCCTGGTGGGGACTGAGCATGATTGTGGTATAGGAGGAAAGTCAAAGGAAATAGAGGAAAGAGTTGGGAGGCAAAGGACATATACAGAGGTCTAGATAAAGACATGTACATATGCAAATATATTTATATATGAGGGTGGGAAAATAGATCTGTCTGCATATGTTTATAGGTTTAATATTAAGGTAGCAGAAGGACATTGGGCCTTCACTCAAGTACTCCCTCAATGCAAGAATACTTTCTTCTATTAAATTGGCATTCTGTGATGCTCACCTTCCCGACAAGAACTGCTGAAGCCAAAGCCAGCGAATAAGCAAATGTGGTGAAGAAAACTGATGGTGCCCGGCTATCAACACATTTATTGTCTGGGGGCTTGAAGGTAGACAAGCGGCCATCTAGCTCAGAAGCAACCAAGCCCACATGGAAGAAATACACCAGCCGTGAGATCACGTGGTGTCAAAGGGATCAGGTATCAGGCATCATCAGAACAAAAAATCTTACCACAGTGAATGAGGATGGGGAGTGCGGATTGGAGAACCAAAGCCCATTTGTAGGCCACTGGACACCCCTTACAGAAGCGTTTCAGGGAGCAGACAAGCCAGTCAGGGTGTGATGTAGCAACTCTGAAAAATTCAACTTTACTCTAGTTTCCAAATGGTTCCCCCCAAACCCCTACATGATCCAATTCTACCTTGTTTGACCAGACCAGAGGATGTACACTGGTACAGATAGGACCTGGAAACACAGGGAATCCAGGGCGGATGATTCCTTCAGGACCAGTGGTGTGAGTGGCGATACTGGGAGGGTAGAAGAAGGGTGGATTGGAAAGGAGGAACCAATTACAAGGATCTACATATGACCTCCTCCCTGGGGGGTGGACAACAGAAAGGTAGGTGAAGGGAGACAATGGACAAGGCAAGATATGATAAAATAGTAATTCATAAATTATCTAGGGTTCATGAGTGAGCAAGGAGCGGGGAGGGAGGTGGAAATGAGGACCTGATGCTAGGGGCTGAAGTGGAAAGCAAATGTTTTGAGAATGATGAGGGCAATGAATGCACAAATGTGCTTTACACAATTGATGTATGTATGGATTGTGATAAGAGTTGTATGAGCCCCTAATAAAATGATTAAATAAAATGTTTATACAACGTATAGACAACTTTAAAACTACAGCAAAAATATATATGAAATGGGAATGTTTGTCTTTTGAGAAAGTGACTTTAAGGAAGCTTGTCAACTATATATTAGTACGTAGAATTATCATCTTTGCCCATTATTAAATAAGTGAAGTGATTAGCTGATAAATATTTGCTATTTCTCACTATTAGATTATATAGATTGCTTGAATCTTTATCAGCAATATCAATGGCTTATTTGTTTGCATTATTTATTCACTGTAAGTCACTTATTTAATAGAATAGTATATATTATCATATATTTGATACATACACTAATAAAAATGTATATTGAGGAAAAAGTGTATCAACATAATAAGAAATTAGGTAGGCAAATGAAAATTCAGCATGTTCTCAAAATTAACCTCAGTATTTTCAGTTTAGTACTATGTATAATACCCCTATCAGTTGCTGTTTATACACAATTAGTGAAAACAATTATCTTATTTTCTTTTTTCTAAAAAATGGAAAAGAGTCAAAATATATAGATCATTTCCCTATTACACTTTGATGTATATTTCAGCACATTATGCTTGCTTGAAATAAAATATTCAGTAGATAATATACAAGCAATATGTTATCTAAGAACTTTAACATTTTTTCCATTCCCTTTAGCCTTCCTTTATGGTCAATTAACTTGTATAGGTCCTCCTTTTCTTCCAGAGAGATTACATTTACACTAAGCAAAAAGTTTCAATATATGAAAGACAAATATACATTGGAACATTTGCTTTTTCATGTAGTAAATTGATTTTACAAAGCTATAAACTATTTTGTGTTTATGGGCTTTGGGGAAATATGACCTGTAGTAGAGTTTTTAATGCATTCTGCGCAATATGTTTTTAAAGTGTCAACAGCATAATTTCCTATTCAAAATAATCACCTTCAGTGGGTAATAAATTGCTTGCATATATTCATGAAAAATATTTGTGGGATATTCTCAAGTTCATTTGTATATAACTTCACTTTGAACTTTTTTTACAAGAAATGAGAAGGTTACTATATTTAAGACCAATTTTAGTTACTACATAAAAGAATGTCTGCTTCAAGAAAGTGCTTTTGTAGAGACATAAAAATATAAACACATATCAGATTCAGTAAACCTATGAATGTAACAGAAAGCCTTCCATTCAATCTAAGCAAATTTAATGAGACACATACTGTCTATTCTTTCTACAGGTCTCTTGTTCCTATATAACAAGTATTTCCAGTTTTCATAGGTTCTCATTCCTTCTCCTAAATGATACATGGTCTTTTATACTATTATGGGAATTGAAAATATATTTTTATCAATAGTAGCAATAAAAATAATAGAGTATTTCAATCTCTTCTGGAACTTCCTTTTAGTTACTCATTAATTTAAACAATACATCTAAAATTTGTAATATGAAACATAGGTTTATAGTACATGTATGAAGACTCATAAAATTGAGATACTTTATAATATTATTAGAATTACTAATTTAAGCACAATTTCATTGCCAATAGTCATTGCAGATATTATAAAATCTTGTAAAATTGTATGCCTATATAATTCCAAGTAGAACCCGCAATAGCATGTGAGACAGCAATACTAAAGATGAATTCCCTAAATTAATTCAGACAATATTGAATCATATGTTTATAAGAACAATCATCCTCTGAATTTCCAAATGTTTTTATTTATTTACCTGTGATTTCATTATGTTTGCCTTGTTTTTCATATGCACCCACACATGCAAAGGATGAATCAAAAGAATTGCTACAAATCATATAAGCTTTTGTTAAACAAAAATATCACCATGTGCCGTCATTGCTTGTCAATACTTCCTTCATCCGAGGGATAGACTTCGGGACAGTGTTTCCACACAGGATCACTAGGAGTGGAAACTGACTCCATGACAATGAGTTTGGTGAGGTTGGGGCACTTTCTCTAAAAGAACCCGGCACTCTTCAATATACACTATGTCAAAAGGCAGTTTGGGCATCCTGGAGTGACTGAAAACATGATCTTTTAAATATTCTTTGAGATTTTTTTAGGGGGGGGGGGGCTGTCTGATGGGCCCAGAGAATAACTTTAGACAGATGTGCAAGGTTTTCAAAAAAATTTCTTGGTAGATTTTCTACCTCAAGGAATGTACAGGTGCATTGTTATTAGATGCCACAGAGTGAGTGCCAACTCATAACATCTACATGGAAATACCACCCTTCCTATGTCAGCATTGTAATTCTTATGCTGTATTTTCCATTTTAGCCCATCTGGTTGAGGCTCTTCCTTTCCCCACGGTTCCTCTTATTCATCCATCAGGAGGCCCTGTTCTGGAGGCGCTTCTTGACCGATACCGTGTCTAAACACATGTGGCAGAGTCTTGGTATCCTTGCTTTTAAGGAATGTTTGAGATAGACTTCTTACAAGACAGGTTTGTTTGTTCTTCTGGCAGTCCCCAGTGTTTTCAATATCCTTCACCACGACCATAATTGTATGCATCAATCCTTCATCAGTCTTTGTCTATTGTTCAGCTTGCACATACATATGAGTCTATGGAAAACACTGTTTAAGTCAAATGTAGTTTCAGTTTCCTAGGGGACAGTCTTGCTCTTTAACATTTTAAATAAATTGTTTCATAATGGAAATTCAACTTATTGACTGCTGTTTTCATGAACATTGCAAAATGAAGTCTTTGGTAGCTTTAATCATTTCTCTGCTTATCGTGATGTTGTATATTGGTCCAGCTGTGAGGATTTGTGTTTTCTTTCATTGTATTATAATCTATGAAGGGGTACCCAAAAAGAACTGGATATTTTTTCAAAGCTGTATATTTATTTATTTATTTTTGCAAAGCAACCTAATCTCTTTCTAAGTACTCTCTATTATACTTAATACATTTGTCAAATTTGCAGTTCCCTTAATTGAAATATTTTCTAAGTCATCTGTTTGGATGGCTGACAGAAACTCCCTTTTTTGTCTTTATTTTGCACCTCTTCTATGTTGTCAAATCATTGTTCTTTCGTGTCCCTCTTCATTCACAGAAACTAAAAGAAGTCACATGGAGCAAGCTCAGGTGAGTAAGGTGCATGGGGTAAGACAGGCATGCTTCCTTTTGACAAAAACTGGCTCACTGAGCTGGCTGCTTGAGCTGGTGCTGCATTGTCTTGGTGGCAAAACCAGTCCCGTGTCTGCCCTAAATAGGCATGTTTTTGTCACACACTGTTAGGCTATCTTTTCAGAACCTCTAAATAAAAAGCTTGATTAACAGTCTGACCTGGTGGGACAAATTCCAAATGCATTACTCAGTCGACATATTCATCCATTCAGGAAGTTAATGGATGTCCAGTTTGAGGTTTGTCATCAATCTATATTTCTTTCACCTTTTTTGAAATGAGAAAGCCACTTGTACACTTTTGAGTTTTTCCCATAGCGTTGTCCTTGTAAGCTGTGTTCGAATGAAAAATCAAGGTTCGAATGAAGCTGGTTTTCTGAAAAGAAAAAAAAAAATTTCACTGTGACCAGAGAGAAACTTCCAAGGAGACGTCAATTGGTGCACTGATCCAAAGAGATTATCTCAGTGCTTGCCTAGCAGGAAAAAATGCACACTGAGAAAGCTCCGCAGAGCGGAGCTTTTTTCTGATTTTGTTTGTTTGTTTGGTGAGGGAGACAACCCTTGTATACTGAAGACCATAGTGTTTGATCTTTAAAAGTAAATGTTTCAAATTCTCTTTGCTTTCAGCAAGTAATGTTGTGCCATATACTGTACTGGTAATGAGAGTTCTAAACCCAAAGCGGTGCTCCTTCAGAGTCTGCTTCTTGGATGATTTGAGCAGCATACAGATTGATTAAGTATGGTGAAAGGATACAACTTTGATGCACATCTTGTTGTGATGACAGAAAACGAATGTCTTGGCACAGTTTTTCTTGCCAATTTTCTTAGAATTTCTTGCTTAGAATATTTTGTGACTGTCCTGTATTCATGGAGAAAAAAATAAATCAAGATTATCCCAGGGATGTCCACCACAAAACAGGCACCAGAAGCTTCTGAGTCAGTCTCCCTGCCTTAAATTGAATTGATTCAGCAAATTCCCACAGATGTTTGTTTGGTGGAAACTTTTTTGCAGGCCCTTTAAGGATATGACCCAAGTGAATCGCTGGCAGAATTTGTCTACATTCTTCACTGATCACAGAGACATCTATTCACATGCTTGGAGGAAGCACAAGTATGCATGAACTATAATTCCAGTATAAATAGAGTTTACTTAACCCTTTATGCACAGGCAGGCCCTGGTTATGAATGTTTGATTCATGAATTATTTCCCTGTAAAGCATCATGGATCATTGAGTATTAGATTTCTATTGAGAACAAGTAGGTATCTAAATTAGTGAGTTTGTACCTCCAACTACTCAGACGTTAATCCCCTGTGCAGCTGAGAGGCAGAATAAAACAGAAAATGACATTTACTGAGCACCAGGTATTGCCGACATACCATGAACAAAGACAAGAGCCCCAAGTACACAGTGGCAGAAGGCAATGTAAACCCAGTATGGGTTCTCTCATAACCGCTGCTACTGACATCTTGCTCCTGAGACCTGAGGTGATAGCAGAGGCCTTCATTTGTCAGAGGTCTGCATGTAGCACATGGGCAGATGGTCCAATAGCACATGTGTTCCTTCAGCACACTGTAGCTGCTGTAGTTGCTCAGTAGCAGGTCCGCTGACCTGGGCAGTACCTTCTGCTAACACTAGCATCTCATCGATCCTGTCCAGCTCACTGGGGCAGTAGGCAGCCACAGCCACACACCTCCTTTCAGGACTAGCTGCCCACTATGGTTCAAAACAGCAAAGAGGTGCTACTTTGTCTTGCATATAAAAACATTACTATTGTTATTAGTATATCAGTATACTGAAGATGTCTGAGTGTAGCTGCAAGTGTTTCTCTAATTTTGTATGCATAGAAATATACATTATACTAAGATTCATATCCCATCAACCGACATTAGCTACCATACCTAGTTGCTCCAACATACATACAAATTCAGTTTAAAAATAGACTTATATACAGGGATTGTCTATGTATAATTTTATCTTCTTGGCTATAATATCTTTATAGAGAGGATTGTGACAGTTTGACCTTTGAAATGTCTCTAGTTTCTAACAGTGTTTTATAAAGCAAGGTTCCAGCAAATAGGTTTGAATTGATATTGAATTTCATATTTTAGCATTCATTTATATGACTTAAAGGTTAAATAAATAATTTTAATAGTTGATGTTTAATATGCACTGAACCCTAAAGGATAATCTGTAGATAATTGAACATCCCCTCATAGTCACAGGAAAGAGATGAGCCAGTCAGGGTGCAGTATAGCAGAAGCACACAACTTTCCTCCAGCTCTTTGGTGCTTCCTTTACCCCACTATCATGACCTCAATTCAACCTTACAAGTTAGATTAGACCAGAACATGTACATGGGTACAGATAAGAGCCTGCAACAGGGGCAATCAAGCTAGACAAACCCCTCAAGGCCAACAAGGAGTGTAGAGATACAAGGAGGTTTCTGGGAAGGTGGGAGGAGAAAGGGGAAATCGATCAAAGGGATCAATCAAAACCACCTCCCAGAGGGATGAATTAAGGAAAAAGTGGGTGAGGGGTGAAGGAGAACGATGTAAGATATGGAAAAAATAATCTATAACCTATCAAGGGTTCGTAAGGGAGGGCAGGCAGGGGAGGGAGGGGGAAGAAACGGGGAGCTGATATCAAGGGCTCAAGTAGGAAGAGAATGCTTTGAAAATGAAGATGGCAGCATATGTGCAAGTGTACTTGACACATTGGAGGAATGTATGGATTGTGATGAGTTGTAAGAGCATCCAATTGAAAAAAAAGAACTAGTGTGATACAATACAAGCAAAATAAAATAAATTACCATGTTAATAAACAATTTATGTGAATTATTAACTAGCAGTGTCACATTGGACTGGAATCCACAAAGTCAGCAGTTCTAAACCACCAGCTGCACAGAGGGTGAAGGATCAGGCTTTCTACTCCCATAAAGAGTTGCAGTGTCAAAAACTCACAGGAGCAGTTTTACTCTGTCCTATAGGGTTGCTATGAGTTGGAATCAAATTAATTATAGTTGAGTGAAAATAATTTAATTATATATTTATTTTAAAATTTATCTTTTCAATTAGAAATTGATATTTTATTTAGGAATATATACATTTATTTAAAAATTTTTAGATGAAAATATTTAGGAAGACAAAATTTAAAGGAAGACAATGAACTAAGAAAAAACATGTATTGCTAAGCAGGATCAGAGGTCGACAACAATATTTTAGTCTTCTCTATCTATATTATTTTAAGAATAAAGTTAACCAAAGAACAAACTAGGAACAAATCATTTCCAGTACTAGCTGCATGCATTGTAGACTAAGCAGACAAACTTCTTGATCTGGGCTATGGACCAAGTCAGGTACATCGTGAGATAAATGCAGGGTTATGTTAAATCCCCTTAAAAGCATATAGCATCAAAGATTATCTCTCACTTCTTTTATCAATGAAAGTTGATTTCTTGAAAATATATGATGTTTTTTTTACTTTTACTTTTGAAGATAAATAAAAAAGCAGCTTAGTTTTTTTTTCAAGAATTAATTCATATCAGTCACACAATTTAATGTAATTTGAGTTTGCTTTATTTTTGTTTAAAAATGCTATATAGACTTTTTAGTCTTTTAAAATATTACAGTTGTTTGAAGAATGATTTAAAGAATGCATATTTTTCTCAATTTTCAGTCATACTTTATCTAAATTTAACATCCAATGAAAATCAATATCTCATTAAATTCTAAGAGGCAAATTGATGTCTCTCTTAAATGCTTTATTTTGAAGCAGATGGAAATGCCAAAGCAGACGCCAAGTAAAAGCATTTAATTAATAGCAAACAAAACCCAACAACAAACACATGATGTCAAGCCTTGCTCCAGCTAGGAAAAGCACTCATGTGCTGGGCTAGGAGAATGGAGTTCTGCATTCAGTGATGTTTTCCCTTTAAAAGTTAAAAAGAGCAGGAATGAATGGGAAAAAGTACCTTCGATGTGGTCCTTACAAATGACAGGAAGAGATGTTTTTATTATGGACATGCTGCAGTGGTGTATATCTTCATTTAAAAGATGTGGCTTTTATTTTAAATGTGGTTATTTCCCTCTGTGGCCATAAATTAAGGACTGCTTCTATTACATTTAATTATTTTCCGTAGCAGCATGCAGCTGGGGAAGATTCAGCTCCCAGAAAAGGATGCTTAAAAATAAATGATTCTTCCAAACAAAGACCATGCTCTCTGGTGTATGCTCATTCATAGATCCAATATTTAAAAATTTAGTCACATAATACAGGTAAAAATATTGTGAAAGAAAATATAGGTCAAATGACTTGCAATACCAAGACTGATATTAGAAAATCTGAATAGTTTCTTTATGGGAACACATTTTTGTGTAGTCCCCATAATTATTTACCATTCTATATCTACCAACTTGGAGGGAACAAAGCAGCTTTTCTAATAGATGATCTAATACATGATCATTGCATTAGAAATATTATTTCAATGTGTTATTAAAGATATGTAGCAATAAATTGCAATGGCCACAAACAATATTCAAACATTCCAGAAGCAATAAGGGATTCCTTATGCATGTAATAAAAGTGAAAAAAATACATGTGATGTGGTAAATTGTAGTAATAGCATTACAGTTATGCAAAAATACAACCAGATTAATGAGAGGTTCATCAATAAATGCAAACACCACTGCTTGGATTGCTCATATGATTACTCTTAATCAAATTTAGTTTTTCATTACAACTATGAATTATTTTCACTGACAGTGAGAAAAAGCATATTGAGAAATTTTCCTTTTCTATTCAAGATCATTTCAACTTCTTTTTCCATAGTTCACAAATACCAAGTATTCATAGTGAGTTAAATACATAATGCTTTTTTGGCACAGTATATGGAAAGTTGAATATATAAATTTTATTTACTACATAAAAATGCACCTATTTAAATGTGTTATGCCACCTCTGATCAGTGGTGAGATTCAGCCAGTTCCCACTGATTCGGCAGAATCAACACCTACAGTTCTGTTAAGTTCTGCGAATTGATTGTTAAAATGGAACTTGAAATCAGGATTCCCTCTAAGGTGGGTGCTGGGAGCTTCCTGATGTAGAAATCACAGATTTCTATGCCTCCCTCTTTTTAAACTCTCATCTGAGCAGCATCACATTCTAAGCTCACAGAGTAAAGTCCCTCCATGCCATCCATAGATATAGAAACTTAGATGGAACTGTGCTTGTTATAGCTATTTATTCATTCCCTAAGACTTTTTATGGAATGCTATTTTTACTCCCTTGTGGTTGCTACTTCAGTGAAAAAAACATATACCATAAGAGAAACCATACCAAAAAAAAAAAAAATAGAGGGTTACACATTGTCATTCCTTTCAGTTTTGTGTTAAGCCCCCAATTCCAAGGATTGATGTGCCCCCAATTCCAAGTGATTGATGCAATTCCTGAAAGTGCTCAAAGACATAAAAATATTGTCAGACAAATTGCTGTACAGCGGAGGCAATGAGGTGTTTTTCAAAGATGAACAAAGTATGCTCCGAGAAGAGAAGTTTCTAACATATCAAACGCAATGACTATTGGTCTAATTGGCCGACCTGTGAAGGAAAGGGAGCCTGCTCCTACAGCGGAAGGATGATTCAGGACAAATCACGCAGCTGATGTGCTTGGATAAAAGCAATGAACATAGCAAATGAGGACCCCAATCACGAAGTAAGAGCGGTATACCTTAAATGACAGTTTTACTGTTTTGACAGGTATTTAATATTTTATCATTAATATTTGAAACTTTCTTATAACATAATCTAGCTTTGTGTTCCTCTTTTATTGTTTTTATGTAACAATGGTGTGAAATAATACACCACTTTTCACTATACGATTTTTTTTACTTTAACTTGTCATTGGGACAAAGAATCAGGTGCTAAGTTATTGGAGTCCCATCACTGCCTCTGCCAGCAAAGCTGCCAATATGTTCAGCTGTGTTCGAGGTTCAATCGACTCACAGGAGCATCGGTAGAAACGGTTGGTGATTTTCTTAAAAAAAATCCACTAAAAACTATGGAACAAGTTCTACTCGGATGCTCCCTGAGGCTACCAGGAATTGGAGTCAATTTAATGGCAACTACTGTCATACATCTGTGTCTTATATGTGGGGAGCATTCAATAACTAAGATGAATCATCTAAAAATAAGGCAGACCCAACTGAACAGAACAATCTCTATTGGAAACTATAAAGAAAACACGTAGAAAATTCGTGAAAGGTTATTGTTGTTGTAAGTTGAGTTTGATTCATAGTGAAGCTATGTGAAACAGAAAACAAAAGTACTGTCTGAACCTACAACATCCTGATAATCCTTGCAGTGTGGGAGCTTATTGTGGTAACCAAAATGCCACTTGATCTCCTTAAGGACACAGTCTAGCAATATGTGACTTAGTAAATTTTCTTGTCAAACATCAACATTTAAACACATCAGTTCATTTTCAGTCTTTTTTATTCACACTCCTACCTTTCCACGCACAGAAGGTAACATAAAACAACCATGCTTTAAGTTAGGTGCAAGGGATGTTTTTGCTTTTTAGCAGGCTAAGGCAGCCTTTCACAGAGATTTACTCAATGCAATACGTGATTTTATTTCTTTACTGCTACTTCCATGGGTGTTGATTATGTATGCAAATAAAGGAAATTCTTGACAATTTCAATATTTTCTCTATTTTTCATAATGTTGCTTATTGGTCTGGTTGCGAAGATGTTTGCTTTCTTCATGTTGAGGTATAACAGACTGAAGGTTACAGATTTTTTATTTCCATCAGTAAATGTTGGAGCAGAACACTGACATAAAACTAAGAAATTTAGGATAGACTCAAACGATGACGTAGAATGAGAGAAATGATTGTTAAAGTGGAATGAATTTTTGCTGAAAGTGGAGAACACCAGAAATATGTTTATCTGTGTTTTATGGAGTATCCAATAGAATTTTACTATGTAGGCTATAAGAAATCATTGCTAACAATATAGGAATGGGCATTTCAGGGTACATCTCTGCGAGGATGTGGAACCAGTACACAGACCAACAAGCACTACCTGAAGGAGAACAAGAGGATACTGCACAGTGTAAAATCAGGCAAGTTATGGATTGAGGTTGTATCTTTTTATCATATTAATACAATCTGTTTTCTGAGCAATTAATCCCAGAAACTGGACAATAATAGATTTATAGAGATTAAATATAAACTATGGACATACATAAATGTTGTGATAAAAGTGTATAAAGGAAATCAAGACTTTGTAAGAGGAAAGAATAAAAGCATTATCATTCTTCTCTGAGAAGGTAATAATTTTTTGTGACCTAGTTTTCACAGTATCCCAGAAATTGAGCTCACATCAGGAAGAAAAGTGGTTCTGAAAAGACACCAGTGTTCCACACCAGGTGCCCTCAAGGTCCATGGAAGACGCACACAAGTTGCTGAAAACCTGTCCCAAGATCCCAAGCACGTACAAGACTATTGGAATAAGGACCCAACAAGTCGCAGTGATACCCATGAGTGCGAACTTGATCTGGTCTGACTGAGCCCCGCACTGGGGACACCAGCATAGTCTTGGCAGCATGAAAGCAATTTTTATTGCTCACAGACAGCAGGTAACAGACATTAGGCATAGATGCATAGTGAGTGAGCCCCCATTGGACTTGCTAAACTTTCTTTGCATCAGGTCCTCTTTTTTCCCACTACCCCTTCCTCATAAGCCCTTGATAATTTATAGATTATTTTGTTATATCTTGCCCTATCCGGCATCTCCCTTCACCCCCTTCTCTGTTGTCCGTCCCCCAGGGAGGAGGTCACATGTAGATCCCTGTAATCAGTTCCCCCTTTCCAACCCACTCATCCTCTACACTCCCATTATCGCCCCTCACACTCCTGGTCCTGAAGGTATCATCCAACCTGGATTCCCTGTGCCTCCAGCTCCTATATGCACCAGCGTACAACCTCTGCTCTATCCAGTCTTGCAAGGTAGAATTTGGATCATGGTAGTTGGGGGGGAGGAAGCATCCAGGATTTGGGGGAAAGCTGTATTCTTCATCGGTGCTACATCGCACCCTGACTGACTCATCTCCTCCCCTAAACCCCTCTGTGAGGGGATCTCCAGTGACCGACAAATGGGCTTTGGGTCTCCACTCTGCACTGCCTCCTTCATTCAATATGGTATTTTTTGGGGGATGATGCCTTATACCTGATCCCTTTGGCACCTCGTGATTACGCACAGGCTGGTATGCTTCTTTCATGTGGGATTTGTTGCTTCTGAGCTAGACGGCCGCTTGTTCACTTTCAAGCCCTTAAGACCCCAGACACTATCTCTTTTGATAGCCGGGCACTATCAGCTTTCTTCGCCACATTTGCTATGCACCCATTTGTCCTCGGTGATCCTATCATGGAGGTGTGCAGCCAATGATATGATTTTTTGTTCTTTGATGCCTGATAGCTGATCCCTTAGGGACCACGTGATCACACAGGCTGGTGTGTTCTTCCATGTGGGCTTTGTTGCTTCTGAGCTAGATGGCCGCTTGTTTATCTTCAAGCCTTTAAGACCCCAGACACTATCTCTTTTGATAGCCGGGCACCATCAGCTTTCTTCACCACATTTACTTGTTAACCTGCTTTGTCTTCAGCAGTTGTGTCGAGAGGGTGAGCATCATAGAATGCCAATTTAAGAGAAGAAAGTATTCATGCATTGAGGGAGTACTTGAGTAGAGGCCCAAGGTCCTTCTGCCACCTTAATACTCAATCTATAAATATAGACACATAGTTCTATTCCCCCATCCATATATATATATATATTTGCATGTACATGTCTTTGTCTAGACCTTTATAAAGCCCTTTGCCTCCTAGCTCTTTCCTCTATTTCTCTTGACTTTCCTCCTGCCCCACTATCATTCGTACAATTCTTATCACAATCCATACATCCATCCATTGTGTCAAACACATTTGTGCATTTGTTTCCCCCATTCTCAAAACATTTGCTTTCTACTTGTGCCCTTGATATAAGCTCCTCATTTTCCCCCTCCCTCCCCACACCCACCCTCATGAACCCTTGACAATTTATAAATTATTATTATTTAATTATATCTCACACTGTCCGACATCTCCCTTCACCACATTTCTGTTGTCCACCACAGGGAGAAGGTTATATGTAGATCTTTGTAATTTGTTCCCCCTTTCTACCCCACCCTCCTTCCACCCTATAGGTATCTCACTCTCATCACTGGTCCTGAAGGGATCATCTGTCCTGGATTCCCTGTGTTTCCAGTTCCTATCTGTACCAATGTATATCCTCTGTACTTTTGAAGGGCTACATTAATGTGTACTATTTTTTAAAATAACATGAAGAAAGGTTTTAATGTTTTATGTACTTCAATAAAAATTATTCCAGATGCAGCAATTTAATTCTGAAGTAAAAAAATGTATTCATGTCAATATATCAGTGTACATTTTTCATTAATACTGACCTGTTTATATAAATCACTTTATTTAAGGGTTATTATTTAGACACAGGGGCTGCAACAATGGGCTAAATTGTAACAATTGTGAGGATAGCAAGAGACTGAGCCTTGTTTCATTTAAGGGCATTAATTTTTGATACATTAGCACCTATGCACCAATAATTGATTTAGAATTTCCATCATAGGTGAACAAAACAAAACAAATGTGTTGAAAGGTAGACTTGTGGAAAGGCATCTTCTTTGTTTGCCACATCAGTCACCTAATGTTTTATGTATGCATGTATGTGAGGATAGACATGTAAAATTGAATTTAAATAGAATGGAATTTTTCTAAAACTTTTTGAAGACCTTCATATTTACTGTAATTCTTCAATGCTCTTTACCAATATTTAGACATTTACTTCAGCAGGATTTTCCCCCAGGTTGGTAATAGCCATATTCTCCAGTTCCCTCCCTGTTACCCCCTATATATTTTCACAGTCTTTACTAATTCTTTCCTATCTGAGCAGTCTAGTCATAAAAAGGGAGATTTTTAACACCTCATTTTTTGTCTCTCTGTTTCAATGCATACATTCACCAACAAACAAATGGATCAAACTAGCTGTTTGGCAAGACAGAGTGGAGAGCTACAGTGTCACCTGGTGCCAGTGTTGTGAATGATGAGAAGTGAAGCACCGAAGCCATTCTTCCTGGACCAGTAAGCTGGTGATGCTGTGACAATTCCACAGCATCTGT
The DNA here is from genome assembly GCF_050624435.1 of Tenrec ecaudatus. Lineage (NCBI taxonomy): Eukaryota > Metazoa > Chordata > Mammalia > Afrosoricida > Tenrecidae > Tenrec > Tenrec ecaudatus. Next base: position 93,776,249 of record NC_134532.1, on the reverse strand, counting down.
GAAAAACTGCCTGTGATGAAGTGGTCTTCTGTACAATATTTACAAGCTAACTTGTAAAATATTTTTCTCTTCACAGATTTTACAATGATCTATTATTTTTTGAATAAAATTTACTCAGACATCATAGGAAAAATTTTTAAGATGTCTGTGGGATCCAAATAAAGAATAATTTCCAAATGAACATTTATAAAAAATGCTATACATGGCAACTGGAATACATTCACTTAAAAATTAATAAATAATTTTATTGGGGGCTCTTACAGCTCTTTTTTTTTTTTTTGGCCACCACCCCACTCCGCACTCACACTCACTCACTCACTCTCCTTTTTTTTTTTTGCTCTTACAGCTCTTATAACAATCCATACATCCATTGTGTCAAGCACATTTGTGCATATGTTGCCACCATCCTTATCAAAACATTTTCTGTCTACTTGAGCCCTTGGTATCACCTCATTTTTTATCTCCCTCGCTGACCCTCCCACCCTCAAGCAACCTTGATAAATTATAAATTACTATTATCTTCATATTTTACACCATCCACTGTCTCCCTTCACCCATGTTTCTGTTGTTCATCACCCTTGGGGTGGGGAAGGGCGGGTGTTATACACTGATCATTAGATCCATTCCCTGTTTCTCCCATTCTCCCCCCACCTTCCCCCTGCCCTAATGGTATTGCTACTCCCACTTTTGTTCCTAAGGGGTTTATCTGTTCTGGATTCCGTGTGTCAAGAACTCTTATCTGTATCAGTGTAAATTCTCTGGTATAACTGGATTGGTAAGGTAGAACTGGGATCAGGATAGTGTGTGTGTGTGGGGGGGGGGCAGAATTAAAGAACTATAGGATGCATGTTTTGCTGTAATTTTTGTCAGTGCTATACTGCACCTTGACTTGTTTGTCCCTTCCTAGTGACTTTTCTGTGATGGGATGTCCAGCTGTCTACAGATGGTAAACCCTCTAGTTCACATTGAAATGGGTGTTTGTTTTGGGTCTTCTGATGCCTGATACCTGATCCTGTCAACACCTCATGATCGCACAGGCTGGTTTGCTTCTCCCAGGTGGACTTTGTTGCTTCCCAGCTACATGGCCACTTGTTTATCTTCAAGCCAGAAGTTTTGAAGGACACAATGAAGTGTTCTGGAATTCCCATCCTACCAAGGTTATCATAGTTGTTTAAGATCCACACAGTCTAATGCCTTTGCATAGTCAAAAAAATTCAACTAACTATTCTTTCTGGTTTTCCCTGATTCCACTCAAGATTCATTTGACATTAGCAATGATATCCCTTGTTCTAAGTCCTTTTTGGATCTGGCCTGAGCCTCTGGCAGTTCCCTGTCAATGTACTGCTGCTACCGCCATTAGAAGACCTTTCCTTACAGTAGTTCAAAAATGAATGAGTCAATGTTTAGCATCTTCTCTCCCAAAGATCCTTCTGGCTACACTTCTTCCAAGACAGATTTGCTTATCCTTCTTGCAGTCCATGGCAATTTTAATAATCTTGGCCAACACCGTAATCAAATATGTTAATTTTTAGTATTCTCTATTCATTGTCCAGTTTTAACATGCATATAGGACAATTGAAAAAGACTATGGTGTGATTATCCAGTGAAAAATAGCATTGCTTAATTTCTTGATTCCTGCTTCCTTGAGTGTTGATTGTGGATCCAAATAAAATGAAAGCCTTCAAAATTCCAAACATTTTCTCTGTTTATCAGTACATTGGTTACAAGTCCAATTGTGAGGATATTTTCTCCTTATATTAAACTATAATCCATACTAATTCTGTTATGTATATCCTCATCAGTAGTACTTCAAGTCTTTTTCTACTTTTATCAATCAATGTTTTACCATGTTTGTGTTGCAGGTTATGATGGACCTCCAGGATCACAGCAATACACAAGCCACAAGAGAGTGCCAAAATGACAAATGCATGATGGAATATCTACATATTGATAGTTTAAAATTATATATATATACATATATATATATATATATATATATATATATATCCCAAATGGACCTACCTTACTTCCTTACTAGATGATCTCTTGTTATTATATTTTCTATCTCAAAAAATACTGCTTAATCTAGCTGGAAGGAACTCTGGTCATGAAATGGGTAAGCACTCAGTTGATAAGCAAAAGTTGGGAAGCCTGAGTTTACCAAGTGACTCCCTCGGAGAAAGGCCTGGCAGTATGCCTTTGGAAAGGTTACAGTAAAGAATTTCTCTGTGGAGAAATTCTAATATGTCACATAGCATTCTTATGAGTCAAAATCTACTTGATAGAATCGTGTCATCAAGGATGATGAGACTTTGTCTCTTGCACTTTGAACATGTCATCAGGAGAGACCATTCTCTGGAAGATGACATCGTGGTTGGTAGAATTTCAGTGAAAAAGAGGATGCTTTTCAATGAAATGGACTCACACAGTGGCTGCAGCATTGACTCAAACATAGCAACAATTGTGAAGATGGCATACACCTGGACAGTGTTGTTGTTCTGTTGTACATAGCATCACTATGAGTCCAGAGTAGTGCATTATACCGTGGGCTGCTAACCATAAGGTCAGCAGTTTGAATCCACCAGCTGCTGCAAAGGAGAAGGATGAGGTCTTCGCATCCATACAGAGTTACAGTCTCTGAACCTACAGAGGGAGCACTCTCCACCCTACAGGGGCGCTGTGAGTGAGAATCAAACCATGGCTTGAGGGTTTGGTGTGGCTTTTACTTTTTTGGACATAGGATCACATGAGTCTGAACCAACTAGTGGCCGCTAAATTTAAGACTTGTATGATTCTTCACTATGTCTGCTTTGACCCGCACTTTCCCAAAATTCTTCTTGCCACAATTTTCACTTTCTTATGATGCTTTCTTTATGATATTTGAAATTACCTTAGTTGCACGTTATGGGAGGCAATAGCAGTATACACATAAACCTGTAGCAAGATTTTGATCTTCTACTCTTCCAACAGTGTGGTACTCCTTTGTCCAATGAGATTCAAGAGTTGGAATGATGGACTCACTCCAGCAATAGTTAGGAGAATGGAGTCGGAGCAGACAGTGTTCTGTTGTGCTGAACACAGGGTTGTTATGAGTCAAAACTTACTAGATAGCATCCAACAATCACAACTAGCCCAACAGTGGCTATGGAATAAAAAGTTACGCACAAAACAAACATTTTGGCAGGAAACATAAAGGTCCATTAACTTGGAACTTTTACTCTTTTTGTTTCACATTGATCATTCAAATCTCTGAATACTGGTATTTTTAATTTGTTCTGCATTCCATCGATGCATTACAATTTCATGTCTTCAACATTTACTGTGCCTCTTCCGCTGTCTAGAATGAAATTTTCTTTCAAATAACTAGAAATATCATGAAATTATAAGCAATCAAATGAAAGTTGTCTTCTGCAGGGAATCTAGGAAAGAATTTTTCACTTTAAAAAACTAGAGGAGCACTTTTTTCAATTATTAGACATTGTTGTGATACTAGGAGATGTCAAAGTCATCTTGAATTATTAAGGAAGCAGCTTGCAGGGGAAAAATAATATGAAAAAGCAGGCAATGTGGAAATATGGGCACTTATGCCTGTGATGAGGTAGTACAGTAACCGAATTATACATTTATATAATTATTCTACATTTGAACTTTCAATTGAAGTGAGATGATGAGTGTCTTTGTAATTGAATCACTTCTTTTGGGGCTTATAGTCCAAATCGTTTTCCATTGAAAACCAGGGATTGGAAGCTTAAACCTAAGGAAGAAGCCCCAAATGCACTGGGCATGATCTTGTTGACATTTGCAAGATTAAGAATCCTTTTCCTCTAGGCAGTGCACAGACTATTCATCAAATCAATCACAGATGCAATTTTATTTTTAGAGTACATTTTCCTTACTTCAAAGGGCATGAAGTTTTATGCCTCTTGTACACCAGTTGGAGTTACCATCTGCTCTTATTTACTTTTATTTCACCCCACACTTTCTCAGTTAATCCCTCAAGATTCCCCCCACCACGCACACATTTTGGCATCATAATTTTGTCATTAGAACATCTTCACAAATTTATCAATATTTTATAAGTGTTAAAGTATGTTTAATATCATAAACACTGAATCTGTGTTAATCATTACTTTATTGAATTATAAAACTTATTTTCACAAATTTCCTAAGAAAATGCCTTGTAGTGTTTGTAATATTGTTTTCCTGATTTCATTCAAGATTAGTATGTTCAGGGCGGTATAGCTCTAGACTACTGTATTGTTTTTATGTTGACCCCTTAAATAAAATTTTAAAAAATGTTTGGTTAGTTTATGTGGCAATGAAGTTATCATTAATTGTTTTTTTAAATTTACCTATGAAACTAAGGGAGTCAAAGAAAAATAAACTGTACCATTTCAGTTTTCCTCTTCTTTTTACATTCTAAAATAGCTGGCTATTTTGCAGAAAAATTAAATTATTGGCAGAATTGTTGCATTATCAGCAAGTTAAAAAATCTCTTTTCACATGATTTTAACACTATGTATAAGAAATGATGTGTCTAATTTTGGTACCATTAATTATTTAACAGGACACTTCCAGCCCTTGTCTTTGTAGCTCCTACTAACTTAGAGAGACAATACATAGTGTGTTTCTTTATCTTTATGGTTCTTGGTCTTAGCAGGGGGAGAAAGATGCTGATAGGGTGATAAGCTTTGGTTATGAGTAATTGTTAGCATGGTTCATTGTGATCATAAACATTTCAAACACAGGGTTGTCAAGTTTGCCATCCTTTTGGGTTTAAAATGAGTAGGACGAGGTGAGATCTCACTACTTGAAGAAGAGCCAGGAATGAACATGTCTTTCAGGCTCCAAGATCTCGGAGTATGAAGTCTCTGACACCAAAAGAGCTGCAGAGAACCATTCGTAGACTCAAGAGTCAAACACAAGTCAGAGGGGTGGCCGTCTGGTCCTGGGCACAAGTAAAGCTGACTACCTATGGACAGGAGACTGCCTGGGAGAGCGGGGCACCTTTGAGAATTAAACAAATCAGATTGGTTGAACTATGATCTAGAGCAAAGTAACATTGGGATGAGGCATAGGATAGAGTGGAGTAACCGCTGGACATTTAGCAGCAGGGTTGAGAACACTGTAACATCACCTGAACCAGACAGAGGCCAGGCCAAAGGGCTAAGGGCCAAAGAAAGGCCTGCTTGGGAGCAATGCAGAAAAGGTTGTATCAAAGAACTGTATCCCTAAGATATCTCTTCCTGAATTGTAACCTGTTAACTTTCTTTATAAACCTCATAAGTGAGTTCTGTGTGGCCATAGCAATAAATTAGAGAACCTAGCTGAGAAGCAGAGTAATGTGAGAGGGATGACGGGTGTCAGGGATGATAAAGAAGGTTGGAGGATGGGGGATGGAGGCACTTCTGAGCTGTGCCTCATAGGATTCAGCCTTCAGCTAATGATTTTAATTTTCCTTCCTTTTTAGAAGTCAGCCGAGATCAGACAGCATTCCCAGACCATTGTGCAATTTTTACACTGGCATATTAAATTCACCCTCCCCACATAAGAAATACTTGTTACTTATTTTACTCATTAATGAATCAGTGTCTTCTGATATTTAGAAAATATTAAATGTAAGTTACACTTTACAATAATAAATTCAATAAGCACACATCACCTCATTCCCTTCTACCCTTATTGCCTGATACCAATCAGCTGGTCAACAGTGAGATGGCCTCAACAGCCCAGAATACGAGTGATCAGTTTTTGCTGCCTGCTAAGGAACAGCATGGACAGAAGATGAAGGCCAAAGGGAAAGAGAATAATGCAATGTTGGCTAAGCCTGTTGTATTGCTTCATTTACCAGGACCATTTGTGTGAGATGCAAGAAAAATGCAACACATCACAAGAGCTTTTATGTACATGTGTTAACGAAATAGAACGAAATTGTAATTACCTTATATACTCAACTATAAGCCCACCCGAGTATAAGCCGAGGTATGTAATTATTACCTGGGAAACCAGAAAAACTGATTGACTCGAGTATAAGCCTAAGGTGGGAAATGCAGAATAGGAATTAACATAGAGACCAGTGGGGCGAGATGGAGCGCAGCCACAGACACATCCTTACCAGTTCAGCTGCCTGAGTAAGTGAATCACTACGGGTGCTTCTGTGAATTGGAGCTGTCCACGTCATAGGATGGCTCTGATTGGTTAGATGTGAGTAAACAAACATTCAAAGCCCTGCAGTGTCAGTGGGGCTTTGAATGAACAGTGGAGGAATGGCAATCACCTGCGAGATGTTACACCTTGCTGGGGTACCATTGACCCGTGTATAAGCCAAACCCCAGTTTTACATCACATTTTTTGTGCTGGAAAACTCTGCTTTTATACATGAGTACATATGGTATATTTATTTATTTCTATCAGAGAGGCACAAAATTGAGCTTAGGAAAAAATTTGATACACATTTATCACACATTCATTCATGCATTATATGTTATTGAAGTCATGGGAATGATTATTGTGAAATTATCTGGGGGCATTTTACTAAGGTAGTCATAACATTTTGTCATGTTTCAGAAAAATGCAATAATTTAAAATACACACATACACCAAATTAAATCACTGCCATTGATTTGATTCTGACATATGTATGTTTTGAGACTAAAATTTCATGAGGGCAGAAATCATCTTTTTCTCATTGAGCAACTGGTTGGTGGTAGGTAGGTTTGAACTACTGATGTTGTATTAAGCAGTCCAATGTTGTAATACTTGTGCTTCATGATCAACTTGGAAGGGTACAGGATTCTCAGTGGTTTGGCAGTGAAGACCCAGGGATCCCGCGACAAGATCTTTCCCATGGTGTACCCTGTTTCAAATAAACATTGTAGAAATACTTGCTTGGTTTTTGCTGTGTCTAAATCCTGGCTCTGGTTTGTAGATTTCTAGTTCTTTGGACTTGAGCCAAGGACCTATATAATTCTTTTTGATCCTGGAAAATTTCAGGGGTCAGTCAGCTTATCTGCTGACCTTGGATGTATTTGCCTCTATAATCACAATCCTGTTACCCGCCTGCAGATCTGGGGTTCACTAGTGTCCGCAGCATGGTGAGAGAACACTCTTTCCTAACCTCTGACCCGTGGACTTGGACCTTGACCACTTCTATAGTTGTACAAGTCATAGGCTTCATATGTGTATATGCATGTACATATGTATATATGTGTATGTGTGTATGTATATATTTATAGCTGTATCTATATACCTATATAAACTTCACTCGTTTTGCTTCTCTAGAGAACGTGGCCTAAGATAAACACCTAACCCCTGGGTCTAGCAGGGATCTCTCGCACGTATTCTCAACCTTTCTACAAGTATTTAATTATGAATATGATGTAGGGATTTCAGTGACAGAAGATATCAGTTTGAGCTAGGACTGTGTTTATAAATAGAGAATGTAGAGAAAGTATTCTTAAGGAGTTAAAGTAATTTACTCAAATCATAGTGTTAAAACTTAGAAGAGTGAAATCAAATCTCTCCTTTTCTAAATACATTTCTTGTTCAGGTTCATTATAATATACCTTATAGGATTTCAGCGACAGTCCCAATTGTCAGAGGAGACAATCTGAACTGAATGATAGAAGTTATAAGCAAGAAATGGAGCAAGGAATATCTCCTGTCAGGAAAAGGCATGAACAAAATAATGAAATTGTTACTGTGGGTGCAGTTCATTAAAGTGAGGGAGCACAGAGGATTCTGGGGGAAAATGAGTAGGCATATAATTGTCTAGAAAAGACACAAAGGGTTGAGAAACAAAATAGAACACCTTACAAGGGTAACATCCAGGTTCCATTTTTACAAATGTGCCCCTTGTTGGAATCATTTGAGAATTCGTTTTATAAGACTAATACCTAGAGGTGATAAATGAAAGTAAAACTTATTTTCTCCTTTATCACTACCAAAAGAGTAATTCTTACTGAATGTATTCTCTTGAAACACAAAAGTTATCAATGATGATTCTTGGTGACAGAACTCAGTGCTCTTTCATTGCAGGTATGGACAGGGCACCAAGATTTTTGGTCATAAACATTTTTAAAATCTATGCAAACATTCTTTCCAAGGATAATTTTATTAACTAAAAACGTAGTCTTTTCTTTGGAAGACCTGTGAAGGAAATGATAGAGAAAGAAAAGCAGTTATAGTTTAAATCATTTTTAAAAATCAACATTTGGAAAAAACTTAGGACTTGCAATTTGGGGGTGGGGTGTCATAGAAAACAACTACTCCAACCACATGGTTTATTAATAAAGAGATTTGCATAAAAAGCTCTTTAGTTGATAGCTCTACAGGAAAAATAAATGGTGATGGGATTTATATTGTCTTCTATAAATAAGTATGCGACTGTCCTTAGAACCTGAAAGGAGGCTTCTATGAGTCAATAGCAAAGTTGTTTAGGACCATCCATTTCCTCGAACTCACAGCAACCGTACAGGACATAAAATTGCACAGCTGGAGGGTTGCTTGCCTGTAGTTTTTACAGGAACCAATCAGAAGGCCTTTTCTTTTGCCGACATTTAATAAAATTTAAAGTATTTAAAACATTCAATATAATTTTATTTAGATGGTTCAATTTGGTTATTAGTGTTTACATCAATGAAGGATTACTCACAATTTCTGTTTTGTCAACAGTTGGGAAAAGACAAAGCCAACTGAATTCTATTTTACGGTGACTATGTCTTTCTTAAGGAAAATATTTTTTCAAGGAAAGTTGTACTTCATATTGAATGTATTCCTTTAAAATCAATCAGCTTTTTACATATGAACTGTTTAACTAAAGTTTCAAGGAGGGATCATTAGATAGAATATTACTTTTATGAAGAACACATTTTTTAAAGATATATACTACCAGATTCAAATTAATAGAGAGTAAAAGATAATTTCTATTAATATTGGTGATCAGAATATGAAAGTTGGAAACAAAGAAGGATAAGTGGTTAGAAAACATGACTTTAATAATAGATGTGAAATTGTATAAGATATAATTTTGCAAGACCAGTGACTTATTTTTCAACAACATAAGAAACATCTATACAGTATGGCATACACAGGAATCAAACTGACTACCTTTATGGCAAGATACCATGGACATTTCAATATCATCAATCAGCACAAAGTCAGGACCAACTATAGAACAGACCATCATTTGCTTTTATTCAAGTCCAAATGGAAAATAAACAAAATTAAACAAAGCCTGCAACAATCAAAACACAACCTTAAGTATATCATGCCTGAATTTAAAAACCATTTCAGGAATATATTTGACACATTGAACTTTAAAGATTAGAGATGAAATAAATAGTGGGGTGACATCAAAGATGGTTCGTATACACGAAGAAAGAAAATCGCCATAGAAAGTATAAGAATGAACCAAAATCAATATGAATGTCAGAATAAGTTTTGGAACGTACACCTACTGAAAAAGAACAATGCTGTAAAATGCTGTGTCGAATATTTCCAAGGGCCATGCAAAAGGAAGAGTAAAGTACTACAAAAGGATAAAGGTTCTGGAGTTTAGAAAAACAATAGGTAAAATTATGTTTAAGTTGAAAAAATTCAAGACGATCTTGGCTCTACGAAAAGAATACCATAAAAATATTTACCTGTATTTCATTGTCTACATAGCAACAAATGAGGAAGACATTCAAGGAGATGGATTGATACAGTGACTGCAATGATTATTTGAATAGGCAGAACCAGACAACATTTCAGTTTGCTGTACGTTGTGAGGCAGTGAATCAGAACCAAACTTAGTTCACCTAATAAGAACATTTTACTTTGAGGACTGAAGTGCCGAGGTATTTTCCATTGCCTCATGTGTATCTGAAAGTTGGACATTGAATGAAGAAGATCAAAGAAGAATCCAAGCATTTGAGCAGAGGTGCGGGAGAAGAGTATTGAAAGTACTATGGACAAGGTCAACCGGATCTGTCTTAGCGAGACTTCCTCTTACATATTTTGGACGTGTTGGGAGAGCCCTTGGAGAAAGACATCATGCTTGCTAACGTAGAGGGGCAGCAAAGGAGAGGACGGCCCTCAAGGAGGTGGATTGATACCACGGCTGCCACTACAGGCTCAGGCACAGGGACAATTGTGAGGATGGCGCAGGACCGGCGAGTCTGTTGTGCATGAGGTTGCTATGGGTAGAAATGACTCGATGACACCACACAACTTTGAAACTACGTTTCAATGATACATTACACAGCAAATTAGGTTCCCATTTAACAATCTGTAGACAATTTGCTTATTGAAGCCCAGTAATATATTTTAATGGATGTATACGTGTAATCTATCTCTCTATATATTTATGTAACGATTAACAAAAAATCAACCATCTCCTAGTGTGGGCATGATTCTTCCCTCTGTTTACATCTTTATACTGTATTTCACTCATTTCTTCTTCAATGTATTCAGTTATTGATTATGCTAAGCTAATAAACCTGTCATCTAAAATGATTTTGTATTTCTTTAACTTTCCCTGATAAGTTGTTTGATCAGAAAGAAAAATATGAACACAGTCCTTGAAGTTGAAGATGTTCTAGTTACCTAGGTGTCCGTCTCTTCCCCGTCTTCTCTGTGGCATTTGGGGATCCTGACAACCTCTTCTTCCTTTATTACTCTCAGAGTGCTCTCATTCTCATTTATGTTTTCCGTTCTTCGGTGTCTCTAAGTCTTCTCTTCAGCATCTCATGGAAGACTTACTGAGTCTGTATGTGTTCTCAACCTCAAGCTCACCTTATAAATTTTCTCCTCAATTTTATTGTACCCTCAATTCTATTTTGAACTCTTCTTTTTCCACACCAACTTCTTTTCCAAATCTTTATTTTCTCCCATGCATTCAAATAGAATATTCACAAGAACTACTTATGCATTTTCATGCAAAGCTTTAATTGGTACATACATTTAAACTCACATATCATAAATGAACTCCTAACCATTGGCCACTACTTAAGCATGGAAACTTCAATGACAAAGTCCCTGAGATCTGCATCCAGGTAGACGTGGGAACATACTTGCCGTAGCCATCGATGAACTATGGTATCTCAGACACATTTATCGTCTTTTCTAAGACTTATTTTCTTCGGCAATATGGTTGGCTTAGCAGCTGTACTACCTTAAACTTTGGTGGAAGGAGTAAAAGAGGAATTCAGAAAAGCAAGACATGAATAAGGAAATTCTCAGAAATAAAAGCACTTTAAAAAGAATGCCCCCAAATATGGAGTGTTCGTAAAGACAAGGACCAAAGAAAAACCTTGAGACATCAAGGAACCTAGGAACATGTTCACAACTAGCATAAAGGATGTGACAATGTTAAAAACATTTTAAGGCTTTTGTTTGATTTATTTTTAGCTGCACTGTGCCTGCCACTGTCATAGGAGCCTCAGTTTGGCTGATAGCCTATCTACATATTTCATTCATGTTCTTATACAACTGTTTGAGTTCTAAAACAAAGGATGAAATTTTATTCATCCCCATACTTCTGTGTTTTATATAAGCTACATTCGTTATTTCATGTAGAGCATATGGTTATACTTTGGATTCCTAGATATTTTGTGCCTGTTTTATAATATGCAGTATGTTGTTATATATTACAATAACTTGCTCTTATCTCTATAAAACTTAAAACTTGTTCACCTGCTAGTTTAGAAATGATAAGTGAATTAATTTATTGTATGAAGTATGCTACATGTGCTAACATCTTCGTGAGAATTATTCTTGGACTATAATTTAAGGAGAACAAATGAATCATATTCATTTTATAGAGAAGCTAATTATTTATGAAGTTAAGCATTTCTCTAAAGTATACAAAGTGCTGATAGAATCATATATACTCCAATTTCCTACTCTGATAACCTTTGATACTTATACAGAAGAAAAATGTGCATGAGTTTTGTATATAACATTTACCTATCAACATGTTTGAATTAAACAGTTTTTGCGAATGAACTATTTAAAGTTTTAAAATTGTAGTCTACTACACTTTAGCATGATATTAATTATATTTTCCTGCTTGAGTATGCAGTAACTCACTGCTCTCTAACTATTTATCCTTTGTAACCAATATTTTAGAAAGCATAGTGTGCATTAGTAATTTATTTACATTATCAAAGTGAGTCCCCAAAAAAGAAATATATGTTCATGGTTGTAAGACTTACTTTCTTTACTTTAGTAATTTTTAAAGTTATTTTTCAAATTTCAAATGTAATTATATTAACTAGATGAACACCAGACCAGTTTGTTATATATAGTTTATATGCAGATTTTTAAAACATGAGTTATTAAAATATTTTCATTTTTGTCACTTATTTAGTCTTAATTTTACTATTATAAAATTATATTTGGAAGTAAGATTGGCAGACCAATCACCTCTCCATGCCCTTTGATCTCTGTTCTTCCAGACATTTCATCTAGAAAGATTATTTCTTTTATGAAGATCTAAGAAACCAAAGGTTCATGTATTTTCAACACAGCAGCATTATTAGTACAGAGATCAAAATATTTTTGAGTCACAATTCACTTCTAAAGAAAATGTTTATGTCTACCAGCCACAACTGAAGATCAGTTTGCTAAACCATAGTCCTATGGCCATTGAGTAGATTCCGACTTACAGCGACACCTTGTGTTTAGATTGGAACTACATGGCATAGAGTTTTCAAGGACCGCAAATTCTCGGAAGTAACTCGCCAAGCATTTCTTCCCACAGGCCCCGGGTAGATTTCATGACCAACTTCCGGACTATTAGCAGATCCCAGAACATTCCGAGACCCAGAGACACCAATATGCAGCTGGAACGCTTTCCCTTTTGATTGGGCTCTTAGCTGTCCCATAGCAAAGTTGGAAAAATAAGTATAAATATATAATCATTTAATTTTTAAAACGTTTTTTGTGTGTTTTCATGAACTTAAATCATATTTTAGGATGAAAGAGAGCTGCATTTCCTTTGATGATAGCAAGTCCTTTGACAGTGTTCAGTGGAATGTATCAAAGAAAAGCATTCAAAAGTGAAAAGGAATCCCAGTGCCACGGAGTTTAGTGTGACTCATGGTGACCATGCAGGACAGGACAGCACTGTCCCTTCGGGTGTCTGAGGCTTTAAATCTGTGTGTGTGGGGAGTGGGGCAGCTTCATCTTCCACCATGGAGGGGCTGATCACTTTGAACCACTGGCCTGGTCGTTCACAGCTCAAGGTGCAGCCCACTAAAATACGAGGGCACCTTAAAAAAATTGATCGAGAAAATGATCAATAAATAGTTATCATTTGTTGTTAGGTTCTGTATTGGTTAGAATATTAGGTCAGTTTGTTGCACTTGTTTGAAGGTCATGAGTAGACTCTAATTTATCAATCAGGTCACTCATCTTGTCTTCCTATTTTCCTAGATTCTGTGTCTGGATCTGGGGTTGGGGCCCCAGGCTTCCAGCTGACCCTGGAGCTGAGTTCTTGAAGACTTTGCATGCACATGACTGCACCCACCAACTGGTGATCTCCTAGCTTCCTGCTTCAGTTTCCTACTTCATCAGCTGGTACGTGCATAAGTCTGGACGATTCTCCAGCTGGCATCTGACCCACAGACTTGAGTTGGACTGGGCAGGACTACTTCTTTGTATAAATTTGTTATTTTAAAGTGATTATATGTGTGTGGGCATATGCATGTGTATATATGTGTGTATATACATAGGTACATGTATACACACATATATGCACATACATATATATGTATGTGTGTGAGTCTACCTGGCTTTGTTTCTTTAGAAAACTCAACCTAACACAGGTGTCATTAAATCTGTTTTTGCTGTTGTTTATTAATAAATCAGTTTATTGGGGGCTCTTATAGCTCTTATAACAAGCCATACATCAATTGTATCATACACATTTGTACATATGTTGCCATCATTATTTTCAAAACATTTTCTGTCTTTTTGAGCCCTTGGTATTAGCTCCTCTTTTTTCCCTCCCTTCCCCACCTTTCCACCCTCATAGACCCATAATAAATGGTAAAGTATTATTATTTTCATATCTTACAACATTTGCTGTCTCCCTTCACCCACATTTCTGTTGTGTGCCTCCCTGGGGTGGGGTTAGGGGTTATAGTTATATGTAGATCATTGTAGTTGGTTCCCCTTTTCTCCCCATTTGACCCCACCTTCACCCTACACTCCTGGAATCACTACTCCTATTACTGTTCCTGAGAGGTTCATCGGTCCTGAGGTCCATGTGTCCAGAGCTCTTATCTGTACCAGTGTACATGTTCTAGTCTAGCCTCATTTGTAAAGTAGAATTGGGGACATGATAGGGGGGGGTGGTGGTATTAAAGAACTAGAAGAATGCTGTGTGTTCTGTCAAATCTGTTTTGATGACGTCAGAGCAACCCTATGTACAACAGAACAAAACCCTGCCCAGTCCTGCACCATCATCACGATCATTCCTGCTGGTGCCCATTGTTGCAGCCAGTGTCAATCCATCTTTTTTGAGGGTCTGTCTCGATTGTTTACAGATTCTCGACAGAACACGATGGCCTTCTCCAGGGACTAGTCCCTTCTGATGGCATGTATTATTTGACTGAACATTCTTTGACTGGTAGGATTGTTTTAATAATTCTTTTGCCCTGAAACCTAGCAAGGTAATTGACTGAATTGATTATCAAGTAAGCCCTCAGACATTACTTGTTAAATGAACAAATAAATATGCAGTAGAAATGGGAAACAGAGACAAATTCGGAGTCTATATTTCTGTGGAGATAATGATGTATTCTGTCCATAGGACTTTCTTGTTAGTATGTAGATACTTGAAAGCATCAGCCTATGCTGACATGCACATGGGGTGAATATATAAAGCCCATGTTTCAGCTTAAGATACTTTTGATAAGCTTAAAAAATCTGTTTGGACATGGAAGAGGAAACATGCAAAGACCTTCTTGAAATGTAATCTCAGAGAAGCCAAGCTATAAGCAATATTTCCAAGGCTGGCCAGTCCACCTGCACATGCTTTACAGGATTTCTGTTCTGGTGATTCTGGGGGCTACTCACTAGCCAAGACTGACCAGGCATTTTCTCCCGGGTAGGATCTTCAACGCAGCAGTGGCCCATACTGAGCATGAGGGATGAAAAAGAGGATAAACACTGTTCATTTTTCATCCAGTCGTATATTCATGGATCACATCAACTTTAGATTTGTCTAACTCTTGCTGCAGCCCCAGAAAGTTTTTAATAATATTTCAAGTAGTAGTTACTAGCCCAATATAATTCACAGTTTTGTCTAAATCTTGCCTGTCTCTCACGGTTTAGCTCATGAGCAATATAAAAAAATAAACCATGTTTCAACTACTTTGAAGAATATAGAAAATCCTTGTGATCTATAATTTAAATAAGTTAGAATATAAAAGACTGATTTTTAAAATCTAAGAATTATTCCTAATCTTTCTTTAAAATTGTATCCTGATATTAGAAATATGGTTTTTGCTTGAGCTTTGCCAAGTTAGTCTGTGATACAGTATGGTTTATTTTCCCCTGTTCAAATGAAACACTGCATTGTAAATTGATCATTTAGGCATTAACTGAAATAAGAAAAGAAGTGTGTAACAACTTCTTCCCTATTCCCTCTTAGGCTACCTTCTCACCCAAGCCCATCACAGCCTATGAAAAATAAATGTGTCTGTGTTAAATGGAAGTCAGTGTAAGACCTTTGGAAATTTAAGCTTGTGATTTTTTTATGGCCATCTTTACAATTTAACCAAAGCTTGAGTGTTAATCACTGTTAGGAAAGATTGGAAAGTGACTGGATATGCTAAGCTTACTGCAGGATGGAAATCGGGTCCTTCTTCTTGAAGGAATTTCTCCTGCTATGCTTTTACTTTGGTGTTTAATTAGTTAAACATTTTTTAATGTATTGCAATCTGTATCTAGTGTAATGTATGATTATTATAGTGATAATAAATAAGAGGTTTATTAAAAAGCTGAGCTTCATTAACTTTGCTTGAGATTACTGTCAAACCCTTATATTTGTTGTGTTCAGAAATGAAAATGTGTCCTTTTCATTTTATTGGCTATAAATTTAATTTATTATGTATTAATATGTTACTAATTCCAGGTAATTTTTTCTGTTTTAGAAATTTCTACAAGTCAATTCCACCCATTTGGATACATGCAACTATATATTTTTGTGTTTGTGCTTACAAAACACATCTGTTTTGTATTTGTTTTATATATTATTGTGCATTGAATTATGTTCTTAAAAATATTTGAGGTAAATCCTAACTCCTATGCCTACAATATAATTTCTTTTGGGAGTAAGGTTATCTTTGTTATGTTAATGGAGCCATGTCAATATAGTACATGTTTTAAACCTATTTACTCTTAAGATAGAAAAAGAACAGATGGGCACAACAGGAAAGAAGTATAATTGGGAAAATATAGATGTCTCATGGAGATATCTAAGGAATGCTAAGAACATTAGGGAAGCTGAAACAAGGTTTTCCTCCAAGAGAAGTTTTAGAAAGTATTTACTGAGCATTACACCCTAAATTAAGACTTCTAATCTCCTACATTGTGAAAGACAAAGTTGTGATTCAGTTAAGCCACCCATCTCTTTAGTTACAGCAACATTAAAAATGTAAGGCACAGCTTACTGCTTTTGAAGTAGCATTTCTACCTTGTGACTGGTGTCAAGCAGCACCCATGGGAGGAGTGGATTACTGTTCAAAGGGGCCACTCTAGGTTGGAAAGAACTTAATAGCAGTGAGTTAGTGATTCGTGTACTTAAATTTTATGTTGAATCATGAATGTCTTTTTTAAATGCAATGTATAGTATGAAAAATATTAAGTGCTAAAATCTAATATCAATAATGAGAAAAGACTTGAAATTGATTTTTAAGATCCATTTTTGTTGACATCATGTTGACAAGATATTGATAGTCATGAAAACAAAATATAAAAGCTAGTATAGAAGGACAAACATGCCCTGCAAATTGATGGGATAATTATATTTAAAGAGATATATGAGCAAATATATTCCAAATCACTCTGGATTTTTATTCCAGAAAAAAAAATCTCAATACATAAAAGTGAGAAATGGAGTCAGGTGGGAAAAGATGAAGTGATCTGATAGATAAAATGCTCATGGCAATGGCTAAAAATGTTACCAGTTGATTCCTGAAAAAATTACCCCCCACCTGTCAGCTAATCATATTACAGTGGCATGGGTGCGGGTGCACTGCTGGAAGCTATGTCATCAGTATTTTACAATAAAGCAGGGTCATCCGTGGAGGACAGGTTTCAGTGGAGCCCCCAGACGAGGAAAGACTAGGAAGAAAGACTTGATGATGTGTTTCTTTAAATAAAAAGTAAAAGTCAGTGAAACACTGCCGATCACAACAAATTATGTGGTACAGTCCTAGAAGATGAGGGCCTGGGCAAACCCTCACAGAAGGGTCACAAGAAAGTGACGAGCCAGCCAGGGTGCGGCATCGCACCGAGAGAACACACAGCATTCCTGTAGTTCTTTAATTCTCCCCACCCCCTATCATGACCACAGTTCTACCTTACAAATCCGGCTAGACCGAGGCATGTACACTGGTACAGATAAGAGCTCTCAACACATGACATCCAGGACAGATAACCCCTCAGGAAAAGCAATGGGAGTTGCAATACCATGAATGAAGGTAGGTGGAAGTTGAGGGGGTCACGGTGAGAGATGGGGGAGAAAGGGGGAACTGACTACAATGACTGACATCTAATTCCCCACCCCCCAAGGACCGATCAACAGTAACATGAGTGAAGGGAGACAGCAGGCAGTGTAAGATATGAAAATAGTAATAATTTATAACTGACCAGATAGAATCCATGAAGGTGGGAGAGTGGGAAGGGGGGTGGGGGTGAACAGAAGGAGCTGTTACCAAGGGTAAAACAGAAAGAACATATTTTGAAAATGATGATGACAACATATATACAAATGTGCTTGCTAAAATTGATGTATGGATTGTTATAAGCGCTGTAAGTGTCCCTGGTAAAATTAAGTAAAAAAAAAAATTAAGTAAAAAAAAAAGTTACTCAAACTACACAGTGGCTGTGGAAATGGCCAGGAAAATGGAAAAACAAATAAATTGTCTTTCTGTTATATATGAAGTTGGAGCTGACTCGGGTCAACTTGAAGATAAATTGGAGTCAGTAGAATTTTATTGTATTTATTAGTATTCTTGTTTATGATTTATTATTTTTGTTCTTCGGTGTGTCGAGTTAGCTCTGACTAACATCAACCCAATATACAAAATAATGAAATACCCCCAGTCTTTTGCCATCCTCACCGTTGTTCTGCTTGAACCCATGTTGTAGCCACTTTGTCACTCCATCGTGACGAGGGTCTTCTTCACTTTTCACTTCTCCTCACTTTAGGGAGTCAGGGCTTTAGGTAACACGTCCAAAGTATATGAGACAAAGTCTCCCCACCCTTGCCTCTGAGGATCATTCCGACTGTACTTCTTCCCAGATAGGTTTCTTTTGGCCGACAATGGTACTTCCAGTATCCTTTGCCAGCCCCATAATTGAAATACACTGATTCTCCTTCAGTCTTCCTTAGTCAATGCCCAACTTTCACATGCATATATGAAGATTTAAAAATATCATGCCTTGGATTATGTGTACCTCAGTCTCAAAGTAAGATCCTTAATTTTTAACACTTTCAAAAGCTCTGGTGCAACAGATTCACCATTGCAATTCGTCCTTTGAGCTCTTGACTACTCTAGCTGTGAATATTGATGGTGGATCCACGCAAGACACCATCCTTGACAACTTTCATCATTTTTCCAATTATCAAGATGTTACCTCTTAGCTCAGTTGTGAGGATGTCTGTTTTCTTTACATTGAATTATAATCCGTTCTGAAGGCTAAAGTCTTTGATCTTCATCAACAAGCACTTTCCGGAAGCAAGGTTTTGTCCTTTACATATTGAAGGTTATTCATTAACTGTTCTCCAAGCCTGATGCCACATCCTTCTTCATATAATCCAGCTTCTATGATTATTTGCTCAGCACACAGATTGAATAAGTATCCGGAGAGGATGCAATCCTGAAGTAAAACTATCCTAATTTCAAGTAATGCTGTATTCCTTTGTTCTTTTTGGATAACTGCCTCCTGACTAATGAAAAAGTGCTGGAATTTCCATTCTTCGAATGGCTATCCTTTGTTTGTTATGGTACACACAGTTGAATTCCTTTGCATAGTCAATAATCCCAAGTAAACCTGTATTTCTTGCTTTCAGTCAAAATCCATCTGACGTCAGCAATGATATCCCTTGTTTCATGTCCTCTTCTGAATTCTGCCTGGACCTCTGGCAGTTCCCTCTATGTTCAATTGGAACCACTGTTGAGTAATCTTCAGTAAAATTTTGCTAGCTTATGATTTCAATGATATTGTTGTACAATTTGCAGTTCTGTTGGTTCATTTTTCTTTGAAATGGGAATGAATATGGATTTTGCTAGTCAGTTGACTAGGTAGCTCTCTTCCAAATGTCCTGCATTAGTTGAGTGAGTGCTTCCAGGACTTCATCAACCTGTTGAAACATCTCAATTGCTATTCCACAAATCCCTGGACTTGCTTATGGTAGTATCTTCAGTACAGCTTGAATGTCTTCCTTCAGAACCATTGTTTCTTACTCATATGATACCTCTTGAAATGGCTGAATCTCAACTAGTGTGTTAGTTCCGGTAGACTAGAGAAACAAATCTAGGGAGACACATATATGTAAAACAGAGGTTTGTATATGAGAGGAATTAAATATTGAGAAAGCATGCCAGCCCAGTTCAGATTCAGACCATAAGTCTGATATTAGCCCATATGTTTGATACCAATCTATAAAGTCCTCTTCTGACTCATGAAACACATGTAATAATGCTGAATGCAGGAAGAACACAAACCAGTGGGTGGGAAGCCTTGTGGATCCAGTGGCATTGTAAACATCTCAGCACTCACAGGGGTCTCCACGTGGCTTCTCTAGCAGTCATCGTATCATCAGGGTAGGTCCATCTGGCTTCTCCTGGGATGTCTCACAGGGAGTCAGCCTTGTTAGTAGAGCGTCTCCAAGGATGTGAGCTGAGAGAGAGAATGTGTCTCCTACCTTCAATGAGGAAATACAGGAGTTCCCAGAATGCTCAGTAGAAGGTCATGCCCACACAGAGGCCTCATTGGCTATGACCTGATTGACAGAGTAGATGCCAACCCTTCACTCTTAATCCTCTCAAGTCCCAAACTGACACCAGATTATATAACTACCACAACACTTATTTTTGATTCAGTGACTTTGCGTATTCTTTTTTTATCTTTCTTTGACCCTCCTGCACCATTTAATATTTTGCCCATAAATTTTTTCAAGATTGCAACTCAAGCTGTGAATTATTTGAGTTATTTTAGTGTAAGATATGCTGAGCATGTACATCTTTTTGTTTTGTTTTGTTTTTTGTTCATCCTTTTTTGTTGTTTTTTTAACTTTAGATCTTTGCACATTTTATTATAATATTTTACTCTCTATTCTGCAGCTGCACTTTGTAATTTTCTATTCAGCTCTTTAAATTCACCACTTCTTCCATTTACCTTAGCTACCCTATGATTAACAGCAAGTTTCAGAACTTCTTCTGGCATCCATTTTGATTGTTTCTTTCTTACCTGTCTTTTGAATGACTTTTTGCTTTCTTCCTATGTGATCTTCTGGATGACATCACACAGTACCATCCCTTCTTTGGTGATGAGTGTTCAATCTGTCAAATCTGTTTTTGTGATGCTCTAGAAAGTCATGTGGGATAGACTCAAGGTCTTATTTTGACTTCCTTAGACTTGTTTTAATTCTCTTCAACTTCCACCGTGTAAATAATTGATTATATGTTCTGCAGTTGATTCCTGGCTTCAGTTTACCTGTTGATATTGAGCTTCTCCATAGTCTCTTTCCACATATGTAGTCCATTTGAATTCTGTGTATTCCATCTGGAGAAGTTCATATGTATCAT
Organism: Tenrec ecaudatus; assembly: GCF_050624435.1. NCBI lineage: Eukaryota > Metazoa > Chordata > Mammalia > Afrosoricida > Tenrecidae > Tenrec > Tenrec ecaudatus. The sequence continues at coordinate 93,755,220 of NC_134532.1, read as the reverse complement.
TTCCTTTTATGTTGTTGAAAACAACAGTTTTTTTTCTATGAAGAAATCTTTGGTCATTCAAAATTCTATTATGCAGTCTCGAGTTTCATTTCTGTCATCAAGTTATATTTCTAACTTCTGTTACTTCCTTTTTGTTTACAATTTTTGAACTCCAATCACAAATGATTGTCAATACAAACATTGCATGTCTGCTCAATTTCAGGCTGAAGACCTTGGTGAACTTCTTCAGTTTTTGCATCACTAGCTTTAGTGGTAGGTGCATAAATTTGAATAATCCTTGTCTTGACTAGATTTCCTTATATTTGGATATAAATGGTTCTATCATAGACATCATTGGTCTTCAAGATAGATATGGAAATGTCCTTTTTTTGCAATGAATGCAATAACATTGCTCTTGAATCTAATTCTTTGCATATCAAACTATATGATTTTCAGATTGAAAACAACCAATACCAGTTCATTCCAATTCACCAACACCTTAAAACATCAATCTTGATGAATTCCATTTCATTTTCGATGACTTCCCATTTTCCTAGATTCATACTTTGTACATTCCAAGTTCCAAATATTAATAGCTGCTTATAGTCGTATCTTCTCATTTTGAATCATGCCTCATCACTGATGAAAGTCCTGAAGACTTTCCTCATCCTTGTCATTATGGTTGACTCTACTTTGAGAAGGAAGCTCTTTTTCAGTCGTATTTTGGGGGCCTTCTGATCTGAGGAGCTCATCTTCTGGCAGTATCTCTGGAAAATTTCTACTGCAATTTATTAAATGTTCTCTATCTAACAATGTTCTCCTGAGATTCATAAGGCTTTAAGTGGCCAAGTCCTCTAAGGTAGCCAGGCTATTTTTTTGTGTAGTCTTTCCTTAATCTGGATACTCTGCTGGAAACTGTTCACAATGGGTGATACTGTTGGTGCTTGAAATTCCAGTGATATAGTTTGTAGTATCACAGCAATACACGCCACTGCAGTACAACAACCTGACAGAGAAGTGGGGGTTTGTATAATATGCTCATATATAGTAAAACGATTGTTGTTGCTAATTGTGATTACATCAACTCATGATTGTAACTCATAATAATCTCATGTGTTACAGAGTGGAACTGCTCTATTGGATTTTCTTGACTATAATCTTTATAGAAATAGATTGCCAGCCTTTTGTTCTGAGAGTGCAAACCATTTGTGGTGCTTAGGAAACTTCAATGAACCTAATAAAACCTGAAAATTTTATATATAATTCTTGTTGTTCAAGGATTTCTTTCATATAGTCTACTTGACATATATAAATATAATATAATATAAATATTTATATTAAAAGGATTCCTCACAAAAACGTATGTATCTTGCCTGGAATTCTAATTTATATTATAAGAAATATGTACTATAAAAGTGACAAGATATTCATTCTAGTCAGGATATATGTGGTGAGGTGAAATTTCTTAATAGGGCTTTTGTATCCATGTATCAATAACTCTCATTAAATGATTGGATAGAACTATTTAAATAGTGTGCTACACTAATGGAGGAAATTGACCAATTTTGGTTACTACTTCCCTGGCTATCATGATAAACCTTCTCGGCAGGAAGAGACAGCAATTCCAGAACCACTGGAAAAAGAGCCACTAGTGAACCACATTCTAGACCTCTGTCTGAAGTGGTAGAGGCCAACACCAGAGCCACCAAAAGCTGAGGCAGAGACCATGAGACAGAACAAAGGGCAGAGCCGAGGCTGTGAAGATGAGATGAGGAGTTGCAGACTAGCTTCTTGACCCACAGAGGCAGAAGTCTGGGACTGTGTGGCTGACAGGCTGAGGACTGCAGAGAGATTTTTCTAATGGATCAGACACGTCTACTGCACAAGAACTCATTTAAATGTACAAGAATGTCACCGTCAACACTACGTTGTGCTTGACCCAAGCCAGGAGCGTTTCAATTGCCTTTTAAGCATCTGAACACTGGGACATGCAGAAGGAAGTCTGGCAAAGATATGATGCATTTGACTTACAGAGTGGATGAAAGACACAGAGAATGCTGTGGCTTGCCAGGGGAATAAATAAATCTGTCTCGAAAAAGTACAGTTGGAATGCACCTTAGAAGCAAGGATGGTGTGTTAGGCCTGGCTGACTAGGGAACAAAATTCAGTGACACTCATTTATGTGTAAGAGAGAGCCTATATCAAGAAGCAATTATATATCAAACATCCCAGCCCAGGCCAGATCAAGTCCTTAAGTTCGATTTTACTCCATAAATCCAATACTAATTCAGACTCATGCAGCCACACACAATGATGCAGAATGAAGGAAGATCGTAGGCTGCTGGGTGCAAATTCTTATAGATCCAATAGCGTGGGTGCATCTCCAGGGCTCTGGCTGCCATCTGCATGCTTGAAGTGGCTCATCCACAGGAAGGGGAAGCAGAGATTGGCCTGCCTACAGCGAGCCATCTCAGTCACCCTCTAATCTGTGACCTGATTGACAGGCTAAACTCTGCCTACATGTTCTTACATGTTCCACGATGGTACACACACAAAAACACACAAACAAACCACACTATCAAACTCTAGGCCTTGGCCAGAGTGTCTACAGCAGTGGTTCTCAACCTTCCTAATGCCGTGACCCTTTATTACAGTTTCTCATGTCGCAGTGACACCTAACCATAAAATTATTTTCATTGCAACTTCATAACTGTAATTTTTCTACTGTTATAAATTGTAATATAAATATCTGATATGTGGGATTTATCTTCATTGTTATAAATTAAACTTAATTAAAACAGTGATTAATCACAAAACAATACGTAATAATATATTGTGAAATATTTATGTGTTTTCCGATGGTCTTAAGCATTGTCTTAAGCGACCCCTGTGAAAGGGTCATTTGACCCCCAAAGGTGTCAAGAACCACAGGTTGAGAACAACTGGTCTAGAGAAACAAATCCAGAGACACTCATGTATATGTGGATCCAAGTGGTCACCTAGTGAGCTCTTCAGGCTGCCTGCAGGCTCTCTCTATCTTTCAGTCCTAGAGAGTAGATCTTTTTCACAGCAACATATATTTCCAGCTGTAGGCACAAACCACTAGTTCAGAATTCAAAATACCAGAGTGTTCCTTTTCTCCTCAGTCTGTTAAAATGCGCTTAGGCAAGTCTCTTCAAACGCAAATGGACTGAGCACCCAAGTCACAGGCTGGGGTTTATCTTTTCAGTGCCTTCCTGTCAGGCTTCTGCTAATCCATTTAAAGATTCAAATTAACTCTATTTTCATACTTCCCAATAATCATTTCTATCAATTATTATATCAATAACAATAGGCAGAATAAATCAGTATAAACCTTGTACAACCAGATCCTAACTCAATTCTTAAAACAGTCTAATTCAATCTTATTTTACCTAAAAAATTCCATTCCTATTCAATATTGCCTTAGGCCTCTGACTGAATCATTTAGGACCGGGCCTTCCATCAGCCATTTTGAGTAAGCAGCTTGGTCCCAGAGGCAAGTTCAAGGGGCCTTCCTGTGGCCTGAATTCAAAATATACATTAATCACATTCATTTTTGTCATTCCCAATAGGATTAACCAAGATAACAACCAAGGAAGAGAATGAAAACTTTAACTTCCCATGTCCTTTCCAGAAAGCAATCTGCTAAACAGTGTAGGTCTACCTGACCTCTGGTAGATAGGAAAACTATCATAAAACACAAAAAAGAAAACTATCTTAAAACAAGAGTCAGGCAAGCATCCACTCTCCATCTTTATAAATTGTTTATTAGTCCACTCTCAAGGTACTATAATGTGCTTGACCAGGTAGACTAGAGAAACAAATCCAGGGAGATGCATATGAATATTAGGAAGAGCTTTATACAAAAGCAATTGAATATTGAGAAAATATCCCAGCCCAGTCCAGATCAAGTCCATAAGTCCAATATTAGTCCATATGTCTGATATCAATCTATAAATTCCTCTTCAGACTCATGCAACACATGCAATGATTCCAAAACCAGGAAGATCACAGTCCAATGGTTGGAAAGTCTTGTGGCTCCCATGGTAGGGTAAGCACCTCAGCACTGGTGTGGGTCTCCAAGTGGATCCTTCAGCTCCAGGGCTATAGCATAGCATGTGTATTGTCATCAGGAACACCAAGCAGAGAGTCTGTCTTCTAGTCTGGCCTCTAGTCAGCTATTTATTTCCGTGGTGCCTCCAAATGAGGTCATCATGCTGCAACCTGATTGGCAGGCTAGACTCTACCCCTTCTCAAGTTGACAGTAGATTATATAACTGCCATTGTCATGTACACATAAGAAAGAGCTTTATATCATGGAGTAATTGATTATCAAGAAAACATCCCAGCCCAGTCCAAATCAAGTCCGATACTAGAAATCCATCTTTACACTCACACAGCTTCATGCAATGGTCAAGAATGGAGAATATCACAGGCTGGTTTGTGCAGAATCTTTGGGGTCCAATGGCAGTGGATCATCACAAGGTGCTGGCAGGTATCAGCCATGTGGCTCTCCAACAGGAAGGTGAACTAGAGAGCGAGAAGGGTCATCCTCCAGAGAGTCTTTTATCTACAAGCTGCAACCTGATTGATACACTTACATTTTATCAAGTTGACATGAAATTATGTAACTACCGTAGATGGTGAGACTTTGGATATGTTATCAGAGAGACCAGACCCTGGAAAAGTGCATCAAGCTTTGTAAAGTAGAGAGTGATTGAAATATGGATGGACATAAAGATTACAACAATGTCTGAACCACAGCAAAGTGTACACTGGACATTCTTTCGTTCTGTGGGTTTAGGGTCACTTTAAATCAGAACTGACCTGAAGGTTTTTAACAACAAAGTTACATGTACATCCACTAATGAATAGATGTTTCTAGCTGATATGGATGGGAAATATATCCACACTAGTTTGGTGCTTTCTGCTCACTTGGCTATCATGACCTTCATGCAGTTGAAGAATACTTCAGATCTGTAACAGCTTTAGGTAAAAGTGCATCGTCAGGACAACTGTGCAAGCTTAGTTTTCTTACAGGCTCAGTTTCAGCTTCTAAGGCAGAATCCAAGTTTTGCTGATCTGCCTAAGTCATGTGCTTCTATTTAAAGAAGCTCTCAATTAGTTGAAGAGTAGAGCAGGATGCACGAGGGAGATGGTGGGAGTCCTCACCTCTCCTCCCTGTCAGAGCACACCACTCTGCAGTTGGGGGACCAGATTTGGAAATAGATAGCCCAGTTCTCATCATGATTTCAAGTGCCATAGATAGTTTGTGAAACTTAATAGATGTGTTAAAGTTGAAATAAGTTGTCCTGTCCCGCGGGACATCAACAACGTCAGTACCTGAAAGAGGGACTGGGAATGAAGATGGGCAAGGGCACGAGAAATGGAGGCAAGACAGGAATCTGATCAAGCCTCGTTTGTTGAGTTGAGAGCAGAGGTTTAAATAGCCAGCGAAGGGCTGGCACCATTACGTCACATGTAAAATAAGGTACAGCTGAGGTAGCCAATAGTCGTGTATCTCTAAATAAGGAAGAAATGGCGGGCAACTGATCAAAAGGTAAGTATGCTAATGAAGTGTACCTTATACCTGGGGGGAGATGCCACCAGTCATGTATTGATCAATGAGCGAATGCTAATCCCCATGAATCACAACTTTTCCATAACTAAGAAGTTTGGGGTCTGTTATAGGGTATGACTATAGAATTAGGGTTTTTTTCAAAATATTTAACAAACTCTGATTTATCTTTTATCACCAATTCAGCTATTTTTAAAAAAAGGGTTTTAGAACTCTTTTTTCTTGAAGAGGCTAAATATACCCACAATAATGGTCTTTTCTGCCATAACATACCAGATGTAAAAGTACCAAGGTTTACCATAATTAATATACATAATTTTTTGTTAATGAATATGTAAATTTACTAAATTTAAGGTTTGTTTTGCTAAAGGGGAAATTTCCCAAGTTGAATTTGGAGCAGGATCTCCTTTTAAAATATCAAATAAAGGCTTAAGCTCTCCAGTACTTATTTTTAGATATGGTCTAAGCCAATTAATATCTCCTAATAATTTTTGAAAATTATTTAAAGTATGTAAGTGATCTTTTTTTATTTCTATCTTCTGGGGTTTAACAAAACCTTTTTGTAAAATATGTCCTAAATATTTGTAAGGTTCAATAACTTGTACCTTTTCTTCTTCTATAACTAACCCATGTCTTTTTAATGCTTCTCATAATAAGTCAAAAATATAAAGAGAACCATCTTTTGGTCCCTATGAGCCATCTAAATATGCATGTAGTGAATGATATACACCGATGTTTTAGAAGTTCTTACTGACTTTATAGCTACAGTTACAAACTTTTGACATAAGGTGACACTATTAGACATTCCCTGACGTAAGACTTTCCACTGATAACGCTCCATAGGTTCTTTAAAATTAACATTAGGAACACTAAAAGCAAATCTTTGGAATCTAAGGGAATGGTATAAAAACAATCTTTTAAATCTAGAATGATTTTATATGTATTGGCTGGAATAGCAGAGGGGGAAGGGAGTCCAGGCTGCAGGGCTTCCATAAATTCCACAGTATTATTAATCCTCCTTCACTGTTTCCTTGCAAAGCAACTGCTATAGCAAGCCCTGAGTAAAGGAAGGTTTAATGTTTAAACATAGTTTGATATAATTCGACAGGTGAGGCTGAAAGGTCTTAGCACTACCTGGCATTTTTAAAAGCCAATTGTTTAATTTTTTAATAAAATTTCTGATTTGAATTAGACAAAGGGACAAAAAATTAGCACATACTTGAAGGTTACATAGTCTACAAATGATGGCAATATTTTCCTTGCGAGAGTAGTTCCATTGGTATAATTGTTTTTTAAATACTTAAAAAAGACTCAACTTTAAGCAGTAGTAAACACAAGCAAGTGATTTTATCCTTAAAATAAACATTCAGAAAAACCTCTCCATAAATACAAGTGAAAGAGTATGTAATACACACACACAAACACACATGCGCACGCGCACACACACATTGTTCACACAAATAGCTTATATCTGCTGTATTTTGAAAACTATCAAGAAATTTCGATTTCCACAACAAGCTAATGACTCATACTCTTGCTCCCAGGCTACCACCTTTTCCATTGTTTCATCCCAGCAGGACTGAGTCTCCTGCACCAGGTTTTAAAGTCCTAAATCCTTATCATGATAATGTATTGACCTGCCCTCTAATTGCTCCTGCCCGCTTTCAAAGCCCTCAGGTTCACTTTCCAGTGACTTCTGCGGCTTCAGTGTCGGAGGGGGAGGAGCTGGAGGCTCAGCAGCAACTTTTCTTTCAATTTTGTTTGAGCATGCAATCGAATTATTCTCATCCCGGAGTCCCTTATGCTTAGGATCCAGGCTATCCCTAATATTTACAGTCCCATCCTCAGTAAACCAAGGACATATCTTAACCACAAAATCTGAAAACTTCTCTAATTTTTGGTAACTTATTTTTGTTCCTTTAGCTTATAACGTATTTTGAAACATATTTACATACATACATTTACTAGAAATCTGTCTCATTATTTATTACTTCCAACTTTTCACCACTTACTCTTAATTTTCTCTCTAAATATTCATGCTGTGCTACTCAGTGGTGTCTGTCAAGGGATCCTCTGTTTTTAATCACAAATTTTAACCACTACTCCCCACGCCTTGAACGCATCACCCTAATTTGCCTTACGAAAAATTGATGCTGACTCACCCGGTTATTCGTTGTCGCAGGTTACAAAGACGGTGTAGTGTGCTTGATAAGTCGATCAGCTGATCCTTGCTGGCTTGTCTGCTTCCTCAGTGGGTCCCTCGTTTTCAGGCTGCTTGAACGAGGAGCGTCTCAAAGCTTCCAAGCGACAAAGGCACTGTGGCTGGATATTGCAGAGTATCCCTGAAAATCGGTGCTTTCGGAGCCACGCTTTTGGAGCCAAGTGGGCGCAGCGGGCGGCGGGGCGCTTTATGGCAGCGTCAGCGTGCGTTACAGCAGCATCGGCGTGCTTTACGGCAGCATTGGCATGCTTTACGGCAGCGGCAGCGTGCTTTACGGCAGTGTGGGGCTCGAGCCTAATGCTCAGCAACTGCGAGCCTTTTGCACGGCAACCGTGCTACCAGCTCTGCAGGTGTCAACAGCTCAACATGGCTTTGGTAGCTCAGCAATAGTGCCAGCTCATTGTCCGCAGCTCCGAGTGTCAGCTCAGTTGCGGCGCTGCGTTAGCAGCGGGGCGCCAGTGGCACCGTTTTGTTTCAGCATTTCAGCTCAGTGATACAACTTATAAATATGGCCAGTTGCCAGCATTGCAGGAGCTGAGGCTTCTCTCATTCTTGCGGCACATTGTGGCGCCAAAATGTCCCGTCCTGCGGGACATCAACAATGTGGGACTGGGAATGAAGATGGGCAAGCGCGCGAGAAATGGAGACAAGACAGGAATTTGATCAAGCCTCATTTATTGAGTTGAGAGCAGAGGTTTAAATAGCCAGCGAAGGGCGAGCACCGTTACGTCACATGTAAAATAAGGTACAGCTAAGGTAGCCAATAGTCGTGCATCTCTAAATAAGGAAGAAATGGCGGGCAACTGATCAAACAGGTAAGTATGCTAATGAAGCATACCTTATACCTGGGGGGAGATGCCACCAGTCATGTATTGACTAATGAACATAGCAGCTGCTAGTGAAAGAGCACTAATCCTAGCAAGGGTGAAGGCAGCCACCCTCTGGCAGGAATTGAGACAAAGGGCAGTAAAATCACAGGGCAGTTTGTATGGCAAGAAACAGAGTAAATTCATAAAGGCTTAAATCCAGGGTGGGGGAACACACAGTTTCCTAAATAAGTGATAGCCATATGCATTTTGAGATTAGCTGGAAAAATATTTCAATTTATTTCTTTGAATTATCATCTAAATTCTATTCCCTCACAAAATGTAATGCTGCAGTTGAATCCACTCTTCTATTTCTACCAAAATGTGTTCCTTAAATGCAACTTGTGTATTCTATAAACTATAATAAAAACACATCTCATATAATTGCTGTAAAAATATCCTGTCAGAAACTAATTTGTATTTTAATTTTAGTTCTATAACTTTCCCTATAATTAGACACCCTCAAAACAGACCAATATAATCAAGATTGCATGTTCGTCATGATCCTATTTTAGCATTTCTTTGTTATAAGAAAAAGATGGTGGTTTGAAATATAAACTCAGGATTTTTTAATAATTAAAAAATAACTTTTCTGTATTCAGTTACAGAGTAGGTTAATGAACAAGTACAAGTGGTTTCTAATGCAAAGCTTCAGTATATTTTTCTGGAATGAATGACTTGCTATATTTTTAAACTATGATATTGGGTATTGTTATTAAGTAAGAATGCTATCAAAGAGGTGATAATTTTATCCTCAATTTTCAAAATTGAGGGTCTAAACTTGGTCAATAAAATTATTGTTTTTCTGACTTTCAAAACATATAATTTGAACTAATTCAAGCATCACTTGACATGTAGAGGTGGGAGAAGATAGTGATGAGAAAATGCCATAGATGTGGAACAACTAGGGAATTAAAATCAACAACAAGGATGTAGGGATCCTAGGGTTGTTGGAGCAACAGCAACATATCTGAGAGGAATTACTAGGAGGCAGAAATAGAGTGAGCTTGATGGTGGGGCAGGAGGAAGGCGAAAGGAAACAGAAGAATGATCTTGGAAGCAAAGATATGGATAAAGGTATAAGCATAGGCATGTACATATACTAATATATTAATTCATAACAATAGAGGCATTGGCCAATGTACATATATTTATATGGCAGTATACTGAGGTTGTGGACAGACTTTGGACATCTGCTTATTTCCTCCCTCCATACAAGAACACATTGTTCTAATGGCCTGGCACTCTGTGATGCTCACCCTCCTGGTACAATCACTGAAGAAAAAATGGGTGCATAATCAAATGTGGTGAAGAAAGTGGATGGTGCCCGGCTATCAAAAGCTTGTGGGGTCTTAAAGGATGGAAGTTAAGCAAGTGGCCATCTATCAGAGAAGCAACAAGCCCACATGGAAGAAGCACACCAGCCTGTGGGATCATGATGTGTCTCTGTCTCTGGGATCAGGTAACAGGCATAAGAAGACCGACAACAGACAAACAAGACATAATGTTAAGAACAAGGGGAATCTGATCGGAGACCCAAAGCCCATCAATAGATAATGGGACATCCCCAAAGAGAGGTCTCAGAGAAGGGATGAATCAATCAGGGTGCAGTAAAGCACTCATGAAATACAATACTCTTCTGGTTCCTTGGGGCTCCCTCACCCGCTGCTATCATAACCCTAATACTGCCTTTCACTTCAGGCTAGACCAGAGCATGTGCACAGATACAGATAAGACATAAGAGCTCACAACACATGGAATCAAGGAACAGGAATGGTAATGGTGATACCAGAAGGGCAGAGGGAAGGTGGGGGAAGGAAGGAAAAGGGGGAACCGATCCTGATGATTGACACATATTTGTACCCCACCCAATCCCTCCCAGGGGGACAAACACCAGAAGTCATGGGGGGAGGGAAGCAGTAGTCTGTGTAAGGTATGAAAATAATAATAATTGATCATTTATCAAGGGGCCATGAGGGTGCAGTAGGAGGCTACGGGGGGAAAGAGGAGCTAAGGGCTCAATAGAAAATAAATGTCTAGAAAATAATGATGGCAACATATGTACAAATGTTCTTGACACAGGTGATATATGGATTGTTACAAGAACTGTAAGAGCCCTAATAAAATGTTATTTTAAAAAAGAAAGAAAGAAACAGCTAAGTAATGTGCAGGCTCTTGTCTGTGTTACATTAGTAACCTTGATAATAAATTTTATAATCATTACTTTTAAGAGAGTAAGATGTCAATAAAATTTATGCTTCAAAATCTTGCCAGTGATTAAATGCTCAAGTACAATATTCATGTCATTACCTTTTAGTATCAGAATATCTAAAAGGAGAACTAGCAATTCAAAAATAGTTTGGGTGGTTGCATTGAGGAGAAGAGAGCCTTAAATGGGTATATACAAGAAATAGAAATTTAGTAGGTGATAGCACAGTGGGTTACAGGTTGTTCTGCCAACCCACACAGGATCAGCAGTTCGAAATCACCAGCTGCTCCATCCAGGAAAGAGTGGAAGTCTTGGGAATCCCAGAGACCCTGCCATGTGGGAGCCCAATAGACCATGATCCACTCACTGGGAATGTGTTTCTTTTTTTAATTTTTTTAGCAAAAACACTACGAGGAGCTGATTCAATTAGATGACCATGTTGGGGGTTTTTTGGAGGGGGGAGGGGTTTAATATTTTAAGTGTGAGTTTAGGGAAATTAAATTATAATTGAAGCAATATTTGCTGAAATATTAATGAAACAGAACCTGCTAGACTACTATCTCAAAACAAAGCAAACAAAAAGACACACAAAACTTTAAGCGGATTCTGTCTCACAGTGACACTGCATGATAAAGTGGAACTCCCTATGTGAGTTTCTAAGACAAGAAATCTTTCGGGAGCAGAAAGCCATTGGTTGGATTAAACTGCTGGTTTCGGAGCCCAGTGTGCAACCCACAACACCACCGGGCCTCCAGATGACAATCAACACAAACAGAATTCACTGCCATCACATCAATGCTGTCTCACAGCAACTCGAGGGGATAGGGCAGATCTGCCCCCTGAACGTTCCCAGAACTGGAAGTCTTTTTTATTATTAATCATTTTATTGGGGGCTCTTACATCTCCTAGAACATTCCATCCATCAATTGTATCAAGCCTATTTGTATATATGGCGCCATCATTATTTTCTAAACAGTTACTTTCTATTTGAGTCCTTGGTTTCAGCTCCTCTTTTTATCCCTCCCACTCCCCCTCCTACCCTCATGACCCCTTGATAAATATAAATTCTTCTTTTCTTTCCTTACACCAACTGCAGTCTCCCTTCACCCACATTTATGTTGTTCATCCCCCTGGGGGGTTCATCCCCCTGAGGGGGTAGAGGGAGTGTAGTTATGTATCAATCATTGGGATCAGTTCCCCCTTCCTCCCTGCTACACTCCTGGTATTGCTACTCCCATTTCTGTTCCTGAGGGATTTATCTGATCTGGATTCTGTGTCTTGTGAGCTCATGCTCACAGGGATCCAGAACTAAAAGGCAAGACTGGGGTCATGATATTGGGGGACAAGGAAGTCTCAGAGAACTAGAGGAATTCTGTGTGTTTCATTGGTGCTATATTGCACCCTGGCTGACTCTTCCACTTCTTTGTGACCCTTCTGTGAGGCGATCTCCTACTGTCTACAGATGGGCTTTGGGTGTCTATTCTGACCCTCCTCATTATCAACAATAAGTTTTTGTTGTTGTTTTGGGTCTTCTGTTTCCTGTTACTTGATTCCATCAACACCTCATGATCGAATAGGCTGGTGTGCTTCTTCCATGTGGGCTGTTACCTCTCTGCTAGATGACCTCTTGTTTAACTGCCATCCTTAAAGATCCCACAAGCTATATCTTTCGATAGCCAGGCACCATCAGTTCTCTTCACCACATTTGCTTAGAGCACCCAATTTTTCTTCTGCAATAGTGTCGAGAAGGTGAGCATCACAGAATGTCAGGTTCTTGTATTGAGGGAGGGCTTGAATAGCGGTCCAAAGTTCATCCACTTCCTCAATGTATTGCCACGCAGGATTGTCAATCTTCTCAGGGGTAAAAACTCAACTTGTCTTTCTTTTTCCTGCCCAGTGACTGGTAGTTTCAAGCTGCTAACCTTACATTTGGCAGCCCAGTGCATAAGCCTTACACCACCTGGGGTTCTTCATGCTACTTTCTAGTTTTTGTGCTGGTTAGGTGCCATCAAATTCTCTCTGACCCATAGTAACTCAATTCATAATAAAACATGACAATACATAGCCCTGAACCATCCTCATCATTGTTCCTATGCCTGAACCCATTGGTGCAGCTACTGTGTCAATCCATCTCAGTGAGGGCCATCCTCTTTCCCAAGCATGTCCGAAGTATGTAACATGCAGTCTTCCCTCCTACCTCTTAGGAGTAACTTGGCCATACTTCTTTCAAACATTGTTCTTTTGGCCGTCCATGGTATGATTATCAATATTCTTCTCCAGAACAGCAATTTTAATGCTTTGATTCTTCCTCAATCTTCCTTATTTAATGTCTCATTTTCCAAGTACATGAGGCAGTAGAAAATACCATGGCTTGGGCCAGGTATATCTTCATCCTCAAAGTCACCCTTTTACCTTTCAGTACTCCAAAGAGATGCTATGCATCAGACTTAGTCAATGCGAAGCATCTTTTCATCTCTGGACTGCTCCTTTCTTGAGCATTGATTGTTAACCCAAGCAAGGATATAGATAACTCTACTTTAGATATTTTGGGTTTTACAAAGGAAAAGTATTTGACCTAATTAAGCATGAATGTAAGTTTGCATATTATAAACTCTGTATTATGATTGCATCTGTTTTCCATTGTCCACTTTAATTGCATGCTTTCTCTTGATTATTCAAATAAAGTAATAACACAGATTTAAGATTAAACTAAAGAAGACTTATTTCAGTCATTTCCGTAGAGTGAGTTAATCTTATGAAGAGAGCATTTGACATGGATAGAATTGAAACCAATCCATTTATTTATCTTAGTTTTTCATTTTTATATCCTTGAAGTTGGTTTTTTTCTCTAACTTGGATCATTGATACTATTAAAGCTCCTTCACTATTTAAATTGATGCTCACTTTTTTTGTTCTTTTGCTCTAGAGATGCATCTTACTAAAAACTAAACTTGTATGTCAGCCATATCCCAATCTGTCTCATTAGAAATCCCATTCTATTTCTGGACTGGCAGCCTGCTGCACTGAATATGTGACTTACTTAGCTGTATGAAGCAGTTAGGACTTTTGATTCATCAAAGGCAGCTGGTGATGGGGCTGTAATATAAACCACTATCAGGGCTATAAAAAAAGACAGATTAAGTTCATAACAGTGGCCATAACCTTGGTATAATAAAATAAAACAAAAAAAGGCCCATTAGAGTCTGTTTATTGCCATCTGTTACTAAATACTTGTTTGGGATGATTCTGGAACAGCTTCATAGCCTTCACACTGAGTCTCCTGTCTCTGAAATGTAAAACTCAGAGAAATTAGAAAACATTTTAAATGAATTCACATAACAAATGTAAATCCTCTCTGTTCAGAAATATTATACATTCAATTTATACTCTGAATTTTCTTTGAATGTATTTTTTTTCCTGGAGAGAAGCCAGCAGCTTTATGGAAGGTCACTGGCTATATTTATTCTATATGTGCACTGTGGCTATGACCTTTATGTAATTTAAACTTAGCTGTTCCCATTACTCAATTGCGCGTCTTTGAAGAAGTCACCCCTCTAGTTTATTAAGGATAAGATTCAAACATGGGGGATATGCAATGAATTATAACATTGGGCCAGAATAGACCAAAAGTATGTGTCTTCATGACCATAGAAAAAATGACTCACCATCAGAACAAGAATAGATTCGATTACACTGGGACATAAGGGAATTTGCAGAGATTGCTTGGTGAGAAACAAGACTGCTGAATTGTACCCAGTTCTTTGCAGTGTAGTAGAGATGGATTAAAGGAAAGAAATAAATTTCTTCCCACAATGAGTCTATGTGCTTTCCACCCATGCTCTGAATTTTTACATTCCCCAAACACTCTGTAATGCATAAATAAAGTGACCATGTAATTTAACTCCAAAAAGAGCCATTATTTTTGAGAGATAAGAGTTGCTATTTATAATGACACTGAGGCAAATGCTTCCTATTAAAATTGTTGTTGCCAGCATATATAAGACAGATATAACATTATATTGTGAGTTATTTTAGATTCAATCATGCTTATGTTATGCTTAACATTCATGTATGTATCAAATCCTAGGTATCTTCAGTTTACTTTGCTCTTTTGAAATGAAACTATGCTACATTATATAATTTGCAAAGATGTAAAGAAAAAGAAGAAAATAAAATGCAGGGGTGAGTCATTATTTTACTTAACTGTCTTATTATATATATATATATACAGATATAGTTAAGTATATAAATTATATGTCCATCACCATGTAATTGTACTATTTGGTGTGGTACGGAATTTACCCTGTTTTCCTTTAACCCTCCATCCCTCCTTGTGCGTTCCTTTGCCTTCATGATTTTGTGCTGATTTCTACCTTATTGTATGTTACCTTTTCCTTCACCTAAGGTACATACGCTTTTAAAGTGTTCAAAACTAAAAATGTCACCTGAGTCATGATATAGTCTACCCCTCGAGTACCCAGGAACACTGTTGTTATTGTTTTAGGTACTATCGAGCAAGTTTGGACCAACAGTGACCTTATTTATGTACTCCAGAACAAAGCATAATGCCTGATCCCACAGGAGCCTCACAATTGTTTCTATGCTTGATCCCATTGCTGCAGTCACAGTGTCAATCCATCTTCTTTCAGGCCTTCCTTTACTTCTCTGAACTTCTATTTTACTAAACATGATGTCTTTCTCCAGGGACTGGTCTCTGGACAACATGTCCAAAACATTTAAGAAGAATCTCCACATCCTAGCCTTCAAGGAGCCCTCTGATCGTACTTTTCCCAAGACAGATTGGTTTGTCCTTTTAGAAGTCTATGGCACTTTAAATATTCTTCCCCAATACTGCAGTTCAATCACATCAATTCTTTTTCAGTCTCCTTTATTCAATGTCCAACATTAAAATGAATATGTGGCAAACGAAAATACCATGGCATAAGTCAGACACAACCACGTGCTCAAAGTAGCATCCTTGCTTTTTAATACTCTCAGGAGGTGCTGTGCAGCAGATTTACCGAATGCAGCTCTTATTTGATCTCTTGACTGCTGCTTCCATGAGCATTGATCGTGGATCCAAGCAACAATATTCCTTGACAATTTCAACTCTTCCTGCATTTATCATGATGCTGCCTTTTGGCCCAGGTGTGAATATTTTGATCTTCTTTACACTGAGCTACATACTGTGGGCTATAAACCTTGATCTTCATCAGCCAGTGCTTCAAGTTTCCTTCACTTTCAGCAAGCAAGGTTGTGTCATCTGTATACCAAAGGTCACAAATGAACCTTCCTCCAATCGTGATACCATGGTCTTCTTTTTCTAAGCCAGCTTCTTTGATTATTTGTATGGCATTGAAATCAATATGGTGAAAGGATGCAACACTGTGGCATCTTTTTCCTGATATTAAGTCAGGCAGTACTTCCTCATTCTGTTCATACAACTGGAATCCCCATTCTTCTCAAGGTATCCCTAGTTTACTGTGGTCCACACAGCCTTGGCATAATCAGCAAAACACAAGGAAACATCTTTCTGGTATTCCCTGCTTTAAGCCAAGATCCAGCTGACGTCTTGTTCCATGTTCTCTTTTGATTTCTGCCTACTTTTCTGGCAGCTCTCTGTCAATGTTCTGCTGCAACCTATTTTTGGGTGATCTTCAGCAAAAATTTACTGGTATGTGATATCAATCATATTAGTTTATAGCTTGAAAATTCTGTTGGGTCATCTTTCTTTAGCATGGATGAAAACATGGATCTCTTCCTATAAGCTGGCCAAGTAGCTGTCTTGCAAATTTCCTGGGATAGACATGTGAGTAAGTCCTTCCAGAGCTTTATCAGTATGCTGACGCATTTCAGTTGTTATCCTATCAATTTCTGGAGACTTGTTTTTGGCTAATGCTTGAACTTCTTCCTAGGTTACCATTGGTCCTTGTTTATGTGGCACTCCCTGAAATGGTGTAATGTAGGCTAGTTCTCTTGGTATGGTGACTGTAAGGTTACCATTGGTCCTTGTTTATGTGGCACTCCCTGAAATGGTGTAATGTAGGCTAGTTCTCTTGGTATGGTGACTGTAAGGTTACCATTGGTCCTTGTTTATGTGGCACTCCCTGAAATGGTGTAATGTAGGCTAGTTCTCTTGGTATGGTGACTGTAAGGTTACCATTGGTCCTTGTTTATGTGGCACTCCCTGAAATGGTGTAATGTAGGCTAGTTCTCTTGGTATGGTGACTGTAAGGTTACCATTGGTCCTTGTTTATGTGGCACTCCCTGAAATGGTGTAATGTAGGCTAGTTCTCTTGGTATGGTGACTGTAAGGTTACCATTGGTCCTTGTTTATGTGGCACTCCCTGAAATGGTGTAATGTAGGCTAGTTCTCTTGGTATGGTGACTGTAAGGTTACCATTGGTCCTTGTTTATGTGGCACTCCCTGAAATGGTGTAATGTAGGCTAGTTCTCTTGGTATGGTGACTGTAAGGTTACCATTGGTCCTTGTTTATGTGGCACTCCCTGAAATGGTGTAATGTAGGCTAGTTCTCTTGGTATGGTGACTGTAAGGTTACCATTGGTCCTTGTTTATGTGGCAATCCCTGAAATGGTGTAATGTAGGCTAGTTCTCTTGGTATGGTGACTGTAAGGTTACCATTGGTCCTTGTTTATGTGGCACTCCCTGAAATGGTGTAATGTAGGCTAGTTCTCTTGGTATGGTGACTGTAAGGTTACCATTGGTCCTTGTTTATGTGGCACTCCCTGAAATGGTGTAATGTAGGCTAGTTCTCTTGGTATGGTGACTGTAAGGTTACCATTGGTCCTTGTTTATGTGGCACTCCCTGAAATGGTGTAATGTAGGCTAGTTCTCTTGGTATGGTGACTGTAAGGTTACCATTGGTCCTTGTTGATGTGGCACTCCCTGAAATGCTGTAATGTAGGCTAGTTCTCTTGGTATGGTGACTGTAAGGTTACCATTGGTCCTTGTTTATGTGGCACTCCCTGAAATGCTGTAATGTAGGCTAGTTCTCTTGGTATGGTGACTGTAAGGTTACCATTGGTCCTTGTTGATGTGGCACTCCCTGAAATGCTGTAATGTAGGCTAGTTCTCTTGGTATGGTGACTGTAAGGTTACCATTGGTCCTTGTTGATGTGGCACTCCCTGAAATGCTGTAATGTAGGCTAGTTCTCTTGGTATGGTGACTGTAAGGTTACCATTGGTCCTTGTTTATGTGGCACTCCCTGAAATGCTGTAATGTAGGCTAGTTCTCTTGGTATGGTGACTGTAAGGTTACCATTGGTCCTTGTTGATGTGGCACTCCCTGAAATGGTGTAATGTAGGCTAGTTCTCTTGGTATGGTGACTGTAAGGTTACCATTGGTCCTTGTTTATGTGGCACTCCCTGAAATGGTGTAATGTAGGCTAGTTCTCTTGGTATGGTGACTGTAAGGTTACCATTGGTCCTTGTTTATGTGGCACTCCCTGAAATGGTGTAATGTAGGCTAGTTCTCTTGGTATGGTGACTGTAAGGTTACCATTGGTCCTTGTTTATGTGGCACTCCCTGAAATGGTGTAATGTAGGCTAGTTCTCTTGGTATGGTGACTGTAAGGTTACCATTGGTCCTTGTTTATGTGGCACTCCCTGAAATGGTGTAATGTAGGCTAGTTCTCTTGGTATGGTGACTGTAAGGTTACCATTGGTCCTTGTTTATGTGGCACTCCCTGAAATGGTGTAATGTAGGCTAGTTCTCTTGGTATGGTGACTGTAAGGTTACCATTGGTCCTTGTTTATGTGGCACTCCCTGAAATGCTGTAATGTAGGCTAGTTCTCTTGGTATGGTGACTGTAAGGTTACCATTGGTCCTTGTTTATGTGGCACTCCCTGAAATGGTGTAATGTAGGCTAGTTCTCTTGGTATGGTGACTGTAAGGTTACCATTGGTCCTTGTTGATGTGGCACTCCCTGAAATGCTGTAATGTAGGCTAGTTCTCTTGGTATGGTGACTGTAAGGTTACCATTGGTCCTTGTTTATGTGGCACTCCCTGAAATGCTGTAATGTAGGCTAGTTCTCTTGGTATGGTGACTGTAAGGTTACCATTGGTCCTTGTTGATGTGGCACTCCCTGAAATGCTGTAATGTAGGCTAGTTCTCTTGGTATGGTGACTGTAAGGTTACCATTGGTCCTTGTTGATGTGGCACTCCCTGAAATGCTGTAATGTAGGCTAGTTCTCTTGGTATGGTGACTGTAAGGTTACCATTGGTCCTTGTTTATGTGGCACTCCCTGAAATGCTGTAATGTAGGCTAGTTCTCTTGGTATGGTGACTGTAAGGTTACCATTGGTCCTTGTTGATGTGGCACTCCCTGAAATGGTGTAATGTAGGCTAGTTCTCTTGGTATGGTGACTGTAAGGTTACCATTGGTCCTTGTTGATGTGGCACTCCCTGAAATGGTGTAATGTAGGCTAGTTCTCTTGGTATGGTGACTGTAAGGTTACCATTGGTCCTTGTTTATGTGGCACTCCCTGAAATGCTGTAATGTAGGCTAGTTCTCTTGGTATGGTGACTGTAAGGTTACCATTGGTCCTTGTTGATGTGGCACTCCCTGAAATGCTGTAATGTAGGCTAGTTCTCTTGGTATGGTGACTGTAAGGTTACCATTGGTCCTTGTTTATGTGGCACTCCCTGAAATGCTGTAATGTATGCTAGTTCTCTTGGTATGGTGACTTTATGCAATTGTTTGATCTCCTCTTGATGCTCTCTGCATCATTCAATATTTTGCCCATAGAAGTTTTTTTTGTTGTTGTTGTTGTTTTGTTTCTCTTTTTCAAGAATCTTTTAGTATTGCAACTTGCTGCTTGCATTTTTTTCTTGAGGTTCTTTTTAAGTTTAAGAGATGCTGATGGTATTTTTCATTTTTGAATTCTAGGTTTTTGCACATTGCATTATAATATTGACTTGTATTGGCCATTTTGAATTAGAAAAATCATATGATTTACTAATCCAGCAATAACACAATCACAAGATATTATGCGGCATTCATTTTCTAAATGTACATTAGAGATAAAATCATGAAATACAATGCTGTCTTTCATGATATAGATAGGATTATATCTATTTTGCCTGGGAAATCCAATCAATACAACTATTATTGAAATTTGTGCACAAACCACAAAAGATAGTGTTGAAGATATTAAAGTATTTTACCAAAACCTCAGTCAGAAATTGATTAAACATGCAATTAAAATGCATTGGCATTAGAGGGAAATAGGAGGAAATCAAGAAGGAACAGTATTTGGAAAATATAGATGTGGTGATAGAAATGAAGCTGGAAATCACAAGGTAGAATTGTGCAAAATCAAGGATTTTCTTTTAACAGAGACCTTTTTTGAACAATAGGAAAGGAGACTGTATAGATGGATTTCTCCAGGTGGAATACACAAAAATCAAATGGACATCTGTGGGAGTAGATGATGGAGCACCTGATAATCACCAAAAAATCCAGGCCAGGGGCTAACTGAGCATTGCCCATTTTGAATCAGAAAAATCATATGATTTACTATAGGTCTGAGTGTGTATGTGTGAATCAAATGAACTTAGCTTTGGGAAGATGACAAAGTTAGTCTAATCATATATTATGTGTTGCAAATAATATTCTAAATGAAAGTTTACTGCTGATAATAATTTATAACTTAATAGAGAAGAGTTTATCTCTCTTTCTAAAAATGCCCTTCCATTTTGGGAATGCAATCTGAAAGGCCTCCTAGAAGCATTCACTGTGTTTTAGAAATCCTCCTTCACAGTGTAATACAGTCCACAAAGGCTAAAATATCAGGTATTGTCAGAATTTCTTTTGGTCTTTCTCTGTGTTCTCTACAGAAGTAAAAACAAGTAAAGCTTACGCATGCATATAGAGAGACATACTTATCTCAAGGACATGGACCACATAGTTGTGGTGGCCAGCAAGGTCCAAATCCATGCATGAGAGGTCAGGCTGAAGGCTCCTTCTGGCTCATGAAGCTTCAGAGGCAAATGAACGCAAGAGTGACAGGTAACACAAGGGCTGCTGACAAATCACAGGATTGACGAATAATATGACAGGCTTCTGGCTAAAGTTCAAAGAACTAGAGGTCAGGGAATGATTCAGATACAGGATTCACACCCAGCAAAAAGCAAGTGAGCTTTGCTAGAGCATCTTCATATACTGAAATCAGGCCACACCAGAATAAAGTCTCTTTCAATTGATTGATCATAGCAGATCTCAACATGGTTGTAACATTATATCAGATTTTATCATGTTGGGTGACTATATATTAACTGTTCAACTACTAGCTAAGTTGACAAACTATCACACTATTCTGGAAAGAATTAGCTTCTTTGTGGCAGAAAATGCCTGTCAATAAAACAGTCAATTAGCTTAGTGAGTGAGGTGAGTCAGTTAACTGCTGAGCAGTGGTGACGGCTCTTAGGAGGGCCTTTAGCCCTTCTTTGACCTGCAATGGAGTACCTATGTGTTTGCCTCTTGTCTGTACAGTTGAGCACTGGTCTCTCCTTTTTTCTCTGCTTTTGCCTCTCTTTCTCTCTCTTCTTCTCATTCACAGGAACTCTCTCTCTTTCCCTCTGTCCTCTCCCCCCTCTTTTGTCTCTTTTTCCTGCCAGGTTACTGCACTGGGCTCTCAAATGTGCTGGCTTCCCCATGCCTACCCTGTGCAGTGTTCTTTGGAGAGGGCTCTAGGGAGAGGCGCTGGAGCTGTGATTGTGGCTGTTTGTGCAGCAGTCTCTGCGGGTAGATTCTGGCCCTCAGCCACTTCGCGTAACCTGCTAGAGTGGTTCAGATGACTTCTGGCCTGCTGGTATCCAAATACCAGCTTGCAACTCTGGTTGTACCCACATCGTTTTTCTTTAGGGCAAAGGTGAAGCAGTTTTGCCCCCCCCCCCCCCCCAAGGAGCCCTGGATGGCTGTTCCTGAGGGCACTGGAGTGGTTGATGAGGTCTGTCTGGTATTTGTGTCCCTGGATTGTTAAAAGTGACATGGCCACTGTCCTCCTGGGGGAGAATTTGAGTGATGAGTCTTTCCCAGGAAATAAAGAGATCTTTCTGACCTTGAGGGAAACAGAATTGTGGGTAACCAGAACAGCTGTGGCAAATTTGAGGGATAAAGGCTGTTTCTCCCTGTTGTGGATGGAGAACATCAAGAACTTCGAGGTCAGGAGCCAGGTAAAGAACAGAGATGGAGTCACTAGACCTAATGCCTCAGGACCTTGTCTTGCGGGGCACCAAGGTCAAATGGCCAGAAAGAGTTCACAAAGACAATGTTCTCTACCCCACTTTGACATTTATAATACTTTGAGCATTTCATAGGAACATCAGAACCTAAACACCTGGACAGAAGCCAGAGGCTTTGAACAGTGAGTCTTCTGGGAGCAAATGGTCTGGAAAGGAATTTTAGAAGAATACTTTAAATAATCACAACAAGGCCACTAACAGCTAATAAAGCTAAAACCTGGCTTGAAACATGCTCCTACTTACTCCACTGGCATGGTTTTCAGCCACGAGAAAAGGCAAAGGGAATTGTTTGACTCTTCAGGCCCACAAACCATGCCTGACTTAGAGAATCCTTTTATATGATGAGGGAGTTTGCAGCAGAAGACTCGTGGAGTCAGGTGAATGCCTGGATACCAAGGAAAAGAAGCCATCTCTGTTGGTACAAAGAATCACATTCTGGGTCCGACAAAATCCTCTGGCCTCTGAACACTTTACAGGGTGACAGCTCCCAATGTTCAGCACCATATCTGAGAAAGGTCCATAAAATGCCATATCAGGGTTGTGCAGAACAAATGCACAGCAAACCAAAGCAATGTGGTGGGATGAAATTTCTTCACATGGCTCTGCTACCCAAGTCTCTGGAACTGACACCAAAGAAGTGGGTGGGGCTATGCAAACAGGGAATTGTTCAGTTTTCCTTACCACCCACCAATCTGTAACGATGAGCTATTTTTGAAGCAACAGAGAAGAGAGAAACCTCAAGGCCCTTGGAAAAAAACATTCAATATCTGTCTGAAGTGGTCGGAGTGACAGAGACCACATGATTCACAGACTGTGGCATAGAGACTCAAGCAGAGCAGTGTCGAGACTCAGGGATGCCTTCTCATCTGGCCCAAGACTGTGGAACGGCGGGACAGAGCAACAGGAGGGCTGGCTTTTTGGCCCATGGGGACAAAGGTCAAGGGATCATGTGTCTGAGAGACTAAACTAGAGTGAGACTTGGCTACTGGATAAGGAGACCATGGACTATATAATTACTGTCTGCTGATCCTATTACTAATAGGGTAGCCTATTAACTTTCCTTACCAACCCCTTAACTGTGAGTATTATCTGTGAAATCTGTGTGACCACTACAATGATGGATTGAATCCAGCATCAATGTAGAGTGGCATGGGGGGAACAGTTGGTGTCAGAAAGTGGGTCAAAAAAGACAGAGGTTTATCTGACCACTGTCTCATTGCAATAGAGAAGTTGGAGGTAATCAGATATGTCAACCCCTTATTGCAGTACATTGGAGCCCTGGTGGGACAGCGGTTATGTGTTGGGCTGCAAGCCACAGAGTCAGCAGTTCAAACTACAAGTAGCTCCGCCAGTTGGGCTTTTAACTCCCCTAAACAATTATAGTCTCAGAAACTCACAGGGGGTCACTGTGAGTCAGCATTGGCTTATGGCCATGAATTTTTTATTGAAGTATGTTATAATTAGTGTCAGAAGTGGAATTCCTTGCAATGGGCCCAGCCTCACAGGAGTTGATAGGAAAGAGAGTCAAAGGGGCATGGGAAATGACAATTTTGAATATTGTATTATTTGCTGTGACTATTCTTATCTAAAATGACTGAAAGTAATTTGATGGATTTTAAATTACTGCTCATTGCTCACTGGCAACACCTAGGCTATTTAGACAAAAATGAAGGCTCAGAAGGCCAGGACTTGATGATAATACACTACCAGAAGTCTGAGACTATACGCATATGAATGGGATCTTCTGAAAAGTGTTGTGTTTAGATTTAGAAACCCTGGAGCCTCAGTGGGTGTGCCTTGAGCTGCTAACAGTAAGATCAGGAGTACCAAACCACCAGAAGCTCCATGGGAGAAAGACAGGGTTTTTACTCCCATGAAGATTCAGAGACTCCGAAACTCACCCTGTCGCTCTGAGTCTGCATCCAGTCAATTGCAGTGAGTTTGGGCTTCAGTTTGGGGTGTTTAGAATTATTTAGCTAACTGTTGATTTCTCTTACCTGGCATCATAGAAATAATGTGAAAGAAATGAATATTGGAAATTATGACTAGAAAGAGCTTGCAAGTCAACCCTTCAGCCTTTGCAATTGGATGTCACAAAAGGGATTTAAGGGATTGCCAAAAAGGACAGGCTTTAGTTTTAAGCTACTACAAAATAAGAGGGCATAGAAAAGCTACAACCAGATCCTCAGTACATTTACATTTGAAAAGGTACCCTACAAGAATTTGGGAGGCTGAAGGGAGGAAAAAAGGACTATTATTTGAGGTTGAATTTTGAGCTAGCAGTTTGCCTGTGGAAAACCAAGACTGCTAAAGTCTGCACCCATCACAGAAGACTCCTTTCTAGGACTAAAAGAGAAAGGGAGCCAATGAATACACTGCTAAGCTCAATGTGTGACCAACTGGATTCACTTATTGATTAGAAGTGGAGGAAATATAGCAATGGAGAGACAGATTGAATCTGACCACTGATACCTGTAGACCAGATTCACAGGGACTAGAGCAGAGGCAAGAATAGGTTGGCCGATCTTAAATTTAGAGTTATGAAATACCAAGTCTATGAGTATGGCTTAATCACAAAATACCAGGGCTGATGAAGGTTTGTGAAAGGGCCACATTAAAAAAAATTTAAATCATTTTATTGGGGGCTCATACAATTCTTATCACAATTCATACATCCATCCACTGTGTCAAGCACATTTGTACATTTGTTGCCATCATCATTCTCAAAACATTTGCCTTCCACTGGAGCCCTTAATATTGGCTCTTCATTTTCCCCCTCTTCCTCCCCACTCCCTCGTCATAATTCATAAATTATTAATATTTTGTCATATGTTACACTGTCCAACGTCTCGCCCCCCTCCCATCCCCTTCCCTGCTGTCCATCCGCCAGGGAGGACGCTATACATAGATTCTTATATTGGTTCCCCCTTTCTAACCCACATTCCCTCCACCCTCCAGGCATCGCCACTCTCACCACTTGTGCTTAAGGGGTCATCTGTCCTGGATTCCCTGTGTTTCCAGTTGCTATCTGTAACAATGTACATCCTCTGGTCTAGCCAGATTTGTATGGTAGAATTGGGATCATGATAGTGGGGGAAAGGAAACATTTAAGAACTAGAGGAAAGTTATATGCTTCATCGTTGCTACCCTGTACCCTGATGGGCTCATTTCCTCCCCACAACCCTTCAGTAAGGGGGTGTCCAGTTGCCTACTGATGGGATTTGAGTCCCCACTCTGCACTCACCCTGTTTCACAACGATATGATTTTTTGTTCTTTGATGCTTGATATCTGATCCCTTCGATAGCTCGTGGTCACACAGGTTGGTGTGCTTCTTCCATGTAGGCTCAGTTGCTTCTGAGCTAGATAGCCGCTTGTTTATCTTCAAACCTTTAAGACCCCAGATGCAATATCTTTTGATAGCTGGGCACCATCAGCTTTCTTCACCACATTTCCTTATGCACACATTTTTCTTCATTGATCATGTCAGGAAGGTGTGCATCATGGAATGTGAAGGACCACATTTTCTGACTGGTGCCCATTAGCAAAAAGTAGGGCTGAGATGACTAATGACTGTATTTGTTAATCCAGATTTATGATAGCATGTTAACTTCCCTAATGAATCCCATTTAGTAAAAAATGATATCCACTGAGAATAAAATCTAAGACAAATGGGGATGAAGAAAATAAAATCTAAGTCATTATGACTGGTTTGTATTTAAGAAAGATACCAGCACAGGAGAGTTGCTTAGAAGAAATTTTAACACAGTTGGAACACAGGAAGAGCATCATAAAGATAATTAGGCAGAGACCCATGGGGTTTTCAGGGGCTGGGGCTTTTGGCTTACCTCAGTGGAGGCCGCCTGAGCTTGACCTTGGCCCCGGCACTGTCTCTGCTGGACTGGGACCATTCGGAGCCCGTAGGGGGGCTTGGTCTCAACACAGCCACACTTTGCCCCCGCCTGCCTCAAGGCAGGGACAGGACCCTTGCAGCTCCATGGGCAGGGACCGGGGTTCAACTACATTGTTGCTTCTGTTTACATCTCTGCTCTCTTTCCGCCCATAGTCCAGAAAGTCTGCACAGGGGCTTTTTCTCCGCACAGTCACAGTTTGTCACCGCCACCTACGGGTGGGGACTAAACCCTCACAGTTCCAAAGCCGGGACCAGGGTTCAGCTACATGGTTGCTTTAGTTTACATTTCTGTTCTTGGTACCCCCCCACAGCCTTTGAGGACTGCTCAGGGGCTTTTTCTCAGCTCAGATGCAGCTTGCTGCCACTGACTCTGGGCAGGGACTAAACCCTTGCAGCTCCATGGGCGGGAGTGGGACTCAGCTACATAGTTGCTTTTGTTTCCCTCTCTTCCCCATATTCCCGCACAGTCTAAACAGTCTCACTTTTAAATATTTTTCTCCTTTTTGTCTCTTTCCTGTTCTCTCACACTCCACTGCTGACCTAAAGACCATTCCCCTGGGCGTAGGACATTTATGCCTGCACCACACCCAGCTAGGTGAGCTCCACCCTGTATAGCTAGTCCGAGGCTAGAGAAAGCCCTGCTTTCCCTCCAGGGGATACTCTGCCACATACTCACCAGGGAATTGCTGCCTGTGTACCTGAGGGCATAAGGCAGCTTAGCCAACACTCATCAACATTCCAAGCTGTTGCAGGAACCTCTGCCCAACTTCTGCAACACCAAAGCAGGCAACCCACTAGCCTTCTGGGTCACTCCCCTGATAGGGAAGCCACAGGAGGATACATTGGTGGGTTAAACCCATAGTAAAATTAGCTGTAGGCAATTCTAAGAAGTATTCCTACATGTCTCCCAGAGAGAGCCAGTGTTCTTCGACTCCCTGGAAAATGGCACCTGGCTCTTCTAAAACAATGTAACGCAAACAGCCATCAGCCCCAAAGACCTCAACGAAAAAACAGGAGAAACAAAAGGCAATGGCAGAAGTTGTCCGAACATAAAAACATTCATAGAAGAAGCAGACATTGAGCTGCCACAGAAAGAAATTTTCAGAATACTGCTTATACAGTCATACAGGATATGAGGGAAACAATACAGAAAAAAGGATGAAATAATAGAGGCGATAAAGACCATTACACCAAAGGGAAATACTGGAGCTTAGGGAGGAGATACCAAAACAAGTATCAGAAACATAGATCTTGAGAATCAACGGGAGGAATCAGAGAACCACATCAGTGATTGGAGGACAACCAAGCAGACTTTAACAAACATGAACAAAAATCTAATATAATCATCAGAGGAGCTGAAGAAAACCTAAGAGGTATATTTGATGCTATGAAGCGGAACAACATTAGAATTATTAGTTTGGGTTAGGGGAAAAAAGACAAAAAGAAAAAAAGAATTATTGGCTTATGAGAGGAAGACACAACAAAGAAGTCATCTGCAACAATAGAGAGAGAATTCTTAGAGGAAAACTTCCCCAGCTTAATGAATGAAAACCAGGCAACCATTCAGGAGGCTGAAAGAACACCAACTAGACAGAATTCCAAGAAGAAGTCACCAAGGTACATAATAGTTCAACTATACAAATTTGAGGAAAAGGCGAAAATCATTAGAACAGCTAGGGAAAAATAAGCAATCACATATAAATCACAATTAAGATTATGCTCAGACCTATCAGCAGAAACTATGAAGAAGAGGCGAGTGGAGTAACATATTCCAAAAATTGAAGGAAAACAATGCAAACCCAAGAATACTTTCCCCAGCGCAATTTTTGATCAAGATAAGTGGAGAAGTAAGAACCTTCGCAGACAGGGAAAAACTCAAAGAATAAGTTAGAAGAAACTCAACCCTCCAAAACATCCTTGCCGACCCAGTATGGGCAGAACAACAACACTCACCAAGCATAAATAAGGGACAGCCACATAGAACAACCTCACCCACAAGGCAACAAAGAGAAAACATACCCCAAGATAGCATTGGTTTAAGGATGGAAAGAAGTCAAGAATGGTACACATATAGACACATGCACAACACACGAATGAGAAAGTAGGAAAAGTCCCAACACAAAATGTATAAGATGACATCACAGATGGAAATGATAACCCTGAATAGCAATGGCCTGACAACAGGCTTTAAAAGACTGAAACTAGTAGACTGGCTTAGAAAACACAACCCATCAATCTGCTGCCTACAGGACACAAATCTCAAGGCTACAGACAAAAATAGGCAGAGAATCAAAGGCTGGAGAAAGGCATATCAAGCAAACAGCAATTCAAAAAGAGCAGGGGTTGTAATCCTAATCTCGGATAAATTTGACCTCAAAGTGCAAATCATTAAAAGAGATAGGGAGGGACACTATATAATGCTCAAGGGAATGGTAGACAAAGAACCACTAAGCATTGTAAACTTATATTCCCCGAATAAGAGACATCTCAGTACATCAATCAAACACTCCAAAAGATGAAAAAATAAATCACAGCCTCAACAATTATAGTGGGTGAGTTGAACATACCACTACCTGAGAAAGATAGATCACAGGGAAATAAACTCAACAAGGAGACTAGAGAGCTAAATACCACAATAAGACAATTTTACCTGATAGATATTTACAGAGCTTTTCATCCAAAGACAAATTAATTCACATTCTTTTCATCCCACATGGCATACATATGAGGATAGACTACATGCTGGGGTATAAGGCGAATCTACATAAATTGAACCACATTGATATCATACAGACTTCTCTCTGACCACTGTGCCATATGGCTGAAAATCAACAAAAGGAAGACGATAAAACAAGAGCAAACAATTGGAGGATGAATAACTCTCTACTGAAAAAGGAGTACATACTGGTGCAGATCAAAGATTAAATTAGGAAATTTCTAGAAACCAATGAACAACAGCACATGACATACAAAAACTTATGGGACACAGCAAAGACAGTCATCAGAGGAAGTTTCATAGCAATACATGCACACCTGAGAATGAAAGAGAGACTCCTGATTGATATGCTGGCACAAAATTTACAACAACTAGAGCAGAGCCAACAGGACAATCCTATTAATGGCAAAAGAAAAGAAATTATAAAATTCAGGGCTGAGATACAGGACAGGGAAAATTAAAAAAACTATGGACAAAATTAATACTGCTAAAAGTTGGTTCTTTGAAAAGATAAACAGAATCGATAAACCACTGGCAAGTCTAACCAAAGCAAGGAGGGAACAAATTTCAATAGTAAGAATAAACAATGAAAGAGGGGTCATTACAACAGACCCTAATGAAATGAACAGGATAGTTACAGAGCACTACAAAGAATTGTACTCCAATAAATTCAACAATTTGGAAGACATGGACGAATTCTTGGAAAAACTATCTCTCCCTAGACTATCCTCAGTGGATGTCAAGAATCTCAACAGACCCATAGCAATAGAAGAAACAGGCAAGTTTATCAAGGGATTAGCAATAACAAAATCCCCTGGATCAGATGGCTTCACTGAAGAATTCTACCAAGAGTTTAGGGAAGAACTAACATCAATCTTACACAAACTCTTCTACAACATATAAAAAGATGGCAAACTCACGAATTCCTTTTTTGAAGCTAGTATAACTCTGATACCAAAACCAGGCAAGGATCCCACAAGAATTGAGAACTGCAGACCAATATCCCTAATGAAAATCTATGCAAAATTCCGTAACGAAATACAAGTCAACAGAATACAAAAGTATATAAAACAAGTAATTCACCATGACCAAGTGGGATTCATACCAGGGATGCGGGATGGTTTAACATACGAAAGACCATTAGTATTATTCGTCAAGTTGACATGAAAAGCTATAAGAACCACATGATAATCTTGATAGATGCAGAAAAAGCATATGACAACACCCAACACCAATTGCTGCTTAAGACACTTGAGAAGATAGGAATGAAAGGAAAGTTCCTCAAGACAATGCAAGCTATATATGAAAAACCAACAGCCTACGTGGTACTCAACGGGAAAAAAAACTAACACAATCCCACTGAAAAAGGAGATCAAACAAGGATGCCCCTTGTTCCAACCTTTATTTAATATAGTGCTGAAAGTTTTAGCTAACAACATAAGGCAAAGAAGAGACATCAGAGTTATTCATCTGGGGAAGGAAGAGGTGAAACTATCGTTATTTGCAGATGATATGATTTTATATATGGAAAAATCCCGAAAGTTCCACAAGGGGAGTACAGGAACAATAGAGGAGTTTGGCAGAATGGCAGGATACAAGATCAACAAATAGAAGTCCATCGGACTGTTATACACATCGGATAAGACCACAGAAGAGGAGATCCAAATGGTGGTACCCTTTACGATAGCCAAATACAAATGGAAATATTTAGGGATATGCCTGCCTAAAAGAACAAAAGATCTATATGGGGAAATGTACAGAAAATTATTACATGAAACCGAGTGACCTCAACAAATGGAAGAATATCCCATTCTCATGGTTTGGAAGACTCAATATTGTCAAGATGTCGGTTCTCCCAGAGGCACTATATAACTTTAATGCAATCCCAATACAATTACCATCATCTTTCTTCAAATAAATGGAAAAACTGAATACCAACTTCATATGGAGAGGGAAGAAGCCCAGAATAAGCAGAGAACTCCTCAAGAAGAAAGAAGGACACAGTTGGAGGGCTTGCTTTACCTGACTTTAGAACATACTATACAGCCACAGTTGTCAAAACTGCATGGTATTGGTTCAATGACAGATACTCAGACCAATGGAAAAGAACTGAAAACCCAGAAATAAAATCACCAGCACACAAACAACAGACCTTTGAAAAGGACCCCAAAAATATCAAATGGGAAGCAGATGCCTTTTTTAATAAGTGTTGCTGGGAAAAAATGGTTACCTGCAGAAAAATGAAGCCAGACCCTTATCTCACTCCATACACAAGAATAAACTCAAGGTGGATCACAGACCTTGAAGTTAAATTCCAAACTATTAGGACCATTAATTAGGGAATTAATGAACTTGAGAACTTTGGCAACTTGAGAACTTTGGTACAGGAAATACATAGGCTATCAGAAATGAAGGACACAAACACAGAGGAGGGACAAATTGACAAATGGGATATAGTGAAGATAAAACACTTGTGTACATCGAAAGAACTCACCAAGAGAGTAATAAGAGAGTCCACGGCCTTGGAAAACATCTTTAGAAATGACAAATCAGACAAAGGCTTTATTACTAAAATCTACAATACTCTGCTAGTTTTCAAAAAGAAAAAAACTAATTGCCCACTTGAGAGGTGGGTAAAGGTCCTGGACAGAGTTTCACAGGGGCACATATCCGAATGGCCAAGAAACATATGAGAAAATGTTCCCAATCATTAGCCATAAGACAAATGCAAATTAAAACAACAATGAGGTACCCCTTAACACCCTCAAAGGTAGCCCAATTCAAAAAACATCAGAAAGCAACAAGTGTTGGAGGGGCTGTGGGGAGACAGAAACTCTCAACAACCGCTGGTGGACTTGTAAGTATGTACAACCACTATGGAAATCAATCTGGCAATATCTAAAACAGATCAAAATTGAGTTACCATCCGACCCAGCAATCCCCCTACTGGGCATGTACCCAGAAGAGGCAAGAAGCAAACCAAGGCCAGACATGTGTGCTCCAATGTTCGTTCTGGCACAGTTCACAACTGCAAGGAGTTGGAAGCAACCCAAATTTCCATCAATTGATGATTGGATAATGGAGTACTACACATCGCTAAAAAGCAGTGATGAACGTATGGAGCACAGCACTGCATGGGAAGAACTGGAGGAAATCATGCTAAGCAAAGTAAGTCAGCCACAAAAGGACAAGTACAACGTGAGTCTGCTGAGGTAAACTTCTAAAAAAAGATGCAAAATGGGCATAGGAAAAAAGCTACTGTATACAAACATTCTTGGGGTGAAGACTGTGTAATATGGCAGGGAGCAGATCAAATGCAGGGATGCACATGGTAGACAACTGGGGAGGAGGTGTGGAAAGGAAAAAAAATGATGAAAATAAGGAAAAAATGGGCAGCGGGGGCACAGGGAGCTAACCCACCCAAGGGGAGTCTATTGTTTATATCTCCACAGGGAAAGAGAGACCAGACTTTAACCCAGTGCCCCAAGGTGGGAATTCAACATTCCGGCATGTAGTAGGGAACCAGTGGAGAGGTCTGGGGGGCTGGCTCCAGTCCCAAATACTAAGTGAATGCCTGCTCCTGCCCCCAGAAGAATTTATTTCAAAGGAATTGAATCTACAGCTCCGGGAGAGGGACATATCTGCTCAGAGCACACGGGAGCAGATGAAGAGGGAGTAGGAGAGAGTGGAGCACGTCCTGGCCCATTAGGCCTTGAGGACGATGACCCCAATTAGAGCAGCCAGTTCCCAGAGAGGACCACATGGCCAGCCCCACTATGAGACATGACACCCCTTACTGACCCAGGACCCTGTGCGGGACAGCACTGGAGACACAGTGTGGGAATTTCACCTGACCTGATCCCACCACACAGAGGCAAAACACCAAGGGGGTGCAACAGAACACCAAGGGAATGGAGCGGTGAGGTCCCCAAGGGATGCTGAAGGTGAACTTTGGGTCCAGGGCATGGTGCCCCAACAGACTGGACTGGAAAACACTTCTAAAGGCCAACAAACAATCCTTGAACTAACTACAAGCTTTTCTTTCTTGTTGTGGTATTTGTTTGTTTTTTTTTTGTCATTGGTTTGTTCCTGTTGTTGTTTTGTTGCATATTGTTGCTTGGTGTTGCTCTGTCTTGTGTTTGTGCATGTTATTATCTCTGCAATTTTGTCTAAATAAGATAGTCTGGATGAACAATCTGGAAGAGAAAACAACGGGACCGGCAGTTCCGGGGGGACATGGGATAGGGAGAGGTGGGGGGAAAGGAAGTGATTTTAACAAACCCAGGGACAAAGGAACAACAAGTGATCCAAATTGGTGGTGAGGTGGGTGTTGGAGGCCTGGTAGGGCATGATCAAGGGTAATGTAACCAAAAGGAATTGCTGAAACCCAGGTAGGGACTGAGCATGATAGTGGGACAGGAGGAAAGTCAAGGGAAATGGAGGAAAGAGCTGGAAGGCAAAGGGCATTTATAGAGGTCTAGATAAAGACATGTACATATGCAAATATATTTATATGTGAGGATGGGAAAGTAGATATATGTGACTATATTTATAGGCTTAGTATTAAGGTTGCAGAAGGACATTGGCCTCTACTCAAGTACTCTCTCAATGCAAGAATACTTTCTTCTCTATTAAATTGGCATTCTATGATGTTCACCTTCTGGACACAACCTCTGAAGACAAAGAATAAATACATGTGATGAAGAAAGCTGATGGTGCCCAGCTATCAAAAGATATAGTGTCTGGGGTCTTAAAACGTTGAGGGTAAACAAGTGTCCATCTAGCTCAGAAGCAACAAAGACCACATGGAAGAACACAACAACGTGTGTGATCACGAGGTGCTGAAGGGATCAGTTATGCATCAAAGAACAAACAGTCATATCATTGGGTGCACACCTCCATGATATGATCACTGAAGACAAATGGGTGCATAAGCAAATATGGTGAAGAGAGCTGATGATGCCTGGCTATCAAAAGGTATAGCGCCTGGGGTCTTAAAGGCTTTAATGTAAATAAGTGGCCATCAAGCTCAGAAGCAACAAATCCCACATGGAAGAAGCACACCAGCTTGTGTGATCATGAGGTGTTGAAAGGATCAGGTATAAAGGCATCATCAGAAAAAAAAAAATCTTACCATAGTGAATGAGGAGGGGAGTGCAGAGTGGAGACATAAAACCCATTTGTTGGCCACTGGAGATCCTCTTGCAAAGGGGGTAGGAGAGGAGATGAGTCAGTCAAGGTGCGATGTAGCAATGATGAAAAATACAACTTTCCTCTAGATCCTAAATGCTTCCTTCTTCCCCTTCCCCCCACTATCATGATCCAAATTCTACCTTACGAGTCTGGCTACACCAGAAGATGTACACTGGTACATATCAGAACTGGAAACACAGGGAATCCAAGGCAGATGATCCCTTCGGGACCAGTGGTGTGAGTGGTGATACTGGGAGAGTAGAGGGAGAGTGGGTTGGAAAGAGGGAACCGATTACAGGGATCTACATATGACCTCCTCCCTGGGGGATGGACAACAGAAAAGTGGGTGAAGGGAAATGTCGGACAGGGAAAGATATGACAAAATAATAATTTATAAATTATCAAGGGCTCATGAGGGAGGGGAAAGTGGGGAGGGAGGGGGAAATGAGGACCTGTTGCTAGGGGCTTAAGTGGAGAGCAAATGTTTTGAGAATGATGAGGGCAATGAATATACAGATGTGCTTTACACAATTGATGTGTGTATGGATTGTGATAAGAGTTGTATGAACCCCTAATAAAACGATTAAAAAAGAAAGGTACTGGTAGTTCTGAATTATTTACTACAATGGGAAGCTTAGGTCTGAAAGAAGTAAGACCTGGTGGCATAGGGGGTGTACACACTCAGTTGCGAACCACAGAGTCAGCAGTTCTAAACCATACGCTTCTCCACGGAGAAAAAAATTGGCTTTCTTCTCCCATAAAGAGTTCATCTTGAAAACCCACCTGGGCAGTTCTTCCTCTTCCTCCAGCATTGCTATGAGTCAGAATTGACTTGTCAGTGAGTGTCTTTTTTGTTGTTGATGTTGCTGTAATTTTTTGGGTGGGGTCATTAATTCTGCAAGAGAACACTGAGCTTTTCAGTAGGACAATATGTTGAAATGAAATCTACTCACTGTCCTTGAATTGATTTCCCATCATAAAGACCCTAAGGAGCACTGGTGTTGTGAACTTAGGACTGGGCTGCTAACACAATGCTGATGATTCAACTGCACAATCCTTCCTCTGGAGAAAGGTGGGACAGTCTGCTTTTGGAAAGATTGACAGTCTAAGGAACATCACCAGTGCTCCTTAGTAGGAGATTAAGGTAGGTGGATAAAAGAAGTCCTGATGGCTCAGTGATTAAGTGTCCAACTGTTGGCCCAAAGGTTGGCTGTTTGAGCCACCCCCCCGCACTCTACAGATGAAATAGATGTTCCGCTCATTCCTCACACGTTACCGACTTGGAA
The DNA here is from genome assembly GCF_050624435.1 of Tenrec ecaudatus. Classification (NCBI taxonomy): domain Eukaryota; kingdom Metazoa; phylum Chordata; class Mammalia; order Afrosoricida; family Tenrecidae; genus Tenrec; species Tenrec ecaudatus. The sequence goes on along the minus strand of NC_134532.1, from coordinate 93,719,972 downwards.
GCCCTATGGGACAGTTCTCCTCTGTCCTCTTCAGCTGCTCTGAGTTGGCATGGACCCCATGGCCCTGGGTAAGTGGAAAACAGAAAGATATATTGAAATCAGAGGCATGTGGAAGAGAACCATCACTTGCTTGACAATTAAACCTGTCATGTTTCAGGGTTTAAAGTTATATTAAAATTAACTTTATAATCTGATAGGGAATACAGTATAGATAAAAAAATGAAATCCAGGGGGAATTGAGTTGCTTATGACTCACACAGACTGGTAAATCTTTATGGAAGCAGTTAGCCTCATTTTTCTCACTTGGAGTGACTAGAAGCTTTAAACCACTGAATATCTGGTGAATCACTGCCCTTGAAATTAGCCCGTCAAATGTCTAACCAACGTGATAATACTTGTCCACATTAAAAGATTCACTATATACCATGTATTGTTAAAAGCAATTCACATTAATACAATATTTTGCATGTGAATAAGTGTACTCTATAAAAACCCACTGCCATCAAGTCTGTTCCAACACATAGCAACTCTATAAGGGAGCTCTGGTGTTGTAATGGTTTCACATTAGGCTGTTAACTTAAAGGTCAACCGTTTGAAACCACCAACCACTCTGAGTGAGAAACATGGGGCTTTCTAATCCTGTAGAGAGGTACAGTCTCAGAAATGCACAGGTTAAGTTCTGCCATGTCCTATTAGTTAACTATGAGCCACCATTGACATGTAGGCAGTGAGTTTTTGTTTTGTTTTATTTTTATAGCAACTCTTTAGGACAGAATAACTTGTACCATAGTGTTATGTGCTTATAAATCCTTACAGAAGCAGACCACCACATCTTTCTTCATGTGGAGGGGTTGGCAGATTTGAACCACTCCCTTTTTAGATAGCAACTGAGTGCTTTAACCACTGTAACCCCAGAGGTCCTGTGAATAAATGTAGCAAAACAGCATTAACAAAAATTGTAAGAAATGTTGTCCACATTTTTCACAACCAAAATACAGTCTATCCTTATCATCTCCAAAACAAAAGTGATGAATATACATTTTATGTACATTTAAAGTTTAAAATCTAAAAATTGCAGCAGCATTCTATATTCATTATATTTATATGGAGTCTCATTATCTACTGTCTCTATTCCTCAAACATGACAGTAATTCATTTGTGTGTGTTGTTATCATATTGATTATAACTCACCATCTCAATGAATCTGAAACTATTCATTGTCTCCCCTCCCCCACCTTGAGAAAATCAGCATACACACACCTGCACATCTAAGATGACTCTGAGAACATAAGCTGCTACCCTAAACTCTCTATATAAATTACTACACATTTGGAACCTAGCTCAGGTATTAGAAAAAGGAAGAACTAGATGGTGTTAGGCAGAAAACTACAGCTAAATATCTAAATAAAACTAAAATCAGGAAACATTTAAATATGTTGACATTTTCAAATCGATGGTGTCATCAAAAATCTGTCAGACATTCTGCCAAATAAATGTCATCAACATCCAAAGACTGTCCCTTGGGTCGTAGTACTGTACAGGTACCTGTGTATATGACTACATATATCACAGATGCTGGGGGGTTCCAGCAAAACCTAAAGTGCATTGCATTGAAAACAGGCATATGATTTTGTGTCTAACACACATGTTTGCTGATCTAAATAACAAGCACATTTTCTCTTTATAGAAACAAGGGTTCTGGATTGTATGATCCCTTGTCTTTCAAAGCTGCTTTTTATGTATAATACTAACTACTTAGATGATGGGATAAGATCCATTTTAAAGAATGTCTTGACAGTGCTCTGCTGTAGTGGTGGTTCATTGTTCTCAGTATGCACTGACTTATCGTGACCTTTAAAGAATTCACAGTCTCAGAAACCCTGCATGAGCCAGAATGGAACATTACTGATCCTGTGTTATTGTCATGATCCTTGATGTGTTTCAGCCACTTAGTATTCCAGTGATAGACTACTCACTGCCTCTCTCTCATGCCTGTCTGAATAAGACCTTGAAACATTTGGGGAAGTCCAGCATTGTACCAGCTTTACAACTGGTGTGTCTGAGCCCCATTATTGCAGCCATTGTGTTAATCCATTTTGTTGAAGGCCCTTGGCTTTTTCATTGACCCTCCACTTTACCCAAAAGGATGTTCTTTCTAGGGACTGGCTTTTCCTGGTAACATCTCCAATGTACATGAGGCAAAATTTTGCCAGGCTTGCTTCCAAGGAGCATCCTGGCTTTACGTCTTTCCACTCAGATTTGTTAGTATTCCTGACAGTCCACTGCACTTTCTTCATTAACAGCATAAGTCAAATACATCAATTATCCTGGAGTATTCCTTATGCGTGGTCCAACTTTCTCAGGCATATGAGGCAATTAAAAATACTATGACTTGAGTTAAGCAGACCTTAGTCCTCAAAGTGACATCCCTGCGACTCAACACATTTTTAAAAGTTGAGCACGGCCGATTTGCCCAATGCGGTATGTTATTGAGTTTCTTGATTTCTGCTTCCATAAGCATTTATTATGAATCCAAGTAAAATAAAATCCTAGATCACTTCATTTTGTTTAATTTTCTGATCATAATATTGTCTACTGGTCTAGTTTTTTAACATTGCATTGTAAATCTATATTGAAGGCTGAAATCCTTAATCTTCATCAGCAAGTGTGTCATGTACTCATTTTCAGCAAGCAGTGGTGTCATTGGCTTGTCACAGCTTTTAAATAAACCTTCTTCAATCCTGATACTTTGTTCCTCATCATGACATCCAGCTTCATGGATTATTTGTAGACATATTGAATAAGCAGGGTGAAAGAGTAAGACTCTGATGCACATCATTCTTGATTTTAAACCTTTCAGCATTCATTTATTCGACTTGGTATACAGATTCCACATGAACTCCTTGTATGGTTCTGAGCAACTGAGCCTTAGCCCAAACTTGTGTAGCGTGCACAAAGGAAAGCCCTGTCTCTAACAACACCTATTCCGAAAGAAGTTACTGACCAACTATCAGGCTTAAACACGTCTCTGAGCAATCTCCTCCTGAAACCCAAAGACCTTGTCACGAGTTCCTTCCATCTCAATGTTGCTGAACTCTTCCTGGGAGGGGTTCTGGTAAATACAATTTTCCCTCTCTGAATACTGCTTTTCAAGATTGCTGCCTCAGGCATCTGCCTTATTGACCCAGCCCTTAATCCTCTTTGATGACAGAAAATCAAAACTGCTCACAGGAATTAGGTGAAGTGGAGAAAGAGAAAGGACCAGGATGTGTTCTAATGGCACAGAATCAAAGCGAAAACAATGTAACACAACTGTGTCCAGGGAGGAAAAGCAGCACCAAACAACTTACAAAGCAGAAATGGAATTGATCTTTGTGACCAGAAACCTTGCGGATCTTTAAGGAGGAGTGAAGAGGAGACTGATGGGAAAACGTTCTACTCTCAGTCCATAGATTTCAACCCCAGTTGTATGTACTAATGGACCCATCTGCTAATGGCATTATCTCTGACTGATGGGCAGTGAAATAAATTGAAATAAATAGACATGAGGTGATCTTTCTCCGGAAAGAAGGATTCTTATGGATATTTTGTTATCTTCTTTTTGTTTTGCCCAGACTAAGTGCATCGTTAGAACAATAGAACAAAAACAAATTCAAGCAACTTCGTCTGCTCTTACATCCTGTGTTACTATCACACTGGAGAGTACTTTCCTACATGGACTCCAGTTATCATAGAGTATATAGTTTTTAAAGCAATCAGACATTTAACGTTGTGCTTGACTCTGCTTATGTGGTGCTAAACTTGCACAATGTTTAACTAATCTAATCTCTTAAGTGCAATTGTGTTTATTCTTTCTCTCATTCTTTATTTCCATGGTACCTTGAACAGGACTCTTTCCCATAGCATTTGATCTTGGTAATACCAGTTCACAGAACCAGCAGAAATCCGACAGCAGTTTACAACTCCTGCAGTGACACACTGAAAAGAGTAAGCTGTCAAGCTCGTTTTGTATTGTGAGAGCTCATTTCCTTTAGAAGGCCTGGAATAGAGATTCATATTGCAGTCAGTGAATTAATTATCACCCTTCAGCTAAAGGAGGTACTATCGACAAAAGTTTGTTCTGTAATATTAAGCACATTTGTACAATTTAGCTCTGAACAAAAGCGTGTGATAAAACAAGATAGAGTTTAAAAGCATAAGGAATGTTGTAAGACAAGATAGACTATAAATTCTTAGTCATCTCTCAGGCTAGTTTCAAAGGAATGACTATTAATTCAAAATAAGATTAAGATTTTAGCATTAAAATATGTGGACCATTTTTCTAGTATTAAAAGTGAATATCTATCATATACGTTTTATGTTTGTGTTCCACAGGCATTATGGGGAGGTTTCAAAGAGTTCATTGGAAAAGTTTGCTATCTTTGATTTACAGTTTCCATGAAATTTTTGAAATTCACTTATATTTCTTATTATTAAGTCAAATGATCAGTTACAGTGTAATTTGGAATGAAATACAGTGGACACCTGAAATCTTAATGAGTGCTATCTAGAAATTTAATTGCAAACTATTAGCAAACCCACTATCTCCTCTCTATTCATACATTTCTGTCTTCCTGGCACAAAAAACATGGATCAACCTTTTCTGTCACCTTACAAATCTCTCACTAGTGCCTCATATGGGAAAAGAGAGAGGGAGAAAGGATCTTACTTGCAGGGAGTGCAAAAATGAAGCTCCTGACTTTTCCTCTAACATTCAAAAGCAAACAAACAAACACGCTGCCGTAGCATCTTTCCTGACTCAAGGTGACATAGGACAAGGTAGGGCTGCTCCTGAAGGATTCTGAGACTATAAATCAACTGGGGTTCATGATCTGTCACTTAACCCACTGCACCACCAGGAATTCTGTAATTTAAGAAAGCAGCCTTTCTAGCGGCAGTTTTCTAGCGTGCACAAGTGTGCAGGCATCTACATACGATTGTAGATTGTATAGAATTCTACGGGCCCAGTCTATGTTTTCTTCAAACATTCAAGCCATGTGAACAGATTCGTGTTTCAGGAAGGCTTGTTGTGGAGACTTTCATTTTATGTTTGCTTTCTGCCCTTGGAATCTCTCTGGCTCTGTTCTCTTTCTGACCTTCTTAGAGAGAGCAAACCCTCTGTTTTCCTGATGACTCTAACCTTTTTGATGCTCTTTTCTGTCTGTGTGTTTTACCTGAGAGGTGTCCACGGTTTTAAAGATCATTCCATTTTATATTGTTGTTGTTAGTTGCAAAGGCACCAAATGTTGTCTGTTCCTATGCTATTTTCATGATTTTTGGTCCATTTGAGCAGGTTGTTGAGACCATTGTGTCAATCCATCACAGTATTCTCATTGGCTGTGTAGTTTACTAGGCATGATGTCATTTTGTGCATGTGAGTGATTTTTATTTCCTAAGGACTTGTCCAAAGTAAATGCATGAAAGTCTAGATATTCTCATTCCTAAAGAACATTCTGTTTGCTTTGTTTCTAAAATAGATAAACATTTTCTTTAGCAGTCCATAGTATTTTCAATTATTTCCATCTTCTCTTGGTGCTTCCTGAATCATTCAGTATTTTGCCTATAGAATCTTTCAAAATTGCAACTCAAGTCTTGAATTTTTCTTGAGTCCTTTCAGAGTCCCAGTACCAGAGTCACTGTACTGGAAGGAACTAGTCAACCGTCCACCATTTCAAGAGGTACACATGAGCAAGAACAAATGGTGCTGAAAGAAGAAGTTCAAGCTGTACTGAATGCATTAACTAAAACCAAGGCCCCAGAAATCGATGTAATGCCCATTGACATATTTAAGAAAGCTGAAGAAACACAGGAAGCACTCACCCTTGTATGCCAGGAAATTTGGAAGACCATTTCAAACTGATTGGAAGAAAGCCATAACTTGTGCCCATGCCAAAGAAGGTGACCCACAAGAATGCTCAAACTAGAGAATGATATCATTAATAAAATTGTACTTCAGATAATCCAAAAACAGGTACAGCAGCACACTGACAGGGAACCGCCAGAGGTCAGGCTGGATTCAGAAGAGGACATGCAATAAAGGATATCATTGCTGATGTCAGAAGGATCTGGGCTCAAAGCTGAGAATACTGGAAAGCGGTTCGTTTGTGTTTCATTGTCTATGGAAAGCCATTCCACTGTGTGGACCATAATAAACTGCGTATGACCCGGAGAAGGACAGTAATTCCAGAATACTTCATTCCTTTCTCTCAGAACTCTTACATGGATCAAGAGTTAGTTGTGGGAACAGAACAAGGGGATGTCACATAGTTTAAAACCAGGAAAGATGGACATCATGGATGTATACTTTTACCACACTTGTTCAATCTTTATACTGAGTAAATAATCAGAGAAACTGGATTATAATAAGAGGAATGTGACATATGTTTTCAAGGAAGGCTTATAAACAACCCATGGCGTGCAGATTTCACAACCTGGCTTGCTGAAAGTGAGGAGGAATTGAAGTTCTTGCTGATGAAGATCAAGGATTGTAGCCTTCAGTATGGATTACAACTCAATGCAAAGAAGACCAAAGTCCTCACAACTGGATCAATAGGTGACATCATGGTAAATGGCAAAAAGGTTGAAGTTGTCAAGGATTTTATCTTGCTTGGATCCACACCAATGCTCATAGAAACAGTAGTCAAGAGATCAAACAACATATTGTATTAGATAAATATACTGCATAAGACTTCTTTAGAATATTGAACAATAAGGATGTTTTTTGAAGACTAAGGTGTGCCTGACCCAAGGCATAATATACTCCACTTCCTCATATGCATGTGAAACTTGCACATTTACCATACAAACTTGAGTATAAGCCAAGATTTTCAGCACATTTTTGCAGTTTTTGTGGTAAAATTGGGTGCCTTGGCTGATATTCGGGTGGCTTGTACTTGAGTATATAGGGTAATAAAGCAGACCATAGACAAATAGATGCATTTGAACTGTGGTCCTTAGAGAAGGATATTGCAAGTACTGTGGGCTGCTCAAAGGACAAACAGATCTATATTCGAAGAAGGCCAGCGTGTTTCTCAGAGGAAAGGGTGGCAAGACTTCGTCTTACATACTTTGAACATATTGTCAGGAGAAACCACTTGTTCAGCTTCCCTATGAACAAAATTGAGTATTCTGGAATTTTTTTCTTTTCTTCATCATTTTATTGGTAATGTGTTATGATACACTCAGTCAAATACCTTTGCATATATAGCACAGATAAACCCTTTTGTAGAATATTTTAACTTTGACCACTATCCCTCCAGAAGTGCCTGACATCTCTTATTTTCTATTCTCTTGTAAATATAGTTGAAATTCTCATAGTACATTCTTCATGTATGATTATAGGCAAGTACTTTTCAAATTATATTTTGCAGAATATTACCAGTATGTAGTCTTAATGACATTGTTTGATAATCTGTATTTTATTTGATTTCTTTCTTTGGAATGAACACAAATATAGATGTCTTCGTCTATGGCCCAGGTAGCTATCTTTCAAATTTCTTGAAATTGTCTACAAGTAAGTATTTTCAGCATTGTATTTGTTTGTTGAAGCATCTCAGTTGGCATTCTGCTGATTCCTAGATCTTTTTTTCCCCACCAATATCTTAGTGCAGCTTGGACTTTCTTCTATATCGATAGTTCTTGATCAAATGTTATCTCCTGAAATGTCTGAATGTCAACCATTTTTTGGGTACTTTGATTCTCTGTATTTATTCCATTATTATTTAAATTTTTCTACATCATTAAATATGTTTCTGTGATGTTTTTGCTGTTAGTCTGTGTTAGTCTGGGTTGACTAGAAAAACAAATCCAGAGACATTCATATGTGTGTAAGAGAGAGTTTTACATCCACGAATAATTTTATATTAAGAAAACATCCCAGCCCAGTCCAGATCAAGTCCATAAGTTCAATATTAGCTCTTAAGTATGATATTAACCCATATGTTCAATACTAGTTCATAAATTTTTCTACAGACTCACACAGCACATGCAATGATGCTGAAAGCAGGAAGATCACAGGCCAGTGAGTGAAAAGTCCTGTGGAAGCATCTCAGTGCTGGTGCAGCTCTGCATGTGGCTCCTCCAGCTCCAGAGCTCTGACTGTGATCAGCTCTGGCTTCGTGTGACTTGTCAACAGAATGTAAAGCAGAAAGACTGTGTGTCCCACCTTCAGGGAGGAAGAAATGAGTTCCCAGAATCCTCTGGGGTAGGCCATGCCTACACAGAGGCATCACTGGCTATAACCTGATTGACAGTCTAGATGCCACACATTTGCTCAAGTGACAGGAGATTATGTAACTGCCACATGTCATAGAGTTGATTCCAACCTGTGTTAGTCTGGGTTGACTAGAGAAACAAGTTTACAGACATTCATATGTATATAAGAAAGAGCTTTCTATACAAAAGCAATTGAATATTGAGAAAACATCCCAGGCCAGTCCAGATCAAGTCCATAAGTCTCATATTAGTCCGTATGTCCAATTCCAATCTATAAATTCCTCTTCAGATTCATGAAGCACATGCAATGACACTGAATATTGGAAGATCATAGGCCAGTGGGTGGAAAGTTTTGTGGATCCAGTGGCAGTAGAAGCATTCTCCGTGCTGGCATAGGTCTCCAGGTGGCTCCTTCAGCTCCAGGGCTCTAGAGTAGCTCCCTGTGTCTTGTCCACAGGAATGACTCACAGAGAGTGAGCTTGTGTCCTTCCTCCAATGAGCTATTTATCACCTTAGCGCCTCCAAATGAGATCATCAAGCTGCGAGCTGAATAACAGGCTAAACTCTCCCCCGCCCCGCCCCGCACTCTTAAGTCTCAAATTGACAACAGACTGTGCAACCATCACACAACCATAACAGCCTTATGCACAACAGACGAAACACTGCTCAGTCCTGGCCTTTTGAAGATTTTTGTTAGCTGTTTTTACTTCATCATTTTTTCCATTTCCTTTAGTGCCTCTACCTTTCAGAGTAAGTTTCACAGCCTCTTGTGACATTCACTTTGAGCTTTTCTTTCTTTCCTCTCTTTATAATGACTTCGTTGCTTCATGTATGGTGCTCTTGATGCCATCCCATGACACACTGGGTTGTCTGTCATTAGTGTTAAATGTGTCAAACGTGTTCTTGAGATTTTGCCTGAATTCAGTTAGGCTATGAGTACATTTGTATTTGGGTTGTCATGGACTTGATTTAATTTTCTTCAGTTTCAATGAACAGGTCTCAGCAGAGCTCTCAACTAAGAATAGGCTACAAATAAGGAATGAACTGTCCACTTCTGAGAAATTAGCTACTGAAAAATTTTTGTATAGCAGTGGATCATTATCAGACACTAAAAATTTCATGAATATTCTGGGAACCCTATCAGACATTGTGCCAGAAGATGAGCCCCTCAGGTTGGAAGTCACTCAAATTATGACTGAGGAAGATCTTCTTTCTCAAAGTAGAGTCAACCATAGTGATACAAATTCAGTAAGGTTTCTAGACCTTTATTTGTGGATAGGGCATAACTCAGAATGAGAAGAACCAGCTATCAAACAGCTGTAACAGCTGTATCTATTAATAACTTTGGATGTATATAAGTCTAGGATAATTGGCAGTCATCAAAAATGAAATGGAAAGCATAAAGATAAATATATGAGGTATTCATGAGCTGATATAAACCGGTATTGGCCATTATGAATCAGACAATCATCTGGCTTACTCTGCTGGGAAGAACACAATCAAGATGACTGGCATTGCATTCATCGTCACAAAGGGCAATTCCAAATCCACCTTGAAGTACAATGCTCTCTATGATAGGATAATAGCTAACCATTTACCATGAAGTTCAATCAATAGAACAATTGTTCAAATTTATTCACCTACCACAAAGGCTAGTGATAAAGAAATTTAAGAATTCTATCAACATCTCTAGTTTGAAATTGATCAAACATGCAAACAAGATGTATTGATAATTATTGGACATTGGAATACACAAGTAAGAAACAAACATGAAGGAACAATAAATGGAAAATATGGTCTTGGTGATTGAAAGCAAGCTAGAGATTGAATGACAGAATTTTACCAGGCTAATGATTTAATCTCAAATGAGATGAGATCTTATTTTTTTCAATAATATAAAAGAAAATGATACCTGTGAACTTCTCCAGATAGGATACCCAGAAATCAAATTGACTATATCTGTAAAAGAGATGATAGATGAGGTAGTTAGCTTATTGTGCCAACCTGGCCTATAAACACATGTGGGTTTAATTGAAGGGCAGAGAGATAAGTGGCTCGGTGAGCCTCGCCTTTTTAGTTCTTGGGTTTCTTGCTCTCTGATGGTCCTACCAGGGTGCGGCTGTCTTAGCTAGTTCTCTGCTTCAGCTGGTAAGACTCATTTCCTACAAGACATCCCTGAGGAGAAGCTGCATGGATCTATCCCGATGTAACCCTGGGTGCTGGAGCAGCCGTGTGGAGAACACTGTGAGCACTGAGATGCTTACATGTTCACTGATTCGACTTTTTTCCTACAGTCGGCATGATAGCGTGTGTTTTGTGGGATGGAGGAGGACTTTGCGGATTGGTTTTAGATATATGGGTTAATGTTGGACTTGTGGGTTTGGGCAGCACTGTGTTGCGATGTTTTCTTGATGTGTACTTACCCTTTATATAAACCTCTCTCTTATACATATGAGTTTCTGTGGATTTGTTTCTCTAAAGTACCCAGACTGACACAATAGACAGGCTCAGTATCAGTAGGTAAAACCAGGCCACAGACAAACTGTGGAACAAATCAACAATTGCTTCTATGTAAGTTCAGATTGAAAGCGAAGAAAATGAAAACAAAGCCACAAGAACCAAAATAGGGCTTTCAGTACATCCCAACTGAAGCTTGAGAATATCCAAAGAATGGATTTGACACTGTGAACACTAATGCTTGAAGAACTGATGAGCTGCCAGATGGCATCAAGACAGCATACACGAAGAAGGCAAAAGGTCATTTAAAAGACTGGAAAGGAATTCAGGATCAAAATGCATCCTGGAAGAGACTCTGAAACTTGCTTTTAATCCTAGACAAAATTCACAAAAACTCAAGATCACTGTGTCCAGTCTATGGGAACTCATTGTGGCTCTGAAGGACATGGTAGAACTGCCAAGGTGAGTTTCTGAGACTGTAACTCTTTATGGGAATAGAAAACCCTGCACATTCTCCCATGGAGAGGCGGTGGTTTCCAACTGTTGGTGTTGCATTTAACAGCCCACTGTGTACACACTACACCACCAAGAGTAGTTAGGCAAATGAAAGAAATCATGAAATCAAAGAGCTAAGAGAAAATTTCAAAGGGCAGCTCAAGCAGACAAAGTCAAATGTTATAATGAAATGGACAATGATCTCGACTTAGGAAGCAAACAAAATAATAATAATAATAATAATATATACACCACATCTTAAACTGAAAGAAATCAAGATTAAAAACTCAAGCTTCAAGTGTACTATTGAAAGGTTCTATGGGAAAATATGAAATGATTCAGGAAGCATGGAAAGAAGATGAAAAGATTGCAGAGTCACTGGATCCTAAACTATGAATGTCCTTGAGAAAAATCAGAATTCCAGAACACTTCACTGTGCTCATGTGGGGCCTCTATGTAGATCAAGAAGCCATTGTGCAAACAGAACAAGGTAATGATGCATGGTTTAAAATCAGGAAATTGTGTGTCAGGGTTGTATCCTCTCACCATATTTATTCAGTCTATCTGCTTAGCAAATATAAGAGAAACTGGGTTATAAGAAGAATTATTTGATTGTAGTGATCGTTATACAACTGTTGAATATGACTGACCTATGGAAGTAAAAGGAGCCCTGATGCCCTCGGAGTTTCAATTTGGACTGTGAAACACAGGTCAAAAGTTTGAAACCTCCAGGGGGAAAGGTGGGGTTTGTGCTCCTACAAACAGTTGCAGTCTCAGAACTCCACAGGGACGGTTGTACTCCGTCCTATAAGGTTGCTGTGAGCTGACATAAACGGGATGGCACTGGGTTTTTTAAATGGAAATGGATGAGATGTGAATTATATGTCAATCAAACATTTTTAATTACTCTTTGTTGTAAAACTCTTCCTTACACATATGTGAGTGTCACTGGGTGTGTTTCTTCAGTCAGCCCATCCTTACACGGTGTCCAATATTAAGTCTTGCTCTCCTGGCTTCCATGCAGGATTCTGGCTGAACTTCATTCCAGTTAGATTTGTTTTTCCTTCTAGTATCTATTACTAGTCTAGTAGTTCTTCATGTGTTCATTGCCAACATCTTAGTCCAGATACACGTATTCTTCTTTGCTCTTGCTTATTCATTGTCCAGCTTTCACAAGCATAGGAGGTGTTTGAAAATCCTGTGGCTTGTGTCAGTCATACCTTGGCCTTCAAAGTGGCATCCTTGATGTCAATACATTAAATTGGTCTTCTGTAACAGATTTTCCAAGTGCAATATATTTTTATATTATTTCTTGACTATTACTTTTGAGAACATTTATTGTAAATCCAAAAAATTAAAATGACAATTTGATGTCTACATTTTCTTAATTTATTATGATGTTGTCTATGGGTTCAGTTGTGAGGAATTTTGTTTTCTTTACATGGAATTTCAAGGAATATGACAAGTTGTAGACTTCAACAGCAATTGCTACAAGTCCTCTTGGTGCTCAGCATGCAAGATTGAATCATTTTCCTATCAAAGGTTGTTTATAGGCCTTCTTCCCATCCTGATGTGTTCTTCTTCATATAATTTAGATTCTCAAAGTAGCTCTTCAGCATACAGATCAAATAGTTACATTGAAAGGATATAAACCTGACACACACATTTCTTTATTTTAAACCATGTAATATTCCTTTGTCTGATCATTAGATTGCCTCTTGATACTTTCACAGGCTCTTCATAAGAACAATGAAGTATTCTGAAATTCCCATTTTTCTCAAAGCTTGCATTAGTTTGTTATGCTCTACATGGTCAATAGGATTTGCATAGTCAATACAGTAATTAAACATCTTTCTGATATTCTCTAATTTCAGCCAAGATTAATTTTATGTCAGCAATATTGCCTCTTGGATTCATGAGTAACTTGTACAATTTCTATTTAACTAAATGCTTACTAAATATTTTTAGCACAATCACTTTGTTATTCCCGACTTTAAGCTGTAGCTCTCCTTCCATAATATAAGTATCAACATAATCATTATCAAATCATTTAGCAGAATATAATTATACCTTAAAAATCTATATTTCCTTACAGGATTTTTAACCAATGGCCAACAATTTAATTTATGAATTAAGTAAACTTAAGCTTTTTTTCACAAGAAAAGGCATGCTAGAAATATAGATATTAAAGAGCACATTTAAAATGACAAGGTTTTTTGCTTGTTTTATTAGCACATAAACTAAAATAGAAGGAATACTGAGGAGACTCTCATGATCCTTGTGCAAGAATGACACATGAAGTTGTGAAGAATTCCATATTTGGAAGTACTGAGAGGGAGAGACAATCTTGAACAAAAATTGATATATATTAATCCTGGTGAAGTGGAAGACAATACACAAATTGGAGAAAGTAAGTATTACGTGATGACAACAAAGGAAGACAATGAAAGATGCGCATGAATAAAGAACAACTATCGTAATTACTTTATCATAGACAACCCTGTCAGAATGGTAATGAACAATACTTTGTAAGTAGATATGGAAGTGAGGGATCGGAGAAAGGTTTATTATTAACAACGTGCAGTATGCTGATGACACGACCTTGCTTGCTGAAAATGAGGAGGCCTTGAAGCACTTGCTGTTGAACAAGGACAGCAGCTCCACTCTATCCATTTACATCTAAGGAAACTACTTATTTTTTAGTATTTCTATGACAGTGAAATTTTTTTAAAAAACTCCCTGAGCCTTTAAACGTTTAAACATGAGCTTTCCTTTTCTCATTAATGGAAATTTTATCAGCATCACAGTAATGCTAGAAACTGAAAAAAAGAATCATGTATAATTGGGAAAAGTCAATAATAGTTATTCATTTATGTAGCTAAAATACTACACCCAGGATTTTGATTCAGCAAATTCAATCCTTTAAATATATATATCCTTGTACTTCCATGGCTGCATTGTGACAGCACCTGGAAAGAGAAGTCTATGTGATGCATAAAGCATCCTGCAGTGGCCCAGTTCACATGATCATTTCATTGATAAAAAATTCATCAAAATACCTCCACAATGGTCACGCATGGGCTTGCCTAAGGGCTGTCAGTAGCTGGAGTGTTCACAGAGACGACAAAAAGGCATTGCTAGCAGATCAATTCTTGCTCTTGTTGACGATTTCATTTGTTCATCATTTGGAGTCCTCATGGGCCTTAAAGGCATTTTAGTATTTAAGGACGTTATGGACACACTCTGATGCTAATTATATCTACCTACTATAACATTTAATATGTATGTTATTTTAAATATACCCCCTCTAAAACAAAACAGAGGCAAATTATTTAAGATTGCTTTAGTGTATTTAGCATGCTGCTAGATTTGAGTAAATTTTTATGAAATGTCATGTATCAAATCGACCTCCTATATGGTTTCCCATCACCCCTATCATAGACTCCCAGCCTTTATTTTGGTCATTTCATTCTGAAAATAATGCAGTCTTATCCTCAGATTGATTGAAAAAAAAATAGAAATGATGATCTGACCTGCAGACAATCCTGATCCATGTAGGGAGGGTTGACAAGCTGTTTTCTGTCTAACCTTTTCCTTTGGGTATAATAAAAATGTGATTTTGTTGTTGTAGAGTTTATTTTAAGTTTTTACTTTGTAATACAATGATCAAGACATTTCTATTACACATATTTTATTATAACCATGGTTCAAGGCTTTTTAATTGTATGATAAACAAATATATATAAGAAATGAGATTTTAAAGGTGAATAACAATTTTTAATACAGAAAATCCTATTGAACTGTAAACTGATAAAGCTTTGAGACACCCGCCTGAATAATAACATTTACTAACCACTGTCTGTAGGATTTCTTTTAGCTCTTCATTGAGCAGCCAAGCATGATAAATGACAGTTAACAATAACATAGATACATAGCTTAAATGACACCGCTATTACATTTTTAAAAAATTTTGGCTTCATTTTCAAGATTTTGAATGTGAAATTACTGTTTGTTATTATTAAATCTTGAGAAACAAAGGGTATGTTGGAGGAAAGAAGGAGTGCAACAAAACAATATGTTCGTGATTTTCTTTAAAAATATTTGTTGTAAAGCAAATAAACCAAATGAAAAGCTCATTATTCACTTTTGAAAAGTTTAAGTCTTGATAAGGAAAAAATATAGTCCGTAGTTACTTAAAACTTTTCTTATATATTTCTGTATATAGGGATAGAAATGATTTGCTTTCAGTGTTAAGTACTCTACAGAGATTCTACGGTCATTTTGGGTATCATTGAAAATTGTTTTTGTAAAAACCTGATTTCTGTAATTAAGTTTAAAGTAAAATTTCAAGTAGTCATCACTGGAGCTGTTTGTTGGGTTTAAATAACACTGATTTGTTGTCCTGTCCTAAAAGTATGGACTTTACTGATAATCACTGTCAAAAATCATTAGGAGTAAATAAATAAGACAGGACAGCATAGTGATACACTGATAGCATTCAGGAGGCCTGGTGGCACTGTGCATTAGGCATAGGGTGGCTACCCATAGATTTTAACTTCTCTGTGGGAGAAGGGTGAGGTTGCCTGCTTCTTGAACAATTTACACTCAGGAAAACCCTGTACAGGGTCGCTGTGAGTTGGAAACAACCTAAAATGTGGGCTTGGTTTTATTGGTTTGGGGACTAAAATACAAAATCTTTATAGCATTCAGATTGCTTCATTCAATTTACTACCTTTTATTTTATCCAAATTCATGTATCTTCTTTATTGTGGGTTGCTTTCTTGGTATCTTATTCCTTGGGACATTCAAGCTTCAAGAAGTTCATGGAAAACCTATGTTATCCTTTACTTCCATATTTCCATTAAGTTTTTGAAACCCCACCCCCCACCCCAACCCACCCCACCCCACCCCCGCCCATGCCAGCATATGCCAGCTATAGATTTTCAGGAACCCTAGTGGTTTAGAGGGTTACACGTTAGGCTGTTCACTATAGGGTCAAAAGTTCAAATCCACCAGTAGCTTCAAAAGAAAGCAGGTTTTCTGCTCCTGTAAAGATTCAGAGTCTCAGAAACTCTATATAGGTCCACTATGAGTCAGAGTCAACTTGATGGCAATGGATTTGGGGTTTGGATGGTGGGGGGTGTTTTTGTTTGACTTATAGGTTTTTAAGAACAAGTTAGGGTTAGAGGCCTGCACATACTAACTTGATCTTCATATGTTTATTTTATTTTTTCCAAGTCATCTTCCATGAACTTGGTACAGACCTTCAGTCTGGAGCATCTCTAAAGCCACCACCCCTCACTGCCACTGGATTGATTGCCACTCACAGCAACACTATGGACAGAACAGAACTTTGTGAGAGGTCTGATGTGGAAGCAGACAGCCTCGTCTTTCTCCTGCAGAGTGGCCCAGGAGCAAGTCAAAACAGAGACCCTGAGGAAGGTGGAGATGGGTGAAAAGAGACTCCCATAGCAGGCTGCATTCTGAGGCAGAGAAAGGACCATAATGCTCATAGTTATGTATACCCTGGTATCTTCCACTAGATTCAATGTTTCCAAGTTCAAGGCCATCCTTTTGCTTCCAAAATACATTTTATTGATACGTTTGCTCTTCCATTCTGGAGGTAAAGTAATAACAGTACCTATTTTTTATACTAGTTTATCAATCCTCCCCATACCCCATACCCCTTCAATTTCTGTCTTCCATAGACTTGTTCAAATCGCTGGTATCATCTCTTCATCTTTGTGGATTTTCACCTTTTAATTCTATCCTTCTCCTTTTATGGAATATTGAGAAGCAGAGTGTTAATTCTCTGGGGGTAAAGCAGCCATATTTATCTGGTTTCTATCAGAACTTTTCGGTAACCAATTTCACTGCAAGTTATCTCATGAGCCTCCAATCCTAAATACTTCATAAGATCTTTGAGTTTGTATTTCAAATTGTTTTATTATGATTCGAAGAGCCAGAACTCGAAAGAGCATGATGAAGAAGTATGCTATCGGCTCCTTGTCACTAAGAGACCTTTTAGCATCATGATAATGATTTTTCTCTGACCTTGCAAGTGCCTTACTCATGTATCAATCATCAGTCCTCAGGGTGTCATTGGAATAATTTTGCAATTTAATGGCACGTAATCAACTAATCAGGCATTTGGGGGGTGGGCAATAGATTAAGAAAGGGACATTTAAAGAAACATCCCACTGAAAAGCAAGGATAGGTATTTTCAGTAACTCTCACTAAAGAAGAGCATTTGCTAGCCATTTAAAGATAGGAAAAGTGGACTTCCCATCTTCTTGCTTTCTTTCATGTTTCCTCTCCTTTAGAGGGCAGATAAGATCCGATGAGAAATAGAATGGGCGTTTTTGTTCTGACAGTAATGAGCTAGAATGGGACTAGATAAAAAAGATGATAGATAAGAGGTCACACAGAGGTGAGCCGTCATGAATTTATTCATTGAAATTTTGCTGTGTCTCATAAAATAAGATGTCATCATTACAAATGTGAATCACTTTCTTCTACAGTGCTGCTGTGTAATACCAAGTTGGTTTATATATTTGACCGAACACAGGAAAAGTATTAAAATTTTGAGACCATATAAACAGTGGCTCAATCATGAAAAGGTATATTGTTTTATTGCATGAACAGCATTGTAACAATAAAAATGTTTCCATAAAATATTTTGAAGACTAAAGAAAAATTTCTGAGTTAAAATTAATTAACTAAAAAATATGAATGTTGTTACTTTTCCTAAAGCTGAAAAGCGTAAGTCCACGGGAGCCTTGAAGCTACATGTTTCAGAAAAACTTTCTTTTTAAATTAAACTGTTTTGATGTTTTCTTACATTTTGCTTTATTACCCTTGGCTACTCTCTTACATCTTTCAGTTCTTGTTTTGTACAACACAGCCTCATAATTAATCAAACAAAATAACAATTACTGTTAAAATTAAGCACACAGATTAGGAATATGGGAGTTAAATTTTAATATAGTCTGAAATATTTTTTTCTTTTTTTTGAAATAATTTATGATGTTAAACCCCTCCCCAAAGAAGTCATGTTGACTTAGTGAATCATGCACTGAAGTGTTAACCCCCAGGTGAGCAGTTTGAAACCAGCAACCACAACCCGAGAGGAAGATGAGGCCTTCGACTCCCGTGAAGAGCTATAGCATCAGAGACCCACACGGGCACTTTCACCTGTGCTGCAGGGTCACTCTGAATCTGGAGGCACTGAAGGGCAATGAGTTTTGAACTATATCCCACCCCAAGGATCACTTACCACTTAATTCTTGGACAAGAAAACATTTAGACTTTTATTTTATTTGAAAACGCAGAGTCCATTTTCATTTGATAGTATTATTTTTAAAATAACATATACAGATGACACATTCTGTTATATCTCCTTTAAGACATCTCACTGCCAATAAGTCAAATGTGACTCACAGCAATCATGTAGGACAGGGCAGAACTGCCCCTGTGGGTTTCCGAGACGGTAACTCTTCATGGGAGTAGAAAGCTTCATCTTTCTCCTATGGAGTGACTGGTGGCTTTGACTTGCTGTCAACAGTTCACCATGTAATGCTGTGCTATCTTCTTTTTAAAAGACATACTTATAGATAATTTTGTCATCAATATTTAAATAATACAGGAAAGTACAAGTATTAGAGCAGGTATATATAGCAGGTATTTGTAAAGCCACTATTTTAGCTTTAATATTTAAAAATAGTTTGTGTTGTAAATCCTCTAATTGTATTTTCCTATTTATCTCTCCAGAAGAAATTAATCATTTGATTTTTATTTATATTCAGATTGACTAACAAACAAAAAGCAAGCAAGTATTCAAAAACGGTTGCTACTCCATTGATTCTCTCTCCGATTGAAGCCAAGGAGTCCCGTTCCATAAGGTTAACTGATAGAACCTTTACTTAAGGAGCCTGGGTGGCACAATGATTGAACATTCAGCTGCTAAGTGAAATGGGGGAGTCCTAACCCACCTAAGGATTAGATGGAATTCAACAGCATGGCACAACTAATTTTATATGGGTTATGGTGAGACCAAGAGGAACCCTGGTGATGTAATGGGTTTGATATTGGGCTGTGAATCTCAAGGTTAGCAATTCAAACCACCAGTCACTGCACCCAAGAAAAGGGAGGTTTTCAATTGCCTAAAGATTGACAGTCTCAGAAAACCCACAAGTGAAGTTCTCTACTGTCCTAAAGGATTGTTAAGGGTTTGAATTGACTCGGTGGCTGTACTTTTGGTATTTTTTGTCTTTTTTTTCTGTTTATGAAGCAAAAGTTAACTGGAAAGTACCTAAGAACAATGGATGCAGCATTGTAGACAATATTAACAGAGAACTAGTAGAAATTCAAGCTGGATTCAAGAGAGAACTTGGAACAAGGGATGTCATTGCTGGCATCAGATAGAGCTTGGCTGAAAGGAGAGAATAGCAAAAAGCTGTTTATTTGTGTTGTGTTGACTATGTAAGACATTCAACTGTGTGAATCATAACAAACTCAAACATGTAGAAGACCAGGAATTCCAAATCACTTCATTGTGTTCCTGTGCATGGATGCAGAGGGAACTCTGTGAACAAAACAAGAGAATATGATGTGGAATAGTGTACAGCATGGTGGTATCCTTTCACCATATGCATACATATGCTTAGCAAATAATTTGAGAAGTTGGACTACATAAAGGAAAATATGTCGTTAGAACTGGAGGAAGACACATTAACAACCTGCCATAGGCAGATGACACAAGTTCACTTGCTGAGAGTGGAGAGGACTTGAAATACTTACTGATGAAGATAAAAGACCGCAGCTTTTACTATGAATTGAACCTCAGCATAAAAAATAAAATTTAAAAATCCTCACAACTGGACCAGTAGGCAATATCATGACAAAGAAAAGATTCGTGTTATCAATGGCTTAATTTTACTTGGATCAACCAACAATGCCTCTGGAAGCAGCCATCAGCAAATCAAACATTCCTTTCATGAATTTCTTTTGTTTGTTGGTGTTAGATGGTGTTGAGTGGACTCTGACTCAACATATTTTATGCACAACAGACCGGAGCATTACCTGGTCCTATGTCTTCAAGATTGTTTCCATGCTTGAGCCTATGAGCCCATGTCTGAGCCGCGGGGTCAACCTATTTTACTGAGTGTCTCTTGAATTTTTGCTACTTTGCAGATCTTCAACTTTACCAAGCATGAAACCCTTCGCCAGGGATTGTTTTTCCCTATAATGTATCTGAACAAGATAAGATAGATCTTCTCATTTCTGCTTGTAAGGAGCATTCTGTCTGCACTTCCTCCAAGACAGATTTACTTGTTCTTTTAAAACAAGTAAACTGAAATGTCTGGGGTATGTTCAGTATTTCTGCAAACACTATTATTCAAATACATCAGTTCTTTGTCTAATAAGCATATTATTGACCAGTTTGACTCATAATGGACTCAATGGCAGTGGGTGAGGTGTTTTAATAGATTTATGATATATATATTTCAATTCACTCATGGACATTGAGTCGATGCTGACTCATGGCAACCCCATAGGTCAGGATAGAACTGTCCCTGTGAGTTTCTAAGACTGCACGTCTTTATAGGAGTAGAAAGCCCCATTTTTCTTCTGCGAGTGACTGGTGGTTTCAAACGGATAATGTTACAGTTATCAACTCAACAAGTAACCACTATGCCACCGTGGCTCAATATATATGTGCGTGTGCTTATACACACATACATACTATATATATATATAATATATATATATTATAATGCCATGATCAAAGCTATGTATTTAAATTTGTTTACAAAACAACCTTATTGCCATCAAAGTACTCTCCATTACACTTACTAAATTTGTCAAATCTGCTATTCCTGTCTTGGAAACAGTTTTCAAACTCATCTGTTTGGTTGGCTGACAATATCTTCCTCAATCTTTTCTCCACCTTATCTATATTGTCAAATCGTTGTCCTTTATTGTGCCTCTGCATTCACAGAAACAAAAAGAAGTCACACAGAGAGAGGTCAGGTGAGTAAGGTACATGGGGCAAGAGAGGTATGCTGTTTAAGGCCAAGAACTGGCACACCAGGATGGCTGCATGTGTGAGCAGGTACATTGTTGTGGTGGCAAAACCAGTCCCTGTCTGCCACAAATCAGCCCTTTCTTATCACGTACTATTACACAATCTTTTCAGAACTTCTAAATAGAAAGCTTGATTAACATTTGACCTTGTAGAATGAATGAACTCCAAATGCTCTACAAGTCAACATTTTCATCGTGGCAGGAAGTTGATGGATGTCCAAAATGGAGTTGTCACCAACCGACGTTTCACCATTTTTCAACGGAGAAAACCACTCCATACACTGAGGTCTTTCCCATCACACTGTTCTTGTAAGCTGTGTGCAACATCACAACGGTTTCTGTGGCATTTTTTCTGAGCAGGAAACAAAATTTCACAGCCATATGCTAGTCTCAGAAAACAGCCTTAAAAAACAAAACAAGGTTCAAGTGAAATTATTTTTATATTTTTATGAAAAAATTCACTGTGACCAGAGAGAACCTTCCCAGGCAGCATCACTGGGTGCACTAACTGAGAGCAAGATGCTAGATGCTCACTCATGGGAAAAATGCGTGTGATGAAAGCTCCGCCAGTGCAATCCTGGTTTTGGGAGGGTATCCCCGTGTGTGTGCATGTATATACGTATGTATATACACACACACGTACATATATAGTGTATCACATGCAATATAATGTGATAATGTCAAAAATTCTTTGCACAGTTTATCCTACAATCTAGGAATATAATTTACTACATTAGGGATATTTTTTCCATAGCAAAATAGAATTTAGTTCAAATCAAAAAAGATTTAAGGAAAAGTAGTGCAGATAATGAGCACAGTTTGCCAAAAAGAGAGAGAGAGACAGAGAGAGAGCTGTAGACTTTCCCTTGTGTACTCTCCACTGGTGACATTTATGCGTAGAGAACACAGAACAAAAGCTCATGTTTGTCTTTTAGCTATGAAGTGTTTGGTGGACTCCGCTGCATGCTGTAATCAACACGAATTCTCCATGCCAGCACCACTGGTTCCATAGCTACCCAGATTTGGAATAGATTATGATTCACTAAGGAAAAAAATATGTATCTCATAATTTCTTTTTCTTAGAGTGCAACTTTCTACATAGATTATAAAAACTTTGCTTTGATTAATACATTCTAATGAATGTATGATTAATGTACATAAAAGCCTATATCACTTTAAGTATATTGTAAAATAATAATAAAATCATTAAATACAGCATTATTAAGTGAATGCCTCTAAATGTAGAATTTCACATTGATAAGTATTCAGCATTTTATGTACCGATTTTACAGCCGCATAGTCAATCATGATTTCCATAACAATTCTAAAGCATTGTGAGAAAAATGTGGAAGAAAGAGAGAGAAAAATAAAACGAGTCTTTATTTTGAATTACTTGTATCCCAGAAGTTAAGTAATGCAATCTCTGTGTTCTCATGTTTTCCCTTCTAGTCTTTGTGACAGAACTATTGATGCTTTCAATCTCGCCACTTGAATTGGGTAAGAAAGACTTGATTTCCTTAATCAACTCGAGGGAAAACAAAAAGAGGCTTTGCTTTTATCACACGTGGAAGCATTTACTGTTCAGCTAGCTGCCACTGAGAGGTCGATTTCTCAAAAGATTTAGCTTTTAGTCAAATGTTCCCAGAACGCATACTCTCACAACCCAGCATGAAAGAAAGGGGGATATCTGATCCTATTTTAGGGAGATTTCTGCACTCCAATGTCTCTTTTAATTTCTTTATTTGCACCAAAATGGTAACTCATAGGATTTGAAAATCTGCTGAAAATAGACATAAAGTTTCAATTTAAAATAAACTCACAAAGCAAGCAAAATTTGATAAATTTTAAAAGGGAATAAATCAAATATATGGATACAAATATTAAAATAGGAGGCAAGGACAACTCTGGAAATTTTTATTGGTGGCAAAATAATTACATAACATATTTTAAAAAAATCATTTTATTGGGTGCTCATACAACTCTTACACAATCCATACATCCATCCATTGTGTCAAGCACATTTTTACATGTCGTACACTGTCTGACATCTCCCTCCCTTCACCCACTTTTCTGCTGTCCATCCCCTAGGGAGGAGGTTATATGTAGAGCCTTATAATCAGCTCCCACTTTCTACCCCACCTTCCCTCCACCATCTGGTACTCTCACTACTGGTCCTGAAGGAATCATCTGTCCTGGATACCCTGTGTGTCCAGTTCCTTTCTGTACCAGTTTACATCCTCTGGTCTAGCTAGATTTCTAAGGTAGAATTGGGATCATGATAGTGGGGGGGCATTTAAAATTTAGAGGAAAGTTGTATGTTTCATTGTTGCTGCACTGCACCCTGACTGGCTCATCTCCTCCCCATGACCCTTCTGTAAGGGGATACCCAGTTGCCTACTTATTGGCTTTGGGTCCCCAATCTGCACTCCCCTTCATTTGCAATGATATGATTTTTGTGTTTTGATGTCTGATATCTGATCCCTTTGACACTTCATGGTAACACAGGCTGGTGTGCTTATTCTATGTGGGGTTTGTTACTTCTGAGCTAGATGACTACTTCTTTACCTTCAAGTCTTTAAGACCCCAGACACTATATCTTTTGATAGCCAGGAACCATCAGCTTTCTTCACCAATTTACTTATGCACACATTTGTGTTCAGCAATCATGTCGGGAAGGTGTGCATCATAGAGTGTCAATTTAATAGAACAATGTGTTCTTGCATTGAGGAAGTACTGGACTGGAGGCCCAATGTCCATCTGCTACCTTAATACTAAACCTATAAATATAGGCCCAATGTCCATGTGCTGCCTTACTATTAAACCTATAAATATATGCATGTAGATCTATTTCCCATGGTCATATAAAATATATTTACATATGTACATGTCTGTATTTAGACCTCTTTAAATGCCCTTTGCCTCCTAGTTCTTTCCTCTATTTCTTTTTTCTTTCCTCTTGTCCCACTATCATGCTCAGCCTTCATTTGGGTTTCAGTAATTTCTCTAGGTTACATTGCCCTTGATGAATCCCTACCAGGCCTCTCACACACCCCTTGCAACTAATTTTGGATCACTTGTTGTTCCCTTGTCCCTGGGTTGGTCAACACTACCTCCTTTCGCCCACCTCTCCCTCTCTCATGTCCCCCCAAACCATTGGTCCCATTGTTTTCTCCTCCAGACTGTTCATCCTGCCTGTCTTATCTATATAGACCTGCAGAGATAATAATATGCACAAGAAAACAAGAGAAAATGACAAAAGAAAACATGACAATAGCAACAAAGAAAACCAATGGCCAAATAAATAAATAAATAACTTTTTAAAAAAGGAAAAACCTGTAAATAGTTCAAGGTTTGTTTGTTGACCTCTAGGAGTGTCCTCCATTTGAGTCTTATGGGGTGCCATGCCCTGGCCCCAAAGTCCATCCTTTGCACTCTCTTGGGACCTTCTGCTCTGCTGCTTGCCCTTAGTGTTTTTCCTCCTTTTGGTGGGGTCAGATCAGGCCAATCCCAACCCTGATCTCCAGTGTTGTCCCTCATAGGGCCATAAGGTCCACTCTGTGCATTGGCTGTTCTAAGTGGGGATATCATCCCCCAGGCTTGGTTGGCCAGAATGAGCTCCACTCTCTCCCGTTTCAACTTCTAATGATGTATTTCCCATTTAGATTAGCAGGTCTATAAGAATTCTTTTTGGACAAAAGGAATTTTCTAAGATATTTAGTGCTATTATATGAAATAAAAATAATTATCCCTAGATTGAAGCTTTCTAATAGTGTAGTGTGTTATGCAGTGTGTACTCTGTTGGGCTGCTAACCGAGATCAGTTCTTCAAACTCACTGGGTGCTCTGTGGAAAAAGAATGAGGTTTCTCCCTTGTAAAGATTTGCGACCTGGGAAACCCAGAGAGGAAGTTCTACTCTGTCCTGGAATCACTGCGGCTTGGAATCAACTCATTGACAGTGGATATCAGTACATTTAAAATTAGTCATTAGTAACTGCTTTGGATGAATTTTTCTTATAATGATACAGTAAATTTACATCTGTTTTATATAAAGATCTTTAATCACTGAATCTCAACAGTTACTTTGATAAGATGAAAACAAGCAAAACTGAAGACCACAAGAGCCTCATATTTCCTACCAAACCTGGCATCAGTATGGGTCTTGGTAGTTTTTATGTTTACAACGATCCTTATCCTTAAAGCTAAAATAAACTGCTACTGAAAGGCAGTTTCAATTGGAATACCCATTCAATTTTAGAAAATGAGATGTGTTTTTGGTCAGGATAATTCTTCCTCCAATATCTAAAGCCATTAAAATTAAGCATTTACTTTGCACCTGCAAACCCTGCAATGGATAGTGCATCTGTTTGTGAGTTTGTATGTTTTAAAGCAACACAAGGAAAGAACTTCTGGAAGTTTTTTTTAAAATCTTTTTTTGGGGCTCATAAGGCTCTTATCACAATCTGTATATACATCAATTGAGCAACGCACCTTTATACATTCGTTGCACTCGTCATTCTCATAATTCACCTTCCACTTGGGTTCCTGGAATCAGCTCGGTTTCCCTTTTTTCCCCCCGTCCCCCTCCCTCCCCGATCCCACCCCTGGTCCCTTGATAGTTTATAAATAATTGTTTTATCTTATCTTACACTGCCCGGCGTCTCCCCTTACTCGCCTCCCCATTGCCCATCTCCCAGAGAGGAGGTTACACATAGATCTCCGAGATCTGTTCTCCCTTTCTACACCCCCTTCCCTCCTGGTGTCGCCACTCCCACTGCGGGTGTTGAGGGGTTCGTCTGTCCTAGATTCCCTGTGTTACTTCTGGAAGTTTTAAATAATGACACACTACACTGACATAAACTGAAGACCAAAAGAATAGGATTTAAATTTGTTTGAATCTTTAATGTCGTTTTAAAGATTCCACACTATATTCATGAATTAGAATTATGCAGATTTCTAAAAGTCTTTTTAGAAAAGTTCTATTCCTTTGTTCTCTTAATGATCTATTGATTTTTATTTATGAAGAATGCTGCTCTAACAAAGAAGGCATAGAAATTTCTGTTAATAGATAAAACAGCGGGATTAATCTATTTCTTTTTAAAGTTCTAGGTCTCTCATCCCATGTCATTCAACACTTTCTGTATCAGTCTCAACCCATCAAAAAATGTCAGCTTCACAAAGGCTACCATTTTGCTAGTTTTGCTCACTGATCTATCCCTAGAATATACAGTAATTGTTACTGTATCATAATTGATATTTAGGAAATAAACAAAAATCAGGCATGTACTCTAAAAATAGTAAAACTGCAGCAAATATTGGTAGCAATTATTGTTACTGTTGTTGTTAGATACTATTGAGTCTGCTTGAACCCATAGAGAACATGGGCACAACAGAAGGAAACACTGCCCAGCCTGTACCATCTGCACAAGTGTTTCTATGCTTGAATCCATTATTACAGCCACAGTGTCCCTCTACTCTATCTCTTTAATAGTTTTCTTATTTACTGCTGCACCTCTACAGTACCAGCCATGATGTCCTTCTGACTCTCCTGACAACACATCCAAAGTAGATGAGCTAGTTAGTTTATTGCGCCAACCTGGCCGATAAATACATGTGGGGGTAATTGAAAGGCAGGGGGTGGGGTGGGGGGAATAAATGGCTCAGTGAGCCTTGCCTTTCTAGTTCTTGGGTCTCTTGCATTCTGATGGTTGGACCAGGGTGCAGCTGCCTTAGCCACTTCCCTGCTGCAGCTGGCAATGCTCACTTCCTGAAAGATATCCTTGAGGAGAAGCCACATGGACCTACCCTGATGCAGCCCTAGATGCTAGGCAGCTGTGTGGAGGCCCCTGCCAGCACTGAGATGTTTACACATTCACTGCTTTGGTTTTCCTCCTGCGGTCAGCCTCATAGTGTGTGTTTTGTGAGATGGAGGAGGACTTTCTGGATTGGTGTTGGACATATGGGTTAATGGGTTAATTTTGGACTTGTGGGCTTGGGCAGCACTGGGTTGGGATGTTTTCTTGATGTGCACTTAACCTATATATAAAACTCTGTCTTATACTTGAGTTTCTGTGGATTTATTCCTCTAAAGTACCCAGACTAACTCAATAGGTAAGATGAAGTCTAACCATTTTTGCCTGCTGGCCATACTTCTTTGTAGACAGACTTGTAGACCATGACACTTTCAGTATTCTCCTGCACCACAATTCAAATGCATGGATTCTTCAGTCTTCCTGACTCAATGTCCAACTTTTACTTACATATGAGGCAAATGAAAATACAAATGTCATTTATAATTTATAAATGCCTGGTTTTCCAAAAGGTATGAATGACCATGGAAACCCAAAATCCATCTCCAGTGTCCCCACATGGATTGAGTCTCTGGCGACTCCCCTCTGACCATAATCAAGGCATGTCAACAGCCTTGCTATCAGATGCAGAGCATTTTAAAGACAATTGTGGAAGATGTCAGCAGGTTAAAATGTAACAATGTATCATTTGATTGCTCCTTTGATGCATCTTAAAGTCACGGTTTTTAATATTTTCTGGTTTTTATTTGATCGAGGATTTTCTGCTTTATCCTGTCATTATTGCTGGGATTTTTTTGTTTGTTTGCTTCCTATTTGTGTTTTGTTTGATTTTCTGTATACAAAACCCAAAACAGGTAAATCCACTGAGACAGTCATTAGATTAGTAATTGCTCGGGGAACGGCCCGGGAGGTTTTCATGGAAATAGGTAGCAACCAGCAATGAGTCTGAGAAGAAAATATTCTGAAATTGATTGTGGTACTGATTGCATAAATCTTGTTAATATGATTGAATTGTATGATATGTGAAGTATTTTCCAGTGAAATTATTTAATATAAATCCCGTATACACTTGTGTATAAGCCGAGTTGTTCAGCACACCAAAAATATGTTGAAAAACTGGGGTTCGGTTTAGACACGGGTCAGTGGTAGCCCAGCGAGGTGTAACATCTCGCTGGGGTCCCCCCTCCCACAGTCCCTGAGGTCACGGGATGAGTGCCCGTTATCTCGCGGGTGATTGCCCTTTCTCTGCTGTTCATTCAAAGTCCCGCTGACACTGCAGGGCTTTGAATGTTTGTTTACTCACATCTAACCAACCAGAGCCGTCCTGTGACGTGGACAGCTCCAATTAGCAGAAGCACCTTAATGATTCATTTACAGCGGCAGCTGAACTGGTAAGGATGTGTGGCATGAATGGATGTCATCTGGTCAAGCCCTACTAACAAAAGGAGGAAATCTCATGAAGCCTGACATAGAGTTAATAGCAAAGTGGGTTCAAGATGCATGGGAAGACATTCCAGAAGACATGGTGCTACGTGCCTTCCAGAAATGTAGTAGTAATGCTATGGATGGCAGTGAAGACTGCGCTTTGTATGAAAATGACAGCAGTGATGGTGATGACGGTGATCTCAGTGAGGACAGCGTCTATGATGACCTCACACCAGCTGAAATTCTGCATTGGGATGTGGATGATGATGAGGAATCCAGTTTTGGAGGATTTAACTCTTTACATTTTAGGTTGGTTGTTGATTGAGCTCAGGGAATAGTACTCTTAAGGTATCATTGTTGATACTTTATCATTTTTGTTGAACCTATTTTCCACTTCCTGTGTTGGTTTACTAATGTTAAATGACTTGTTGTCCTTTTATTTATGTTTTTATTTAAAATAAATATTTAAATACATTACCCCACCGATGTCTCAATTTTTAGTAATTTTATTTTCATTTGTTTTATTAAAACTCACCAATAGCTTCTGCGTTTTCCACCCTATACTCGAGTCAATCAGTTTTTCTGGTTTCCCAGGTAATAATTAGGTACCTTGACTTATACTTGGGTTGGCTTATATTCGAATGTGTACGGTAAATAAACAATTTAAAAGAAAATACTTGGGTCAGGTACTTCTTAGTCCTGAAAGTAACATCCTTGCTTTTCAAAAAACCAAAGAGGTCTTGTGTAGCAGATTTACCCAATTCGACACATCTTTTTACCTAGCTCTCTCTCTCTGCCTTTTTGTATTTTGCTTCAATACTTTCTTTTAAAAAGTTTATTGGGAGCTAATACAGATATTGTATCATTCCATAGTTCAATCATCTTAAGCAGCATTGTATAGTTTCTACCAAAACCAGCTCCAAAACATTCTCTTATTTCTTGAACTCTTTGATATCAGTCCCTCGTTACCCCTCTTCCAGTTTACCCCCGGGACCCTTATTCTACTTGCTGTCCCCCCAGGTTCATCCATCCTGGGTTTCATATACCAAAAATCAGAAAAACATATAACAAAAATTCAAGAGGGCTGATCTCTTCTTTTGTTGCTTCCATGAGTCATGACTGTGGATCCAAACAAGACTAATCCTCGACAGATACAGTCTGTCCTCCATTTATCACAATGTTACCTTTTGTTGCAGTTGTGAGGATTTTAGTCTTTATACACATAATGAGTTTACCTCCTAAGAATCTATATTGATAAAAATAATGAAACATATATGAGAGAAAATGTATGTATAAATAAATTATATACACATATATGTACAGAATGCGTACATATGTATTATATGTGTATATATAATATACACATGTGTAGTTCATATATATGTGCATGTATATATAAAAATTCACCATTGAGTTGACTTCAACTAATGAGAACCTCATGAAGCACATGCACTTGGCTGCAATCCTTGATCTCCATCAGCACTTATTTCAAGTGCTCTTCACTTTCAGCAAGCAAGCTTGTGTCACCTGCAAATTTCCGGTTGTTAAAAAGCCTTCCTCCAATCCTGATGAGACATTCTTCTTCACAAAAGCCAGCTTCTCAGATTGTTTTCTCAGCATACAGAATTATTACATATGATGAGAGGATACAACACTTACACATTCACATATTTCCTAATTTAAAACCATAGGCCATTCACTTTTAGTGTTTGCACAACTGCCTTTTGATCCATGCACTAGTTCTGTATGAGCACAATGAAGCGTACTGGAATTTCCATTCTTCTCAAGGGTATCTATAGTTTGTTATGATCTATGCAGTTGAATGCTTCTTCATAGTCAATAAAACACAAGTAAACATCTTTCTGGTATTCTCTGCTTTCAGTCAAGATCCATCTGACCTCATCCCTTGTTCCACATCCTCTTCTGAATCCGGTCTGAACCTCTGGCCCCTCTCTGTCAATGTACTGCTGTAATCATTGTATTCTACTTGCATGCAAATTTTACTGGTATGTGATAACAGTGATATTGTTTTATAATCTGTGCATTCCATTGAGATACCATTCTTGGGAATGGGCACAAATATGAATCTCTGCCTGCCAATTGGCCAAGTAGCTCTCTTCCAAATTTCTTGGCAAAGACTAGTAAGTGCTTCCCGTGCTTCATCAAAATGGATATATATATTTTGTTACAGGGAAATCAAGGTGTTTCTAGATGATAAACATAACAAATACTGTGACTGTGAATAATTCTATATGTTGCTACCAGTGCACATATAGCTTCATTTATTCTGGAAACATCTTGTAGGTGGAATTATTGATATGTACATGTTCACTTCTAGTTCTTACTGTGCTAGGTGCCACCCAGTTATCTCTGACTAATAGCAACAATAGGTACAAAAGAGGGGAAAATCCTTCAGTCCTACACCAGCCTCACAAATATTCTTGTTTGAAACCATATTACAGCCAATGTGTCAATCCATCAATTTTAGGGAATTATTCTTTTTCATTGCTCTTCTACTTTACCAATCATGATCTCCTTTTTTCAGATTTGCTCTTTCTTGATAACATACCCCTTCTATTAGACATTGTCAAATACTCATCTCAATGATTGTTAAATTTCAATTTATAATAGCACTGTAGGAAAAAGTAGTTCCTTATTGCAACATACCCAGTCAATCTTAACTTTAGTCACTGTGAACAATTTTCAGTGATATCTCAATGTTTTATTCTGCATCTCCATTAAGAATGAGGAATAGTTCATTCACTTCAAGGACATCTGTACATCATCATTATATTTCAAGTCATCTCTTTTCAGTTGGGTTGTGTAGTTTTTTCTTATTGACATATAGTAACTGCTTATAGATTTTTGGAGACAGGCATATGTCTACAACATTTCTCTACTTTTGACTTTTTCACTTTTTCAAATGAACAGAAACTCTTAATTTTGACAAATGCTCATTTTTCCATGGATTCTTATGTTAATGATGTATTTTCTCATAAAATTTATTGCTTTCTCCCCAACAATCCAACTGAACCCAATTTTGAAAAAAATTTGGTCAAATTTTGTTGCAATATCATCTTGCACTACTTACTGTGTTTTGGTTATAATATCTATAAAATTTAATATTAATATTATAATTCATGTTATCTAGCAGTTCAAGTCCTCAAAATTTGTTTTTCTTCATGATTTCTTTAATTGTTCCTTAAATTGCATAGGAATGATTTAACTAATATGACAATGTACACACACACACACACACCTTGCTAGAGAATTTCCAAGATTGCATGAATCAATAAATCAAATTAGAAAGAATTGCCATTTACCAATTTAATTTATAAAACACAGAAGCATAATATAGTTCTCCATTTTTAGATCTTGTTTAATTCAGTAATTTTATTACCGATTTTATTTTGAAAACATTGTCAGTTTTTATTATATGTATCCTTATTCATTTGATTTAAGGAACAATTAAATAGAATTGTATATAAAATAGAGTTTCTTTGTGATATTTCCTTTATCCAAAAAAAATTGCCTAGTTTACCTTAGTTCTAAGAACTCAGAACTTTTTTCTATCTGCACAATTATTTAATTTTAGACAATATACAATTTTAGTGTTTTTCTTTTTAATTCTTACATATTCAATTTTTTTCTTGTTTCATTCTACTACCTAAAACTTCCAGCATGATGAGGGTGCAGAAGATGGTGGTGAAAAAGCATCTTTTAAGATTAGGGTTAGGGGGTTAAAAAGCATCTTTTAGTATTTCATCATTAAGTAAAATGTTATATACTCAGCTTTTAAAGAGTTATCCTCAACTTTATTAAATAAGTTCCTTACTGTTATTTATATGTTAAGATATTTTTTAGAAGAATGTTTAAATCTATCAAATGACATACTAGATTTATTTAAAAGGAGGACCTGGTGCAAAGGGCTTACATGGAGAGCAAATGCTTTGAAATTGATGAGGGCAAAGAATGTATAGATGTGCTTTATACAATTGATGTATGTATGGATTGTGATAAGAGTTATATGAGTTCCTAATAAAATGTTAAAAAAAATAAAGGACACTTTGCCACTTAAAAAAGGTCATATTTCTATTTTTTTCTTTATTCCAATGAAGTAGTGAGTAGAGGGGCATTGAAAAAACGGGATGCCCTAGACAAGATGAATTGACACAGTGGCAGTGACAATGAGCTCAAATGTAGCAACAATTGTGAACATGGTACAGGGCCAGGCAGAGTTTTGTTCTGTTGCACCTAGGATCTCTATGAGTCTGCACTGACTCGATGGCAACTACCAACAATGAAGGACGGAACAGACTTCCTTCTTTAGAAAACCTCAAGTTTTTGCATAAATATAGAATTGCTTTTAATACGTTTACTCCAAACTCACTGCATCAAGCCAATGCTGACTTGCAGTGCCCATGTAGGGCAGAATAGAAGTGGCCCAGTGCGTTTCTGAAACTGCAATTCTTTATAGGAATAGAAAGTGCTTTATTGTCTCATGGAGCACCTGCTGGTTTGAACTGTTGGCCTTATGGTTAGCAGCCCAGCACATTACCACTAGGCCACCAGTGCTCCTTTCTAATGTATT
Organism: Tenrec ecaudatus; assembly: GCF_050624435.1. Classification (NCBI taxonomy): domain Eukaryota; kingdom Metazoa; phylum Chordata; class Mammalia; order Afrosoricida; family Tenrecidae; genus Tenrec; species Tenrec ecaudatus. The sequence continues at coordinate 93,686,858 of NC_134532.1, read as the reverse complement.
AATATTTTTTAATATTTCGTTCAGGATTGTGGGATATATGTTTATGAAAATAAAAGCAAAAGCAAACAAAAAAGCATCCCTTTCTTATTCTGCCCATTTTAGTGTTGCTATCACAGACATCAGGAGCCCTAATAGCACTGAATCAAGCATTGCATGGCTACCTGAACTGTAATCAGTTCAAATGCCACTGCTCCGCAGTAGAAAGATAAGCTGTCTTCTCCTATAAAGATTTACACTCTTAGAAACCCCATTCAGGGTACCTATGAGTCAGATGCAACTAAATGGCAGTTTTAAAAATATTTTAAATTTTTATTAATTCATTTTACTTGATCAAATCTATTGAATAATTGAAAAAACTATTAACTAATAAAATTAAAATGTAGCGGACATCCGGGAAGATGGTGATTGAGTAACACATACCAGAGGGACTCCGAAGAATTCAGACCAGGAGAGTTGCTTAGAGGGAAATTCAACACTGCTGGAATGCAGGAGAAGCATCATAAAGATAAGTAGCCACAGACCCACGGGGTTTTGAGGGGCTGCGGGCTTTTGGCTTACCTCAGTGGAGGCTGGCTGGTGCTTAACCTTGGCCCCACCAATGTCTCTGCCGGAGCTAGGACCACTTGGAGCCTGTAGGGAAGTTTCGTCTCAACACAGCCAGTTTGCCACCACCTGCCCCGGGGCAGGGACTAGACCCCTGCAACTTCACGGGCAGGGATTAGGGTTCAGCTATATTGTTGCTCTTGTTTCCATCTCCTCTCTGTCACCCCCCCCCCTCTGTCTTGAAGGGCTGTGCAGGAGCCTTTTCTCAACACAGCCACAGCTTGCCACTGCTGCCTTGGAGCAGGGACTAAACCCTTGCACCTCCACTGGCAGGGATCGGGACTCAGCTACAGTGTTGCCTTTGTTTCTATCTCTTCACTATATTTCCCCCCTCCCCCTGCCCTCCACAGCCTCAACGGGCTTGCTTTTTGATTTTTTCTCCTCTTTGTCTCTTTCTTCGTCTCTCATGCACTACTGCTAACCTCCAGACCACTCCCCTTAGTCTAGGGCATTTATTCCTGCGCCACACGAAGCTAGGTTAGCTCCACCCTGTGTAGCTAGCCCGAAGTTAGAGAAGGCCCTGCTGACCACCACTAGGGGATACTCTGCTCAACATCTTATAGGGGAATACCTGCCTGTGTTCCTTGGGTCCTAAGGTAGCTCGGCCAACACTCCTCGATGTTCCAAGCTGCTGCAGGAACCTCTGCCCAACCTCCAGAACACCAAATCAGGCAATGCACCAGCCTTCTGGGTCACTCCCCTGATAAGGAAACCACAGGAGGATGAAGTGGTAAGTTAATTCCATAGTGAAATAAGCTATAGACAGTTTGCAGAAGCATTCCTACAAGTCTCCCAGTGAGAGAGCAAGTGCTCTTCGACTCCCTGGAAAATGGCACCTGGCTCCTCTAAAACAATGCAACGCAAACAGCCATTGTCCCAAACGACCTCAACGGGGGGAAAAAGGACACACAAAAAGAGGCAATGACAGAAGATGTCCTGAACATAATGACATGCATAGAAGAAGCAGACATGGAGCTGCCACAGAAAAAAAAAATTTAAGAATGCTATTTGGAGTCATACAGGATATGAGGGAAATAATACAGAAAAAGAATGAAATGATAGAAGAGATAAAAGCCACAAAAAGGGAAATACAGGAGCTTAAGGAGGAGAAAACAAAATGCAGTAGCAGACTAACGGACCTGAAGACTCGATTGGAGGAATCAGAGAACCGCATCAGTGACTTGGAGCACAGTCAAACAGACTTTAACAAACATGAACAAAAATCTAATAAGATCATCAGAGAAGCTGAAGAAAACTTAAGAGCTATGTCTGAAGCTATGAAGCAGAACAACATTAGAATTATTGGCTTGCCAGAGGAAGACACAACAAAGAAGACATCTGCAACAAATGAGAGAATTCTTGGGGGGGGGTTGACTTCTCCAGCTTAATGAATGAAAACCAGGCAATCATTCAGGAGGCTGAAAGAACACCAGCTAGACAGAATCCCAAGAAGAAGTCACCAAGGCACATAATAGTTAAATTAACCAACTTTGAGGAAAAGGAGAAAATCATGAGAGCAGCAAGGGAAAAACAAGCAATCACATATATAGGTTCCCAAATAAGAATATGCTCAGACCTATCAGCAGAAACTATGAAGAAGAGGAGAGAGTGGGGTAAAATATTCCAAAAATTGAAGGAAAACACTGCAAACCCAAGAATACTCTACCCAGCCAAATTATCGATCAAGATAGATGGAGAAGTAAGAGTCTTCCCAGAAAAGGAAAAACTCAAAGAATACGCTAGAAGAAATCCAGCCCTACAAAAGATCCCTGCCAACCCAGAATGGGCAGAAAAACAACATTCACCAAGTATAAATAAGAGACTACCACATAGAACGACCTCACCCAGAGGGCAAAAAAGAGAAAAGAGACCTCAAGATAGCATTGACTTAAAGAGGGAAAGACTTCAAAGGCTGCTGAGGTAAGCTTTAAAAAAAAAAAGGTAAAAGGGGTATAGGGGAAAAGCTACAGTTTACAAACATTCCTGGGGTGAGAACCAAGTAATAATGGCAGGGACTCGACCAAATACAGGTATACACATGGTAGACAACTAAAAAGGAGGTGGGGAAAGGAAAAAAAGAAAAAGAAAAAAAGAAAAGGATAGCAGGGGCACAGGGCATTTAACACACCCAAGGGGAGGGTATTATTTATATCTCCACAGGAAAAGAGGGACCAGACTTCAACCCAGTGCTCCAAGATGTGAATGCAACATGCCATCATGGAGTAGGGAACCAGTGGAGAGGTCTGGGGGGCCGGCCCCAACCCCAACTACTAAGTGGACACCTGCCCCTCCTCTCAGAAGAACTTATTTCAAAGGACGGTATTGAATCTACAGCTCCGAAGAGGGACATATCTGATCAGATCACACGGGAGCAGATGAAGGGGGAGGAGAGAGTGGAGGACATCTTGCCCCACCAGGCCGTGAGGCGGATGTTCGCAATTAGAGCAGTCAGTTGACAGAGAGGACCACATGGCCAGCCCCAATATACGCCACCACGCCACTCACTGACCCATAGCCCTATAGGGGACAACACCAGAGACCCAGTGTGGGAATTGCACCTGATCAGATCCCGCCGCACCGAGGCAAACATTAAGGGGGTGCAACAGAACAGCAAGGGAATGGAGTGGCAAGGTCCCCAGGGAATGCTGAAGGTGGACTTTAGGGCCAAGGCCTGGTGCCCCAACAGACTGGACTGAAAAACACGCCTAAAGGCCAACAAACAGTCCTTGAACTAACTACATGCTTTTCTTTCTTGTTGTGTTTTTTTTATCATTGTTGTTTTGTTGTATATTGTTGCTTGGTTTTGCTCTCTCTTGTTTTTGTGCATGTTACTATTTCCACAGGTCTATCTACATAATATAGGCTAGGTGAACAAGCTGGAGGGGAAAACAATGGGACTGACAGTTCCAGGGAGAAATGGGAGATGGGGAGGTGGGGGAAAAGGTAGTGGTGTTAACAAACCCAGGGACAAGGGAACAACAAGTGATCCAAATCGGTGGTGAGGAGGGTGTGGCCTGGTAAGGCATGATCAAGAGTAAAGTAACCAAGAGGAATTGCGGAAACCCTGGTGGGGACTGAGCATGATACTGGGACAGGAGGAAAGTCAAAGGAAATAGAGGAAAGAGCTAGTAGGCAAAGCGCATTTATAGAGGTCTAGATAAAGACATGTACATATGTAAATATATTTATATGTGCATATATTTATAGGTTTATATATTTATATGTGCATATATTTATAGGTTTAGCATTAAGGTAGCAGAAGGACATTGGGTCTCCACTCAAGTACTCCCTCTATGCAGGAATACTTTTGTCTATTAAATTGGCATTCTATTATGTTCACCTTCCCGACACAACCACGGAAGAAAAGAGGGTGAACAACTAAATGTGGTGAAGAAAGCTGATGGTGCCCGGCTATAAAAGATATAGCATCTTGGGTCTTAACGGCTTAAAGGTAAACAAGCATCCATCTGGCCCAGAAGCAATAAAGCCCACATGAAAAAATCACACCAGCCTGTGTGATCATGAGGTGCTGAAGGGATTAGTTATCAGTCATCAAAGAACAAAAACTCATATCATTGTGTGCTCACTTCCCTGATACAACCACTGAAAACAAATGGGTGCATAAGAAAATGTGGTGAAGAAAGCTGATGGTGCACAGCTGTCAAAAGATATAGCATCTGGGGTCTTAAAGGCTTTAAGGCAAACAAATGGCCATTTAGCTCAGAAGCAACAAAGCCCACATAGAAGAAGCACACCAGTCTGTGTGATCACAAGGTGATCAGGCATCATCGGGTATCAGGCATCATCAGAACAAAAAATCTTACCATAGTGAATGAGGGGTGGAGTGGGGAGTGGAGACCCAAAGCCCATTTGTAGGTCACTGCACATCCCCTTACAGAAGGGTCTTGGGGAGGAAGATGAGGCAGTCAGGGTGAGATGTAGCAGTGATGAAAAATAAAACTTTCCTCTAGTTCCTAAATGCTTCCTCTCCCCCCTTCAACCCCACCCCCAGCCCCACTGTCATGATCCAAATCCTACCTTGCAAGTCTGACAAGACCAGAGGATGTACACTGGTACAGATAGGAACTGGAAACACAGGGAATTCAGGGCAGATAATCCCCTCAGGACCAGTGCAGTGAGTGGCGATATTGGGAGGGGATAGAGAGGGTGGGTTGGAAAGGGGGAATATATTTCAAGGATCTACATGTGACCTCCTCCCTGGGGGACAGACAACAGAAAAGTGGGTGAAGAGAGATGTGGGACAGAGGAAGATATGACAAATAATAATTTATAAGTTATCAAGGGTTCATGAGGGAAGGGGGAGTGGGAAGGGAGGGGAAAAATGAGGACCTGATGCCAGGGGCTTGGGTGGAGAGCAAATGTTTTGAGAATGATGAGGGCAACGAATGTACAAATGTTCTTTCCACAATTGATGTATGTATGGATTGTAATAAGAGTTGTATGAGCCCCTAATAAAATGAATTAAAAGAAAATTAAAATGGTCTCCATTTTTTTTGTTTGGGGTAATGAAAAATATGTGTTTTGGTAATTTAAATATAATTTAAAAATTATTATTATAAATATAAAAATTTTAATAGGGGGAATTCAGAGGAAAAACACTGAGATTTTGGAACTCTGTAATGAAAATCTATTAGAGCCAAACAGTTTGGCTTCTGCTATTGGACCTCATTTGTTAAGGTCTAATTAAATGAATCATTTGCATTTGGTAACACAAGTGTTTAGCTTCCATTCAAATCCTTATTGAACAATCATGTGGTTTAATGTTATTCTCAATTCTCCAGTGGTTTCTTTTACATGCTTACAGAAACATTGCCCTTCAAAATGAGTGATACTGATGAGCCTGGCACTGTTGTATTGCTTTTTATCATAAGTCATTTTATTGCCCCTCCGCATCCCCACCTTTCCTCTCCTATTTTTCATATTATTTTTATACTAACACTGGTGTGCTTGTGCTCTGAAAAGGAATGCCTTGGATCCTGAGAAATCATGCCTTATATGCCCCCAAATTGGGTGAACTCCCAGAAGACATTTAATCCTTCATCACTTTCAGTTTTATAGTTTAAGCAATAAAAAAAGGAAACTAATGCCCTCCCGCATTCTCAGGCTTTCCTTCTAAAAGCAACTGAAAGAGAGCCTTTGGTACTGCTGCTGACATCTTTTGACGCCCATGAACCATCTTACTGAGATGCATTATTTTCTTTCTTTCCTCTTCCATAACCATTATTAATTTAATACTTGTCCATTCTATGATATGCAGCACACAATGGAAGCTTGTATAACTATGAAGCCAAATCAACACATTTTCAAATTATTAGCATGATATCTGATAATCAAGAATATGCTAGTTAATAGGTCTTATCAAGATATACTGATTCTTATTTAATTATTTCTCTTTTTAATTTTGATATTCAATTTGTCTGAAGAATATTTAGCACCATCTTTGTTAATCCTGAAAATGTATTTGACAGATAAAAAAATCTCCAGAAATGTAACAATAATTGTATTATTTCTTAAATCTCCATTGTTGAAAGAAGATGTTGAAGATGAAAAAAATGTAATGTTTGGACATTTACTGTTTGGAAGTTTCAATTTGTATGTTTTGAAACCAGTGATTCATAATATAGAATAGCTTTGTTTTTATAAAGTGCCAATTCAGTAAAGGAGCGTGGCGTGTGTCAATTACTAGAGCACCTACAATGATTTTCACAGACTCTGCTTGGACTGGGCGGTGATTTTCCACATTAACATGACTTCTCTTCGTGGAAACTGGAAAATATGCAGGGTAGAGCAAGATCTATGGGGCCCAGAACCAAGAAAGGAAGGAGAGGAAAAATGAATCTTATTTCAATTTGAGAATTATTTTATTTGTTTTTATTCTGGAATTAAATTGAGATTACTTAAAGCAAATTGTCAAAAATAAGCGTAAATTATGCAGGCTACATTCAATTAATGATTATTTAAATGTTTTCCTTTAATTTGTTAGAGAGATCACAAGCAAAGTCATGTTTAATTTTAGTTTTCAAAGAACCAATCTAGATTATCTATCTACATTAACCTAATTTTTTTCACCTGGACTGACTTACCAGCACCAATGAAATGTGATCACTATGGAAAATGTCTCAGAAGTCACCAAGTTCAGTGTTATCCTGTTGCTAGTTTCTTTTGTTGAAATACTTCAAAGTGCTGGAAAATCAAGAGAGATCAAATGATATTTCAAGGTGAATAAAGAAACTTTCTTTAACAGTTTTAGTTGATTTACCCACCGTGGGACTGCTGACCACAGAGTCACCAATTCCAAGCCTGCAGTCAGTCTAGGGGAGAAGGCTGAGGCTACCTGTTTCCATACATAGTTTGTTTTGTTGGGTCCCCTCAAGATGGTTTCGATACATAGCTACCTCATGGACAGCAGAATTAAACACAGCCCACTTTTTGCATCATTCACATAATTCTTCTTACATTTGAGCTCACCATTATTGCCACCCTGTCAATCATCTTATCAAGGGTCTTCCCATTGTTCACTGCTTCTCTACTTGATGTCCTTTTCCATGGACTGGTGTCTCCTCATAGCATGTCCAAGTACAGGACACGAAGTTTCTGCATCCTCGCTTCTAAGCAGCAGTCTGACTGTACCTCTTCCAAGAGAGATTTCTTTGTTCCTGGGGTTTTGCAGAGTAATTTCAAGATCCTTTGCAAGCACCATGATTCAAATGTATCTATTCTTCTTCAGTCTGCTTTATTCAAGACTCAGGGCTTTCTTCTTAATGATGATTTTGATCTTCTCCGTTATCTCTTCCCACAGATGTAGTCAATTTGATTCCTGTGTATGCAATATATCCATGTGAATAGTTACACTTTATGCTGTAGAAAAAATGATATTTGTCATGAATTAGATTATAGTCACTCAAAATTACATCATGTGATATTTAGTATTGTTTTCATTATCATGCCCATATTATTCAATGAACAATTCTTCAATTCCAACTTTCAAATTCTAATCATTACTAATCAATGCATTTTGATTGTGTTAATCAGTTACAGACTGCAGAAATTGGTAAAAATTTTCAGTTTCTTTATTTTTTGTCATTAATGGTTTTTATCTAAATTTGATTAATAGACATTCACTGGCCTTCATTCTTTAACAATAAATCAACTCCATTCCTGTTCAATTTGTCTTATTTGACCTAGTAGAACATATGTTGGTCTAATTCAAATGTTCAAATAAAAATTTCTACTCTCTAATACCTATTATAGTTTATATTTCATTTTGGACAACTAATTTCCCTCAATTCATACTTTGTATATGCCACATTCCAATTATTAATGGATGGTTGCCATTGTTTCTCCTTGCTCTGCATTCAGGCCATATTTATTGAAATGATGGTCCTCCAAGCTCAATATTCCATCTGTATTATTAATGTCAACCCCACTTTGAGGATGCCCCTCTTCCCAAGTTGCTTTTTAATTTCCCAGAAGTAGATCACCATGTTCTCTTCCTAGTGTAGCTTCAATCTGGAAGCTCTGCTGAAGCCTGTTAACCATGGTTGACCCTACTGGCATTTGAAACACTGGTGGCATAGCTTCCAACGTCAGCACAGTATAACAAAATATTAGGAGAATAATGATCCGTAAAGATTACAGCTTGCAGTAATTCCTTTCTGTAAGAAGGGGTACAGGAAAACACTTCATTATAACAATAATCATTGAATTATAGAGGAGAAAGTCAACAAGAAAATATGTGCATTTGTGGTAGGACTGTAGTGTCACTCAGGTTTTGTGAAGTTAGAATTCCCAAAACTTTTGTCCCTGAAATAATGTCCATGTAATTCCTCAGTAAAATTTATTTTTACTAACAAACAACCTTTAAAAAAGGTCAGTTGGTGATGGCCTATAAGTTGCTTTATAATGGACTATAAAAATCTATAATCCCATGTACTTATATGAAAAGTACACTTAATTACAAGCAATAAAATTATTATAACTTTAATTATAACCTTATAGTAACATGCTAGAACTGCCCCTGTGAGTTTCCAAACCTGTAACTCTTGGCAGGAGTAAAAACCCCCATCTGTCTCCTGAAGAGCTCGCTAGTGCTTTTGAACTTTTGACCTCGTGATTAGCAGCCACATGCATAAACACTAAGGCACCAGGGCTTAGCTAATTTAAGTTAAAGATGTATAATTTACCTTTCCCAATAATTAAATTTGTTAAACTGATAGCCCTTAAAACACTATCCAATGGTAACCATATCATCTAAAATGTTTTATTATTATTATTATTTCTTGAAAATATTAAATGCTTATATTTAATCAACTTGAAATATATTATACTGATTCTCGTATAGTCATATCAGAGATATGGAAAATTGTATATATTTGTGTATTACTAGAATTACGCTGTAGATCAAATTTACTTTTGAGATAAGTGGTCTTAGTAGTAAATTTGGGGAAATGAAAGATAGTATTTTATACCACGCCACTGAGAGGTTCTCTTTATCTTTGCTTTTAGTTTAAAACTCATAGAATAAAAATCAGAGGTCCCTTTGAGGATTAGTGTGTGCCTGATTCCAACCATGTTCTGTATCAGTCGTGTCATACTCGTGGAAACTGGACACGGAGTAAGGAAGGCATATAACAATGTTAATAACGTTCGTCCCTTCCTTCTATCAGAATGCTCTTTGCATTTAAGCTATCATAAATAATTAAATATTTAATTGTGTTCACTTCATTTCCTGGAAATCTTCATAGAAAGATAGTATCCTCAAATTTTGTCAATAACATGTTGTTGCCAATTTTTTGCTAGTTGTTCTAACTCCCGGTGAGCCCATACGCTCAAAGTTTAACTGCTCCAGGCTGCTTTATACACTGTTACTTCCACACATACGGTACTTACCGCGGACACGCTGTCATGGAGACCTGGCCCTGGAGAAGAACGTTTTGCCTGGTACAGCAGAGGGCCAGAAGGCCCTCCAAGAGGTAGATTGATGCCGTGGCTGCAGCAAGGGGATCATAGGAATGATGCTGGGGATAGACCAGGCCTGAGGCAGGGTTTCATTCTGTTGTGCACAGGGTTGCTCTGGATCAGAACAACTACTTCAACTACACCCAACAACTACATCAACGACAACCTCTCAGAAGCAGATTGCCAGACCTGTCTTCTGAAGTGCCAAGGGTTGGATATGAACCACTGACCTTTCAGTCTAGTCAAATGCTAGACTGTGCCACCAAGTGACTACTAGTTAATAATATAGCTTTCTTCAGAATGAAAAATACATGTCCATTCAATGATATGTTATCATCATGTCATGTGCTCATGATTTGTTGAGTAATCTTAATTAGTAGTGAATATTAAAATATCTTATTAAATGTATACACATACATATATATGGATACATAGACATATATTTGGACATGGAATTATTAGAAAAGGGTGAAACAAAAAACATACTACCTGATATAAAAAATTCCATTTCATATAATAGCAATATTATACACATAATATGTATCTCTATAAATATATATAAAATATAATTATATAATTAATTGGTATGGCTTATATAATAGCTATAGTAGTTTTATCTCTGTGCTAAAATGAAATCTCCCTCTAGGATCCTATTAGTAGAAAAATGTATATTATTACTCCCATTTTCATTTTCTTTTAAAAAAATATTTTAATCATTTTAATGGGGGTTCATATAGCTCTCATCACAATACATTTTCTTTTTGTTTTTAATCATTTTATTGGGGCTCATATAACTCATCACAACCCATACATCCATGCATTGTGTCAAGCACTTTTGTACATTTGTTTCCCTCATCATTCTCAAAACGTTTGCTTTCTACTTGAGCTCTTGGTATCAGTTCCTCATTTTTCCCCTCGCTCACCACTCCCCCTCCCCCATGAACCCTTGATAATTTATAAATTATTATTATTTTGTCTTATCTTATACCATCTGGTGTCTCCCTTCACCCACTTCTCCGCTGTCCGTTCCCCAGGGAGGGTGTTATAGGTAGATCCTTGTAATTGGTTCCCCGTTTCTCTCTCACCTTCTTTCCACCCTCCAGATATCACCACTCTCACCACTGGTCCTGAGTGGCTCATCTGTCCTGGATTCCCTGTGTTTCCAGTTCCCATCTGTACCAATATACATCCTCTGGTCCAGCCAGATTTGTAAGGCAGAATTGGGATCATGATAGTGGAGGAGAGGAAGCATTCAAGAACTAGAGGAAAATTGTAAGTTTCATCATTGCTACACTGCACCCTGACTTCTGTCACTTCCCCTCACTCACAATGCTATGTTTTTGTTTTTTTGGCGGGGAGGGGGGTCTTTGATGCCTGATACCTGATCCTTTTGACACCATGTGATCTCAAAGGCTGCTGTGCTTCTTCCATGTGGGCTTTGTTGCTTCTGAGCTAGATGGCCACTTGTTTACCTTCAAGCCTTTAAGATCTCAGACTCTATATCTTTTGATAGCTGTGCACCATCAGCTTTCTTCACCACATTTGCTTATGCACCCACTTTGTCTTCAGCAATCCTGTCAGGAAGGTGAGCATCATGGAATGACAGTTTAATGGAACAAAAAGTATTCTTGAATTGAGGGAGTTCTTGAGTGGAAGCCCAATGTTCATCTGCTATCTTACTACTAAACCTATAAATAAATGCACATAGATCAATTTCCCATCCTCATATATAAATATATTTACATATGTACATGCCTTTATTTAGACTTCTAAAAATGTCCTTTGCTTCCTAGATCTTTCCTCTATTTCCTTTTACTTTCCTCTTGTCCCACTATCATGCTCAGTCTTCTTTTGGGTTTCAAGAATTGCTCTCGGTTACATTACCCTTGATCCACACCCTACCAGGCTTCCTACACCCTCCTCACCACCAATTTGGATCACTTGGTGTTCCCTTGTTCTTGGGTTTGTTATCACCACTACCTTTCCTCCCACCTCCCCCTCTCCCATGTCCCCCCCTCCCGGAACTGTCGGTCCTGTTGCTTTCTCCTCCAGATTGTTCATCCAGCCTATCTTATTTAGACAGACCTGCAGAGATAATAACATGCACAACAACAAGACAGAGCATAACCAAACAACAAAGAAAACCAAACAACAACAAAAAGCCAATGGCAAAAAAACAAAACAAAACAACAAAAAAGAAATGCTTGTAGCTAGTTCAAGGACTGTTTGTTGGCCTTTAGGAATATTTCCCAGAGTCTGATGGGGTGCCACGCCTTGCCCCCAAAGTCTATTTTTGGTATTCCCTGGAGACTCTGTTGCTTTGCTCCCCTTGCTGTTCTGTTACACGCCCTTAGCGTTTTCCTCGATGTGGTGGGATCAGATCCGGCTCAATTCCCACACTGTGTCTCCAGTGTTGTCCCTTGTAGGGCTATGGGTCAATAAAGGATGTCATGTCTCATAGTGAGGCCGGCCATATGGTCTTCTCTATGGATTGGCTGCTCTGAGTGGGAATATTACTGTCAAGGCTTGGTGGGCCAGGATGTGCTCCACTCTCTCTTCCTCCCGCTTCATTTGCGCCTGTGTGCTCTGATGAGACATGCCCATCTCCCTGAGCTGCAGCTTCAGTGCTCTCCTCTGAAATAAATTCTTCTGGAGGGAGGGTCAGGTATCCATGTAGTTGGGATTGGGCCTGGCCCCTCAGACCTCTCAGCAATCAGATTTTTAAAAGCAATAATGAGAGCAAATTAATATACAAGGAAACCTGAGTCCTGCACATTGCACACTCTAGAATCTTTTGCACTGTCGAACAGTTCAGACTAACTTTCTAATGACAACAGCTGCCCATTTGTGGCTAAGATGTTTTTTGTTTATTTGTTTTTAACTCTAAAAAGTTGTGATTCTTATAATTATAAAGTAGTAGTTGGGAATTATCAGACAGTCTTCAAGTTTTAATAAACAATTTTCCATGGTAAATGTATAATAGCACCAATCCCTCTATTGGGACCTATGATTTAGACTATTTGACCAAGTTTTGCTTGGAATTTAATATATGAAAACTACATAATAGTTCGCCTTTTATTGTAGATCTATCCTTTTTTGATATCACACAATATTCATACTGGATTTATATAAACTTCTCAAATAAATTACTTGCGTTCAAAGCTTTAGCTCATAATCTGCTTTGGGGAGAATCTCAAACATACATGATGCTAACTATGATGATAAAGGAATACAAGATAGGATACACGCCTAGAAAATGTTATTTTGGAAATAAAGACTTACACTAAGAGAATAATATTTAAGAGATATGGTGAATAAAAACAAGATGCTGGGAGAGAAGAATGGAAACCTTTAACATACTGTTAAAAGCAAAATGACTCAGAGACAAATTCATGGAGAAGCTGATATTCCATCAGAGATTTGAAATAATGCCGAGTGTGCAGAATAAATCAGCAGTTTAATGAGAAACTCACTTTAAGATAGAATCAAATATAACTCTGTACTAATTCATAATAATTATTCACTCTTTTAAGGTAACCCAACCCAACTTTGTGGAGAGTCTTCAAGGTGAATCATTTCCTGGAGCAAGTCTGCCCTTGTGGGAATCTTTCTAAAAAGCAAAACTTTTTTTCCCCTTCAGATAGTTGATTAGGGAAAGTGCTGCATTTGTTCAGCTTGAGCCTTATGCAACTGCCACACAGTCAGGGATTCATTTCCTCCCCCTCCTCCTCCTCCCCCTCGCCCTCCTCCTTCTTCTTCTTTCTTTCTTTCTCTTTTGTTTTTTTCTGAAGAGAGGATAATGGATTTCTTTTGCATGCCTTTTTATGAGCAGGTTGCTAGAAAATGAAATTTTCCAATTCCACAGTTCATCACCCACATACCTGATTGCTGAAATTAGTGATTAGAAATGGGAATGCAAAATGAAAGAAATGTCATTTCCTTCTAGTTCTGAAATTGCTTTGAGCCTGGAAACTTTTCGCTGTTCATGATGTAATGTTGTCTCATAAAATAGACTGTCAGTAGTCATGAGTTGATTGAGGTTAATATTTTGTATTTCATAAAAAGAAGTGATCTGAAATAGTCACAAGGGAAAATGATCCTCAAAACAAAGTATAAATCTAAGCATTTTCTTGAAGATTAATGAATCAGACATCTAAAAATTCTTATTTTCTTTCCTTTCCAGACTTACATAAAAATGTAGTTTTCTCTGTGGACTATTATTCAAAGGTAGTCATTTATTTCCTAAAATGCATTAGACTATGTGACATTGCTTATAGAGGATTTGTTCTTTCACACATAGCTTGCCTCGTCTGGAACAAAATGATTGTGTATAATGTCTCAAGAGCTATTTTTAGGTGAACAAAAGGATGCTCCAATTAAGATTGCTAAATAATGTACTAGTCAAATGTAAATCCACCTTCTGTAAAGAAAGATAATGAAAATAAATGGCTTATGTCTTAATTTCTATTATTAAAAAATTTTCAGAAGACAAACATGATCTTTTCTTATTTTTGTTTTTGTCTTGTCCATAGTTGAATAGCTGCAGAGAAATTTATGAAGTCACTAGAAAGAGCTGTTTGTACACTCAGGTTCAAGGTCTGCCTCGTTCTGATAAGTGTAATTTTAACTCCAATTTTTGTATTCTGAGACTTCCATTACTGAATTCTCATCATTTAATAGTATCCTAGTGTCCTGGGTGGTAAAAATGACTAAGTGCTTAGTTACCAAATGAAAGGTGGTTTGTGTCCACTCGGAGGAGACTTGTAAAAACAAGATTTTTTCATACACCTCTGAAAAATAACAACCCTGAGCCACATAGCAGCAACACCATGAATCAGAATCAACTCAATGACCACTACTATTCACAAGCAATATCACATATAAAAATTTAGTCTAAAAATTTAGTTATGTGCTAAAATGGAACTATAGACATTGACCTTATATTTTTTAAATCATTTTATTAGGGGCTTATACATCTCTTATCACAACCCATACATACATCAATTGTGTAAAGCACATCTGTACATTCATTGCCCTCATCATTCTCCAAACATGTGTTCTTCACTTAAGCCCCTGACATCTATTGTCTTAAGAATTCATATCTTAAATTACTTATAGGTTTTAAAAAATAATTTTTCATAACATTTTCTCTGTGTTCTAAATTTAATGGTTGAATACTAAAAAGGCATGTGAAACTGTATCTTATAGTTCTATGATAAATATTATACAAAATAACAACTCAAAGTCCAAAAGTGAAGTGAATGTACTGAATAAGATATTAAGGCATCATAATTATTTGGATTTATGCAAAAATTGTTCAATAATCCACATAGATTCAATGTTCCTATTGCCATGTTAATTATAGTGAAAATAAAACTAAAATCCAACTATTAGGAAGTTATGGTCAATCAAATAAAAGTTAAATATAAATATTAGTCAAAAGAATAATATAAAATAAAACCATTTAGGCAATCCATTTTCAAGGCCATAAAGTTTTTAGCACAAAATTTTTTTTGTGTGAGAGAAAGGTGGTAGTGGATTTGAGAAGAATGGAAATTGCAGAACGCTTTATTGTATTCACGTGGAACCTGAACATGGATCAAGAGGCAGTTGTAGAAACAGAACAAGCAGCACTTCATAGTTTAAAATCAAGAAAGTGCTTGTCATGATTGTCTCTCTCTCCATACTTATTCATAGTGCATGTTGAGCAAAGAATCAGAGAAGCTGAATTTGATGAAGAAGAAGGCAGCATCAGGATTAGAGGAAGTCTTACTAATAACCTGCTCTATCCAGATGACACAATCTTGCTTCCTGAAAGTGAGGAGGACTTGAAGCACTTGCTGATGAAGATCAAGAATTGCAGCCTTCAAATCCTCACAGGTGGACCAATAGATAACATCAAGATAAACGGAGGGGAGATAGACATTGTCACGGATCTATCTGCTTGGATCAACACCAACGTTCATGGAAGCAGCAGTGAAAAGATCAAGTGCAGTGTCCCTTTGGCTAAATCTACTATGTGAGATCTCCTTAAAGTGTTGACAGCAATGATGCTACTTTGAGGATGTAGGTATGTCTGACTCTACCCGTGGTATTTTCACTTGTCTCATGTGCATGTGAAGAATCTGTGCATTTGAATGCGGGTACTGGCAAAGAATATTGAAAGTCCCACAGACTGCCAAACCAACAAACAAATCTGTCTAGAAAGAAGTACAGAAAAGAGGCTCCTTGAAGACAAGGATGGAGAGACTTCACCTGAGGCCCTTGGGATACACTGTCAGGAGAGACTGGTCCCTCGAGAAGGACATCGTGCTTGTTAACGTGGAGGGCCAGCGAAAGAGAGGAAGGCTCCTGAAGAGTTGGATTGACACAGTGACTGCAACCGAGGCCTCAATCGTAACAACAATTATGAGAAAAGTGTGAGAGCAGCCTGTAGTTTGTTCTGTTGTGAATACATGGAATACAATGTTTCGTTAAATAGAGGTCAAAAGGTGTGTTTGTGTTCACAAAATTGTATTTTCTAATAATGATGGTTAGTCATTAATAATAACTGTTCACAAATTGTATTGCCTATTAGTACTGCATATAGAATTATGACTACGAGTGTATCTTCAAAGTCCAAACTATTACTGGGCAAAATTGGTAGCTTTATCAATTATTAATTATGTAATGCTGGACACATCTCATCCCTTCTATATGTCTCAATTTTCTTATCTATTGAATGAATATTTAAAAGAACGGGTACTATTTAGATATAAAGCTAAAATTATCAATATAATTATTAGAGAAGAGCCTAGCACATTCACGTTAACTAATATTGCTTTTACATGAAATGACATAAAACAGTACAGTCCGGTTTTTTCTCACCAGAACTACTACAATATTCTCCCCATCTCCAAACTTTACCTACCACATTCTCCGACATACGCTCCTTTCACAATAATGTCTCTTAAACTTGGCTTCAGCCACATGAGGACTACACATCAAAGATCCCCATTCTTTATAAAGCACAGAATAAAATGCTTAGCCTAGTATTTAGGGCCTCACAGACAATCCACTAAACCGATTTTCAACGTTGTTTCCCCCTCGCTCTAAAGTTGAACTGACTGTGTTCTGCAATGACCCCATTCTTTTCTATCTGCATTCTGCTATCTTGGCCTTTGTTGAGGCTTATAGTTCCATTCTCTAATTGACTTCTATACATCAAAGATAGATGTACACTTTTAAATCTACTTTAAATTAGCTCCCCTGTGAATCTTATACTGTCAATGAATTAGAATCTTTTTTTACTTTAATTTCCATAGCTCCCTACTGGGTCTGCCTTACCAATTTTCCCCAGTGGCATGGTGATTTGGTAAACATGTCTACTCCTTCCACTAACCAGTAAGCTGCATGAAAGAGTAATGGTAAACTTTTTACCACTACCTGGGGCATGCTGTTTCACGTTATTGAGCTGTCTTGCTGAATGATATCTTGTCTTTGACAGTAACTAAGAAGATAAACATTGCAGATACATTCTACTTGCTGACTCACTCAGTCTTTTCCCAGTTTTATCAAATTATAACATTTGCTTTTAATTCTAATAAATAATTGATTGTGTGATCATGAAAAACCATAATGTACATTTCTTCTCAATATAAAAGTGTTTTAGTGTGATTTTGCAAGTCAAGCATCTCTCTCAAAGGAATCTTTAAGGAGAACAACCATCCTCTCTTGCTCTTCCTGTTCTGGTGACATTTTAAGCCTAGTCCCATCTTAATTTGTCTTCTTTCTGAGTCATAACACTTTGGTGATTCTCCCATCTTATTTCCTAATGCTCAGTTGGATGAAATTAGTTTTGAATCAGAACTCCAATGATTGAAAGCTTTCATCTGGGAAAACTGAAATTGTATCATGTTATTGCAAAGTGTTCCTAGCAATACGGCTGCAGGTTTCCAGTACAAAACTGAAGCTATTACACAACAGCACCTTAGAAAAGATATGACTGATAGACACTACTGAGCTTACAAAGATGCTATCTCTTCAGACTTAAGGACACAAACTTATTGAGCTATCCTATGAAGATAATGGAATTTAAGGGATAAATTTTAACATAAAGGTATTAAAATCCTAAAGTTCATGTATCCTTATTACCTAATATTTGCATTTCCAAAGCTTTTCTGTTCTTTAATATTTAATATCTTAGGAAAGCAAATAAAAAGTTCACCAAACACTGATGAGTTTAGCACAAGGTTGAATCAAAACTATGAACTATATTTTTTAATTAAGCTTAGCATCAGTTCTGAAAATATTTTAGAGGCTATTGCAATGGCAATTGTTATGAAGTTAGCACTTTTTCTCCATCATAATATTTTCATTGATATCTGTGGTAACATTTATTTTTTAATTAAATCATTTTATTGGGGGCTTGTACATCTCTTATCACAATCCACACCTACCTCCATTGTGTCAAGCACTTTTTTTGCAATGGTTTCCCTCATCATTCTCAAAACATTTGCTTTCTACTTGAGACCTTGGTATCAGCTCCTCATTTTTTCTTGCCCTCCCTCCCCACTCCCTCTCCCCAATGAACCCAGGATAATTTATAAATTATTATTATTTTGTCATATCTTACTGTCCAACATCTCCCTTCACCCATTTTTCTGTTGTCTGTCCCCCAGGGAGGAGGTTATATGTAGATCTCTGTAATCGGTTCCCCCTTTCCACCCCACCCTCCCTCAACCCTCTGGGTATTGCCACCGTCACCACTGGTCCTGTGGGGTTTATCTGTCCTGGATTCCCTGTTTCTAGTTCCTATCTGTACCCGGGCACATCCTCCGGTCCAGAAGGATTTGTGAGGTAGAATTGGGATCAAGATTTAAATTTTTTACCACGATTTTTTTTGTCAACTTCAGAATGTTAAACCTATTTGAATCAATAAATGCAATTTCAGTTTACTGAGAAAGCAATGCACTGTTCGTGGCAAAGTCAATAGTTCAAGCTTAAGAGTCCCTCCTCAGAAGAAAGGCGTGGCTATTTGCTCTTCTAAAGATTTACTGTCACAGAAACCCCACACAGAGTTGGTATAATTCAGTGTAGATTTAGTATCATTCAGAAGCACTTTGATTGCAATCACTATTTTTAGGTAAATGAGCATTTTCAGTAGAATGCAGTTGAAAAATAAGATAATAATAAAATTAGTTTATCTAAGAAAAGCTGTAAAACATAAAATTGCACAGTGTCTACATACAATTTGGAACATGTACAATATCACTATGTGTTTTTCTTCATTATAATATATTCCTGGGAAGTACAACTCATATTATAAGTAGTAATTAATTTAAACCATAATTACATTTGTTTTTGTTAGTCCTCAGCTTTTTCAGAATTGATGTTCTTTACTTTGAACCTACTAGTATGGTTATTAGTTGCTGTCAATTCCAATCATAATGACCCTAGTGAGCAGTTTAGATGAATCCCATAGGGTTTTCAAGGCTATGACCTTTCAGAATTTAATTCAGGTTAACAGCCTTTTGCTGTGTGCTTTGCTGCATGAGACAGGCATTGACATAAGGGTTGATAAGAAATTCCTTAACGTGTGGGTGTTTCTTATGCCAGCAAGGCTGAAAATCCAATTGCATATACAGTCTCATAAATAAATTACAGGATACCTGCCATATTCTAAATCTATTATTACTTAGTAAGCCAACAGGCTCTTGTTTTTTCTTCTGGTTCAATCATAATGGTCCCTGTTATATATAGCACATCTGAATCTCAATGACTTTGAGCATCCTACAAGAACCTGTACCTGTAACTTTTCCTAATAAAGCAGCCTTACACCTTACTCCATTTAGCATGATGTTCATCACTGGTCCAGTTGTATGGATTTGGGCCATGATAGTCATGACCAAGATTTTGTTTTACAACATTTCTAGATCAATTAATTCTATCATGATAAATGGAAAAGAGTTTGAAGTTGTCAAGGATTTTGTCTTGCTTGGATCCACAGCAATGCTCACGGGAGCCTCATCCAAGAGATCAAACAACATATTGCATTGGGTACATTTGCTTCACAGACCTCTCTATATTATTGAAGGACAAGGATGTTACCTTGAGGACCTAGGTGCACCTGGCCAAAGCCAAAGTACCTTCCATGGCCTCAAATGAATGTGAAAGTGGGATATTGAGCAAGGACGACCATGGTTCTGGAGAAGATTATTGAAAGTACCATGGACTACTATAGGAAAAACTGACCTGTCTGTACTTGGAAGAAGTACAGCCGGAGTGCTCCTTGGATGCAAGGATGGCAGGACTTTGTCTCCCACACTGTGGACATGTAGTCAGGAGAGACCAGTCACTGGAGAAGGACATCAGGCTTGGTAAAGCGGAGGGCCAGCAAAGAAGAAGAAAACCTTAAGCAAGATGGACTGACACTATGGCCACCTCGAAGGGCCTAGGGACAGTTGCAAGCAATTTGGGGACGAGGATGTTTCTTTTTGTCTTTTAGTAGACACTGCCAGCAAGGTAGCAATTAATAGTGATTTAAGTCATACCTTCTAGTAAATTAGAATCTAAAGATCTATCCCACTTCAATTTTGTAACAGAGAATATACTCCAAAATGAGATTATAGCTACAAGCATAAATAATTATAGTACATTACATAAGGAATTATGGCAAAAAGAGCCATATTAGTTAACTAAAACTCACATATAGTAAGTCTCTTACCCATTGAATGCTTGTAGAAGTAAAAACAAAGTTGTTAAAACAAAAAAAAAACATTATCAAAGACTCCTTCTCTGAGTCATTTCATATCTAAAATCATTCATTTAAGCTATACTTATGATGAATATTTATTAAGGAAATGTATAAGGCAGATCAGCATTGTTTTACATTTTCCAAGTTTTCTTACCTATTAAACCTCATGGCAGGTTAAACATTAAATAAATTGATGTAATTTCATTCTGATATCTTGGTGCACTCTGAGTTTTATTCAATGCTCAATAAGTCCCACGGTTAGCTAAAGAACAAAGGAATAAGAAAGCATTCTCTAAAGCTCACTAATGATGCAAATAGATTGATAAAGCGCCCTTGATCTCAAATGAATCCCTAGTTAGCACAAATTGATAATAGGCTGGGGGTTCAAATCCACCTAGAGGCACATTAGAACAAAGACATGTAAATCTAGTTCCAGTGAAGACTGCAGATCAGCGTGGGGTGGCCTTGGGTCAGGATCTATTGATTAGAAACTGTAGGAGCAGGATCCATTGACTAGAAACGGTTCAGAAGAGAGGGATGCGGAGAAGAGTTTCCGTAGGAAGTAGGTTGCATGAAAAGTCGGCCCAGTCTAATCCAGCGGTCTGGTTCTCTGACTACTGAGGCGGGGTTCCGTCAAGATGGCCTGGTGTCCCATCGACAGGGTAAGGACTGTCCTGAAACCATGAGGAACAGCGCCTGCTCCACGTTTTCTGTTGTTTGTGTGCAGGAAAAGCATGCGATCCAGACTTCAGATTCTATGACAAGGCTTTCCTTTTCCCAACAAACAAGAAACTCAGTAATAAGTGGTCATCGTCACTGCATGTCACAGCCGGAGTCCAGGACTCCTCTCTCACTGACATCCACACAGCTAATTTTTTAAGTTTAGTCGTAAGAAATATTGCTCGCAGGTATTCTGACCTTATGGCCCTCTCAATCTGTGGAACTATTAGAAACGAGTGGAGTTTTAGAGCATGGATCATTCCTGAAAAGGATGCAATTGCTTTGCTTCAATTTATTGCAGAACACAAGTAGCCTGCCCTGGTTGTCCTTCCAAAATCTATCAATATGAAATAAATACAAAACAAAGATTTAAAAAGTACTTTAATATCCAACAAGAGATTCAGGAGTCTATTTTTGTGAATATTGTTAGAATATCTGGCAATATCAGAGCCCATATGATTTTGATATTTTCAAAGGAGGACATTAGTAGAAATGCTCAATGAGGACTGGTTTTTGAATGCGCCTATTAATTGATATATATCTGAGGTCAATTACGTGAAAAATGGCCAATTTTTGCAAATAATACCATATTGTTTTTGCAAATTGGTCATTGGGCAAAAAGGAAACAATTCTTGCACTTGGTTCATTTACACTTTGCTTTAAAGGGGACTTTGAAATAGTTACAGTTTCACGAATTAAAAAGAAGATTTTAAAAAAGTAGGACAAAGAGTAAAATGAGAATGAGGGGCAATAGATGTTGGAAATGTGTTGATTCTAGGAGTGTGACAATTAGACATTGTTATGGATGGAATTGTGTCCCTCCCCAACAATATATATGTGTGTTGAACTCCTGACCCCTGTACTGTGTTGTGCAATCCCTCTCGAGAATATGCTTTCTTTGTTATAGCAACCAATATAGGGTGTGCCTTAAACCTACTTACTTTGGAGATATACAAAGAGCAGATTAAGCACAGAGAAGCAATCACAAAAGGAGAGGAATATTCACACCATGCCGAGATTACCAAGGATTCAAAGAATGCCAAGTTTACACAAAATGGTAGAAATCTCTACGTACCCCCACACTTACACAAACCAGAGAGAGAGCCTTCACCTATAGCTAGTGTCTTGAATTTGAACTCACAGCCTCTTGAACTATGCAAAAGAAATATTTTGTCCTTCAAAACTTCCCACTTTTGCTATTTCTGTTACATAGCATTAGATAGCGAAGACTGATATGATATATACAACCTGGCTTCGTCTAATTGTTGGACGAGAAATCCAAATTTACTTAATGGTTTCAATTTTTCAGAACCCATAAAGACTCCTCAAGGGATAAGTGTCTTTATGATATTCATAAATGGAAATCAGCCAGTGTACTTATGACCAGCTTCGCCTTGATATTGAATCTGAAAGATACATGTCATGTGGAGTTTCAAAAAGAGGGTATTGGGTTATGTGGTAGAGAGGACTTTATTAATAACACAGAATTAATATCATAATGGTGTTTCTGTTAGAATATCTCAATAGAGGTACTAGACAAAAACATCCTATGTAGAAAATACTTTTGTCAGGTTGTAAAGCAGCCCGTGAGAACTTACATAAAGTTGCTGTCGAAGAGTCGCTGGTGGTAAGGAGAGCAAGTCAGAGACTCGAGAGCAGTAGAGCAGCATTGCAGGAGCAAACTAAAACACAGGAGGAAAAAGAACAGTAGTGTGGTAGTGTGCTCAAACCCCTCCATGATGGAGGCTGCTATTTATCGCGAAATGCTCCAAAGTTTCACCCTTATACTTTAGCAATGTGTAGTATGCCACTGAAAATGCATGGCTGTGCTCAGGTGCACCTTCATCCTCAAAATGACATCTTTGCTCTTCAACACTTCAAATAGATCTGGTGCAGCGCGTGCATCCAATGCAATCCTCCTAATGCATGTGAAAGTTGGATATTGAATAAGAAAAACCAATACATTTGGATTACGTTGCTACTGAAGAATCTTGAAAGTACCATGGATTGTCAAAAGAACAAACAGATCTATCCTGCATGAAATATAGCCAGAATGCTCCTGAAAAGCGAGGATGTTAAGACTCTATCTCACATACATTGGACATGTTATCACATGAACAGTCTCTGGAAGAACTGAAGTGTCAGGCTAGTTATCTAGAGGAACAAATCCAGTGATACTCATCTCTGTCTAAGAAAGGGCTTTTTATAAGAAAGTACCATATCTATTTGTGTATAAGCCAAGTTTTTCCGGCACACTTCTTATGCAGTACTTTTTGGTAAAAGTAGTTGCCTTGGCTGATATTTGGGTCAACTTATACTCAAATATATATGGTAATTGTGTATCAAGAAGGCATCCAAGCCCCGTCCAACTTAGGTACATAAGTCTGGTGCTAGTCCATAAGTCCTTCTTTAGACTCATGTAGGTGCAGGCTGGTGTCTCACCAAAAAGTGAAGCAGGAAGACCACAGGTTGGTGGTTGCAGAGTTAAGTGAATCCATAGCAGGGGGACAAACGTTCTCAGGGTGAGAAGCCGACCACTAACAAACAGGAAGGAAAAGTAGCAAAGAGCGAGGGAGGTTCCCAGATTATCATTTTATAGGAATACCATACAGTCCAAGGTTCTCTATTCTGTTTCATTGGAGTATAGGGATCTCATTGTGCCAGTATCAAGCTCTTTCAAGCATGATACCTGTACAGCATGTCTTGAGACTGGGAAATGTTAGGCCTCATACTTTGTTCTTGTTTAGTGGTGCTTTATTATCCTGGGTAGATTTCCTTTCTATGTAATGTTGGTGATTAGTTTTGCCATATGTTTGAAGAATGCTGAAATATGGATCAACATGACTATATTTACATATCACTTAATATAGTATTAATATTTCCACAATACCTAACCCTTCCTAACCATGAACATGGTATAGTTTTCCATTTATGTAGGTCTCTTCTGGTTTCTTGTAGCAATGTTGTCTAGTATTCTTTGTACATGTCTTTTGTTTCCTAAGAATTTCATATTTTAGATGGCCATTTTGAATGGCATTGTTTTCTTGATTTTCTTTTCTGAGTTATCTTCATCAGTATATAGGAATCCGATTTGTTTTTATATGTTGATCTTGTACCTCACAAAGATGCCAAATATTTCGATTTGTTCTAATATTTTCTTGTCAATTCCTTGAGTTTTTACCTACCAGATCGTATCACCTGTGAATAAAGAGAGGTTTACTTCTTTGCCAATTTGCGTGCCCCGATTTCTTTTAGCTGTCTAGTAGCACGAGCTCACGCTGCCAGCACAACGTTGAATAAGACTGGTGATACAGAGGATCCTTGTCGACTGCTCTTTCTAGCAATGGGAATGCTTTCACTTTCTCCCCATTGAGCAAGATTTTGTTTGTTGGTTTCGCTTTCATTCCCTTTTTAATGTTGTGGTATTTTCCCTCTGTTCCCATTTTATTGAGTTTTTGTATCAGAAATTGTTGGATTTTGTCAAGTTCCTTTTCTACATCAATTGATATAATTGTTACTTTTTTTCCTTTTGCTTTATTTATAGGGTGGATCCCACTGATGGTTTTTTCGAATGTTGAACTTTCCTTGCATACTGGAGATAAACCCCATTTGGCTATGTTGCATTAGTTTTAATATTTTGCTAGATTCTACTGACTACACTTTTTGTCTTTATGACCATAAATCGTATTGGTGTATCTTTTCTGTGCTGGTGATGCCTTTGCCTGCATCCGGGTTATGTTCACTTCATAACATGAATTCAAGAGTCTGCCATCTTTTCTATATTCTGGAATACTTTGAATAGACCTGGTGTCAGCTCTTCGATTAATGTTTGACAGAATTCCTCAATGGAGCTGTCTGGCCTGGCCCTTTATTTGTGGGTAGTTTTTCAGTGACCAGATTCGTTTTCTCTTTTGTTATTGGTTTCTTCTTCTTCTTTTTTTTTTCCGTAAGTCTCTGTTAGCTCAGGTAGATAGTATGTTTCTAGAAATCTGTGCATGTTTCTCAGGTTTTCAAGTTGGTTGGAGTAGAGTTCTTCGGAGCACTGTGCTATTATCTTTCTCAGTTCAGCTGGCTTTGCTGTGATGTACTTTAACTCAATTCTCAGTCATAACATTTGCACCTTCTCTTTCTTTTCCGTTGTTAGGTCTGCCAGTGGCTTGCCAATTTTCTTAATCCTATCAAAGAAGCATCTTGTTGATTCTTCCTATTATTTTTCTATATCCTGATTCATTTTTCTTCTGCTCTGATTTTTATGACTTCTTTTCTCCAGGGGATGGATGCTTTATACTGCTCTCATGTTCGCTGTTGTAGATGTTGGGTTGAGTTGTTAATATTGGTTCTTTTACCTTTTAACATTTTCCTGAATTATCCTACCCCCCCACCCCCCGACCCCTGCATCTGTCTGAGTCTTTTCATCTATCCCTTTTAGGTACCTAAAAATCATTCTTCTGAATTATTTTCTGGGAGTTCCAATGCTTTCTTTTCATCAGCAATGTCTTCTGGCTCCATAATGTTCACTTGTTTGCAACATTCTCTCTTGTTTCTTTGTTTGAACTGAAAGTGTCTGTTTTCTCTAAGGCAATGGAGTGTTTGTATTTTTCCAACTCGTTTATATTTGTTGATGTAGTAGCTTTGGAGTGGAAAGTGGTCCTTTTCTATAGGTAAAGTTGTTAGTAGTATAGCAGTGGATGGATCATCTACAGATAGTTGTCTCCATCTGGTGGAACAATAAGGAAATTATTATTGACAAAGAAATACCACCCCCCAAAAAAAGCTACAGCAGAAAGGATGATGAACAAAGAAATAAGCCAACAAAAACACAGAGCCAGAGATTAAAAAGAAAAAAATCAAATAACAACTCAAAACCAATAATAATAGTAAATAAGGAGATATAAGTTGAAATTAAAAACGAAGACCTAAGTCAGAGCCAGCAGGTGCATCCTCTTTTTCTGTCACCAGCATGTGCTTGATAAGGCTCTGTCCTGGTGTGCACTGTAGGTCAGAGGGTCACCTGGAAGTATGTATGCCTGTCTGTTCTGCTTGTTCAAAAACAGCTCTACACTAGCACTCGCAGACCATGCCTCTAGTGCCCATAGATGTGTGCCTGCTGCCTTTCTGTTTCCTGAAAGAACAAAACAAGTTCTGAGTGGACAGGTTCAGGCCCAGATCCCCAGAGCTCTCAGTGTTGATGCGAATGCTATGCTGCTTTCAAAAGTGGCTTTAGGCCAGCTGTTTGGGCCTGGTATCAGGGAGTCCCTGAATCAGTGCTCTCTGGCCACCGTGCCCTGCTGTGTGCGCCTGGCGCTGGGTAGTCTGCAAATCTGTGCACCGTGCTGCTCCGCCCTGTTAAGACATAGCACTAAATGCGCTACTTGGGCCCAGAGCACAATTTCTGTCTGTCCCTCTCCTGATGAGCAGAATCCTATAGCTGCTCTTAGCAGTGTGCATGGGTCTAAGACCCCTCTCTGTACCAGGGTGCTGTGGCAACTTGGGTAATTCGATTCCACCTAGAAAAACCTCCCTGCTATCGATATGCAGCTCACCTAGATTTTTTTTAATGCTTCTGCAGAGAGTGAAGGCTCTAGATTTCCTTTGGAAATCTTTTATCACATCTTTGATGAGAGATTGTTAAGCACGTGTTCATAATTTTCTCTCTTTGTTGAAACCCTTGAAAAAAAATTTGCAATTATTTTTGCACTTTACAAATTCTGGAAATTTTACGAGTATACGAGGGGATACCACACACACACACACACACACACACACACACACAAACCGGAATTGTGCTGGGCAGAGTAGAGAGTTTTGTTTTGTTTTTTTAGATTTAGAAAAAATTTTTATTCATTTTATTGGGGCCTCAAACATTTCCTATCACAATCCGTACATACATCAATTGTGTAAAGCACATTTGTATATTCGTTGCTCTCATCATTCTCAAAACATTTGCTCTCCACTTAAGCCCCTGGCATCAGCTCCTTATTTTCCCCCCTCCCTCCCCACACCACCCTCCCTCATGAACCTTTGATAATTTATCAATTATTATTATTTTGTCATAATGTACACTGTCTGACGTCTCCCTTCACCCACTTTTCTGTTTTCCGCCCCCCCAGGGAGGAGGTTATTTATAAATCCTTGTAATTGGTTCCCACTTTCCAACCCACTCTCCTGGTATCACCACTTTCAGAGCTTTTGTAGTATGTATTTCCCCTCCCCCTTCCCCCAACCACCTCCACACACTATGAAAGCACCCAGCAACTCATTCTGAGTTAGTGCGCACAGTGGTGACACCTGCAAAGGTTCTTTCTGGTTACAGTGAACTCTTTCATAAAAGCAGTTTTGCTCAAGACTCATTTTTTTGTGATAGCTGATTTAAGAGAACAATGTGTAGCTGTGAAATTTTGTTTCCTGCTCAGGGAAAATGCCATAGAAACTGTTGTATTGTTGAACACAGCTTAAAGGACAGCACTATAGGAAAAACTCAAATGTACTAGAGTTTCCTCATTTCAAAAGTGGGTGAAATGTCGATTGATGAAAAACCTCATTCTGGATATCTGTCAACTTCCTGAAAGGACAAACATTTCCAATTGTAGTGCATTTGAAGTTCATTCCACCAGGTCAGACTGTTAATCAAGCTTTCTATTTAGAGATTCTGCAAAGATTGCATAGGAGTGTCGGACAACAGAGGCCTTGTTTGTGGCAGACAGGGGTCTGATTCTGCTCCATGACAATGCACCCACTCATGCAACGATCTCACTATGCCAGGTTTTAGAAAGAACAGCAAGCCTCTCTTGCCCCATGTACCTGACTCCCATGAACTCACTCTGTGTGACTTCTTTTTGCTTCTGCCAATGCAGAGGGACATGAAAAGACAGCAATTTGACAATGTAGAAAAGGCGAAGAAAAAAAATAGAGAAAGGTACTGTCAGCTAACCAGACAGATGAGTTTGAAAAATGTTTCCAAGAAAGGAATCATAGATTTGACAAATATATAAGTGTAATGGAGAGGCCTTGGAAGGTGATATGGTTGTTTTGTACAAAAAAAGTTAAATACACAGATTTGAAAACAAAAATTCTAGGGTTTTGGGGGTAACCTTTGTGCAACTCTATCTCTATCTCAATCTTAAATTCATTCTCTTTGTCTATCTTTATCTTTATTATCCTAACAAAGTACTGGAAGAAATTGGTCAACTATTCTCTTATCTGACTTGAGTGAAGAAGTGTCAGGCCTGTAGGTGGACATGAACCCTAAATAAACCAAAACTGCAAAGCAAACACACCGCCTTCAGTTGATTCCATACAGAAGGAGGACCATCCTTCAGTCAAGGGGATACGGGTAGCGAGTAGCTGGGCTCCCCCACTAGTACCTACAAACAAGTTTCAAAGTGTTTACTTTAAATAAGTTAAAATTACAGACTTTTTCCTTAGTTAAGTAACCAGGTATGAATGCTCAGAGTTTCCTTGGACTCTTTAGTCTGTGTCATTATCCACAATACTCAGTCTCTTTCACTCTTTCTCAGTTTCTAATCTTCATTTATGGTATATCACTGACTTAATCGCTGTATGTTTTCACAAACTGAGGAATGCTTCTTACTGAAAATGTGTGGTTGAAAATCATAAGCATCTTTCCTAAACTCTGAAGGAATTGCATAGAGCTGCTCGAGAAGTGTCACCAGTTGTGTCATTTGTCTTTCAGGTGATCTCGACTCACAAGGACTTCCTATATGTCAGAGTAAAGCTGCCCTCAGGAAGGTTTGCAATGGGTGATCTTTGAAAAGTAGATTCCCAGGATTTCATTTCAAGGTATTTCTGGGTGGACTCAAAGTGCCTGTCTAAACACTGTCCCCCAATAGTCTAATTTAATTATTTCTCAAAGCTTGAGATGTGTTAGGGGATGATGAATGGCTTTCAAAGAGTTCAGGGAACAATGTAGTTAGAAAATTGAAAAATAATGCAAACTTTACTTTTCAATATAGACTCCGTCAAGGTCTCATTGCTTTTGTAAGCAATATGCCAGTCAGTTGGTGAATTCCTTAAGGAACTGATGGTCTTTTGAAATAAGCCAACATAGGCAAAATAAAGACTGTCATTTAAATGTCTAAGAATTTTTCTCGAAAATACTCACAAAAATGCCCTGTCATGGTGGAGAGGACACTCTAGTAAAGTTTCCGTTGGTGTTTCTCTGCTAAAGCTTTGGCTACTTTTCCGCAAACACTCTCACAAGAAGAAGATGTCATCATCATTTGGCCCTCTAGAAAGTCCATGTGAACAATCCCTTGGGATTGCTAAAACTGTAGCACTAATCTTTGATTTTTACCACTCTGCTTCTGATTTCACTTCTACCTCTTACGAGTCATTGCTCTGATTGTTTTCTCTAGGATCATGCTGATAAAACCACATCTCATTTCCTGATACAATTCTTAGAAGAAATGCTTCAGGATCTTAATCTAACTTACATACAGTTTTAATTAAAAGCTTGCTCTTACTTGCAGCTGATCAAGGCCCAACAGTTGTGGCACCCATCAAATGAAAAGTTTGTTTCATTTTCATTTTTCAGTCAGAATTGTGTAACCTGAACCAGTGGAGATGTTGATAGTGTTGGCTATTGATTCTGCTTATAATAGGAAGTATTCTTCATTTAGGAGAAGGACAGCGCTGTTTCCTCATAATGTGATGTGAATGATCATCACATGAGACCT
The DNA here is from genome assembly GCF_050624435.1 of Tenrec ecaudatus. Taxonomy (NCBI): domain Eukaryota; kingdom Metazoa; phylum Chordata; class Mammalia; order Afrosoricida; family Tenrecidae; genus Tenrec; species Tenrec ecaudatus. The sequence continues at coordinate 93,657,125 of NC_134532.1, read as the reverse complement.
TTGTCTTTAACATGGTTTGTTCTTTCTTAAAGCAAGCTATTGATTGCAACTGCTGGTTTCTTGTGCTGATACACTTTTCCCATAGTATCAATAATATCACCATTCTTCTAAGCTTTACATAATTTGATGTTCATTCCTGCTTCAGTTTTAGAAGAATTCATGTTACTCTTATGACTCTCATTGAGTCAATTCCAACCCATAGCTACCCTTTTGGATAGGGCAAAGCTGCCTTTATGGGTGGATTTCCAGGACCCAACTCTTTCTAGGAGTAGAAAGCCGTATCTTTCTCCCACAGAGTAGTTGATGCATTTGAACTACAAACCTTTTGGTTAGTAACCGATTTGTAACCACTACCCCAGGAGAATTCCTCTTAAATGAATGCCTTATCTAAGTGCCTCATACTAGATTCTATTCAGTGTTACAACAAACTCACTCATGCACACTCACTTACTCTCTGTCTTCAACTTAATGCTGATGCACAGTGACCCCCACCATGGGCTTCCTAGTCTGCATTTGTTTACAAGAGTAAGAAAGCCCAGGCTTTCTCCTGAGGTGCTGCTGGTGGATGTGAACAGCCAACACTGTGGATCGCAGCCCAAGCTGTAACCACTATACCACCAGTACTCCTTATAACAAATTAGTACGTGTTTGTTTTAGTGAAGAAAATTAGAAATCTATGCATACATTTTTCACAATTCATATTTACCATGAACATACAAAAAACATTTGTGAATATGTGTGTGTGTATAGTATACAATGCATTTATCCCAAATGCCCAAGTCAAACTATTAAAGATGCTATAGGACAGAGTGGCATAGCCCAGAGGATTTCCTAAACTGCAATCTTTACAGCAGAAGACGGCCAGATCTTCCTCGCATGGAGCTGCTGGTGAGTTCAAACGACTTTAACTGCAGCAACACCAGGATATATATGCATCTCTCTCTCTCTCTCTCTCTCTCTCTCTCTCTCTCTCTCTCTCTCTCTATATATATATATATATATATATATATATATATATATATATATATATATATATATATATGTGTGTGTGTGTGTGTGTAAACATCTATATAGAGATAGATACATAGATACATAGTGTATTTCAAGAACACAAAGAATCTGGAATAAAAAGTAGTGAGAATGGAATTAAGACACTGGCATATGACTAATCCCTAGAAATTTTGTTCACTACTTAAATGATTAGAGATACATTATTTAATCTTTCTAAGCATAGTTTTTGTCTTCTTACAAATGGTATTAATAATGCATATTGTAAAAAGGAAAATTTAGGTGAAATATAATAGAATTTCTCCATCAACTTTTTGAAAATCTTTCACAAAAATAAAGTCAAATATATATATATTTTTCATTTCATATACTTTGGACATATTATCAGGAGAAACCAGTACCTGGAAAGTGATGTCATGCTTGCTAAAGTAGAAAAGCAGTGAAAAGTTGGAAGACCTTCCTGGGATGGATTGGCCCAGTGGCTGCAAATTTGGCTCATACGTAGCAGCAATGGCGAGGATGGCCCTGGATCGTGCAGTGATTTGATCTGTTGTACAAAGAGTTGATGTGCGTCCACACTGGGTTGATGGCACCTAACAAAAACAATATATAGCAGGGACTCAAAACTTATGTTTCTTCAATTTGGCCTAGAAATGTGGTTTTCTTTTGAATACATTATTCAGCTAAAAGATATTATTCTGATAAGGTCTTTAGAAAATTCTCCCATGAGGAATTATCTGTAATTAGTTTTCTGATAATTCATGCTCATTCAATTGTATGATTTATACTTATATCTGGATTTGGGTTGATGGATTTATTCAGGGAATATTTTGCCATCCTGTATTTTGATACTTTTCTCTACCTCTATATGCAATACCATTGTATAAGAATCAATCATTTAAAAAAATCTATCATCTACCAACTACATCTCTGAAAAAATGCTTTTATTAAAAAAAATAGTTGGTCCTAGTAACTTTAAAGTTATTTTTTGTTAAGCCACAAAAGGAAGCTATCTGCTCTTCTCCAAAAACTATTGTCTACTCAAACTTTGCATTTGACTCCCCTCTTAACGGTGTTTGTTATGAAGCTGCTTTCTTACTTCCTGGATCGCCTGTTTAAGATCCACATAGTCTTAGTTTTCTTCCCAGTTGTCCCACGGTCCTTGGAGGGAGTGATAAATGCTTTGTTTCTTCTCACAATCTTTAACCTTGAGAAACTCAGTCAATCTCCATCTACACACATTTCTAGGATTCTTATTCAAAATCAGTGATGACTGTAACTGTATCTGTGTGCTTTTCTTGAAATTGTAGACATCTATCCTGGACCTCTCCCCTGAGTTCAAGAGGTGTTTTTACAGCTATCTATCTATTCATCATAGTTTTTATTATTGTTGTTTAATGTGTAATTGATACCTCGAATTTACCACTTGAATTTGAATATATTGCTATGGCCCACCTTTTAAAATCTCTCTTGCTCTCCAAATTCACTTTTACAATTTGTACACTCACGTCTTTCTCCACCAGTGCCACCCCTCCCCCACCCATATTTCAGAACCTGGAACAATGGGAAGTGTATTTTCCAGAACATCTTGCCCAAATTCCAATATATTATTCTGCTAATATGAAGCACTAGCCTGGAAGTTAAAAGAAAGGTTAGAGGGACAAGTAATTTTCTCTATGGTTGTGACAAGGAAACGTGTGGCAGATGTGAGGTTTGGTCAGCAACTTCCTTACATGTTCTTATGAATCACTCACTTTGTTGCCAGAAGCAGTTGGGATCATTGCAGGCAGTTTCCTGCCATTCATGTGCTTCCTGGTTTCCTAAAGCTAGCAATGACTTTCCCCAGCCAACAAACACTTTCTTTCTCAGATTCTCATTCTGTTTCTGAATGTCTACTTGCTTATCGTACCAGAGCGGTTTCTATGAGCTGACCAAACTGTCTGAGATGATCTTTCCACTAGAAATGTTTCCAAGAAATGGACTCTCAAAGAAGAGGAATCAATTGTTACTTGTTTGACTTAGATAGGAAAGCAGTCATGACCTTAACATTGCAAGTCAATTACTTAAATGATGTTTCGCTGTTGCCTGGAATTAAAAGTAGATTTTGGAAGACAACTAGACTGTTGCTAAAAAACTCCACTAGGGAACAAAAGAACACAGAGGATCTAAGGATAACTGCTTCTGGCTGCACTGAAGGGCAATCGAAGAAAAATACGCTTAATCTTTCCACTCTTAGATGAAGACCCGATTGAGAGAGCCAGTGAGGTTCCAAGACTAACATTCTCTCTAATTCCTCCAGTGTTGAACAAAGAAGCAAAGAAAATACCTCAGCTCCCAACTTTAGGCTAATACTATGTCATAAAGACAGAAACAAACATCCTAAAAACTGTTGAATGGTAGCACAAGTTGATTTATGGCATTATAAGTACCATTATTATTATATATCGAGTCCCAATACTTCAATAGGGCTCTGTGCATTAGAATGAGGGAAATGTGAGTGAACATGAGCCTCAATACCTTAAAATTTAAAGCAGAACTCAAGGCCATTAAATCAATTCCAGCTCATAGAGATCCTATAGAATAGAATACAACTTCCCTTGTGGGCTTCCCCATATGTAGCTCTTTATGGGAGTAATTAAGTCAAACAGAAGCTCACTGCTACAGTGCCGATGTCAATTCCTATTGACCCAATCAGACAGGGTAGAACAGTCCCTGTGAGTTTCTAAGACTATAACTGTTACCTGGAGTAAAAAGCCCAGTCTTTGTCCACAAGTGGTTGGTGGTTTCAAATGGTTGACCTTGCAGTCATCACCACATGGTACCACCACCAAGGCTACACCACCCTCTACCGACCCACTCTTGCTCCAGGCTCCCATCAGTGCCGTGCATTTTCGAATTCCCTGGCATAATCAGCACATCCCTGGCTGTGTACGGAGATCTTTTCTTTAATGTCCGTACCTAAGGCAGTATAAAAGGGAATGATCACTCCTCATAAGTTAGCAAAATATGTTTTCCATATTTTACCTGTTTGGGGGGCTTTTCCCCCTAGACTTGGAAACCAATAGTCACTAAATGCATGTCAGCAAGGCAGTACACACATCTAAAGGGTTGTAATATTTTATAGAAATGTAGCCACATAAATATGAGAAATATAAATGAGGATGACTTCAACAGTGTTAGAATACGGAGGAAATGTATTACATTAAATGAAGCTACATATATTAAGATTGGTGCACTCACCACGGTTTCAGAACTGTACAGTTTAGCTCAAATATCTAGTAGTGATAATAACAGTTCTCTTAGTCGTTAGCCCAAACCCGGACTTCGTGGACATCTTTATAAGTTAAAATCAAGATACAAAAAGGAACCCCCAAAATTAATAAGACAGGTAGAGTGAAATGGGTTTCTGATAGGTGAATTGTTTACTTGATAATAGTGACCAAATCATGGGACACGGCAAAGTAAAATTGGTCATCCATGGTCCACTCGCTAAAGTTTCTTACGTTTTGCTTCTTGTCCCTTGTCTTTGAACAAGTACACACATCCAAAACTGTAATGCAGGGATTTGCCACGTGGCTAGTCAGGACACGATGCACCAGCAGTCAATCAGCATGTCTTATCAATTATAGTTTTATACAGATTGTTTCCAAAGCTCTTAGGATCTTTTAAACTCTTAAATGTTAAGCTTTTAGATTTTTTAAAAAGGCTCTTAGGAAATGTATAAAGATATTCTGAAATTGGGGGATAATTCACTTAACAAAAATGTATTACACAGTTTGACTCTAACTCTATTTTCTCTTAATCTCTGCTTCTGTCTTTGAAGTGACTCAGAAATGCTCGGGAAACCAAGGAAGCCTTCAAGAAGAATGTGTTTGGAAATAGATAACCAGTCAGCAGAAAGTCACGTACGCAAAGGACTTATAGGGGCATGTCCTGAATGATTTGCTGAAAATTGCCAATTAGAAGACTTCACATTAGCTACCTGTGTTAGGGTGTGTTCTTTAGAGAAGCAAAACCAGTGACACTTGTATGAGTTTGTGTGTAGAAAGAGATTTATTGAAAAAAGGCTTACACAGATGTAGAAATAAGTAAATCCTGCCCAGTTCAAGTTAGGTTTCTCATGAGTCATGTAGGTGTGGAATCTGACAAAGAGGAAGCAGGAGGATGAAACAGAAAAGGGGTGGGCTGGGTGAGTGTGGTGGGGGGAAGAGTCTGGTGAATGCAGAGGTAAATGAATCTGAGATTGGTTAAATAAATCCATTGTAGGTAGTCAATTGATGGTTCCTGGGATGGACAGGAGACACACAGGAGATTTCAAACATCTTAGAACTCCCTTCACAAATTTGTTACCATTTTGGTAAAAGATGTATGTGTCCTCAGGGTATTCCCTTTGTGAGTCTATGGGTTTATCCTCAGTAGTCCACTCTAATAGGCCAATTTCCCCAAGCTTCTGGATCCTTTTGCTCTGGTCTAGCAAGGGAGACCTGGTACTTCAACTTGGCTTAGTGTAGGCCGTCGCACAAACCAGGCTTCAGCAAACCAATGAAATAAAACTATTACATCCTCTCCTAATCTCTCTAGCTGAAACATCAAATAAAAATCTGTACTTAATGTGCCCATATTGATAAACTCAGACTGATCCATTCTTTGTACCATTATCCCACACCCTTTCATTCCCACACATATTCTCCAGGTTTGTATCTGTAAATATTAGAAAACTCTAGCAGTTTTTTTAGGAATGTAATACACTTCTTACTTGGTCACCATCTGGACTTTACCCATGGGGACTTGCTGTGATTTATATCTTACTATAAGTCTAGAGGCAATAATGAACAGAGAGGGTGGTTCCCGGGAGCCTGAAGCATTATTTTGTGAGGCATCTGCCTCAGGCAAGGCTTCAGATACATCCCCAGGTGCCATAGTGGGCTAATCTCCTCAAGCACAGGGAAGGGGAATAATGGTTTTAATCTACCATTAAATGAGAGCGTGTTTATCTCTTCAGATGGGAGGCTTGTGTCGGTGGCTGGAGTGGAAATAATCAAAAGGGTACGCTGACACCAAGTACTTAAAGGAATGAAATCCATGGACATAGTTTGAAGCAATCACCATTTGACCGTAATTGTTCTATGACACCACTTTATATCACAGGCCTGAAATTCTTGGAAATAAGTTTTCCTGTTTCCTTGGCATCCGAATTCCATTTTCGTCTTCTTAAAAATGACAAATGTGTATGCGAGATTTGAAGGTGGAAAAGAAGAAGGAAAATTCAATATTATTTAGGAAACAAAATAAAGGTTTATGAGGTTCAAAAGAAAACAAGAAAAGCTAGGTGGGTTTTTCAGGTCTCTGTGTTTTGTTTTTCCTGAGAAGTATGTGGTATCTTCCTATGTGATCATGGGATCTCCCTGCCAGGTAAGTATAGTGGTATCTTCCTATGAATCATACAGTTTCTTGGTGGTAATTTTCTATGATTTTTGTTCACCTCGATGTCTTGAACCAACAGTAACTTTCTCTGATCTTTGCTCATTTAGTACATACAATGGTTTTGCTATCTTTAAGTTCTTTACATTAAGGTATATCTTGCTGGTCACTCTTTATTGTAAATCCTAGAATGATTCTGTTTTCCTGAGTAAAACTTCACTAATTCAACCCAAAGCTGTGTTATTACCAAGTTTTCTTGCTGCTGTGTCTCAAACATTCATTTCTCCTATTGTTCCTTTCTTTAAGATCCTATAACCAACATATTAGAAAACCCTGTTAGTCTTTTCAAATCAAAACATCATATTGCTTATTTCTTAAATCTTAATGTTTCCCACCAAAATTGCAGAAATAATCGGTTCCTAATGAATATTGAAACAGAGTCTTTACTTCAATCTTTTCTTAACAGAAGTGATAGCAATAATAACATTAGGAGTCTTTTACAAATGAAAGTTTGGTTTATTTATGCTTTATTCAAATTAATCTCACCAACATTTTATCATGCTGAGAGAACATTAAATGTTTATTTTAATTACCCTTAAGTTCCTAATGTTATCTTCTGAAGAGATATCTACTCTCATTGACAAACATTCCTCCTCCCTGCCTTTTTTTAAAAAAATCATTTTATTTGGGGCAATTATTATCACAATCCACACATACATCCATTGTGTCAAGAACATATGTACATCTGCTGCCATCACCATTCTCAAAACATTCGCCTTCCACTTGAGCACTTAATATCTGCTGCTCATTTTCCCCCTCTCTTGCCACTCCCCCACCTCATGAACCATTCATCATTCATAAATTATTATAATTTTGTCATATATTACACTGTCTGATGTGTTCCCCACCCCACCTCCTTCTCTGCTGTCTATCCACCAGGGAGGAGGCCATACGTAGACTCTTGTAGACAGTTCCCTCTTTCTACCCCACATCCCGACATTCCCTCCACCCTCCAGGCATCGCCACTCTCACCACTGGTCCTGTAGGAGTCATCTGTCCTGGATCCCCTGTGTTTCCAGTTGCTATATGTACCTATGTACATCCTGTGGTCTAGCCATCCTGTGGTAAGGTAGAATTGGGATCATGATAGTGGGGGAGGGGGAGGAAGCATTTTAGAACTAGAGGAAACTTATATGTTTCATCGTTGCTACCCTGCACCCTGACTAGCTCATCTCCTCCCCACAACCCCTCAGTCAGGGGTGTCCCATTGGCTACCAATGGGCTTTGTGTCTCCACTCTGCACTTGCCCACATATTCAATTATATGTTTTTTTGTTCCTTGATGCTTGGTACCTGATCCCTTCAATAGCTCGTGGTCACACAGGCTGGTGTGTTTTTCCATGTGGGCTTTGTTGCTTCTGAACTAGATGGCCACTTGTTTATCTTTGAGCCTATAAGACCCCAGACGCTATATCTTTTGATAGCTGGGCACCATCAGGTTTCTTCACCACATTTGCTTATGCACATGCTTGTCTTCATTGATTGAATCAGGGATGTGGGCACCCATTGATATGATTTTTAGTTCTCTGATGTCTGATAACTGGTCCCTTCTGCACCTTGTGGTCAGACAGGCTGGTGTGCTTCTTCCATGTGGGCTTTGATGCTTCTCAGCTAGATGGCTGCTTGTTTATCTTCAAGCCTTTAACACCCCAGATGCTATATCTTTTATAGCCGGGCACCGTCAGCTTTATTCACCACATTTGCTTATGCACACATTTTTCTTCAGCAATCGTTTTGGGAAGGTGTACATCCTGGAATGCTGATTTCATAGAACAAAGTGTTCTTGCATTGAGTAAGTGCTTGTACTAGTGCTGCCTTAGTAATAAACCTATAAATATATGCACATAGATCTGGTCCCCTACACTCATATAAATATATTTACATAGGTACATTCCAGTCTTTAGACCTCTATAAATACCCTTTATCACCTAGCTCTTTCCTCTATTTCCTTTTACTTTCCTCTTGTCCCACTATCATGCTCAGCATTCATTTGGGTTTCACTAATTTCTCTCGGTTACCTTGCTCTTGCTGAATCCCTACCAGGCCACTCACACCCTCATTGTTACTTATTTTGGATCACTTATGCTCCCCTCTCCCTGGGTTGGTAAGCACCACCTCCTTGCCCCGTCATACTCCTCTCCCGTGTCCCCCAGAACCATTGGTCCAGTTGTTTTCTCCTCCAGATTATTCATCCAGTCTATCTTATCTAGATAGATCTGTAGAGATACTAATATGCACCAAAAATCAAGTCATAGCAAGATAGGCGATGAGTGAGAACATAGCTATGACAATAAAAAAGGAAACCAATTACCCATAGAAGAATAAATTAATTAAAAGAAAAAAATTAAAGAAAAACCTGTAAATAGATCAAGGTCTGATTTTTGATCTCTAGGCTTGTCCATCAGTCAGGTCCAATGGGATACCATGCTTTGGCCCCAGAGTCTGTCCTTTGTACTCCCTAAGGGGCTCCCTGCTCTGCTCCCATGGTTGCTCTGCCGCACACTTTTAGTGGTTTGCCTCAATGTCACAGGGTCTGTCTGGGCCAGTCCCAGCCCTGAGTCTCCAGTGTTGTCCCCCTTAGGGCCCTGGGCCAGCAAAGGACGGTGTGTCTTGTAGTGGGATCAGCCATATTGTCCACTCTGTCCAGTGGATGTTCAGAGAGAGGATAATGTCCTCCAGGCCTGATGGGTCAGGATGTGCTCCACTCTCTCTTCTTCCCCCTTCTTTGCTCCCATTTGCTCTGATTGAACATGCCCCTCTCCCCTAGCTGCAGTTTCAGTGTCATCCTCTCAAGTAAATTATTCTGGGGTGAGGGGCAGTTGTCTACGTAGCTGGTATGGGGGCCGAGCCCTCAGGCCCCTTCACTATCTCTCCACTCCTTGCCAGCACTCTGCATTCATCTGGCACTGGCTTTATATCTGGTCCTGCTTTCCCTGTGGAGACACAAACAATGCCCCCACCTTGGGTGGGTCAGTGCCCTATTCCCCCATCAAACCTATTTTATTTTCTTTCTCCCTTCCTCCCTCCACCCCCATTTTAGTTGGCTACCATATGTACCCCTGAATTTGGTCTGGCCCCTGCCATACTACCTGTACCTCACCCCTGGAGTGTTTGTATACAGTAGCTTTTCCCCTGTGCCCCGTTTGCACTTTCCTTTATGTTCTTCCATATATATATAAACTTACCTCAGCGGACTCATGTTATACTTGTCCTTTTGTGCTTGGCCTACTTCACTTAGCATAATTTCCTCCAGTTCTTCCCATGTAGCGATATGCTTCATGCGTTCATCATGGCTTTTTAGCGATGCATAATATTCCATTATATTTATGTAGCACAGTTTTTTAATCCATTTGTCTGTTGATGGAAATTTGGGTTGTTTCCAACTCCTTGCTATTGTGAACTGTGCCACAATGAACATTGGAGCACAGATGTCTGGTCATGGTTTTGTTTCTTGCCTCTTCTGGGTATATGCCCAGTAGAGGGATTGCTGGGTTGTATGGTAACTCAATTTCCATCTGTTTGAGAAATCGCCAAATTGATTTCCATAGTGCCTGTACATACCTACAGGTCCACCAGCAGTGGATGAGAGTTCCTATCTCAACACAGCCCCTCCAACACTTGTTGCTTTCTGGTTTTTTGAATTGGGCTATCTTTGAAGGTGTCAGGTGGTATCTTACAGTTGTTTTGGTTTGCATTTCTCTTATGGCTAAAGATCGGGAACATTTTCTCATATGTTTATCGGCCATTCGGATTTCAGACTCTGAAAATTCTGTTCAGGTCCTTTGCCCACCTACTCAGTGGGCAACTGATTTTGCTCTTATTGAAAACTTGCAAAGTATTGTAGATTTTAGTAAAAGGCCTTTGTCTTATGTGTCATTGCTAAAGATGTTTTTCCAGTCCGTGGACTCTCTTATTACTCTCTTGGTGAATTCTTTCAATGTTCACAGGTGTCTTATCTTCAGTATATCCCACTGGTCTATTTGTGACTCTTTTGTATTTCTATCCTTCCCTATTTCTGAAAGCCTATGTATTCTCTGTGCCAAGGTTCTCAGTTTTATCCCAATTCCCTCCTTGATGGCCCTAATTGTTTGGGGTTTTATCTCAAGGTGTGTGATCCACCTTGAGTTTATTCTTGTGCATGGAGTGAGGTAAGCGTCTTGTTTCATTTTTCTACAGGTAGATATCCATTTTTCCAGCACCATTTATTGAATATGGCATCTGTTTCCTATTTAATATTTTTGGGCCTTTATCAAAGATCAGTTGCCTGTATGATGATGTTTTTATTTATGGGTCGTTAGCTCTTTTCCATTGGTCTGAATATCTGACATTATGCCAGTACCACACTATTTTGACTACTGTGGCCGTATAGTACATGCTAAAACAGGTAGAGCAAGCCCTCCTACTTTGTCCTTCTTGGGGAGTTCTCTGCTAACTCTGGGCTTCTTCCCGCTCCATATGAAGTTGGTAATCTGTTTTTCCAATTCTTTGAAGAAGGATGGTGGTATTTGTATCGGGATAGCAATGAACTTATATAGTGCCTTGGGGAGAACTGATATCTTTACTATATTCAGTCTGACAATCCACGAGCATGGGATATTATTCCATTTGTGGAGGTCACTCTGGATTTCTTGAAGTAGTGTTTTATAATTTTCCTCATATAAATCTTTTGTTTTTTTAGTCAGGTATATCCCTAGTTATTTCAATTTGTGCTTGGCAATTGTAAAGGGTACTACCTTTTTTAAAACAAATCATTTTATTGGGGCTCATACAACTCTTATCACAATCCATACATACATCAATTGAGAAAAGCACCCTTATACATTCGTTGCCCTTGTCATTCTCAAAATTCGCCTTCCACCTGGGTTCCTGGAATCAGCTCCTTTTCCTTATTTTTCCCTCCCCCTCCCTCCCCAATTCCCCTGCGTACTACCTTTTTAATTGTCTCTTCTGTGGTCTTGTCTGATGTGTAGAGCAGTCCAATAGACTTCTGTTTGTTGATTTTGTTTCCTGCCACTCTGCCATATTCCTCTATTGCTTCCAGCACTCCCTTTGTGGAGTTTAAGGGATCTTCAATATATAGAATCATATCATCTGCGAATAATGATAATTTCGCCTCTTCCTTCCCCAGCTGAATGCCTTTAATATCTTTCCTTTGTCTTATGTTGTTAGCTAGGACCTCCAATATAATGTTAAATAGGAGTGGGAACAAGGGGCATCCTTGTTTGGTCCTCTTTTTCAGTGGAATTGTTTTAGTCTTTTCTTCATTCACTACCACATTTGCTGCTGGTTTTTCATATATGGCTTTTATAATATTGAGGAATTTTCCTTCTATTCCTATTTCTTAAATGTCTTAAACAGGAATGTGTGTTGAATGTTGTCAAATGATTTTTCCACATCTATTGGTATCATCATGTGGTTCTTATCATTTTTCCTGCCAATGCGGTGAATAATGCTGATGGTCTTTCATATATTGAACCATTCCTGCATCCTTGGTATGAATCCCACTTGGTAGTGGTGCATTATTTTTTAATATGCTTTTTAATTCTATTGGCCAATATTTTGTTAAGGATTTTTGCATTAATATTCATTAAGGACATTGGTCTATAGCTCTCAATTCTTGTGGCATCTTTGCCCGCTGTAGGTATCAAAGTCATACTAGCTTCATAGAAAGAGTTTGGGAGTTTTCTGTCTTTTTCTATGTTCTGGAAGAGATGGTATAGGATTGGTGTCAGTTCTTCCTTGAATGCTTGGAAGAATTCTCCTGTGAAGCCATCTGGTCCAGGGGATTTTTTTGTTGGTAATCCCTTGATTACCCTGCCTATTTCTTCCTTTGCTATGGGTCTGTTGAGGTTGTTGACATCCATCTGGGATAGTCTAGGGAGGGATTGTGTTTCCAAATATTTGTCCATGTCTTCCATATCATTGAATTCATTAGAATATAGACCTTCATAGTACTGTGTAACTATTCTTTTTATTTCATTAGGGTCAATTTTAATATCCTCTGTTTTATCCCTCATCTTTGCAAATGTCATTTATTTCTTCCTTTCTTTGGTTAGGTTTGCCAGAGGCCTATCAATTCCTTTAATTCTTTCAAAGAACCAACTTTTAGCGGCATTCATTTTTTCCATAGTTTTCTTGTTTCCCCTCTCCTGTATCTCTGCTCTGATTTTTATTATATTTATCCTCTTGCTATTAGTAGAGTTGTTCTGTTAACTCTGCTCTAATTGGTGTAAAGTTTGTGTCAGCATATCATCCATGAGTCTCTCTTCTTTTTAAATGTGTGCATTTATTGCTATCAGCCTTCCTCTGATAAATGCCTTGGCTGTACCCACAAGTTTTGGTACGTCGTATTTTCGTTCTCATTGGTTTCTAGAAACATCCTGATTTCATCTCTGATCTGGGTCAACACCAGAAATTGTTCATCTTGCAATTGTTTTCCCTTGTTTTCTTTACCGTCCTTCTGTTAATTTCCAGCTTTATGGCGCAATGATAGGAGAGAAATATCTGTATATGCTTGAATTTACTCAAGTTCGACTTGTGTCCCATCATGTGGTCTATTTTTGAATATGTGCCATGTGTATTTGAAAAGAATGTGAATTTTTTGCATGTGGGTGGAAAGCTCTGAAAATATCTATCAAGCCAAATCATCCAATAGTGCTATTTAGATCTGTATCATCCTTGTTGAGTTTCTTTCCCAGTGATCTGTCTTTATCAGAGAGCGGTGTATTAAAGTCACCAACAATAATATTGCTCCCTTGAGCATTATATAGTGCTCCTCCTTGTCTCGTTATGGCCTGTATCTTGAGGTCACTTTGGTCAGATATTAAGATCACTATCCCTGCTTTTTTTGTATTACCATTTGCTTGGTATATTTTTCTCCAGTCTTTAATTCTCAACCTGTTTTTGTCTGTAAGCTTGAGATGAGTCTCCTGGAGGCAGCGGATCAATGGGTAATGTTTCCTGAGCCAGTCTTTTAGTCTCTGTCTTTTAATGACTGATATTCAGTGTTATTATATCTATCTGTTGACTCTGTGATGTTATATTGTACCTTTTCTGATGGATATTTTCCTATCTACCTATCTTATCCACTTGTTTTGTGTGAGTGGCTTATGTTTGCCTTCTTTCCACTATTAAGATCATGCTATCATGGGGGCAGTTTCATTTTTGTCGCCCTATGGGTGGGAGTTGTTCTATGTGATGGTCTCTTATTTGCCCTCTGTGATTGTTGATCTTCTGCCCAAACTGGATCGAAAAGGATCCTTTTATAAGGCTGGGTTTCTTTTTATGTATTCTTTGAGGTTGTTTCTTTCTGGGAAGACTCTTACTTCTCCATCTATCTTAATAGATAATTTGGCTGGGTAAAGTATTCTTGGGTTTGCATTGTTTTCCTTCAATTTTTGGAATATGTTAGTTACTCCATTCCCTCCTCTTCTTCATCATTTCTGCTGATAGACTGAATATACTCTTATTGGGGTACCTTTATACGTGACTATTTGCTTTTCCTTAGCTGCTTTTATGATTTTGTCCTTTTCCTCATAGTTGGATAGTTTGACAATTATGTGTCTTGGTGACTTCTTTGGATTCAATCTGGCTGGTGTTCTTTCAGCCTCTTGAATGATTGCCTAATTTTCACTTATTAAACTGTGGAAGTTTTCCTCTAAGAATTCCCTTGCTATTTTTGCTGTCGACTTCTTTGTTGTGTCTTGTTCCAGTAGTCCAATTATTCTAATATTGTTTCTTTTTATAGCATCTGACATGACTCTCATGTTTTCTTCAGCTTCTTTGATTGTTTTATTTAACTGTTTTTCCATTTGCTGAGGTCTGGTTGGTTGTCCTCTAGGTCTCTGCCTCCTCAAGACTATTTGCAAGGTCTGTCAATTTGTCACTGGATTCTGTTATTTCATCCCTTAACTCTTATATTTCCCTTTTGTGCGTTGCCTTTATCTCCTCTATCATTTTATCTTTTTTCTGCATTGCTTCCCTCATATCCTTTATGACTTTAAGCAGCATTTTGAAATTTTCTTTTTGTGGCAGGTCAATAACTGCATCTTCTGTGTACATTTTAAGTTCATGACTTCTTCCATCATTGTTTTCTGTTTTCCCTGCTTTATCGTTGAAGCTATTAGAACTGGCTGCTGTTTACGTGTTGTTTTAGAGAAGCCTAGAGCCATCTTCCTGAGTCAAAAATCCCTGGGTTCTCTCTTGAGGGATTTGTATGAGTACTTCTATGAACTACCTGCTGGTAGCTGTTCTGAGGGGTCAGGCTATTGCTATATCTTCCTGTGGTTTCACTCTTATCCTAGCCGTCCAGAATTCCATTACTTGGAATGTGTGTTGGATATTCCTCTAATGTGACACTGATCAGGTTGTTGTGGACTCATGATGGCATCACTTCCCTGGCCTATCTCTAAGTAGGCTTCTCAGTTCTTGGAGTGCCTCGGCTTCCCTATAGTGTTTTTCTCTGCAACTGTAGTGCAGAGGAGGGTGTGCAGGTATACCCTCCTTTGTGTAGAGCTCTATAGCTCCCAATTTTATGGTCTGGCAGCAGGAACTCTGGACGGATGAGTCCTATCTGGTTGCCATTTTCTCCCCTCCTTGCTAGTCCTCTGGTCAATTGTCTCAGCCCCGCTTGGTGGTCCTTGTGGGGGAAGCCCGGCTGCGAGAGCAGGAGAAAGCCTCTGCCTTTTTATTATACCTTAACTCAGTGAGTTTTGAACTGAAATAAAGTTCATTTATTTTGAATCCCAAAATATCAAGAGCATCTAAAATAGTTTTCATAATTATTCACTCTAAAACCTTGTCACAACATCAATTCTGACTCACAGTGACACTCACAGACAAGGTGGAGCTGCTCCTCTGGGTTTCTGAGACTGTCACTAGTTGTGGGAGTTGAAAGTCTCACAGTTCTGAGAGTCAGGTGGTTTCTGACTGTTGACTTAGTGGTGAGCAGCCCAATGCATAGCCTGCTGTGCCATCAGGGTGCCTTTTCCACCAAGAGTAGACTGTTGATAAATTTGCATACATACATACAGAATATAATTTAAATTTACCAGGAAAAAAATTAAACATAAATTGCACCACTGTTGTAACTTAGTTCTGATTCAAACTGACCCTAGGCACAGCAGAGCAAAACACTGCCAGGCCCTTCTCCATATTTACAATTGTTGCTATTTTTGATCTCATTATTTCAGCCACTGTGCTAATTGATCTTGTTGAGTATATTCCTCTTTTAAAGTAACAACTACTTTACCAAGCATAATGTCCTTTTCTAGGGCCTAGTGTCTCCTGACAACGTGTCCAAAGTACCTAGGACAAATTCCCACCATCCTCACCTCTAAGGAACATTCTGGCCGTACTTCTTTGAAGACAGATTTGTTCACTCTTTGCCACTCTAGCTTACTGACAATATTTTTGCCATATTTTTCCAACTTCATAATTTCAAATGCAAAAATTATGATCCAAGTTTCATACGCATAGGAAGCAGTTGAAAATGCCATTGCTTGTGTCAGGGAAATCTTAGTCTTCAAAGTGACATTCCTATTCATTAAAGCTTTAAAAAGGACTGGTGAAGCAGATTTCCCAATGCAATGTCATCTAATTTCTTGACTGCAGCTTTCATTAACACTAATTGTAGATCCAAGCAAAATGAAATTCTTGACAACAGTAATCTTTTCTTTATTATTTATCATGATGTTGCCTTTTGGTCCAGTTGTGAGGATTTTTGGTTACACTGACCTGCAATCCACACTGAAGACTATAGTCTTTGATTTTCATCAGCAAATGCTTCAAGTTCTCTTCATTATCAGTAAGCAAATTTGCTGCATCTGAAAATGCTAGGTAGTTAATAGCACTTCCTCTAAGCCAGATTCTAGATTATTTTAGTCCAGTTTCTTGGATTATTTTCTCAGAATACAAATTGCGTAAGTATGGTGGAATGATACAACCCTTACACACACTTTTTTTCTGGTTTTAAGCCATACATTATCCCCTTGTTCCATTTTGCCTCTTGGTCCATGTACAGATTCCACCTGTGAACAATGACATGTTTTGCAATCCCCATTCTTCTCAATATTAGACATAATTTGCTATGATCCACAAAGATGAGTGTATTTACATAGTCAATAAAACAGGTTCTAGAAGTCTCTGCTTTCAACCAAGAGCCATATGACGTCACCAATGACATACCTTGTATCACACGCTCTTCTGAATCCTACTGAATTTCTGGCAGTGCCCTGTCTATTTACTGCTGAAACCACTTTTAAATTTTCTTTAGATAACTTTTATTTTCATGTGATATTAATAATATTGCTTAAAAATTTCCTCATTCGATCTCGTCTTTTCTTTGGTGTGGGTACATATATGGATGTCTTTCTCAGGTAGCTGTCTTACAAATTTCTTGGCATTTACTGGTGAATCCTTCCAGTGCTTAATGTTTGAACATTTCAACATGTTTGATCATTTCAGTGTGTATTGCATCAGTTACTAGAACCTTGATTTTTCACTAATGCCTTAAGTGAAGCCTAGACTTCTGTCTTCAACATCATCTGTTCTTGATAATTGGGGGAGGAAGAGATTTCTTAATATGGCTCTTCTACACATGTCTCTGTAACACCCACCACGTGATTGGGCAGAGTTATGCAAATAGGACATGCGTAGCAGTAATAGAAGTGATTGGTCAATTTTAGTTACCACCAACCCTGGCTATAAAGATGAGTTGTCTTTAAAGCAGATCCGAAAGAGAAATCCAAGGATCGTGGTAAATGGAGCATGTTTGAGAGCTCTGCCTGAAGTGGCAGGGGCACCGTAGGCTAAAGCAATGAGACAGAACAGAGGATAAGCACCAAGGCTATGGGACTGTGAGGCAGACAGAAGGCTAGCTTATTGTCCCTTACAGGCAGAAGCCAAGGGACCACATGGCTGATAAGCCCAGGACAGTCAAGAGACTTTGCTGCTGAATAAGGAGAGATGTTGCTATGGACCAATGAGTGTATCATTATTGTTTTCTGACCCTGTACTGTGTCAATTTGGGACTTGAGAGGATTAAGAGTGAAGGAGTAGAGTCTAGTCTGTCAATTGGGTCATAGCCAAGGAGGCCTTTGTGTGGGCATGGCCTTCTCCTGAGAATTCTGGGAACTCCTGTATTCCTTCATGGAGGTGGGAAACATTCTCTCTCTTTGCTCACTCCTGAGATATACTCTACTGAGAAGACACATGGCGGTACGCCCTGGGAGCTGAAGAAGCCACATGGACATACTCTGATGTGACCAGACCTCTGGAGCCAGAGAAACCATGAAGAGAAACTTGCCAGTGCTGAGATGCTTACAACACCACTAGATCCACAAGACTTCCAACCCACTGGCCTGTGATCCTCCTGAATTTGCTGTCATTGCATGTATTTCATGAGTTCGAAGAGGACTTCATCAATTGGTATTGGACATAGGGACTTATATTGGACTTATGGACTTGATCTGAACTGGGTTGGGATATTTTCTTAACATTCAATTGCTCCTGTATATAAATCTCTTTCTTATTCACATATGAGTCTCTATGAATTTGTTTCTCTAGTCTACATGGACTAAGACTGTGGTAACCTGTAACACCGCCCCCGCCCCCCTAATAAACTCCCTAAACATGATACTTTGACTGAAACAATGGGCTCAAGGATAGTTATCATTGTGAGGATGATAAACAACCAGGTGGGGTTTTGGTCTATTGAATATAGTATTGCTTTGGGTCAGAAAAGGCTTCATGGCACCTACCAGCAACAATCATGAGTGCTGTCTCTAATTTTGTATGACAATTGGAAGGGATCTCTGAATGCTGAGTAGATGTAGAGCGCTATAGGAAGAAAGACTGGTATCAGAATAGGATAAAGAAAGATGGAGGTTGGAGGTATGACTCGCTCCTACGTCATGGCAATAACCAAACCCTTTCTTCAACTATATACTACTTTTTGAAATGTCTGAATGTCGTATCTGTGTGTATTCCTTCCATCTTATTTTGATGCCTTCTACATCATTAAATCGTTTTCTCTTTGAATACTTCAATTTTGCAACTGGAAGTTCGAATTTTTATTAAATTCTTTCATTTTGAGATTTGCTCAGTGTGTTCTTGTTTGGGCTGTGTAAGTCCTTGCACATTAATCATGATAATAATTTGCTTTGTCTTCTTAAGCTGCATTTTGAAATTTTCTGTCCAACTATTTTACTGTATCATTCCTTTCATTCAATTTAATTACTTTTAAGAGAAGGAGCCCTGGTGGTGTAGTGGACTGCGAGTTCAGCTGCTAACCAAAAGGACAGCAGTTTGAAACCGTCTGATTCTGGGTGGGAGAAAGATGAAGCTTTCTGTTCCTATAAAGGTTTACAGCCATGGAAACCCACAGGGGAAATTCTACTCTGCATATAGGATCACTGCGTTAGGTCAGGTTGGCTAGAGGGATCAAATTTAGTGACACTCATATATGTATAAGAGAACACTTTATATCAAGAAGTAGTTATATATCAGGAAAACATCCCAGCCTATTCTGGATCAAGTCCACAAGTCCAATACTAGTCCATAAGTCTAATACTAGTCCATAAATCCCTCTTCAGGAAAGGATGCAGAATATAGGAAGACCACAGGCCGGTGAGTGCACAACCTTATGGATCCAATGGTGGTGGAAACATTACAAAGCTCTGGCAGACCTCAGCATGGCTCTGGCAGCTCTGAGTGACTCAACCGCAGGAAAGTGGAGGCAGAGAGGAGGGTATGGTGGGGAGGTTCCCAGGATGCTCCTTAGGAGAAGGCAACACCCACAGGAGGCATCATCAGACTGTGACCTAATCGACAGGTTGGACTCCACAACTACACTTTATTTGTCAAGTTGACAAGAAATTATGTAGTTACCACAGTCACTATGAGCTGGAATTGACTTGATGGCAGCTGTTGAGTGAATACATTAAAAACAAGCTTCAGAGTTTCTTTTGATAATCACTGTAATGTTTATGTTTGTGTCAGCTGGCTGGGCAGGAATTCTGTGGTTTTGTAGTTAAGACCTAGTAAGCCCCCATGATGTCACCTAGCATCATGCAATACAATTAGGGGGTAAACAACACTGTTACTCAGGTCATGACCACGATGCATTTAATTAAAAGCAAGTTTTCTTGGCGATGTGACCTCATTCCAAAATAAGAGGATGCTGTGGGAAAACTTACTTTTTGCCCAGTCTGGTTCTCCTACATCTGGTTCTCAGACCTCTGGTTCCTTAGACTTTAGCCAATAGTCTCCCAAATTACTTGCTAATCCTAGGAGTTATCAGCGGCCTGCCATTTTACCTGCTGACTTCTGTTCATTCACCTCTGAAGCCAGAAGCCTAAACTGCAGGCTTTGGATTCATTCACCTTTGTAATCACCAGCCAGTGGTCTTTCTGCTGAACATGGATTCATGAGCGATTGAAATTACTTGAATCAAGAAATGTCTCCAACCTAACATCCGACTCAGGAAAAAAAATAATGCTCAGATTTGGACTGATCTGCTCCTGAAATTGCATGGCACCCCACCTTTTTGTAATTTATTATTTTCCCTCTATTTTTAAAGGCATTTCTTCATGTATGATATTCCTGATGTCATTGTACAACTCACTAGGTCCTTTGTCATTAGTGTTCAAAACCCCCAGTCTGTGCTAGATATGTTCTCTAAACGAAGGGAAGATGTACGTATTATGATATTTCATTTCTCATAGATCTGTTCTCATTTTCTTCAGCTTCAACTTGTTTTTGAGTGACTGATGATCTACAGTCCTCCACAGATCTTCTTTTTATGTTCTTTCCACTGATGAACTTCTCTATAGTGTATTTCCACAATTTGACTCCTGGGCATTCCATCTGGGGAAGTACACATATAAATTCATTGCTTATATTATTACCAAAAAAATTTGCAATCAAGAAGTAATCAGTCTTTATTTTTTCTATCATGTGATCTGTAGTTTTGTTTTTCCATCCAAGGTCATACATCCAACTATTGATTGTTCTTCTTCCATATCTCATGCTCCAAACATCAGTAATTATTAATGCATTTTCATTGCATATTTGATGGAACACAGACTGAAGAAGTTTGTAGAATTCTTCAATTTTTTCATAACTACCTTTAGTAGCTGGGTACATTTAAACAATCTATTAATTGGACTTCCAAGTATCTATATAGATATTATTCCATAGTTTTCATATGAGGGAGTATCCAAAAAGAAACAATAAAAGGCTCCACTGGATAGAGCCTTTGTAATATGCATTTTCCCTACTAGGTGAGCGTTGAGCATTCCCTCTGAGTTAGTGCACCCAGTGGCATCACCTGGGAAGATCCTCTCTGGTCAGGGTTATGTTTTTTCGTAAAACAGGTTCACTCAAACCTGTATTTTTGTGATGGCTAACTTAAGAGAACTGCGTGTGCCTGTGAAATTGTCTTTCCTACCCAGGAAAAACGCTGCAAAAACTGTTGTGATGTTGAACACAGCTTACAAGGAGAGAGCTATGGGAAAAACTCAAGTGTAAGAGTGGTTTTCTCATTTCAAGAAAGGTGATATGTTGATTGATGACAAACAACGTTCTAGATGTTTTTCAACTTCCGGAATGGACAAAAAGATCAACTCGTGGTGCATTTGGATTTCATTCCACTAGGTCAGACTGTTAATCAAGCTTTCTATTTAGAACAATGGTTCTCAATCTTAGGGTAGTGAACCCTTTGGGGGTTGAATGACCCTTTCACAGGGGTTGCCTAAGACCATTGGAAACATATTTCTCATGGTCTTTGGATCCAAGACACTGCTTCTTTATCCGTCTCCAGGCAGGTCCACACACATGCAGATACGCCACAAATGAGTACCTGATTTGAAGACTGTTACCCATGTTAAACCACACTTCAAGACAAATTTAATTTATTTATAATTAGAAATAAGTATTTCATAGTATATAATTACATATTGTTTTTGTGATTAATCACTGTGCTTTAATTATGTTCCATTTGTAACAATGAAAATATATCCTGCATATCTGATATTTTCATTACAATTCATAACAGTAGCAAAATTAGAGTTATGAAGTAGCAATGAAAATAATCTTATGGTTAGAGGTCACAACAACATGAGGAACTGTATTAAAGGGTCATGGCATTAGGAAGGTTCAGAAGCACTGATTTACAGATTCTAAATACATTGCAACCTCTGATGCCTCTTGAAAATTGTGTCCTTTTTGTAAGAGAAACCCTGGGGACCTATCCTCTCGCTCTCTGCCCCATTCATGTTCTTGGTAGCAGGGACTCTCTGCCTGTCTTCAGGGTGTGACCCTAGTGGGCCACCCAAACCCAAGAGCTGTAGGAACCCTGCCAGGTTTCTACAATCATTGGATTCACACAACTGTGCATCCACTGGCCTGTGTTCTCCATGATACCTGTTTCCTTTTCCACATTGCTAGCCTGTAGCTACATGAGTCTGAAGACGGCTCCTGCCAGCATCGGACTCCTTAAGTTGGACTGGGCTAGGATGCCTTATTGATATAAGATTACATCCTGATATAAAATTATTCCATATATAGGCATCACTGGATTTGTTTCTCTAGAAAATCTAGTCTAATGCATCTGTTATGATGGGAGTGGGATCTAGAGAAGCAAATCATGGTGATGGAGAGGTTTGTCTGACCTGTGCATCATGGCAATTAGGTAGAGCTGTATGTTCCTTCTCCTTTGGATGGTCCGAGGAGGCATATCTGGCTTTCAGTTTACTAGGTTGTACTCTGGAAAGGGTATGGGATGTGAAATGTCTCATTCTTAGAAGCTATCTTTGGTTATTCCTACCTGATATCAAGAAAAAGAATGTCAAGCAAAAGGACTCAATGACTCCTGACAATAATAACAACACTTTCATTGCTATAATGTAATATAAATGAACACTGGATTTTTTTTTTCAGAGAGCTTAAAGCTTGTCAATCTTGGGCCTTTTACAATGGGGTCTATTAACAGTGACATTGGTAATTGCCAGGAAGAAATGGCTTATTGTTGGATGTTCGATGCCAAGGTAGAGGCTTACAAAAGGTAAGCCCCACCCAGTTCCTTGAGTGCTAGGACATTTACATTTGAAATGACATGCTACGAAAATTGTTGGGAGGCTGAGGGAAAAATTGAAAAGGTCACTGGCTTTTCAAAATGTCAGTAAGCAGTTTTGTGAAAGTACTCAGGCTGGAATGGTCCATGTTCATCAATCCCCTCTAGGACTGAAAGTTAAATGGTGCTTGTGAGCAGCCTGAAATGCTTGACAGGTGGTCACATGAGTTCACTTGTTGAGTGGAAGTGGGGGACACCCCGCCATGGGGAGATGGGTTAGTCTGCTCAACTGATACTTGGATAGGATAGTCATGTGCGGGGGGAGCTCCATAGCTTGCTGTGGCACCCATTGACCTGGAGTAAAATGGCTACAACTGGGCTGATCAGAACCTGATGAGATGAAGATGTTTGTCCCTAAGAGCTGATGTGCATTGTTTGCTGACATAGATGGCCAGCTCTAGTTTTGACATTATTTATGGATGCAGACACAGAAAGTTTCAGCTGGAATAAAAATGATTCACACCATGGTTCCATTGACCTTGGATCCATGCAACTCTGTACCTAGCATCCTGGAATCTCCCTGCTTCCTGATTTCCCTTTCGGCACCATCAGACTGCAGCTGCATGACTCAAAAGTGGGTTTCTGCTAGCATTGGCCCCATGGACTTAAATTGGACTAGTTTTGGATACTTTCTTGGTATAAGATTACTTCTTGCTATAAAGTTCTTCCTTATACAAAGATGGTTGTCATTTATTTTGTTTTAGTGTTTTTTTTTAGACAACCCAACCTCATACAGAAGGTCCCAAAGGCTTTATTCCATTCACATCATTCTAGTCAACTCTACTTTGGGAAGACAGCTCTTCCTTAGTCATATTTTGAATGCCTTCCAACATGAAGGCCTCATCTTCTGACACCCTATCTGACAATGTTCTGCTGCTATTCAGTGGTCTGTATCTGACAATGCTTCACTAATACTCCTTTCTTCCATTTGTTCTGTAAGGTTTTCAGGGACTAATTCCTCTAATATGGACTATAACTACTTCATAGACTATTCTTAGTCTGCAAGGTCTGATGAAACCTGCTTACTTTGGGTAACCGAGCAGCTAGCAGCATGCAAGCCACTACAGTATGGCCAACTAACAGACAAGGGTCTAAATAGTCCATATTCTATATCCTGCAATTGATGAATTGATAAATTTAATTCCTCTTCTATGAAGATAACACGTGATCCTGTTGTAAGACTTGGTCTAATTGCTAGAATATAAATTATGTTTATATATAACCCAGTTATAATCATACCTAAACTATAAATTCTATGCAGAATTATTATATTAGTTCTATTTTATTCTCTTACTGAGAATTATACATGTTCTTTGTCACAATCAGTACAAGTTCCACTGGTTCCCTTTTGATTAACACACAATGTTCTCATTCTAATTTGGCCATCCCGGAGGGTCACTTTCTTTGATCAGGACAGTGACTGCTCATGCTAAGCTGGCTTTTGTTCCACTGTCAAATCTGAAACAAAAGGACACCATATTTATAGTGGAATAAAGTCTGTTTTCTCAATACGTTGTAAAAGAAATAAAGGGGAGCAGGGTCTGCTCCTAAACTAAGTGCCATGAGATAATTTTTCTTTGGGACTTTTGATGTGTTAAAGTGCCTGTGATTTCTAAGAATTATTGCCTCTCCCATTCTCTTTCACACAGCAGTAGTAAGAAAGCTTATACTTGATCCCTTATGCTATAGGGATTAGCTCTCTGGTGGGATCTCAGGTAAATTCAGATTCTCTCTTGTACAGAAATAATGTAACTCAACTTGTTATGTGTGGTGGCATTGGAAAGTCTCTTTCTGGATGCAGACGATATTTCTCTTGAATCATTTTACCTCACTCTCATGTGTGTTATACCCGCACATGCTGACCATTAAAGTTCCAAGACATTAAAAGGGAGTCAGTTACAAAGAAGTTAGACTGTCAGTTACCAGACAGTTCTCGTTTCATGTTTCTCAATGTGATGACCCTCTTCTACTCACAGGAAATCTCATCTTTAAATTCTACAGTTTTCCTGGGTAAAAACTCTTGTACTTATCTCAGGTACATTAAAATAATCATGTAGACAGATGTTTAAAGAGTGTGAATTTGCAGTGTATGTGGACAATGTTGTTAGCTACCATTGAGTCAGTTCTGACCCATAGCAACTCTGCACAACAGAACAAAACACTGCCCAACCTTATGCCATTCTCACAGCTGTTCCTATGCCTGAGTTCATTATTGCAGCCACTGTGCCAATCATATACTGATAATTCTCAGGAAAAATACCTGGGCTGGAGCTATGTCACTGTGTACCAGGTAATTAAAACTAAGAGATGGACCAAGTAGTATGTTTGAACTTTATGATTTTTGTTGAGCCATAAATCACCCCACAAAGCTGAAAAAGTAAACTATAAAATAGGCATTCACAAAAGATATAGGGGTATGAAAATAATTTTTGAAATGTATGATGATGAAAAATCTTGTGTGTCAGGCAAAATTAGTTATGCTACATTGACTGAAAATGCACTTGGTATCTGGCTACTGGGAGATACTTTTAGGTTCAATGAGAGTTATTTCATTCCAGTAAAGTTAGCTGATTTATTATGGTGACTTGAGTACAAGCAATCAAGATAAAACATGCAGACAATGCCTTTAAGATACTGGGAGGGCATAGGAAGGGTGGGTTGGAAAGGGGGAACCTATTTCAAGGATCTGCATGTGTGTTGGACAGGGTTCTCTAGAGAGACAAACCAGATTTCTAGTAATTATATATAAATATATTTATAAAGATAGATATATAATACAAGAAATGAACCGTTATATTATATACAGATAGATAATACAAGAAATTAACAGTTAAATTATAAAGCAGTGAGACACTAGCAGTCCTTTAAGGCTTGAGAGCTGCCAGTTGTCAGTCCCTTTCTGTAGAGAGAGCTGGGCTCTATATATCCAGGCAGCAAAACAGCAAGGCAAGTCCCCAACTGTCATCAACTGTCAGTCCCCAGCTCCAGAGATGAACATTCCAATCGTAAGGGCTTAAAGAGATCTCAACTTACAGCGACACAGTCCACAGGCTAGGCATCCCACAGGTAGTGTACCCCTTTAAACTGAGGCACAGAACAAGCAAGGTGAGGCTCACCGAGCCATTTATCCCTCTACCCTTCAGTTAATCCTACTTGTGTTTATTGGCCAGGCTGGCACAATAAACTATCGCAACATGTGACCTCCTCCCTGGGGGACATACAACAGAAAAGTGGGTGAAGGGAGACATGAGACAGAGCAAGATATGACTTAATAATAATTTATAAATTATCAAGGGTTCATGAGTGAGAGGGCAGTGGGGAGGGAGGGGAAAAAATGAGGACCTGATGCCAGGGGCTTGGGTGGAGAGAAAAAGTTTTTAGAATGATGAGGGCAACGAATGTACAAATGTGCTTTACATAATTGATGTATGTATGGATTATGATAGGAGTTGTATGAGCCCCTAATAAAATGATTTTTTTTAAATGAGGAGCTGATACCAAGGGCTCAAGTAGAAAGCAAATGTTTTGAGAATGATGATGGCAGCAGATGTACAAATGTGCTTGATACATGGATGTATATATAGATTGTGATAAGAGTTGTATGAGCCCCCAATAAAATGATTGAGAAAAAAAAAGAATGTTGGGTGGAAAGAATAGGAAGCAAATTAGATGGTAGATTCTAACATGGGTTGTAGCCCAGTGAATTATGGATTAAGTCTCTTCTAGTCTTAATTTGCATAGCTTCCCCCAAATCACCTTTTCCTGATGGGTCAGGTAAGAAAAGGTGGTGGAAGACACAGAGAAGATTCAACTCTGAGTGAATTTTCACAGGGTTAACTGTGATTTCCATCCTGCAGGGTATAAAACAAACCATGTCTAATGTCAGATGGGGGTTCCACCACAAGGCAAGAAGAACCAGAAGTGTGATAAGTTTGTTGAGTCTGAGTCCCTCTGAGTTGAATCTCCTTGATTTGAGAGACAGCCGTGACACCACAGGAGCACAGCAGCAGAGCCCAAAGCCAGAGCACGAGGCCGCGGTGGACATTCGGGGCACAGAGTGCTTTCAGGCAAAGGGCTGGTGTGGCGAGTGGGGTGTCTTTATGCATTCAATATGAAAATCTGGGTTTGTTGACCCACAAAGCTAGAGCTAAATGTGTCCAGGATGAAGCTTACAGTGAAGTGTGTCCTTTATGCATTTATTAAAAATCCTGAAAGAGAGAGCAGAGAGGCCTGCCCGGGGGTACAGGTGAAAAGAGGCTGCCTAGTTAGAGTAATAGTGTCCGAAGCATTTTTCATCTGTCAACTTTCTTACCAAACCTCCTATTTGCGAGTATCCTCTGAGTTCTGTAATGAACCGTTAAGCACTGCCGAGGTGTAAACACTGTGTACAGGGATGATGGCATCAGAATTGTTACGGGTAGCTGGAGTAGTGGGGGGACATGTCTGTCCTTAGCCTGATACGAATCAGCTTTGGACATCAGATGCTGATAGTAGTGTTTTCCCTCCTCCTTATGCAGCTAGAGAAGTTCCAATATCAGCCCCACAGGACACAGCATTCTGTTTTACATGGATGCTCTACAAGGACCTGGGAAAATTGATAGGAAAGATCCATTTGACACAATAGAGTGGACTAGAGAAGATATTTTGTAGAATTTAATTTGTGTTGGTTTTCCTGGGTGGCTATATTAGAAAAGGTGCAATTGAATTGAAGTTGGTGGTGAGAACATAGTTTAAATGATCGACTACAGACAACTACTAATTGTAAGGACATCAAGCACATAGGCTCTCTAATGTGACAACATTGCTGTAAGTGTTTAAATACATATACCAATTTAATCCTCATAGAAGCCATCTAAAGTAGTGTGTCTTCTCACTTAACAGATAAGAAACTCAAGAATAAATTGGGAACTTATGCTTGAAAACACCAGGAGATGAGTGAAGTGCTTCTGTACTGGATATATATAATTAAAATCATCTTTCACTAATTTAATCAGCAAACTGCTTTATTAAAGAAGCAGAGTGGTTGGAATGTTTGGAAACAATGAGAATGAGACTAGCCCGTGACAATGCTGCAGAAAGGTGTAAGCGTGCACACAGCTGCTTTTGCAGGGCACCCACGGTAGCTTACCAAGGTCTCATCACAGTGAAGGCCATTGGTGAGTGTGGTTTGCTCAGTCACTGCCACCTTGGAAACCGGACACAGTTCCTGCTCCCCTTTCCAGAATACATTCTACGCAGGGCCAGGTTTGCTTTTTATTCATAATGTTGTGTATTGCTGTGTTATATTTACAATTTGTAATGATATGTCTGAATAGCACAGACTGAAACCCAAGTCTATGCACTAGAACCTGGAAAAGCAAGTATTTGGCTTGGAGGGATGGTCATAGGAACCTGTTCAAGGGGCTCCGTAGCCAAAGAAAAATAAAACAAGAAGGCAAGTGCCTGCTCTCTAAGTGGTTAGGGCTGGGTAGTATGAAAAAAAAAAAGTCAGTAAGAACTAGCAGCTTGTAGGTAGGTGAACAGTTCAAGTGATTGAAGATTAAAGAGCAGACAGAGTACAAGAGAGTCTGTGAGATAGCAAACCCTAAAAGGAATGTCCACTAAGATGAAAGATGTTCCTTTAATCTTCATAAGGTGGAGTTGGTACACACAGGATGAGATACAGGAGAGCATTATGCATTTTAATTCTAAAGGGATGGATGAACTTTCTTCATGAACCTTGACACACGTCAACTTCATGATACAATCTGTGGATGCAGATTCTATGCCAGTTCTCAAAGTCTTCAGTGAGTAAGAGGCACCGATTTTCAGGTAAGTAAAGGCCACCTTTAACAATGTCAGGACGTGCTAGAGTTATATGACAGGAGTCTCAAACAAGAACGCATGCTTACTCAGTAATGGACGGAACATTGTTTGGGGAGGGAGGTTGGCAGTGACAGTTGTTTGTAAATGACATCATTTCCTTACTCTAGTTTATTTTGTCTTCGGTCTTAGTTCTTCCTGCAGTGTACGACTTACTCCAAAACAAAACAAAAATGCTGAGAACAATTAAATGGCAGTATTCCATTAATTCCCATATTTCCACATCTTTATTTCTTGATTGTTCTCTCTTACACATTGATGGATTCATTTCTGAGTATGAACGTATTTATTTATTTAGAGAGAGTCTGCTATGAGCCTGTACAATGCTAGGACAAGTTACACGAGCAAGGGAAACAGACTGAGAGAAAATATTTAAAAGCAAGCACAACATAAAATAAACCCAAGAAAGGCTTTAAACCAGAGGACTAAAGAGGACGGTTCAGCTAAGATCAGGGGAAAGAGCAAATTTAAGAGAGATTATCACACGTCAAGTGACTTAACTGGCAAAAAGAATGGCTTTTTTAGGAAACTGAAAAGTTTATGGTCCGAAGTAAAGTTTTTTCCCCCTAAACTCATGATTTGTAAGCATCTTTTGACTTAAGACCACATGTTATTTCAGAATCCTGGAGTAATCATACTGAAAACTGACAATATCTGAAGATGAAATAAAGGGAAGGAACACCGATGGTGTGGTGGTTTATGATTTGTATTGCTAACTAAAAGGTCATCAGTTCAAATCTACCAGTGGATCCACGGGACTGAGATGAGGCTCTTTACTCTGTAAAGAGTTATAGTGCTGGAAACTCATAGGAGTAGTTTTACATTATCCTGTAAGGGTCACCAATAATTGGAATTAATTAAATCAACTCAACGACAGTAAATTTTTAGTTGTTTTTTTCTTCATATATTGTAAATATATCACTCATAAGTATCACCTAATCATAGAATATTTAGTAATATGTCATATGAAGATATCTATTTATGCATTATATATGTGTGCTTGTATACATATATTCATTTGCATATATGTCTATGTGCACACATACATAGATAATGCATAAGAAAGGCGTAGGACTGGCATTTGACCACCTCTGAGATCATAAGGAGGAACAAGAACAGAATTCAGCAATCAAGAGTCAGCAGGCACACCTCTCTGAAGCTGGAGTCTCAGTCATGCAGCCCCTTGACCTCCAACTGCGTAGGTAAATATTGTGAAATTCCTTTAGTGCTGCCAATAAGTGTCAAAAGGGCTGTAAGCCACAGCCCATAAACTCGAGCTTCACGAGTTAACAAGCCTAGCTATTCCAATTACATGTCTGGAGGCACCGACTCTGCACCCTCACTCTCCTGTTGGAAGGCTCCCCTTTCCTTGATCTGTGGGCTGGGAAACCCACTGCTGTCCCATGAACTTGGTGTCATGCCTCTACTGTCACTGATTCTCTGGCATGACAGCTTGGTATAGTGGGTGAAGAGGTACAGTATGCAGGGATCTTAGGGTCCAAATAATAGGTTCCATTCATGTCTTTTCTTTTTTGATGGTAGGAAGAATACCCTTCCTGCTTCTGACATGACCCTTTTATA
Organism: Tenrec ecaudatus; assembly: GCF_050624435.1. Classification (NCBI taxonomy): domain Eukaryota; kingdom Metazoa; phylum Chordata; class Mammalia; order Afrosoricida; family Tenrecidae; genus Tenrec; species Tenrec ecaudatus. Next base: position 93,627,062 of record NC_134532.1, on the reverse strand, counting down.
CCTTGAGAGATGGCAAAACTTACCAATCCTCAAGATAAGTTCAAGATTTTAGTCACAATTAATCCTGCTAAGGATCACTCACAAATGATTCACATAATCCTATCAGTGTTATCTCACACTTTCTCTTACCTAGAGGGAGCACTGGTGGCATTATCATGTCAGCATTGTACTTACTGCTAATCTCAAGGTTGGCAGTTCAAACCCACCAGTCACTCCTAAGAAAAAAATGCAAATGTCTGCTCACGTGAACATTTACAGTCTCAGAAAGTGTAAGGAGCATTCTACTCTGATCTGTAGGATCGCTAAGAGTCGAGGTTAATTCAACTCAATAGTAAAGGCATCTATCTAGCTACTTGGTAATATTTAGATTATACATAGAATGTGTGTGTGTGCGCGCATGCTGGTATCCCTTTTATAAGTTAGAATGGAGAACAAGGAAAATATATCAGTACATGAATTGATGGTGTAAAGCAACTCCACATCCGTTGAGTCCCTTTCTATTTATGATGCAGGCCACTGCTGGGGTTCATATCACCCAACATTGAAATGCAATGTTTTAAGGAAGGCAAAAAAAAAAGTGAAAGCACTAAGCAAAAAACAAACAAGCAAACCATGAGGGAGAACGCAATATAAAAAAATCAACATTTCAATCCACTTAGCTGTTTTGGAAACATTGAGGGAGATACAAGCTGCATCACCGAAGCTAGAGAGAAGAATCTGTTAATGCATCATGCTGAGCACTAACGTACTCTCAAGAACGGAACTCTGAGGAAGGATTCATGTCCACACTACGTTTTAAGAACAATGAATCTCATTTGTTCAGAATAAATGCCATTTATAAGTTTTATTTGCTACTTAAAATATTTTAAATAATATATAAATTTGTTTTCTTTTAATCTTTATGTTATCTGAGATTTTAACCTTGCTTAAACACTATTGTTAATTAAGAGTGGCACTTAACTTACTTATCTCAAAAGAAAAAAGAAATCAGAAAAGAAGCATTTTCATGGTAACCTAAGTGAACTCAGATTTTTGCCCATAAAAATTAATAGAAAAAAGAATATATACATGACTCTTTAGTTCCTTCTTAGGATGAAGAGGTGTTGCTAAGTAGATCCAAAACAAAAACAGAAAAACAGCTTGACAATGCCAATGTTCAAGACAACAAAAGCATCTTACATTTTTTTCAATTCCTTAATTAGTGAATTAGCAAAATAATTGTATGACAGCAGCTAAATGGATACCATTAGTTATCTGATCATCTGCTTATATATAACACATTCTTATTGATTATCTAGGAAATCATAAACACATATCTTTAATAGAGGTTGAAAGTTGAATTCCATAAAAATTATGACTAATTATTTTGGGTGACATACTGCCAACTTGTTTTATTATGTGAACATAGCATATCAACTCAAATAAGGAAAAAGTAACATATTACACTCTACTGTTAAATGACCTTCATTTCATTTATTTTAGCTAATATTTTCTGGTTTGTAAAAATCAAAGTACAGACAAGTGAAATGGGAATTTGTTATATAGATAAGGAAATAATCAAAGAGCCCAAAGATAAGAATACATTTGGACAGGGGAAATACTGAAAGCACATCCTCTGGATCCTTCCATGACTTTTATGCATGCTTCTGCCCAGATATCGATTTACAGTTCAACACACTCATTCAGAGAGAAATAGTACTCTGTTCTCAGTCCTGGTGCCAGGAAAAAACCTGCGGATGTAAGTTATGTTCGATGTCCCTGTGGGTCCATCAACTGTGGTGAAGGGAACTCGCTAGTGCTGAATCTGTTGTTCTTTTGTTGTTGTTAAAATACCAAGATTTTAATGTAAGGCAGAGGCTGAATATGAGTGTATGTGTTTTTTTAATGTCTTGGTGTCGTTCTTTTAAGCCTCTTCTAAATGGAATGATGAAGAGAAAGCCCTACAGAATTAGCACATGAAGACCATTTAAGCTGAAATGATAGAAATTATCTTGGCTGGAAAATATTTGATAGAAAATATTTAATGAATTAATATTTGCCACACACGGAGTATTTTCAAAATATTAGTGTAATCCTCATTATGACTCACTGAATAATGAATAAGTAAGAGTGAAGAAGAATTAATGCATTTGAATTGTGGTACTGGAGAAGAATATTAAAAGTACCATGGGCTGCTAACAGGACTAACTGATCTGTATTGGAAGAAGTACAACCAAAGTACTCATTAGAAGCAAGGACAGCAAGTCTTCATCTTACATACTTCGGACATGTCGTCAGGAGAGACCATTCCTTGGAGAAAGACATCGTGTTTGGTAAAATAGAGAGGCAGCACAGAAAGCAAGGAGCTGGATTGGCACAGGGGCAGCCACAGTGGACTCAAGCCTAAGAATTGTGAGGATGATGCAGAATTTTGTTGTGATCGAAGTCACTCTACGTCAGAACTGGTTTGATGGCTGCTCATGACGACAACAGCAGATCTACACAAAATTCCATGAGAACATCTCGTTTTCACAGCTACCAGTATATCTGATGACGCAGAAGTGAATGATGTGAGTGATAAATATGAAATCAAACCACTTTTTGGCAGAAAACAACATTTGGATAAAAAACTAACATTGCCATCGAGTCGATTCCACCTTGTAGTAACATTACAGGACAGAGCAGCTCGACAGGGCTTCCAAGGCTGTGGTCTTTGTCACCCCAGACTCCACTTCTTATTTCCGTGGAGCAGAGCAGCTAATGGTTTCTTAAGGCCGATCTTTCAATTAGCAAATTAGCAGCTAAGAGAAGGACACCGGCACGTTAGTCGTTAGAAAAGATAGCCTAAATCATGTTCAATTAAATTAAGCAAAAGTAAAATTAATTTATTTTTAAATGTACAAACTGAACAATAAATTAGTTTTATTTAATCATGTCCCTAGGGTTTTACCAATAAATCATTTTGTTGGGACTCTCACAAACATTATAACAGCTCAAACATCCATTATATTAAGCGGATATGTACAGAGTGCCACCAAGAAGTTCAAAGTATTATCTTTCTTTTCCCCCGTCCCTCCCCCCTCCCTCATGAACCCTCAATAATTTATAAATTATTATTTTGTCATATCTTACACTGTCCGACATCTCCCTTCAACCACTTTTCTGTTGTCCATCCCCAAGGAGGAGGTTATATGTAGATCCTTGTAATCGGTTCCCTCTTTCCACTCAACCCTCCCAGTATTGCCACTCACACCACTGGTCCTGAGGGGATCATCCGCCCTGGATACCCTGTGTTTTCAGTTCCTATGTGTACCAGTGTACATCCTCTGGTCCAGCCAGATTTGTAAGGTAGAATTGGGATCATGATAGTGGGTGGGGAGGAAGCATTTAGGAACTAGAGGAAAGTTGTATATTTCATCATGGCTACCCTGCACCCTGACTGGCTTGTCTCCTCCCTGCGACCCTTCTAGAAGGGGACAGCCAATTGCTGATCCCTCACTACCTTGTGATCACACAGGCTTGTGTACTTCTTCCATGTGGGCTCTGTTTCTTATGAGCTAGATGGCCACTTGTTTACCTTCAAGCCTTTAAGACCCCAGATGCTATATCTTTTGATAGCTGGGCTCCATCAGCTTACTTCACCACATTTGCTATGTACCCGCTTCGTCTTCAGCGATTGTGTTGGGAAGGTGAGCATCATGGAATGCCAGTTTAATAGAACAAAGTATCCTTGCATTGAAGAACTACTTGAGTGGAGGTCCCAATGTCCATCTGCTGCCTTAATACTAAACCTATACATATATGCACAAAGATCTATTTCCACATTATCATGTATAAATATATTTACATATGTACAGGCCTTTATTTAGACCTCTATAAATGCTCTTTGCTTCCTAGCTCTTTCTTCTATTTCCTTTTACTTTCCTTTTGTCCTACTATCATGTTCAGCCTTCATTTGAGTTTCAGTAATTCCTCTTGGTTACATTACCATTGGTCATGCCCTACCAGGCCTCCAGCACCCCACTCACCACCCATTTGGATCACTTGTTCCCTTGTCTCTGAGTTTGTTAACACCACTTCCTTTTCCCTGACCTCCCCTTATTCCAGGTTCCCCCCAAACAGTTGGTTCTGTTGTTTTCTCCTCCAGATTATTCATCCTGCCTATCTTATTTAGACAGACCTGCAGAGATAATAACAAGCACAAAACAAGCAACAAAAGAAAACAAAACAACAAGCCTATGACCAAAAAAAAAAAAAACCCAACACAACAACAAGAAAGAAAAGCTTGTAGTTAGTTCAAGGACTGTTTGTTGGCCTTTAGGAGTGTTTTCTGGTCGAGTCTGATGAGGTGCCAAGACCTGGCCCCAACGTCTATTTTTGGTATTCCCTGGGGGCTTCATTGCTCTGTTCCCCTTGCGGTTCTGTTCCATGCCCTTAGTAAAACATTATATTTCTTCTTGAGTTCTTGATATCAGTTCCTTTCTTACCCTCTCTCTCCTGGCCTGCCACCCTCGCAAACCCTTAATATAGTATTATTGTTATTTATACATATCATACACCACCCCTTGTATCCCTTCTATCCTGGTAGTTGTCCCCCTCCGGGGGGTGTGTGGCTATTTCACCATCATTGCTATCAGTTCCCCCTACCCACCCCCACACACACTTTCCCTCTTCTCATCCCCTACCCTCCTGAAGTTGTTACTCCCATTTCTGTTTCTGAGGATTTTTCTATTCTGAATTCTGTAAATTGAAAGTTCTGGTGTATACTGGTATATGCACATTAGACTAGCTGCATTTTAGAGGTAGGACTGGGATCATAATACTGAGGGTAGGAAGGATTAAGGACCTTGAGAAGTGTTGTGTGTTTTGTTGGTGCTATACTGCCCCCTGGATGTATCTTCTCTTCCATTTGGCCCCTCTGTGCTGGAATGTCCAATTACCCCCAGATGGGCTCTGGGTCTCTACCTTGACCCCTTTCCTTCACCTCAGAGAGGTTGTTTATTTTTGAATTTCTGAGGCCTGCTCCCATCAACACCTTGTGATCACACAGGATGGTGTGCTTCTTCCATGTGGGTTTTGTTGATTCCCTCGCAGATGGTCACTGTTTGGCTTCAAGCTCTTAAGACCCCAGATGCTATACCTTTTAATATCTGGGCACCTTCTGCTTTCTTCGCCACATTTTCTATGTACTCAGCAGTTTGTCTTCAGTGATCGTGTCAGAAAGGTGGGCATCATCCATTGCCAGATTGTTAGAACCAAGTGTTCTTGTGTTGTGGGAAAACTTGAGTAGAGGTCCAAAGTCTGTCTACTACCAAAATATATTGCCTTCTAAATATATGTACATAGGCCAAAGCTCGAGTTTTTATGTATTAATATGTTTACATATGTACACATCTATGATTTTACTATAATTTTGCTATAAATAATAAATAAATAATAAATAATTTTGCTTTAGTTCTCTCTTCTGTTTCCTTTTACCTTTTTCCTGCCCCACAATCAAGTTCACCCCTCATTTGCCTCTGTAGTTCCTCTCAGCTAGATTACAATTGCTCAAACCACTTCCAGTAACTTTATACCCCCTTAATCCTAGATTTTAGATCCCTAGTTGTTCCCCTATCCATGGTTTATTTGCTCATCATTCCCTTACTACTGCCTCCTCTTCCCTCACGACCCCCAGGAATCATTGGTCCATTGCTTTCTCCTTGGGCTTGCTTCTCATGCCTATTTTATATAGATTGACATAACCAAAACAACAAAGAAAGGGCTAGAAAAACAAAACCAGATAAAAAGGAAGAAAAACCATATGTAGTTCTGGGTCTGTCCATTGACCTGCTGACCTTGAAGACTTTCTCCCCTCCCATCCAGCAGGGCACTGCTCCTCTGAGTCTGACATCTATTTTAGGGATTCTTCAGGGGCTTTGTGACTTGGTGACCATTGCTGATCTCTTATGGTCCTTCTTGGACCCCTCACTGTGGGGGTTTCAGACAGGGCTCACTCCCTGTACTGTGTCCCTATCGCTAGGCTCTCATAATGGGATGTCATATCTCAGGTTGTTGTCCGCCCTACAGTCCTTTCTGTACTTGAGCTACTCCCAGTTGGTATGTCATCATCAGGGCTCGGTTTGCCAGAACGGGGTCCAGTCTCCCAATCTCTTTCTTTCCTTCTTAGTGTTCTCCCATGTAGGTGGGGCAGGCTGGCCCCTCTCCCCAGCCTGTGGCTTCATTGTGTCCTCTATAGCACATCCCTGGGGGGAGAGGGTCAGCTTAGCTCAGATTGGGCTGGCCCCATAGTCCTCCTTATTAATGGGTTGTTGCATGTGGTTATTTTACCCTCCGGGCTTGGGGCATCATGATGAGGTTTGCCCTCTCCCTTTCCTATGGAGACATAAACAATATCCTCCCCATGGGTGGATTAGTGCCCTGCTTCCCACCATTTTTTGTTTTTTATTTTCTTTTACTTTTCCTCTTCCCCCTTTTTCCTTTCTTTAAGTTGGGATGCCATGTGCATCCCCGGGTTTGATCCATCCCCTGCCCAAGTGCCTGTACTCCAACCCATGAATTGTGGTTAAGTAGCATTTCTTCTGTACCCACTGTGATAACTGATCTTACCTCAGTGGACTCATGTTGTACTTGTCCTTTTGTGATAGGCTAACTTCACTTCGCATAATTTCCTCCAAGTCTTCCCATGAGACAATGTTCTTAATGTATTCATCACTGATTTTTAGGAGTGCATAGTGCCCCCTTGTGTGCATATGCCAGAGTTTTCTAATCCACTTGTCTATGATGGAAATTTAGGCTGTTTCCAATTCTTTTCAGTTGTGAATTGCATCACAATGAACATTGGAGCACAGATGTAAGTCCCCATTTTTAAGACAGAAGTAGAAATGCCTTTGTAAGATATTACACAGTTTACCTCTGAGACGTCTATATATGAACTGGGACCCTAGTAGCAATGCTTTTTTACTTATGTTCCTATAAGTTACAATACATTAATGACAAAGTCAAAAAGAACTCAGGTAACACAAGTAACAACTAACTAGCAAAGAGAGTTCATTTGGCAACCGTTCAGATTATCAGCAGTAGTTTACACATCGAAGAAAAAAAAATCACAAGATCTATTCACGTTCATCACTAATACATTTACCATTTCAAATTAATCCTTTTTTTCATTGTAATTTTTAGGAGAGGACCAAAGTTCCTAACTATTTCACTCTTAACATCTCAGTAGATTTTTTTTTTTTATATCGAGGGAAGAACCAAGTATTCTTTTTTCTCTGCTTTGTATTAAAAGCTATTAGATCAACTGGAAAGTGCACCATGTTCTTTAGTCATTGCTACAGCTGGCTATTCTCTATTGAAAGTCAAGTTTCTTTATTTTGATGTCTTTAGAGCCTTTAATGAATCTCAGGGTGGTGCAGATTGTTAACAGGCTTGACTGTAAACTGAAAGGATAGCTTCTACTTTTGCAAAAATCAGACACTGCAAATTTTCTGGAATATTTGACAACAAATTGGTTTTATTCTTTTGGATATTTATTTATTATTTTTAGTATGAACCCATCATTTTAGTCAGTCATTCAAAACCCACCTGAGGACATGTTACTTGGCAGCCAAATTACAAATTTCTTTTCCAACTCTACCTATGACTTACAAATCTGGGTGAAGTGAAAATATAAGTATTTTAGAAAGAAGACTGAAATATTTTACAATACTTCACAGTCATCAGAGAGTGTAAATGAGATATCCCTCTCTGTTTCAGAAATATCATATAATATTAGAATGTTTTATTATTTTGCATATATATGTGCAAGAAAGAGCTTTATGAACAAAAAGTAATTTTATGTCTAGAATGCATCCCTGCCCAGTCCAACCCAAATCCATAAGCCCCTCTTTAGACTCACCCAGCCACATGCAATGATGCAGAATGCAGGAAGATCACAGGCCAGTGTGTGCAAAGTCATGTGGATCCAAAGTCAATAGAAATATGGGAAGACTTCAGCAGCTCATAGGACAGTCAGCAAGCCGGAGAGAGAGAGGGAGGTTCCTGGGCCCTTCTTATGAGAAGGCTGTGCCCACAAGAAAGCACCATCAGGCTGAGACCTGATTGACAACTTGGATAACACCCTTGTTAGACATATATAAAGATAGATAGATAGATAAACAAGAAATGAACTGTTAAATTATATACAGATAGATATATAATACAATAAATGAACAGTTAAATTATAAAGCAGTACAAATGGCTCAGTGCAACTCACTCCCATGAGATAGTTGTGAGACACTGGCAGTCTTTCAAGCCTTGAGGAACACCAGGTAATCCTCTGTAGAGGACTACCCAGCACAGGCCACAAACAGCAAGGCAGGTCACCAACCGTCAGTCCCCAGCTCCAGAGATGTACATTCCAGTTCTCTGGTGAGGCAAGTCTTAAAGGGACCTCAAATTACAGTGACACAGTTCACAGGTTAGGTTTCCCACAGGTAGTGTAGCTTGCAAATTGAGGCACAGAACAAGCAAGGTCTGATGAACAAAGACCGAGAGACAAGAAAGGCAAAGCTCACCGAGCCATTTATCTCTCCGCCCTTCAATTAATCCCACATGAGTTTATCAGCCAGGCTGGCACAATAAACTAACTATCTCATGCCCCTACACTTTTATATATCTTCAAGTTGACATAACATTATGTAGCTACAACAGCATTGTAATAAAATAAAAATATGTATTATCCAGAGACCAGTTCTCTCAAACCAATAAAATGTGATGTGATAGTGTTATGAAAATTATTGCAATTTCTCTTCTACAGGGATGTTTTATTTTAGAATTTTATTTATATATAAGATTTTATTATCATACTAATATGTGTATTTTAATATTAGGCTATATTTTATATTATCTAATTGAAATTTTATTTATAAGAGCATTACAATTTAATTTAGAGAGAAAACATTTAAAATTATATTTAAATGGATTTCATTCTCAGTAAATAATCAAATAATTTGAAATATGATAATGGAATATTTTATTAACTAAACATTTCATCTTTAATGATGACCATTATTTTATGAATATTTCTTCTATGTTCCCTTTTCCTGATTACAAGAATAGGACCTATATTTCTCAACCACTGAAGAATATGCTATAACTGATTTTCTTTTGCCACTCCAGGTCTCTGCTTTCTTTTCTAACTTTAATTATCATTTTGTCAAGGTGAAATCACATTCTTTTCCTGATTTATGTCCCCAGCTCTTCCAAGTCTTTCTTTTAACCTGGCCCAAGGTTATTTTTGTGCAATGTTCTGCACTGTCTTGCACATTTCTTTGTGATAAAACTGAAAAATGTATAAAATATTATCAGGTATATATTTGAACTATGATGCATTAATAATTTAATAAATTCCCCGGGAAATTATGTAATGTTGTAATATGAATAAGATAATACTCCTCTGTGGATAAATCAAGTTATTGTATAAAAGATCATAAGTTTGGGTTTCATCATTGCTATAGAAATCTGTGAAAAAAACAAGATATACAAAGGTATCCTCATTTCATATTATTTTTTGGCATTATAATAGTTTTCTATGACTGCCTTGCCCAAATCTAGAAAGCCTGAAACAAAAAATATGTATCTTCATATTTTATGTAATATCATTTAGACAGAATCTCTGTTACAATAATTACTACATTGGTTTCTTGAAGGTAAAGTTGAAGACAATGTTTCATTTTACGTACTCCCATCTAGCATCTTCATGTTGAATAAAAGCTCATTAAGTGATTCCATGAACAGATTATTAAAGTATATTTTTATTCATCAACTGATGATGTCATATTGTAACATGGTCAAAGCGTGGAATTACTCTTTTACATAAAAATATTTTATGTGGTGCTTCATATGTGTTCACAAAGCTAATTATCTCATTGTTTCTTGTTACTCCTTTTATCTCTGTTCGAGAAGTTTTGTGATATAATTTCCTCAGTGTTAAAAATAATTACATCTGTACAATGACAACTATGACAACACAAAACAAAAGCACCTAAAATAGTAAATTCAATACTTCAAAAAATATCCTTTAAAATGATATTCTTTTTAGGTGTTGTATCAAGTTCATGCTTGCTGTACCTTCCATTCAAGATAAAATGTTCATGATATTGAAATGAAATAAAATGATTTAGTCTCCCTTCTCAAATCTAGAGATCATAGAAGAAATATTCATATTTCAAGAAGAAGTTAAAAACAAACGTACTGGCAGTTGCTAAAAGCTATGGCTTAAATCACATTACAGCAAATAGAAAAAAGTAAAAAGCACTTACTTGCAGAAACTGGACCAACCGCTCCCCTGGGAAAGACAGTGATTTTGTCAATGTCCAATTTCATAGGAGGTCTACTATTTCCAGGTGCCGTCAAGTCATCTCCAGCTCTTGACCTCATATGCACATAGCTCGTTACAATATCGAGTCAATTCTGCATCATAGCAACTCTGTCAAACTATGACAATCCTCATCCAAACAATTTGACATCAAACCTATCACAGCAACACTATATGTAATGCACTGTATCATCAGGATTCTGTCCCTCAGTAAAGTAAATATACACTACTTCATCCCTTTTTTATTAGCATCTTAATAGTTGTCATGGAAAAGGAACATTTTGATGTCTGTAATTTTTGCGGTTAAAAGAAAATTTGTTTAATGTCAATTAGTCACTTTATTATTATTAAATACTTTTATTGTGATGCTCTAGAAATTCAGGCGGAGTAAAATCAAGGTTGTATTTTGACTTCTGTGGATTTGTTTTAGTTTTCTTCTGCTTTAACCCAGACTTATATATGAGCAATTGACGGTCTGTTCCACTGGCAGGACCTGGCCCGGTTTTGTGCTGATACAGAGCTTCTCCAGCATCTCTTCCAGCAGATGTAGTCAACTTGATTTCCGTGTATTTCACCTGGAGAAGTCCATGTGTGTAGTTGTCTTCTATGTTATTGCAAAAAGGTGTTGCACAATTATATCATGTAACCTTCAGCTTCATTTCTATCACCACGCTCATATTTTCCAACTACCACTCTTTCTTCTTTGCTCTCATTTTTTGCATTTCAATCACCAATAATTATCAATGCATCTTAACTGCATTACATTGATCAATTTCCAACTGAAGTCATTGGTATAATTCTTCAGTTTCTTCATGACTAGCTTTTGTGGTTGCTGCATAAATCTCATGAAGAGTTTTATTGATTGGGTTCCCTTAAAATGGATAGATATAATCCTATCACAGATGGCATTGTACTTCAAGGTAGATTTTGAAATGTCCTTTTTATAATCATTTCACCATAATTCCTCTTGATTGTGTTATTCCCAGTGCAGTAAATCATAGTATATTCTGATTCAAAATGTTCAATAGCAATCCATTTCAGCTCACTAATGCCTATGTTATTAGTCTTTATCCATTCCCTTTCATTTTTGCTGACTTCTAATTTTTCTGGATTCACACTTAGAACATTCCAAGTTCTGATAATTAGCAGGTTTTTGCAGCTGTTACTTCTTACCTTGTGTCCTGCCCATCAGCAAGTAAAGCTTCCAAATATTACATACCCAAAGGCTTTACTTCATTCACATCAACTCAATTCCATGAACACAGCCCCTCTGAGTCACCTTTCAAGTGCCTTACTCTCTCCTATAATGTTCTGCTTCCATTCATTCAGCCTGCCATATGTGATGTTTCCAAGCTACTCATAAGGATTTTAGTGACAACTTGTTCAGAAGTGGGCAGCTGGTTCCTTCTTCGTTGACTGTTCTTAGTCTGGAAGCTCTTGTAAAACCTGTCCACTTTGGGTGACCTGCTGGCATTTGAAATACCAGTGACATCTTCCAGCATCACAGCAACACACAAGCCACCATATTACCACAAACTAATAGAAAACCTGATGAGCTGTCAGAGGACATCAAGAACATTATTCACGAAGAAAGCCAAGAGTCATTAAAAAGACAGGAAAGAAAAAAATCAAAGTGTATGACAGAAAAGACTCTGATTTCCTATTAATTATAGAGTAGCTAAAACAAATGGAAGAAATGATGAAATCAAAGATCAGAACAGGAAGTTTCAAAAGCCATCTCAAAACAGCGAAGTAAAATACTATAATAAAGCCCTAGAGTTAAAAATCCAAAAAGGAAGAACAAACTCAACTTATCTTAAATGGAAAGAACTCAAGAACAAATTCAATGTTTAAAGATTATGATGGCACGTTTAATGATGCAAGGATCATCAGAAGAAGATGAGAAGAATACAGTCATTTTACCAAAAAGAATTAGTCAAACTTCCACCATTTCACGAGGTAGCATGTGAGCAAATATCAATAGTGTTGAAGAAAGAAATAGAAGCTTCATTGAAAGCAATAGCCAAAAACAAGGCTATGGGAATTAATGGAAAAACAATTGAAATATTTCAGTAAGCTGATGAAGCACTGGAAGCTCTCACTTGTCTATGCCAGGAAATTTGGAAGACAGCTACGTGGCCAATTGATTGGGAGAGATCCATATTTGTGCCCATTCCAAAAAAAGCAACCCATCCGAATGCTAAAATTATAGAACAATAGCATTGTTATCACATACAAGTAAAATTTTTCTCAAGATCATCCAGCAATAGTTGTAGCAGTACACGAAGAGGAAACTTCCAGCGTGTCAGGCCAGGTTGAGAAGAGTACTTGGAATAAGGGATCTCATGGCTATTGTCAGGTGGATCTTAGCTGACAGCCGAGAATTCCAGAATGTTCACTCATGTGTCATTGAGACACAGGCATTCAACTGTGTGAATCAAAACACACTGTGGATAACTTTGAGAAGGAGAATTCCAGAACACTTCATTGTGCTCATGTGGATTTCGAACATGGACCGAGAGGCAATCGTAAGAACAGAAAAAGGGAACGCTGTATGGTTTGACACCAGGAAAGGTGTACATCCGGGTTGTATCCTCTAATCACACTTGTTCAAGCTATATGCTGAACAAATTATCAGAGAAGCTGGATTATATGAGGAAGAATGTGGCATCAGGATCAGAAGAAGGATTGTTAACAATCTATGATATTCAGGTGACACAACTTTGCTTGATGAAACTGAGGATGGCATGAAACACTTGCTGATTCAGTTCAAGGATTCTAGTATTCGGTATCAATGACAACACAGCTCAGGGTGAAGAAGATAGCTGGACCAATGAAACCCATCATGATAAATGGAGAAAAGTTGAAGTTTTCAAGTATTTTGTATTGCTTAGATGCACAATCAATGCTCATGGAAGCAGAAGTCAAGAGATCAAAAGACACATTGCACCAGATTAGTCTTCTGTACACTGCCTTTTTAGAGTATCGAATAGCAAAGACATTACTTTGAGGACTAAGGTGCATCTAACCCAAGCCATGGTATTCTCTGTTGCCCCCAATGCATGTGAAAGTTGTACATTGAATAAAAAAGACCAAAGAAAAATTGAATTGTGGTAACTGGTGAGGAATACTGAAAGCACCACGGACGGCCAGTGGACACGCTGATCTGCCTTGGAAGGATGGCCAGGGTGCTCCTTGGAGGCAAGGATGGCAAGGCTTCCTCTTAGGTACTTTGTACATCTTGTCAGAAAAGACCAGTCTCTGTAGAAATACAATATGGTTGTGGTAGTTACATCATTTCATGTCAACTTGAAGATATGTAAAAATGTTGGGGTGGTTGTCAACCTGACAATCAGGCCACAGCCTGAGGTTGCCTCCTTGTAGGCATGACCTTCTCATGAAAAGAGCTCTGGGAACCTCCATCCCTGATTCTACCTTCACCTTCCTGCTTGTGGGCCACTCTCAGACCTGCCACAGACCTGTGATGCTTCCACCACCATTGGATCCACATGACATTACATCCAACAGCCTGTGATATTCCTGCATTCTACACCATTGCATGTGGCAACGTGAGTCTGAAAGGGACTTATATCAGACTTATGGACTTGAGCTGGACTGGGATGGGATGTTTTCTTGATATGTAATTACTTCTTCATATATCTTTCTTTCTCACACATATGTGAGTGTCTCTGGATTTGTTTCTCTAGTCAACCAAGCCTAATGCGGTTGGCAACGTAGAGGGGCAGTGAATGAAAGGAAGGCACTCCATGAGGTAGATTGACCCCATGGATGCCACAGTGGGGTCAGTCATATGAACACTTGTTAGAACGGTTCAGCATTGGGAAGTGTTTCCTTCTGTTGTGCACGGGGTCGTTATTGGTCAAAACCAATTTGATGGCGCCTACCAACATCATAATGCAACCTTACCTTTGATTGTCCAAGTCCATTGTGATCGCTGCATCTTGTGAGTGCTTAAAACCCTGTAGACACATTTTTCTGCACTACATTTAGCAATCAGTACCCCTGATGGTGTAGTGGGTTCTACAGGCAGTTGCTGACTTCAAGAATAACAGTTCTAACCCATGGAGAAAGAAGAAACTATCTGCTCTCATGAAGAGTTATAGACTCTTAGGATTTATTATCCTATAGGGTTGCTATGAGCAAGAATCCATTTTATGGTAGCAGGTTTTGGGGTTTATAGTGGATAATATTCTTTTGTGATCAAAGTTTTTATATGCTAGGTCAATAGCAGAATTTTTACATTCCAAACTGGAGAGCTGGGTTTGCTTTCTGGTCAATAAACGTCAATCATAGCCACCACTTGTCTGTCCATATAGACTTGACTTTTGCTATGAAACAGAGCAGGGTCAGTGCAGTTTCTAAACTAACAGCCTAGGAAGCAAGGCCCGGTTATTTGCTTCTGAAAAAACGGCCAATGAACACCTGATTGATTATTACAATGGTCCACAAGGATAACGCTAGTGTGTATGATGGATTATGAGTAAGCCATATGGGCAGCAGCTAATGACAGCACACTATCAGAAGTAGATCGTCAGGCCTTCTTCCCTAGGCTGTGCTAGTTCATAGCTCTGCTGAACCGCATCTGTTTTGAGTGGCGCTGTGCTGCTGCTATCTGAGATGCAGGTGGCAGTGCTCCAGCCTGAGTGCAACACTCAAGCCACCGGAGTATGACACACAAACAAAGCAGGTGTTGGCACAGCAGCAGATGCCAGAAGGCTACAATCAACTCACACTTAAAAATATATAAACTACAATGTATCAATTATTCTAATACATTAGTATAAGAACTGTATAAAATCACTATACTTCAGTAGATATTTATAACACCAAATAATGTAAGACAAGTAAAACAATACTTTTACAAACAGAAAAAAATATATGTGTAGCTATCACTTCTCACCTATTTGTTAGTAAATTCAATCCAATTCTAATAGAAAACTCAACGGTGGGTTTTGAAACTATTTTGATTCTAAAATGTATGTCAAGCAAAAAACATTAATAGTATTCCCCCAAATATTTCAAAACAGGATACAGAAACATATTCAACTTCGTCAAGATTGACAGCAAAACTGAAGTCCAAAGTATATCGGTGTGGGTATATTCAAGAGTCTAACAGAACATCCAGAAGAGTCATGCCAATGTTGAAAACTATGAGACATAAAAGGAGTGGGTTTACTGATTCGTGGGAAAAGGAGTCAAAAGCTGAGCGTGAGAAACAGCCTATGGCACTGAAGGAAACAGTTTAAGCTGTACTGAAAGCATTCGCCAAAAGCAAGGCTCCAGGAATTGACAGAATAGCAAATGAAATGTTTCATCAAGTGGATGAAGCACTGGAAGAACGCAGTCATCGATGACAGTAAATCTGGAAGACAGCTACAAGG
The DNA here is from genome assembly GCF_050624435.1 of Tenrec ecaudatus. Classification (NCBI taxonomy): domain Eukaryota; kingdom Metazoa; phylum Chordata; class Mammalia; order Afrosoricida; family Tenrecidae; genus Tenrec; species Tenrec ecaudatus. The sequence continues at coordinate 93,611,321 of NC_134532.1, read as the reverse complement.
CCTGGTATTTGCAGTTGCCTCACATGCATGCGAAAGTTGGAACTTGAATAAAAAGTTGGACATGGAATAAAGAAGACGGAAGAAGAATCAGAGCATTGGAATTGTGGTCCTAGGGAAGACTATTGGAGGTACCCTGGACTGCCAAAAGAACAAATAATTTAGCCTTTGAAAAAGAACAGCCCAGAATGTTCCTTGGAGACTAGAATGGACAGACCTCATCTCACTTACATGTGTCAGGAGAGACCAGTTCCTGGAGAAGGACATCATTATTGGTAAAGCAGAGGATCAGATGAGAGAGGAAGCCCCTGGAGCATATGGATTGACGTAGGGGCTGTAACAGTGGGCTCAAACATAGGAACACTTGTGAGATGGAGCAGAACCAGGTAGTGTTTTTATTTTGTTTGTCTTCCTTTCTGTTGGACACAGGGTAGCCAGGAATCGAACCAGCTCGATGGCCCCTAGCAACAGCAATACATGATTTTTCCTCTTTATTCTACTAATACATTCATTTTAATTGCTTTTTGTCTCAATTTCATTGTCCTATAGTTTATCTATAATAAAATTTAACAAATTGCTTTTTAGAAAAAGATAAATAAAGTGTATGTACATTACAATTACCACCTAATTGAGCTATGGAACATTTCTATTGTTTAACATGGTTTTGTTTGCCTTTTGCAGTCTTCTACGCTTCACTCTGATGGTGCTGTTTAAGCATTAGACTGATAACTCCAAGGTCAGTGGTTCGGGTCCAGCAGTCACCCCAAGGGAGAAAGATGAACTCCTTTGTCTCTGTGAACATATATGAGGCCCCAGATATCCTAAATGAGTACCTATGAGTAAGAATTTACTTAATGAAAGTTGATTTATCTTTAGACCTTGGCAGACACTAATCTCACTACTACCTTTGCAAGTTTGTCTTTTCAAGAATATTAGGTTAATCAATCAAAAGGATTGTAACAATATATTTACAACTTTTAAAAAGATATAAAATTGAAGGGTTTTTTTTTTCTGACTTATTCTCCATCTGGGTCTACATATCCTTCTGAAGGCAGTATTTCTATATGACTAGTCCTTCCCAGGAGAATGCTGCCCTCTCTTTGACTCAAATCAAGTTAAAATGGCAGTTTGTGATTTTTGAGGGACTCAAATTATGTTTCCTTTAAATTGTTCTTTGAGTTTTGAAAATAAAAAGAATATTGATGGGGCAGGACCAGTATTGTAGAGTGGACAGGGTGAGGTTTCACAGTGAGATTCTCGCAGAGCAGCCCTCGCTGTCTCCAGAGAATGAGCAGGTGCATTGTCATGATGGGAAAAAGGATATTCTTTGGAACAACTTTACTGGCCTCTTTTCTCACTGATGCAGTTTCAATTTTCTGAAAATGTAATAACAAGCCCTTGTGATCTATTCTAGGTCCTCCAGGAAAATCTGTGAAGATCATCCCTTTGAGATTAAAACAATCCCCATAACCATCGGAACTGACCTTTTATACCTAAAATCAGCTAATAGTTCTGTCTCCTTCTCTCACTATTCCGTTTTAAGTTTTTCTCTTCATGCCTGACAGTGTTAAAGAGGCTAAATTGGTGTTAAGGACACAACTAAAGGGAAGTTAAATTGGGGGAATATTTCATTTGAATTTAATGTTATTTGTTTATGTGGCTAGCAATCATCACACATCAAAAAATTGCAAACTCATGTTGTAAATGAGGTGCCTAGCATGCAACATTTAAGAAAACCTTAAAGAAACCTTAATCTTCTAATTTAGAACCCTAGTCCTACTTCTGATGTACAGGTAAATTATTGCTAAAACACACTTGTAGAAATGACTCCCAAGAATGCTCTTTCTGCCCACTGTAATCAGTCTCCCAGCATGGTGACATAAAAGTGCAGAGGCCCAAAGCTGATGTTACAAAACATGCTTGGCAAAAGTCACAGCTCTAGGTAGTGAGAAAGAACTGAGGTTTGAATGTCTGGAGACAGAAGCTGGTAACTGGAAAATGCAAATCATCATATGTGAACATTGTAAGCAGTTAAAATGAACTCATTAATTCCTATGAAAAATAGAAATCCTGTGCACCAAATCACGGAGAACACACAATTCCAAGCACACCATCTTTAAAAGGAGATACACACACACACACACACACACACACACACCAGACTATAGCAAGAGTGCAGTGTTTTGAAAAACATATACCTATAAAAACATCATGTGTTTGTGTCCTAAAGATAAAAAATAAAAAGCAAATTATGATCAATCCTTCTACAGAAAAGACTGAACCATATTCAATTCTCTTGTTTAAAAATGGTGTTACTGGCAATGCTGATGCTAGAACTCTCCTTCAGTTTCAACTAATAATAAACTCATGTGAAATAAAATGCCCAGTACGGTGCTATATTCATTATCAGCACTATGTGTTGTGGTTCTTATATAGCGCCCTCTGACACTATATCATAGAATCATAGAAGGTTTTTACTGGCTAATTGTCAAAATAGACTGCCACACCTTGGTCCTGCTATGTCCTAGTCTGAAAGCTCTGTCAACCCCGGTCACCATCAGTAACCCTTGAAATATGAATGGCATAGCACCCAGTATCAAAGCAACACACAAGCCACTACAGTACAACAAACTGGCAGACTGGAGTTTATATAAAATAGTATTGTCTAGTCAGTTCTGACTCATACTTACCCTATGTACGAAAGAGTACTGCAGTGTCTGGTACTGCCCCATCCTCTTAATTGTGCCTATGTGGGAGCCCATTGTTATAGCCATTGTATGAGCCTATCTCATTGAGGGTCTTCGTTTTTTGTTTGATCTACTCCTTATGTTACTAAGCATGATGTCTTTTTCCAGTGACTGGGTCATCCTAATAACATATCCAAAATACACAAAATGATGTCTCATTATCCTCAATTTGAAGAATCATTCCTGCTGTACTTCTTCCACGAAAGATTTATTCACTGGCATGTGAAGAACCTCTTCAAGGAAAAGGGACATGTAAGGCAAATTAATACAGAGGAATTTGAAGGAATCGGTTAAGCAAGATAAGTTACTGTCTTTATTTTGTGATACTTGTTGTACTATAGACTTTAAGAATTTCAATTTGTGTGAATTTTTTCTCATTCTTAGTAAATGTTCACTTCTATCCCTAATTTTTTAATTGTAATTTTGTATTCTTTTTCTTAAAGAGGATATGACAGACATATTCTAAAGCTTCCTTTAGATCAAAGAATCCTGGTGCCCATGAATAATTAAATAGCAAAAGTAATGGGGGGCGGGGGATCAGGAAACGAACTCACACAAGGGGAGGGTGCTATTTCTATTTCCACAGGAAAAAGAGAGCAAGAATCGACATCGGTCTGATGTGCCAATTCATGAGGGTGATATTTCTGCTCAGAGCAGCTCATTCCCAGGATGACTGCAGGGCCGGCCTCAGCTTGAGATGTGAAGTCCTTTCCCTAGAGGACAGCACTATTGTGAACATCCCTGAAGATACAGCTCAGGGAGAGCTGTTGGTCTGACTCACCCACCTGAGCTCAAACCAAGATGGGAGCACAACAGATCAATGATGGGAGAGAAGCCACAAAGTACCCAAAGAACCCTGAACGCAGACTTCTGACTTGAGGGGCAGCACTTGGTATCCCTTGGTTGTGGGTTACTTGAAAGGGGCCACACTGAAAGACTAAAGGCATAACTGTGGTGGTGGGTTCGGGGAGTCAATAGACCACTCAGTGGGGACAGCAACATGGACTTAGATAGGGTGCTCATACACAATTGCTAAACACAATTGTGAAGACTCAAAGGGAGCATGAGTTGCTAAATAAAGAAGGACCCAGGACAGGAAACTCTGAAGGAAATAGGGGTTAGATGGATGGTTTTTAACATGCCCTTCTCTCTCTTTAACAGAAGAGGTAGTCATTGGCTCTATGTCATAATTCCTATTACATTTGTGATCATCTGTATGTTTTTTGGGTGTTTATTTATATGAGATATTAAGGAGAGGCAACTTTATGGAGACAGCAACTGGGCCAATGATTCCTGGAAGTCATGGCAGGGGAGGAGGTGGGGAGGGGAGAAGGGAGCCAATAATGATGGGAACAAAGAATGGTAAGTTTTCTAACATTGACAGCAAGAAGTGTTTAGCTTTTCTTGTCATGCTTGATCAATTGAGTTATATCTGAGAGAAAGGTGAATGATGGGTAAACAACAGTGGGGTAGCAGGACAAAATATACATATATTTATTTGTTTGTAATATATATGGGAGTACTCCCCCCAAATGGATTTCTTTCAAAGCTATGTATTTAAATTATTTTTCAAAACAATCTTAGCAGCTTCAAAGTACTCTCCATTACACTTAATACATTTGTCAAATCTGTGATTCCATTCTTGGTAACATTTTTTAAACTCATCTGTCTGGATGGCTGATAGCGCCTCCCTTGTTTTTTTCTTCACCTCCTCTACATCGTCAAACCGCTATGCTTTCATGTCCCTTGTATATTTAAGACCCTTTGGTACGTGAACGTTAAGATCAATGACCCATCAGAGACAGTGACAGACATAATGCTTCTCTGAAGGTGCTGAAAGAGAGGGCAGGGGCAGTTGGGGGGGGCACTGATAGTACTGATGATTGTATAAGCCCACCTTATGAAATTGAACAACAGAATTGCGTGTCAATGGATATATTGGAATGTGTATGATATGTCAATAAAACTATTATAAAAATAATAAAAACCTCTTTTTTGAGTGTGGGCAGTAGTTCTGAAATTCTTCTCCTGGTAGATATGGCGCATGTGATGAAGTGGCACTCTTAGAATTTTGTTCTGGTCTATGAGGCGTCTTGCTAGTTGAGTCCGTGTAGATAATCCCTCTATGGGAAAGCCCTGTGTGGCTGGACACTGCGGGCAACCTCTCCAGGCTGGGCACCTAAACTAAAGGCGGCGTTTGGCATCACAGTTTGGAGACACAGATTATCTGGCTAGTACAAGCAACACACTCAGCTGCTAACCAAATGACTGGCAGTTCTATTCCACAAACAGTTTCTTATTTTAGGAAAAAAATTGTCTGGCACTGGTCTATTTCCAACTCTCTGGGACACAGTATATTTTGTTGCCTGTGAAGTTGCTCCGAGTCAGAGTCCACTCAAAGGCACCTGATTTAAACAAGCACAAAGAAGCAACTGCATTTCCCCAAGTTGCTTGGGCAGGTCATTCTTCTCAGTGGTTGGTCGCCATCAGAGGAAGGGTGGTATGTTTGAGTTCAATCGAGGGGCTCTTAAAGCAAGGCCTGAGGAATATTGAACCTTAAGGTTTTCCATCCAAACAAGCTATCAAAGAACACATTGTAAAACAAAGCTTTCAATGAAGCCCACATACGTGTGGTCATTTTAGATCCAAGAATCCCTCTTTTCTACTTGATTTACAAGCTGATCAATTGGAGGGCCTACAGTAAAAACAAAACCCAACCACAGTAACCCCAGATTTGCCAACATTTACCTCTATTTCTTTTATGTACTACTTGGCAGAGTAGTTCCTTTTATTTATGAACTTAATATTTTCTCATTTTCATTACCGCTAATTTTCTACTAAAACCCTCTAAACTCAATGCCACTGAGTTGATGCCAACTCACAGTGCCCCTACCGGACAGGATAGAATTGCTTTTCTGAGTTTCTGAGACAGTAACTATGAATGGAAGTGGAAAGTCCCGTCTTTCTCCCACAAAGTGGCTGGTGGTTCCTAACTGCTGACTCTGCAGTTAGCCGTCCTGCACGTGACTACTTTTCTACTGGTCTTACATGACCCCACCTCCAAGTAGCTTATCCATAGACATGTCTTTATTTTATATTTTCAAATGGATGGCACTGTTTGAAATGATCATGACTTAACTTTTCCCATCAAAATTTTGCAAATATTGAATTGTTTCTTTAGGAATGCATCGTAAGGAAGAAATAATCAGAAGCTAGTTTCATTGCACTTTTTGTAGACAATCAGTTTAACATTTTATTTTAATATATGTTTTATTATCTTCCTAAATTACTTTTGGTCAGTGATCAGTTTCCTAGCAAGTTACCATGTCATTCACATTTTAAAGTAAAAGGTGTCTAAATCTGAGTGGGTGTGTCCACAGGAAACACCATTATGTGCGATGCGCTACCTTCAGGTCTGGATTCCGGAAGTGCCTGGTGAGTCTGATTTTGTGAATTGTTCATTCTAATTTCTCCACTGTAGAGCTGCTTTTACTTTTCTCGGCGAAGATTTTGTTCTAATTACTTTCCACTGAAGTTTGTACTTTTTCTATCCTGCCAGGTCCTCATTTAACAAAGTTCAGTGGTGCCGTCCTATTAACCAAGGACTGCGAAACGCAAGATCTGCTTTTTAAACCTACCACACGCTCCAGAGGAGAACAAAGAGGCTGTCTGTTCCGGTAAATGTTTACATGGTCTCTGAAATCCTCTATAGGTTTACTATGAGTCTGACTTAATTTGACGGTAAGTGGGTGGGAAAAATGTTTCTAAAAACAATATTGATAAAATAAATAAATGTTTCGCATTTGCGTCTGTGTCGTACACCAACTGCAATGCAGGGGAGTTTTTCTTCGAAGCCATTGATATTTTGCTTCTTTCCCCTATAACCATATTACTTTCATCTCAGCCCGCTGACATGTTCTGTTGACTATATTAGAACTTGATTTAGTCAGATTAGCTCCTACTGTATGTGATGTCCTTTCCTTGTATCAGTGCAAAGAAAGGAAGTGACTTGTCCAGAGAGTGACAAGGATGTGGGTTTTGCACCCCTTTCTGCAGCAGTGCTCTGTATGATAGCAAGGGCTCTTAGCTGAAATGAAGCTACAGGGCATAACACTAAGTAAAGCAAACGGCACACAAAACCCTTCATTGCTGGCATTTAACAAATGCCGCTTTCTATAGTAATTATGTATACCTGTCCAGTTTTTCAAGAAAGGCAAAGATCTACTAAAAAACAAGTAAAATCCATTTCATACATCTAGTGTCATGGTTGAGAGAATTAGAAGCAGACCAGAAGTTATTGATTTGCCCCCCATGTACATACCTTAAAAGATTTATAGCTTAGACTAATGAGCTGAAAGGCAAAAACCACCGAAAGCACCAGAGATCTTTCAATATGTGGCTTCTCATGACAGTGTTAGCTAGAGGCAGTTAAGGTCACAAGCCTGGAGAATCCATTGCGCAGGTTGCCACGGCCAGAGTTCAAAGCACCATTTGTCAGTAGACACTGACAAGGTCCAATCCTAGTACACTGTGATCAAGAAAGAAACATTATGACTGGGAACTAATAAAAGGATTATTTTTATATCAATTTGTCCATTTAAATGCTCACTTCTTGTTTCACGGTGAAAATAGTCTTTATTTTCAAATAGTGCAAAGGTTACTTTATTTAAAAATAAAATAAATGATACCCCAGTAGCAAGCATTCTGGCAGCTTTAGTCATTCTCTTGTCCTTATTTCTAGAAGTAAGATCATCAGAAAATATTTACCTCTTCAGTCAAAATTCTTAGTCAAAACGGCAGAGTAAGGAGCTCTACTCTGCCTCCCCCCCAGTGAAAGCACAACAAACACACAAGCTAATTGGCAATGATCACCTTTTCAACAAGCTTGTGAATAACTGGGGTATCTTTGCAATGGGTCAATGACCTCAGATGATAGGAAGAACGATTTCCCCCTTATTACTGGTCGCAGAATCGACACTGACACTATAAATGCAAGTTGCATTTTCAGCCTGAGAGTTTGGACGCTGCTTCTGAAATAAGGAGAGCACACTTAGTTAATGAGGTATGGTATGTATACCACGGGTTGGACGCTGCTTTAGAGTATGTGCTGTCTCCTGAAAATCATTGCCTCAGCCCTGCAAGTTACTGCCACCTAACTGGCACCATAATTGAGTCTTCAAAGGGTGACTCCAGCATTCTAGCAAGGCAGCTACTTCACCATGATGGGAAGATGGCAAGGCCAATGAATTCCATAAGCATGAAACCATTGCCGCACTTCAGTTGCTGTGAAGTTAATGCTTTAATGGGAGGTAAGGTTGTGCCAACCTGGCTGATGAACACACGTGGGTTAATTGAAGGGTTGAGAGATAAATTTCTCGGTGAGCCTTGCCTTTCTAGTTCTCGGGTCTCTTGTTTTCTGATGGTCGGACCAGGGCGCAGCTGCCTTAGCCAGTTCCCTGCTTCAGCCAGTTCCTGGCAGATATCCCTGAGGAGAAGCCACATGGACCTACTCTGATGCAGCCCTGGGTGCTTGAGCAGCCATTGGAGACCCCTGCCAGCGCTAAGATGTTTACATGCTCACTGACTCAGCTTTCCTCCTGCAGTCGGCATAATGGCATGTGTTTTGTGAGATGGAGGAGGACTTTGTGGATTGGTGTCAGACATATGGATTAATGCTGGACTTGTGGGTTTGGGAAGCACTGGGTTGGGATGTTTTCTCCATGTGCACTTAACCTTTATATAAAACACTCTCTTACACATGAGTTTCTGTGCATTTGCTTCTCTAAAGTACCCAGACTAACACAGGAGGTCATGCTCTATAGCATACCATGTTAGTGTACAAAGAATTCTGTAAGTCCACCGGTGGTAGTCATGGCAGATGTATTTTGTGCATGGAAGGGAAATAAGTATCCAAAGTAAGTCTCTGCCAAATTAAGAATACAGTGCTGCCCCTGCCATGAAAGAAGTGATTAATATAATCAAATCGCCACCAGGCTGCCGGCCACTGACCCCAGGGAATGAGAATATAGTTTAGATTTAGAGTTGCTCTCCACTGCTGACACAGGGACTAAAGCAGGATCATCTGGGCGAGGGCAAGTCCATGTTCCTGAGCCTGTACTAGGCTTCCATCCCTGGCACTGTGGTCACTTTGTTCCTATGCCCATTGGGCAGTTATGAGATTGCCTGATGGAAGATGCTGTAGGATTTCTACAAGGTACATCAGCATATTCTCTTGACAATTAAAACCTTCTTTGCCAATTAAAACCTTCTGAAAATTGACATGAGACACAAGTATATTAAAATATTTTTGCCCATTCAGAGAAATCTATCCACAAATATATTTCCCAAACACCCCAAAATTGTTCCCAATTTTCTTTATATGCTCCTTCCAAGTTCCTGACCAATCAGCCAACCTTTTGGTAGCACACCAAAAATTGGCTTACAGTCACATCTCTATGCTCAACCACTTCTTTGCAAAATGAACAACCGAGTGCACACTGCACACTAGTAGATTTCTCTTTACATCTATCCTTTAGGGGCTTCAGTCAAGGAGTGCAGTGCATTTTTTATTTGTGCCTGCGTATCATACTAAACTATGTAAACCAGTCCTGAGTTTGTTTTTGTGAATTTTTTCCCTCATTCAATTGATCTTAAGATTATGAGGCCACAGACGTAAGCTGAAAGATGGTAATATAGTAGTAGTGGAGATAGAATTCTTGGCAATGGGCTATTTTCTCATGCAATCATTGTATGGTCTGGATCTATTTAAACCTGATTTCATTTATACAAAGAAGATGAAAATCTTTGTCATGAAAGCAATAAAATTTACAAAAAAGACATTAAAACCAAAATTCACTGCCATCAAGTTGATTCCAACTCATAGCAATCTAAAACAGGGTCTCTGACACTATAAATTTTACAGAAACAGGGAACCTCATCATTGTCCTGAGAAATGGCTAGTAGGTTCAGACCCCCAACATGAGATTAGCACCCTAATGTCTTATCCAGCATACCATCAGGGATGCTGGAATGAAATTAGACCTCTAACACTAGGTGGGGAAATAATGTATGCCCTAATAATCTTTTTTTGTTGTTGTTAAAATCAGTTCAACCCAAACTGATCATTTTCTATGAAGTTTCTATAGTATTTTTTTCAGTTTGAGAATTTCTATTTTTGTAAAATTAAATCTGAAATAAAATTCAATTTATTTTTAAAATTTAGTCTATACATCTATTTTTTAATTATATGGCATTCCAAAAGATTCTGAATGACCAAAATAATATTGAAAAAAAATAAAGTAATAGAACTCATGCTTTCTGATTTTAAAACATACAAGGAAAAAGAAGAAACAAACAGTAAAAATGGTGTGGGACTGTGATAAGACTTGACTATAAGCCAATTTAACAAAATTTAGATCTAGATATAAACTCATAAATGAATAGCCAATAAAGCTTTGATAAGAGTGTGGAATTTCTTTAATAGGAGAAAAAAGGATCTCTTTAACAAATATCACTTGAACGATTGAATTTTCATGGGCAAAAGAATGAAACTATCCTCATACTCACATCCTATGCAAAAAAAAAACTCATACATGAGTCTTTGTCTCATGTACTTTGGACATGTTATATGGAGAGGCCAGTCCTAGATAAGGACATCATGTTTGGTAAAGTAGATGAACAGCAAAAAGAGGCAGATTGTCAACAGGATGGATTGACACAAGTGTTGCCATAATGGATAGATGTCTGGATTGTGCTAAGAGCTGTAAGAGCCCCCAATAAAATGATTTTAAATGAAAAATAGAAAGCAATAATAAAATAGAAAAGAATGAATAAGACTAAGATGAAATTATCCTGCACATCCAAATTCCCTTTCTGTCATGATGGGCATATGTTTGTGATGTGTACATACACATTTATTGCATAAAAGAAGTTATAGGGGCACATGGTAGCATTTAAATATATATATTCCTTGGCCTAAACTCAACAATTTGTATATTGAGGCTAGATAAGAAAAAAATCTAGAGTAAAGCATTATAATATAGTATTAACATGATTAATAATACTGATATGTCATTACTAGGCATTGCAAATCTCTTGAAATGTTTGTATTTTACCACTTTATAAATGAGCAAAATGACATCTTCCAGGCAAGAGAGCACCTAAATCATAGATGGAGGTTTTAAATACGTCCTTCCAAATCTACAATGTGTTATTTATTAACTGTATCATAGCAACATTCTGGGGAGTCGCCTTAAGTCCTCCATGTTTTAAGGAAGCCATAAACTTAGTACAAATCTTGTGTGTTTTGTTTTGTGTATTTCAAGTATCCAAGATGTTCCCTGGAAACTGAAAGAATAATCAGTATCTTAGTGGAGTTAGGAGAACCTTAAACACCCCTCAAATCACACATCAAGAAATGATGTCTGACCATCTGGAAAATGTGCTAGCTGTTTCTTCAGGGCCATATTTGGAAAGCATCTCTTTAGAAATGTTATTACATGCCATATTCACTTAGGAGGATGTCAGAAAATTAGTGCACAAGAGGGATGACTCAGCTTGAACCAGATCAGTGGCAAGCCACACAGTCAATGTAGAAAATGGATGGTTTGCGTAATTAGTGCGACAAGGATAATCAAATCTGCACTGAAGCTTCTCATTAGCTCACTCCTAACTTAGAGATGTATTTTATTTTATGAGAAAGTTACACTGACATACAGAATCGATCTTAAAGCAAGTACACTAAAATATCACAAATGAAAACGGAATGGGAAAATCCAAATTCTCTTCATGTAGGAAAATATAAAAGATTTTAGAAACCACTTGTATCAGTCAGAAATCTCCAGAGAAACAGAAACAATTCTCACTCTTTCTATAGATAGATATAATTGTGTATATTAAATATATAGATACATATGGGTATGGGTGCAAATCTGTGCTAATAAAAAGATTGGAGGTCCTAGTCTAGCCAGAGGCAATTTGAGAAATTTGGTAACTTAAGAAACCCGGTAATTTACTTTTGAAAAATTACTCATTGAAAATAGCATAGAGCATAGGTCTAACACAGCTCTACTCTAGCACATATGGGATTTCCATGAGCAGGGATTAATTGAAAGGCAACTGGCTTTTACAGATATAATGAGAAAGAAATACTAGGTTATTTTTGGAATTGGATCACAGGTTGATGGGCCGTTCAAGAGGCGGGGTGGTGCTGGGTGAAGGCTGGCAAGACAGACACTAATTTCAGCAGCAGGTTATTTGATCTCTGAAATTGTTAAGCTAGAATAACAGCTGCTTTATAAATCCCATATTACACATGTCCTATGACATTTTATGGAATAGAGATGAACGGACTGGCACCGTGTCTGCAATAAAACTGAGGTGCCAGTAGCCTCATTTTCTGGTTAGGGCTTTAAAAAAATTATTTTAAAGATTTCTGACTAAATATTCTTATTCAACAACTGTTAATCCATCATTTTCAGTGTAATGAACTGTTTTAAAGTCAATAGAAAATAGTTGTGAATTACAATTCATCGGATTCTTTCCTCTCTTTCAAAATATTGATCCAACAAATTTAAGTTAATTAAATTATTGGCTTAATCAACAAATTCTACTGTTATACTGAATTAAAATGGCCTGACTGGTACAACAAGAAATTTTATCTCTATTATACAATGGTTTTCAGTATGGTTTGTTTTTTCTTGCTTGTGGATGCAAATTCAGAAAATACAAAACACCATTTTGATTATTTACAGATAATGCAGTTTCCTTTTCTCCATTATGGTTACAAAACATGGGTACATTCAGTATTAAATTCTGCAAACAGAAAACTTCTGACTTTAGAGTAGAAATGTAGACAACTGGAAAGAGCATGTTTTTCACTCTTAAGAGAGCTGAGTAAATGGCACATATTAACAGCCTTTCTTGACTATATCAGAGAACTGAGGTAAAAGGAGATCTAGCCATTGGAGATCTAGATAAGGCAGATCCCTGCATCAACATCCTATTTGGTAGTAAAATAATTACAACTTTCATCTTTTAAAATTACCTTATTGACAAATCCATTGAAAGTAGGAAGACTTATCAAAATGTAACACATACAATTGATTCTTTGGATGATTTATTTATAGGCATAATAGATTAAAAAAATACAATAGTTACAGTCTGTGAATTACAACTTTATCAGTTTGAATTTTACCAACTTCTATGACAGGCAAACAATTTACTACAATCAATTAGTCTTGTTATTAATATGCATTGAATATAAGTAAAACATAGCATTAAATAATAATACACTGTACTAATACCTCCCAACATGTTATAAACTCAGATAACAATAGGTAAAGGGATTTTTTTGGTTTAATTTTAGGATTTTTCCTAAATACTCATACTAACACGTTCAGTTGTGCAGCATCAGATAATGGTAAAAAGGAAACTTTAAGCACAGACTGCTGGCTCATTTATCAAAGAGCTATTCTCCTTTCCCAGGAGCACAAAATTTATTCTTAAATGATTTGAACTCGTAGAGAAAATGCAGTCTGCACTGTCCCTCAGACAAGGGGCAATAAGTATTTTTGTATTAATAGAACTCACAAAATAATTAGATCCTTTAAAGCCACATCCCCATTGTGCTGCTATTAATAAAGATAGCTTATTGCATTAAACAAAGAAGATTTTTTTTCACATATGTGTTGCCCTTTTTATATTCAGAAACAAGCAACACATTATTTGGAGAAAACACAAAAACATAGAAGTCCTTATTCAAGAAAGAGAAAAAGGTTGGGCCATAAATTCAGCAAAATTGGGAAGGTATTACAGATTTAGCTAGAAACAAACAAGCAAGTAAAACAAGCAAAACTTATGGAAGTAGGATGGGTATGTCAAGATAGTCAGGTTATCACCAGCACCCAGGAGAAAGCATCAAGAAGCACCAAGAAGCTCTCACCAACAACCACGAGGAAAACATTCCCATGCATGGGCTCAAACTACTTGGCAACAGTTTTTGTGGGACATTATTGAGAGGATCAGCCTACGTCTCATTGGGATTCAGAAGCAGGAAGAACCAAAAAGTCTACAGAGAAATAATGTAAGAAGTAATGGAAGAAACCTTTCTTCACACCACCAAAGAGGAGAAAATATCCATTCAAGAAGCTCACAGAACCACCAAAAGGAGAGGCCCCCCCCCCACAAAAAGAATCATGAAAGTACTATCGCCAAACCCTCCAATACTGAGAACAATGAAAGAATCCCGAGAAAAGCTTGGAAAAAGAGAATGCTCAGCTGCAAAGAAAAGTCACTAAACGTGAGTTTGGATTTTTAACAGAAACCGAAACCATGCAGACAAGAACGCAACGGAGTGACAGATCAAAAATGCTGAAAGAGAAAAAAAATGTCAAATAAGAATCTTATACACAGTAAAACTATCCTTGAATTATGGGAGAGAAATAAGGGTTGTTCCAGACAAAGAGACATGTTTTTAAAAAGCTTGTAAAAACAAAACTAGAAGTGCAAAAAATACTGAAGAGAAACTTTGGATATAGAATCAACAACAGATGAATCGAGATCAACATAGAAAACAATATCACCCAGAAATCAACAAACTGAAGAGTACACAAAATACTACAGAAATATAGAAGGAACCAAGAAACCTAATAAAATAATGACCACACACACACACAAAGAGAGAGAGAGAGAGAGAGAGAGAGAGAGAGAGAGAGAGAGAGAGAGAGAAATGACAACAACAAACCCACACAATCAATGACACTGAATCTTAATAGATTAAATGCACCAGTCAAGGAACTTAGAGGAGCAGATGAATAAGAAAACAAGGCCCATCAAGATGCTGCCTACAACAAATGTCTTAGACACAAAGACAAAATTAGACTAAAAAGCAAATGATGTAGAAAATTTTCCAAGCTAATAGTAACAAAGCAGAAGAAGTGTCCATCTTAATCTCTGATAAAATAGACCTTACGGCAAAAACCACCATGAGAGAGAAAAAAGGACATTGCCTAATGATTAAGGGAATGCTGGAAAGAGAAGGCATGACCATAATAAACACATATACACCAAGGGAATAAACACATATACACCAAGGGAATAAACACATATACACCAAGGGAATAAACACATATACACCAAGGGAATAAACACATATACACCAAGGGAATAAACACATATACACCAAGGGAATAAACACATATACACCAAGGGAATAAACACATATACACCAAGGGAAAGACCTTTGAAATACATTAATTAAGCTCTTACAGAGTTTAAGAAAGAAATAGATGATGCAGCAATAACTTTAAATTTTGATACATCACTTGAGGAAAGATAGCTCATCAGAAAATAAGCTCAATAAAGAAACAGAATAACTAAACAATATAATTAACCAACTCAAATTCCTAAGTTTAGAGTACTTCATAAAACAGCAATTCTTTTACAGGGGAGATGGAACGTTCGCTAGAAAGACCGTATTCTAACTCACAAATCAAGCCTTAATAATATTTTTAAATATTGAAATTTCACGCTTCATTTCTCAGGTGACAGTGCTCTAAAAACTGTTGCTGTTGGGTGCGATTGAGTGGAATCTGACCCGTCTTGGCCCATACACAACAGAAGGAAGCAATGCCTGCCCCCGAGCCATCCGCATAATTATTTCCACTCTTGAGCGCACGGCTGAGGCTATTGTGTCAATCCATCTTTGCAAGAGTCTTCCTTTATTGTGCTGCCCCTCTACTTTACCAAGTATGATGTCTCTCCCCAGGGACTGGTCTCTCCTAACATGTCCAAAATACATAAGATGCAGGCTCCAAGGCAGATTTGTTTGCCCTTAAAGTAGCCCATGGTACTTTCAATATTCTTCTCTAACACCACATTTCAAGTGTATCAATTCTTCCGTCTTCCTTATTCAATGTCCAATATTCATGTGTATATTGGGGGATTGAAAACACCATGGCTAGGGGCAGGCCCACCATTGTCTTCAAAGTAGCATCCTGGCTTTTCAACAGTTAAAGGAGTTTGTGCAGTGTATTTACCCAATGCAATACATTGTTTGATCTCTTGTCTAATAAAAGATTCTGTGGTTTTTGTTTCCATGCTTTTTCTGACTTACCATCCTATTTGTCCATGGAACTCTGGTGACATTGTGGCATTGGGCTGCTAACCCAAAGGTCAGTTGTTCAAACCCATTTGTCACCATTTCAGAAGCTGAAAGGAGCAGTTTTCCTTTATTCTAAAGAGATTTTATCAGTCTGAAGCCAGTCTGTGGCAATGGGCATGGTATAATATGTAAATCATATTTTAACAGAATTTAGTTGTTTTTATGTAATTACTTATTATTTTACCAGTTATTTAATACTAGCCTTCAGCTTAGTCATCTTTTTTTCAAAATGTTTTACATTGAAATTATGCAAGGATATTCACATATTCATATACAATATGCTCACAAAAATTGAGTTCACAAAATTAATTTTTCCCATCTCATTGAATACTGAAGGAGCTATCTCTTTCTCTAATTTATATCTAATATAAGTATGAGACAGAAGAAGAGATACTCCCTTAGGTGCTGTCAGTAATGAACACTGACATGTTCCATCTATCAGTTTCATTATTCTGTCAATAATATGATTCTAACACAGTAGAATCTTGAGGAGCATATCTTGTCTCTTATCTGAAGAGCATAGGTTTTGAAGTTAACAAGCAACAGAGAGGAAAGTCTTATTAGTTAATCATTTTGATAGCTTTCTTTTTACATTGTTCTAAATTGACACACTTTATACATAATTGCCCATTTACTTTTAGAGTGGTTTGCATATTTGCACCACCACCACCACTTGCTGTCAAGTAAATTCTGACTCCTGGTGATCTCCTACATGAAGGAAGTTACCATGGATTTCTCCGGAAGTGGCTCTGGGTGAATTTGAAACCCTGGCATTTAGTTCAGGCACCTTTAGAGTTAACCATCTTCTCCATTCAGTGAAGTATTTGTCTACCTGATTGTGTCCTATCGGTCCTCCTAGTTGGATTAACTATATTGGAAGTCAAAGCACTTAAAGTAAATGTAAGTGGAATTTTTGTCTATCCTCAAATTCTGTTTCTTTAAGAATTATTTTCAGTTTCATTTCAAATTAGGCATCCCCATGCTTAGCTCCTAGAAATAATGAGGTATTTGTTTCAGATTTTCTATTTGCCAAAATTCACTAACTTAGATGAGAGAAGAGCAAGGAGAAAAAAGTTTGTTTTTGTCTTGTGGCCTGTTTTAATTCTCCAAAGATTGAAAGGAAGTATCTAGAAAGAATATTCTATATTTCATTAACACTAAATTGCCAAGAAAAATATGATTAACTAGATTAAGTCAACTACAGTTAGAGATTCAAATGCTCTCTTAAAATTGTTGTAATTTTTTCTAAGCAATGTTGGATCTTTAATTGTAAGATTAAAGACTTAGTATTCTAGTAGTCTTGAAATTGTTGGATTCTCTTTTTGGTTTATAACAATTAGCTGCTTGACTACAACATTATTTTTTTTCACAATGAAATTTGTGGTTAAATCCCTTGCTAAATTATCTTTGGATAGTATTCATGAAGCGATCAGCAATTGTTTTCCTGTAACTAAGTTTTCTTATTTCTTTGGCCTTTGTGTTATTGTTACAAAAGATTATTTCCATATGGAGGAGCAAGTCAGAGACTGGAAAAATTAAATTATAAATGCATTATATATGCTGTCCTTCCCTCTGTTGAGTTAATTATTAAAGACAATGAGGTATTCTTACTGCTTCCAATTATCTGGTAACTTGTCATTTAAAAAGCATTTCATATAAATGTTAGAGAAATCTGTTCAGAAAAGAAATACTAAATAATGACAATTTAATTCATATTCATGAGTCTTTCAAAATTCTGTTTTGGATATTAAGATAGATTGAGTCTGATTCTTTCTAAAAGAGAAAAAAGACACCCCCTCCCTTTGATATTGAAACCTTCAGCTCACAAGAACATCATTATATTTATCTATAGACATATGTCATTTTATAGCTGTTTGCATAGAACCATTTATTTATATCCACCAAGGCTAATTTCAGTTCCTTTGATATTATGATTCTAAATTGATGAGGGGAAGATTTAATATTACTCTGAGGAGGTGAATGAAGAAGTAGAGCAATTTCCTTACAGGCAGGAAGCAATTGAAAGAGAAACCCATCTATTCATTTTGAGTGGTTTTAGAAAGGAGATGGAGTCTGAGACTAGGATAGAGAGAAGATGTGAGAGTCTTTGATCACTAACCTGGAAATAAACTTTGGATAACACATAATGAGTTGTGTAAAATCTGGATAAATATTATGAAGCACCTGAGAACATCAAGGCTACGGATCAGTTTCTCACTACACATTGTGTTGCAGACACCTTGAAGAAGCCCATCATCAGCATTGTTACACAGATGAAAATGAGAAGGAAGCTATAAAGTGTTCTAATTTCAATACTCTATAGAGTGAGAGTTACCGGTGCTTTCTTTGATGAGGATATATACAGGTGTTGCAATGATCCTGTCAAGATATAGAGAAAGGTCGGCAAGGGTCCAGACTTTCCAAACCTCAGTAGATCTCAATCACTTCCCCAGTGGATCTCTGATGTGGAGCTCCAAAGTCAAAGAGGATCTTGGACAGAAAATACCAAATTAAAAACCAGAGAGACTTTGGAGAGACTACTACAAGGTTCTAAAAATGTAGGACATGGTTGGCATGAGCATCCTCTGAAAGAACAATGTGGAGGGAGACAGACCATTACTTATGTTAATAGGATGCTTCAAAGTTTCAAAGTTGTATAACATATCCTTTAAAGTATTTTTTCAGAAGTATGTATTGTTTTTATCTTAAGAAATTAACTTAAAATAATCCAAGATATGCAAAAGAAAAGAACTGAACTGAAAAAATAAATATTTAAATTAAAAAAGATTGAAATACTGACACATTTTAAGTTTTTTCTCTTCACCTAAGACTAGTCATTAGTGTAGTACTCATTAAAATTATGAAATAAGTTACTGAAACAGAGATGTCTTTTAGTTCCCCATATGAATAAAACCAACTACTATCCACTTGATTAATTCTCTATGAATGCTAGAGAAATCTGTAACTAAGAATAGGGATATTAAAAAGGGACAATTTAATTTATATTTCTGATCCTTCTGAAAACATGTCTAGGTGATTAACATAGATTGAGTCTAATGACTTTTATGTATTGGGACATTCAGGTCAAAGGAATGTCATAGATGTATTTGTTGAGTAGAGTCAAGTCACAAATTTCTGTCACTTTAGGAGTCTTCCTTGCTCTCCTATCAAGTAAATTCAGCCTCTTCTTCTACTAGCCAATAATTCTGTTTTGAGTTATTTTCAGGACTTCTCTGCATTCTTCAAGGTTCATCTGCCAAGTATGAAAATACATTCTTACATGACTTCAGTTTCTCGGTGATTAATGTGTTTTCACACAGATCTTTTAAAAAAAGTCACGAGTCATCACTTCAGCTGAGGAGCATGTAATGCTCCAGGTCAACTAGTGATCCCATAAGCCCGAGGTCCATAAAGTATCCCCTGGCAACAGTCAGCGTCAAGTAGAGTATTTCTACCTAACACCTCTTCTTGATTTTTATGATGAACATGATGTTTGAGGTTGCAAATAAAATAAACTGCCAAAAATTAATTCGAACTCATAGCTACTCTATGGGAATAGAGAGAACGCTCTTGTAGAGTTAACCAGGCTATAATTATGTATGGAAGCAGATGGTCCCACCTTTTTCTGAGGAGTGGCTTCAGGCTCTGAACTGCTGAACTCTCCGTGATGAGCCATGTTTGCTAACCACTGCACCAAGAATATCTCCTTTGAAATAAAGTACAATTGGAAATTTAAAAAATGCTTTCCCAGTATAAATGTGTATGTTTTTGCCTTGAAAAAAAATGATATCTTTACTCAAATTGTATTGTAATTGGTATGAAAAAAATTCTCTGGCCATATTGCATGGATATAAAACAACAGTAAAATAGATGCAAATAACAGTATCCTATTCACAATGGCTTAAATAAGGGAAAACACAAAGACTGCTAATTCACTGGCACACTGGCATAACTGGACAGGCCTGGCTGAATAAGCACACTAAAGCAATTCCGTCAATACTTTACCAGCTTCGCTGGCACTAAGCTGGAGCCATCTCTTGTTAGATCTGAGTTCAGTCTAAAAGTTTCTCTCTGACACAAATACAGTTTTCTCAATGGTTCTTGTTGGTTTGTCTTGGCTCTGGTGCCAGCTGTCCATTAATCAATGTGCTTAGAGATGTGGAGGGTGAAAAGATGCCTAGATACAGGGTCAAGTATGGATTCAAAGGAAGAAAACAGGGTTTCTAACCCCTAAACTCACCCTCCCCACGAAATCAGAGTGTTTTAGAGTGTAGATGTTAGAAAAGAGAATAGGACCGCATCCATATAGCTAGCTAGCTATTTATCTATCTATCATCTATCTGTAATTTGTCTGTCCTCCCATCCATCCATCCATGCATTCAACAACTATTTATTATTTGTCTACTTTGGGCACAGCATGGTCTTAAACCTTAAAACTAACTAAGGATTAAAACTTGAAGTCCTTTTCCTTGAGGGGAAAAATATCCCACTTTTTCATAATGGAATAAGAAGTAAGCAAGCACTCAAAAAACTATATAATAGGAATATGTGATATTTAGGTTCTGGGGGCCAGCATGACACCTGTAGGGACATGTGGGTGGAGTATAGCCTATTAATCAGTTTTCAGCTGGATGACCTCTTTTTGAGGCCCAACCAAGATAAATGGCTTTTCAAAGCCAGCCCCTTTCTCTTTCCCTTTGGTGGTCAAAACAGAACACTGCCTGAGTTAGCTGCCCTGCCCCTGCACATGTATTGTGCTACCTGTGAGCCAAACCAACCTGTGGACTATGGTAGATCATGCCACAGGGCCATGAAGCTCCACACCATGGTGCTGCCCACTTGCTGGATCTGCCGCTTGTGGACCCACTCTGCTTGTCTTGCCACTTTGCATCGCTATATCAAGAGGCTGCACCATGCTCTGCTTCCCCCCTATGCTACATAGAATGTGGCTCACATTCTATGTTGGGCAGGTTTCTCTCGAGAAACAAAATCCAGGACACAGAAGATTATAAATAAAAGGATAGGTGTATATAGCCGAAAGGGATACAACAGCAAATTAATCCATACAGCAGCACAAAGAACTCAGTTCAACTTACTTTCCTGGGACAATTGATATACTGAAGGTCCTTCTAACTCACGCCAGCTGCTGACCAAGGCCAAGGAAGCAGACCATAGGAAGATAGAATGTCGAGACTTGTCAGAGACCGGGAGCTCACCATAGGGAAGCAGGCTTGAGTTTTCTCTTGAGTTCTTTCAGTTTCAGATATGCTGAATATGTTCTTCCCTTTTGAGTTTTTAATTCTAGGCCTTTCCATGATAATGTTTTACTTTGTCTTTTTGAGTTTCCCTTTGAAATTTTCTACTCAATTCTTTGATTTTAGTTTTTCCCATTTGCTTAGTTGACATATTTAGGGTGGTTTGTATGTTGACTTACACTCTCACGCAAAGACACACATTATTCAAATCACACCTTTACTCTGACAGTGGGGAAATTTTCTTGTGGGTTTGAAATATATATATTGGCCAAATATATTATTTATCAAATATGATATATACTATATATATTAGCCAAATATATTGTTATCTGCACATTTATATATTATCTCTGTGCGTGCGTGTACTCTGACGGCAATTTCCTTTGCATACTGTATCTGATTTGTTATCACCTGACCTTCAGTTCTTGGGGCTCAGGCTGTTAGCTTATCTGACCCATAAGTTATGGAATTCATTAGCATTTTCAGCCAATCGAGCCAACAGCCTCTTCTCTGAACTGTCTACTGTCAGTTTGACCATCACTGCAATCCCACAGGTCAGCAGAAGCATCCAGTCTGACACCAGGCCCTCAAACTTTGCTTCTGCCAGCTTCCACTTCCGTGACTCATTTTCCTTCACTAAATGGCATGCTTTCTTCCTGTTTCTCTCTTTTCATCTATTTCTCTCTGTTTAAGTTCCTCTGGGGTTTTTTCTCTCTAGAGAATCCAGCCTAAAGCAAGAATATATTTTGATATCAAGCAGTATACATCATAAATGGAACAAAAAATAACAAAATTGGGAATCTGTTTGTAAAATGCTTGACACTTGCTTCTGAATTCTGTTGTTCTCAGTATAATCCAGTAGAAATCAGTCCAATGAAAAAGAATTAAGATACACATCCATGCACAATAATTCAAATTCTCATTTTTGGTTGTAAGAGAGTAAGAAGCCAGTAGAAGCAATCTAAATATCCTGGGCAGGCTAAGCTGCTTAGGGAAACAATAATTTTCTAGGATAATTTTGTACCATTAAAATTCATATTTTAAAAATATTTTTCCAGAAAATTAAGTACAGACTGCTTTTGTATTAAGAATTCTACAGTAAAATAACTTCACGTAATAACCCACTTCCACTAGTCAAATTAGAATCAAATGTGGAAAAATGTAAATGTTCCATTTATTTGTATGTTTTTCAATTTAACTTAGGTTTTTATTTCTCTCTCTCATTTTGTGTGGGATTACACAAAGCATGTCGATAGGACAATGTTTGAAAATTCAGGAAAAATATTATATTTATATTTGGTTATTTTAATTACCAAACACAACAAATGAATCTTATATGATTGAAATATTTGTGAGAGATGTGTGTGTAAGCACATGGGTGTTTGCAATTATTTCCTAATTTTGAAAGCACAAACCTGATTTCCCAAAGCTCAAATTATATTTTAAAAGTTAAATAGAAACTGAATATCCTTTTTCATTTATTTTAAGCAAATTATCACCTATTTCTTTCACTAGTTTCCAGTATCCCTATATCTTTAGACTAGTGATATAAACTTGTATGTAGTAGTAAACTAGAACTATTCAAACCCTAATGATATCTAAAATATAAAATAAAATCACCCCTCATTTTATTATAGTTTTTAATATCTTATACCATCATGTCAAAGTTACAGTGTCCTCCTGAATAGAAATCAATATCTTAAATGATTTATAATAGCAAAACTGCATGGTGTGTCTATAGACTATATAGTGTATTATTTTAATAACCATATAGAAATATCATTAATTTTATGACTTAATGATGAAGAAGCAACTAAAGCACCCATGAATATGCCGTGCCTTTCTTTAAGTGAGTAGTAAATGTAAATATTATTTGAGTACTTATTATACATGAGATAGTTAGTATATTGTGCTATCCTGGCCGATAAACACAAGTGGGATTAATTGAAGGGCGGAGAGATAAATGGCACGGTGAGCCTCGCCTTTCTTGTCTCTCGCTCTTTGGTCATCAGACCAGTGTGCCGCTGCCTTGCTTGTTCTGTGCCTCAATTTACAGGCTACACTACCTGTGGGACGCCTAGCCTGTGGACTATGTTGCTTTAAGTTGAGGTCCCGTTTAGACCATATGGTTGGAATGTACATCTCTGGAGCTGGGAACTGACAGTTGGTGACCTGGCTGACAGTTTGCTGTTTGCTGCCTGTGCTGATATAACCTAGCTTTCTCTACAGAAGACTAACTGGCGACCCTCACAACTTAAAGGACTGCCAGTTCTTGTATTAGATATCTATCTCTCTGTATATAAGTTAACAGTTCATGTCTTGTGTTATATATCTATCTTTATAAGTATATATATAATTACTAGCAATCTGGTTTTGTCTCTCCAGAGAACCCAGACTAACACAATACACCAAATAATTAGCATTATATTATTCCTGTTTTATAAATGAGAAACCTAAGGATTAGAGATGTTAAGCTAGTACACAAGATCGCAGAGTTAGGACTGAGACTTAAAACATAATTATCTTTTTGAGAATCGCTGCCCTTACCCATTTTCTTATTAAGTAGTGGTTCAGGGAGTTACAATGAATTTAGCCTAATATAGTTTTTGGAGAAATGAAGAATATTCTCATCAAAGTCCTAGTTGTCTAAGTAATTCCAAAATTATAATATTGAAACAGATGGTATAAATCTGTGGTAGAATTAATGACCTCCTATTATACTTGTAAACTTTTAATTAGAACAAATTTAAATATATTGTTCACAAATGAACCTTCAAAAGACCCACAATATAACTAAATTATTTTTCTGTCTTAATAAAATCAGGGCATTGCAAGACTGTATTGTGGCACATTTATGGGTTTCATAATTTGTCACAAAGGATTTCATGTTCTTCTTTAGTGCCTTGGTCTTGTTGCTTCAGGAAAAATGAAGTTTTCTTCATGTTTGCACAAATGCTACAATTTGTTTTCCACAAAGAGCAAAACGCCCTACTTGATGGTAGTTATTGCAGCGCAAACAGTAAGAAGATGGAGACGACACACGGTTACCACCACTGCGTTTCTTTAAATAGGTGTATGTGTGAGTGTGAGTGTGACTGGGGCAGGGAGGGGGCAGTGTCCTGTGTCTCCACATTGTGCTAGAAGATGCTGAAGAACTAATGGTGTGACGCATAAACATACCTTAAGTAGGAAATGAAAGCTAAATCCCTGGACCATTTCATGACAGTCACCCTGTTTCCTAGCAATCTTTACACCTATCCCTGAACCTACCTTTTAGTTATCTCGTTTTACTGAAGTTTGTCATGAAGTAGTTACAAATGACACCACCTAGCTGTCTTAAGCAGTGAGTATTTGCATGACAGTAGAAAAGAAAAAAAAAATTTGGTTCCCTGGATCATATGTGGCAACACAACAAAGTGTTGGGCTCTCTTTTGGCAATTCTGTTTTGCTGTTGTTGTTTATAACTATCTTCATTCATGTTTTCTTTGGGGAACATTTTAAAGGGAAGGAATCATGATGGGAATAGACTTGCAGTAAATAGTATGGGGCCATATCTCCCCTCCTTTGGCTTCCCTATTGCTGAGAGGCAAGGGTCAAAAATCCACCCACACTTTATCTCTTGTACCTACTCTTATACCAACTATTCCTCCTATGACCTTCTACTTCTATGCTGGGTTTTGATCATTCTTTGCTATGGCCATATAGAACTCCCAGACAATACTCATGACTTTGTATTGGTTTCAGGGAAGTTAGCAATTCATGTTCTGTAAATAGTAAGTATACAATTATTGGTCCACGACAACACCCCTGCTTGGCTAGCATCTGCGTTTCTCTCCAGTCTTCAACCCTCTCAGCAACATGATCTCTTGACCTCTGTGTCACAGTCCCATAGTCTCAGGCCTTCTCCCCTTGCTCTGTCCTATAGTCTTTGTGCCGTAGTCTGTGGTGCCCCTGGCCTTGGCCACCCAGCACTTTGGTTAGATATCTAGACCATGCTTTTCCAGTGCTCTTGGGATTTTTCTCTATGTCAGAGAGAGCACTTATACACAGAGGAATGACTTGGATAGAGGTGTGGTTTGTCTTTTAGTCCAACTCTACCCCCAAGGAAACAGAAGGATTGTGTCTTAAGTTACAAACATGTGACTTGGTCCTCACCCTCTAGTAAAGTCAAGACCTAACCCCATCTTCATCCTCTCCATTAGTGTCGCACATAACTCCCTCCAAAATGGGTTTCAACCACATGCATAGAATTCAGAATTATAAAAGATCATATGAGAAATCATTTTTACACTTGAGCATAGCCAAAAGGCCGAGAAGCAATGAGAAATCATTTTTTAAATGTAATATAAGCACCACATAAATTGATGATATCTCAAACCTTCTTGACACAGAACTTAAAGAATTTCTAACGAAAGCTGAAAATGCCTTGGTTGGTTTAGATATTGGCAATGCATTGTCATGTATTAAAATGCATCCCATTATGATTCTAAGATTTAAAATATTGTGTATATAAAGTTTACCAAAATTGTCACAGGACATCATACTGCCTTGGAGCAATGGCATGCTGTGAATGTCCTATTTCATTGTGACTTCTGGTCCCTCTCAGCCAGAATGAGAGCTTGAATCTCTTTTGCTTCTCACATCATGATGTGATATGGCCCCTATTTATACTGGTTTGGAATGTTGACAAAATATTCAGAGTTTATTGAGGATATGTCTCCACCTCACATTATCTTTGCTCACTGCTATTACAAAAACAGCTTTGCTTAAATTGAGCATTGCATGGAAATGGATTCTGGCTCCTATTAATTGTGAACACAAAACATTCATAATATCAGGACAGAATAAATCTGAGTTAATCGCCATTTAGGAAGTACCCTCAGAATAGCTATGGTGTAGAAAACTGAACTGCATGCAAGCTAAAACTCTTGACATTTGGGGGTCATTATACTGTTCCCTAGCAATCTTTATACCAAAAATCATAGAAACATAACTGATGAAAACTAGACCAGGCTTTTGATGATGTATTTTGCAAGTTTAACAAAAGAACTATTTCTTCTCTGATAACTCTTGGGAAAATTCTGGAAATATAGGCACTTGATTTATGTGGCTACTTCTTTGAACAACAAAATGACTTTGAAAATATTGAAAGAAATTTCTTTGCTGTTGTTAGCTGCCATGGTTGTGTATTTGGCTCATAGCAATCTTAACAACAGCTTGGGTTTGCACTACGGTAATAATCAGAGATTACACTGTTAGGATCCATAGGATTTTCGTTTGTTGATTCTCAGAAGTAGGTCTTTATTTTTAGTCCTAGTCTTGAAATATCACTGACACCTGCATGATAGGAAGAGAAAAGACTCCTGGCATGGGTAGATGGCTCCACATGAGGACCCGAACATGTGTTTCTGGCATGAAAGGCCAGTTTTCTACCACTGAACCACCAAAGCCTCATAAAATTTACTTAGCTGAGCAGAAAGATAATTTTCAGGACAGAGAATTACAACTTGACCCTTTCTTGTTTTTGTTTTTTCCATGGTTGGTTGGTTGTTGTTTGGTTTGATTTGATTTGGTTTAGTTTGGTTTGGTTTAAGGGTTATTTGAGAAGTTACAATACTTTAGAGGTAGTTAGTCAGGAGACTTGGTCGCAATAATAGAGTTTTGTTTTCGTCATGACAAATTTTATTTTAGAGTTAATTCCAAAGAGTCCCATTTCTTTGTCCTTCTGTCATTCTACTTTGTGGGTCTGTTAAGGTCAAATGTTATGAACATATGTTCTAAAATATATTTGTGGAACTTTCACTTCTGAAAAATCATTTTATGTCCACATCATCTGTTCTTGTGTCAGGGGGGAAAAAAGCCAAGTTGAGTAAAAGAAATGAATGTTGAAAATCAACAAATTACATTCCATTTCAGTCCCAGAATTTTCTGTACCAATGGGCCAAAATTCTGAGAAAATACTTTTCACATATTGAAATACTCATTGGAATTGTGGAGATGTCTTCAATTTTAAGCCAATCTACGACTTTCAACATTAATATGTTAACAGCTGCTCTAACCCAACCATGTAGAGAAAATTTTAAATAAATTTTATAGAACTAAAATAATAGTTTTAACATAACCTTTTAAACAAATTTACAAAGATTGGGGATTAAAATATGTTGTTTTTAGGAAAAAGTGTAGATTAAAATATTTGTGTGTGTGTGTGTGTTATTGTTTGAAGTGAACTTGTTTGTCACAAGACTCCAAGTCCACATCAGTTTCACTTTCCTCCTTTTTTCTTTAAGCCACTCAGACCACTGTTTAGGTTTGAGGGCTAAGGAATCTGGAGGGAAGATTAAAATATTTTAAAATTGAATTCAATAAAATTTGTATTCAAATCTCCTCCTACACATATATTTTATTTTCCCTTCATGTTGAAAATGTATTATTTATCAGCAAAAATGAAACTTTATGTTATAGACCATGAATTCACACTCATCTCTTACTATGCTGTGTAAGAAAATATATCCTTAAAAGACGAGAGTTTTCTTTGAAGACTAGCCAAAGCTGGTTGTCAGAATCAATCTAGAAACTCTTTCACAACCTTGAAACTGAACAAAGCAGTTCTACTCTGCACCCATGGAGAGATGATAAGTCAAAATAAGTTCAATGGAAACTAACATCAGACATGAGCTCCTAGGGAAATGAAAGCTGTCATTGTGCAGTTAGCTCTCTGCAGGTTTTTAGCAAGAACAAATGTAGATGGGATTCTATCCATTCTTGATATTCAAATACATTTGGAGGGGTGGATCAAGAAGTATTGCTACAAAATGGTCTTATTGTTAGGAGCTGCTCATCCACTCAGTTCCAGTGCATAACTGCCGTATGCACAGAAACAGATCAGAAATGGAAGCCAAGCCAAGAAACCTCTGAGGATCCCACCAAATAGACTTCAGGTTAGGAGAAGCAGTTCTCAGACTGTTTAGGAGATAGTCATAAAGGTCACCGGACAGACCTGGATTTATGTAGGCTTTTTCATTTTTGGGTTTGGGGGAGTTGTTTCTTTCCCCTAGTTTTTTTTCACTTTTTATTTAACTTTTTGTTTTCTTTTTATTTTATCTCTGTTGTTGTTGGTTTGCCTACCTATATAAAATAAGCATGAGAAACAAGCCTTAGGAGAAGCAACAGTACCGATGGCTCCAGAGGGACTTGGGTAAAGAAGGGGGTGGGAGTGAGTGTGTAAGGAGCAATGAACAAACAACACAAGAGGCAGGGGAAAGACTAGGGAATTTAAAGCAACAATGAGTAAGAGGTAGATATCCTGGGGATGTTGGAGCAACAGAAATCTAGCTGAGAGGAATTACTAAGAGGCAAACAAAGGACAAGCATGATGGTGGAGCAGGAGAAAGGTAAAAACAGAGGATAGATCTAGGAATCAAAGCTATGGATAGAGTTATAAACATAGATATGCACACTCATAAATATATTAACTCATAAAATAAAGGTATTGGCCTATGTAAATATATTTATATGGCAATATACTGAAGAAGTGGACAGAATTTGGGCCTCTGCTCAAGCCCTCCCTTAATGCAAGAATACTTTGTTCTAACAATCTGGCATTATGTGATTCTCACCCTCCTGACACAATTGCTGAAGATAAAATGGATGAATAAGCAAATGTGAAGAAAGCTGATGGTGCACAGGTATCAACAGAAATACTGTCTGGGGTCTTAAAGGCTTGAAGGTAAACAAAAGGCCATCTAGCAGAGAAGCAACCACCCCACATGGGAGAAACACAGTGGTCTGTGCAATTTTGAGTTGTCAACGGAATCAGATAATAGGCACCAGAAGACACCCCCCCAATAAAAGAAACATATTGTTTAGAATGAGGGGGGCTCAGGCCAGAGACCCTGAACCCATCTGTAGATAATAGGACATCCCCTCACAGAAGGTTCACAGGGAAGGGATGAGTCAACCAGGGTGCAATATAGCACTGATGAAACACACAATATTCCTCTGATTCTTTGAGGCTTTCTCAGCACCCACTATCATGACCCCAGTCCTCCCTTTCAGTTCTCACTACACTGGAGCATGTAAACTGATATCTGGAATCCAGGTCAGATCCTCAGGAACAGAAGTGGGAGTAGCAAAACCAGAAGTGGGGGGAGGAGGGGCGGAAAAGGGACTAATCACAATGATCAGAGCATAACTGTGCCACCCAGGGGGACAGAGACAAAAGGGTGAAGGGACACAGATGGTATATAAGATATGATAATAATAGTAATTTATAATTTATCAAGGGGTCATGAGAGTCAGGAGGGGGTGGAGAAAAAGGAGCTGATACCAAGGGTTCGAAGAAAAAGTAAATGTTTAGAAAATAATGATGGCAAAGTATGTACAAATATGCTTGATACAACTGATGTGTGGAATGTTATAAGAGCCGTATGAGCCCCCAGTAAAATGATTTTTTAAATCATTTTATTAGGGGTTCATACAAGTCCTATCACAATTCATACATGCATCAATTGTGTAAAACACATCTGTACATTCGTTGTCCTCATCATTCTCAAAACATTTGCTCTCCACACAATCCTCTGGCATCAGGTCCTCATTTTTCCCCTCCCTCCCCAGACCCCCATCCCTCATGAACCCTTGATAATTTATAAATTATTATTTTGCCATATTTTTTCTCTGTCCCACATCTCCCTTCACCCACTTTTCTGCTGTCTCTCTCCCAGGGAGGAGGTCACATCCAGATCTTTGAAATCAGTTCCCCTTTCCAACACACCCTCCAAATGCCCTCCCAGTGTCGTCACTCACACCACTAGTCCTGAGGGGATTATTTGCCCTGAATTCCCTGTGTTTCCAGTTCCTATCTGTACCAGTGTACATCCTCTGGTATAGTCAGACTTGCAAGGTAGGATTCAGATCATGATGGCGGGGTGGGGGTGGGGGGTGGAGGAAGCAATTATGAAATAGAGGAAAGTTGTATTTTTCATCGTTGCTACATCATCCCCTGACTGTCTCGTCTCTTCCCCAAGAACCTTCTGTAAGGGGATGTCCAGTGTCCTACAAATGGGCTTTGGGTCTCTACTCTGCACTCCCCACCTCATGCACTATGGTAAGATGTTTTTGTTCTGATGATGCCTGATACCTGATCCCTTGACACCTTGTGATCACACAGGCTGGTGTGCTTCTTGCTTCTTCCATGTGGGCTGTGTTGCTTCTGAGCTAGATGGCCGCTTGTTTACCTTCAAGCCGTTAAGACCCCAGATGCTATATCTTTTGTTAGCCGGGTACCATCAGCTTTCTTCACCACATTTGATTGTTCACCCACTTGTCTTCAGCAGTTGTGTTTGCGAAGGTGAGCATCATTGAATGATCTTTTTAAATGAAAAAAACATTGCCCAGTCCTGTGCCATCTTCAAAACTGTTGTTATGTTTGATCACATTGTTCCAGTCACTGCATCAATCCATCTCTTTGAAGATCTTCATCAAAGACCATCATTTCACTGACTTCATCATTTTCACTGACCTTTCACTTTACCAAGTAAGGTGGCCTTTTCTAGGGAATGGTCTCTTATAACATGTTTGGGAAAGGTGCTTTGCTACCTAGAGCATGTCAGAACTCTCCCACGATATAACCTAAGTTAGTGTGACCAAATCTATGATGGATTTTTGAAAATCATTTTACTGGGGGCTTGTGCAATTCTTATCACAATCCATATATACATCCATTGTGTCAAGCACATGTGCACATTTGTTGCCATCATCATTCTCAGAACATTTGCTTTCTACTTGAGTCCTTAATCTCAGCTACTCATTTTCCCCCTCCCTCCCTACTCCCCCCTACCTCATGAACCCTTCATCATTCATAAATTATTATTACTTTGTCATATGTTACACTGTCCGATGTTTTCCCCCGCCCGCTTCTCTGCTGTCCATCCCCTAGGGAGGAGGCTATACGTAGATTCTTGTAATCAGTTCCCCCTTTCTACCCCACATTCCCTCCATCCTCCAGGCATCTCCACTCTCACCACTGGTCCTGAAGGAGTCCTAGATTCCCTGTGTTTCTAGTTACTATCTGTACCAATGTACATCCTCTTGTCTAGCCAGATTTGTAAGGTAGAATTGGGATCATGATAATGGGGGGGGGCATTAAGAACTAGAGGAAAGTTATATGTTTCACCATTGCTACTTTGCACCCTGACTGGCTCATCTCCTCCCTACAACCCTTCAGTAAGGGGGTATCCAGTTGGCTACCAATGGGCTTTGAGTCTCCACTCTGCACTCACCCACATTTACAATGATATGATTTTTTGTTCCCTGATGCTTGATACCTGATCCCTTTGAAAGCTCATGGTCACACAGGTTGGTGTGTTTCTTCCATGTGGGATTTGTTGCTTCTGAACTAGATGGCCACTTGTTTATCTTTGAGCCTTTAAGACCTCAGATGCTATATCTTTTGATAGCTGGACACTATCAGCTTTCTTCACCACATTTGCTTATGCACACGTTGTCTTCAGTAATCATATCCGGAAGGTGGGCACACACTGATATGATTTTTAGTTCTTTAATGTCTGATAACTGGTCCCTTCTACACCGCGTGGTCAGACAGGCTGGTGTGCTTCTTCCATGTGGGCTTTGATGCTTCTCAGCCAGATGCCCACTTGCTTATCTTCAAGCCTTTAAGACCCCAGATGCTATATCTTTTGATAGCCAGGCACCATCAGCTTTCTTCACCACATTTGCTTATGCACACATTTTTCTTCAGCAATCGTGTCAGGAAGGTGTGCATCCTGGAATGCCAATTTAATAGAACAACGTTTTCTTGTATTGAGTAAGTGCTTGAGTGGAGGCCCAATGTCCATCTGCTGCCTTAATACTAAACCTATATATATGCACGTAGATCTGTTTCCCCACACTCATATAAATATATTTACATATATTCTTGTCCCACTGTCCATGATGGAATATTCTGTGAATCAACCAAGCAATTTGGGATAGAATAAACCTCTTAATATGAATAGAGCCTTGATCTTGAGAGAGGTTTCATTCAGGGTATGGTCTATTCTTAGTACAAAGTGACAATGAGTGGACATTATGAGACTTCTACTGCTTGGTTTGGAACCTGCATATGATTCATTGAACTCCTATGACAGTGCCTGCCCATCCCAGGAGGCCTCAGCACACTGCAGATACTAGATTTATTTAGCTGATCTCAGATCCGTTCAGGTTGGCCTCTACTGACCTGGGGTCTCTATGCTTCATGTTCCTGTTTCCTGTTTATCAACCCCTCCAGCTCCAAGCCAGAGAAGCCTTTAGCTTATGACTGACCCATACACTTGAACCAAACTGGATTTACCCACCTCTACAACTGTCTGAGCCACCTCTTCATGCAAATCTCTATCTGCATACAAATATATACAAGGGTCACTGGTTTTCTTTTAACAAACCCAGACCAACAAAACGTCCAAAATAAGTGAGATTAAGTCATGTTTCTAAGAAGCATTCTGGGTGTACTTATTCCAAGATGGAGTTACCTGTTCTGGCATTGGACTTACAGTACTCTTGTCAGCTCCATATTTCAAAAGCATAGATTTTTTTGTGGTCTTCCTTCTTCCATGTAAAACCTTCACATGCATATGAAGTGCTTTGAAATAGCAAGGACTGGGCCAGGGAAATGCTCGCAATGATGTCCTTGCAGGTCAACCAGCTTCAAGGGTTTTGTGCATCAAATGCTCCAATGTAGCACGCCTTTTGATTTCTTGACGACTGTGAACATCGACTGTGATAAAGCAAGTAGAGAGCGATAGCAAAGAAACATGTGAAACTGTTGCTTGTGAGCATAGCCTTCATCGAAGTGTACTTCTCAGGATGGTGTGTCCATTCTTTGAACCTTTCTCTAGCAAGTTCTATGCTCTTCATGTCAGGACACTTCAAAACCTTCAGGTTTACCAACCTCAAGGAATGAAGTTTGTGTCCCTTTAATTATTCTTTGAGTTAAGGGATCAAAGAGTCTGAAGGGTTCAGATTAGGTCTATTATGTGAGTAGGATAAGGTTTCCTAATTAAATTCTCGTAGGATAGTTCTTGCTATTTTTGAGAAATGAGTATCATAATGAGGGAGGGGAGGGATCCTCAGCATAATTATCCTGAAAATTTTCTCACCAATATAGCTTTCCATTTTTATAAAACTTCTCCATGACAAGCCCTTTCTCCATAAGCCATTTGTCTTTCAGAAAGCCTACTAAGACTATGCCTTTGTGAGTCTCAAAACAGTCACCATAGCCTTGTAAGCTGACCTCTCTGCCTTGAATTTAACGGACCCTGCAAATCCCCTTGGAAAACAGTGTTTTTATTGGATAGTTTTTGGAAGAACCCTCATGGAGCCCTGGAGGTGTTGTGGTTACATTTTGTATTGCTATTTACAAGTTCAGCCATTCCAACCCACAGGGGTGAGATGGGGGTGGGGGAGACTAAGCTGCTCCATGTGGGGAAAACTAAGCTTTCTGTTGTCATAAAGAGCTACAGTCTAAACCCACAGGGACAGTTTACTCTGAGTCAGAATTGACGTGATGGTGGTGAATTTGGGTTTGTTTGTTTTTTTAAGGAGACTAAGACGCATGAGTTACTGAAGAGAACTTGTCTGTAGCCCTCCACTGATTGTAGATACATGCTTAAACATGTTCTACTTGGAATCAACCCATGTATGTACTAAATAGAACCCTAGTCGCTATATTTTTTTGTCTCTCTGGTAATCAGGGATACAAGGATGTTCCAACCACGGATCAAGTAGTCTCTCATAAATTTTTAAATAGAAAATTTTTTTTCTTTCTCAGACTGCATAACAATTTGATATTCTTCTTTGTATAACTCCTCAGATAAAGATCTTAGTATTTTTCTGAGTTTCCCATTGTTTATGAAATAATATTTAATTTTACATTGCTGTGCTCCCCAAACTACACACAAATATATTTTATCCGCACATCTTTATACTAAGAAGCCAAGCATATGCTTGATTTTAATTTTAATAAAAGATACATTTTCAATTTATAGTTAGTCACTTGTGTCTATTTGTAGAACATATGGTTTCTTAAAAGCTATAAACATGTTCATATTTAGGATCAAGATGTTCTAGATATCTAATTGGATATCTAATTGTATATATAAACCCTTTCGAAAATTAGAAACTTAGCAGCAATTTATCATTCTCTTTAAATTCTGGGAGTATACTGGTCTGAGCTGTGTGGCTCTAAGATGTTTCTCAAATGGAGAATGGACTGGAGATATTTGGAAACTGTGCTGCATTCAATATGAAAGTTGGCTTCTTTGCTCCATTGTCTGGAGTAACACTGGAAAAGCTGAAAGAGTTAGGGAACGGGCCAGGCTTCTTCCATTCCATGCAGCCTAGGGAGGGAGATATTTTGGAGGAATAAGTGGCAGATTTGCCAATGAGTTAGATGTGATCACTAAAGTACAAAGAGAAAATAAGAATGACTCTCAGGATTAGAGTTCTTAGAAAGGATTTATCTATTTGCTAAAATATAGCTTGAACATACTTAAAGCAGAATTTCAATTTTAAGGATTTAAATACATATTTCACATACATAATTAAGTCTGAGATTGGACTGCAAATATAATTTGGGAAATTTTCAACTTAAAGTTATTTTCTAAGATCACAAGAGTAAGTGCTCATTCTGGGCTAAAATGTAGAAAGGCGGTGCAGTGATCTGGTACTGGGCTCAAAAGAACAAATGACTATCTTCCAGAGAGAGGAAACGTTTAAAGGAGAAGAATAAACAAAGAAC
Organism: Tenrec ecaudatus; assembly: GCF_050624435.1. Lineage (NCBI taxonomy): Eukaryota > Metazoa > Chordata > Mammalia > Afrosoricida > Tenrecidae > Tenrec > Tenrec ecaudatus. The sequence goes on along the minus strand of NC_134532.1, from coordinate 93,576,368 downwards.
AGAAGAAAGTGATGTTATAGGATATTGAGATAGTTAAAGTATATTGTGGCAATATGACCAATAAACACATGTGGGGTTAATTGAAGGATGGAGGGATAAATGGTTCAGTGAACCTCACCTTTAGAGTTCTCAGGTCTCTTGATCTCTGATGGTCAGACCAGGGTGCAGCTGCGGTAGCCAGTTCCCTGCTTCAGCTGGCAAGGCTCACTTTCTGCAAGGCTCACGTCCTCCTTCTCCCAAGAAAAAGGCACATGGATCTACCCAAATGCAGCCCTGGGTGCTAGAGCATCTGTGTGGAGACCTCTGGCAGTGCTGAGATGCTTACATGTTCACTGACTCAGCTTTCCTTCTGCAGTCAGCAGGTATCATTGTGTCTTTTGTGAGATGGAGGAAGACTTTGTGGATTGGTGTTGGACATATGGGTGCGTGGGTTAATGTTGGACTTGTTGGCTTGGGCAGCACTGGGTTGGGATGTTTTCATGATGTGCACTTACCCTTCATATAAAACTCTGTCTTATAGATATGAGTTTCTGTGGATTTGTTTCTCTAATGTACCCAAACTAACACAGATATGAAAGAGGATAGATTTACAGAGGGGCAGAGTGGTGACTCCTGCAGAATTCTATCAGTAGTTCAAAACACCAAGTTCACAAAGAAAAATGTATACACAGATTGGACACCAAGCAAAGTGTGCTTCTCTGCTCAGGCATAAAATAATTCAAGTGGATACTCATGTATTTCAGTTGAATTTATGAACTAATTGAAGACAAGTTGCTAAGTAAAATTAATTAAAAACATTGTCAAAATTGTTTAGGTATATAGCCCCATTAAAGGATACCTAATTTATTACTCAAAATATTTTAAAAATTCTATTTTGTCTATTTCCACTCACTCTCCCAGGCAAAATGTTCCTCCTTCCCCAACTCTCCAAAGCTGCTGCTCACTTTCCAGCTCCCTCTGTCTCAGCATTTCCCTCTTTCATTTTAATTGAATAAATAAAATCAAGTCACCTTGTATGTCTATTATTTTTTCTGGTTATTGTCTTATTTGCTATATTTTTAACTGTTATTTATTTTAATTTCCATTTTTTTCATAAAGCAGAGTTTTGAACTACACAAAAACAAGAATTTGTCATCTTGCAACTGATGTCTTTGGTCTTTTCTTTCTGTGCTTTCATTTTTCTAGTTTCTGTCATAAAAATCTTGAACTCAAGTAACAATAAAATCACTTTCATTAGTAGTAGAATGAGGAGGTCAGAAGTAAATGCAAAATTTATATTCATAAGCAGAAAGAGAAAAAGGAAATGATAAAAAAATTAAACATGTGTCAGTTATTAAACATTGCTCCATGTCACATGCCAATCAATTAGGTTTACCACTCTAAGGCCAACCAAGCTAACAGGAAGCACCAATTGTCAAAGTAGCTTCAGAGATCCAGTGTATTGCTAAACTCAAGAAGAACAGCACAGTAGAGAGTCAATGAGAGGTGATTAAAAGAAAACCTATTAGGCTAATGACCCAGAGACTCTGAGTGAAAGTTGAGTCTATTTAAAAAGAAACTGAATATGAGTGCAGAAAATATAACCAAAGACTGAGAGGGTTATGCTTAGAGGTTGATGAATCAACTTAAGACTTAGATAATTTATAGTTTAAAAAATGAAAAGTATCAGAGAATTCAGATTTTATTTTCTGGTGTGTGCTCAAGAATGGTAAGTTCCCATAGGCAAAGAAAATCCACAGCTACTGAGAGTATGTGTCACCCATTGACCTTGGTGTATCTTGAGACTCTGCCTGAGCCCTCCGACCCAGTGACTTACTTTTCAAGGTGTTTGGTTATGTATAAAAAGTGTTGGTAACATTTCCCTGCAAGTGCAGCTCCATCCACGGATATGTGTTCAGCATATGTAAATAACCATGTACAAATGCCCACTGTTAAGCCTGTATAGATTTGAAGGGATATTCCCCCCTTCTCTCACTCATCCATTCTGTCTGTGTGTCCATTTATGCAGATGCTCAGAGATCACCACTATTGTCAGCTTGGGAACATATAGAAATATTAACCTCTATTGCTTTTAACTCTTCCACTCCTGCAAGTGCATTTCCATTCGTCCACCATCTTTTGTCAACCGCACTTTTATTGTACATTACCTTCCTCTTCTTCCAGCTTCTTAAAATGTAGCTGACCACATTGGAAACAATTTAAACTATGCTATTCCCGCTTGTTATTTTGTAACTGTCTTCTTTAAAAAATAATGTCTCCAGTTCTCATTTCCACCTTCTCTAACTGCATTAATGGAACCCTGGTGATGTAGCTGTTACAGATTGGCTGCTAAAAGTTACAAACTACCAGCTGCTCTGATGGGGTAAAAATGGCTGTCTACTCTCATACAGAATTATAGCCTTGTAAACCCACAGGGAAAGTTCTACCCTGTGTGACAGGGATGCTACGATTCAATAGCAACTTGATGTCAGCCAGGTTGAATGATTCTTTCAGAAGTTGTCAAAAATTAAATAGAATGCAAAAATATTGATATCCTACACATGAGTGAAATAAAATAAATTGGCCAATTTGAGTCAGACAATAATATGGTTTACTATGGCTGGAATGACAAATTGAAGAGAAGATTTCAAAATCTAAAAGTTCAATGCTGTCTGTGAGAAAAATAATATCTATACACCGATATGAAGACCAGTTCACACAATTGCTATTCAAATTTATATACTAAAACCTAAATTCAATGATGAATAAATTGAAGAATTTTAGCGTCTTTTGTCAGAAAGTGGTTAAATAGAATCAATATGCATTGATAATTATTGATGATGGGAACACAAAAGTAGAAAATGCAGAGTATGATAAGTAGCTGGAAAATAGGAACTTGGTGACAGAAACAAATCTGTGGATAAAAATAATAGATAAGAGAATCTTACAAGACCAATGACTTTTTCATTGAAAAGAACTTTTTTTTCAACATCATAAACTGAGTATACATCAAAAAATCACCAAACGGAATATTCATTAACCAAATAGATTACATGAGTGGGAAGAAAGGATGGAGATTCTTCATTTCATCAGCCAAAAGAGGCCAATAGTTGAATGTGGAACAGACCAAAAAGTGCTCATATGCAAGTTCAGGTGGACCGTGAATAAGATGAAAACATGTGTATAAGAGCCAGACACAGCTGTGAGTATATCCTGGATTTAAACATAATCGCAAGAATGAGTCTGATGCATTGACCATTATTGGCCAGATTATGAGATGATCGAGACTTTCATCTCTGAAGAAAGCAAGAAAATGAGAAAGAAGGAATAGGCTGAAGCGCATGTCAGAAGATACTCTGAGACACGATTAGATATAAAACAGGCTCAGAGACTTTAGGAAATGATGACCGAGAAGGGCTGTACAGAACATTGCAAACGTTGCTTGGAAAGAAGAGTCAAACCTAGTGAATTTACAAAGAAATGGAGGTAGCAATCAAAAAGAAAGGACACATTCATCATACCTCAATCGGAAAGAAAGAAAAGTAAAGCCTTGAGTTGCAATTTAAAAAGATTCAATGTCAAATATTGAATGATTTGGGAAACATCAGAAATGATAGAAGGAATAGAGTATTATGGTCCCAAAAGGAATTGGCCAACAGTCAACCATTTCAAGAGATAATATGGGATTAATAAATGATAGTACAGAGGGAAGCTAAGCTACAGTGAAGGAATTGGAGAGTTGGGGGCTGGGGTGGGGAGGAGATAATCCCAGGAATTGATAGAATACCAGATACTATGTTTCAAAGAAATCTGATTCTGGGCTGGAAGCACTTTCTAATTTATGCCTAGACTGCTACTGGTTACATCAAATAAAAGAGATTTATAATTTTTCACATCCTATATAAAGGTAACCCCATATGCTGCAAAACGTGTCTAATTATATATCAGATGCAAGTAATATTTTGCTGACTGTGATTAAAGCATGAATGCACAGTGCATCGACAGGATGCTGCCAGAAATTCAAGTCAGATTCAAAGAGAATGAGGAGTATCATTGATGATGTCAGATGGATCTCGGTTGAAAGCAGAGAAAACCAGAATAATGTCTCCTTGGGTTTCATGGACTACACGAAAGCATTCAACACTGTGGATCAGAACAAAATATGGATACCATTGTGAGACTGGGAATTCCACACTTCATTGTGCTCATGGGGACCCTGTACAACCACTGAGAGGTAATCGTTTGAAAAGAATAAAGAGGCAGTGCCTATTTTAAAATCCGAAAAGGTGAGCATCATGGATATATACTTTCACCATAATTACTCATACTCATTTAACATGTCTGTAGACACAATAACCGGACAAGGTTTACTGTTTGACAAAGAACGTGGCATCCGGAGCGGAGGACTATTCCTGAAACACTTGCAGCAGGCAGGTGTCACAACCTTGCTGTTGAAGAGGACTTGAAACACTCACTGATGAAGATCCATAACTGCAGCTTTGAGTGTGGATTAAAACCTTAGGTAAACGGGAAAAAAAATCCTTATACTTGGAAATATCATGATAAATGAAAAAAGGTTTGAAAATTTCCAGGATTGTCTTTTCCTTGAATTCACAATCCAGCTGTGCAAACGGCAGTTAAAAAATCAAACAACAATTGGCAAATGTGCTGCATAAGGCGTATCTAATGTATTGAAGACTAAAGATGCCACTCAGAGGACTAAGGTGCTCGAGGCCCAAGCGATGTGCTTTCAATGCACCTCACAGGCATGTGAAAATTGAACAGTGAATGACGAGGGCCACCGAAGGACTGATTCACTGGAATTATGGTGCTGGTGAAGAATATTGATAGGTCCATGAATCAACAGAAAACGAACTATTCTGTTTTGAAGAAAGCGTAACCTTAGAATGTCCTTTAATCAAGGATGGTGAGACTTTTTCTCAAGTGCTTTGACATGTTATCAAGAGAGCCCAGTTCCTAGAAAAGGATGTCATGCTTGGCGAAGTAAGGTGAAAGAGAAAAGTCCTTAAGGAAATGTATGGACACCGTGACTCTAGTAATAAGCTCCAACACAATGATCAATGTAAAAATGGCCCAAGATCTGGCAGTGTTTCATTTTGTTATACATAGGGTTGATGTGCGCTTGAGATGACTCAGTGGTACAATAACTGACATATGTTTCATTGCTCATATCAGTTATTCATAATGGAAAACACTGGAAGCAATTCAAATGTTCATTAACAGAAGAACAGGTGAACATGGAGATAGTCATGCAATGAATGCTACATGGCAAGTAAAAATTTAAAACTACTGACAGACTCAATGAAGAAGCCCTGGTGGGGTAGTGGTTACATGTTAGTCTGAATCTGCATAGTCGACAGTTAGAAACCAGCAGCCGCTCTGCAGGAGAAAGACTGCACTTTCTAGTCTCATAAACAGCTACACTCTCCAAAACCCACAGGGGTTCACTATGACTCAGCATTGACTTGATGGCAGTGAGTTTCAGTTCTGAATATACACAATAGCTTAAATCAGTTTCATAGGCATTATATTGGAAGAATGAAAACCAGCTAATACTTAAATAATGGTTAATTCTAAGATAGTTAATAATCAGGGAAGGAGCACAGAGTAAATGGAGACTGGTAGTTACATAATTTCACATCAACTTGATCAATAAGTGTAGGGTCGGAGGCTAGTCCATCAGGTCACAGACTGATGATGCCTCTTTGTGGGTATGGCCTACTCATTTGTGGGTTCTGGGAATTTCTCCTCTCTCTCTCTCTCTCTCTCTCTCTCTCTCTCTCTCTCTCTCTCTCTCTCTCTCTCTCTCTCTCTCTCTCTCTCTGCCTTCATCTTCCTGTTAACCAGCCATGCAGAGACTCACTGAGGCCTGCGAGTAGGCTCTCTCACTCTCTGCTTCATCCTCCTATTAAAGGGCCATTCTGGGAGAGCTGGAGGAGCCCTGTGGAGATGCTTCCATGGCCATTGGATACACAAGATCTTGAACCCACTGTGATCTACTTGCATTTTGCCTCATTGCATGTGCTGCATGAATATGGAGATTTATGGGCTAATATTGGACTTACGGACTTGATGTGGACTGGACTGGGATTTTCATATGCAATTACTCTTTTATATAAAGCTCTGTCTCTGGGTTTGTTTCTCTAGTCAATAAGGCCTAACACAGTCACCATACATGTTACCATGGGTTGGGGTCGATGGCGGTCTATCGAACCAAAACTAAGCCCACTGTCATTGAGTTGTCTCCAACCTGTGACCATCGTGTTTGGTTTTGAGAGGCTGTGAACCTTTGTGAAAGCAGATGGCCTTGTCTTTCTCCCAAGAAACAGCTGGTGGACTGAACTGTAGGTAGACGTCTAACACTTGTCCCTGGTTAATGCAAACCCAGGCTCCCGGGTGGTGAAAATGGCTTACATTGGACTAGTTATTTATAGATTGGAAGTAAAAATCCATGCAGAAGAAGGCCAGACAATGTGCTTCCATGAAGATTACAGCCAAGATAACCCCCAAGCCGTTTGACTCTGCAGTGCATGGTGTCTCCATACATGGGATGACTTAATGGAAAAAGCCTGCCAGACACCAACAAAATTTCAAATTGCAAACTAAAATCTGTGCATGATGTGTACTTGTATGATTTTTTTCCCTCTGTAAATGAATGCAATTGTATAATGTCCTATGGGATTATAGTTTTTGTAAAAATAAAATCCATGACAACAATAGCACAAAGGGGGAGTACATGAAATGACATATTTATATGATTCTTACATGTTCCATAAAGTGGTTTAATAAACTAAAAGCAGACCCAAAATAGTTACTGGAACAGACAGTCTCATCCATCCCCTTTGGACTGGCCAGTGCATTTGAACATCCCATCTAGTGGTTCACAGCTGTGGTGAAGGGAAGCTGGCCTGTGTTTTGTTCGGTTGTACCCTGGGCCACAATGGGTTGACGGCACCTAACAGCAACAACAACCACGATCAATGCCTCCTCAGTCTGACCATAAGGTTTGGTGGAATTATGTAAATGAGATGTGTACAGACTATTAAAAGAGATTGGTCAGTTTTGATTGCCATCCTCCTGGCTATAAGAACACTATCTCAGGAGCAAGAACAGAGAAGTTTCAGGAATCCTCGAGGAAGAGGAGCCACCAGTACAGTAATTCAGATATCCTTCTTTATTTGAAGTGGCTACCAGGCAGCAGAGGCCATGCCCCATCAAGACCAGAGACTGAGCAAAACGATCATGAGCTGAGGAGCAGCGCCAAAGGTAGTGAAATTATGAAACAGAGTAGTGGGCAGGCTTCCTGGGCCAGGAGATGGAGCCAAAGGACCATGTGAATGAGAGACTAAGACCAGCAAGACCTAGAGAGACTTGGTTCCTAGAGAAGAAGAGATACTGCTTTGGATAAAAGATGAGATTGTTATATAATTGTGAGGTTGTCTAGGAGTTCAGGGCAGCCATTGCAATGGGAGTAGCTAAGTAGAGTGTGGTGGGAGGAACAAGGGGTTCCAGAAGAGGAAACAGAAGGCTGGCAGGTGGAGTCACATCTGACCTCTGCCTCTGGCACTCAACCATGAACTAGTGTTGAGAAGGAGTCCCCTTATTTGTTAGCCAGAAGACTGATGTGTTCTCCTCACTGTTTGCTTAGCAGCCCAATGCCAGGACTCTTTTGAAGTAGACTGTAATATGCTAGGGATATATAGTGTACTATAGTGTTACCACTAAAATGATAAAGCAAAATGTATCACCAAAAAGTTAATTGAACAAATTGAATACTTTTTTTAATTATTATTGGGGACTCCTACAAATCTTGCTACAATCCATACACCAATTGCATCGGGCATGTTAGTATACATGTTGCCTCCATTCTTTTCTAGACATTTACTTTCTTTTTTTTTTAAGCAAAAGGGAAGATATTTTTGGAGCCCATACAGTAAACCCTAGAGGGACACAGCATACCCTACTGTGTAGGCATGCCCAGCAAAGGGTCATACCATTCACTGTACCCCCATATCCCAGAAGGACTCCCCTTGAGCCAAGCCCAAAGCCCCAGGACTGGCTGGGGTGGGGATGATATTTATTTTCTTTTGAGTCCTTGGTATCAGCTCCTCTTCCCCCCCCCCCTTCTCCCCTTCATAACCTCTTGATAGATTATAAATTATTATTATTTTCATATATCAAACCAACCACTGTCTCCATTCCCCCATGTTTTCTGTTGTTCTTCCCCCTGTAGAGGGCAGAGGGAGGGGTGTATGGTTATATGTCATCATTGCAACTGGTTCCGTCATTTCTCCCTTCCTCTCCCCCTTCCCCCTACATTGTGGTATCGCTAGTTCCAAACCTGTACCTGGATTCCGTGTGTCATGAGCCCCAACCTCTTATACCTGTGTACATGCTCCAGTCTAGTTGGAATTGAGAAGCAGCACTGGGTCATGATAGTGAGGGGTGAGGAAGCCTCAAGGAATTTGAGGAATATTGTGTGTTTCATCAATGCTTTACTACACCTCGATTGACTCATCCCTTCCCTGTGTCTCCTCTGTGGTGGGATGTTCCATTGTCTACACATGGGCTTTGGGTCTCTGCTCGAACTCCCATCATTCTCAACAATATGTTTTTGACAAATGGAATAGTTTAAAAATACTTGATTGATCTAAAACAATAAAAAGTGAAGAATAAAGATTAGGGACAGATATAATGTAAAAATAAATTATGAAATTAAAGCCATGACCTCCATAATAACAATACTTTAAAGGACTGCTAAGGTACTAAATGATCCAATTAATATTAAGCACATTTGAATTACTAAAAATACAAAGTAGATTTGTGTTACATAATGTACACATTACAGGATTGCTACTTAAAAGTGTATGAAATATTTTTTATAAAATTGAAAACAAGCACTGTTTTATGCTGCATTAAAAAAATCCACAGAGACAGGTACCAAAAATAACTACCGTATATACTCGAGTATAAGTAGACCCAAATATCTGCCAAGGCACATAATTTTACCACAAAAACTACATAACAAATGTGCTGAAAAACTTGGCTTGTACACAAAAATATATATGGTACTCAACATTTAGTCATTTCAAGAAGTAGCATATAATCAAGAACCAATGGTACTGGGAGGGGAAAACAGCTCCAGGAATTGAAGAATTATCAACTGAAATGTTTCAACAAGCTGACAAAGCACTGGAAGCACTCATTCATCTATGCTAAGAAATTTAAAAGACATTAAACTGGTCAATTGACTGGAAAAATGCCCATTCCAAAGAATGGTGGGCTAATAAAACATTCAAATTGTGTAACAATATTATATATATTACATTCAAGTAAAATTTAGCAGGATATCATTCAACATTCTATATGCAGGTAACACAACCTTGTTTGATGAAAGTGAGGAGGAACTGAAGCACTTGTGGATGATGATCAAGGATTGCAGCCTTCTATGTGGATTACAACTTGATGTAAAGAAAAGAAATACCTGGTCCCTTGGCACCTCGTGATCGCACTGGCCGTTGTGCTTCTTCCATGTGGGCTTATTTGCTTCTGAGCTAGATGGCCGCTTGTTCACCTTCAAGCCTTTAAGACCCCAGACACTATCTCTTTTGATAGCCGGGCACCATCAGCTTTCTTCACCACATTTGCTTATGCACCCATTTGTCTTCAGCTATCCTATCATGGAGGTGTGCAGTAAATGATATGATTTTTTGTTCTTTGATGCCTGGTAACTGATCCCTTTGGGACCACTCGATCACACAGGCTGGTGTGTTCTTCCATGTGGACTTTGTTGCTTCTGAGCTAGATGGCCGCTTGTTCACCTTCAAGCCTTTAAGACCCCAGACACTATCTCTTTTGATAGCCGGGCACCATCAGCTTTCTTCACCACATTTGCTTATGCACCCATTTGTCTTCAGCTATCCTATCATGGAGGTGTGCAGTAAATGATATGATTTTTTGTTCTTTGATGCCTGGTAACTGATCCCTTTGGGACCACTCGATCACACAGGCTGGTGTGTTCTTCCATGTGGACTTTGTTGCTTCTGAGCTAGATGGCCGCTTGTTTATCTTCAAGCCTTTAAGACCCCAGTCACTATCTCTTTTGATAGCCGGGCACCATCAGCTTTCTTCACCACATTTACTTGTTCACCCACTTTGGCTCCAGCCGTTGTGGCGGGAGAGTGAGCATCATAGAGTTCCAATTTAATAAAAAGAAGGTATTCATGCATTGAGGGAGTGTTTGAGTAGAGGCCAAAGGTCCTTCCACCACCTTAATACTTGATCTATAAATATAGACACATAGATCTATTTCCCCATCCTCCTATATATATTTGCATGTACATGTCTTTGTCTAGACCTCCATGAATGCCCTTTGACTCCTAGCTCTTTTCTCCATCTCCCTTGACCTTCCTCCTGCCCTACTACCATGCTTCATCGCCACTTGGGCTAGAGTATACCTATTCTCTAAGCAACCTTACCCTTGATCATTTCCCACCAGGCCTGCCACTCCCCCTTCTCTACCATTTGGGGTCCCATGTTTTTCCCTTGTCCCTGGGTTTGTTAACACCACTTCCTTACCCACCCTACCCCCCCACCCCAAGTCCCCCCGGAACTGTCGGTCCCGTTGTTTTTCCTCCAGATAGTTCATCCAGCCTGTCCTATTCAGACAGACCTGTGGAGTCACTAACATGCACGAAAACTAGACAGAGGAAAACAAAGCAACAGTATACAACCAGACAACAAAACAACAAAAACAAACCACTGAAAAAGAACAGAACAAAACAGTTCACAAGAGAAAAGCTTGTAGTTAGTTCAGGGATCGTTTGCTGGCCCTTAGGAGCGTTTTCCAGGTATAAGGCATCATGCAAAAAAAAAAAGATATGAGTGTGTGTATGTATGTGTATATATGTGTATATGTATATATGTATGTGTATATATGTATATATATATATCATATTAAATGAAGGGGGAAGTGCAGAGTGGAGACCCAAGGCCCAAGTGTCGGCCAATGGAGATCCCCTCATAGAGGGGTTTAGGAGAGGAGATGGGTTAATTAGGGTGTGAGGTAGTATCGATGAAGAACACAGCTTTCCCCCAGATCCTGGATGCTTCCTCCCCCCAACTACCATGATCCGAATTCTACCTTGCAGGGCTGGATAGGACAGAGGCTGTACACTGGTACATATGAGGGTTGGAGGTACAGGGAATCCAGGGTGGATGATACCTTCAGGACCAAGGGTGTGAGGGACGATGCTGGGAGAGTGGAGGGTGAGTGGGTTGGAAAGGGGGAACTGATTACAAGGATCCACATGTGACCTCTTCCCTGGGAGAGGGACAGCAGAGAATGGGGGGAAGGGAGACTCCGGATAGGGCAAGATATGACAAAATAACGATGTATAAATTACCAAGGGCATATGAGGGAGGGGGGAATGGGGAGGGAGGGGGGAAAAAAAGAGGACCTGATACAAGGGGCTTAAGTGGAGAGCAAATGCCTTGAGAATGATTGGGGCAGGGAATGTATGGATGTGCTTTATACAATTGATGTATGTATATGTATGGATTGTGGTAAGAGTTGTTTGAGTCCCTAATAAAATGTAAAAGAAGAAAAGAGAAAAAAATGATTAGGGCAAAGACTGTACAGATGTGCTTTATACAATTGATGTATGTATATGTATGAACTGTGAAAAGAATTGTATCAGCCCCAATAAATTGTTAAAATAAAAATAAATAAAGAAAGAAAGAAAAGAAATATACTTATACCTAGACCAACAGGGACCCATCATGATAAATGGAGAAAAGATTGAAGTGGTCAAGCATTTCAATTTGCTTGACTCCACAATCAACACTCATGGGAGCAGCAGTCAAGAGAAATGAAACAGTACATTGGGTCAGCCTGCTGCACAAGCCCTCTTTAAAGTGTTGCGAAACAAGATTAGTATTTTGAGGGCTAAGACACAACTGATCCACATGCAAAGTGACACTTTTAGTCGCCTCACATGCATGTGAAAAATGGACATTGAATAAGAGAGGCCAGAGAATACTCAATGCATTTTAATTATGGTGCTGGAGAAGAATATTGAATGTATCATGGGCCGTCCAAAGAACAAACATATACATATGTCTGGGAAGAAATATCAGCAGCATCTTCCTTAGAAGCAAAGATAGCAGACTTCATCTTACATATTGGACCATGTTATCAGATGAGAGTAGAATCTTTGTGATAGTGTAAGAAGAGGATATAAACAGACACTGGATTCCTGGCATTTCATTTCCCCCCACATATGGAATGGGTAAGGATTAGATGGCATGCAACACAGTTAGAAGGATAATTATTGGCCTGGTCATCTAAAGGTCAGAGGTTCAAAGCCAGCAGCTGCTCCTAAGGAGAAAGAGGAGGCCATCTATAGCCATAAAGATTTACAGCCTCAGAATTTCAAAGAAGCTGTTCTCTTCTCTCCTGTGGGGACACAAGGAACTATAGCCTTAAGGTCATAACCACCTCAACATCTGGCGGGGCAACATCATTATCACTTGCCTCTATGCTTTGAGGATGTGTTGATGCTTCAGATGTCGCATAAGCTTTCTGCCATAAAAGTGAGGCCAGCATTCTTCAGGACCTGAGCAGAATAGTTTTAGTGTTTGGTGCCATCCAGTCCATTCCAACTCATGTACACGAGAAATAAAGATCGTCCACTTCTATGCTATCCTGACATTGTTACATTTGAGGTTCTGACAGGCTCTGTGTCAGTTCATCACTTTGAAGTCTTCTATTGTGAGAACCCTCTCCATCACCACTCACGATGTCCTTCTCAAGGGAATAGTACCTCCTGATCCTATTCCTCCTTTCTTACATTATCAAAAGGATCTCTGATGAAAGCCTAGAATAAGGGAAAATACCAGCTGTCTGAAGTCACCACCAGCCATCTGCTAGAGAAAGATGAGACAACCTGCACTTGGGGATACTGACAGCCTTGGAAGCTCCATGGAGCTACCTGACTCTGCCCTACGCGATACCGCAGACAAGCGCTTTATGCTCTTCACCCTTCACAGGAACATGTTGGCTGTACTTATTACAAGCTAGATTTGTTTATTCTTCTGGCACACAATGGGCTAATCAATATTCTTTGCCAACACTGTAATTCAAATGCATTGATTTTTTTAGTCTTCTTTATTCATTGTCCAACTTTCACATGTATATATAAGGCTATTGAAAATATAATTTCTTGTGTTGGGTGAATTTAAGTTCTCAAATTGACATCTTTCCTCTTTAACGCTTCAATTGTTTTTTGCAGCTTATTTGTTCAATGCAATAAACCATTTGATTTATTGACTGTTGCTTTCAAATCTGAATAATAGTTGTATTAATGGATCTTCCTGTAGTCACATAGGTATTACACTATCAATGACAACAACACACTTTAAGATAAATATTGCAATTTTATTTTGAGGATGAATTGATTGTTATTTCTCTACAAGTTATAATCTTTGGCATGATTTATGATTCCAAAAGGCAATAGCAATCTATTGTAACTCACTAATAGGATATCAATCTTTAGGTATTCCATTTCATTTTTGACAGCTTCCAATTTTCTCAGATTTATAATTTGTTCATTCCACATTGTGATTTATTTTATTTTTTCCCTTTTATAAATTATTTTATTGGGAGCTCATACAACTCTTATTACAATCCATACATACATACATTGTGTCAAGCACATTTGTACATTTGTTGCCTTCATCATTTTCAAAACATTTTCTTTCTACTTGAGTCCTTGGTATCAGCTCATTTTTCCCCTCTTTCCCCCACCCTCCCTCCCTCATGAACACTTGATAATTTATAAATTATTATCATGTTTTCATATCTTACAGCGTCCGATGTCTTCCTTCATCCACTTTTCTGTTGTCTGTCCCCCAGGGAGGAGGTTTTATGAAGATCCTTGTAATCAGTTCCCCCTTTCTACCCAACCTTACCCTTACCCTCCTGGTATCGCTACTCTCATTATTGGTCTTGGGGGGTTCATTTGTCCTGGATTCCTTGGGTTTCCAGTTTTTATCTGTACCAGTGTACATCCTCTGGTTTAGCCAGATTTATAAGGTAGAATTGGAATCATGATTGTGGCAGAAGGAAGCATTAAAGAATTAGAGGAAAGTTGTATGTTTCATTGTTGCTATTCTGCACCTTGACTGACTCATCTCCTCCTTGCAATGCTTCTGTAAGGGGATGTCCTGTTACCTACAGTTGGGCTTTGGGTCCCCACTCTGCACTCCCTCTCATTCACAATGATCTGATTGTTTGTTCTTTGGTGCCTGATACCTGATCCCATAGACATCATATGATCGCATAGGTTGGTATGCTTTTTTCACGTGGGCTGCTTTATGTTCAGTGATCGTGTCATGAAGGTGAGCATTATGGAATGCCTGTGTAATAGAACAAAATATTCTTTTACTGAGGGAGTATTGAGTATAGGCCCAATATCCATCTGCTACCTTAATACTAAACCTATAAATATATGCACATAGATCCATTTCCCCATCATCATATGTAAATAGATTTACATATGTACACACCTTTATTTAGACTTCTGTAAATGCCTTTGCCTCCTTGTTCTTTCCTCTATTTCCCTTTGCTTTCCTCCTGTCCCAACTATCATGCTCAGCCTTCGGTGGGTTAGTGCCCTGTTCCCCCACTACCTATATCTTTTTTTTTTCTTCTCCCCCTCTCCGTTTTAGTTGGATACCATATGTATCCCTGGATTTGGTCTGGCGCTGCCATACTACCTGGACCTCGCCCCAGACTGTCTTTCATTTTCAGTCATGCCACACCAGGAAATGGTGGTCCCCAAAGTTATATTCCATCCATTAAGGATGCATATATTTTGAGGAGGTAGTACTTCTCAAATCATATTTTGAGAGCCTCCCTAGCTTAGAAGCTCATCTTCCAGCATAGTGTCCATCTGTGTTCTACTGCTATTTCATAAAGTTTTCATCAAATGGCTGTTGTTTCAGAAGTAGATCACAGATCCTATCTCAATCTGAAAGTTCCATAGAAACCTTTTAACCCTGGATGACCATGATCCTATCTGAATTACTGGTGTCATAGCTTCCAACATGAAAGCACCATACAGGCTGCCCTAGCAGGAAACTGGAAGCTAAATGGCAGCAAAATGTTTGGGTTGTTGTCAAATGCCTTTGAGTTATTTTCAGTTTATATTGACTGTATGTATAACAGCAGTGAAACAGCGCCCAGTCTGCACCATCCTTACAATTGTTTGAGCCCATTGCTGTAGCCACCGCAGCAATACATCCTTAAGGGTCTTCTAATTTTGCTGAAGTTCTTCACCAACTGTGCTGTCCAAATGGAAACACATCCAAAATACATGAGAGGAAGTCTTGCCATCCATGCTTTTCAGCAGCATTATGGCTTTCCTTCCAAGACAGATCAGTGTGTACTCCTAGTACTGTATGGTATGTCCTCTATGCTTCAACACCATCATAATTCAAAATGCACTGATGCTTCTGCAGTCTTACTTATTCGTTGTCAAGCTTTCATATGCATATGAAGTAGTTGAAAATATCATGCCGTGTCAGGGGCACTCCAATACTTAAAATAAAATCCCTGCTTTTTAATATTTTTAAGAAGTCCTGTGCAGTTAATGTTCCCAATGAAATACATCATTTGGTTTCTTAACTGCTTCTTTCATGAGTGTTGACTGTGGATCCAATCCATGTCAATACTCCCCAACTCCAGTCTGTTCCCAACTTATTATGACTTTGTCTATTGGTCCAGAAGTGCGGATATTTTTCTTTACATTGAGTTGCATTTCATACAGAAGCCTTTAATATCCGATTTTCATCAGTTAAGTGCTTCCAGTCTTCCTCATTCCCAACAAGCAAGGTTGCATCATCTGCATATCCAAAGTGTTTAATTCTGCTTCCTCCAATCCTAAGGTCACGTTCCTCTCATAGAGTACCACTTCCTAAATTATTTCCTCATACTACCCATTGAATAGCATGGTGAAAAGAGACAACACTGGCAAACATACATCCTGATTTTAAACATGGCGTTCCCCCTGGTTATATTCAAAGGACTGCCTCTTGGCCCACAAACAGGCTCCCCACGAGCACAATGAAGTGCTCTGAATTCCCATTCTTCTCATTATTTATCCATAATTTTATCCATAGCTTTTAAATGATCCACACAGTGAAGTGCCTCTGCACGGTCCATAAAACATCTTTCTGGTATTCTCTGCTTTCAGCCAGGGTCCATCTCATGAAAGCAATGACATTCCTCTTTTGAATAGGCTTGAATTTCTACCAGCTCTCTGTCGATATACTGTGGCAACCATTGATGGTTTTTTTTCTTGGAAAGTTTTCCTTGCCTGTGATATTAATGACATGCTCATTAACTTCCACATTCTGTTTGATTGAATATCTTTGGAATAGCCACAAATAGGGATGCCTCTCTGTTTAATGGACCAGTACCTCTCTTGACACATTTCTAGGCATAGATGAGTGAATTCTTCCAGTGCTTCATCAGCTTGTTGAAATGTTTTGATTGGTTTTCTGTCCATTCCTAGAGCCTGTTTTCTTTTTTTTTCTTTTAACAATTTATTGGGGCTGATACAATTCTTTTCACAGTTCATACATATACATACATCAATTGTATAAAGCACATCTGTACAGTCTTTGCCCTAATCATTTTTTTCTCTTTTCTTCTTTTACATTTTATTAGGGACTCAAACAACTCTTACCACAATCCATACATATACATACATCAATTGTATAAAGCACATCCATACATTCCCTGCCCCAATCATTCTCAAGGCATTTGCTCTCCACTTAAGCCCCTTGCATCAGGTCCTCTTTTTTTTCCCCCTCCCTCCCCATTCCCCCCTCCCTCATATGCCCTTGGTAATTTATACATCGTTATTTTGTCATATCTTGCCCTATCCGGAGTCTCCCTTCCCCCCTTCTCTGCTGTCCCTCTCCCAGGGAAGAGGTCACATGTGGATCCTTGTAATCAGTTCCCCCTTTCCAACCCACTCACCCTCCACTCTCCCAGCATCGTCCCTCACACCCTTGGTCCTGAAGGTATCATCCACCCTGGATTCCCTGTACCTCCAACCCTCATATGTACCAGTGTACAGCCTCTGTCCTATCCAGCCCTGCAAGGTAGAATTCGGATCATGGTAGTTGGGGGGAGGAAGCATCCAGGATCTGGGGGAAAGCTGTGTTCTTCATCGATACTACCTCACACCCTAATTAACCCATCTCCTCTCCTAAACCCCTCTATGAGAGGATCTCCATTGCCTAGAGCCTGTTTTCGTTGATGTCATCAGTATAGTTTGCACATCTCCAATACCATTGGTTCTTGGTCATATGCTAACTTTTGAAATGGTTGTGACAGACAGTTCTTTTTGGGACAATGACGGCATTACTTCCATCTTCTGTGGATGCTTCCTTCCTGCATGTTTCATTATTTTGCCCATGAAGCTCTTCAATGTTGCTTGATTTTTTTGCTTCAATTCTCTCATCTTGAGGGATGTTGAGCATGTTTTTCCTTTTCTACCATTCTAATAGAAGGTCTTTGCACAGTTAATTACACGATTTCATTTTGTTTTCTCAGAATACCCTTTGAGAATTTCTGTTCAGCTCTTTTACATTATCATTTTTTTCCGATTTGTTTTAGCTACTCCACATGCAAGAACAAGTTTTAGAATCTTTCCTGAAATCCATGTTGATCTCTTTTTCTCTCCTGTCTTTGTAATGGCAGGATCCTTTCCCCAGGTATGATGTCCCTGATGTCATTTCATAGCTCATTATGGCTTTGATCATTAATGTTAGTGTTCCAAATGGGTTCTTGAGATGTTCTCTAAATTCAGGTGGTATATATTCAAGGTTGTGTTTTCATTCTCATAGGTGTGTTTTCCATTTCTTCAGCTCCCACTTGAATTTGTACTTGAGTAAATAATAGCTGGTTCCACTGTCGGTCCGTGCTCTTGTTTTGACTTAGGATCTAAAGCTTCTTTGTCCTTTTCCACAGACATAACTATTTTGCTTCTTAGCTATTCCATCCAATTAGGACCTAATTATTAGGTCCATGTGTATAGTTGCTTTTTATATTCTTGAAAATTGTTATTTACAATGAAAAATATTATATAAAATAAATGGTCTTACAATATTTTATCATGCAATCTCCCCCTCCTTTACTATCACAACAGAGATATTTTCCAACTATGGTCCAATTTTCTCATTCAAAATGCCAATCATTATCAGTGCTTCTTGATTGAAATTTTAATCAATTTCAGAATGAAGAAGTTGTTATAATTTTCCCATTTCTTTCTCTATGGCTTTAGTGCTTGATTTCACTATGAAAATGGTAGCAAAAGGAAATTTTAATTAAAGAGTGTCAGTTGATGAATGATTCTATTTAGCCCAAATCAAAAGTAATTTTAAAATAATAAATCAATCTCTTCCTCTTAGCCAATTTAAATAAAGTATATTATGAAATTAACATGATTGTAAAAAGTCATTTTGCTTAGATCCATCATCAATGTTCACGGAACCAGCAAGAAATCAAATGTTTTGCTGTATTGGGTAAATCTTCTCTATAAGACCCCTTTGAGTGTCGAAGAGCAAGGCTGTCACTTTGAAGACTCAAGTGCATCTGAATCCAAATACAGTATTTTCACACACCTCATAGGCACAGGGACGATGGAATCATGCCTGTAAGGAAGACTGTAGAATAGTTGATGCATTTAAATTGTGATGTTGATGAAGAATTTTAAACAAATATATGTGCTTTTGAAGGGCAAATAGAATGCTCCTGAGTGAGACTTTGTCTCAAGTGCTTTGGGCATCTTGATAGGAAAGATCAGACCCTGGGAAAGGACTTCATGTTTGGTAAAGTAGAGTCAGAGAGAAAAAGAAAGGCCCTCAATCAGATGGACTGACAGATTGGCTGTAGCAGTGGGCTCAAACCTAACCCTGGTTGGGGGATGGCACAGCAATGGGTGTGCTCTTGTTCCATTGTACATAAGATCACTGTGAGTGGGCATGGTCTAGGCAGCACATAACCACAACTTATTCTACGAATACAGTGATAACAATTGCCTAGCTTGTGGTGTCTTTTTCTATAATCCCATGTGATTATTTACTGTCTCTGCTGTCATACACTAAATGTATCAGTGAATGCATATGTTTGCATAAAGGCAAAATTTTCATTTCAAATAGATTTTAAGTTATACAAAATGATCTCTTTTCAAAATGAAAAGTTAAAGGTCATTTCAAGATGAGAGAATGACTCCTAGAAGAGAATAATTCTTAAATAAAATAAAATGTATCCACCTTTATTTTAAAACAAGAGTCCAAAAATAAAGAAATTAAAGACTTACATAATTTAGGAGAGATCAGATACTTCATATTCCAGAAGCTGTACATTGCCAATCCTAAACCTATGTTTCCTGAAGAAAAACAACTCTTTCACAGTAATAACAAACAGAAGGCTTAGGGGGAAAAAAAGGCTGTTGATATTGTATTAGTTGCGATTCATGGTAATCCCAGGTGTTTCAAAGAAGAAATGTCCACTACAGAATTTCCAGTGGCTAAATTTTTAGAAGTAGTTTGCCAGCACTTTCTAATGAGGTGCATGTTGGTGGACTGGATAGTTGTTGGAATCATTAGTAATACTATTCCAGGGCTCCCAAGTAAACACAAAAACAAAACAAAAAAATTAACTCACTGTCATTGAGTCAATTTTTACTCATAGTGATCCTATCTGGCAGGGCAGATCTGCCCCTGTGAGTTTCTGAGACTGTAACTCTTCGCTGGAGTAGAGAGACAACATGTAGCCAGTATAGAACCAGGGTTCATGAGTATGCCATTTTAAATAGATGGTGAGGCAGCAAAGGACATGCAGCTGTGTTGCAGCTCTTGTAACTGTCCATATAGCAGTTCATATACACAATTTGAGTTAGACTGGTTCTCTAGAGAAACAAGACCAATCACAATTTCTTAATATAAAGAAACATATCAATAAAGTAGCCCACACAGTTAAAGAAATGTAGAAAAGTCCAGTCCAATTCAAGTCTGCGTGTGGGATGCAGGCTTCTCCTGACTCACCTGTCTTCTAGGACTGATGAATCAGGGAGCAGGAAGATAACCTGAGATCAGAAAGACCACAGGCTGGGAGAGGCAAAGGCAGAATCCTAGGTCAACAGACTAGGCTCTTGACTGCAGAGTTGAATGAATCCAATGTTTATAGGTAATATGGCAAGCCACTAATAGCACTCAGGGTCAGGAGGCTGCTGGCTCAATCCAAAATACTGGAGGTCAATGCAACAGATAGAGGATCCACACTAGCAAGAAGAGAGAAACTTTCCCACAGAGTCTGCTTAAATAGGAATATGCTACACCCCCAGAGAAACTTCTTTTCAATTTTATCAGAGCTACAATTGAGTAAAGAGGCTGCTCTACTCGTTTGTCCTTGTATGACCGCTGTGCTCTCATCCTGGAGTTGCAGGCGTTATTATGTCACATCCGGGGAGATGACTGGCCTTAACTTTGAAACTGCTGAGAATCCTGGCCCAGCCAAGTTAAGGCAAATGCCAACTATCACTTCACTTAAATAGATTTTTTGTTTTTTTCTTCTAATGATTGAGTTCAAAGTAAAATTTCTTTTTAAAGCTCAATTCTGTCATACGTTATATCTCTACATAACTTGATTTTAATTAAAATCATGGAGAAAATTCCAAACTCACATGAATATAAAAGTGATTAAAGAACTTTACTAAAATATTACTCGTTTTGAGTAATATATCTATCTCATATAGGATACATTTTGAATGAATACATTTTATATCTAAAAATAACTGTATAGATATATTTAAGAACCAAGGAGCTCTGATAATGCAATGGTTACACATTGGGCTCCAATTCACAAGGTGAGTAGTTCAAAACCACCAGCTGCTCCATGGGAGAATGACTGTTATTGAAAACTACTCTCAAGACAGCCACAGGCTTGGAAACACACAGAGCAGTTCTACCTGCCCTGGAGGGTGGCTATGAGTTGGTATCAACTCAATGGCAGTGAGTGAGTGAGTGAGTGAGTGAGTGAGTAAGTGAGTGAGGCAGTGAGGTAGTCAGTGAGTGAGTTAAGACCCAGTGTTCTGTGAAAGGAGAACACACCTGTAAGTGATTGGTAAGGTACAGCAACTTCTCATGTAGACACTAGTCACATAAAAGAATGATATTCAAATGGGGACTATTTTAGATTCACATCCCTCCATTGACAGGAGTGAGACTATTTTCTAAGAAAACTTAATTAGTATTCAATGATTAATCTTATAGTTTAAACAGGCCTCAATCAACTATCTAGACTGTTATCATAGGGGTCTGGAAGTGTGGTGAAATCCTAAACATCACACTGTCAGTTATTTGAAGAATCAGTAAGGGTAGACTCCACGTCTCCTTCCTCTGACTTTAGAACCTTAGAACATGGTTAGTTCCATGCTAGTCAAATTGTTGATAGGAAGTGTTAGGTGGAGAAAGAGTAAAAATTCACATGAGAATGAAAGAAATATGCATCTTTGAGGTTGTCTGTGTATGTATTTGTCTGAATTATTCAAACTCTCAACAAAATTCCCTGCAATCGAATCAATGCTGACTCATAGGAACCCTATAAGACAGCACAGAATTACCCCTACTAATTTCTGAGGCTGCAACTCTTGTTAAGAAAAAAGAAAGCCTCATCTTTCTTCCACTTAGCAACTGGCCTTCAACTGCAGCCCGAGGTCTGCCCCCACGGCACCAGCAGGGTTCCTGGGTGAATGATCACAAAACACTCCATTTTCACTTTGGTTTAAAAGAATGATATTCAAGTGGGGACTAATTATAGATTCACATCCCTTCTGCCTCTTTGCTTTGTTCAAATTCAATTCAATACAATTCTGCATATTTTCTTCCAGGGCATCCATTATATCAAAAGAGCTCAATGATACACTGAAAACAAACAAATAAACACTAATGCACATTACTCATGGAAAAATAATGTTATTGTCTCTAGAAATGAAACATATTTCAAAAATATAATTATTTTAATGCAGAAAAAGTAATATTGCCAGGAATTCAAATAAACTTACATTGCAAGCTTGGGCATTATACTATTTCTATGGAAAACATATGTTAATAATTGACAATTTTTTTCTATATTCCTTGGATAGAATTTGCTCCTTGAGTTAAAATATGTGTTAACTTGGCTGGGCCATGATTCTTGGTGGTTTACCAGTTGTTGTTGTTGCTAAGTGACAAAGAAACCGTCTGACCCATAGTTACCTGTGTTTGTCCAGGGAGACTAAAGAAACAAATTCATAGACACTCATATATGTGTAGGAAAGAGCTTTATATACAAGAGCAATTGAATATTGAGGGAAAAAGAATCCCAGCCCAGTCCAGATCAAGTCTACAAGTCCAATATTAGCCCATATGTTCAATACCAATCTATAAAATCCTCTTCAGACTCAAGAAACACATGCAATGATGTTGAATGCAGGGTGCTCACAGGCCAGTGAAAGGGAAGTCTTGCGGATCCAGTGATGTTGTAAGCATCTCAGCACAGGGCAGGGATCTCCATGTGACTTCTCCAGCTCAGAGTACTAGCTTAGTTCCATGTGTCTTGTCAGCTGCTGTGTCTCCCAGGAAGGGAGCCAAGCAAGAGAGAGAGAGAGAATACCACATCCAAAGAGGAAATACAAGAGTTGCCAGAATCCTCAGGAGAAGACCATGCTCACACATATAGTCTCATTGGTTATATCCTGATTGACAGGCTAGGCTCCACCCCTATACTCTTAATCCTCAAATTGACACCAGATTATGTAACTACCACCCCACTCTATGCACAACACAATGAAACAAAGCCTGGTCCTGAGTCATCTTCACAATTTTTCCTATGCCTGGTCCAATTGTTGCAGCAACTGTTGTCAATCCATGTCCTTGAGGGAGTGTATGTACACTTTGTGGAACATGCACTTTTCGTCTACTTTTGTTGAAAACTTGGGATTCCACTTACTATCTCTAAAAGGTGTCACTTGGCTCTCCACTGGGATAGAGACAAAGTTTCAGAGCGGGGTACTGATGCAGTCACAACTTTTCCCCTTTACTGGCTCCATAGCTGAGTGTCACATGTCAGAGGCGGAAACAAATAATGTACCACTGTGCATTTCATGTCTGTAAAAGATCTGACCCTGTGAGGAAGCAGGACCTTGGAGCCTGTGGAATTTCACTCACGAATGTGCAGCACCTCATGAAATACCTCCCTGATGAGCATTTGGGACAGCAAGAGGAAAGTGGTGTCAAACAAACCCTCTCACATTGCCATCCAGGTATGGTTTGTTATTTTCTTACTTAGATAAATTATAAGTTGTTCAATATAAAAAAAGATGGCTAGTAGACATCTTTGGTTGGCTGAGTGGAAGCCATTTTTTTTCTAATATCTGTAGAGTAATTTGATGATCTTCAATAGGGACCCAAGCTACTTCCTGTCCTTATGCTGTTCTTTAATTTTTCTTGGTCTCCTAAACCTAATCCCCAAATAGATCGCTGCAAGATTGAAACTTCTATGTTTTTAAGAGTGAAGAGTTAGCTACTGATATTTTAGCAAATAAACTATATCAATATGATCCAATCCTATCTGAAAATATATGACCAGAACAATGACTGACAAAGGATATCATTTTAGAAGCCTATATTAATGGTATAAGCAAGCTACATAAAGAAGTGATCCAAATGCCAATGATCTCCACACGTGTGCCCAAATTGTCTTTCTCCTGGTCTTCCCCTAAGGTATCATGAGGAGTCCTTATGACCAGATGATTGAAGTCATGCCTCGTGTACAGGGACCCCTTGAACGTGGACAGCATCAGCACAAGTGTTCTTTTCTGGATGAAGGAAATATTCCCAATGGACAGAACTTGAGCAGTATAGATTACACCACTGGTTGTTCCATTTCTTGGATGAATAGAGGGTCAAATGACCTACTGTACAATGATTCATGGGTTGTGGCCAATGCTTTGGCTAAATGATTGGATAATTGGTGACAAGGACTGTAAGGAAGAGGTATGTGGATATATATACAACCAGTCATTTCAAATTTTGGATATATCTCTCTGAATGGAGCAAAAAAGTAAAGATGTTTGTATCTCATGTGCATGCCACTGAGGTTCCCCTTGCAGAGGAGGATTTTAACATTTAAGTGGATAGGATGACATATTTGGTAGAAACAAGTCATCCTCTTTCCCCTGCCAGTCCTATCTTTGATATCTCCCCCACCCCCCCAATATCCAGAATCCACAGGTCCAGGAACCAAGGGGTAGAAATGGGAAGACCACTACTCACTATTTCTTCCAGTGACTCACTTGTCACATTTTTGCTTCCAACTCAACAACCCTATGCTCTTCAGGTCTTGATGTCTTCCTTCTAAAAGGAGGCGTGTTCCCATGTGCAGATAGAGCACTGATTCCATTGTACTAAATCTTTTATGCTTAATATGTATAAAACGAGGAAGAAGAAAATATAGTTCTCAATGCCATTTCCAAATCTATAACCTTGGACATCATTTATTCAACAGTCATTTATTGTGTGCATTGCTTCATTCTGACATATAGACTTTAATGGTGAACAATACATAGCCCAACCTTCACTAGGTTTTACATATGAATGTGTGAAACTAGATATGGAAGTAATTATAGATTTGAATGTAGATGTATATCTTGATCTTTCTAACAGTAAGTTTTTATTGAATATCTGTACTTTGTTTTTCCTTTACTAGAAAATATACTATTCCATAAATATATTATTGTATTACTTATAAAATATTTATTTTATAAATATATTCTTTTATTCAGTTATAATGAACCCTGCTAAAATTAATGAATTTCCAAAGTTCCCCTGATTCATTCCTATGAATAAGAGCTATGTTTTAGTCAAACAGATGGATCCTCTTAAAAATATATATTTTTTTCTTGTTAAAAAATGACAGGTTCAACTAGCAAATGCCACCATTTGGTAGATGTGTTGTGACTGGCATATGGAACTGATGTTCAGCGATAAAGCACCCCTTTTGTACCTACTAATAGTTAGAGTCTGGATCTCAGTGAGTGGTTGCAATAGCCCTATGGTACTTACAAGTGAGATTTCTTATTATCCGAGAAAAATAAACCCATATCATATTTATATGGTAAAGTAAACATATTTTATTTCTGTTATTTTCAGCTTAAAGTGATTCTGATTTGTACTACTGTCAGATTCTCCAAATGTAAGTGTTTTATGGTCCATGTATAAGTAGCATTTAATGGTATTAGTAGGTTCCTTAGTGAATATACACATTAAATATATAACAAAAATTGTTTTATGGGTTCAGTTAGTTGCTATTATATTATATCTCAACTTTTGATTTCTTCTATATTCATTTTAGAATGTCTAATGATCTTACCCAAAGTTCAGCTCAAGAATTATTATATTTTCATACTTACCTGGCAGGGGAGCTACCATAATCACGGAGGTGGTTTTCCCAGGGCGAGGCTCATCCATTGCTCTCCGGATGTGCCGACCCTGTGATTTCCCCAAATGTGAGAAACTCGACTGCACAATTTATGGCACTGGGGAACTGCGTCCAAAAAAAGAGAGAAAAAAACAATTGTTATATTTCTCAATATTTGTTGAACACTAGCTTTGTTGCATGAGTCACACATGACAATGTAATTTGTTACACTTTTAGGCTATTTTTATCTTCTCTGACACAAGACCAGGCAATGTTGCCCTGAATTACACACAGGGTCACCAGAAGGAAGTCAAAGCCAGTTCAATGGAAATGAACTATAGCAACCCTTTTCTGATCGTATTGACTGAGTATTGCATCTCCACAGATTCATTTGCGTAGTATATCAATTTGGTCATTCTATTCAAAAAATTATTAATATATTTTTACTTGTATTATCTTTATTTCTTTTCAAAATTTGAAATGACTGGTTTGTATATTCCTATATCATGGTATCTTCCCATGTAGCTGCCAACTGTGTTTTCATCATTCTATAAAATTATTTCCATGTGACTGGTGATCTACATGTGTTGATCTCATTTTCTAAATTACTAATTTGGTCTTTATTGATGTTCATAAGAAGAAAATATTAAAAAGTTAAACAGTATTTTAAAAGTTCAGATTTATTGGCCTGCTAAAGACTGATGGAACCTCTGAGTCGATGGTTCTTAGACACCCTTCAAACTTGGAATGCAACCCGATCCTGGAACTAATGCAAACAACAGACTTGCCTACACAGTCAACATTATTGAGGAACATCCTCCTCAAACCAATGAGTCACACAAGATCAATCAAGCAACATTCACCCAAAAATAAATTTCAGCAGGTAGAAAGGGAAGGGGGGGGAAGGCAAATAGGAATGGGAAACTGAGAGAAATGAGGAACAGCACTGTTACATCGAAAGGGACTGCAACCAATGTCAAGAAACAAAATACATTCAGTTATTCAGTGGAAAACTAATTTTCCCTGTAAACACTTACCACACCACGATAAACTGTTTAAATAAATGTTCATAAGAACAACAGCTATATTCTTCTACTAACCTAATAAAATATGGGAGTGTATGTTCTTCTTCTGAGACTTATAATGAAATTCGCTGAAATGTATTAGTGTATATCTAATACATAACCATTGATACCAATCATGCTTTGTGTGAGTCAAGAATGTGAGAAAAAAATAGAAACGACTTTATACTGTATACACATGAATTTAATTTAATGCATTTGTCTGACTCCTTCTATCTGACAGGTGCTTGCAAAGCTCTGCTGGCAAAGGGCTAGCAAGAAGACAATGTCCCTGTGTGTCTTCACGACACTTCCTTTAGGTGGAATGCATAACTGATACGTTTCGGTGGTTCTGATTCAGGAGTTGGCAAACTTCAGCCGACGTGTCTAATCCTGTTCTTGTAAATATGCTTTATTGAAATACAGCCAGTCCTTTGGTTTCCATGTTTCCCAGGACTGCTTTTTCACTATACTGGCTCAATTGACAAGTTGAGACAGAGCCCTTATGGGCCCAAAAGGGAAAAAATCACCACCCTATACAGAACAGGTTTGCTGATCTCGGCTGTAATTTATCGTATCAGTAATTGACCAATAACACTTTGTTTATTTCTGATGCTTATAATACATGTGTGAAAGCAGTGGGAAGAAATAGGTTTAATTAGTTACACCGGTTTGTATAGGAGCCTTTATTTGATGAAACTATTGCCTCATTTGCTTATAAACCTCTTTCCAATACATAATAATATCAAGATTTAGAGCTATGATTTGTCTCCACCACTTTTATGAAACTCCCTTTCGAGTGTACACAAAATGCCCTGCTTGTCATAATAGCGTGTGCGTCTAATCAATCAGCCAAATAATCCAGTGAGATATTCAAAAATGTTCATCTATCCATCGAATATGTCATTCATTTTAACAGCCATTGTGGCTCTGAGGTCTTATCTGTACTAGATGTCGTCAGAGTGTCTTTAAATAACTCTAATTCAATTGATTTGCTGATGCTTATGGAACCTCCTATGAACCCTGGTGGCATCATGGGTTCTACACTGGGCTGCTCACCAAATGGTCAGCCGTTTGAAACCACCAGCAACTTCCCAGGAAGAAATGAAGCTTTCTGCTCTATGAAGAGTGACAGTCTCAGAGACCTGTGAGGGCAGTCCTCCTCTGTCCTTCAGGGTCACTGTGGTTCAGAAGAGACTCAGTGGCAGTGATTTCGTGTTTGGAATGATGGAAGCATTTAGGTTTTTATTGTAAAATATAATTGACAGGAAATAATTCTTTTATGTAATTCAAATGTCTCATCTCTTGGGGAAGTCTGTAGTCTGAAGTACATGCTTAATAGAACACAACAGGGGGATCCTCCTCTACCGCAGCCCAATGCCAATTCCCACAAGGCATACATCAAGCATGCCTCAACCCTCCAATTTCCTTCACCCGGTTTTGATCCCAGTTATCCCTCTTAGGGCATTGTACTTCTCAGTGGCATTTAATAATCCTTTACGATGATGATAAAGTACTCACAGATAATACACATGATCGTGGGCTTTACTAGAGAGCTAACAGTCATGGTTGGGGAAACACAAGTACAAGTCTGTTGAGGGAAGAGAGAGCTGACCTCCAGGTGGGGGTAGGAGAGATGGAGGATGTTTCGGGGGAACAGTAGTGGGGAGTGTCTTTAGTGGCATTCAGTGGGTGAGCAAAATTGAAGTAGGGTATCTGGGGTTCCTGGGAACCCAGGTTGAGTGCTGTGGAATGCTGAAACACTGAATCCTGGATCTTCGGGGCACACAGCCTGCTCAAGAGGCTTCATCGGTGAGGCCCCATACAGGAACTCCACTGGGTGAACTGGACTCTACTTCAGACACACTTGTACCCTTGAGGACTTAAGTCAGGTAACACATGGTGTCTGAGGCAGAAGAAGACAGCTGCACCAAGAGTGGTGTACTGTTGGCTGACGGACCAAGGTTCTGATACATCAACACCCTGTATGCTGTGTTAAGATTCATGTTATTCCTGAAACCCTGTGAAGGTCATTCTATTATATTTTGCTAATGCTTGTTCATATCAAGGTGTATCTCAGAGGTGCATCACCCTTGGGGTCACCCTCTTGAAGCTGCGTTGTTTGTTTCTCTGTTTTTTGGCAAATGAAACTCAGGGATGTTGAGCTTAAAGGGAAAGTAAACATAAAAAGGGTTTTTTGGGGCAAGGAGAATAAAGAAGGGTGGGCAAGATAAGAGGGAGATGATGTCAAGGAGTCCAGGAAGGAAAAATATGCTTGGAGACTGATTGCGGAAGCAATTGTACAATTCTTTGGGATGTGATTGACCTTTGGAATGATATGACATATGTATTAACTCCCAAGTTACAGCAAATTAAAAAAAAAAAAAGCATAGATCCAAGAATGGGTTTGGGCCTCACACTAAATCCTAGCTCCAAATTAGGAACAATTAATTCTCACTTACATCACACAATACTCGCCCTCAGGAAGGGAACCCAGAAGATACAGGTGCTTTAGCAACATGTGGCCAAGAATTTAGATGGAGTTGGCTATCAGGTAAAATAGCATCTGGGGACTTAAAAGCTTGTCTCCAAACAAGAAGTCATCTAAGTGAGATGTCAACTAAGTCCATGTGCAAGAAGCACATGGTCATCAACTATCCAAGGACTGGAATCCATATAATCCAAAGGCAAGTAAGCGATCAGTCTCAGAGCCTAAAGATGACAGTGGGGGCCCAAGACTCATTTATGGAATTACATCAGAAAGAAGCCTTCAGAGAACTCCCCTATCTAAAATTGTGGCTGGGAGAACAGTGGTCACTAAGCAGAGTGCTTGGGAGAGTGTTTATAGAAGATCAAAGACATACTCTGGCATGATCAGTTAAAACTTTGTCAGTAGATCCACTCGGTGATAGGGGCTGGACCTGATCTGCTTTCCAAATTTTTCTGTATTTGGGGGTTTGTATTGTTTTGTATGGTATTTGTTCATTCATAATAGAGTGTATCTGAGACAGAGGTGTTATGTCAATGGAGGTCACCCTCTTGAAGCGGTGTTATATGCTTTTCCATTTTTCTGTGTAGGAAACCCAGGATTGATGAATCTTTAGGGACAGCAAGTAGAATTAGGGGCTCGGGAGTAGAGTGGTGAGGGGCAGGAGTAAAAGGGAAACATATCAAGGAGTCCAGGTAGAGAAAGATCGTTTAGAAACTGATTGTGGTTGCAATTGTACATTCAACTTGACATGATTGAAATATGGAATGATATATGTATTAAATACCAGCTAAAAATGTTAAGGATATAGTTCTTTTGTCCAGGGTGCTTCATCTGAGCTATGTTGCAGGCATGTCTCTCTCTGATGCTCAATCTCTCAGCCACGGAGGCCCTAGGTCAATTACCCTCTTGAGGAAGTGTTACAAAGCTCCTTTTGTGAGAAGTACCCACAGTGCATCCCACTAAACAAACCATTCTTCTGTCCAGAAATGCTCAGCTTTACATGCCCATGGACTAGGAAGTGACCTGTCTCCTGCTCTGTCTCATGGTTCCTCTGCTGTCTGAGGCGCTGTCCTCTGCACTTCTGCCACCGCTCCATGCAGCGATCTCCGCCATGCTTCACTCGAGTTCTTTTGTCTTGATACTCGTATGACTCTCAGATCTTGCTTCTAAACTAGCTTACTTTATAACAGTGGAATGGCAAAACTGATCAATCCTATTTACATGGTTCCACCTCATCCTTGGGTAGGAGTTACAAAGGTTATCCATAGAAGAGCCGTACCAACCATTTCAGTTCGCTACCAACCATTTCAGTTTGCTATACAAACAGAGAAATTTAACCTTCACCTCAAATTATACAAAATAAAAATCATCGGCTAAAACAAGGCACCAGGAATTAATAGAAAACCAACTGAAATGTTTCAACAGGCTGACGAAACATGGCAAGCACTCACTCGTCTATGCCAGAGAACTTGGAAGACAGCTACTTGGCCAACTGACTGGAAGAGATCCCTATGAGTAACCATTCCAAAGAAAGTTGACCCAACAGAATGTTCAAATTATAGAACAATACTAATATCGCGTACAAGTGAAATTACACTCAAGATCAGAGAATAGTTTCAGCTGTACATTTACAGTGAGCTGCCAGCGGATCAGTCTGGATTCAGAAGAAGACATGAAACAAGGGATGTCATTACTGATGTTACATTGATGCTGTCTAAAAACAGAGAACACCATGAGGATGTTTACTTATGTCTTATGTACTACGCAGAGTATTGGACTGTGTGGATCATAATATACCATGGATATACTTGCAAAAAAAATTTAACTTCTAGAATACTTAATTGTGTCCCTAAGGGACTTGTAAGGAATCGAGGCAGTTGTACGAACAGAAAGAGGAAACAGTGCATAGTTTAATATCAGGGCAGCTGTATATGTCAGAGTTGCATCCTCTCACCACACTACTCAATTTGTATGCTGAGCAAATAATCAAAGAAGCCAATTGATATGAAGAACATGACATCAAGTTTGGAGGAAAAACAACATGCTTATTAACAACCTGCGATAGGACTAGCGCCCAAGGATCACACAGCCCCCTCTCTACACATTTGGCTTAAGAATGACTCGAACAGAGAAGACGTCACTTCAGCTAGTCAGATTTTCAAGATGGGGGAGAGGAAGACGACCATTTATTGTTGCCATGCCAAATTGTGCTAAGTTCACCCCAAACCAACAGACATTCCCGACAGAGCGACAGCAATTCTGATAGGAAATCCACGGCCAGAGAGGGAGAGGGGAACAGGTATGCCGTAGAGAAGGGAAGTGCATTTCTGTTGGTAGAAAAATCACGAGGGCCAACCCTTGCATGGGAAAATGCTCTTAACAACATTGATGTGGAACCTAAGGGTAGAATGTGCTTGGTACCCTATACCTTACTGAGCACACTAGACCTAGCTTCCACTCGGCCTCAGGGAACTAGAGCCATGTGCTGTAGACTAAGATTTTCGATCTTGTGCTTTCAAGGTGCACAACATCCTGCAAAGAACTCAATGTGGACACTCCACTAATGGAATTGGACTTCACCTCAAACTCACTGTAGCCCTTTTAAGGCTGATACTACAAGGTGAGAGAAGGAACAGAAGACAGCTATACAAAGGGCACAGAACTTGTGGGTGTTGGACTGCCATGCACTTACTATTTCAGTGCCCTTCTTGCTTTATTCAGGTACATTTTCCCCTGGTAGGCCTTGTGCTGCCACTGTCAATAAATATGATCAGAAGTTTTGCAGTACGTCCAACCTTCAGTGTTTATGTAAATAGTGTCTACTCTCTTAAGGATTTAATCTGTACAAGTCAATAACTCATATATTGTGGCTGATAACCATCCTATACTTGTATAATTTCCCTTTCTTCATGGTTTTTAAATTCCTTACCACTGGTTTCATTAATGACCCTGTAAACAGAGTGACCTTGTGCTTCAGGGCGATGATTTGTAATACTTTCTAACATAAAAGGGTGATAGTGCCTCTAAGGTGAAACAGAGGCATATATAGACTATAGATATAGGAATGGGCTTGAGGCTCACAATTAATTCTAGCCCCAATCTAAGAGCAATTAGTTCTTATGACATCATGGTCCTGCTTGACACAGATCCCCCTGAAGAGATCACTGAAGAGATGAGTGCTTCAGCAAACTGGTGGAGAAACTAAAGGGATTCCTAGCAACCAAAAAGAATATCGGCTGGGGTCTTAAAAGTTTCTCTTCAAAGAAGCAGCCATCTAAGTGAGGCATCAACGAAGTCCACATCAAAGAAGCATGGCATCCTGTGTGACCCAAGGGTTTTAAATAATACAATCCAAATCCAAAGGAGGGAATGGTATCAGAGTTTACATTGTGAGCTCCTCTTTTGCAAAGAACTCTGGATGATGACGTAAGGCCAGAATCCCTTTGCAGGTTGTACTCACAGATTGTACCTTCTGTGAGTTCCCTCTGACCGTAATCGAGGAAAGTGAATCATCTGGTCATCCCACAGAGAGTACCGTGGAGGTGATTATAGTAGATTGAAGTGTAACATTTGATTTGATCCCTTTTGACACATCTAAAAGTTCTAGCACTAAAATTTTAAAAAGTGTGTATGTGTGCGGGGGGGCGGGGGAGTGCATGGGATGAAGCTGTCAGTGACCCCTTTCAACATAGGCTGTGGATAGCATTGTTTCATACAGAATTCATTGGATAGTGGAATATGACAGACACAAACAAAAAACCCTCACTGCTACTGAGTCTCGCTGCTAGCTCTTACTGAATCTAAAGAGACAGTAACTGGAAGAATGGTTCCTTGGGGTAACGCAGGGGAGATTAGAGGGAAATGGGGAGCCAATAATAAGGAATACAAACAAATAGAATACGTTCTAAAATGGATTGTGGTAATGTTTGCACAACACTTCTTGATATGACTGAACTGTTGCGTGATATTTGGATTATATCCCAATAAAACTGTGTATGGGAAAAGTATGATCTTTCCAATTTAAAGCAAATTTGCAAATGTTCATATTCTTTAAAGTAATTAAAAATAATTCTTTGTTCCAAGTTGGCTAACTACTCAAAAGACAATAGAGACAAGTGTTTGCACCACCGCGGTGCATTTCTCTGGCCACTAAAGAGGCTGACTTTTGAGGCTGTGGCTGCTGAGCGCCATCAAGTCACGTCTGACCCATAGTGCCCGTCACAGCAGAAAGCAGCAGTGCCGAGCCTGCACCGCCCTCACAACTCTTCCTATGCGTGTGTCCATTGTGGCAGCCACTGTGTCAGTCCATCGTTCACTGGCCTCCCCTTCTTCACTTTCCCTCTACCGAGGACGGTGCTGTTCCACTGGGCCGGTCTCTCCTGGCAGCACACCCAAAGTAAGACAAAGTCTCATCATCCTTGCTTCCTAGAAGCACTCCAGCCATCTACTTCTTCCAAGACTGATCTGTTTATCTTTGTAGCAGTCCCTGGTAGTTTGAATATTCTACTCCAGCACCTCTTTTGAGGTTACTCAGACATAAATTTTAAAGTCGCTTTCAGTTTTAAAATGCATTTAAAAGGCAACAGTGGCCTCTAGTGACGACAAAAAGTAAAAACCAAAATGGACATCCTGAAACCTTTTTGATGGAAATAAACTTAGGTGGTTGCCTAACAATTTAATCCAGTTGATGAAGAATCGAGGTAGATTTTCACAGAATGCACAATCAATTAATCATTTCCCACCTCAAAAGCTAATTTCATACTGTGGAGGCCATTCATTCCATCTGATCGCCCCCCCCCACACACCCCCCATGTGACAGAGTGGAATCTCCCTTGAGGGTGTTGGTGGTGTAACCTCACAGATGCCAAGTCTCCTTCAGAGGAACCCTGTAGGACAAAGGAGGACAGCCCTGTGTGCTTCCGAGGCTGTAAATCTGCACACGAGCATCCTCCTGTAAAAGTTTACAGCCTAGTAGCCCCGGAAGGGATCCCCATGTCCTATAAAGTTGCTCTGAGTATGAGTCGCCTAAATGGCAGTAGGTCTTTTGGGATCCCTCTCTGGAAAAAAAAAAAGACTTTTTTAATCCATCAAATGTAATATTTGTCAATGATTTTTAAAAAGGAATAGGCAAATTAACGCATTTTGCTAAGTGAACTAAATCAATCTCAAAAAAGTACATGCTGTGTGATTCCAAGTCTACAGCATTCAAGGAAAGGGGGAACTGCAGTAACAAGACCGGGCTTGTCGGGGTCCGTGGAGAAAGTGAGGGTGGGGGTAAGTGCGGCGCAGGGCATTTTAAAAGCAGTGGAATTATTCTGGATGACACTGTCGTGGTTTGTACAGGCCACGATGCAATTTCAAAAGCCATAGGACTGTGCAACATGAACAGTGCGCATTATGAACTTTAGTTCATAATAATATACCAATACTAATTCATCAGTTGTGGTACATGTAGCACATGGAACAAGATATTAATAGGATGAATAATAATAATAGTGGACAAGGAACATGAGAGTACTTGGAAACTATAATTTTGGCACCATTTTTTTAATAAAAGTGATTTTAAAAATAAACTACATTGAGAAAACACAGAATAGAGGAAAAAATGATTTATTCCACTTTTTGTCTGTTCTCAGTTATTGAAAGCTGTAAGAATGAAATGGGCTGAATCTACTTTCTATGGAGAAACTTAAGAGGTTTATACATTCTGAACATCATTTTGATAATTGATTCAATAAACACTTATGCACATTCAATAGGCCACACTGTGTTAGGAGCTATAGATATATTTGGGTAAAATGTATCAAACTGAACCCTAGGTTTGCATTCGAATAAATACATGTAAAATTTTAAAGAACACACGTATTAATATGACCACCCACCATCTAAGAACACTAAGCATCCAGCCAGCTAGGTTCCACACACAGATTCTGAAGTAAGACCTGTGTGGTATTTATTTTTGTTAGAATCATTTTATTGGGGGCTCTTACAACTCTTGTTATGATCATACATTAATTGTATCCAACATATCCATACATACATTCCATCATTCTTTTCTAGACATTTACTTTCCATTGAGCCCTTGGGATCAGCTCCTATTTATTTCCCTCCTTCCCCCCAACCCTCATGGCCCCTTGATAAATTGTAGATTGTTAATTATTTCAAATCTCACACTGAATGCTGTCTCCCTTCACCTCTGGTTTCTGTTGTTCTTCCTATAATGTCATGTCAACCTGAAGATATATAAACGTGTAGAGGTGGCATCCCACCTATCAATCAGGTCACAGCCTGATGGTGCCTCCTTAGGGGAGTGGTCTTCTTATAAGTAAGGAAACTCTCCCTTTCTCTCTCCACCTTGACCTTCCTGTTTGCTGGCCACCCTGATTGCTGCTGGAGTCCTGCCATGTTCCCACTGGCCTTGGATGCATAACATTTTGCATGTACCAGCCTGTGACCTTCCTACATTCTGCATCATTGCAGGTGACTATGTGAGTCTGAAGAGGGAATTGTAGACTAGTATCAGATTTATGGACTTGAGTTGAACTGGGCTATGATGTTTTCTTGAAATATAATTACATCTTGATATAAAGTTCTTTCTTATACACATAAGAGTATCACTGGATTTTTTTTCTCTAGTCAACCAAACCTAATACACCTAAGATTCTCCATTATCAACAAATATTCAAATAATTCAAATTCTGCGAACTCTGAACAATTGAGGCTTGTAGGAAATATTTATGGAAGCATTTCCAGAAAACGGAGGCCTAAACAGTGATTGAGAAGAATGTTGAACAAGTTCAGGTGAAGCCTATTGAACTTCATTGTTAGGGGTTTTGAGGTCATAGCGGAATTTTAACAATCTGCTAACCTAGACCAAGCTATTTATCTGGTGAGTTATTTTATATATATTATGTTTTCTTTTAACCTTCAGTTAAAATGGTAGCAGCTTTAATGAAGTTGAAAAGAATATTATAGACTTAAATAGAAATTTGATATCATAAGACTTGACTAATCTAAGGCAATATTGTTCTCAAAGAAACTTTAAGACTCTTTTTTTAAGAGTTGTAGTCCCAAGGGGTCTAAAAAGAAAGATTTTAAAGGCACTTAAATTGAAATTCAACTTTTAGAAGATACTTTTATGTCTCTAAGCTATGATTTGTTATGATTCTTTAAGCTAAAACAATAATTAATGAATCAAGTCAGCTATTTCCCCATATTTTTGAGCAATACAATAGGTAGCATATGTTCAAGTTTCCAAGGAAAAATAAATAAAATTTGAATAGGTTTAATATACCATAAATGCTAATAACCAGAAGTGACAAAGAGTAGTTTAAAGGTCGGAGATATATTTTCTAAGTTTCTTAAACAAATTAAAAGCCCCTGGGAATATTTTTTTTCTTTCTGAACACCCCTTAGAAGCAACAGGAATCAGTTATGTGTCATAAAGAGAGGAAATGGTCAACAAGATGTGCTTATATCCAGAGAATTAGGTTATCGTGGAAACTCATGGGAGATAAATTCAATCACTTCCGTTTAGTCAAGAGTATCTTTTTATCCATCCTTCAAGGACAACTTGAAGGGTTTTTTTTTTCTCCAAAAACCAAACCCATTTCCTTCAAGCAAATTTTGACTCATAGAATAATTTATAACTAATTGCCCTCAGATCAATTCCAACTTATATAGTCCAAACCTATAGAACAGAATATAGAGTCCCGGTAGTGTAATGGTTGAGCATTGGGCTGTGACCCCAAGGTTGGCAGTATGAAATTACCAGCCACTCCACTGGAGAAAGACTGGACTTTCCACTCTTGTAAAGAGTTAGTCTCTTAGCGCATGTTTATAGGTTTAGTATTAGATAGTTTAGTTTAGTATTGGGCTTCCACTCAAGTACTCCCTCAATGCAAGAACACTTTGTTCTATTAACCTAGCATTCCATGATGCTCATGTGGGGGAAGTTCAGATGCTTACAGACATCCTCCCTGAAGGCAGTTAGTCACCAGACTATAGGGTAGGCCCCGCTCCCTGCTACTGGGCACAGCGAACTATTTCTCCCTGAGGCTTATGACCATTAGCTTGGTTCCTGTAGGTGGAGTTCACACCCTACCTTTAATGGTCTCTATCAGTTGAGCCAGGGAGCAAGTCAAACTGGCTCTGTGCCATTCAAAACTAAGCTGCCATCCTGTATCTAGGATCTGCCCATCTTGTGACATGTATACATCCCTCATCTTGTTATTGCGTGTATGTCCCTAGGCAACCCCCTCTCATTGCTGTATAAGCTGTAGTGCAATCCCTTCCTGTGATGTATGTCTTTACAGTGGGCTTGCATGCCCCCAAAGGTATATAAGCCTGGGTTAGCAATAGAGGCCTCTCTCGCTGGTCCTCTCTCGCTGGTTTCTCTTTCCCCCTCTCCTCTCCCTCTCCCCTGTTTCCCTTTCCCCTTGCGCTCCTTCCCTTCCCCTTCTCTCCATATGGACCATCAAGTGGGGCTGAGGTGAGCATGCTACTATGAAATGCGTCTGACTCCGTTACTTCTATCTCTCATGTTCTTGATGACTTTAATGTAATTTATATATATATATATATATATATATATATATATATATATATATATATATATATATATATATATATACCGTACAATTGTGCTTATTGAACCCATGATTAGTGGTGGGGGGCTGGCTTCCCCCAACTTATACTGCACTTACCTTCCAGACACAATCACTGAAGATAAAGTGGGTACATAAACAAATGTGGTGAAGAAACTGATGGAGCCTGGCTATCAAAAGATATAGCATCTAGGGTCATAAAGACTTGAAGGTAAACAAGCAGCCATCTAGCTCAGAAGCAACAAAGACCACATGGAAGAAGCACACCAGCCTGTGTGATCATGAGGTGCCAAAAGGATCAGTTATCAGGCATCAAAAACAAAAAATCATATTGTGTGCTCACCTCCCAAATATGATCACTGAAGACAAATGGGTGCATAATCAAATGTGGGGAAGAAAGCTGATGGTGCCCGGATATCAAAAGATATAGCATCTGGGGTCTTAAAGGCTTGAAGGTAAACAAGCAGCCATCTAGCTCGGAAGCA
Source organism: Tenrec ecaudatus (assembly GCF_050624435.1). Classification (NCBI taxonomy): domain Eukaryota; kingdom Metazoa; phylum Chordata; class Mammalia; order Afrosoricida; family Tenrecidae; genus Tenrec; species Tenrec ecaudatus. Next base: position 93,538,191 of record NC_134532.1, on the reverse strand, counting down.
TCAAAGCCCACATAGAAGAAGCACACCAGCCTGTGTAATCATGAGGTGTCAAAGGGATCAGGTGTCAGGCATCAAAGAACAAAAAATTATATCATTGAGAATGAGGGGGAGTGTGGAGTGGGGACCCAAAGCCCATTGGTAGGCAACTGGATATCCCTTACAAAAGGGTCTCGGGGAAGAGACAAGCCAGTCAGGACACAGTGCAGCAATGATGAAACACACAACTTTCCTCTAGTTCCTAAATGCTTCCCCACACCCACTATCATGATCCCAATTCTACCTTACAAATCTGGTTAGACCAAAGGATGTACTCTGGTACAAATAGGAACTGGAAACACAGGGAATCAGGATGGATGATCCCTTCAGGACCAGTGGTGAGAGTGGCCATACCGGGAGGATGAAGGGAGGCTGAGGTAGAGAGGGGGAACCAATTACAAGGACCTACATATTACCTCCTCCCTGGGGGATGGACAACAGAAAAGTGGGTGAAGGGAGACTTCAGACAGTATAGGATATGACAAAATAATAATTTATAAATTATCAAGGAGCGAGGGGGATGTGGGGAGGGAGGGGAGAAATGAGGAGCTGATGTCAAGGGCTTACGTGTAGAGCAAATGTTTTGAGAATGATGAGGGTAGAGAATATACAAATATGCTTTATACAATTGATGTATGTATGGATTATGATAAGAGTAGTATGAGCCCCCAATAAAATGATTTTTAAAAAAGAGTTAGTCTCAGAAACCCACAGGGGCAGTTCTACCCTAACCTTTGATAGAGTTACCAAGAATCAGAATCTACTAGATAGCAGTGAGATTTTTTTTTTTTGGTTGGTGTTGTTGTTTTCTTGTTTAAAATACAAAATAGAGTACACTGCATGTGTGGATTTTCCGGCTCTCAATATTTACAGCAACAGAAAGCCTCATCTTTCTCTCACAGAGTGACTAGTGGTTTCAAACTACTGATGTGCAGCTAGAAGTTCAATTGTAACCTAAGCGTAAAACTGTCTCCATTGGTATCCAAGGTGATAAATCTTTATGGAAGCAGCCAGCCTCATATTTCTCTGGCAGAGGGGCAGGTGAGCGTGACCCAGCCACCCTCCAATTAGCAGTCAATTACTTTAAGGAGAGCACCTCCAACGCACTTTTACACCTGAAAAGAAGCTTGAAATTTCTTAACTTAGAATAGGAATTTCATGCAAACGATGCATATAATTTACTCAAACATTTATTGTGAACTTCTTTGGGCCAGGCAGGCGCTGTTCTGAGTTCTTAAATAGATGAAAAAACATACCAGACAAAGCCTCTTCTCTCCAGGATCTGTTATGCATTTAATGACACATAATAAATAGTAAATTACATAACCTAAAAATGTAATTAAAAAGCAAGCCCACTGTGTTTGGCTTGACTCTACTCAAAGCTTGCCTAAAGGGACAAAGTAAAAGGGCCGCTTTGGGTTTCTGTAGCAGTAAGTGTCTATGGGAAAGAAAACATCGTCTTTCTCCTGTGGAGTGACTGCTGACCTTGCAGTTCACAACCCAAATCATACATAACCTTGGACAATCCCCGGATCCTTAAAATACAAGTGTAGGAAAAAGAGAGCATAGAAGGTCAGGCAGACAGGGTGTGGTGGGTACAACACGTAGGAGGAAAACGCAGTTAGGCTCAAATCTTTTATGTTTCAGCATTCTCATAATACATCTAAAGTGTTGCCTTCAAAATGAATGATTTAACAGACAAAAATATTATATTTCATGCTGGGTAAATATTGTATTTCACACTGGGTACATATCTAATTCTTTCCTATGTTTCTTCTTTAATGGTATTTTTGCCCTTTCCTAAATTTCTCTCTCCCCTGAGTATCTGATAAGTAAAATCATAAATTTGCTTCCCAAATTCAATTTCATAATATAGGCAGTCTATATTAATTATCTTAAAATGAATGTAGCCTTCAGTATGGATTACAATTCGGTGTAAAAAGATACAAATCATCACAAGTGGATCAATAATCAATATCTTGACAAACGGATAAGAAATTTAAGTTTTCAATGGTTTCATTTTATTTGGCTCCAAAGTCCTTGCTCTTGGAAGCAGCAAGGAAGAACTTAGAAAACAGATTGCCTCTGCCAAATTACAGAGCACAGACGTCACTTGGAAGACTAAGGTGAGCCTGACTGAGGTCCTAGTTTTGTCAGTCACCTCATCTGCACGGAAAGCTGGACCATGAATAAGGAAGGCCACAGGAGAATGGATGCCTTTGAATCACGGTTTTCATGAAGTGTGTTGAAAATGCCATCGTCTGTCAGAAGAAAAGGTGAATCTCTCTTTGAGGAAATACATACAGAATACTCTTTGGAAACAAGGAGAATAAAATTTTGCCTCACGAATTTCAGATTTGTTATCCGGGGGGACCTGGGAAAGGCCACGAAGCTCGGTGAAGGAGAAGGTCAGGGAAAGGGAGGCAAAACCTCAGAGAGATGTGTGAAGCCGTTCCTGGAACAAACAGCTCAGGCCTAACAGCAATGCTGAGGACAGTCAAGGACCAGCGAGGCTTTCGTTCTGTGTTTACGGGGTCACTATTAGTTGGGACCAACCAGATGACACCTAACAATAACAACATAGCAATTATGCCTCTAAGTGGTACAAATGGCTTACTCTTGAATATTAATCAAAAGATTAGCAGTTAAATTCACCCAGATTTGCCACAGAAAGAATACCTGGAGCTACTTCTTTTAGATGACACCAAAGAAAGTCTTGCACAACAAATTTTCATTCTGAAATACAGGGGTCTCCATGAGGAGAATCAACTCGATAGCAAAGAGTTGGGTGTGGAGGTTACATTAAATTTTAATTTCTAAGGACATGATAGTAATAGAATCATGTCAGTTTACCAATTTACTTGATTACTTCTTTATCAAGTGAAAATTTTTCCTGATTCGTTTTATCTTGTAATTACTTAGCTTTGATGGATTTTTTTTTAGCGCGAACGCAGTCCCCCACTACCACAAATTATGCAGTCGAGTTTCCCACATTTGGGGAAATTGCAGGGGTCAGCATATCCGGAGTGCAATGGATAAGCCTCGCCCTGGGAAAACCACCTTCGTGATCATGGTTTGATGGATATTTTATGTTGTATATAAATATATAATGTTAAGGGATTTATAATTTATCTTTGAGTCAACTATTCATCCAATGAGAGAAACTTTTTTATATTCATAAATAATACATTATTTTACAAGTTATAAAATTGCAACAGAAAATGCATTAATAAATTACAAATAATAAAATATAATATGCTTAACCAAATAAATGAAATATTAGTGAATAATACAAACACTTTATTAAATTTATCTGCAGATGTTATTCATAAGCAAAAATATATTCCAGAATAATTTATTTCTGTATAAATTATGTTTTCATGCTCTTGAAAATTATCATTTAATAGTATTTTAACAGGATTTTTCATATTTAGAAATAGACTTTGTATTTTATGAGCACATGCATATATTCATTAATATGTATATATCCAGATTACCACAAAAGGATATGCTTGTAAGTATAATCTTGAAATGTATTATCATAAAATTATCATTCAGGGTGCTTTTAAGTAACTGTCCAAAATTTAAAGCCAACTCAAAAGTAACATACTCAAAATTGTAATCTTCTTCAGGAAATACATTTGTTGTTTTTGGTTTTGTTGTTTTAGCCATTTTATTGGGTGCTCATAGAACTCTTATCACAATCCACACATATATCAATTATATAAAGCACATTTGTACATTTGTTGCCCTCATCATTCTCAAAACATTTGCTCTCCACTTAAACCCTTGGCATCAGCTCATTTTCCCCTTCCTCCCCACTCCCCCCTTCCTCCTGCATTCTTAATAATTTATAAATTTTTATTTTGTCATATATTATACTGTCCAACATCTCCCTTCACCCATTTTTTTGTTGTCCATGCCCCAGGGAGGAGGTTATATGTACATTCTTGTAGGGATCATCTGTACTAGATTCCCTGTGTTCCCAGTTCCTATCTGTAACAGTGTATATCCTCTGGTCTAGCCAGATTTGTAAGGTAGAATTGGGATCATGATAGTGGGGGCGGGAGGGAAAGCATTAGGAACTAGAGGAAAGTTGTATGTTTCATCGTTGCTACATTGCACCCTGACTGGCTTTTCTCCTCCCTGTGACCCTTCCATAAGGGGATGTCTGGTTGCCTACAGATGGGCTTTGGGTCCCCACTCCGCACCCCCGCCTCATTCACAATGATATAATTTTTTGTTCTTTGATACCTGATAACTGAATGCCAGTTTAGTATTAAGGTGGCGGAAGGACCTTGGGCCTCTATTCAAGCACTCCCTCAATGCAAGAATACTTTCTTCTATTAAATTGGCATTCTATGATGCTCACCCTCCTGACACAACTGCTGAAGCCAAAACGGGTGAACAAGTAAATGTGGTGAAGAAAGCTGATGGTGCCCGGCTATCAAAAGAAATAACGTCTAGGGTCTTAAAGGCTTGAAGGTAAACAAGCGGCCATCTAGCTCAGAAGCAACAAAGCCCACATGGAAGAACACACCAGCCTGTGTGATCACGTGGTCCCAAAGGGATCAGTTATGAGGCATCAAAGAACAAAAAATCATATCATTGGCTGCACACCTCCATGATACTATCACTGAGGACAAACAGGTGCATAAGCAAATGTGGCGAAGAAAGCCGATGGTGTCCGGCTATCAAAAGAGATAGTGTCTGGGGTCTTAAAGGCTTGAAGGCGAACAAGCGGCCATCTAGCTCAGAAGCAACAAAGCCCACATGGAAGAAGCAAAGCAGCCTGTGCGATCACGAGGTGTCAAAGGGATCAGGTATAAGGAATCATTAAAAAAAAAATCTTAGCATAGTGAATGAAGGGAGAAGTGCAGAGTCGGTCACTGGAGATCCCCTCACAGAGGGGTCTAGGGGAGAAGATGAGTCAGTCAGGGTGCGACGTAGCACCGATGAAGAATACAGCTTTCCCCCAGTTCCTCCCTCACCCCCACCATGATCCGATTTCTACCTTGCAAGTCTGGATAGAGCAGAGGTTGTACACTGGTGCATATAGGAGCTGGAGGCACAGGGAATCCACGGTGGATGATACCTCCAGGACCAGGGGTGTGAGGGGTGATACTGGGAGGGTAGAGGGTGAGTGGGTTGGAAAGGGAGAACCGATTACAAGGATCTACATGTGACCTCCTCCCTGGGAACAGACAACAGAAGAGGGGGTGAAGGGAGATGCCAGATGGGGCAAGATATGTCAAAATAATAATTTATAAATTATCAAGGGCTCTTGAGGGAGGGAAGAGCGGGGAGGGAGGGGAAAAAAGAGAACCTGATGCAAAGGGCTTAAGTGGAGAGCAAATAATTTGAAAATGATGAGGGCAAAGAATGTACAGATGTGCTTTATACAATTGATGTATGTAAATGTGTGGATTGTGATAAGAGTTGTATGAACCTCTAATAAAATATTTTTTAAAAAAAAGATGTAGTGCCTGTACACAAAAATCTCTGGCACCTGATCGATAACTGATATTACTGTTATCATACTACTTCCCATAAAATGTAGATGATTATTGAAAAAATAATTATGACTTTAAAAGTAATGTTTAATTGTAATATTTGAAAAAAATGAGCACCACAAATATGATAACAAATATCTAATATGATCTCATCACCTAGAGATGACCAGAGTTAAGACTTGGTTGTATTTCCTTCCAGTTAAAAAAAAAGTTATGGTGTAAAATAATTTTTAATTTTCACATTAAAATGATTATTCATATCCATAAACATGTCATTGATTTATAATAAATAAATAAGAATGCCAGTTTAATAGAAGAAAGTATTCCTGCATTGAGGGAGCACTTGAGTGGATATTTGCACATAGACCTATTTCCCCATCCTCATATATATATTTACAGATGTACATGCCTTTATTTAGACCTCTATAAATGCCCTTTGCCTCCTAGCTCTTTCCTCTATTTCCTTTTACTTTCCTCTTGCTTTTATCATGCTCAGCCTTCATTTGGGTTTCAGTAATTCCTCTCCGTTTTATTACCCTTGACCACTCCCTACCAGGCCTCCTAGACCCTCCTCACCACCCATTTGGATCACTTGTTGTTCCCTTGTCCCTGGGTTTGTTTTGACACTAATGAATTTTTGCAGTTGTAAAACTATAGATGAATATTTGTCATATCAACATTTTCACATATTCAATTCAGTGAGGCTGATTTAACCAATTATATTATAGAACCATTATCAATATGCATCAACATATTTTTGATTTCTTGAATTCCCCTCCCCTTTCATCTTGCCAATGGTAACAGCTCTTAAATTCTTTATACTTTTGCCTACTGCAGGAAGAAAATATTGTTCTTATGAATAATATTTTCTAATTTTCATGCCCCTCAATCTCCATCTGCCTTGGGTCATCTCAATTATCTCCTACTTTTAGCCTCTGGAAACAATCGTAGAATTTTAGGACAAAAGCAACCGAATTTATATTTCTCATTGATATATTTTTAAAAATATGTTCTATAAGAAGATATTCTTCTTTGTATATATGTATAAATATGAAAAGGTCTGTGAGTCTACTTTTCATATGTATTCATGCATTATGTATTTATGAAATACATTTTACAGTTTTCTGACTTTCAGATTCGCATGCTGTTTCTAAATGTCTCCTCTCTTCTTGCAGCTTCCAATGGCAGTGCTAGAGAGCTGACGCAAGACAAATAGTCTATTAAATGCTGACATGAAAGTGTAGTGGAAACATTCAAGTGAAATAGTTGCAGGATGCAAGGACATTTGGCAGAAAGGTTATGATGTTCATTTGTTTTGAACAAACAGGCAATGTATAATGATGGTCTATAGGACATTCTGAAGGAGAGCACCACCTAAAAGCAGCGTTGCTATTCTTGCATAGTCATGGTGCCCATTTCTGGAATGCAGAAATGCAGCTTTCTGAAGACAAGCGGGAGGGCTCGGTATGAGCAGTCTTCACAGCAGCTCGGTATATCAGGGAGAGTTGCACTTCCCTTTGCTCAGTGCTGAAAAATGTGCTGAAAAACTGGTGTTCGGCATATACACTGGTCAGTGATACACCAGCGAGGTGTAACATCTCAGTGACCCCCCCTCCATCAGGATACTGGACAAGCACCCGTTATCTCGCGGGTGATTGCCATTTCTCTGCTGTTCATTTAAAGCCCCGCTGACACTGCAGGGCTTTGAATGTTTGTTTACTCACATCTAACCAATCAGAGCCATCCTATGACATGTATCTTTGAATAAGCCTTTTAAAGATCGTGTGAGAAGGATGTGGCATAAATGGATGTCTTCTGGTCAAGCCCGACTAACAAAAGGAGGAAATCTCATGAAGCCTGACATAGAGTTAGTAGCAAAGTGGGTTCGAGATGCGTGGGAAGACATTCCAGAAGACATGGTGTGACGTACCTTTCAGGATGTAGTATTAGTAATGCTATGGATGGCAGTGAAGACTGCGCTGTGTATGACAATGACAGCAGTGATGGTGATGACGGCGATCTCAGTCAGGACAGCGTCTATGATGACCTCCCACCAGCTGAAGCTCTGCGTTGGGATACGGATGATGATGGGGAATCCAGTTTTTGAGGATTCTAACATTTTAGCTTGGTTGCTGATTGAGTTCAGGGAATAGTACTCTTAAGGTATCATTGTTGATACCTTATTGTTTTTGTTGGACCTATTTTCCACTTACTGTGCTAGTTTACTAATGCTAAATGACTTGCCCCTTTCTTTATATTTTTATTTAAAATATTTAAATACATTACCCCACTGATGTCTCAAGTTTTAGTAATTTTATTTTCATTTGTTTTATTATTGATACTCACCAAGAGCTTCTGCATTTTCCACGCTAGGCTTATACTCGAGTCAATCAGTTTTTCTGGTTTCCCAGGTAATAATTAGGTACCTGGGCTTATACTCAGGTCGGCTTATATTCGAGTATATATGGTAATTCTTTCGTGCTCATTAAATATTTTATCTCTGGCTCTATAGTTCACAACTTTCCAATATTCCACCAATCTCTACTTTGTAAAAATATTTTTAAGTATTTAAATTTATTCTCAAACTACCCATAAAATATTTCCCTTCATTGTCATAAGCTTTCTTTTTCTTAATATGAAAGTACTGCAACATGGAAACTATCCAACCGAAAAATATCTTGAACATCTCAGAAAGATGTCTTAGCCCCAAATGAAGTCTCTCAATGATCAAGGTGGCTCTGGAAAAGCCAGATAATCAGACAGCAAACATGAACTGTTCCTATATGAATCTGAATGCATGAATAATCAATTGAATAAGGCAATGTGTGAACAAAATGCTCATGATCCATATCTACTCATTTTCTTTTAAGAAGTCCCAGGCTGGTGTAAGCAATTAGCATTTACTGCTAACCAAAAAGTTGGCAGTTCCCACACTTCTGGCTCCATGGGAGAAAGAGCTGGTGAAATGCTTCTACGAAGCCTGCTCCCTGGAAACCAAGAAAAGACGAAGGGGACAGTCACCTGTGAGGTGGAGAAGTCACTGTGAGGGGCAAACATGACAGCAGCTAACAACAAATACCTTCTTTTTATGTGTTTCTCCAAGATGACTGCTCCAGTGTATCTTTAGTTATTTTACGAAATGATCTACCTAGTATTTTTCAAGTTATTTCCATAAGCGAAAAGATACTAGTGGGTGAGCCGTAGGCTGCTAACCATGAGGTCAGCAGTTGGAAACCAGCAGCTAGTGTGTGGGAGAAAGATGAGATTTTCTGCTCTCGTCAAGAGGTCAGAAACCCACCCAAAACAAACCCAAACTCATGTCATCAAGTCGATGCCTACTTGCAGAGACCCCACAGGAGAGAGTGGAACTGCCCATGTGAGTTTTCCAAAGTGTAAAACTCCACCGCTGTCTCGTGGATTCGCTGGTGGTTTCAAGCTGCAGATCTTGTAGTTGGCATGCCAGCACATAACCACGACACAAGGGGACCCACAGGGGCATCTCCAGAGCCTTTCCTCTGGCTTGGCTATGAGGTGGAACAGGACGGGGTGGTGGCAGTGAGTATGCATGTGTACTATGTCTGGAATTCAGTTATAAAAAAAAGCCTTCAAAAAAAATTGGAGCATATTTTCCATCTTCCACTGAATAAGTCATGCTCTGTTTTAGCAAGGGAATATGTCCTTTTGACTTTACTAAAAGACCATTTTGAGACAAGAGCTGCCACCGTACAATTTTATCTTGAGTTAGATTGTCTCAATGGTCTGTGACATGAATTACCTTTTTCTAATAAACTAAATACATTTCTGGTACTGAAACTGTGGTCTGACTTGACACATTCTTTTACTAAGGCATGTCTAGCAAATGAAACAGCATTATTTAAACATGCTTGACTCATACGTTTTCATAACCTTTTGTTCTAATCTCCAGGAAGCATGTTTCTTTTAAATAATAACATCTATTTTATTTAAACTTTTAAAACATGTAAGTTCTTTTCTCTTAAAATAAAATGTTACTTTACTCATTAATACTCTGAAGAATAGGACATATTTTATATCTTGAATTTCCTCAAGTCTTTAACTTAGACATTTATTAGATACTAGCATACAATCTACAAAAATGTGCCTACATGATAAAAGGAAAACAATATACTGTTGTTGATTAATATAAAGCAAACAAGGTTTTTAAAAGACACTTTTCATGCTTGTTAAACTCTCAATACATTTTCATAAAGCTCCAGGGAAATACAAAGCAAAATTCCTATCATATGTTTCACAATAAAAACCAAGCTGCCTTTGTAGTAGCTACAGCATGTCACTGCATTTTACTTCTAATATCTTATATTTTCCATTCACCATGTGCCACGCTGCCCTTTTGATTTGCCAATACTTAAGAAAAATAAAAAGCATTGTAAGTTACCTTAAAAATTCATGCCTCTTATCATTTATCTACAAAACTATGTGCAAGCTCATTTTATGTAAAATACATTTCAGGGAATAAGCCTGCAAAGGAAGAAACCCATTGCCCTTGAGTCAATTCCAACTCACAGTGTGGTAGTTACACAATCTGGTGTCAATTTGAGGATTAAGATGTAGGGGTGAAGTCTAGCCTGTAAATCAGGATATTGCCAATGAGGCCTCTCTGTGTGGATGGCCTTCTCCTGAAGATTCTGGGAACTCCTGTGTTTCTTGTAGGCAGAAGACACACACTCTCTCCCTGTGTGTTCACACCCTGTGAGATATCCCTGTGGAGAAGGCATGTGGAGAGAGGTTGCTGGAGCTAGACCTCTGGAGCAAGAGAAGCCATGTGAAGACCCCTGCCAGCACTGAGATGCTTACAATGCCACTGGATCCAAGAACTTCCTACCCACTGGGCTTGTGATATTCCTGTATTTAGCATCATTTCCTATCTTTCATGAGTCTGAAGAGTACTTTATAGATTGGTATCAGATGAATGGGTTAATATAGGACTTATGGACATATCTGGGATGTTTTCTCAATATTCAACTACACTTGTATATAAAGTATTTCTTATACACATGTGTCTATAGATTTGTTACTGTAGTCTACCCAGACTAAAACACAGTTACCCCTGTGGAGAGAGCAGAAATGTCCCGTAGAATTTCCAACAATGTAAATCTTTATGTAAGCAGATTACACCACCGTTCTCCTACAGATTGGTTGTGGGGGTCAAACTGCCAACCCTTCGTTTATGCCATTTATACTACAGCATTTATCTACTGTGTTACCCTGACTCTTTCTCATTGGATAATAGAGATTCCTCAGTCATAAATAATGTCCTTAAAGAACCTCTTATTCGAGATGAGTAAGTCCATTTAACACTGTAAAGGGCAGGAGCTGACTGATGTCAAATGGGATGAACTGAATAAGGAATATATTTGGGAACAGAGAGAAAACAGTTTTTAATATGTTCAGTTTGAGAACCTATTCAATATTCAACTGTGGATGTTTAGTAAACAGTTGAATGCATGGACCTGGTAAAAAGTTTATGCAAACACCCAAAAAAAGTACTGATAAATGCTGTCAGAGTTTGCAGGGGGGGGGGTAGATAACTCGCAGCTGAAAAGGGTGCTTCAGGATTGCATTCCTTCACCATAATCATTTTCTTTCCTGTTTACATGAAAGGGAAGAACATTTACAAGAAAGGAAATAGCACATGCAAGAATACTGATTCAAGCATGTGCAGGCTTGTTCTCAGAGTAGCTAGGGAGACCAGTGCCTCTCGAACCAGAAAACAAGGATGCAAAGCATGTGAGGGTCCTATATACATCATTCTCCGCAGTAACAGATGAGCTACTGCAAGGATTTAGTTGCAAAAATACGTGATTTAATTTACTTTAAATTATATTACTTTATACCTTCTTGGACAAGCATATGTTGTGGTTGTTTGTCAGCATGATGATATGAAGGCATCAATTCTTCTTTGGTCTTTCTCTTTTTTTTTTAAATCATTTTACTGAGGTGAGGGGGCTCTTACAGCCCTTATAACAATCCATACATCATTTGTATCAATCACATCTGTATATATGTTGCCAGCATCTTTTAAAAAAACTTATTTGATTGGGAGTTCATACAGCTCTTAGCAAAATACACGCATACATTCATTGTGACAGCACATTTGTACATTTGTTGCCATCATCAGTTTCAAAACATTTTTTTCTATTTGAGCCCTTAGTATCAGCTCATTCTCCCCCTCTCTCCAAAGCCCTTGATAATTTATTGTTATTATTTTTTCATGCCAGATAAAGCCTGACAAGGATTGATATGTTGATTTATTGTAGTCTGTGCAAAATATACTGTCCCTGCATGCCGACTCCAGCACTGGAGAGTCCTTGCGGGTAGATATAAGGATTTGTTGGCACCGAACCCCATGTTGGCTCGTGATGACTTAATGTATGCAGAGTAGAACTGGGCTCTGTAGCATTCTCACGGCTGTGAAGTTTTCAGAGCAGGTCAGCCAGGCTTGTCTTCCACAGCAGTTCTGCTGGGTTTGAATGGCCAGAGGTGAGTGGAAATTGGCTGGTTTCACCACCCAAGGACTCTGCAGTAGCAGACAGAGGCTGGCAATGGCTCTAGTGGCCTTGGCTCTTCCTGCAGTTCCACAAGCCACCGGAAACCACATAAACAACCTCCCACCCACGGAAACAGTGGCTTTTTAGGAGAGCAATCTGTTCCTTGTTCAATCTTCACGTGCTGACAAACAATATTAAATGTCCCATACCAGAAGAAGAAACTTATTTCTTTTTACTTTTTTGGAAAGGAGTCCAACCAGAATGTTCCTTAGTAGTGGGGATGGCAAAAGCAAGATGTCAACTCCCATCCTTTGATTATGTCGTCAGGAGAAAGACATTTTCCTTGAACAAAAAGGAAACTCATCAATGGGCTGGATTTACACCGTGACTGCGCCAATGGGCTCAGATACGGCAGCAATCGTGCACACGTGGGCAGGGCTGTGTCCTGCTATTCATATTGTCTGACTCAGAATTCATTCCGTGGCATCGGACACCTACAACCACAACAGCCACACCATATGCTTGTCAAAGAAGATATCAAATACTATAATTTGAACTACTTGCTCCCCAGAGAATTTGAAGCAAGGCTATCCACATTTTGACTGCAACCTCTCTCTCAATAGACATACCACAACAAGGAAGCCAAGGAAAGTCTAAGAATATACACTTACTGATTTCTGCGGTATTTCTGTTCACCTTTCTTGTCTATTAAGTGAGTTTATTTCATGTCCTATTCATATATAAAAATACACTCATATCTGCACTCATGGTTAGTATGTCATACGTTGCTAACCATGGATAGGCTTTTGTAAATAATATGGACAGTGTAGAGACAATTTAGGATAGTCAATTCTTTGAGTGCCTAAAGAAAAACGTGACATTTTTAGTAGTTACACTAGAGAATAGTCCTTGTAATCATGCCTCACATCTATTTTTACCTCAGTTAATTTATGACATCTTATTTATGCTGTTGTCTATTAAACTTGAAATTAAGTGACAACCTTTATTAGTTGGGTAGCTTTGCCCTTCCCTCCCACTTCTCTCCCTTCTTTACTTTAAGCTTCGTGTGAAAACTACTCTTCTTCCAAATGCACCTTCACTCTTGGCTTCTCCTAGATCTATTCTCAGAAGGCCCTGGGTGGAGCAACCAGTTAAATGGTCAGCTACTAGCTGAAAGACTAGTAGTTCGAATCCAGCCCAACCAACCTCAGGAAATGGGCTTTCCAATCTGCCTCTGCAGGTTCTCAGTCTTGAAAACTCGAAGCAACAGTCCTATGCTTCAAACACAGGGTTGGCATGAGATGGATTCCACAGGACAGGAAGTAACAGCAGATTTATTCCTCACTCCCTGTCTGCTTCCATGTTTTCCCAATGAAAGCATTTTCACCTGCTTTGTTATCAATTGAATAATGTTCACATTAATTTTTCTTGCTCAGATTCTCTGTCCTGTTTCCCATAGGCACTGCTACAATATGCACAGTACATAAGCAGCTGTGCTTCACCATTGACCTTCTTAAAACAAGTTTGGGGGCAGGGAGGCTATTCTCTGCCTTGTGTGAATTATCTAGGTAGTACAATGGTTGACATGCTTATTAGATAATTGTGATATTTGAAGACGGGTCACCGAGTTTGTTTGGGTAAGCTAGAGAAACAAATCTAGGGAGACTCATATGTGTACTATGTAAAGGATTTTTTAAAAGCTTATTGTACATAAAGAAAGCATCCCAACCCAGTCCAGTCCAGTCCAAGCCCATAAGTCTGATATTAGCCCACATGTCTGATACCAATCTATAAAGTCCTCTTCAGACTCACAAAATCCATGCAATGATGCCAAATGCAGGATGATCATGGGCCAGTGGGTAGAAAGTCTTTGGTTCTAGTGGCACTGTAAGCATCTCGGCACTGGCAGGGGTCTTCAAGTGGCTTCTCTAACCCCCAGGGGGACATTAGGATAGGTCCATGTGGCTTTTCCTCAGGGATGTCTCGCAGGGAGCCAGCCTTGTCAGTAGAGTGTCTCACAGGGAGTCTGCCAAGAAAAAGTCTGTCTCCCTCCTCCAAGGAGGAATCTAGCAATTCCCAGAATCTTCAGGGGAAGGACCATGCTCAAAGAGAGGCCCCATTGGTTATATCTCGATTGGCAGGCCAGACTCCACTCCTACACTCTCAATCCTCACATTGACACCAGATTATGCAATTACCACACCCAGAGACACCATGGAAGAAAGACTTAGTGATATACATATGAAAAGCCAATCATTACAAATCTAGGGACACAGTTCTTCTGTGACACTCAAGGGTCTTTATGAGTGAGAATTAAACCATCAACAACTGGTTTATATCTTATGTACTCCACCAGCTAGCAATGATAATATGTTTTCATTATCATTAGGTACCAACCTATAGCTACCCTCTGCACAGCAGCATAAACACTGCCCATTCCTGCACCATCTTCACCATTGTTCCTGTGCTTGAGCCCAGCGTTGCAGGCACTGTGTCAATGGATCTCCTGGAGGGTCTTCCTGTTTTCCACTGCCTCTCTACTTGACCAAGCTTGATGGCCTTCTCAAGGGCTTGGTCTCTCCTGACAATGCATCCAAGTTATGTAAACAAAGTCTCGCCATCTTTACCTCTGTGGAGATTTTGGTGCTTACAAGACAGATCAGTTTATCTCTTTGACAGTCAATGGTGTTTTCAGTATTCTTCTCCAGCAGCACAATTCAAACTTGTTAATTTTTCTTCAGTTTTCCTTATTCAGTGTACAACTTCCACACATATGAGGTGATTCAAAATACTATAACAGACTCAAATTACTCCTCAAAGTGCCATCCTTGCTTATCAATACTCTAAGAAGGTCCTGTGCTGCAGATTTACCCAGTCCAACTCCTCTTCTGAACTCTTGACTGCTGCTTCCATGAGCATTGTGGATTCAAGCAAGACAGAGTTCTTGACAATTTCAACTTTTTCCCGTAGATTTGATATTACCTATTAGTCAAGTTGTGAGGATTTTGGTCTTCTTTAAATTGCAACCCTTCTTGAAAGCTACAATCCTTGATCAGCAGGTGCTTCAAGTCTTCCTCAACACTTTTTGCAAGCAAGGTTGTATGCTCTGATTATTACAGCTTGTTTAGAAGCCTTCCTCAAATCCTGATGCCAGATTCTTCTTTATATACCATTTTTAATTGTAAATAAGCTGTTTTTCAGCACATTTTTCATGCAGTTTTTTGGGGGTAAAATTAGGTTCCTTGGCTGATTTTTGGGTCTGCTTATACTCGAGCATATACAGTAATCCAGTTTCTTTGAATATTTGCTCAAAGTACACCGTATACCGATTGAACATGTTCTGGTGATAGGCTACAGCCCTGTTGCACACTATTCCTGAATTTAAACTATGCAGAACACCCTTGTTCTGTTTGCACAACTAGGTCTCGATGCCTATGCAAGTTCTCCGTGAACTCAATGAAGAGTTCTGGAACTCCTCAAGGCTACCCGTGGGTGCTTATGGTTCACACAGTCAAATGACTTAGTATAGCCAATGAAACACAAGTCAGCTTCTCTCTGGTATTCTCTACTTTCAGCCAAGAGAAATCTGACATTAGAAATGATATCCCTTGATCCATGTCATCTCCTGATCCAGCCTGAACCTCTGGCAACAACCCGTCAGTGTCCTGCTGCAATCATTATTGCATGATCTTTCCCAAATTTTACTTGAATGTGATTTCAATGATATTGTTCAATATTGGAGCATTTTCTGAGGCTCAGTTTTCTTTGGAATGGGTACAAATAGGCATCTTTCCCAAGTGTCCTGGTACAGCAGAATGAGTGCTTCATTAATTTGTTGAAACATTTCATTGAGATTCAATTGATTCCTGGAGCTTGCTTTTGACTAATGTTTTCCATGTATTTTGAGCTTCTTCCTTCAGTTCTTGTTCATATTGTACCTCCTGAAATGATTGAATGTACAATAGCTTATGCAATGACTTTGTGTATTCTTTCAATCTTCTTTGAATGTTTCCCCCATCAGTCACTGTTTTGTCCATAGAATCCTTCAATGTTACAGCTTGAGATTTGAATATTGTTCAGTCTAAGATGCTGAATGTGTTCTTCCTTTTGGCTTTTCTAACCCTAAGGTTTGATACATTTCACTGTGACACCTTAGTTTGTTTTCTCAAGTTTCCCTTTGATGTTTTCTGCTCACATCTTTGACGTCATCATTTCTTCCATTTGCCTTATCTACTCTATGATCAAGAGCAAATTTCAGAGACTCTTCTGATATCTACCTTCATCCTTCATGTTTCCTTTCTTTCTTGTCTCTTTTCTTTCATGATTTTAACAATTTTTATTTATCTAAGGTGAACCAGAGACATACCTATATAAACCATAGATCCATGAATGGATTTTGTCCTCGAACATAATTCTAGCCCCAATCTAAGAACAATTAGTTCTTTTTCTTAATTTTCTTGTCTCTTTTAATAACCTTTTACTGTCTTTATGAATGATGCTTTTGATGTCCTTCTACAACTTCTGTCATTAGTGTACAATATGTCAAATCTGTTCTTGAGATGTTCTCAAAATTCAGGTGGGATAGATTCGAGGTTATATTTGGCTTGTGTGGACTTACTTTAATTTTATTCAGCTTAAATCTGAAGTTTTATATGAACAATAGATGGTCTGTTCCACTGTCTGCCCAGCCTGGCTTTAGCTGCTGGTAGTAAGCGTCTTCATTTTCTCTTCCTGCAGATGTTGTCAGTTGGATTTCTATGTGTTCAACTGGAGAAGTCTGTGTATATCAACACCTTATATAATATACGGTATATAATATACTGTATATAATAGTAAAAAATATTAGTTGAGTGCATAAATCAATAGTGTTCTAAATTTCTATGGAATACTTTCATAAGCATTATACATTTGAAATTTCATGAGGTTATTTTAAAATTAAGTTATTTGAAAAAAGATGTAGCAGAAACCCCCAAAGCCCACACCCACTGCTGTAGAGTGATTCTGACTGATAGGGACCCTATATAAGATTTCTAAGTCTTTAAATCTTTACAGGAGGAGAGAGCCTCATTTTCACCTTTAGTTGTTGGGCTTGGGCAGTTGATGGGTTTGAACTACTGATTTTGGTACCAATTCAACATTTACCCAATAGCATCACCCGGCATCCAACTGTGGCAGACTCAGTACTATATATCTGTGTGTCTAATAATGTGCATTTTAACAGGAAATCCTTCATTTATTCACTTTTATTAAGTTCACCTTGAGTTCTTTTCACACTGGGAGGATAAATTAAGTGGTGGAATAAAAAAGCCCTGGCAAAACCGTCAAGTAATCAAGGTCAGGGGTTCAAACCTGCCATCCACTTCAAAAGAGACTTCCTTCTCCCATAAAGATATAACACCTTGGAAACTGATAGGTGCACTGCTATTGGTCTTATAGATCTCTGTGAGTCAGAATCGACCTCGCAGCAAGTTTTTGCTTACTGACTGTGAAGCATTCACTGAAATAATTACATGTAACATTGGAGGCTTAAACCATGTTTATATGTGTGCATTCTAGATTTCTCTGTACTTGACTTCTAGTCATGTTTAGTGGAAATCCAAGAGACCCGCAGAGCCCCTGAGCCAGGAGATGATGCATTTGATTTTCGTCTGCTCATGTAGTGTAAAATGATAATGTGCACATAAGTAGATGAATTTGAGGTTTCAAGGAGAAAATATTTCATTGCATACAGCATAAGAGAGCACCAAAAAATAAACCCTCTTCATTTCATGTTTAGTTAAGTGAATCATAATGTTATTTGAATTATTTGCATGAAGAGATCAAAATCCATCAATAAGATACTACCTAGTCTTATTTCACAATATTCCTTAAAGATGAATGGTCAGCAGACACCCCTGAGCCTGTTCCTACATGTGGGAACACTGAAGCCTGTCGATTAACCAGATTCTTCTTTCTACTTCCTCACTGTGCCAGAACAGAATTTTCCCACACTAGGTGTCTTCAGATGACTCAGTAAGTCTTTCAACTAATCTGTAAAACTGTCTCCATGCCACCCCTCCCAGAGCGTGCAGAACACGTGCCTCTGGCGCCTGCACGTCAGGATCTGATCATGAAACTGAGTATGGCTCTACGCCTGCTTGCACAGGAGAGGCTGGGCAAAGCCATCTTTCTGCAAACCCTTTCCTTGCAGACCCTGTCACGCCACTTTTGAGATCACCTGCGTAGCTGAGAAATCACTCTGGCTTCATCCAACTTGTTACTTCCAGGACAGTTTTGAGATTTCTGTCTTGTTGGTAGCTATTGACAATGTCAGGGAACATGACATCTCTGACCTCTTTTGCGATGCTGACATTAACTCATTTGGAGATAAGTCTGAGCTGACCCATCTCAAGGTAAATCATAATCTTAATTTATTTTACATGATAATGCAACAGGGTCTTTTCAGAAATACCAATGTATTTGATATGTAGTACTAGTGGTTATATGTTGGTCTGCTAACTGCAAATTTAGCAGTTCAAAACCACCAGCCACTCCATGAGGCAAAGCTGAGGCTTTCTACTCCCACAAAGTGCTGTCATCTCAGAACCCTCAGGGGCAGTTCTACCCTCTTCTATGTGGTCACCATGAGTGAGAACGGACTCCATGGCAGGCAGCACCAATATGGAGGGAGCGCTAAGGAATGTATATGCATCATGCTATCTTTTTCTAAAATTTAAAGATAATATTTCAAAAGAAATATAAAGCTTAAATTTTTAGAAAAGGGATTGTGAGCTAGACCAGTAGCTATAAAAGGAGAGATCACCAAAGCATTACTACAGAAGCATAGACATTTTGATTAAACAAAAATATGAAAACGGGAAGGTATTGCTTCTTGTCAGATCCTCCACTTAGATCTATACAATTCTGAAAGTGCTGCTTCCATGCCTCCCAAAGAATTCCGTGTGAGTCCACTGACCCTCCCCCCCCCCCCAAAAGGACAGCACGGTCTCCTTGAGGGCCTCCAGCTGTGTGGCTCTTTGATGGTCTGCTATGTTTCATGGTCTCAGGAACAAAAAGAGGCCTCAGAAGGAAAAATTAGGGATGTAGGGGGAAAGGTTCATTTTATATTTCACATATAAAGTGTCCTGGTGATACAGGGAGTTACATGATTAGCTGCTAAACAAAAGGTAGGTGATTGAAATCTCCCAGCTGCTCCAGGGACAGAAGCATGGATGGCAGCCCACCCCAGGGCAGTCTACTCCCATGAACTTTGACAGCTGCAGCAACCCCAGGAGGCAGTTGTACTCCAGCCAATAAGGTCATGATGATTCAGAATTGTCTCAAATGCAGTGGGGTTTTGGTTTGGATTGTCTGTTTTGAGTAGAGAGCAAATTTAACAATATACAAAGATCATTTTTAGACCAAAAGTTTTCAAAAATATTTACCAAAACCCACTGCCGTCAAGTCCATTTTGACTCATAGCAAACTTGTGTAAACTTTGTGAGATTGAAATTCTTTATGGGAGTAGAAAACTTCATCTTTCTTCCACAGAGTGGCTGGTGGGTAACCCCATCATCTAACCCAGTGGTTCTCAACCTTCCTAAGGCCGTGGCACTTTAATATGGTTCCTTATGTTGTGGTGACTCCCCCTCCCAAACCATAAAATTATTTTTTTTCAAACTGTAATTTTGCTACTGTTATGAATCAGGCAACTCCTGTGAAAGGGTTGTTTGACCCCCAAAGGGGTCACAGGTTGAAAAATGGTGATCTAACCCATAGCACTACCAAATCTCCTTCCTTAGCCATAGCTCTTGACTATTATTGCAATTATCTAAAAAAGTCAGTATAATTGACTAGGCTCAGAAGTTTTAGAAACTGAAGCCCTTTGAAACAACATAATACATCAAGTCACATGATTCAGAAAGTGAATTCACAGAGAATAAGCCATTTCAGTGTTTTTAAAGCTTAATTGCACTAGCTACTGATCTTTGTTGTCCTGAATTTTCTAG
This sequence comes from Tenrec ecaudatus, assembly GCF_050624435.1. Taxonomy (NCBI): domain Eukaryota; kingdom Metazoa; phylum Chordata; class Mammalia; order Afrosoricida; family Tenrecidae; genus Tenrec; species Tenrec ecaudatus. The sequence goes on along the minus strand of NC_134532.1, from coordinate 93,518,127 downwards.
AGAAGCAAATCTAATGACACTCATATTTGCATAATCAAGAATGCCACAGAGCAGTCAAGTCCTGGTCTGGTTCAAGTCCATGGGTCAGATGCTAAGCTAGAGATCCTTCCTCACTCCCACAGCTGCTGGGGCGATGAACCAGGAAGCAGGAAAATGAAGTAGGATATTGACTGGTGCATCCATGAGCATTGCTTATGGGTCTAAGCAAGACAAGCCCTTGACAACTTATACCATTGAGAGCAAGTTTCAGAGTTTCCTCTGACACCCACGAGTTCCTTTCTTTCTTTTTAATGACCTTTAGTGAACTTCTCTGTTTCATGACCTTTTCCTGTCTTCGTGCATGGTGTTCTCGGTGTCACCACAGCTCACAAGGCGTATTGTCATAATTGTTTGGTGCATCACATCTGGTCTTGTGATGCTCCCAAAACCCAGTCCAATATCGGGTCTTGTTGATTTGTAAGATCTTATCTGGCTTCAGCTGAACTTCCAGATGATAAATTTATGGTCTGTTCCACGGTCGCACCAACCTTATTTTAGCTGCTGATATTGAGTTTCCATCATCTGTTCACATAAACACAGTCAATTTGATTTATGTGTACTTCGTATGTGTTGCTGAAAAAAAAGGTATTTGCAATGAAGAAGACATTGTGATCTTGTAAAATAATACCATGCGATCTCCTGCTTATTTTCTATATTTCCCAACTCCTGTTTCTTCCTCTTTGTTTCCAACTTTTTCATCCTAATCCCTCATAAATATCAATACTTCTTGATTGTCTCTTTGATCAATTTCAGGTTGAAGAAGTTGATAGAATTTTTCAAGTTTTATCATTGACTTAGAACACTAAAAGGGGGTACTGAGTAGCATATATACTCATGAAAAAGTCGAGTTTTCCAGCACATTTTTCATAGTTTTTGTGGTAAAATTAGGTGCCTCGGGTGGTATTCACGTTGGCTTATCCTTGAGTATGTATGATAGCTTAAAAGAAGGAAAGATGAGCATCCTCTGTGTACCTTTTTACCCTATCTATTCAATAAGTATGATGAGTAAATAGCGAAAATGGATAATCTGAAGAACTCAGTATCGCAACTAGAGGAAGAGTCATTAACACAATGCAATATGCAGATGATCTGAGCTTGCTTGCTGAGAGCAAAGAGCTTAAATGAAGTACTTACTGATGAAGATCACAATCCATAACTTTCTGTGTTAATGATACCCCAATATAAAAAAAATTCCTCACAATAGGAACCATAAGCAATATCATAATAAATGGAGAAAATATTAACATTTCAAAGATTAAATTTTACTTTGCTTCACAATCAATATTCATGGAAGCAGTCAGTAAATCAAAAACATTGTTTTCATTGAGAACACATTTTACAAAAGACCTCTAATGTGTTAAAAGTCAAAGATGGCGCTTTGAAGTGCCTGAGCCAGGCTATGATACTTTCAATCGTGCTGGCAAAGAATCTTGACTTACGCCATAGACTGGCAAAAGAAGTGAAGTGTGTATGCTCCTGAGAAGCCCAGATGGTGAGACTTTATGTGACCTACGCTGCACATGTGATCAGAACACGCCCTAGAGCAGAACATCCTACTGGCAATGTAGAGGGGCCGGGGGAAGAGTCACACCAACTTTGAGATCCATTGACAGAGTAACTTTAATGAAGGGCTCAGACATAGAAATGGTTGTGCTGACAGTGCAGGTCCGGACACTAGATCAAACTATTGTACAGAGAGTATAATAGTGAGTCAGAACTGCTTCGGCAGAACCTAACCACATGCCACCTCAGAAGAAAGTCTTCCCTATCAACGTTCAGGAAAATCAACCAATGAAAACCATTTGAGCATGATGATCTTGGACACACACGGATTTGCTGCGATTCGCCACTAACTTAAGGAAACCGCTCTTTCCAATGTTAATGCTAAATTATTTTCGTTTAAAGGTACCCCGGTGGCTCCATTGGGTAATTGTGGGACTGCTAGCCAAATGGATGGCACTTCAGACCCACGAGTCACTCTGCTGGCGAAAGGTGAGACTCTGGTCCTGTGTACATTGCCAGCTTCATTGACAGCTGGGAAAGAGTGAGTCCCAACTACTCAACTTGAGAGTAGGGCCTTAAAGGTTGTTCTTAAGTTGTAAAGCACGTCAAAATGCCATCCGTACACATTATGAAATGTGTATCTCTAAATTCAAGCAGTCCCAAAGATTTTAGAAAAACAAATTTCTTTGTAACTTCCTGGAATTTACACATGTGGCCTGCAGCAATGCCCGATATCAGAGAAGCTGTCAACCTGCTTTGTGATGGGGCAATTATCTCCCTTGGCTTAATGGCTTGCCTTCCTTATTTGCCTTAGTAAAGGATTCATTTTCCTCTTTTATTACAAACAAACCCTAAGCCCTCTACTTTTGTCTTATCATTACTTGCTAAATGCCATTGTTTTTAAAATTTTGCTGGTTCTTTGGGGCTTTTCTCATAAAAAAGAATTAGAATATGGTTTAAATATTGTCATAATGAATATTTGACCTTTGAAATCTGTAATATTTGTGGGTTCATAAACAAAGAAAAATCATCCTTTCTTAACACTAAGATCTTTTCAGATTTTTAAAATTTGTACTAAAAATTACTGACAAAACTTGTGTTGCCCACTCCAGTTAGTTCACGTAATTTTAAAGGATATTTCTTGTTTGAAGATTATATAGTTGTATGCTAATAGAACATTCAGCATTCATATTATTTCAATTGAGCATTTGAAAAAGGATGTAGCTTTAAATTCACTGAGCTAAGTATATACTGAATGAAAGTAAACAATGTTCATTATTCTTATATTCTTGTATTTATCTTAAGCATTTTTGCTGAGCGTAATATTGGCAAATGATGTACTAAAAGGAAAAGAAACTGTTAGATCTCTCAGAGGAGAGCTATACCTTGGTCCTTGGCTCTGCGCGAGGAACAATTCACAGCGAAGCCTGGTTTGTGATCCAAGTGAGTTTTATGAGCGCTAGAAGTTTCAGGCTTACACAGGCACCCACAGGGCTCCTCACGAACATGCAGCCTGCCTGGAAACTGCTCACAGAGTCACGCGGTCAACTCCCAGCTCCTGCCTTTTCAATTATCACACAGGGAGGCTTGGTGGATGACCCCTGGTCGACCCCATTGGCTGAATTGAACTCACCTGGCCTAGGTGGGGCAATCCAGGTGCAGCACCCACCCACACTTACCAGGCGGGAAACCTGAACCTCTGAGCATGTGCAGTGCGCCACTCCTTGGTTCCAGTAGCTTGGCCCTCTGGGCATGCGTAATGGATGTCGCAGCACCTATGCTAGACTACCTAACATTACCAAAAAGGAAAGTAACATTATATACAGTTGACATAAAGGAGTCATAACCTGAATAGTTGGTGGAGGCATTTCAAGAATGAGGAAACAATCACAAAAGATAAAACTAGCATTTAAATTTATGTAAAATGATTATTGTAGATATTGTATTAGTTTAAGCATTGTGAAAAGGAACTTTGCACTTGAGAGTAGCCTAAGTTATTTAGAAAGCAGAGCCTGGGGTTAAGATTAATTATTGAACTATAGTCTCGTTGTTGTAAGCCCATTGAAATGAGATGGTTTAAGAGAAAGCTATACAAAGGAAGACATAAAGCTATAGCATGATATGAAGCATCAGTGCACTGGCCCTTTCTCAAAGAGCCTGCGAGTGACCAGCAGCTGGCAGGTTTGTTCACTTAGCACAAATCTATCTCCAAAAGGGATACGAGCCAGAACACTTCAGGGAGAGCCACAGACAAAGGAAGGCAATGGAGTTTATTATCTCATACTTCCCACTAGTTTACACTCCAAGTTCCTAGGACTGTATTGTATCAATGTCTGCAATAAGGGAAAACTCAGACCATTTGCCAACCAAGACAGAAAAATGAAATTATCAAGTAAAATAATAAGAGACGACAATAGGTTTGATAATAAGAGAAATATATGTGCATAAATGCTGGCTTTAGAAAGGGTTCTATTTGAGATAATGTGGCAGTTACATATCTCCTGTCAACCTGAGTGAAGAGGGAAAGTCTAGCTTGTCAATGAGGTCATAGCTGTGCGGACATGGCCTTCTCTTGAGGATTCTGGGTACTCCTGTCTTCCTCCCAGGAGATAGGACACACACTCTCTCTGCTTCACCTTCCTGTGGACAACCAGATGGAGGGACACTGATGGCAGCCAGAGCCCTGGGGATGCTTCCACTGTCACTGGATCCACAGAACTTTGCACCCACCTGCCGGTGATCTTCCTGCATTTGGCATCATTGCATATGCTGTGTGAGTCTGAAGAGGAATTTATAGACTGGTTTCTGGCATTTGGGCAAATATAGGACTTATGGATTTGATCTGGACTGGGCTGAGATGTCTTATTGATGCATAATTATTTCTTGATATTAAGTTCTCTCTTACACACATGAGTGTCTCTGGATTTCTTTCTCTAGTCAATCCAGACTAACACAGATAAATAGGGAGAAGAGAGAATGCTGGTGCAGAGAAACAGAATAAATTAAATTAAAAAGAAGTTAATGCGTTCACAGGTTGTAAAGCAATTGAGTAGAGTAGAAAGAACTAGTTTGGGGTAAAGATGGGGGGGGGGGAAGGGGACTGCAGGGAGGATGAGACATTCTACTCCCCTCTAGATTTGCAATCTCAGAAACCCACAGAGGTAGTCCTACTCTGCCTACAGAGTTGCTATGAGTCAGAATCAACTCAGAATCAATGGTATTGAGTTTTAAAAGATACCTCTAGAGCAGTGGGTCTCAACCTTCCTGATGCCGACACCCTTTCATACAGTTCCTCATGTTGTGGTTACCCCCAACCATAACATTATTTTCGTTGCTACTTCATCACTGTCATTTTGCTACTGTTAGAAATTGTAATGTAAATATCTGATATGCAGGATGTATTTTCATTGTGACAAATCGAACATACTTAAAGCACAGTGATTCATTACAAAACGATATGTAATTATATATTGTGAAATACTAATCCGAATTCTACCTTGAAAGTCTGGATAGAGCAGAGGTTGTACACTGGTGCATATAGGAGTTGGAGGCACAGGGAATCCAGGGTGGATGATACCTTCAGGACCAGAGGTGTGAGGGGCAATACTGGGGGAGTAGAGGGTGAGTGGGTTAGAAAGGGGGAACCGATTACAAGGATCTACATGTGACTTCCTCCCTGGGGGACGGACAGCAGAAAAGGGGGTGAAGGGAGACACTGGATAGGGCAAGATATGACAAAATAATAATTTATAAATTATCAAGGGTTCATGAGGGAGCGGGGAGTGGGGAGGGAGGGGAAAAAAAGAGGACCTGATGCAAAGGGCTTAAGTGGAGAGCAAATGCTTTGAAAATGATGAGGGCAAAGAATGTACAGATGTGCTTTATACAATTGATGTATGTATATGTATGGATTGTGATAAAAGTTGTATGAGCCCCTAATAAAATGTTTTTTAAAAAATGAAATTTTGTCTTGAAGCATGGTATAGCATGAGTAGCAGTCTTCATGCTGGGTACTCGTAGGTGGGCCTATCTGCATGTGAGTGGACCCACCTGGAGATGGATAGAGGAGTGGTGTCTCTGTTCCTAAGATCATCAGAAACATGTGTCTTCCGATGGTCTTAGGCACCACGCCTGTGAAAGGGTCAGTCAACCCCCAATGGGGTCGCCACCCACCAGTTGAGAACCGTTGCTCTAGCCAGAAGGATTAGTAAAGATTTTGGACGATGTTGAGGGCCCAGCAAAAATGGTTGCTCTTTCAAAGGCAACATTGGCTCCTGACTCACTTAAGGGAGTCATTGCTTAGTCCTAAGTGGTTAATTGCACAATGAATTCAGGATATTTGGAGCATCCACTAGCAGGAGAAGTGGGAGGGAGGACGGTGGCAGAAGGACAATGAAAGGGAGATGCTTTGTAAACTCATATTGATCACTTTTGCTATTGTTAGGTGGAACGCTCTGTCAAAGCACATACTACAGGTCTTTAACAATTAGATAACGAGTTTACTGAGGGGAAAAACCTGTCTCGTTTTTGGCAACACCTTGTAATCTTTCACCAAACACTACAGTGAAAGGAAATGTTCACAGAGCATAAGCACAGAGGGTCCAGCCATTTGCAAGAAAAGTCTCACTGGTTGGCATTTCTAAAGCTAAACTACCATACACAAGACTGTGGGCAAGCCCTCTCAAACATGATTTGGATGTTCATAGAATCTGCCTCCTTCAGCAGCTTTTTGTAGGGCTATTGTAGAGCCAGCCTGGTAGAATGAACTGAGAGGAATGGGGGTGAAGGAAGGAGGGTGCTAAGTATGCTGATTTTTTAAAGAAGCTGCTCAGAATAAGCAGTAAACAAAAACAAACAAACAAAAAATGGAGTCTGGGCTGCCAATTTGTCAGCATGCTCTCTGTTTGTCAAGAACCTACTTATGTTGAGCTCCTTCACTGTTCCTAGAAACCAGTGCTGTTTCTTGGCCTCCAGCAATGCACAGTCTGGAAACAAGCGCTTCAGGAATACAGCACAATTGATTACAACAGAGATTTTCAAAATGGACACATTTGCGATCTGTGTTCAATGGAACCAGGTCACTTAATCTCCCTGGAACCCAGAATTCTCAGAGCTAAAATGGAGATCGCAGAAATATCCTATACACAACCTTATGGATAATACAGAAAATTGTGGACCAGACCTGTGGCACATCGCAGTTTGTGCTAGGATAGAGCCCACTGGTGATGCTACTGTGTCCACTCATATCACTGAGGGTCTCTCACTCTTTCATCATCCTTTTAGTTTCCTACACATGATGTCTTCTCCAACAGGTGGTCCCTTCTGATGACGTTCAAAATAAGTGACATGAAACTATTGCAGCTGCCCTTCCAAGATGGGTTTGCTTATTCCTCCACAATCCTCATCAGACGCGGGATTCCTGGCCCACACCGCAATTTGAGTATCGCGTTTCTCCCTTTCTCTCCCGCTTACATGTGTACATGAGGCATTTGAAAACACCACGCTTGGACAGGGCATACCTGGATCGTCAAAGTGATGTCTTTGCTTTTTATATTGTAAAGATGCAATTTTGATAATGTATCCCTTGAAATAATTCAACATTTTTTTAAATTAGCACTTTTTTTGCTGTAGATTTGCCCAATGGAAAATATGTGTGTTTCTATGGGCACTGATTGTTGACATAAGGGTGAAATTCTTAAAAATGTCAATGTCTTTGCAGTTCATATTGCTGCTGTTTATTGGTCCAATTGTAAACATTTTAATTTGCTTTATCTTCAGGTGTAATCTATACGGAGATAGTAATCTTTTGCCTTCATTTAAAAGTATTTCATGTCACGTTCACTTTCAGCAAGAAAAATTGTGTCCTTTGCATATTTCAAGTTATTATTGAGTCTAGATCCTCAGATTATTTGTATATTGACTGTGTAGTTATGGGGGGAAATAATACCTTTTCTAATTTTGAACCACACAGTGTCTCCTTTCTCTATTTGAAAAACTGCCTTTTGGTACATGTATAAATTCAACATGACCAAAATTAGGTGTTGTTCTGTCCACATGTTTTGAAATGTTTCCATCCTTTGCTAGGATCTACTTAGTTGAATACCTTGGCATAAGTTGGTAAAACAGCTCAGCCAGGATCCGTATAACATCAGTAATGATATCTTGAATTTAGAACCTCTTCTGAATCCCTCTTGATCATTTGGCAATTACTTGCCCATACTTACCTGGCCCCATTTTAAAATTATGTTCAGCAAAGCTTTGCTGTTGTGCAATATTAATCCTACTACTCAGTCATTTCTACATGGTTTGATTATATTCCTTTGAAATAAACAAAAATATGAACGTCTTCCAGTCAGTTAGTCAAGTACCTGACTTCTAATTTTCTTGACCTCAGCACTTTAGGTACTGCATCTTTTGTTGAAGCATTTCAATGGGCCTCCCATCAATTCCTAGAATCTTGATATTTTGCCCATGTTTCCAGTGTTCAGGATCATAAGCAGTGACCTCCCGAAATGGTTAAACATCAACCAATTCCTCTGATCCAGTATCTTTGTCTATATCTCCCAACTGCTGTGGATGCTTTTGGTGGCATTTTATTATTTTCATAGATTTCTACAGCATTGAACTCAAGATTTGGATTTTTCTTTTATTTTATAATTTAGCTAAAAAAATGACCGTTTATTCTCATTTTTATGGTTTTCTAAGTCCAAGTGTTTACACGTGTCTTCATCATAATTTACTTGTGTTTTCAAACCACCCTCTGATATCTTCTGCTTTGTTCTTTATTGTCATCATTTCTTTTGTTTTCATCAGGTATAATATGCTCGGCAGAACATTTCAAAGTCCCTTCTGATGGCCATTAACTGTACATACATGTTGATATTATGGTAAGAGGTTTATATATCTCCTTATTAATTCTATATAGTAAATCTGTGAGATATTTTAAAGATGACAAAAATTACACTCAAAAAAGTTAGCCTTTACTTCTACTGGTCTGCACTCAATACTAGACTAATGACAGTATATGCTTTAATTATTACATGAAAAATCTAAATTATTTTATTGCATATTACTTGTAGTTAACAAATCTAAACATGAATGGGATTAAGTTTAAATGTAAATTTTTCCATTGTATTAGAATTTCACCAAAGTTTCAATACTGAGAACAATAGAAGAAACTTCCCAAATCCTCATATTCTAACATGAGGTGATACACCTAATATTCAGAATATTATGAATCTGGATTTGTCCACATTAGTCCATTACTTATACCTCACTAGCCCTGGTGGCATGGTGCGGTGAGCATTATTTTTTGTAATTTTAAAAACATTTTAATTGTGAATTTGGTGAAGGTTTGAAGAGCTGTGATATACCAGGCCCCACAATCATTTTGTTCCAATGGGCAGTTGGGCAATTGAGGGGTAAAATTACAATGACATCAGACAGGACAAAGCATGCAAGTGCTCACCTCCGGGACGGCCATGACTTCCAGAGCCAGGTGCAGAGAGAAAGAGAGAGAGAGAGAGAGAATATATTTCCAACCAAAGGTTATATATTCTCAGGGGACTTGCAAGCCCCTCTAGTTGCAGGTAACCACATGCATAACAAAGTGGGCTGTACTCTAACCTTCAGGGTTCCTTGGTATTTTGGGGGAGCAGCCTAACCCCAGTGCCCAGGGCAGGTAAGGGTGATTGGCTGTGCTCAGAGCCTAGAGAGCAATAGCACAGGTCTGCCCCTGTAGTTAAAGCCGCTGCCTAGATGACAATCAGCCATGTGCTTGTAAGAGGTCACTTTAAGGCAGCACTCTTTGGGGTGCTTATAGCGGGGAACAATATTAATTATGAGAATCTGGTTGGGACTCACCTCCAACTCACAAGGGTGAAGGCCTCCCTTCACCTGAGAAACCCAGATTGCCAGGCTCCATAATATATGAGACTAAAGGATTCATCCATATATACTCTCTTTCCATTCTCTGCTCCCCACAAAGAGCAGATCAATTTTCCATTTAATAATTCATACACATTTTGTTTCATTGCATTGATTGCCATCCTTACAATGTACTCTTGCTTAGCTTATCCCCCTTTCTCCTTGTTTCCTGTTTCCACTCTACCTTTTCTTCCCCCCGTGATTAGTTCTCACCCTGTGGGTCACGACCCTTTTTGGGGTCAAATGACCCTTTCACAGGGATTTCCAAATTAATAACAGTAACAAAATTACAGTTATGAAGTAGCAACAAAAGTAATTTTATGGTTGGGAGTCACCACAACATGGGGAACTATATTAAAGGGTTGCAGCATTAGGTAGGTTGACAACCACTGCCATAACCTTTCAGAATTTTGCGTGCTTGGGCAAGTGCTGCCTTTGTGCTATCAAATGGTTGATTATGCTAAGCTGTCTATACATCGCTGTTAATAGTGTTATCATTCCCTCTATAGACCTGTTTTCATTTGTCTGAGGTGTGAGCCACAGGAGTGAATTCATTTCCAGACCTGATGGCTGACTAAAGGCCACGGTCTCAGGACTTCCAACCATCTCTATGTGACTAGTAAGTCCAGTCCTATTTTTATGTTTCTGTTTTTTATTTTTGTCCTAAAATTTTCTCCTACTCTCTCCAAGACTTTCTAACGTGATCCCTCTCAGAGCTGTTGGTCATGATAACAGAGTACATCTGGTGTTTTCTGGCTGAGGATCATGGAGATTGATGTTCACATGGTCCACTAGACTAATTGTTTCCAAATATATTTATATGATTAAAGATCATACTGAAGACTACAATCCTTGAGGTTCGCCAGCTTGTTTCAAGTCCTCCTCATTTTCACCAAGCAAGGCGGTGTCATGTGTCTTTCACAGGTTGTTTAAGAGCCTCCTGCAATACTGACACCTCATTCTTCTTCATCTACCAGGATCTCAGGTTATTTGCTCAGCATGCAGATTGAGACCCATATGTGAAGTCGCATATGAGACAAAACAAAGACAAATCATCCAGATGAGGAAGACCATCAGCAGGAGGCCATAATGGTCTCCAAATATTCAAGGTCACGAGGCTACTTCATCGGGATAGGGAGCACAAAGGAAACTCACAAAATTATGATTGTCGACTGACCAATCCATCACACTTGCAGGCGGGACTAGAGAAGCAGGAAAGGGAGCGGGAATGGCAGAGCATAGTATTGAAGGTTAGGAAAGTTTACAAGTCTGGTTTAGGTCAAGGCCATGAGAGCCTGCTACATCAATGTACATAAAGGGCTTGCTCAGGCAAGGGCTGAGCAAGGGAGCCCCAATTATCTACTGGGCTGACCCAGTAGATATCTACAATTATCCTTACTGAGCTGGCCAAGGAAGCCCCAATTATCTACTTTCAGAAACATTCTTCCTAATGACAAAGCTTTTTATATTTCCAGTCAATGCTCAGAGAGAATTTGCCAACTGCTGCCAATTTGATTCTGATTCAGAGCATTCCCCAATCCACCTCCACTCCCTGCCTAGAGTTTAAGCATTTATCTTCTTTGATGGATTCAATTTTATTTTATTATTTTTAATCATTTTATTAGGGGCTCATACAACTCTTATCACCATCCATCCATACATCAATCGTGTAAAGCACATCTGTACATTCATCGCCCTCATCATTCTCAAAACATTTGCTCTCCACTTAAGCCCCTGGCATCAGCTCCTCATTTATTCTCCTCCCTCCTTATTCCCTCCCCCTTCATGAGCCCATGATAATTTATAAATTATTATTTTGTCATATCTTGCATTGTCCGACATCTCCCCTTCCCCCACTTCTCCACTGTCCATCCCCTAGGGAGGAGGTTATATGTAGATCCTTGTAATTGGTTCCCCCTTTCCACCCCACCTTCCCTTTACCCACCCAGTATCGCCACTCTCCCCACTGGTCCTGAAGGGATCATCTGCCCTGGATTCCCTGTGTTTCCATTTCCTATCTGTACCAGTGAACCTCCTCTGCTCTAGCCAGATTTGTAAGGTAGAATTGGGATCATGATAGTGGGGCACAGGAAGCATTTAAAAACTAGAGGATAGTTGTATGTTGTTGCTATACTACACCCTGACTGACTCGTCTGCTCCCCACAACCTTTCCGTAAGGAGATTTCCAGTTGCCTCCAGATGGGCATTGGGTCCCCACTCCGCACTCCCTCTCATTCACAATGATAGGATTTTTTTGTTCTGATGATGTCTGATATCTGACCGCTTGACACCTAGTGATCGTAATTGAAACCCTTAGGCTGATATTGTTAACAACAAAACCATGATCAGGTGACACTCTTGGAGAACTTGAAAGAGGAAAAATATATTAGTCATAACCAAAGGAACTAAAGTTCCGGTAGATATGGGCCATGAATGTCCGGTGGGTGTAGCTTTTATACTTTGTCTGCATGAGCAAGGTCACCAAAGCAGAATAGGCAGTGATTTCTAATGCAGATGTGGTCCTTAGTAAAGGAGGAAGGGGTGGTCTGTGGATGGGAGTGGGCCACGAATGAGCAAGTGCAATGGGTGAGGCAGTGTGTTGGGTTTTTCTTTTTTTATAAATCATTTTATTAGGAGGTTCAGACAACTCTCATCACAATCCACACATTGTGTCAGGCACATCTGTACATTTGTTGCCATCATCATTCTCAAAACATATTCTTTCTACTTGAACCCTTGGTATCAGCTCCTCATTTTCCCCTCCCACCCCCCCTCACTCAGGAACCCTTGATAATTTGTTATTATATTTTCATGTCTAACACTGACCAATGTCTCCCTTCACTCACTTTTCTGTTGTCCAACCCCCAGGGAGAGGGTTTTATGTAGATCATTGTGATTGGTTCCCCCTTTCCACCCCACCTCCCCCTTACCTCCTGGCATCACTGCTCTCATTATTGGTCCCAAGGGGTTTATCTGTCCTGGAGTCCACTGGTTAAAATCCCCTATTAAGGTTGACAACATATGTACAAATATACTTGATACAATTTATGTATAGATTGTTATAAGAGCTGTAAAAACCCACAATAAAAAATTTTTAAAAAAGATTTTCCTTACAATATACACTTTTCTGCGAATCTCCACCAATTTGGTATTCTGTGATCGACCCTTCTGTTACCTAAATAGTCTGGCTGGCACAGCATCCCATCCGATGACCCATCCGGCAAAGAATGGCTCCAGGATACTCCCCGTTTGGATTGGGACTGAGAGCAAGTGTAGGAAATACATTAGCATCCCTCAGGGTACTGGACCAAGAGGTACTGGAAGGAAACACATGATCAGACCCACTGTTCTCCCCCAGCAGATTTCTCAACCTAGAGGACATCCAGAGAGGGAGACTCTGACCCACCAATCAAGCCCACCTCTACTTATGGACAGAGCCGGGCTAGGATCAGGAGGGGTAGTATGAACGCGTCGGGCGGGGGTGGGGGGTAGAGGTGGGGGTGGGGATAAAGGAATCTAGCTGCCCCAGTTGGAACATTTGGGTCAGGATGATAGAGAGCGAGCCCTCAGGCGGAGGAAGGGAAATAGGCCCAGTGGTGGGAAGCATTGGGTGTGGCAGGATGGCTGGCAGGGTGATTGCAGCAGCCTGGGGCCATCTGATCTTAAACCTTCACGCATCAGACAGCTAGGTTAATTCTAAACTTCAAGGTCATCAAGCCCAAGACATTTTGCTGAACAATGCCTACTGACTCCCCTGTCCACGCCTGGGCAAGGCCCTGCTGCGGAGAGAGCAAGGTTTGGTCAATGAGCTACCGTCAGACCAAATGCCCCACAGCTGATACAAGTCTTCAATCGCAGTTCATTCGGCAGCAACTCATTTGAGTCCCCACCTGCAGCGTCAGCTGCTTCTCTTTGCTTTCCAAACAAATCTTGCTTTCTGCTTGCACTTTTGTGGTCCCTCGGTCCGTTCTTCGGTTCTCAAGACCAAGAGCCGCTGGACACATCCGAGCAGTTGCAACGCGGAGACCTCACGCTGTTCATTGTCAGTGCAGACAATAAAATCTCTTCTTTTTCTCTTGCGCTCATGCTATTTCAATTAGCTAACAAACCAGAAACTCCTGCAAGCTGGTGCGCACCAATTCTGGACCTGCAGGTCTGGGGGAACAATAGACCACGAGGCTAGCAGTTCAATGCTTACTTCAACTCCATGGAAGTTGAAGTTTTGTGGAGATTGGATTTGGATTCAGGGTCCCCCCTATAGGCAACCTCGCTCACTCTCTCCTCGCCACGGAGTCAGTGCTGATTCACAGCGACCCCGGGTGGATTTCAGATACAATAACTGCTTCTGGGAGTAGAAAGCCAGTCTTTCTCCCGCAGAGCGGCTGCTGGTTTTGAACTGCCGACCATACAGACTGCAGCGTTACCCATAACCACGCACCACCAGGGCTCCAGGACACGTCGCCTGCCACAAACACAAAACTTAGATTTTGACCCACACTACCCCTGGTCACTCAATCTTTTAAGGGAGAGCATTGTTTTTCTTTAAATGTCTGACTATCCTGTTTCTGGACAGTTTTGCGAAGACCAAGAGAGACAGGCCCTGTGTACAAATATTCGTTGGCAGCTCCATGGTGGCACTCAGCTAAAGGGAAAAACCCAGGAGAAAATCTCTCCAGTGAAAAGGCAATCGGTCTTCCACTAGCTATCTTTGTGATTTGAGAACGACGGTCCCATTTAATAAAACATTTGATGCCAAAAAGAAATCCCATTTCTGTGTTATGAGACTACATAGATAATCAAGATGTACTGTCTGTCCTGAATCTAGTTTGCAGACATTATTGCAAACCACTTACAAAACTAAAATGTGACAATCTTCGTTAGATTTCTCCGGTGAGAAATAACCATATTCTTGGCTTCGCACCAGAATGAATTCACACCGAAGCCTGGTTTGTAATCCAATTGGGTTTCTATAAAGGATAGAGCAGTGCTTCGCAACCTTCCTAATGCCACGACCCTTTAATACAGTTCCTCATGTTGTGGTGACCCCCAACCATAAAATTATTTCCGTTGCTACTTCATCACTGTTATTTTGTTACTGTTATGAATCAGGTGGCCCCCGTGAAAGGTCGTTCAACCCCCAAAAGGGGTCGAGATCCACAGTTGAGAAGCTCTGGGATAGAAGACGTTTCCATTTTTACTGTTAATTGAACATGCACTGCACCCCACACCCCGCTGCAGCCTGACGCCTGAGAGAGGAGACCGTAGCAGAGCGGAACCCCAGAGGAGCATTTAGCTAAGAGGGTCATGCTCCAGGTTGCAGCCTTTTGGGGCATGTGGCCAGAGGCGTGGTTGACCGTGCTGGTTAACCCCACTGGCTGAATTAAGTCCACCTGGCCTAGATTGGGGCCCACACAGGTGTGCTGCTCACCTAGCTCCAGAGCCTGAATTGGTGCATGCTCTGTAGCCTTTGCTGGCCTCTGACTTCCTGTAGGGGTCCTAGGCATGGAGAGGCACAACCCCCTATCTTGCTACCTAACAGCTTTCCAAGCTTTGTATTAAAGCACTGACTGAAGGTGGCTTTTTCCTTTTCTATTTTCAAACTTATTTCACTTTCTTTTTAATTTTTTAACTTAAAAAAAAAGCCATTTTACTGGCGGCTCTTACAGCTTTTACCCCAATCCCTACATCAATTGTATCAAGCACATCGATACATATGTTACCATCATCATTTTCAAAACATTTTCTTTCTACTTGAGGCCATGGTATCAGCCCCATTTTTTTGCGGCCCCAGAAACACAAGGCAACTGCTTTCGCTTTAAAAATTCTCATCATTGCTCTCACCTTGTGAGATGTTTGTTACATCACTCTTCTTGCAGCTGTTGGGTATATGTAACTATCTGTGTACATGCAAGTGTGGGTGTTTGGGGGTCAAGTCACCGGCAGGTGCGATATGACTGCGGAACTGAGGCAAAGAAGGATGGAAGCAGGCTGACGCAGGCTGGTTGAGTGTTTCCAAGTACACGATGCTATTCTACAAATATACTCACATGGCATGTTATCGATTTTCATGTACAGGTGATAAGTGTAGTAGCTCTTCATTCTTCATATGTGTTGTTGTTGTTGATGATGATAATGTTGTCTCTTTTAAGTACGTTCTGATTCATGGTGGCTGTGGAGGCCAGAGTCGGACTATACTATCTCACCAACTCCCCAAGGTTGTTTTAGTTACCAGAATGGACTGCCAGTTCTCCCACCTGCCCCAGGAGTGGCTGCTTCAAACCGCTGACCATTTCGTGAGCGGCCCAGAATGTTAGCTCTGCGCGAGCAATGCTCCTTCTACTGACAATGAGCAGAGACAATAGCAACAGCAGCACACATCTCCGGCTAACTGTGTGTAGAGCCTCTTCCAAGTGCTTTTATACACATTCCCACCAAAACTCAAGGAGACAAATGGATTTTTTTTTTAATTTCCATTTTGCAAGTAAGAAATTGGAGCCAAGAAAAAAATTATGAGACTTCTTTCAGGCTATCGAAATCTAGCAAAAACAAAACAAGAGTAAGGCTCGTGAAACAGCTATCATGACTCTAAACAACACCTACATCTTAAATTAATTAATGTATACCTGGTTCCCCCCTCCCCCCTTGCAAGAACCATAGGTAACAAAAATCAAAACAGAACAAAATAGCAGTTCCACAGGGATCTTTGTTCTCCTGCATAACAGCTCAATGCACCCCCAGAGCTCCAAGAACTTGTCCAGAAGAAAGAGTGTCAAAGGAGAACATCTATTTGGGGGAAAGGAAGTGTGTTTTACACCGAGCTACCTTTGTGAATTGAGAAATGTGGTCCCCTTTGATACCAAGAGGAAAACCTTTTAGGCCAAAACAAAACGCTGCTTACCATATGAAACCCTGCTCTATTTTATAAGACTAGATAATCAAAATGTAGTGTCTATCTGGAATGTAATTTGCAAGTTTGTAAATCATTAAAAAGACTAAAGTAGGACGTTTTTCTGAAACGTCGTGCCTTTCTTGGTTAAAGTCTGCCGCCCAGTGGCTCCGTTGAAGAACAACACTCTCAGGTGGTCTAAATGGGAAGGCTGCAGGTACGTTATTGAATGTAATTTAACAATGTGATTGCCCTTCACTATCACCTAATTTTAATGAATGGAGATAACACAGTCATCGTAACAGTACTATTATTCAAAACATTCTGAACAAGTTGTTTATTTAGTTCTCACTCTCAGTCTGTGAAGGAGCCCTGGTGATTTACAAGTTAGACTGCTAACCACAAGATCAGCCATTTGAACCCGCAAGCCACACAGTGGAATACAGAGGAGACTGTCTGCTCCAGTCATGACTCACAGCCTCAGAAACCATAAGGAGCAATTCTCCTCGGCCCAAAAGGTTCAATTTGCGCTAAATTGACAAGGAAACACACAGTAGTGCTGAAAGGCAAAGCAGTTTCCAAAAGTTGGTTCATCTGACCTTTGATGTTAGAATAGGATTGTACTTCTCAGGGTCTAATGAGCTGATTCCCCACCACCACCACCACTACCACCACCACCAGCCCAAGGGCCTTGCAGCTAGATTAAAGCATCAACTTAATTGTTAGCAGTCAAGCATATTAGCTGCCTGTGCTACCAAGGAAATCCATCTTAGTACTAGTGTCAAGGAATTAAAGTAGAAGAAATAAATACTACCATCTTACTAGGAATTCATTGCCTATAGGATTTCAAAGGTCTTGTTTTCTGGGGATATTTGTGGTGTGAAGAACTTATTTCTTCATACTGTGTTCAACAAAACAAAACTTAAAAACAATTGATTTGTAAAAGTGATATCAATAAATACATACAGTATAATTGCTTCAAGAACTTCATACCAAAATGAGATGTTATTACCACTATATAAAAAAACATTGTCCCTATGTAATAGCGATCTACCTATCAGCATTATACTTGGATTAAGAATTATCGCTGATTTTTTAAGTTTTATGTTTTGGGGACACATCAGAATTATTCATGGCATGGATCTAAACTGGTTCTCCCCTAACACTGAATCCCTAATTAAATTAATGCAGTTTCAAAAGAGATCAGCTGATATATTTCACATTGCATTGAGAAATTTCTGCATTATTAGACAATTTAGACAAGGCATGAGTCCAGAAAAAGGTAATGTAGCTTCACAGATTGTGATAGTTAATGTACTTAATTTCATGTCAACTTGAA
Organism: Tenrec ecaudatus; assembly: GCF_050624435.1. NCBI lineage: Eukaryota > Metazoa > Chordata > Mammalia > Afrosoricida > Tenrecidae > Tenrec > Tenrec ecaudatus. Next base: position 93,500,434 of record NC_134532.1, on the reverse strand, counting down.
GATATATAAAAGTGTAGGGGTGGAGTCTAGCCTGTCAATCAAATCACAGCCTGATGGGGCCTCCTTGTGGGCATGACTTTCTCATAAGCAGGGCCTTAGAATCCTGGCTCTCTCTGCCTTCACCTTCCTGCTGGCTGACCTGGATGGCTGCCTGAGCCCTGGAGATGTAACCACCACCATTGGATCCACATAACTTCTCACCCACTGGCCTGTGATCTTCCTGCATTCTGCTTCATGGCATGTGGCTGCAAGAGTCTGAAGAGGAACTTATGGAATCATTTCAGGCTAATGGACTTGGATTAACTGGGCTGGCATGTTTATTGACGCATAAATACTACTTGCTATAGAGCTCTTTCCTATACACATAGAAGTGTCACTGGATTTGTTCCTAACACACAGATGTTTTTTGCTTCTTCATAATGTCAAACTAGAAGAGTGAATGGCTAGCTTCTTTTCGCCCTCTCCTCAATATTATGACTGAAGAGAGTGCGTAACTTCTACCACAGTTTAGTTTGCCCCAGCGCCCCACCTCCACCCCGCCACACACACAAAGATTAATTGGAAACCCAGTAGCCTGCATAGGGACGTTGTAGTACAGTTTTTCTCCTAAATCACTAAAAATGTCATGAGATTTGACCCTTGATGCTCTCGTTTGCCCTTTTGCAACAATGGGCTCAAACCCGGGCTTCATTCTGTTGGACATAGATTTTTTTTTTAATTTAAATTCGGAGGAAACTCAACATGCCTAACAACTTTATAAAGGGGGTGATGCACCCTCAAAAGTTTGGGTACAATATGAGAATATGAACATTTAAGATGATTTGGCATTCGAGAAGATTACTCCCTTGGCTTTCTTTAATATAAAACTTCCAGTCTTTGAAACTCTGCTTCCATTCAATATATATATGGGAATTTTCTCTACAATTACTATAGGAGACTGGTCTAAAGAGCTGCTTAAGCTGCAGATGAGGACATTTATGGAAAAGACAGAGGAAAGATATCGCAAGAAATAATCTTCCTTTTATTTATGTATTGTATTTGTCATAGTCTGGTGGACTATTTACCACCGTGTGCACTTTGTCCTTAGGAGCAGTAATAGAGCCTTAGTAAGCTGATCAGGGGAGCTGCAGCATGACACTTACATTGGAGTTGAGCAGACACACACGACAAGGAAAGCAGCAAATAGAAGTACTTCAGATGGTGACAAGAACACTACAGCATGTTCGACTGAAGGGTGCTATAGTGCGTGTCGTGGGTAACTGGTGAAGGCGACTCTAAATATAGAAAGTGAAGAAATGATGTTCAAAGAAAGCACATTTAAAAACCAGAAACTCAAAATCTAAGCAGGAATCATACAAAAACCAGAAACTCAAAATCTAAGCAGGAATCATACAAAAACCAGAAACTCAAAATCTAAGCAGGAATCATACAAAAACCAGAAACTCAAAATCTAAGCAGGAATCATACAAAAACCAGAAACTCAAAATCTAAGCAGGAATCATACAAAAACCAGAAACTCAAAATCTAAGCAGGAATCATACAAAAACCAGAAACTCAAAATCTAAGCAGGAATCATACAAAAACCAGAAACTCAAAATCTAAGCAGGAATCATACAAAAACCTAAATATTGAGTTGAAGAGAACAGGAGGGATGAAAGTCTTAGGGGGGAAATCTAAGAACTCTTCATCAAAATACCATCTTAAAGGTGTGACAAACTGGATCAGAGAGAGTGCCAGGAAGACTAATTGGCTTAATATGAGATTTTTGTTTGTTTTATTTTAGTCAGTTTTTTTAAAAAACTGGTTATTGGTCAATTGCCTTAATAAATGTATTGTTGGGTGGGGGGACCCTATCATTTACTAATGATGATACAAAAAACCTCACTGACAGGACAGGACAGGACAGGGTAGAACTACCCATGTGAGTTTCTAAGACTGTGTTTACAGGAGTAGAAAACCTCGTCTTCCTCCACTAAGTGATATTGACCAGTACATCTCAACTTGATTCTCAAAGTGTCTCTCAAACTTGAATATAGAGCATGAGGTTAAAATGCAGTTTTGTTTCTGTAGATGCTCGTATGTGAGGGGCCTAGGGTGCTAACTGAAACACGATCCTGGTCTCTCGGCCCGCTTGGAAGAGCAGCATTGATTGTAGATGTCAGTGGTTCAAAGTCTTTGCATGTGCTTGTTACAGTGACGGTTATGACGTCCTTCACTAAAACAAGAGTAAAATGGACGTGTGTGTGTGTGTGTGTGTGTGTGTGTGTGTGTGTGTGTGTAGGGGTAGTGGTGAGAATGGAGGGGGTTTGGAGTGGAGACCCAAAGTCCATCTGCAGACAGAGTGTCACAGGGTGGGGGTGAGTGCTTTATCAGCAACCCTAGGTGAGTCTGCAGAAAATGGCTCCTCAATAGTGTGAATGACATTGAATTGAACAACAGGGACCCATAGTTTGCTTTTATCTTTGCTGCTCATTCCCAGAGTTGTTCACATGGGGACCTCCTCCACCCCTACATACACAATATTTTAAGAGTATTTACACGGAGATTCCGTGGCTTTTCAATCATATTTACCCAAACATGGAGCCCTGACCATGCCGTTGCTGAAGCATTGGACTCAACAAAAGGTCAGTGACTCAAACCCACCAACTACTCTGTGGAAGAAAGATGAGGCTGCCTGCCCCTGTGCTAATTTATAGCCTTGGAAATGCTCCACATTGCCTCTGAGAATCAGAATTGGTTGATGGGATGGGTTCACAATATTTATTGAACATCTATAAAAAAAGATTGTGCCATGTTCTAGACAATCAGTGTTGGATCTGCGCTCAAGGAATTCAATCTCAGGGAACAAATAGTCAAATAATATAGCAGAAATGGTAAAAACATAGATTATTGGATTCAAACAATCTTCCACACTGTGTTAGATGAAGGCAGATTATTTAATCTCCCTGGTACTGAGAAGCCTCATATAGTATGGAAATAGGATCACATACTTTTTGTAAAGATTAAAGAGATGACATAATCACCAGAATGCCTAACATCATGCAAGTATATAAATTGCATTAAGTTATTTAGGTCTCTGGTGATATTAATTAATTTTTGTTAATTTATTTGACTTGATAGTTCCATAAAAACTGTATAAAGATTAGTTCCTAACAGTTATTGACACGTTGAATTCTTATGGATGGAATGACAGTAAAAAGAAAAGTTGCAGAGATAAATGAAACCGGTTTAGGAATACCTTGTTGATTTGGGGTTGATAAGAAAGAACTGTATCTCTATTTTCACAGTCAAGAGAAAGAGCGTTTAGAGGAGTGTGGTTTGGCTTGCTGACAAGACAAGGAGAAGATGAACCCAGGTACATTGCTGTGTGGAAAGAAAGGAGTAACTAATAGAAGAAGAAAGTTTATTGGAGCTTTTCTATCCAATTCAGGGCTTTGTAACAGAAAAATAATTATTTAATTTATTGTAGAATATTGAACTAATTGAAAGTATTTAACAATCCATGTAAAGACTGGACTACGGGGTCAGCCCCAACCAGAAGCAGCCTGACCCCCACCCTGGAAGTGTGTGCTACAGAGAGTGACACTGGACCTTCTGGTGGGGGAAAGGAACCGATCTACCATGCCCAGATGGGAGCAAACCAAGAAGGAAAAAGAGAAAGGGGCAGCCGGTCTAGACTCCATATGGGCACACCAAGCCCAGAGGATGAGGTCCCTGCGTGGAGCTGCTGGGGCACAGAGAGGACTGTGGGAGTACCAATAGCTGAAGACATGTTGTCCCCTAACTGGAGCATACAGAGACAGGGGACAATCATGGGGACACCTGTCAAGGAGACAGTGTGGGAATAATGGAGCATAACAGATCAAAAATTGGAATAATGCCAAGCACAGAACCCCTGAGGAGCTCTAAGAATGGACTTCAGGTGAGGAAGGGCAGCCCCCAGATCTCCTTCAGGACTAGGGGGGAGGTTCTCATGGGGACCAGCAAACAGACCTGAACCTATGTAGGTGTGTTAATCTGGGTACTTTAGAGAAACACATCCACAGAAACTCATGATAAGAGAAAGCTTTATATAAAGGTTAAGTGTGCATCAAGAAAACATCCCAACCCAGTGGTGCCCAAGGCCACAAGTCCAACATTAACCCATATGTCCAACACCAATTCATAAAATCTTCTTCCATCTCACAAAACAGATACAATGATGTCGACTGCAGGAGGAAAGCTGAGTCAGTGAATGTGTAAGCATCTCAGCTCTGGCAGGGCTCTCCACACAGCTGCTGCAGCACCCAGGGCTCCATCAGGGTAGGTTCATGCGGCTTCTCCTTGGGGATATCCTGCAGGAAGTGAGCCTTGAAAGCTGAAGCAGGGAACCGCTAAAAGTAGCTGCACCCTAGTCCAACCATCAGAAAGCAAGAGACCCGAGAACTTGAGAACTCAAAAGGCGAGGTTCACTGAGCCATTTATGCCTCTGCCCTTCAATTGACCCCACATGTGTTTATCGCCCAGGTTGGCACAATAAACTACCTCAGTAGGGTTTATTTTCTTTTCTTCTTTTCTCTCATCTTTTTCTCTCCCCTTTTCTTTCTTCAACCATATGTTTTCTTACTGTATGGACTAGGACATGGATGCGTTGCCTAAATATATGGGTTGGACGATGGGAGGGAAGTCCAGGGAGAAGGCAATGAGGACAATGACCCTGGAAGGTAGAGGGGGAAAAAGGAGGTGGGGAGAAGGGTGTGGTGAGTGGACAGCGTCATGAACAGGGGAACAACTAGGGAAGCAGAACCAGCATCTAGGAGAGGGTAGAGATCCTGTGAGTATTAGAGCAACACCAAGCTCGTGGAGAGGAAGCACTAAGAGGTGGAAGAAGGGGTAAGTGATGGCAGAGCAGGAGAAAGCAAAGGAAACAGACACAAGCTCTAGGAAGCAAAGGTATACATAGGGAGATTAATAGAGGTGTGCACTTATGAAAAAATATTAACCCATAACAATAATGGCATTGACCTATGTACATATATTTACAAGGCAATACACTGAAGCTGCAGATGAACCTTGGGTCTTGGTTCATACCTTCCCTCAATACAAGAATACTTTGTTTTACCAAATTGGCATTCTGTGATGCTCACCACCATCCCCCACCCCTCCCTACATGATCACTGAAGACACAATGGGTGCATAAGCAGATGTGGTGAAGACAGTGGATGGTGTCCAGCTATGAAAAGATATAGTGTCTGGGATTTTAAAGGCTTGAAGTTAAACAAGCGACCACCCACAGGGAAGCAATAAGCTCACATGGAAGAAGTACACCAGCCGGTGTGATCATGAAGTGTCATCGAGACTGGGCAATGGGCATCAGAACAAACAGTAAACAAACAAACAAAAATGCATTGGTGAGAATGGAGAGGAGTTGGAGCAGAGACCCAAAATCCATCTATAGACAGAGGGGTTGCAGGGTCAATCAGGGTGTGGTAGAGCACTAATGGGTCACAAAATATACCTCTGTTCCCCGGAGGCCTCTTCACACACCCCACCCCACCCCTACCACCCTTTCACCACCTCAGTGCTGCTTCCCAATTTAGACTAGACAGGAGCATGTTCATAGGTATAGGCAAGAGATAAAACAACGCATGGAACACGGGAATAGGAATAGAGATAACAAAAGGGTAGGGGGAAGAGGGAAAGAGGTGGGGAGGGAGGGGTCACCGATCCCAATGAATGGCACATAACCACATCACCACCCCACAGCCAGGGGGAAGAACAACAGAAACCAGAGGGGGAAGGGAGAGTGGAATTTTAAAATAATTCACAATCTGTAATCTATCAGGGGGCCACAAGGGTTAAGGGGACGGAGAGGAGGGAGGGGAAAAAAAAGGAGGAGCTGATGCCAAGGGATTAATTGAAAGTAAATATCTAGAAAAAGAATGATGGAATATATGTACGAATATATCGGTTACAATCAATGTATGGTTTGTAACAGAAGTTGTAAGATACCCCAATAAAATGATTAAAAATATATATTAAGAATTGAGTCAAAAAGAAAGTAACTTTTTACATAGGATTCAGTTAGTTTCTGTTGATGTTGATGTTGTTATTAGGAGCGGTCGAATCAATTCATTAGTGACTATGTACAACAGAACCGAACACTGCCCAGTCTTGCAACACCCTCATAATTGTCATTATGTTTAAGCAATCCATCTCATTGAGGGTCATCTTCTTTTTCAATGACCATCTATACTTGACCAAGTATCATTCTCTCCTCATAACATGACGAATGTACTTGAGACAGAGACTCCCTATCCTCCTTCTTAAGGAACTTTATAGTTGTACTTTTTCTAAAACAGTTTGAGTTTCTGTCATTACATCAAGTATTCTTTTTTTAAATCATTTTATTGGGGGCTTGTACACTTATCACAATCCCTACATCCATCCATTGTGTCAAGCACCTTTGCACATTTGTTGCATCATCATTCTCAAAACATGTTTTCCACTTGAGGCCCTGGCATCAGCTCCACATTTCCCCCCTCCCTCCTGGCTTCCCCCTTCCTCATGAACCCTTGATAATTTACAAGTCATTAGTATTTTGTCATATCTTACACTGTCCAACGTTTCCCTTCACCCACTTCTCTGTTGACCAACCTCCAGAGAGGAGGTTATATGCAGATCCTTGTAATCAGTTCCCCCTTTCTACCCCACCTTCCCTCCACCCTCCAGGTATAGCCACTCTCACCACTGGTCCTGAAGGAATCATCCTCCCTGGATGCCCTGTTTCCAGTTCTTATCTGTACCAGTGTACATCCTCCAGTCCAGCTAGATTTGTAAGGTAGAATTGGGATCATGATAGTTGGGGGGCAGGAAACATTTAAGAAGTAGAGGAAAGTTGTATGTTTCATCATTGCTACAATGCCCAACTGGCTTTTCTCCTCCCCGAAACCCTTCTGTAAGAGGATATCCAGTTGCCCACAAATGGGATTTGGGTCTCCACTTTGCACACCCCCTCATTCACAATGATGTGATTTTTGTTCCTTGATGCTTGATCCCTGATCCCTGTGACACCTCGTGATCATACAGGCCGGTGTGTTTCTTCCAAGTGGGCTTTGTTGTTTCTGTGCTAGATGGCCACTTGTTTACCTTCAAGCCTTTAAGATTCCAGATGCTATATCTTTTGATAGCCGGGCACCATCAGCTTTTTCACCACATTTGCTTATGCACCCATTTGTCTTCAGCAATTATGTCGGGAAGGTGAGCATCATGGAATTACAGTTTAATAGAACAAAGTGTTCTTGCATTGAGAGAGTATTTGAGTGGAGGCCGAATGTCCATTTGGTACCTTAGTACTAAACCTCCAAATATATGCACATAGATTTGTTTCCTCATCCTCATAAATAAATATATTTACATATATACATGCCCGTGTTGAGACCTCTATACATGACCTTTACTCCCTAGTTCTTTCCTCTATTTCCTTTTACTTTCCTCTTGTCCCACTATCATGCTCAGCCTTCATTTGGGTTTCAGCATTTCCTCTCGGTTACATTACCCTTGCTCAAGCCCTACCAGGCCTCCTACACCCTCGTTGCTGTCAATTTTGGACCACTTGTTCCCTTTTCCCTGAGTTTGTTAACAACACTTCCTTCCAGGCACCCCACTCCCCCTCTCCCTTGACCCCCCTGAACAGTCAGCTGGGTTGTTTTCTCCTCCAGATTGTTTATCCAGGTATGCTCTCTTCTTGATTCACTCCATTTGGGGGTTCATACCATGCTGCTTCCCCACCATGTGACCCCAGAAATGTCCTCTGTCACAGTCTGCTCCAGTATGGGGACAGTGTGACACGTGCTATTGTCATTTGCCCAGTCCCCTCTGTGTCCCATTAGCTCCCCGCAGGGACTTCATCCTCTAAGCATAGTGCGCCAGCATGGGGCCCAGTCAGACTCTCTTTCTCTTCCTCCCTCCAGGCCTGTCTCCATGCAGGTGTGGCATGCTGGGCCCTCTCCCCAACCTGCTCTCTGTCAAACCCACTTCCTGGTAGGGGGTCAGTTTGGCTCTGGTTGGGGCCAGCCCTGCAGCTCTCTCTTTTCATGCATTTTTCCATGTGACCACCCTGTCCTCATGGTCTGGTGCTTCATGGGAGGATCTTCATGCCCCTTCCAGGTTCTGTGGAAACAAGACCAGTATTCTCCCCCTGGGTAGATTAGTGCCCTGCTCCCTCTGTTATCATTTCACTTTCAACACCCCCCTTGTTTGCCCTCCCCCCTCCGTCCTTTTCCCATTACTGTGTTGGACCAACATGTACCTCCTTGGGTTTGGTGAATCCTCCTCGCATTTCCTTGTATCTCACTCAACCCAATTGTTATGATTAGGTGACTTCTCTTCTATACCTACCGTGCTGATTACACTTACCTCAGGGGACTCATGGTGTACTTCTTTTGTGATTGGCTGACTTCGCTTAGCATCATTTCCTCCACCTCTCCCCATGGAAAGACGTGCTTCATGTGCTCATCAGTGCTTTTTAGTGACGCATAGTACTCCGTTGTGTTTATGTGCCAGAGTTACTGATCCATTCTACAGATGGAAATTTAGATTGTTTCCAACTCTTTGCAATTGTGAATTGTGCTGAAATAAACATTGGAATGCATACAACTGGTTGTGGTTTATTTCTTACCTCTTCTGGGCATATACCCAGTAGAGGGATAGCTGGGTCATAAGGCAGCTCAATTTCCATCTTCTTTAAGTATCACCAGACTACTTGCCATAGCAGCTGTGCATATATATCTACAAGATCACCAGCAATGTAGGAGAGTTCCCATCTCGCCACATCCCCTGCAGTATTTGTTGCTCTCTGATGTTCTGATTTGTGCTAGCCTCAAAGGTGTTAGATGGTATCTCATGGTTGTTTTGATTTGCATTTCTCTGATGGCTAATGTTCAGGAGCATTTTCTCATGTGTTTATTGCCCATATGGGTCTCCTCCCTAGTGAAACTTCTTTTAAGTTCTTTTTCCCACTTCTTCAAGGGTTAACTGTTTTCCTCTTTTTGCAGGCAAGGAGGGTATTGTAGATTTTCGTAATAAGCCCTTTGTCTGTTGTGTCATTGCTAAAAATCCTCTCCCAGTCTGTGGGTTGCTTTGTCACCATCTCACTAAAGTTTTTTGTTGCATACAGGTGCTTTATCCTTAGTAAATCCCACTTGTCAAATTCAGATTCCCCTGCGTGTCTACCCTGCAGTTATTGCAGGGTAGCCTTTGTATTCCCGGGGCCAAGGTTCTTAGGTTTGTCCCAATTCCTTCGCTAATGGTCCTGATGATTTGGGGTTTTATTTCTAGGTCTGTGATCCACCTTTAGTTTGTTCTTGTGCATGGGGTGACGTAGACATCCTGTTTCATTTTTCGACATGTGGATTTCCATGGTTTCCAGCACCATTTGTTAAATAGGGCATCGTCCTCCCACTTGATGCTTTGGGGGCCCTTGTTAAAAATCCGTTGTTTGTATGCTGATGATTTTATTTCTGGGTTTTCTATTCTTTTCCATTGGTCTGCGTATCTGTCACTATTCCAGTACCACACTGTTTTGACCACTGTGGCTTTGTAGTAGGTGTGAAGGTAGGTGTGAAAGCGAGCCCTCGACTATGCCCTTCTCCTTGAGGAGTTCTCTGATAATTCTGGGCTTCTTCCCCCTCCATATGAAATTGGTGGTCAGTTTTTACAATTCTCTGAAGAAGATTGTTAATTTTTGAATTGGGATAACATTATACCTATAAAGTGCCCTAGGTAGGATAGACATCTTTACTATATTGAGTTTTCTGAACCATGACCATGGGATATTCCTCCATTTGTGGAGGTCGCGGTTGGTTTCCTATAGTAGGGTCTTATAGTTTTTCTTGTATTGGTCTTTTGGTTTTTTGGTTAGATATATCCCTAGATATTTCAGTTTGCTCTTGGCTCTTGAGAATGGCACTACCTTCTGGATATCCTTTTCCATGGCCTTGTCCGATGTATACAGCAAATCAATCAACTTCTGTTTGTTGGTCTTGTATCCCACCACTTTTCCATATTCCTCTATCTCTGTTAGTACTCCAGTTGTGGAGCTTTGGGGATTTTCAATGCACAGAATATGTCATCTGCAAATAATGATAATTTCACCTCCTCCTCTCCCAGTTGGATAGCTTTGATGTTCTTCCGTTGTCTTATGTTATTAGCTAGGACCTCTAGTATGATATTGAATAGAAGTGGGGACAAGGGACATTCTTGTCTAGTTCCCTTTTTCAGTGTGATTGATTTAGTCTTTCCTCCGTTGACTATGACGTTAGTTGTCAGCTTTTCATAGCTTGTATTAACTTGAGGAACTGCCCTTCCATTCCTATCCTCCTGAGTGTCTTAATTTGGAATGAGTGCTGGATTTTGTCAAATGCTTTTCCTGCATCTATAGATATTATCATGTGTTTCTTATACTTTTTCTTATCAATGTGGTATATAATATTGATGTCTTTTCAGATGTTAAGCATTCCTGCATCCCTTGGATGAATCTTACCTCATCTTGATGGATGATGCATTTTATATACTTTGTATTCTATTAACCAATATCTTGTTGAAGATTTTTGCATCTATGTTCATTAGAGATATCAGTCTACAGTTCTCTATTCCTGTGGGATCCTTGCCCTCTTAAGATATCAAAATTATACTGGCTTTATAAAATGAGTTTGGAAGTTTGCCATCTTTTTCTACTCTCTGAAATACTTTAGGGAGGATCAGTGTCAGTTCTTCCCTGAATGTTTTGTAGAATTCTCCAGTGAAGCCATCTGGTCCGGGAGATTTTTTTGTTGGTAGCTTCCTTTACCCCCCACCCCTTTTTGAATCATTTTATTAGGGGCTAATACAACTCATCACAACCCATATATACATCAATTATGTAAAGCACATTTGTATATTCACTACCCTCATTATTCTCAAAACACTTGCTCTCCACCTAAGCCCCTGGCATCAGCTCCTCATCCCCCCCCACTTGCTACCCCCTCCCTCATGAACCCTTGATAATTTATAAATTATTATTTTGTCATATCTTTCCCTGTCCAAAATATCACTTCACCCACTTTTCTGTTGTCCATCCCCCAGGGAGGAGGTTATATGTAGATCTTTATAATCGGTATCCCTTTCTACCCCAACCTCTGGTCACTCTCCCAGTATTGCCACTCTCAGCACTGGTCCTGAAGGGATAACCTGTCCTGGATTCCCTGTGTTTCCAGTTCCTATCTGTACCAATACACATCCTCTGGTCTAGCCAGATTTATGAGATGGAATTGGTATCATGATAGTGGGGTGGGTGGGGATGAAGCATTTAGGAACTAGAGGAAAGTTGTATGTTTCATCACTACTACAGTGCACTCTGACTGGCTCATCTCCCTGCAATCCTTCTGTAAGGGGATGTCCAGTTGCCTACAGATGGGTCTTGAATCCCCACTCCACACACCTCTCATTCATAATATTTGATTTTTTGTTCCTTGATGCCTAATACCTAACCCCTTCAACATCTCGTGATCACACAGGGTGGTGTGCTTCTTCCATATAGGCTTTGTTGCTTCTCAGCTAGATGGCCGCTTGTTTACCTTCAAGCCTTTAAGATACCAGATGTTATATCTTTTGATAGCCAAGCTCCATCACATTTACTTTCTTCACCACATTTGCTTATGCACCTGCTTTGTCTTCAGCGATCATATCAGGGAGGTGAGCACAAAATGATATGAATTTCTGTTCTTTGATACCTGATAACTGATCCCTTCAGCACCTCGTGATCACACCGGCTGGTGTGGTTCTTCCATGTGGGTTTTTTTTTTTTTTTTTTGCGTCTCAGCTAGATGGTTGCTTGTTTACCTTCAAGCCTTTAAGACCCCAGATGATGTATCTTTTGATAGCCGGGCAACATCAGCTTTCTTCACCACATTTGGTTGTTCACCCACTTTGTCTTCAGCGGTTGTGTCAGGAAGGTGACCATCACTGAATGCCAATTTAATAGAAGAAAGTATTCTCGCATTGAGCGAGTACTTTAGTGGAGTCCTAATGTCCTTCTGCTACCTTAATACTAAACCTATAAATATATGCACATAGATCTATTTTCCCATCCTCATATATAAATATATTTGTATATGTACATGCCTTTATTTATACCTCTATAAATTCCCTTTGCTTCCTAGCTTGTTCCTCTATTTCCTTTGACTTTCCTCTTGTCCCACTATCATGCTCAGTCTTCATTTGGGTTTCAGTAATTCTTCTTGGTTACATTACCTTTCATCAAGCCCTATCAGGCCCCCTACACTCTCCTCACCACTGATTTGGATCACTTGTTCCCTTGTTCCAGGGTTCGTTATCACCAGTACCTTTCCCCCTACCTCCCCCTCTCCCATGTTCCCCCGGAACTGTCAGTTCTGTTTTTTCCCTCTTCCAGATTGTTCATCCAGCCTATCTTATTTAGACAGACATGTGGAGATAATAAAAACACAAAAGACAGAGCAAAACAAAGCAACAATATTCAAGAAAACAACAGCAAGAAACCAATGACAAAAACACAAAACAAAAGACAAAACCTTGTCGTTAGTTCAAGGACTGTTTGTTGGCCATTAGGAGTGTTCTCAGTCCAGTGTGTTGGGGCACCACACTCTGGCCCCAAAGTCCACTTTCAGCATTCCATCGGGACTTCACCGCTCTGTTCCCTTGCTTTTCTATTGCAGCCCCTTAGTGTTTTGCCTCGGTGTGGCGGGATCAGATCCGATGCAATTCCCACACTGTGTCTCCGGTGCTGTCCCCTGTAGGGCTATTCTCCGTCTATCTTTATAGATAATTTGGCAGGGTAAAGGATTCTAGGGGAGGCATGGTTTTCTTTCAGCTTTTGGGAAATATTATTCCATTCTCTCCTCCTCTTCATGGTGTCTGTTCCTAGATCTGAGGATATTCTTACCTGAGAGCCCTTGTATGTGACCAGCTTCATTTCTCTCGCTGATCTTAGGATTTTCTCTTTTTTGAAGTTGCATAATTTAACTATTATATGCCATAGTGAGTTCTTTCTGGGGTTTAGTCCACTTGGTGTCCTCTCTGCTTTCTGTATGAGTGACTGATTTTCATTCATTAGTGTGGGGACATTTTCTTCCAGAAATTCCCTTGTTAATTAGGCTTATTCCCTTGTTAATTTAGTGTTTTATTCTGGTAGGCCAATAATTCGGATGTTGTTCCTTTTTATAGCATCAGAAATTGATCTCAGAGTTTCTTTCCTCTACCTCTTTTATTATCTTGCTTGATTGTCCTTCTCATTTGCTGAGATCTTCCTGATTGTCTTCAAGATCACTGATATGTTTCTCAGTCTGTAGTCTGTTTATGAGATTGGTGATCTTGTGTGCAGCTTTTGCTAATTCATCCATTAGCTCCTGTATTTCCCTTTGGTAAATAGACTTCATTCCCTGTATCGTGGACCTCATCCCCTCTATCATTACATCCTTAGTCTGTGTAGCTTCCCTCATCTCCTGTATTACTCCAAGCAGTCATCTGAAAACTTCTTTTTGTGGCATATCCATGCAAGATTCTTCTATGAGCATTGTTAGCTCTGCTGATGTGGCTTGTCTTTCTTTTTTACCTGTTGGGAGTAATCTGGTACCTGTTTACCTAATGATTTTGAATAGGTGGGTGCCATATTTCTGGGAAACCAAGTTGCCCTGTGTACTTTCCCTGTGTGACTGGTGATGGTGTTTTCAAGGGCTACCTGTGGCATACTATGGAGGTTGGTCAGGCTGCTGTGAAGGCAGGTGCTGCTGGGACTCAGTGGTCAACAGTGGTGAGAGGTGGCGAGCACTGTGGGGGACAGCTCTGGGGAACTCAGTTTGACTGGTGGATAGCTCTAGTTGAGAGGCAGTGCTATAGGCCACCAATGGGCAGGGGGCATTGCTGTTAGGGTCTAGTGACCCAGGTGAGCTGGGGTAGCTCTCAGTACTTGGTTGCTGGGCCCCTGTATTCTGGACACAAGCGAGGTTTGAGGGACCGGGAGGTATTCTCCACTGATCCACTCGCTGCATGGGCTGAGAGCAGAGGTGGCAGAAAAGATGCCCGAGCTGTGATAGACCCAGGGAGCGCTTATCTGAGGCCCCGGGGCCTGGGTGATTGCTTGGCAGGCCTGCAAAGACCCAGCATGCTACTCTGGGCGAGTAAACTCGACGCAGGCCTCTCAGGACCCAGTCTGTGAGTCAGACTCACGCTGCTAAGGCAGAAGTGGTGTGCATTGTGCTTGCAGGGACCAGGCGCAACATCTGCAGCCTTGAAAATTCCAATCCCAGACTCTGCTTTCCTGTGGCTCTGGGTGAGTTCATGCTGCAGGGACTCTAAGGCCCCAGTCTGAGACGCCGACTCCCGCACTAAGGCAGAGGCAGTGCACAGTGTGCCTGCAGGGACCAGGCGCTGTGGCTGCAGGCAGCGAGCTCTAAAGGCCCAGGTCTCAGTCTCCAGGATAATTCGTGGGGCTGGCTACTAGGACTTCCAGCGGCTCGGGTGGAGGCAGGGTTCGGCACAGTTCGCTGGGCCGGGAGAAATGGGGACTGGGAGATGCAGGGGCTGCCAGAAGCTGCCGTGCAAGGGAAATGTGACCAGGTGGGAAATGCATGTGCCACTCCCTGTGTCTGGCGAGTCGCTTGGACTACGATCAAAGGAGGCACCCTTGAAATGTCTGGGGCTGGGCCCGGCTGACCAGGCGTGACCGCGAGGGGATTGGAGGTGACCCAGGAACTGGTGCTGGGTGCACCCGGCTGAAGGCACTCAAACCTGTTGGTTAGGCCCTGGGGCCCTGGGCAGCTGCTGGGAGGGACCAGAGCTTGCAGGCAGAATAGCTGCTAGTCCCATGTAGGGAGGGCGACCTTGGGAGACAGGCGCATCTTCCCCAGGTGGGAGCCGCGAGTGGACAGCTACTATGTGGTTGTCAGGCCAGGCCTTGGGGAGCTCTACACGATAACTGTCCTGTTCCTGGTGCAGCGACCAGGCAAGGGTGTGGATGGGGGAAGGCACTGGCTAGTGGCGGGGCGCACAAGGGTCGCATTGTGGCCTGGAAATCCCTGATATATGGAACCAGCTCTTTGAGGCTTGAAATAAAGCAGATGTGGGGCAGGAGCCCCCTCCTGGACAAGGAGGGCCCCTTGTAGGGACCTTTCCACTCACTAGAACACTTCCTCTTGACCTCCCCGACACCAAACTCACCGGCTGCTTACCTTGGTGCCATCTTGACCGGAACCTCTCCAGTATTCTTATATCTTCAGTCCCATCAATTCTTCTGCAGTCTTCCTTGCACAAATGGAGACTATACTCATGAACTTTTCTAAATGGGATTCACAGGAAAAAGATGAACTACATCTGTAGGAAGAAACAATGGAATAGCTCAATATCAGCAGCTGAAAGCAGGCCTGGAACCCACTGTGGAATGGGCCATATATTACTCAGATTGAAGCTGAAGGAAATGAAAACTAGCCCACTAGAGCCAAGATATGACTTTGAGTATGTAACACCTGAATTTGAAAACAGCCCAAGAACCAATATGATGTACGAATGATGGAAGACCTGATGAGCTGTGGGGAGACATGGAGAATATCATTGAAGCAGAGAGCAAAGGTCATTAAAATGACAGGAAAGAAAGAAAAGGATCTATGGGCAAAATACTGAAGAATCCAAGAAGCATAAAAAAACACGGAAAGTACACAAAGAGTGACTTCATTATAAATAACCTAGTCACATTCCACAATCTCAGGAAGTAGAATATGAGCAAGAACCAATGGTACTGAAGGAAGACATTTAAGCTGCATTGAAAGCATTGGTCAAATAAAAGGATCCAGGCATTGGTAAAATACTAAGTGAAATGTTTCTACAAAATGATGAAGCTCTGGAAGCACTTACTTGTCTGTGTCAGGAGATTTGGAAGACAGCTCCTTGGCCAACTGAAGAGATTCCTATTTTCACTCATTCTGAAGTCAGGATTCTTTCATCATGCTCAAAAGAATAGTATCATCAATTTACCTAATATTGCATTAAGTAAATCTGCTGCACAAGACCTCTTTAGGGTATTGAAGAGCAAGGATATACTTTGAGGACTAAAGTGTATCCAACCTAAGCCATGGTATTTTTACATTGCCTCATATGCATGTGAAAATTGGACATCGAATAAGGAAGACTGGAGCAGAACCAACGCGTTAGAATTGTGTCAGAGAAGAATGTTGAAAGGAACATGGACTGCTAAAAGACAAACTGATCCGTAGTGGAAGAAGTAAGGCCAGAATGCTCCTTAGAGTCAAGGATGGAAACTCTTGGCTTACATTCTTTGTCTATATTGTCAAGAGAAGCCAATCCCTAGAGAAAGACACCTTGTTTGTTAAGAGGAGGGGAGGTGAAAAAGAGGAAGGTCCTCAGTGAGATGGATTGACATCGTGGCTGCATCAATGCGCATAGGAATAATTGTGAGTATGACCCAGGACCATGCAGTGTTTTGTTCTGTTGTGCATAGGGTAGCTATGGGTCAGAGCTGACTCAATGGCACCTAACAACACCAGCAACATCATTAATATCACGTGCATTAACATTTTGTAAGATATTGATAGAATTCACTTGGAATTGCAAATGGGATTTTCTGGAGTACCATTCTGCTGTGCATAAAATGAGCCCTCTGAGAAGCCCTGTCCTATGCCCTTCTCAACATGGTTGCTATGTTTGAGCCCATTATTGTAACCACTATATCAATCCAGTTTGTTGAGGTCTTGTTCATAGTTCTCCTGCTTTACCCAACACGATGTCTTTTCCAGGCTGGTCTCTCCTGAGACCATGTCTAAAGTATGTGAGACAAAGGATCTCACTATTCTAACGTCTAAGGAGTAGTCTGGCTATACGTCCTTTGAGACAGATTTGTTTGTTCTTCTGATAGTCTTGGTACTTTTAATATTCATCACCATTACATTATTCAAAGGGATAAAATATGTTTAAGAGTGCCTGGAGGGAGAAGTCAACATATTTGGCTACTAACCAAAATACTGCAACAATGAATCTGTCCACCAGTACCTCAACTGATCTACTTCAGAAGAATCAGCATTTCAAATCCCACGGAGCACAGTTCTGCTTTGATGCTGCAAAGACCTTTCCCAGACATCAGCTTCTATTTGGTGACAGTTTTCATGGTTAAGACATGCATGGTTCTCCCTGATCCTTTCAAATGCTCTTGTGACACCCAGTTCACATGAGTTGGAATCAGCTAATGAATGGAAGACAGGAACATCAAACACCAATCATTCATAGACCCCACATGGGATATAAAGTAATCTATAAAGTTAAAAATGCTATATTGATGAAGTCTAGGCTATACATTATGATTTGAATTGTGTCCTCACAAAAGATATATTGGAATCTATCTATATCTGAAAAATTGTTATCATTTAAGGCAGTGGTTCTCAACCTTCCTAATACCATGACCCTTTGATACAGTTCCTCATGCTGTGATGACCTCCAACCATAAAATTATTTTTGTTGCTAATTCATCACTGTAATTTTGCTACTGTTATGAATTGGGTGACCCTGGTGAAAGGGTCATTTGACCCCCAAAGGGTCATGACCCACAGGTTAAGAACTGCTGACTTAAGGTAGTATGAGGCCACACTGTAGTAGCATATTTCTAATGCATTATGACTGGTGTCAATATAAAAAGAAGAGACAAAACAAAGAAATGTAGAGGAAGAGGAAGAAGAAGGCTATGTGAAGATGAAAATAAGTGATTTTGATGAAGTATCTACATACCAAGGAGCACTAATGATTATTAGGAACTATCAGACGTTAGAGAGAAACAAGAAGAATCTATCACTAAAACATTCAGAGAGAATATTTTCTTAGTGATACTTGAATTCAAGCTTGTAGCTTCCAGGACTGGGATACAATACATTTCTGCTGATTCAATCATCTGCTTTGTATTTTCTTTCTTTTTTTCTGTTTAATCGGCCCTTAAATTAAAAACAAAACAACCGCTATTGAGTCAACTGTGACTCCAAGTGACCCTATAAGACAGAGTGGAAAGGCTCCCTGGAATTTCTGAGGATGTAAGTCTTTACAGGAAGAGACAGCCTCCTCCTACTACTGTGGAGCAGCTGATGAGTGTGAAATGCTAGTCTTGCAGTTAGTAACCCAATGAGCAGCCTACTACAACACCATTGCTCAGTAGAAAATTCATATAGCCTATGAATATGGTGGTAGTTATATAATTTTGTGTCAACTTAAAGATAAGAGTGTTGGGGTGGAGTCTAGCTTGTCAAGCAGGTCACAGCCTGATGGTACCTCCTTGAGGGCATGACCTCCTCATAAGAAGGGTCCTGGGAACCTCCCCCCTCTCTGTGCCTTCACCTTCCTGCTTGGAGAGCTGCTGGAAGAGCAATGAAAGAGACCTGCCAGAGCCCTGTGTTGCTTCCACTGCCATTAGATTCACTAGACTTTGCACCCACCAGCCTGAGATCTTCCTGCACTTTGCATCGTTGCATATGGCCGCATGAGTCTGAAGAGGGATTTATGGACCAGTATCGGACTTAGGGACTTGATCTGGACTGGGCTGGAATGCTTTCTTGATATACAATTGCTTCTTAATATAAAGCTCTTTCCTCTACATATATGAGTGTCACTGGATTTGTTACTCTAATCAGCCAGCCTAACACAAATGTTATTCTGAATCATGTAATTGAAGAGCACTAAGATGGCTGCGCAAACACCTGAGGTGATTTCTATTTCACAAGTAAGTACTATAAGAAAGGCATGTTTCAGGTATCAGGGTCTGTAAGAAACAAGTGGGCCATTTGTTCATTATCCATCAGTGGAAGGAGATGGTCTTAATGATAGGCCAATCATTTGGGGGAACACAATAGGCGTTCTGGTTTTCAGGCTCCTAATATGGTGTTCTCTGGTCACTAGTTGTTCACTCAAGGGCTTATAGACATGCCCCAGAAAGGGTTCATCATATGAACTCCAAACAAAGAAATGGAATGATCCATGCACTATCACACCTACCCTTTTTACTGCAGGCTTACGTACAGTACCGTACTCTGGTTCCTTCATTGTAGTATTCTCTGCACTTAGCTACTCTGGCTCCTATCTACTCCTCACCTCCATCCTTCCCGCCAATATTAGTTCTTTTTTAAACTAAGATGGTTACTAAAAAGCATAAGCAAAAGGGTAAAAAACATCTTGCATCCATCAATAGATATATAAAAGGATACTGTGATTGAATTATCATTTGCAGCCTGTTAATGAGTCCATAGTTACATGTTGGGCTGCAATCTGTGTTGTTGACAGTCCAAAACCACCTGCAGCTCAGTAGGAGAAAGACTGGACTTTCTATTCCCATAACCATTACAGTCTTGGAAACCCACAAGGAGTTGCAATGACTCAATGACAGTGTTTTTGTTCCTTCGTTTTTAAGGATCATATTGTGGCCACACCCCCACCCCATACATGTCGGAATCCTAACTCTGATGCATCTGTATAGAATCCTGTTGGAAAATAAACCTTTCTGTCTGTTAATTAGAGGATAGCCAAGTGTACTAAATCTAATTATCTCTGAGTTACCAAAAGAGCGGATTAGACACAGCCGTACAGGTCAAAGGAGCAAAGACAACCTATAAGGAAGGAATTTCAATAAATACTGCCACCGTTAGGTGTCTTCAAGTTGCGTCTGACTCATAGTGACAATGCACAACAGAACAAAACGTTGTGGTCCCAGCCTTCAAGGGTGGGAATGTGTGAGTCCACCGTTAGAGCCACAAGGTTCATCTCTTTCCTTGAAGGTATTTCCCTTTTTTGGATGACCCTCTACTTCACCAAACATGGTGTTTCCCCCCCCCCCCCCCCGCCCCAGGAATTGATCTGCTCTGATCACATGTCGCATGAGTTGAAGTTTCATCATCGTTGCTTCTAAGGAACATTCTGGCTGTACTTCCTCCAAGACCAATCTGTCTGTTTTTCTGTCTCTTTCACTCTGAAGGAGCCCTGGTGGTGTAGTGCAATCCCCAAAGGGAGCAGTTTAAATCCACAGCTGTTTTGTGGGAGAAATATGGGACTTTCCACTCCTGTGAATAGTTACAATATCAAAAATTCACAGGGCAGTCCCCCCCCCCCTGTCCTCTAGGGTCCATATGCATCAGCATGAACTCCATAGCAGTGAGTGTTATCGTACTTTTATCATTTTTCACCAACAAAATAATTGAGACGTCTTAATATTCTGTAGTGTCCCTGACTTGCTGTCCAGATTTTGCAGGCATATGAGGTGACTGAAAATGCCATCATTTGGATCCAGTTCACCATATAGTTCAAAGTCGTTTCTTTAACTCTTTAAAATGGTCTTATACAGGATCAACTTGGCTTTGTTGGGCATGCAAGATATAAGACGCTAAATTGGATTTTTTCTTTGCAGAATGTCGAGAAAGAAAATTCTTCCCTTTAAAGCAACCCACTTGTAGCATTTCTATTACAATACTTAGAAACTGAGCTAGGGATTAAACCAAGCCTTGTAATCTTGAAACGGGCATTTCTTTGCGCCTCTGTTTTCTAAACGAAGCTAATGCTAGTGATGAAATATTTACACATTGTCCAACGTTAATGTGCTGTGTACACCTGAGATGACCATTTTCTTTATTACTGTTGTTGTTTTTGTCGTTAGGAGGTTTTGAGGATATTCTGGCTCATGGCAACGCTCTGGGCAGCAGAAGGAAACAGCACTCGGCCCTGCACCATCCTCACAGTGGGTTGAGCCTATTGTTGCAGACCTTGTAGCCATCCAGCTCTTCGAAGGTCTTTCTCTATCTCTCGCTCTCTCTCTCTCTTTTTTTTTTTTTTTTACTGCCCTTCTACTTTACCAAGTATGATGCCCTTTTCCAGGGACTGTTCTCTCTTAATACACATGTCCAAAGTCTGTGAGACAAAGAGGGTTTTTTCTTGTATTTTTTGGTAATTAATACCAGCAACACAAGTCAAATGTATTGATTCCTCTCCTGTCTTTCTGAATTTATTCAATGTCTAGCTTTCACATGTATATGAGGTGATTGAAAATACAATGGCTTAGATCAGGAGCTTCCTAGTCCTCAAATTGTTATCTTTGCTTCCTCCCCCCTCCAGTATCTTAAAGGGATCTTGCGCAGCAGATTGACCCAGTGCAATGTGTCATTTGATCTCTTGATACTGCTTCTATGAGTATAGATTTTGGATCCAAACAAAATTATACTCTTGACTACTTCACCTTTTCTCCATTTATCATGATGCTACCTATTGGGTCATTTGTGAGAAATTTGGTTTTCTTTACAATGAGTTATAATTCATACTGATGGCTACAATCTTTTATCATCGGTAGCAAGTGCTTCAATTCCTGTTCACGTTCATCAAGCAAGGTTGTGTCATCTGTATATTGCTAGTTGCTAATAAGCCTTCCTCCAAACTTGATGCTGAGTTCTTCATGTAATCCAGCTTCTCTGATTAATCAGCATGCAGATGGACTAAGTATGGTGAGAGGATACAACCCTGACGTGTGCCTTGCTTGACTTTAAACCACGAAGTATTCCTTTACTCTGTACCCACAACTGATGCTTGATCCATGGAGAGGTTTGGCATAAACACAAATAGATGTTCTGGGATTCCCATTCTATTCAAGGCTATCCATACTTTGTAATGGTCCATGCACTTAATGGATGCCTTTGCACTGTCAGTGAAGCAGACATCAGCTTCTTTTTTGGTAATCTCTGCTTTCAGTTAAGATTCATCTGGCATAAGCAATGATATTCACTCGACTTATTCACTTGACTGAATCTGGCCTGAATCTCTGCAGCGTCCTGTCTTTGTATGGTTGTAATCATTGTTGGATGATCTCCAGCAAAAAAATTATTTGCATGTCATATTAAAAGGATTCTTCTATTTTTTGTGCATTCTGTTGGGTCACCTTTATTTGGAATGGGTATAACTGCATATCTCTTTTAGTCAGTTAGCAAGCTAGCTATATTCCAAATTTCTTGGCATAGATGAATGAGTGCTTCCAGTGTTTCGTTATTTTGCGGAAATATTTCAGTCGGTTTTCCATCAATTCCCGCAGCTTTGTTTTGCACTGATGCCTTCAGTGAAGCGTTTGCCTCCCCGTCAGTCCCACTGGCTCTTGATCATGTTGTCGCTCATGAAATGACTGCAGATCGAGCAGGTCTTCTTTGTGCAGTGGCTCTGGATTCCTTCCATCTGCTTTTGATGCTTCCTTCATCGTTCAATAGTTTGTCTGTAGAATCTTTCAGTATTACAACTCGAGGCTTGACTTTTTTCTTGAGGTCTTTCAGCTTAAAACATGATGACTGTGTTCTTCCCTTTAACTTCTCTCTAACTGTAAATGAAATTATAACATTTCATTATATTGTTTGACTTTGTCTTCCTGAACTTCCCCTTGAAAAACCTTTCTACTTTATTATTTCTTCCATATACCTTAATGACTCCATGATTAAGAACAAGTTTCAGGGTTTCTTCTGATACCCATTTTTATCTTTGCTTCCTTCTCTGTCTTTTTAATTCCTTTTGTTTCTTCCTGTATGATTCTCTTGATATCAGCTCCCAGCTTCTCAGGTCTTCTCTCATTCGTGTTCAATATGACATATCTGTTCCTGAAGAATTCTCAAAATTCAGGTGGCACATACTCAAAGTGATATTTTACTCTCATGGACGTATTTTAATTTTCTTCAGCTTCAGCATGAACTTGCATAAGAGCAATTGATGGTCTGTTCGACAGCTGGCCCCTAGCCTTCTGTGAGCTGCTGATATTGAGCTTCTCCATTGTCCCTTCACACAGATGTAGTCAATCTGAACTATATGTGCACAGTCACCTTTTGTGTTGTTAAAAAATGTTATTTGGGAAAGATAAGTCATTGATCTTGCAAAAATTCTAACATGTGACTTCTAACTTCATTTCTATAATGAAATCCATATTTTCTAATTACTGTTCTTTCCCCTTTGTGTTCAAGTTTTTCATTCCAATTGAAAATAATTATGAGAACATATTAATTGCATTAATTTTAGATTGAAAATGTTGGTAAAATTCTTCACCTTCTTTATTACTAGCTTCAATGGATGGTTCAGATATTTTGATAATACATATGTTGACAGGATGTCCTTGCATGCGGATAGGAACAATCCTATCACAGACAGCAGTGCATGATGGGATAGATCTTGAAATGTTCTTTTTGACAGGGATGGCAATGCCATTGCTGTCAACTCTGTCATTCCCAGCACAGTAAACTAAATAAATCATTTCTGATTCAAAATGACCAATGCAAGTCCATTTCCGCTCATTCCTGCCTAAAATATCTATCTTTATGTGTTCCATTTCATTGTCGACCATTTCAAATTTTCTTAGATTCATAGTCCATGCCCAGTCCCCGTTATTAATAGATGTTTGTAGCAGTGTCTTCCTGTACTCCACAGCAAATGAAATCCCTGAAGGCCTTACTCCATCCATGTCATCATGGTCGGTCAGCTCCCCTTTGAGAGGGAACCTGTCCTCTCAAATTCTGAGTGTCTTCTGACCCAAGGGACTTATCTTCTGGGACTGTCTCTGACAATGTTCTGCTTCCCTTCATGAGGTTTTCAGAATCTGACATCATTTCAGTGCTATCTATCTGCTTTTCAGAGTCTAATTTCTCTGCTTAGGGCAGTCACTTCTTTCTTTGTAGTCTGTTCTTAGTCTGGAAGCTCTACTGGAACATATTCGTCTTGGGTCACCCTGCTGGTGTTTGAAAACATCAGTGACAGCTTCCAGCATCGCAGCAGCATGGAAACCACTATAGTGCAACACATTGACAGACAAGCGGTGGAATTTTCTTTATTAGTACTAAAAAAATCAAAATATTGACTTTTCCCTCAAATATTTTAATTATAAATGTGTGTGTTTTAATACATAATGACAGCAAGAAAATATGAATGAATTTAAGCAATAAACACTGTTTCCTGCCTTGTGGTTTTGGTTTTACATTGTGCGCTAGACTGACTAGAGGGAAGATTCATCAGCCCTCCCTTCTCATCTGAACAGTGTTTGCTAATCTCTTCCTCCTGAATTTTGATGGGTCTTGCCGCTGCTACTGACCAAAGAGTATGGTGAAAGGGTCATGGTATTCTACATTTTGTGCATGTGTTACAAAAATATAGTAATTTGTCTTGCTAAGAGATCCTGTCTGTTTTCTTGGCTTTAAAGAAGCAAGCAGTGATGTTTTGAACTAAGAAGTATCTGGAATCTGGGGGTAGCTTTAGACTCATGGGCAGAAGGAAGCTAAATCTCTGAATTGACCAGTCTGAAAAAGACCGAATTCTGTCAACAACTGTGATTGCTAAAGTGTGTGTTCCTTTTGCTGGGCCAAGGTTCTCAGTGGTTGGGCAGTTATGATGTAGTAATATTTCACGCGCAAATCTAAAATAATACAACCACTTCTATGATGAGATCTGCTATGAGCAGTTAATAAACTGAAAGGAAGTTTCCTCTGGGGTGTGGATGGCTTCAAATATATGTGGATGTTGTGGGAAAGCTTGTTTGCTTTTTACTATCACTGGATCCTGAATCTGGCTCATCATTTGTGCACTAGTTCTTTGTTGCTGAGTCAGCTTTAACTGCCTAATTTGGATGTATTGATGACTTCAGCCAGGAGGCTGATGTCTGATGTGCTGATATTTGGTTCATCATCTCCTGCAGCTATGAGGGTCAGGAGAGGCCTCCATCCTGATAGCTGACCTACTGACTTGAATTTGCCTACTTCGACAATTGTGTGGGCTATTTCCTTGATGTAAGCGTCTCTGTAAAGATGCATATTCATTGATTTTTAATTCTCTAGAGAGCCCAGTCTAAAACAAACATGAGCATTAGGAAAGCTACTCCCTCCCTTAACAAGGTTCATATTAAAACATTACTAATCCTTTAGTTATAATTTTGTGAGAAACTAGAGAAGGCCTGGAGACTGATCCAGGAAAACTTCAAGATAGATTGTAAATGTGGGTGCTGTTTTACGCCATTAAGTAGCCAGTAATTTTGACTACACTTGATCTTAGCCAAAAGGCCGAGAAGTGATAAGTAGCCAGTAATTTTAAATTGCTAATTCTTACAGTGCACCAGATATCTTACAAACAAGTGATTTCTCTTTTTTCAGACATTTAATTTACTCATTTGCTTGTTTATTTAATGGATGGTTATAGAGTGGTGTGTTTTATATTCTGGAAAATGAATTCGATGAAATTATACATGAAAAGTGCTAAGCAAGTGCCTGGAACCTAGGAAGGGTTTATTAAACTTTAGCTTATTTTTTTATTTGTATGTTGTTGATTTTCTTCTTCCTCTCCCCACCTCTTGAGAAACAGACCTGGTTGAAGTCATTTTAAGATGTACATGTGCAGAAGGTGGATCTATGCTTTGTGGACAATAGACAGGCTTTCTTCATTGCTTAAGTAGGAGATGATCACTAGAAGATTAGAAGGTCCTTCCATTGCTGCCCTACAAAATTGTGCTGAGGTCACCCTGATCCGCCAGACACTCCTACCAGAGTAATAAGGACACTGGGATAGTGAAAGTCTATTGTGCCAACCAGGCTGATAAACACATGTGGGGTTAATTGAAGGTCAGAGAGGCTGGGTGAGCCTCACCTTTCAAGTTCTTGGGTCTCTTGCTTTCTGATGGTCGTATCAGGGTGCAGCTGCCTTAGCCAGTTCCCTGTTTTAACTCACTTCCTGCAAGCTTGCAAGACATCCCTGAGGAGAAGCCACATGGACCTACCCCAATGCAGCCCTGGGAGCTGGAGCAGCTATGTGGAGACCCCTGCCAGGACTTAGATGCTTGCACATTCACTGATTCGGCTTTCCTCCTGCAGTCCACATCACTGTGTGTGTTTTGTGAGATGGAGGAGGACTTTGTGGAATGGTGTCAGACATATGGGCTAATGTTGGACTTGTGGGCTTAGGAAATACTGGGTTGGGATGCTTTCTTGATGTGCACTTACTCTTTATATAAAACTCTTATACATTTGAGTTTCGGTGGATTTGTTTCTCTAATGGATCCAGACTAACACAGAAACCTTATTGGAAAGGAAGTCAAGATTTGAGGAGGAGGGCATGTGTGCCTGAGAGGAGGCAAGCACATCTCTGTTGGGAGGAAAAGCGGAAGGCACAACCTCCCCACAGGGAACCATCTAACAATACTTATATAGAACCCACGTGGAGAATGTATCTGGTACGATGTTCCTCCTTGAAGAGTTTCACCTAGTTTCAATGCAGGCCTTGGTGTTCGATTCTGTTCTTTCAAGGCACACAGCATCCTTCATAGGCCACACCAGAGGACTTGATGTGAAAACTCCACTGAGTGAACAGGAATTCACCTCAAACTCACCTGTAGCACTTGGACTTAAGGCTGAACCTCCCTGGTGTGAGAAGAAGCAGATGACAGTTATCCCAAGGGCATAGAACTGGTATTGAACTTTGGTTTGAATCTCTTGCCTTGTGAGTGCCCAATGAATGCTGGTCTGGAACTACCATGTACTTACTATTTTAATGCCCTCCACGGCTCATTATGACATATATTAATCTGGTAGGTGAGGTTCTGGCATTGTGAATGAATATTATTGAAACCTTTACCCGATCATCCCCATTGTTGGTGTAAATAGTGACCAGTCAATTATGAGTTTAACCTGTACAAGTCAATGATTCATGTATTGTGGCTCATAGCTGGCTTACACTGGTATAATTTCCTTTTTCAACAGTGTTTGACATTTCTGCCATTGGCTAAACTAATGACACCATCAATATGTAGTGGTTATGCACTGGGCTTCTAACTACAAGGTGAGCGGTGTGAAACCACTAGCCAGCTCCATGGGCAAAGGATGAGGCTTTCTACTCCTGTGAAAATTTGCAGATTCTGAGACTCACAGGGCCAAATCTACTGTGCCCTGTAGGGTCACTGTGAGTCAGTATTGACTCAAGGGCCTTGGAAGTAAGTGATTCCCCCAGGAGGATGATTGATAATGTTCTTTAATTTAAAGTGACAAGTATTCTCTATGGTGAGCCTGAGACATATATAAAGCATGAATTGATTTTGGCCTTGTACTTAAGTACTGAAGTCTAGCCCCAACCTAAGAGCAATTAGGTCCTTATGACATGGCCCTGTTTGGCACACACCCTCATGAAGAGATCACTGATGATGTGCGTGCTATAGCAAAGAGTGGTGAAGACATTAGATGGTGCCCAGATATTAGAAAGAATAGTGTACGGGGTCTTAAAGTCTTGTCTTCAAACAAGTAACCATTTAAGTGAAGTGCTAACTAAGTCCATATGGAAGAAGCAAACCAACCTGTTTGAGCTAAAATTGTAAATAATTAAATCCAAATCCAAATGGGGAAATGGTATCAGAGTTTAAATTGGAATGGATGGAAGACAGTGGAAGACAGTGGAAGTCTAAAGTCCATTTGTAGGGTCCATGCATGGATTAAACTTCTGTTGAATCCCATTCTGATCACAGTTGAGGGATGTGAATAACCTTGTTATCAAAGAGCGTTGTAAAGATGTGGTTAGGATTAAATGCACTATTTGATCTCCCTTTTGACCCATTTAAAAATTTTCAGTTAAATAAAAAGTGAATGAGAAATATCTGTGGATGGATTAGCCTCTGGAATAGCCCCTGGTGATTCCCCTCTGACCACAGACCAGGGAGGTGAATAGCCTTGTTCTCATGCGGAATGGATTGGGAAGTGGATTGTTGCAAATGCAGTTAAGTTAAAATGTAGCACCCTATCATTTGATCTCCCTTATAATCCCTTTGAAATTTGGTCCAGTATCTAATATTTGCTGATATCTTTTGTATTGAAGTTTTTATGTTTTAATTGTTATTGTAGGTATTTTTAAATGATTTTATATGTATATGTAGGTAGTTTGTTTATTGGGCCAACCTGGCCGAGAAACACATGTGGGATTCATTGAAGCGCGGAGAGATAAATGGCCTGGCGAGCCTCGCCTTTCTTGTCTCTTGCTCTTTGATCATCGGACCAGTGTGGGGCTGCCTGGCTGGTTCTGTGCCTCCATTTGCAAGCTACACTACCTGTGGGACACCTAACCCGTGGACTGTGTCACTGTAATTTGAGGTTCTTTCAAGACCTGCTTCGCCACACCATTGGAATTTGCATCTCTTGAGCTGGGACTGTCAGACCCTGTCATCTGGCTGACGGTTGGTGACCTGCCTTGCTGTTTGCTGCCTGTGCCCAGATAGCCTGAGTTGCTCTGCAGAGGACTACCTGGCGGCCCTCAAGACTTGAAGGACTGCCAGTGTCTCACATGAGTGAGTTGCACTGAGCCATTTGTACTGCTTTATAATTTAATTAACTGTTTATTTCTTATGTTATATAGCTATCTATTTGTATAAATATAAATAAAATTCTTAACATTGTGGTTTTGTTTCTCTAGAGACCCCTGTCTACCACAATATGAAATCCAGGACAGGTAAATCTATAAAGACAGGGACTAGATGAATGCTTCTTCAGCAATCTGGCAGGAAAAGCAGGGGCAAGTGGGGAGTTAATATGAGTACAAGAGGAAAGAAATGTTCTAAAACTGTGATGATGTTTGTACCACTCTTCTCAGCGGGATTGTACTACCAAATTGCAAGATATGTGAGTTATATGTCAATAAAACTGTTAAAATAAAAAATTAACTTACTAAAAAAAAAGAATACCGTGAAACTATGGATCAGTTCACTTTTGCTGCACAAATGTCGTCGTTATGTTATCGGGTGTCTCTGAGTCACTTCTGACTCACAGCAACCCCGTGTACAAGAGAACAGAGCACTGCCCAGTCGGTCCCGCGCTACCCTCACATCGTTCTTATGGTTTAGTCCATCCATGTCTTCATCTGTCTTGTGGAAGGTCTTCCTCTTTTTGGGTGCTCTGCAATTTTACCAAGCATGATGTCTTTCTCCAGGGACTGCTCGGGTTTGGCTATTGTTTTTGCACTATATTTCATTAATATATTACTTTGTCTGAATCTACTCTATAGGAATTTACTTACATTTATTTTGCAGTAAATTTCTTACTAATGTTTACTTCCTTAATTTGTGCACAAACATGAAGGTGTTGTTTCAGTGGAAGAATTCTTACCTTCCAGGTGAGAGATTCATATTGATTACTCCCCGCTGGACCTTCCTCACACAGACACCACCTGTATTTCAGTGGAGACTTGTGTGCTGCTCCGATGTTGAGAACTGTATAGTGCAGGTATCTAACTAATGCAGATGAGGACCAATGGCCTGACCATCTATCTTTTAAATCAGTGAATGGAAACCTAGGGACCACGATGGTTCCTTTCCATTGTATCGTCCTCATGAGTTGGAACTGATTTGATGGCAGCCAGCAACAATCTCCACAAACACATTTATTTTATAGTATTTTCTTATTTTGTCCTTAAATTTGTAGAATCTTACTGTACAACTCAAAATTCTATACAATAGAGTGTAACATTTTTGAGTAATGTTTTTAAATGCAAAAACTCCCTTTTTTGGTAACTTAAAGTTATGTCTTCAGCTCTCCCTCTGATATATGCGTGATTAAAAAAAGAGAAAGAAATGTACTTAACATCTTAGTGCCTCTTTAAATAGCATTGAAATGTATTTTATATACTGTGAGCTGGCAAATTATTTACAACTACTCTATGAGTGAACTTAATTTTTTCCAATTTGTAAATGAATAAGTAAATCAGGAAATGTCAAAAGAGCTTACATGGGACCCTATAGAATGGGAAAGAGAGACAGCATTGGATGCAATGACTGTCAGATTTTAGAACTTCTTTACATAAAGTACAAACCAGAAATTCTAACAATAATGCTCTATCTTGAATGACTATATTATTTGAGGCTTGCATTGTTTTGTATATGTTAAACTGTAACTCTTTATTTATTTACTTGTCTCTCCAGAACATAACTATAACCAAAGATTTTAACTGACAAGTGGTTTTCTTCCTCTCCCCCCAACCCCACCCCCCGGCTTTGTTCATGTTTATCTTGATGTGCTTTGTTTTGAGTTCATGAGTAGGTTGGAAAGATAGGGGTTAACATGCTCTGCCACTCAGAAATTGCTACCCACCACCAAAATCATAGTTTAGTTTCTTCTCAAAACATATGTTTGCCATTTTTAATCACAGACTCCGTGATTAAGACTGGAATGAAAAAGAGACATGACTAAGGAGCAATTCAAATAAACAAAGAATTAAGATGTTGTGATATGTTTATAACGACTAGGAACATCTGGAATATTCCAGCTAAATTGTACAGAAAGTATACCCTTTCCTTTAATAAGGGTTTTTAGCACCACAAGATATCAAAAATATCCAAGTGCTACTATGTTCCTATTTTTCCCCCACTATCTTCTAGTTTTTATCACATTCTGATTTTTTTTTTCTTCCACAGGCGTTTAATGAGGGTTCGATTTGCAGATGTGGAAAAAGACCCATTCTGATTTTTTTTTGTATTTTGGCCTTCTTCGTTTCCATGTCTTACATTCATTACTTCTGAGTCGCGTTTTAAGCATACTTACCAAAAGACTTCATCTTGTGCTAAAACATTATCGTGTCAAGGAAATTTGATTGACTCATGCTTTGCATATATAAACTATTTTTTCGTGTTGTTATTGTTCAAAAGGAAATTTTTCAAAGTTAAGGAGGAGTCAAAACATTCGGACATCAATCAAAAGAAAGAGAAATGAAAACAGAATTTTGGTCACCTTGCTGATTCTTTCAGTCAAGTTTCAGATGCCAGAAAGCCTGGCAAGACTTGTATTTTATAAAAGACTTTTGGGGGGAGAATCTCATGACCACGAAGAAAGACGAGCCATCTGTGGAGTGTGTCTGAGATCCTTGCATGGAAATGCACCGGGAGCAGAAGCAGTAGCACTGAGAGCATGAGACTAGGCCCAGAGAACTAGCAAAGTTGTGTGCCTTTAGACGGAAAGCTGGCTTGCAGCGAAGGCTGCCACTTAGTCATTTGTGCTAAAAGAGCTTTGGAACACTGTCCAAGCAGCGCAGGGTCCAAGGGACAGACATGCTTGCAGGTACAACGAGAAGAGTCCCTGCAGAATAAAGAACTGTATCCTTAACATTATTGATCCTGACGTGGAACTTGTGAGTTTTTCCATAAATTCCACTATTATGCTGGAAGAAAGAATGACATTTATTATTGGAAATTGAGTGTTCTCTAAAGAGCTACACAAAGTGCTAATGCCTTGCCTCCGACGCTAGGAATAAGGTAGAGAAATAGGCGGCTCTGACTGGATTATTTAGGTTTAAGATGATATCAAAGTGATGGATCCATGGGTAGGAAATTTTCGGCCACTGCAAATGTGGTAGCTGTTGCTCTTCAGCACCCACAAAGACAGGGGCTGGGGCAGTGTGGGAAAAATGCATCGCTGGGGGGACCAACAGAGAAAGAGCCAACTTAAAAAAAATAAAACATTATTGCCATACATCTGCCTGCAAAATTCCACACGAGTGCCTCTAGAGACAGGAACATAACAGAAAGAATCATGTAGGAGAGTGCTTCTGAAATGAGAAGGCTCTTCCACATCTTCAATGTTAAAACCGACAGCGAGGTCAGCTGACCATCTGTACCCTAGTACTCTGCAGTCTACATTGTTTGTACAGCGTATCAATAACTCTGCTCTTCACAAGTCTCCCCTTTCCCTTCTGGAAAAATATATGAATACCACCATTATGGTTTCATTTTAGGAAACCCCGTTTCAGCCTATAAGCCTGTTTATTATGCTTGGCTCTGTTCTAGACCCCCCAAAAAACAAATGAACCATGTCCTCTACCCTTGGGGGCTATGCCAACCAATATAATGATTGATACAATGTGATTACGGAACAAGGAGGAGCAGGAAGTGAGAACTACCATAAAGTAGTGTAAATATGAATATTTCTTTAATCTCTGAGGAAAAGAAAGACTGAAGCATTAGAAGAAAGGTGGCTGTTCACCAAGGAACCGAATAGGTTTAACAATGGCAGCAAACAACAACAACAACAACAACAACAACAACAACAACAAACAGCACCGACAAAAAATAGGCCTTGAGCTGTCGATTAATAAAGGTGGTAAAAAGCATGCGTTCTGCAAGAGAAGATTCAAGTAACCAATATATAAATAATGTAATGGAAATGCAGGTTAAGAGAGGACCCTTTTCGGCGCCCTGTCGTTAAATGGGCACTTAAGACATGCATAAGTCCCTCGTGGTGAGATGGGTGGATTCGGGGCAGCTAAGTCAGCAGTTGGGAACTATCAGCCCCGCTGAGGAAGAAAGACCTGGCTTTCTGCCCCTGGAAAGAGCTACAGTCTAGGAAACCCCCCGGGGAAAGATCTAAAGTGTCCTGCAGAGCCCCGATGAGTTGGAATGAACTTAGTGGCAGTGAATTCAGAGTTTGGTTTTACGATGTTTTTGTCTGTGTTTTGTTGAAAGAAGTCTAGTATATATCAGGTTACATGTTCAATTGTTATAGTGTTTCTGGAAAGTACCTTAACTACAGATAATGGGGGTTATTAAATTTTCCCATTCTTTCCAACATTTCTGTGATTTGATTAAATGTTACAGAAGCAGTAGCTACACTATGGAACAAAGTATTAAAGCACCTGCCAGTTACTTGTCAATACAGTGTTTGAAAAACTGGATACACGAACAATACCAAAACAACGCCTTAGAGGCAAGAATGGTGAGACTTGTCAGACACACTTTGGACATCTTGTTAAGAAAGACTAGTGTCTGAAGAAGCAATGATAAAGCGGCCGTGGAAAAGGAGGGGCCTCAAGGAGATAGAGTGACTCCGTGGTCGCGACAATGGGGTCAAGCACAGGAGCGGCTGTGAGGATGTCGCGGGACTTAGGAGTGCTCCTTCCGTTGTGGCCAGGATCGCTGTCGGTTGGCACCAACGCAACGGCGCCTAACAACCACCTCGAAACATTCATTAGAGTACAAAAAAAATCCCCTGAAAATATTTGAAATGACAACGTTAAAGAGATTTTTTTCAAAATCCATCCATCTGAAGAAAAAAAGTATTATTTAGCCAAATGAAATACTATTCATATCAAATTATTCTAATGGGTGATAGAGGTTCATTAAATAATAATAGATGCTAATTTAGACATAATAAGTAATTAAAATATGAGCCACTCAACATATTATATAATCTAGTAAAATGGCAGCTTGTCACAAATAGTTGTTGGACATAGAAGTTTCTCCAAATTATGGTAGGTAATTACTAGTTTGTGGTGAATGCCACAATATTCAGCAACCTCGTCTCACATTTAGTATAAGCAATTTCCATTCCAGTGGGTTTGCTCACATACTCACATGCACTGCATTATAAAGGATTCTGAAGCAAACCCTTCATTTGCTTCTCCCATAAGTGTGATGCTGAAAAACACGATTCTGGTTTCCATCATGCAGTTTAGACTTGTTTACAGACAAAGTTGGTTCCACATAACTTTGGAAATTGAACACTAGGTTAGAAAAAAATCGGGCAAGCCTATATTATATAACGACATACATTGCTTAGCTTTTATAACAAGCAGATATGGGTAAAGGAGATAGAAGAGAGTTAAGTACCAAATAATAAAAGCTAGAAAGCTTATGTAAATAGTGGGAGAGAATGAGTGGTTAGAAAACAAGAAATACCTGTTTCCTGTAACTTACGTTGCTTCGAGGCTATTATTACGTCTTTGCAGAAAGAATACACACGCAGTTATGCAGATGGTGCTGGACTGGACCATGCTTCCTTTTGTTGTTGTTGCTTGTTTGTTTGCCTATAGAGTCTCTAAGAGTCAGCACAAACTCAATTACACCTAACAAGAACAACATATCAATGTGTGCTTGCATGCATGTAAAACACGCCCTCCATCGTTGGCTTCTGAAATATAATGACCACAGAGGACATCGTGGAACCACTCCGTGGGGTTTCAGAGACTGGAAATGTTTAAATGTTTCCTGGAGCAGACAGTCTCATCCTCCACCTATGGAGCAGCATCCCATGCTTAACCCTCTGCACTATCAGTATTCCATATCTCTGTTTCTAATTCTCTCTATAGAAAGAGAGTTAAAGGAATTGTCTCATGAAATTATGGAAATGGAACAGCTAGTCTTCTGCATTGAATAAAAGAAAGAAGCTTTCTTCTTTTCCCTTGGAAAACATACATGCTTGCTTTGAGATTTTTTATCTGGATGGATGCCCACTCACATTATTGAGAGTAATTGGCTTCTTTCAGAGTTAGCTGATTTAAATATTAATCTCACGTAAATACTTTCACGGTACCATGCTGAGTCGTGTTTGACCCAACAACTGAGCACCATGGTGTGGCTCTGTTAACATAAAATTATGCATTATAGATATCAAACTGGGAGCTGGGTAATAGCTTCAGCAGACTGCAAGAAAAAAATAAAGAAAAGGGAAGAACAGAAGGGGAAATCTAAGTACCAAGTCAATTTCTGTGCAGGGAAGGAAAACGAAAACTATTTTGGTAATATGCCAGGTTACAATCTAATTTCTTAAAAATCTAAAATTAATGTATTTAAAATATTTCCTTACAATATCAGAAAGTTGACACCATAGCTATGAGTTAGCACAAAGACTTTTAGACAAAAATAGGAATCTGTAGGTGTAAATACAGAATTATAGTTATTTTTGACTGATGACATTTGCCTAATTTTGCAAAATTGAGCTTTGACTATACATATAGACCTCTGAAGATGGAATGCATAGGAATCAAATCTACGACATCTTTGGAAAGCGACACTGAAGATGCTCCATCCCATTAGCTAAAACAAGCCGGGAACCAATTGTGGGACGCACCATCGATTACTCATATGTAATCAGATTGAAGCTGAAAAAGTTCAAACAAGTTCACAAGAGCCAAAATACCCTGAATACAATCCATGTCTCAATGACAGACTTGATGCACTGAACACTAATGGCCAAAGACTAGATGAGTTGTGGGATGACATGAAGAAGTTCATAAGAGGACTCTCTCCATCCACCTTCGCCTTCTGGCTTGCTGGGCACCCGTTGAGCTACTGGATCCAAGCTAGGTTTCCATTGACCTCAGATCCACAGAATGCAGCACCCACCAGCTTGTGATTCCTGCATTCTGAATCATCACATGTGGCTGTGTCAGTCTGGAGAGGGACTTATGGACTAGTATCAGACGTATCGACTTCAGTTGGATTGGCCTGGGATGCTTTCCCGTTATATATTTACTTTTTGATATAAAGCTCTGTCTTATACATAAAAAAAGACATAGATAATACATGATGACACAAAGGAACATAAGAAGACAGGAGAGAGAACTAAATGGTGTCAGATGGGACTCTTGAACTTGTTCATGAAAGTAGAATAGCTAAAATAAAAGGAAGAATTGATGACGAAGCAAACGTTAAAGAGCTCATTTCAAATGATGGCTCAAAGAGACAGCTTCCTGTCTGCTGGAACTCTGCCAGCCTCCAGAGGTGGCCCCATGCGGGCCACCAGACCCTGAAAGCTACCAGCACCCTGCCATGTTCCCACGGGCCTTGGATCCCTGGGACTCTGCACCCACTGGCCTGTGAACTTCCTGCTTCTCAGTTCCCCTTTCTGCAGCACCAGCATGCGGTTATGTGAGCGTGAAGTGGGAGGGACTTAGGGACTAGCACTGGGTTTATGGACTCGAGTTGGACTGGGCTAGGATGCTTTCATGATTTGATGAAGTAATTGTGGTAATTGTGCATGGCAAGTTCTTGTACGAGGTGTTCGTTTCAATGTACCTATTCTAAAGCTTAAATGAGTTTTTCATTTCCCTAGTTTCTTGTATGTCTGGTCATAAAAATATGACCCCCCCCTCCCACAGTCTATTAAAATGGATATTCTACTCTTCTAAAAAAAACCCATTTCATACTTATTAAAAGCTTTGATTACGTAAGTCTTTCCTTAAGGTAAGTTTTTGGTGAAAAAGCAAAAATAAACTAAATTTGGTTGTATTTTTTTTCTTTTTTAAAAATTGTTTTATTAGGGGCTCATAAAACTCTTATCACAATCCATAAATACATCAATTGTGTAAAGCACATCTGTACATTCATTTCCCTCATCAGTCTCAAATCAGGTCCTCATTTTCCCCTCCCTCCCCGCTTTCCCCTCCCTCACGAGCTCGATAATTTATAAATTATTGTTTTGTCATATCTTGCCCTGTCCGATGTCTCCCTTCACCCACTTTTTTGTTGTCCACCCCCCAGGGAGGAGGTCACATGTAGATCCCTGTAATTGGTTCCCTCTTTCCAACCCACTCTCCCTCTACCCTCACACCACTGGTACTGAAGGGATCATCTGCCCTGGTTTCCCTGTGTTTCCAGTTCCTATCTGCACCAGTGTATATCCTCTGGTCTAGCCAGACTTGCAAGGTAGAATTGGAATCATGATAGTGGGAGTTGGGGGAGGAAGCATTTAGGAACTAGAGGAAAGTTGTATTTTTCATCGTTGCTACATCACACCTTGACTAGCTCGTCTCCTCCCCTAGACCCCTCTGCAAGGGGATCTCCAGTGGCTGACAAATGGGCTTTGGGTCTCCACTCTGCACTCCCCACTCATTCACCATAGGTAAGATTTTTTTTTTGTTCTGCTGATGCCTTAAATCTGATCCCTTCGAAACCTCGTGATCACATAGGCTGGTGTGCTTCTTCCATGTGGGCTTTGTTGCTTCTGAGCTAGATGGCCGCTTGTTCACCTTCAAGTCTCTAAGACCCCAGACGCTATACCTTTTGATAGCCGGGCACCATCAGCATTCTTCACCACATTTGCTTATTCACCTGCTTTGTCTTCTGCGGTTGTGTTGGGAAGGTGAGCATCACAGAATGCCAATTTAATAGAAGAAAGTATTCTTGCATTGAGGGAGTACTTGAGTGGAGGCCCAATGTCCTCTGCTACCTTAATACTAAACCTATAAATATATGCACATAGATATATTTTCCCATCTTCATATGTAAATATTTGCATATGTACATGTCTTTATCTAGACCTCTATGAATGCCCTTTGCCTCCCTGCTCTTTCTTCTATTTCCTTTGACTTTCCTCCTGTCCCACTATCATGCTCAGTAAAGACAATAAAAGGTTGTTATATGCAATGAAAGGTATCATTTTATTTATAATGATAAATTATCCTTGTAATATCTATCATGTTTCCCATGATTTTTGAATATCTCATTTACAAAATGATCTATATTCTTTCACTTTATTATTTATTTTTAGATCTTTACTTTTTATTGTGCAACATAAACTCCAAATTGTGGATTCCAAGAGGGATTACTCCTTTCCAGTAAAAAAACTTTATCTTACCTTTAATGATGTACTTAAATATACAAAGATTATAATTTGACTGGTGGATTTTTTCTTTTTAAAATCATTTTATTCTGGGCTCATACAACTCTTATCGCAATCCATACTAACATCAATTGTATAAAGCACATTTGCACATTCATTGCTCTCAACATTCTCAAAACATTTGCTCTTCACTTAAGCCCTTGGCATCAGCTCCTCATTTTCCTCCTCCCTCCCTGCTCCCCCTCCCCCATGAACCCTTGATAATTTGTAAATTATTATTTTGTCATATCTTGCACTTACAGGTGGATTTTATCCATAAATGTATGTATTTCTTCAAAGTGGTCATCATGCAAAACTTGCATATATTCAAATAATTTTAACACCAGCTACATAAGTTTTGATACTCTTCTTTTGGAATTGACCCCAAAATATCCTATGCCCTTAATATGCACATATTTTCTGTATTATGCATTTGTTTAGCTACAGCCCCTTTTAAAAAAGTAAAACACTGTAGTGCCAAGATTAACCATTCTCAATGTTGCAGAATTGACTGAGTGATTTCCACCTACTAAAGTAAGTTCACTCATAAAGAATGCAATTCTTAATAAGACACAATCTAAAGGTTACCCCACACGCTGTCTACACAAGCTATCATCTACAATTAATATCTGAATATCTGGATGGATATTTCAGATGACTGAATTATGCTACATTAGCAAACAGAGCAGTGCCTGGTGGTCTTTTGTTCTGTTGTGTACAGGGATGCTGTGATTTGGAGTTATGGTTCAAGGACCTCAAACAACCCAAACAAACACACACGGAAAGAGTACTACTTAAAAATCACATGCAACAACGGTGTGTGAAAATGTTAGCTTCATTTTAGTTCATGGAAAAATCTTTCATGGTAAATTATACCAACATAATTATACAAAAGAGAATAACTTGCTAGTAGAGGGAAGATTTTGACTAGAGGCTTAAAAATGCATCTTCAAAAATAGCCTCTAAGGTTTTCAGTATTTTAAAAATCTGAAAAATATAGGAAGGGTTAAATTAATTTTCTAGTCTGTTACCAGTTCACCCATAATTATCTTACAGAGAAAGGCTTGCAGAAGGGAATGAACTGATCGAAACAAAGGAATTGGTGACAGTAGTTTTAGAACTAGGTTTTATATGTCAGATTTGGGTGATACAGGCTGTTTGCATGATCAGGACCTGGTTTTGTCTGCCTTGTGGTTAGTCTTCTTCTGAGTAATATTTTGCCTTCACTAAGGAGAGGTACTAAGAGATCCCAAAGGTTCTTTTTTCTTTTCCACTATCTCCAGGCAAGAAGGAGGAATTAGCCTTGTAACCAGATACTTCTGAGTCTCTGCATCCAATTGAAGCAAGAAAAGAAGCACGTAAAGATGTAATACTGACAGACAACAGCAGAGGGCAATGTTTACCCATACCTGAACTATCTTCGGGTGCAGAAAAGTTTTAAATTTAGAGGGGTCATTGTGGCAGAAATGTATGACATATGCCCTACATTTCGTATTGTTTGCCTTAAACTCTTATTTTCTATGTTGTTTCCCTTAAAGGAAAAAAAATACTGACCTGATTCGTACTCTTTCTTTCTTTCAGAGGTGCAAAGTGTGCCCACAAAATCAGCTATTAGTGTGTTGCAGAAATTGAATCGAGCTCTGTACGTGTGGCCCTTAGATATTTAACATTTAAAACTGCATTTCGTTATTTCAGTTTTTCTCACATCTATCCTTCCTCTGGAAAACCTAAAACCAAACAAAATTTCGTTAGCATTCTTTTGGCTACAACATGTGGTGGTGGTGGTGGTGGCTAACTCTATTGGGAATCGAAATTCCAAACTAACTGCAACAGGAAAGGATCTCTCTTGTCCAAAGGACTTTCATTGTTCTTATTGTTGAAACCCTAAGGTTTGCCTTCTGGCGCCTGGGATCCAGTTCGGAAGGAAAATGAAACAAAACACTGAGTGCCCCTGGTTTGTGCTGAGGGAAGTCCCCAGAGCTTAGTGAGCCCAGAGTCCTGGGAGCCCAGGGTCACCTGGAAGGTGGGGGGAGCGCCAAGGGGTGCCGGTTACTGGCTGCGCTCACCCTTGACTGCCAAGCTCTGTGGATCGACGCGAAACCGAATGAGGAAGGTTCTGTTGAGAAGCTGTCGGATCATTCCGGCTAGCAGCTCCCTCCCCTCCTTACGAAAGGAAGGGGCCAGGAAACGGTTAACGCCAATCTGCGCCGTGCATTCCCAGACAGGCTTGGCTTAATCCTTCCTCCTCCCTCGAACGGACCCCCTGGCCCCCGCCTTTCTTTGATTCTTCTCGACGACCCCCTTACCCCGGAGCACAACAACCGAACGGTCGGTCCCCCCCAAACCCGACACCAAAGTTATTTATCGGCCAGTCTGACCCCACCCCCATCCATTTTGCGGCAGCCTCGTGCTGTGATTGCTTTGACGCTGGTCAAGATTTGACGAGA